>NC_140587.1:573793895-575033671 GCF_964204655.1 Triturus cristatus | reverse complement strand
AATCTTTTGCCAAGCACTGGGCCTGGCTGAAGGGAGTGAAAGTTGTCAGACTGTGAGCACTGTGGTATTCAGTTAACCAGATCAGTGCACGATTTTCATCATTCGTGACTATTCACATTTTGAAGCATTTTAATTTCATGAGCAATTTTCACAAATAGGAAATTAGATAAATACACATGGTCTGGAATTGCATGAAGTGCCAGGAAGGCAATTTAATGCATTATGGAAAAGGTATAGCACACGTAGCGTGTCCAGAAGAGGAGAGAAAGGCACACTTCAGCCCAATGATGGGCACTGCATCCCCACCGTTTCAGGGTTGCTCGATGGCTGATAGTCTGAACTCACAATTCAAAAGAGAAACATGCTTTGGAGGCACTGCTCTGCTGCACCTGTGATCAAGCACCTTCTTCAGCTGGTCCTTTAAGTCCTTCATAAGCTTGTTTGACTGTGATAGTCGAACATATGTAGAGAAGCAGTAACAACTATACACAGGCCTTTGCATCCTCCTAATTATCGGCCACCTCACCTTGCATCTTTACCTATAGATTGCAACTTGTAGAAATATACATTTGCTCATTTAATCATGTATTTAAGGAATGTACTGCTGCTAGCAACCAATGATACAACATTGCTGAGCAGCATCATACAAGAAATAAAAAGTGTGCCTTTCAACATACTCCGCATTGAGCTGAAGTGCCCCAAAACAAGTATACTTTAGTGCTCGTAAAAGATTGCGTAGGCAAGGCACTAAAGAATAATGTCTTCCATAGCAGTGCACACTTCCTCAGTCCCTTTGCCCATGTCTGGTGACAACCTAGGTGCAATACTGTGACACACTCTTACACCATACATGACCCTAAACCGTTCAACTTTATTTCAGAAATAAAATGCTGCCATTGTCTGTCTTTGTTTGTATTTAAAAACTTTTGTACTGAAAGTCTTTTTGAGCATTCAAACTGAAGGCTGCCATAGATAAGGAAGCTATCATTGTATATTCAGAAGATTAGAAATCAGGGGCGGCTAGCTTATCGGGGTGCTGGAGCGTAGCCCCCTCTTCATTTGTTGCCCCCTCTGCTTCAGTAGTAAATCAATCTAAGATTGATTTCGTTTTGTTTTCCCAGCTGGGCGGCTGCGATGTTTTCATTTCAGGCCAGGTGCCACTCATTCAGAAGAATGAGTGAGAGTGCAGGCATGGGTGGGGCTTCACAGCAGGCTTGTTTGGAGTAAAGTGCACATGTCGACTTGGACGGGTGCATCTCTGCATCCAACCCGACATGCACACTTGAGGCTTCTCCTACATCTTTAATATTAGTGAGCCGGGGGGTTGCAGCTGCAACCCCTCGGCCACCTAAGGAGCATGGGGTTTTCCTGCTTCAGACAGTCCTTGTGCTGCTTTCATACTATTTGATAACATAAAAAGCAAGGAAGAGTGTCTGGATTGGCTTAGGAGATGCCTCTCTGTTATTGCAACTGGCCAGTTAGGGCCGCAGGAAGCAGACACCTTACTCTATCTCTTGTGTGGACGATGACTTCATGTGTACCAGCTCAAGCTTTTAAATGCAGTGTTATCTGACAGGCGGTTGGAATCCTAGTCTTGCAGTATGGGGGCAATCTCATGATGGGCAATACAGATGTGTGAGCTTGGGGGTGACTTTAGAGACTCAGAATTGGTTCAGCCAGTGACGCGAGGCAGAGCTTACTGGCACTCGGTGTAGTGACCTGGGGTCAGGGGCACTAGAACCCTGCACACAGACCTACGGGAGGGGACAGAGACCGGACACCATTTCCGGTCAGCGAGTGGGGCGGGCACTTTTACTGGATGAGGGCAGTGGGAACGGACGTGCATGTGGGCACGAGACAACAAGAGAATAAAGAATATACTTAACGCTTACTAGTCTCGGCGTTGATCATTTAGCAGAACACAACAACTGGTGAATAGCAGGTGGGATCACGAGCCACCACAAGAAACCACCTCACCACCACATCCACGCGGAGCAAGGAGCCCACCCTGGTCAGCCGATCGACGAGACGACGTCAGGAGCACAGAAGAAGACGAAAACCAGGTGCCTACCCTGGTCCGTCGGGCCTCAAAGAAGAGAAGACTCGAAATCGGGAGCCCACCCTGATCGCAAAAGAAACGGAGCCAGGAGCCCACCCTGGTCCGTGTGCGGCATCCACGGCGACATCGGGAGCCCACCCCGGCCGCACCAAGGAGAGTGAGGTGAGGGAAGTGCAAAATAAGCGCCCGATCGCAGAAAAGCCAACCGCTGACTCAACGAGAGCCTGAGCGTCCCGCGTTGAGATTCAACCCGAAATCTCGCGAGAGCTTGTCGGCCACCTTGAAGTCAGACAGGACATGCAATGAAGAGCTGAGGAAGGCCCAGCGGCCTTTTTAAAGTCAGGCAATGCAATAGATAGCAAATCTCCCCCACAGAAGTACCGGTGGCCATCTTAGAGTCAGGCTGGACAGCGAATGAGAGGCTGGAGAGGGCCAGGCGGCCATTTAGAATACAGGCATTAACAAAAAGCCAGAGGAAAAGGAGAAAATAATGAACTAAAAGGAAATTGCAGCACAAAAAGGAAAGAAGGACACAGCATAACAAAAAGAAGACAGAAAGACAAAGGAAAGGGAGAAACATGACCAATAAGAGTGACAAACCCAGCTCACAGGCAATATTTCGCAGACCAATACCATTCAGCATATCGGAAGCCCAGACAAGCATCAGGTGGGAATGCTGGATTCGACAATTCAAGCACCACATGCGCACCACAGACATTGCAGAGGCCAAACACGTTGACCTCTTCTTGAATCTTGTAGGGTATGAAGTAGAAGACCCGCTCACAACATTCCCCAGCGACAAAATAGCGACGTACAAGGGACTGATACAGTGTCTCACAGAGAAGTTCGACCCGTAAAGACACATCGACTTTGAGAGATACACATTTAACACCGCGTGTCAACAAGCAGAGGAGTCCCTGGATGATAGCGCAACAAGAATGCGAAAGCTAGTAACGTATTGCAAATTTGACAAGTTCGACAATGAACAAGCGATACGACTGCGCATCATCGAAGGTTGCCAGTCTGTGGAGTTCTGCGCACGTATTCTATAGGAACTAACGACGCTGGAGAAAATACTGACAATGGCCCAAGCAGAAGCAAGAGTGATGACACACGCCAAACAGATGGAGCAGGGCAAAGATAGAAGGGCAGAACTAGCGAATCGTGTAATGGGAGGCAGCAAGAAAAAAGACAGCACACCGCCACCACCAAAGAAAAGGAAAGAAAGAACGTGCTATCGATGCGGCCTTGACTTCCCACACTTCGGTGCATGCCCGGCAATGGGCCAGAAATACAGAAAGTGCAATAGAGACAATCACTTTGCGAGTACCTGCTTGAGTAGACAGTTAAAAAATGAGCGAGGAAGACCGGCAAGACCACGAGCAGCAACGAGCAGGCATGCCAGGCACATGGAGACGGCAAATCGCAGCTCCTCAGGTGAATCTGAAGGAACAGTTGCGTCGGAAAGGGCGGAACGACTGTACTTGATGTCAATGCACCCACGGAAGCAGGAAGGCCAGAGCACATCAACACTGTGGAGAAGCATCAGATCAAGAAAACAGCAACAGTGGAGATTGAAGTAGGATGCCACAGCACACGCTTTGTGCTTGATAGTGGAGCCACGTGCAACATCATGTGCACGTCAGAGTATGAGAAGATGAAGATAAGACCGCCACTATCACTATTGACCGTCGATGTTTGCTCCTGGGGCTCGAAGAAGCCGGTGAAAAACATGGGGAAGTTCATAGAAACACTAATGTACAAGGACCGGTCATGCAGAGAAGAGATACATGTGCTACGGGGAGACATCCCAGCACCATGCCTGCTGAGCAATGTCACGGCGTAGATAATGGGCCTCCTGGCCATGACATACCACATATCAGAGAAACAAAACATTCTACAAGAACATCCAGCCATACTACAAGGCCTAGGGAAACTAAAAGGGACACAAATAATATTGCACATCAACGAGGCAGTCAAACCTGTGGCGCAACATCACTGACGAGTGCCCATACACTTACAACCTCAAGTCGAAGAGGAAATACAGAGTCTGCTGGCACAAGACATCATTGAACCAGCGGAAGGGCCGACTCCCTGGTTGTCTCCCATAGTGGAGGTTCCAAAAAAGAACACCTCAAAGATCCGCATATGCGTGGACATGAGGATACCAAACACAGCCATTGAAAGAGAACGACACCCTGGGCCACACCTAAACGACATGCAATTGAGATACATTACCACCTTCTCCACGCACATGGGCCTGTTCCACTACAAGCGACTGAGTTTCGGCATATCATCCGCTGCGGAGATATTTCAGGAAACAATAAGGCAGGTGATCAGGCTGGTAAAAAACAGTCTAAACTACAGCGATGACATCCTGGTGTTTGGTCGGTCCGATGAAGCACATGACAAAGCCCTACGTGAAGTATGCCTGCAGCTGTAACAAGCAGGACTAACATTGAACACTGACAAATGCGAGTTGGGAAGAAGTGAACTGGCATTCTTTGGGCATATCTTCTCAAAAAAAGGAATGAGGCCAGACCCCAGCAAGGTAGAGACATTAAAAAAGGTGAATCCTCCAATTGATGTTGCAGAAGTGAGGTCGTTTCTTGGTCTTGCTAGCTACTGTGCCCGCTACATAAAAGGCTTCGCCACGGTGAGCACACCACTGTGGGACCTAACAAAGCAGGGTCAGAAGTTCATCTGAAAAACCAATTACGAGAGGGGGACCCCAAAAATACGATGAGGGGCAGGTGGTGTCGGGGTAAAGGCCAAAGTTCAAAAAGGAAAAGGAACCACCTCCCCAAAATTCTATATGTTGGCCTAAAAAATTAGGTCCCTAAATTCAGCAAACACTCAGTGGGAGCAAAACAAATAGAGTGATAAATGCGTCAAACAGAAGATGTGGATATAAAAATAATTTTTTGTTTATTTAGTTTTTTTGAACACAAACAGTATATTCGAATATTATTGATTGATAATAGCATATACATACATTTATTTAGTGTAGAAAAATACAAACCACAAAATCGCGTATCTAAAAATTAGTATATGTCCCACACAAAGCTCAACTCATATACCAAACATTCATTCAAACAAACATACTGCAAGTCAATTCCGGTCAATATGGAAAAAATCGTCCAGAGCTCATGAGTCCGGACGGGTGTTCCTGACATATCGCTGACGGAATAGAATATATAGAATTTTGGGGAGGTGGTTCCTTTTCCTTTTTGAACTTCAGAAGTTCATCTGGTCACAAGAGTGCAGCTGGGCATTTGAAGTCATCAGACAGGCCGTGATGCCCATAGACCATCTTGTCTACTTCCATCCGCTGCTATGCACCGAGCTGACCGTAGACGCCTGCCTGGTAGGACTGGGGCATTCTTAGCACAACACATGCCAGAGAGAGTCACCAAGAAAAATCTGTCTGACGTTGAAAGAGCATACTCACAACCTGAAAAGGAGAGCTTAGCAGTGGTCTGGGCGTGCAAACACCATCACATGTTCATTTATGGAAAACCATTTACCATTGTCACTGACCATCAGGCTCTGGTGACAATATATGGTAATCCGAATGCAAAGATGCAACCTAGCATCGAGCGCTGGGGCATACGACTGATGGACTACCATTTCAAGATAGTGCACAAGCCGGACAAAGAACACAACCCGGCTGACTACATGTCTCGACACCCCTTACCACAGGCACCAGAGAAGACCCCAATGGCAGAAGAATATCTCAACTTTGTACTAAGACAGAACACGCCGGCGCCTATAACACTGGCTGAACTAGGACAGGAGATAGCAAAGGACGACACAATGCAAGCGGTGAAAGCAACAACAAGGCAGCAAAGATGGAAACACATCAACAACAACTGCGCAATGGGGGATGGAGTCAACAAGGAGGAAATGATAGCATTCAAGAAGATACACGACAAACTATCAGAGACTGAAAGTGGCATACTAATGTGAGGAACAAGGATAGTAATACCAAAGGGGCTACGTCGACAGACTGTTCGCTGAGCACACGAGGCACACAGAGGCATAGTCGCGACAAAGAAGATGCTGCAGGAGAAGGTATGGTTCCCTGGTCTAGACAGAATGATGGAAGACACCATCATGAGCTGTCACATCTGTCAAACAACAGGCCAGCCAGCAAAGCCGGAACCATTACAAATGTCAGAACTTCCAAAGGCAGTATGGACAACGTTGGCAGCAGACTTCTATGGGCCGCTAGACACATGATCATTGATGAATACTCGAGGTTTCCCATAGTACGCCACGTCTCCTCGACATCAGCAACCGTGACATTACCAGTACTAGATGACATATTTGCAGCCTGGGGATCACCAGAGACACTAAAGACAGACAACGGTCCTCCATTCTCGGGGGAGGAGTTCAAAAAATTCATGACCTACCTAGGCATTCATCACAGGAAGATAACGCCTCTGTAGCCACAAGCGAATGGCATGGTGCAGAGGTTCATGGGCAACGTAAAAAAAGCTGTCCAAAGAGCAAAGCTGGTACAGATCTCCATAGGACAGGCACTCTGTCAAGTATTACAAGACTATAGAAACACCCCCCACAGCTCTACAGGAAGATGTCCAGCTGAATTAGTGCTGGGAAGGACAAGCAGAACACGGCTACCACAGTTAGAAGTGAAGAGGCCATCAGAACACAGCAGCATTGCTGTCAGGGACCAGGAGGCAAAAGAGAAGATGAAAGCATACGCGGACGGCAGGCGACATGCCACTCCAGTGCACCTCAAGCAAGGAGACCAAGTGATAGTGCGTCAGCTGAGAAAGTCTGACAGTCCATTCTCCAAGGACCAGTTAACAGTAACGGAGGTCAAAGGGCCAATGATCACAGCGGAGGCAGCCCATACCGAATATTAAGAAACAGTTCTCACTTCAAAAGAGTGAAGACCATTGACGAAGACGGAGAGGACACTGTGGCAGAGACCATAGGACCACAGGAGAAAAACAGAGCAACAGACAAGGAAGGAAGATGTACGGACAAGGGCGAAGGACAAGAAGAGGAATCACAGGAAGAAAAAGAAGGGACTTGTCCAAAAAGAGTGAGCAAAAGGACAAAAAGACTGATTGAAGAAATGTAGCATTGTAGATGACTATATGTCTCTCCATTCTCTCCATTTTCCATCTCTCTCACTCTCTCTCTCTCTCTGTCTCTCTCTCTCTTTCTCTCTCTTTTTCCCTATCTTTTCGACTAAATACCTAAGATCTCTCTCTCTCCCTCTTCATATTCTTTTTGTGAGAAGGGGGGAGATGTAGTGACCTGGGGTCAGGGGTACTAGGACCCTGCACTTGGACCTAGGGGAGGGGACAGAGACCGGACACCACTTCCGGTCAGGGAGTAGATCGGGCACTTTTACTGGACGAGGGCAGAGGGAATGGACGTGCATGTGGACACGAGACAACAAGAGAATAAAGAATATACTTAACGCTTACCAGTCTCGTCGTGGATCATTTAGCAGAACACGACACTCGGGTTGACACTTTTAAAGAAAAGACTGTCCAGTTACATCAGCTGATTAGCATGACGAAGGTGAGGCCTTGCCGTAATGCAACAATTACATTAAAATGCGTTCCTGGCAGCCCCGTTGGAGTTCAGCGGCACCAGCAACTTTCTTCCGTGCAGCATTGTGCAAAAAACCTAGTCACAGTAGGAGAGACAACAAAATACCAGATTGGGACCCAAACTGACAGCTGTCAGCCATGTCAGAAATGGAAAAAAGGAGCCTTTTATCTGTGATGCTAACGCCAGTGAGTGAGGTCTGTGGAAATTTGAAGAACCCTTTCATTCTTTGCTGTCATAAAAACTCCCACTTTTGCTTTCGTGGCAAGTCTGCATATTTTATTGTGCCTCACACGATACACCCGTTTTCAAAATGGTAGGAAATATGATCTTCAGAACTTTCAGAGGCAGGTAAATTATGTTGTTATGGGTTATGATTGCTTTGAGTTGTGTCCTGAAGAATAGAGGAAGTAAATGAAAACGATAATGTGGTGGTTCAATGGCAGGTGAACGTCCTATGAGCCGTCTGCCCAGTGCCCATATGCATTAGGGGACAGCTTTCCTCACAGAAACAGTGATATTCTCCCAAATGCAAGCAAATCTAGTTCATTTTATTCAAATCCATCTATTGTGAGCAGACGTCCGGACAAGCTGTGTCTACCACATCGTTGCATTATTTAAAACTTTAAGTACATACAGCTGTGCCGTTTTCTGCATGTAACTTGTTACTGTGGGCCTTGTGTTTGCTTCTGAAGTGAAATACCATCTGGCCATGGCAGTCTTACCCCTTTCATTGTCTGCTGGGCCTGCTGGTGCTGCGCCATGTTGATGCACACGCAGTGGTCATTGACTACATAGTCGGAAAACCGTATCTGTCAAGCTTGAATGAGTGAAAAAACAAACAGGGTCTACTTCACCAGACTCACTTCTTGTGTGCGGGGCTAAGATCGAGTCAAATAACAGCAGCATAAAGGAGTACTTTAGGACAAAATGAAATGTGCTTCAAATCAGTTTTTAATATTTGTTGTGCACTTACAAATTCTCCTCATGCTCACACTAATGTAGCATTGCTATAGACAGAACAAAAAACACCACTGTTAAGCATTACCCCCCTGCAGCTGCCTTTTTTCAGTGCCTTTTTACCTAAAAGGAGAGAGAAGATATATTTGCTATGTGCATGAGGTCAACACATTTTACTTCAAAAGCGCGTTAAGTATATAAAAGCTAATTGTGCTTGACCAAAAACCTCCAGTTAAAAGGAATCAGAGTGCGCGAATGTAGCACCCTGTAGAGAACTTGTGACCAAACTAACGAGCATGCAGATTAGCAAAGCGCTAGCCTTTGTATAGGAGTGGTATAATATGCTCACAACCGAAAAGCTGGTTTATTTCTGGATGTAAAGAAATGGGCTGATTTATCTATAAGTAAGGTGACGCACTATCAAACATCAATATAATTCCACAGTTCCGAAATATTCGAAGAGACACAGAAATGCTCTATAAATGACTGTGTTAATATTTTATCCCAGTCATCCCTAACTTGACTGGCTGACAGGAAGCTGATTGTAATTGTTATTGTAATTGCATTTATATAAAGCTTACTAACCCTGAGAGGCGTTGAAGCGAATTTCAGTGAGTTGCACACCACTCCAGAATCCAAAAACCATTAGTGATGAATTAGCATAGGGAGATATGAAATTATTTTGAGGGGTGGACATGTGAATTTGTTATTAGAATACAAAAAGGATAGTCGAGGGATAGAAGAGTGAAGGGTTTGCATTTATACAGCGATTGCTAGCCCTGATGAGGTGTCAAAGCACTTCTCAGCGGGTAGTACACTACTCCAGAACCCAACCAGGATTAGTGAGGAATTACTGTAGGAAAATATGAAATTAATTTGAGTGATGGACATGTGAGTCTGTTAGTTTGAGGGAAGGGTCTAGAAAGTGTGTATTTGGAGATCATTGCAGTAGGAGGAAGTTTGGGATGAGTAAAGGGAAGGTTGAGGGGCAAGAGTCAGAAGGAAGGGTTTAGAAAGACTTGTTTGGGAGATCTGAATAGTAAAAGAGATTTGAGATGATCCAAGGATGTGTAGGGGAGGAAAGAGTCTAGAAAGGGTTATTATGGGGATCATAGTAGTAGAATGGGGTTTGGGCTGAGGTAGAGGATATATTGAGAGCGGTACAGGGTGAGACATAGGGTAGTGCATTGGAGATGCTGAATTAGAAATAATAAATATAAAGATACATAAGTACTTGGAAAGTATATATGTAAAAGGATGGAATTATATGTAGATTTAAGTTGTGTTTTATAAACTCAGGTTTTCAAGTGTTGCTGTACTTTAAGCTAATTTATTTGTTTTTACAATTTTATTGTTGAAATTATTCAATAGTGAAGCAATTGTGGATAAATAGTTATAATGAAAATTTATTTATTTATGCAGTGACCTGTATACATGCTAAACAGAGAATTGTACAACCATAAGTAATACATACATTTGTAAAGCAGAACTAACAAATATCTATATTTTTATTAGCATAAATTTTATACATGTTTATGCAAAGGAATATACATATCTAGGTACACATATATAGTCCAAACCAATGCTTATATACACAGAGATATGCTGTATATTTATGTGTGAGTATGGTGGTTATATGGGAAAGAGCCAACATGCAGTTGAAAGGTCAAAATAAATTAGAAAAGAATGAGGGGCATATTCTCAAGGACCTATTGCCAAGTTAGCGGCACTTTATCACAGCCAAAGTGGCAATAGATTTATCGCCCCATTCACAAGCTGGTGCTAACAGCAGATATCGCCAGTTTTCCTGCGATAGCAGCCGCAAATGACACCAACAACTAACGCTAATGAGATGCAGAGTAGGCGTTCCTGTGCAAAAAGCCACGATAACACCACTTCGCAATATTCTCAACGACCAGCCAGATCAGAGACAAGATCCCAAAACAGGCGATAAGGCGCGTTAGCAGCAGTGATTTTAACTCCTGCCATTACCTGGTGTTAAGTCAAACGACAACCTGCACCATAAATGGGAGCCCAGCCCAGAGCCACACCTGCAGAACAACAGATGCCATGGAGCTACTGATCATGCAGCTCAGAGCCCCAAGAGGGACACAACACCCACTGCCACCACACCAAGGACCCCCCCAGCCCCCCCGGACTACCACAGAGGCAGCGCAGACAAAGACAGAGGCCCTTCCAAAAATGCACCAGCCTCACAGACTTAACACCAGAGGATATCATTGCCCACTACAGGCTCAAAAGGACAACCATCCTCCGCATCCTGACCATCATTGCCCACATGCTGACAGTACCAACACAGCAGACAACCAACATCCCACCGTAGACAAAGCTGCTGGCTGTGCTGCACCTGTTGGCCTCTGGTACCTTCCAACCAACAACTGCCAGATTCGGAGGAGTCTCACAGCCAGCCCTATCCAAGTTCTTCACACCTGTCTCGGATGCCATCATCAGCTTGGTACCCCAGCACCTTTACTTCCCATACACTGCGCAGGAACAGCTGGAGACCAAGCAAGGCTTATACGCCAGAGCTGGCTTCCTGCACGTGTTGGGGCAATTGACTGCACACATGTACTCCTCGTGCCCCTGCCACCACTGCACACAATTACCGCAACAGGAAGCACACGCATTCCAATAAATATGCAGGCAATAGTGGACCACCTGGGACTCTTCACCAATGTCGTCGCCAACTACCCAGGTAGTGTGCATGATTCCTTCATCTTCTGATAGTCCATCATCAGCCAGCGCTTTGAGGCTGGCACCTATGGGAATGCATTGCCCGTTGGTAAGTACCAAATGAACACACCACACACCTCAACTCCACAATCATGCAACTCACAACTCCGGGAATGCACATGTTACAAACTCACATACAACATGCCAAACAACATGCCCACCTACCAGACACAACAGCACAACTTACTGTGGTAACCTGGGCTAGCCATGTACACAAGCCATCAACGGCATGGCACCTCAGCCACACAATAGCAGAATGTGGGGAGAGGTGGGAAGCAGGCATATGCGAAGGAGGCAAGTGACCCATGAATGAGAATGTATACAATGCCAAGTGCGGCGTGGATGTGCTGGCCAAACTGCAGTATGCAGACCACAGACACGTCCATGTCGACATACACTGCTGGTGTTTGGAGTGTAGTGAACAGTGGACGCAACAATGTCACCTTAGGCAGTGGGGAAGAGCTGGGACGATGATGAGGAAGATGAGGTAGGTGTAACACACCCCACTGCAGCTGCAGCAGGAATATCCTGAAGGGACACAGTCCTAGACAATTTCTTCACACGAGCACGCTCAGCTCTGGTGCCCCTACCTCAGTGCACTGCAACTCATGTTTGGGAGGAGCTGACTATTTGATGCGGGACAGTGGACATTTGAACTACATCACGGATGTGAGGTTGTACACGTATATTTTCATCTCACAGTTTCCTGCTATGCCAGACGTGATTGGCCAGTTTCTTTGCACAGGCGGAACCAGTTGTGCCCTCTGTTCTGTAGTGAAAGTGTTGCACTTTGTACCACATTGTCGCCAATGTTGATGTGCTGTTATTGCTATGTGTGTGTGCTGCATTGTGGGGGAGTCGTCCCTGCAGCTGTGATTTTGCTGCCCCTAATCCCTTTGAGGCGGTGTGCCTTTGACTTCTGTGCTTCTACAGTGCTGAGATGTTGCAGACTTGGCTAATTTTGGCTATTGTTCGTATTTTGGACTCTTGGGCATGGTTTATCCGCAGATGTGTTGTTGACGTCAGGGGTTGTTTGTGCATGTGGATGTGTCAGTGTGTGACCTACTCCTTTACGGATGTGTTACACACTCAGTGACCTCAGTGTCGTGGCGTGCACCATGTCATGATAATTGGACTGCAGCCATGCTATTCGTCATGCAGTGTCACTTGCATTGTTGGTGTGGCTCAAAGATACGCAGTTATGCTGGTTTTAACAGGTGTGCATGGGTTGGTTGTGAGATTGGTGCTGTGTGAGGAGGGACTATTTGTGCCCATGGTGGACGGGCTCCTACTTGCTATTTGTATGTGTGCTGCAGTGTGCCACGGGTATCAGGGACATGATACAGAGTCATTGTGGGTGTGCAGTGTGCTCTACTCACTTGTGCATGTGTGCCATGGTGTCCATTTCCCCCCGTACCCCCAGTCCCTGGTCGGTACTCACCCTGTTGATGTTGTGTCAGGTCATGCTGAGCAGTGTCCGGATCTCCAGCTCCTGGCATCGTATCCCGACTGATGACTGTGGCCACCATTTTCTCCATGTCATCCAGCTCCTGTTGTGCGGCTGGACCCCCACCTCCAATCTGCGTTGGGCTTCTTCTTGGTTTTGCCCTTCACATCATTCCAGCGCCTCTTGGCCTCTTCCATTGTCCTCCTCAACGCTGCAACTGTATTCACATTGTCCAAGATGGTCTGCCATATTTGCATCTTTGTTGCCAATGACACGTTGGAGGTGACGAACAGTTGTTGGTAGTGTTCTATCACCTCCGTGACGATGATCCTGTTTTCCTGCGGACTGAACCGCGTCTTCCTCTTCCTCTTCTCCTTGGCCTTCCCCGACCCCGAGGTTCCTTGCTGGTCGTCTGTGGGGCTTGTGGGTTCGCGTTGTCCTCTGCACTCGGTCCGGGTGCAGCCATGGTGCTACGCAGTTTATTTATTTTTTTCATTTTTTTCTGCTTTTATAGTGCATTTTCTCGCATGATGCTTGGGTATTGCAGGCCTGTCGCTGGTTATCGCTGATTTTTGTATCGCGATTTGGGGCATTGCAACTTTTATCGCGTTCGTGTTTCGCATTTTTTTGGCGTCACGTTAATTTTAATGCTGTCATTTGGCGGGTTATCGTGAGACTATTGCATGGTGCCACCGGGTTGAGAATACAACGTTAACACGGTGTTATTTTCCTGTGATAGACTGCGATGTGCAAAGTTGCGTTAAGCTATTTTTGCGATAATTAGCACACGTTCTTGAGAATATCCACCTGAGTGTCTTAACAGATTAGAAAGCAAAATAAGAGCTTTGATATAAGGGAACCACAGTGAGCAGGAGAACATCAGTTTTCCAGATAGCTGGAAATAGAGAAATGTTTAATTTGTTTAGATACGAATGGATGAGAAATAGAACGTTAGCATGGACATAAGGATCTAGTTTTGGTTAGAGATTTATTTAGTGCTTCAGTCTTCATCTCAAGAGGAAACCTAGTCTTAATGTTTAGTTTTACAAAAATTGATTAAGGTTGAAAAGTGACTCCCAAAACACAGCAGAAATTGCAATAATTACAATACAAGACATGTCATAGAAACAGTGCAGTATTGTAGAGTGCAGTGGCATAGAGAGAAGTGGTGCATAGTAGAGTGGTGCAGAGACCAGTGGCATAGAGTACAGTGGTGCAGAGTAGAAAAGAGTGGTGTAGAGTGCAGTGGAATAGAAAGCAATGGTGCAGAGTGGCGTAGCATGCAGTGGCATATGGTGTTGTAGAGTATAGTAGCGTACAGTGCAGTGGTGCAGAGTAGTTGGCATAAAGAGCAGTGGCGTAGAGTGCATTCATTTTGAGTAAAGTGATATTAAGTGCATTGGCGTAGGGTGCAGTGGTTTAGAGTAGAGTGGTTTAGAGTAGAATGGTGTAGAGTAGAGTGGTGCAGAGTAGAGTAGAGTGGAGCAGCATAGAGCAGAGTGTTGTAGAGTGGAGTGCCTCGAGTTGATTGTTTCAGAGTAGATTGGAGTGACGTAAAGTGGAGTGTTGCATGGTAGAGTGCAGTGGCATAGAGTTCCGTGTTGCAGAGTAGATGGGCGTAGAGTAGTGTAGAGTGGCCTAGACTGGAGTGGTGTAGGTTGCAGTTCCAAAGAGTGCAGTTGTGTATAGTGGAGTAGGATGGAGTGCATTGGCATAGAGTAGAGTGGTGTAGAGTAGAGGGACATAGAGTGAAGTAGCATAGAGTGCAGGGACATACTTTGCAGTGGTGCACAGCAGATTAGAGTAGTGGAGAATGTCATGGTGTATAGTGCATTGGCATAGAATGCATAGTTTTAGAGTAGCGTAGAGGGATGTGAAGCTGGTTCTCACACTGCTGACGTGGAGGCTTTACACCACAGTACATTAGACCTCTGTATCACTGCATTGAGTGGCAGTTATTAAAAGAATGTTTTTAACATACACTTACTAGAAACATTCACCCTCTTCCCTTACAACAATGCCATTAATAAACTAACAGGCAAGTAAGTTGTCATGTGTGCCCTATATGTGGTCTATATTCTTATTGCTTTTTAAAGAAATAATTTGACAAATTAAGTTTACAATGCACTATTTGCCCCTTTATCTTTCCATTTTTTCTCCGGGGGAGGTGATTCCCCTGAGCCTCCCTTATGTCTATTAGGCTCATTTGCTAAGTCAAACTAGCCCCTAACTAGTATGCCCACCACTTTGAAAGGTCACTGGCTGCCACTTGACATATTCTTTGCCCACCGCCTGCACCGCCGCCGTGAAGTCGGAATAGAATGCGATGATGTAGCCTTGATACTGTATGTCTTTCTTTTCCTGTGCCAAGTGGAGCACAGTGTCACGGTGGCTGTAATTGAGGAGCTTGGCTATTATGGGGCGCAGCGGTGTTCCCGTAAGAGGTTGGGCTATAAGAGAGCTGTGCGCACCCTCTACCACCAGCGTAGATGACAGATTTTCCATACCAAATAGCTAGCCAAGCATGGCTTCCACAAATTGATCCATTTTGCCGGTGTTAGTGGATTACGTCACCCCAATAATCCTCAGTGCGTTCTGGCGGGTGCGCGCCTCAAGGTCTTTAATTTTTGACCTGCATTACCACCAGCATTTTTTCCATGTTTAAGCATTTTATGGATATTGACTGTAGGTCATCTTCTGTGGTCAAGATTAATTTCTCCTCTGTCATTATAAGTTATATGTCTAATTTAGCTGACATATGGTCCATATGGATAGTTAAGGTATCAATCTTGCTATCAACAGATTGCAGACTTTGCTGCATGCCAACCGCGTGCTTTCCAGCGCAGTCGTACCCTGAGGTTGAGGATCCTTCTCCGGGTCTGACAGGGAGTTCGGCTCTGATAGCTATGCACCCAGGCCTTGTGGACTTATGGGTGACTTAGTTAATGTTATATGAATGCTTTCGCCATGTCAAAAACAGCTCACTTTGAGATGTGCTTGCTGCAAACTTATTCTACAGCTGTGAATTTTTGTAATTGCAGTCTTTAAATCATGTTTGTAAAGTCCCACATGTGGATGATGTAAGGCCGCACTGCAGCCCCCATGTGATGTTTGACATTTGTTTACCATGGATGCCATCTGCACTGTATTACTGTAGCCTCGCAATAGAGTCAGGTTTGCCAAAACCAGTTAATCACAGATACCATGTTTTAAGGAGCCGAACACATGTACTAGGAGGTGCTCAGCTGTAAAACTGTGCACTTTCCTACATCAAAATAAACACCTCCTAATGACTGTGGTTAAATACTTAAAAGAACATAAATTGTCAAGATTAGGTGAGTAATCGACCTAAAATGTTGATATGGACGATGACTGGAACCCTGGATGTCATTAGATGCTTCTATGGGCTCCCCCTTTTCTGAAGGCTGCACCATCTACATGCTAAAGATGGTGTACTAATCACCATTAAAGGAGAGTTAAGTGAAACCGGAAGTTAAAAATGGAAGTGTTCAGGAAAATGCAGTAGTACAGGGAATCATGACATAATGAGCCACCAGGAAACCATAAAGACCACTTCTGCACTATATCTGGCACTTTGTGACACACGTGGGAAATCAAACGAATGGGAGGAGGAATGAAGAACCCCCCTCTTGCCCTCAGTTTTTCCAGTATAAGGACAATGCATGCATCACACCATACCATACTATCCAAAGGGGTGTTATTAAAAACCAATCGAACAGTAAAATTTCACTTTGTTTATAAATAAGTTCAACGACGCATGACTGAAAAGAAGAACATTACGTAAAAACTCGAGGATAAAAGCGACAATGGACTGACTTCTTGGAAGAAACTTTGTATATAGCTCTCTTAAGAAGCAAAAGCTGAGCCAAATTCCCAACTCTGAAGAAGGCACCAAATGTCCGTGCAACAACAGTCTCTGAGAATGTACTGCATCCACTGATCAGACATGGATGCTTCACACTGTTGATGGAAAAGCCTGTGTACATATTAAGACTGGTAAATTTGAATTTGATTGCTCCATGGAGCAACATAGTCTTGCCCTTTGATTGCAAGCTATATGTTGTGGTGAGGCCCTATTTTGAAAGTCTTACAGTCCATGTTCAGTCATGGGCTAAATGATGATATGCCTCATTGCCCAAGAATAAACTGTTTATATATAGACCATCTCAAACTAAGCAACTTGTCTGTCACAGTCTACAAGCCAGCTTCTTTTACCCTTGACTAATGGGCATGGGAAGAAGGAAGGGCATAAAAATATTATATGAAATATTTCACTGCAAGTAATACAATTGTGTTTTTGGATTGAGAGTGATCGATTTAATCAATGTATTTGAACTTGCATTATGCCCGAGTTCTTGATTTCGTTAAAACTTGTGAAATCCCATGCAGGCTTCAAATCTCTACCTCCCATCCATGTCACTAAGCTCCCCTTCCTTTTAGCTACTAGATCCCACCCTCTTTTACCACGATTTGACATGGATTTTAAATTTCATAAGCTTCATTTCCTAAAAGCTTTTTTCAGCTTCTTATCCTGTGGTATTGATAATGCAGGCTCGGTCCTAGTCTGCACTGAAGAAATAAGCTGCCATTTGTGCCAGCTATGTCACTGGAAAGGAGGAATGGTTCTTACTCCCCTAGAGATGTGCTGTACTCACCTGTTTAGGTACTTAGGACCTGATTACGAGTACAGAAGTCCTAAGACCGCCATACCCACGGTGGTGGTCCGAACGCCGTCTCCTCAGTGGTTCAACCACCCTATTACAACCATGGCGGTCGAACCGTCACAAGACAGCCGCCACCGCCAAGATCCTGGATCCCGCAGCGGTGGAGAAAGCGGCAGGAAATGGAGGCGGTGCCAATGCCGGCACCGGTGTGCTAATCACGACCTGCATTTCCGCCAACCTTTTAATGGTGGGGATTCTGCCATAAAAATGTCAATGGAAAGGAAGGGACAGGCCCCAAAAAGGGCCCACAGATGTTTTTTAACCCATTGGACACCGAGGCTGGGGGCATGACATGGTTCATGTCAACAGTGATCTCATGACAGTGCAGGCGCTGGGCCCACCTTCCTGTGACTCACTAAAAATGGTGTTAATGAATGGGGAAAAGTCACACCCCTCAAAATAAAAAGACAAGCACCCCAAAGAAAAATGAAGGTGCATGCAATAATGCACTGTTTTTTGAACTAACAAAAGAAACATAGTTCTTATTGAACAGGTTCGCAATCAAACGTTTGAGTGCACCACCTTTTCAGCAGCCACATCAACACCCCGACAGGTTCTACAGTGTGCGAATTAAGACTATAAACTGTACACTGAACTTTTACCTCAAACATATTAACTAAAGACACTCCCAATTGCCGTAGGATCATCAACACCTCCCCTGGATTCAGTCCCAAGAGCGGCAATGTTCCATAAGTTATGTATTGTTCCAATTCTCTGTTTGCTATGGGTGTTTCCACATCCATTCGTCATCAAAACACTGCTTAGACTGATGGAGTCTGCCCCAAAGCTATCACGTGCTTGCGTAGTGACCTCTCCCACATCACATATAATTATACCAAACTCAACACTAGCATTCTACACACACACACTACATAGCACCCTCTTACACAACATGTGGTATCAGCACAATACCACAGTGGGCTCCCAGACAACAGCCAGGTCAAGTTACGTTTGTTTTCTGATACCACATACAGTAGGCACAGGCAAATTTACCTGTCCCAAAAGGTAGCCCCCGAAAAAGCTAAATGCTTTCTTCACCTTCATCTATGTAGGATGAGGGCCAAGATATGGCTCAACAGAGTAGAGCCCCATAGAGTAGCAGTGAACCTGGCCTCATACAAGGCCAATCCCACAGCAATGCACCTTGTCACAGAGCCTAGTGACATTCAAACAGAGCTAGATAGGATGCGCAGGAGGGGCACCATAGGGAAGTACACAGTTTGGCCCTGATACTGTCCAGAAAAGAGATTCTTGGAGGTAGCTAAACCCCAACGTCAATGCACAAACACGCCAGCTCCTGCCTGCATCTGTGGTTCCAGGGTGGATCTTAGTATTTCTGGGGCTGTCTTCTTTAATAACAAATGAGCCCAGACATGGAGTTCCATTGTAGAGCCATCAACCTCATTGATACAAAGTGAAACCAGTTTCATAGGGGAGGGTTAAAAAACAGCATAGATACCCCATGTCCGGAAATCTGACACACTGAGGTGAATAGATATACATGGTTAGAAGGGAAGGGACAACCCTTCATTGTACGGAAACTTACACTGTATTCCTTGTGTTTCAGGGGAAAAAGAACCCTCCCACTGGGAATGAATGAGAATTGTGGTACAGTGATGCACATTCCTGACATGCAATGGGGCACCTCCACTCCGATGGATACCTACTGGCAGTGTAACGAGTTTGCGTACGCTCAGCTCCTCCTCGAATGGTGTGGTCTCTGCTCTTTCATTACCATACACACCACCACTCCGGTCATTACCGGAGAACATCTGTCACAGTTGCACAAAACACCTACTAAGGAAGAAGACAACTCTGTTGCATCAGGTTCAATAAAAAGCACTGCCGAATATTTTGGCTCGGCTCACTATGAGGACATTCCAGATGAATTCAGACGGTTTTCTCGCACACAAATCAACGCATGGGGTCCATATCCTTCTTCACAGTGCAAGCTAAAGCGAATGCCCACTGGTTCAAGATAACCAGGTGGGAGCTGCTCAAGATAATGAACAGCAATGAGCTCAGCATTAATGTGATCAAGGAAGAACTGAGAGCCATCTGCCTCAAGGTGATGTAACATCGATATGCGTTGGACTTAATGACCGCAATGGAGGGAGGGGTGTGTGCCAAGATCAGTGCGTTCTACCGCACATTTATCCCAGGTAATAACCTGGATAACAGAACTTTAGCTCTTGCCATCCAAGCACTGCACCATTTACAAAGAGACATGTCTGAGGAGGGAAGTGCCCCTGAGCAGGCATGGATTCTAAACTGGTTTGCCTGGCTCCCCTGGTGGCTGACTGGACTGTGCACATCACTGTTTCCCATTCTCATATTTGTTTTGCTCTTTTATGGTTTCCTACAGTTGGGGGTTTGCTGCTGTAAAACCGCAGTTCTCAAATTAGGTGAAATGCAAATAACTAGCAAAACAGTATTAGTGAAAACTGAAAAACAGCAGGTCCCCAATAATGTGACTATCATGAGGTACGGGTTAAATAATGTAATTGAAAATTCAACAAGAGGGGGGGAACGCTAAAAACAATGCTAATGCTTATAACAGTACACTCGCATACACAAACGAAATCGCATCACTATTATCAAATTCACCCGTCATGATCTCTCTGTCAACATGACTCCTAAATATGTGATCAGGCAAGCTCTGCAACCTAGGCCCATGGTAACTGATTGATAGGTCACAGACGGGGTGGCACGTAGCTGACAGACAAACATGCAAACAGGAAACTCAGGTCCATCACCAGGTAAGCGCAGCAACACTACAATGTTCCAGGGAAATTAGCCCCAATAAAGTACACATGTCCAGAGGGGTGCGTGCATTCCCAAAACACCATAATGTCAGATGCCACTTGGAGTTAGGAATATGCAGCCAATCAGGACACAGCGCACTCAGTACATGCAGTGATCACCCGCCCCTCACGCTAGACATCTGGACACATTACCCACTGGCTCATATTGCGTCCACGAATGTTAAGGGCCACCTGCATTAGTTATCAGGGACCTCTTCTTTACGACTCCACAGGCAAGGCCTGCATTCTTTTTCCAAACAATGATCGCTGGATGTGCTTTTGTGGCACTCAAAACTGTATAAAAAGCGCTCAGATTGATTGCACTTTGAGACACTCCTCAGACATGTTTCTGTAAAATGGACTCCCAGCTGCAGTGTTCAATTAAACTAACTGCTCCTGTTTTGCAAAACGCCTCTTGTCTTGTTTTGTCAAGGTAAATTCATATTCGAGCAACATGATTTTTGCACAGCTTGCACAGAGCATATATGAAGTTATCACTGTCGATCTTTTAGCACCTAGGGAGTCTGTAGTTCTCTTGACTTGGAAAACGATTGCCCCATTGCAGTTAAGAATAGAAATTCGACACCAAATAAGACAGCAATATGATAAACACTATTTAGGAAACGATATCTAAGTGAGATAATATTTTGTCTATGGATGTTCTGATGTGTAGCCGCTTTGAAGTAAGCGTGCTCAGAACTATATTCCTGAGTATTTGATTAAATGTAACCACTTCTTACCAATGAATTACGACCTTTCCTCAACAGAAAGCATCCGTCAGCGTGCCAGGGCAGCGTGTTCCCACCCAGATGCTCGAGCGCCAGACGAAAGTTACTGCCCCAGAATGGTACACAACTAAAAAGCATGAAACCGTGCAGCCGCTCCTTGCACAAGTCAGCATGCACAATGATGCAACCCAAGGACATCTGGAAGAGGCGCTGAAAGGCACAAGGAGAGAACAAAGCTGCAAAGAGAACCGGGAAGAAAGGCTTTTTCAGGCGGCGTTTAATGGCAGCTGCTTTGAGATAATGACAGACAAAGGGGTTTAGGGTGTCAGTAATAACACGATAAATGCCATGGCAGCAGGAATTATAATTAAAACGAATCGTTAGGAGAAATATGTTCTTAGCTGGCGCGCGGTACCCAATTAAACAAAATACGATGCTGGAGATATAAAATACATACACAGAAGCCAAGTAAATCTGTAAAAATACATGTGCAGCGTCAGTTCACTACAAAGGCAGGCAGGGGGGGACGTGGAAGTGAAAAGAATTACCCTGGCTGCAAAACAAGCAACTGACTTACTGAGAGCAGAGGCAACGCCAAAATCACAAGCGAGACTACTAATACATCGACTGTTTATTTTTGTTGTAAATATGAATGCAATAGTCTCCACAGAAATATTATTGTGAACGGGGGTGTAAAGTGGATGATGGAGAGAGCATATCTGTGCAGAACGTTGCACATTGGTGGACTGGGATGTCACAGCAGCTCGGACAGGGGGCGCTGCAGTACAATTTCCAGACCGAGCCTTATCGGCCCCCACCGTTGTGAGACACCATTGTTTACACTGGGTGAGTGTGAGAGAGCAGTGCTCTGCTATGGCATGTGTCAAGCACAGCTCAGGTCTATAAATACGCGTTTCTTTCGGCATGCTAATGAGGCATGCCTCTGCCGAGGGAGAGCTGGACTTCACATCCAGTGAGGTATCCGAAATCAGCAGTGGCCAGGCCTGCAACTGGCCAGAAGGGCGTTTGATAAATGAATGGCCAGCAGGGCACAAGTCCTAAAAAAAGAAGTGGGGGGACGCTGTCACCGGAAGTGACGTCACAACAGAAATCTCATGAAAAGAAGTGGGGGGACGCTGTCACCGGAAGTGACGTCACAACAGGAATCTCATGAAAAGAAGTGGGGGGACGCTGTCACCGGAAGTGACGTCACAACAGGAATCTCATGAGTATTCATACGATGTCCTTTGCAACCCCCCCTCCCCCGAGGGGGTGCCCCAGTTGCACAACGAAGTGCTCAAAAGTGCACAAGAATCGATACAGAAGGACACACATTCCAAGCGTTAACCGCCAACGCCTGCTCGCTCTGCCTCCCAATCACTCCAGCCTGCACACACCACCGGTGCCTCTTAAAGTCTCCAATTACAAATATTAGCATATCTTTGGCAATTTACGGGAAACTTCCCTCCCACCCGGGCTCTCTGCTCACACAATGCTGTCCAGCTTTTGGGCAGGGGGGACGGCGTCCACCCGGAAAAATCTGGTAAAATAAGTGGGGGGACGCCGTCCACCCGCGTGGTACCCCGACTCGAGCCCTGATGGCCAGAAATTGTCACCTTGGGACAACATGCTGGTTAGTTTCATATGGTGAAGTCGCTAGCTGACAGTGGCTTTTAAAAAGTAAATAAAAGAACACAGCACCTCCCCAGGTGACTCTTTCAGCCGACAGCATTACTTTAATCTCTACTCCCTTAAGAGCCTTTTTGTTATCGTCTGCCACCCTTTTCCCACAAGTCTTGTGTTGCTTCAAGAAAAGGTGGTAGATTAAGGCAAGGGTATTGGGGGTGAGGGCTGTGGCATCCTGTAAACAAATGCTTCTGAGACCTCCTGCGTGCTGCCCGCCACCCCTGTAACCGTGTGTAATGTGGTCCGTCGGCTGCGCTGCCACCTCTGGTGCAGGGAACCAGGGTTCGAGCCTCGAGGTCGCGTCCACATTCTGTGATTCTGGGCAAATCACTTAATCTTCCCGTCCCTGAATGTGTAATGTAAATACGGTGCTATGTAAAGCGCTCCAATACCTTCGAGTTCGCGCTATATAAATATGCAAAAAAATAAAAAACCTATATGAGATGCCCTCCGTGGCGTGCGGCACCCTGCCATTACTTTTTGTGTTGAAGGTGGCATAGTGAAAAAATAGCAGTGACATAACCGGAAGTGACGTGCCGGTGGTGAGATCAGTCCATACCTGGCAAGTCCATCCTGAGGCTTCAAATAATCATAGATGAATTTATGAGCCCAGAGGAGTCATTATATCCAAATTCGGAACACTTTAGTGTCTCAGGACGAGGGGCAAATAAGAAGTCAATAACCCCACTTGGCTAGGGTCCTCAAGAACACATTTAAGCAAGCTATGGCTGTATTACACCTACTCATATTAGAGAGTCAGGCAGTCAGTGTGGGGCTGTCCACATTGCCCTGAGCTATTAACAGATAGAATGTTTCAGACTCCTGACACCACTTTTATCCACCTCCAAACTAGGGACATCCAGGATGGGCAATAGTTTGTTTGTCAGAATATCAACTCCAAAAATATTCTTCTACAAGAATGTCATAGCAAAAATATCGACAACCAAAATATCATGGAGCTAAGCTTATATCGCTAAGTATTGATTTGTTGTTCTTAACTTTGTTTCTACCTTTCTTTTAGATATATATATGTTTTGTTAAAAATATTTATAGAGTGCACGTACACCATATGGTCTAGCGCTAGCTATAGGGGGTAGCCTGTTGCTCGTTGATTCATTCATATGCCTGGGAGAACAATCACGTTTTTAAGAGTCTCCTGAATTGAGGGTAACTCGTAGAGGATCTGATGTTAGAGGGAGGAGAGTTCCAAAAATGAGGGGCCAGGACCGCAAATCTAGATCCACCAAATCTCTTCCATTTGAAGATGGGGATCACCAGAAGATTAAGATGGGATGACCTCAAGTTCGGGGCAGGGACATACCTCTGGATAAGGGTAGAAACAATTTACAGGCATATGCCACAGAGGGATTTAAAGATGAAGCATCCAATCTTAAATGCACAGCGTTGTGTTACTGGAAGCCAATGTAGCTTCCTCATCAGAGGAGTGGCGTGGTGCCATCGGCTGATGATAAATCAGGCTAGCTGCCTCATTTTGCACCAACTGCAATCTTCTTGTTAAATACAACGGAAAGCCGAAGTAGAGTGAATTAGCATATTCAATGAGAGAGATGACTAAGGATAGAACGACCTGGATAAGGGCTTCCAGGGTAAGGAATATATATGTATATTCACTGAAAAAACACAAAGGCTACAGGGACGTTATTGTTAGGTGTACATGTCAGTTAAAACATACTTTTTTAAATGAACAAAACCACTGATATTGAAGAGTTATAGTTTTTTTCAAATAAGTATAACTTGTGCGCGATAAAGCGACTATAATTCACGCCCTAGCCATTCACAGTGTTGTCATTAATGATGTCATTTCAGATGTTGCAGTCATGTTGTCAATGATGTCACAGAACATGCCATGAGTGATGTAATATGGAAGTTAATTAGCAGTGCATAGCGTGAATTATAGTTACTTTAGGACACAAGTTATAGTTACCTGAGATAACTATAAGTAGTGAATTTCAGTGGTTTTATTTGTTTAAAACAGTATGTTTTAAATGACAGTTTCACTTATGTATAACTTTCATTGACCACTTTGTTTTTCAGTGAATTTCTATGTTTTTTTAAAATGTAAAGTAAGATATTATCACAATTCCTGACTATAACGTCACTTTAACCTATGTTTTTTTCAGTGAATTTATATGTTTTTTAACTTAAAGTAAGTTGTGTATCACTGTGTGCGGCATGTAGCTGAGTGCAGGGTCTGCCCTGTGGCCAGGGCATGTGCCCAAACCCACGAGGGTGCTCAACACCCCACCGTGTATAGCCAAAGGCCGTGGGCAGCATGTGGTTGAGTGTTCATCCCCTCTGCGCACAATGGACTGTCATAAAACAATCAAAAGGGTGCCATTTTAAGCAAAGCAGACCTATTAGTTTTGTCAAGGGGTGCACATGAACATATGTAAAACACACCTATTGGATTTGTCAAAAAGTCACCAATAACTATAATCAAATGTATATTTCATAACTTGACACATTACACTGTTTAATAATAGTTATTAAATAAATAAAAAAACATTAATTAAAATAAAACATTAAACATGTATTCAATTATTTTTTTAAACAAATTTCAGGCCACAAAGTGAAGCTATAGAACAAACCACAAAAGGTCCCTGCATCCAGCTGAAAAGCACAATGGCCCAGCTTTGAGTGCTTTAAAAATATGGTTAAATCCCCTGGGGTCATGAATTCAATGACCTATGATACTTACTGTGTTTTGTTTATGTTGCTGGGGGGGGGTCCTGCACCCCAACAGCCTTCCAGAACATAATAAACTGCTTGGTGGTGTCCCTGCCCCTTCCGGGGCACCACTAGGATCTAAAAATATTATTAAAAAGTCCTGGTAGGGCATTATTGGGCACTCCTTCCAAGGAGCAGTTAATTTATAATTTGTTTAGTAATTTTTGAGTGCCCCTGTGCCTATCCGGAGCACTCAGGTTCATTACAATAGTTCTGAGACTGTGGGTGGGAGCCCAAAGTTCATGTGGCCACTGCTTGCTCCCCAGCCAGCACCCATAACAGGTGCTGGCCGGAGGCGACATTTTAAAAAAAGTGAATACCCCAGGGCCCACCTTGGGTACCAACACTAAGCTAGTTATAGGGAAACACATGTGGGACCCAGCAGCCCCGTGGCCCCAGCCACTCCCCAGCCAGTGCCCTTGGTGCTGCTGGTGGGTCTGCCTTCTTTCTTTGCCCCCACCCAGGTGGGGGCATCTTCTTTCTGTGCTCCTGCCTTGGCGGGAGCAAAGTTGTGTTTCATGCCCAGGAGAGTGTGGGCAGGGAAGAAAGATTACATTATCTGCCCACACTGCACGGAACACCACACTGCACTGGTATTGAGCCCTGGAAGATGAGGCACTGATGTGAATCTATGGACAGCAAAGTAGTCCAGATGCCCTCCCCCAAAAAACAATGGCCTTAGGGGTTGGGGCCCCATGGCCTTAAAGAAGGGCGGGGGAAGGCACTGCATGCTCCCTCCCTATTTTATAATAAGCTGGTCCAAGGGAGGGCGACACAGGCCTAAAAGAGGCTCAACTAGGGGGCCGCACACAACCCTCCCTAAAAAACGAAAGGTTTTTTAAATGCTAATTACTAACTATAACGTGCCTGAAACCTATGGTTTTTTCAGTGAATTTTTAAGGTGTTTTAAATGGTAATTTCTAACTATAACGTGCCTGAAACTATGTTTTTTTCTGTGAATTTCTATGGTTTTTTAAATGCTAATTTCTAACTATAACGTGCCTGAAACCTATGGTTTTTTCAGTGAATTTCAAAGGTTTTTTAAATGCTAATTTCTAACTATAATGTTAATTAAACCTATCTTTTTTTCTGTGTTTTTTAATTATCAACCCATTCTCAACTTGGTGAAAACTGCAAATCTCACCACTCTCCCATCAATACCTTACGCTGATGTGCTGCACAGACCTCACTATGCAAAGCACAAACCTCTCCATGTGGAGATATACTATTGATACTTGTGGTGTAGTGCACAGTGAACGCAACCATGTTACCTCAGGCAGTGGGGAAGATCTCAGTCATGTAGCTGTGTTGTCCCCCCCTGGAAGCGGAAGCAGAGTGGGCTGCTCCAACGTACGCCACTCCAGCGTAGGAGTATGAATAAATAGGCCAGGCCCTAGGCATGGTTCACTTGAGGGAAGACCAACGAGTCTGTCACAGCGGCAGCCTTTACCCTGGCACGGGCCTCCTCGACACAGGCCACCTGCGAACCCAGCGGCACAGCACCGCAGACTTATGTCTGTACTGCCTTCGATCTACACTGCGGACAGCAGTGCTCACAATTCAGATGCAGTGGCGATTGCAGATGTCGCAGCCCAGTTCGCAAGACACTTTGCTCTCAGTGCGGCCCACCCAGACCACGCATCATCGCACGGTGTGCACACACTGTGTGCTTCAGGTGCTACTAACTCACTGCACCATAAATCATCGCCACGTGGCTGTGCACCCATCCTGACCGCTGCCTCCGCCCTACACTGGGGTTACACGGTTCACAATTAAAGATCAGTAGCGACGCAAATTGTGTAAGAGAGTATAATCGGTTAAGAAGACCAAATGCTCCCAATCTGTGCAGCTCAAGTCAACGTCACCTGCCTGTGGGCCTTTGCTGACCACTGCCTCCGGCCTACACTGTGGGAGACCGGCGACACGTGGTGCCAACTAACCCTGTTCAACACAAGCCGATACCACATGTGTAACTGTGTCCTGAGGCCAGAATGGCAGCGACCACAGCACCAGACTCCCTTCGATCAGTGAGGGGTATTTAAATATGGAAGGCCGGCAACACGTGGTGGCACTGAACCTGCACTACGCAGGCCGGTGGGGCCACCAACGTATGCACGTGGATGTGGGCTCTTGCTCACCGCTACCTGTGGCCTACACTGTGGAAGACCGGTGACAAATGGTGCCACAAACCGTCTTCAACACAAGCCGATCCCACATGTGGAACTGTGTCCTAAGTCCTGAATGGTAGTGACCCCAACTCCGTGAGACAACCACAGCACTAGACTCCCTTCGATCAGTGAGGTATATTTCCATATGCAACGGCGGCGACACGTGGTGCCACTAACCCTGTTCAACACAAGCCGAACAATCCCACATGTGGAACTGTGACCTGAGTCCTGAATGGCAGTGACCCCAACTCCGTGAGACAAACACAGCACCAGACTCCCTTCGATCAGTGAGGCATATTTCCATATGCAATGGCGGCGACACGTGGTGCCATTAACTCTGTTCAACACAAGCCGAACAATCCCACATGTGGAACTGTGTCCTGAATCCTGAATGGCAGTGACCCCAAGTCCATGGCAGCGACCACAGCAGCATACTCCCTCTGATTAGTTAGGCATATTTCCATATGCAACAGCGGCGACACGTGGTGCCAATAACTCTGTTCAACACAAGCCGATCCCACATGTGTAACAGTATCCTGAGTCCTGAATGGCAGTCACCCTAAGTCCATGGCAGCGACCACAGCACCACACTCCCTTCGATCAGTGAGGCATATTTCGATATGCAAGGCCGGCAACACATAGTCCCACTAACCCTCTTTAACACAAGCCGATCCCACATGTGCAACTGTGTCCTGAGTCCTGAATAGCAGTCCCCCCAAGTCTGTGGCAGTGACCACAGCACCACACTCCCTTTGATCAGTGAGGGGTATTTCCATATGCAACTACAGACTTCAGTAGGCAACTAAGTATCACAGTCCTACACTCTACATATTATCCTTTTAGTATCCTCGCTTCAAGAAGTTTTTTTTTATATCAGTTATAGCTTTACTACAATGACCAAATGAATCTTCAAATGCAAACTAACATGGAATAGCAGTCTACACTACAGGCAGTACAGCTCGCAATTCCAATTTTAAATGCTAATTTCTACCACAAGATTGTACTCAGAAAATACAACTCTTCGTCTATGTATTCTATACTTATTTAATCTTTTCATCTTACGCCTACACTGCACCCAGTAGGGCTCACAATGAAAATTATTTCTTCATTCATTAACTACAGAGTCCACTAGGCAAGTAACTATTACAGGCCTCAAATCTACATATTATCCTTTTAGTATCCTTTCTTCTTGAACATTTTTTATATCAGTTATAGCTTTAGTACAATCACCAAATTCATTTTCAAGTACAAACGAACACTCATCAGTAAACACTGCGGGCAGCAGACCTCGCAATTAGAATTTTGGGCACGTGGTGCCAACTAACACTGTCCAACACAAGCCGATCCCACATGTGTAAATGTGTCCTGAGTCCTGAATGACAGTGACCCCAAGTCCATGGCAGCGACCGCAGCACCAGACTCCCTTCGATCAGTGAGGCATATTTCGATATGCAAGGCCGGCGACACATAGTCCCACTAACCCTCTTTAACACAAGCCGATCCCACATGTGTAACTGTGTTCTGAGTCCTGAATGGCAGTTACCCCAAGTCTGTGGAAGCGACCACAGCAGCATACCCTCTTTGATCAGTTAGACATATTTCCATATGCAAGGCTGGCGACACGTAGTCCCACTAACTCTCTTTAACACAAGCCGATCCCACATGTGTAATTGTGTCCTGGGTCCTGAATAGCAGTCACCCCAAGTCCGTGGCAGTGACCACAGCATCAGACTCCCTCTGATCCGTGAGGCATATTTCCATATGCAAGGCCGGCGACACGTAATTCCACTAACCCTCTTTAACACAAGCCGATCCCACATGTGTAACTAAGTCCTGAGTCCTGACTGGCAGTCACCCCAAGTCCGTGGTAGCGACCACAGCACCAGACTCCCTCTCATCAGTGAGGTATACTTCCATATGCAAGGACAACAGCACGTGGTGCCACTAAGCCTGTTCAACACAAACTGATCCCACATGTGTGACTGTGTCCTGAGTCCTGAACGTCAGTGACCTGAACTTCGTAACAGCAACCACAGCACCAGACTCCCTTCGATTAGTGATGGGTATTTGCATATGGAAGGCCGGCGACACGTGGTGCCACTGATCCTGCACTACGCAGGCCGGTGGGGCCACCAACGTATGCACGTGGCTGTGGGCTCTTGCTCACCGCTACCTGTGGCCTACACTGTGGAAGACCGGTGACAAATGGTGCCACAAACCGTCTTCAACACAAGCCGATCCCACATGTGGAACTGTGTCCTAAGTCCTGAATGGTAGTGACCCCAACTCCGTGAGACAACCACAGCACTAGACTCCCTTCGATCAGTGAGGTATATTTCCATATGCAACGGCGGCGACACGTGGTGCCACTAACCCTGTTCAACACAAGCCGAACAATCCCACATGTGGAACTGTGTCCTGAGTCCTGAATGGCAGTGACCCCAACTCCGTGAGACAAACACAGCACCAGACTCCCTTCGATCAGTGAGGCAAATTTCCATATGTAATGGCGGCGACACGTGGTGCCATTAACTCTGTTCAACACAAGCCGAACAATCCCACATGTGGAACTGTGTCCTGAATCCTGAATGGCAGTGACCCCAAGTCCATGGCAGTGACCACAGCAGCATACTCCCTCTGATTAGTTAGGCATATTTCCATATGCAACGGCAGCGACATGTGGTGCCAATAACTCTGTTCAACACAAGCCGATCCCACATGTGTAACTGTATCCTGAGTCCTGAATGGCAGTCACCCCAAGTCCGTGGCAGCGACCACAGCACCACACTCCCTTCGATCAGTGAGGCATATTTCGATATGCAAGGCCGGCAACACATAGTCCCACTAACCCTCTTTAACACAAGCCGATCCCACATGTGCAACTGTGTCCTGAGTCCTGAATAGCAGTCCCCCCAAGTCTGTGGCAGTGACCACAGCACCACACTCCCTTTGATCAGTGAGGGGTATTTCCATATGCAACTACAGACTTCAGTAGGCAACTAAGTATCACAGTCCTACACTCTACATATTATCCTTTTAGTATCCTCGCTTCAAGAAGTTTTTTTTTATATCAGTTATAGCTTTACTCAATCACCAAATTAATCTTCAAATGCAAACTAACATGGAATAGCAGTTTACACTACAGGCAGTACAGCTCGCAATTCCAATTTTAAATGCTAATTTCTACCACAAGATTGTACTCAGAAAATACAACTCTTCGTCTATGTATTCTATACTTATTTCATCTTTTCATCATACGCCTACACTGCACCCAGTAGGGCTCACAATGAAAATTATTTCTTCATTCATTAACTACAGAGTCCACTAGGCAAGTAACTATTACAGGCCTCAAATCTACATAATATCCTTTTAGTATCCTTTCTTCTTGAACATTTTTTATATCAGTTATAGCTTTAGTACAATCACCAAATTCATTTTCAAGTACAAACGAACACTCATCAGTAAACACTGCGGGCAGCAGACCTCGCAATTTGAATTTTGGACACGTGGTGCCAACTAACACTGTCCAACACAAGCCGATCCCACATGTGTAAAGGTGTCCTGAGTCCTGAATGACAGTGACCCCAAGTCCATGGCAGCGACCGCAGCACCAGACTCCCTTCGATCAGTGAGGCATATTTCGATATGCAAGGCCGGCGACACGTAGTCCCACTAACCCTCTTTAACACAAGCCGATCCCACATGTGTAACTGTGTTTTGAGTCCTGAAGGGCAGTTACCCCAAGTCCGTGGAAGCGACCACAGCAGCATACCCTCTTTGATCAGTTAGACATATTTCCATATGCAAGGCCGGCAACACGTAGTCCCACTAACTCTCTTTAACACAAGCCGATCCCACATGTGTAATTGTGTCCTGAGTCCTGAATAGCAGTCACCCCAAGTCCGTGGCAGTGACCCCAGCACCAGACTCCCTCTGATCAGTGAGGCATATTTCCATATGCAAGGCCGGCGACACGTAATTCCACCAACCCTCTTTAACACAAGCCGATCCCACATGTGTAACTAAGTCCTGAGTCCTGAATGGCAGTCACCCCAAGTCTGTGGCAGCGACCACAGCACCAGACTCCCTCTCATCAGTGAGGTATACTTCCATATGCAAGGACAACAGCATGTGGTGCCACTAAGCCTGTTCAACACAAACTGATCCCACATGTGTGACTGTGTCCTGAGTCCTGAACGTCAGTGACCCGAACTTCGTAACAGCAACCACAGCACCAGACTCCCTTCGATTAGTGATGGGTATTTGCATATGGAAGGCCGGCGACACGTGGTGCCACTGATCCTGCACTACGCAGGCCGGTGGGGCCACCACCGTAATCATGTGGCTGTGGACCCTTGCTCACCGCTACCTCTGGCCTACACTACGGTCAGCACGCCTCACATTTCAGATAGAGTCCTGATTCCACATGACGCAGTCCATTAGCCAAGACACATTGCTCCCAGTGCGGTCCGTCCACACCAAGCATCATCACAGGCTCATACAGTCTCACTGTTTCTGGTGCCACTAACCCTCTTTAACACAAGCCGATCCCACATGTGTAACTGTGTCCTGAGTCCTGAATGGCAGTGACCCCAAGTCCGTGGCACCGACCACAGTACCACACTCCCTTCGATCAGTGAGGCATATTTCGATATGCAAGGCCGGCGACACGTAGTCCCACTAACCCTCTTTAACACAAGCCGATCCCACATGTGTAACTGTGTCCTGAGTCCTGATGGCAGTGACCCCAACTTCGTGGCTGTGACCACAGCACCAGACTCCCTTCAGTCTTATTTGTTGTTCTTTTCTTTAAATACATTTTTTTTATATGTAAATCTATACATGACTAAGATTCTTCTTCGTCCAACCGCACAGGGACACTTTCAGGCCCAAGAAGGTTGTTGGGGGTATGATGGTAATGTGGGAAGAGGGTGCATTACCTGCTGATGTGGGGAGAGGCAGCGTCAAAGGGCTATCTATCACAGAAAGAACTCTGATATGTTTTCACAAATGCCTCGGACAAATGCCAGATGACGGACTGAATGATAAAATGGTTTTTCAATGCTTATGTAGTGTGAGTTATGAACAGTTCACACCCAGGCTCGCAGAGGGCCAGCTGCGGCCCATTCGCTCGACTCACAGACGAAGTACTACAAGCCGTCCGCGTCATTGTAGCTATCCCTGCCCTGTTCCATCGTACTCAACGCCACGCCACTGTGATTACGTTCTGACGTTGGCCCCACATAGCTACCTGTCGCAGGCGTACTCGCTGTTGGTGTGCAGGTCAGTGGTCTAGTTTCAATATCACACGGACACTCCCTCAGGGCAGGTTTGCACACACACTACACCCATCCAGCACATGCGTCACAGGCCATGTGACCACGCAAATATAATAGATCGACAACGTAACATCCTTTATTGCCGGTGCTGACTAGATGGCGGACGCTCCACGTGTCTCAACCATAAAGAGTCTTTGAAAGTTGCGCAGAAGGTTAGTCGCACCATGATCTGTATAGCCGTCAGGGGCCTACCACCCACTTGGCGAGGACTTCAGATGCATAGGGATAGTACTACCCGAAGCACATATGGTCATCAGGGGCCTACCACCACGCGGCATGCACTTGAGTTCCACAGGCTTAGTGGCCCCAAAAGCTGATGTGGTCTCCGCCAGTGATGACTCAGGACTCAGCGACATGTGTGAGATCTGCCGGGCCGCAGAGAAGCTGATGTGGTCTCCGCCAGTGATGACTCAGGACTCAGCGACATGTGTGAGGTCTGCCGGGACGTGGAAAACATGATGTGGTCTCCGCCATTCATGACTCAGGACTCAGCAACATCTGTGAGATCTGCGGAGAAGCTGATGTGGTCTCTGCCATTCATGACTCAGGAATCAGTGACATATCTGGGATGCGCGGAGTTTTGACGGGCCCACTGCTGCACACTCCGGTGGCACCAGGTAATTATTTGCTCATGGATGCACAGAGCTGACAGTCTCTCTCTCTCTCTCTCTCTCTCTCTCTCTCTCTCTCTCTTCTTTTCCTTCTATCTCTCTAACTCTCTCTCTTCTTTCTCCCTTTCTCACTCCCTTTCTTTCCTTCCCTCTCTTTTTCTCTCTGTTTTTTTTTTTCCTTCTCGGTTTCTCTGTGTCTCTCTCCTTTGATATGCCCATTACACACGTCCTTATTTTATCCTTTATTTTCCAGGCTCTGTCGTCGACATCCATGGTCCCCACAGGAGTGTTCCGCCTTGTTGTTTTCTATTATTTTTGTTAAATTTTGTTTATTAGTTTATCATTCATATATATATGTTAATAAAAAAATAAAGTTTGAAAATAGTTTTTCGTTTATCGTTTACATATATATTTATAAAAAAAGAAAGTTTGAAAAAAAAAAAGAATAACTTTTTAGTTGTCACTGCTGTGTGACTTTTTCTTGTTCTTATTACTGTTATTTGATGGAGTCCACCATGGTATAAAATTTTGGGGCACTTGTCGCGGGAATACTGGTGCACCAACTTCTGAATAGTGTGTTAGATTTATCTCAACTTTACTTCCATTAAAGTGCTGATAATGAAATGCAGACTAGTCGTTCCCGTACAAAAAGACACGAGGTGCGCCTTTGCGATTTATTCCAAATACTAAAATCCTGTATTGAATTGCACTGAGGTAGTGGCTGCACTTACAGTGTACACACAAAATCAATTAAGAAATTTCATTGTATTTATATTGATTGGGAATAGTGCGTCAGTTGCTGGATCTTGACGAGATACACTGCTCAGTTCGTATATTGTTCTGCACACGAAAAAAATCACATCCCAACTTCACACCAACTGCAATGCGAAACAAATTCCGGCGATAAGCCACTTTAGCACCAGGGATTTTACACCTGCTTTCTGCTGGTGTTAAGCAGGACGACTACCTGCACCATGAAAGGGAACACAGCCAAGAGCCACACCAGAACACCCACAGGTGCCATAGAGTCAATGAGCATGATATAGGGATACCCATGAGGGCCACAAGACTCATCGCAACAACTCCAGGACCGCCAATGCCCCCCAAACTCGCATCTAAGCAAGTGTATCCCTGTGGTCATTGTCTTAGCATGATAAGCAGGAGCCCTGAAACATCACAGTGTGCTGTCACCTCAGCGTTGGCAGTGAGCCTGGACATGTAGCTACGCACGTATCCTCCTGCATGCACAACCGGCGTGTGCTGGTCCGGAGTACACAGGTCAGCGCAGGGGTGTGCCTATCCGGCAAGGGGAACGGGGTGTCTCGGACATGTCCGTGTACAGGAAGTGCGGTAAGTGTGTCTCTGTGTTCTGGTGTGGCCTGCCACAAGGGCCGCAGCACTCAATGTTGTAAAGTGGCATGTACCACATCCAAACGGCACTGTGATGGTGTAGTTTGAATGTAGCAGGATATTTTCTCGAACATTTAACGGCACGTGCAGGTTAAAAGTTCACAATTGTTTTAAGTTCGAACAGTGCCTTCCAAATGCAAGTAGCAGGTGTGGTAGCAGGTGTGGTTCAGTTGAGCAAATTTTATCCTATGAAATGTACTCCACATTGTAACTGCTTTTCCTTAACCAATCACAAAGATGCTTTTCCACAAAACGAATGTGCACCCTACTTTTAAAAAAGAATGCTTTTCATCTCCCAATCACGTACCGTTTTGTATGGCAAAAAAAGTACTTCCCCACCTTTAAACATATCTCTTATTCTACCAAGGAACTGCATGAGCTACAGACTTCTTTCCATACCTTCCAGCCATACCTTCAAAATGCTAGTGTGGATCGTTGGACATAGCTATATTTTCTGGTGCAAGAGGTATGCAGAACAGACATATTGACTTAGACCTAGGTTTACAAAATGTGGATATTAAATGGTTTGCACAGAGAAGATTGAAGTGGCACCAATTGCTACCTTTGGTTAAAACCTCTTTGCATCTTCCACACCCTGACCTCATGATTGTGCATTGTGGTGGAAATGACCTAGGCACATTGACTGGGGTAGGTTTGGAAATGCTTATGAAGGACCCCTTTGAACACCTCAGCTCAGCACCATGTGACTCTGGGCAATAGCTCACTTAATAGCTCACATAATTTCCACGCCGGCCTCGAGGGCCTTCAGAACCATAGGGGTGAGTGGTTTGCGCTTTACAAACACCGTATTGATTTGATACGCGCAAATTTACCTTCGCACTCCCTGTATAACACCCCCTAAGCACCATACACAAGTTACAATGTTCGAAACAAAAGTTCCTCTGAGTAGGTATAACTACATGCTGACACTACTTGACAGATGTGGCACAGCGGCCTGAGCACATGACTTCACAGCATATGACACACAGTTTGGATTCACGCTTTCATCCCCGACTCCGGCAGCACCTCAGCTTAACACCACAAGACTCTAGACAATACCTCACATATTTTCCGTACCCCAGGACTTTCAAACGAGTAGGAGTCAGTAGTGTGTCCTAGTAGGTATAAACACATGCTGACACTACTTCCACAGGTGTGCTGCAGCGGCCAGGGCACATGACTTCACACCACAAGACACACAGTTTAGGCTCACGCTTTCATCCCCGACTCCCGCAGCAGCTCACCTTAGCAGCATCAGACTACGCAATACCTCACTTAATTTCTGTACCCAGCACTTTCAGACCGGTAGGTATGAGTAGTTCGCTTCGCACTCCCTCTTTAGCATACCCTAAACACCCCACAGAGGTTACAGTGCTCCTACCCTCCTCTTTCCTACTTTTTTCGCCCTTTTTTCCCCTTACTCCCTTCAACAGAATCACAGAATGGGGGCCAACACTTCCTAGTTGCAACCGCTCGCACTGCTCGCAGCCAATAAGCATATATTATATTATATTATTCAAAACAACAAGAGCAACCCTTATGTCCTTGTGAACCGGGTAGGTACAGAGTACAAAACAATATCCACAAGGAACTCACTTGTAATCATAATACACAATTTGTGACTAAATACGTCACTCTGATTTAATCACAACAAAAAATAGCTATTCTTTTTTGGAAAGCATATCAAATCAATTTCACATCCACTTTCATAATAAGCCCTCACCAAGGCCTATACCTTTTTTTTGTAAAACCTAACCTCAGCCGAGGTAGGTGTTTATTTTATTCAAAAGTTCATTTGTTTCATATCAGAAAAATATATACATTTCTAAAGTTGGACATATATACACAATTCAATATTTACAGTGATGTGTGACCCCAAGTGAAAAAAACCATAACCTATTACATTACATATGTATAAACAAGGAAAAAGAATTAAAAAGGGTTATTGGTGATATATATAAGGACAGATTTTGTAATTTGTAAATGATTCAACCCGAAACTGTCTCTATTATATGTGTTGTCGACGGCGTTTCGACCCACTCTAGATACCGGGTCTCTTCAGGACTGTATTTCTGGGGACCAGATGTATACACTCGAGTCCAATGGATCCCGTATGAATTGGTAAGGAAGATTACTCTCAACTTCAGTTTACTGTCTCACTAGTAACGGCCAAGACACGGATCGGAATACTCCAGTGTGTTTCCAATGGTAATATAACCTCTCAATCGGTAATTTTTAGCATCTTTTAATTTCACATAAGGAGAGATCTCACTGATGAGCTGGATTACTCCCGTAGCGACTGGGGCGTCTGTCATTCAATGAGGACGATAGCCAGAAAACGCTGTAACCATGCGGGACGCAATCCGTCGAATACCGCAGCCAATAAGCAGCAAACTCGTGCTCATAATGCCTCAGCCAATCAGATTGCAGAATTCCTAAATATCGATATCTGTAAATTTCGATATTTCGCAAAAACTACTGAACGGATTTACACCAAATAAAAAAAACGTGCTTTCTAGACCAAGACCCTTCTTCCTGCTAAATTTGGGGTAATTCCGTTCACCCATTCGACCTGTAGCCTTGTCTAAATTTCCTATGGAAATTAACATGGAGAAAACACATTTTGGGACCCCCCTTTTTTCTCGGCCCCCCCTTATGAATCACCCCCAAACTTTCAACATAGGAGCTGTTATGAACAACGAATTAGTTTGGAAAATTTCATGAAGATTCATCAAACGACGCCAAAGTTATAAGCAAAACAAAAAATGCTTTTCCTATGGAAACTTGGTCCTAACTATAATTACCTACTGGCGACCGCCAGAAGGTACTATATATATATATATATATATATATATATATATATATATATATATACAGTTTTGCTGCTTACTTCGCTCCCCAATCCTCGAGATAACAAAGCAGGCACGGACCACGGTTCTGTGCAGATTATTTTATTCTTCGCTAGTCGGCCATGACGCGTTTCGGTCCCTCCTGGACCTTGATCACATGTATATATATTCACTGAAAAAACCATAGGTTTCAGGGGCGTTATAGTTAGCTGGACTTTTCACTCGTACAAAACCATTGAAATTCCCCCGTTATAGTTAGTTCAGCTAACTATAACTTGCGCGCCCGCAATGCACTGCTGATAACGTCACATATTACATCACTCATGACATGGTCAGTGACATCACTCATGACATCTCTGATGACGAGTGAAAAGTCCACCTAACTATAACGCCCCTGAAACCTATTGTTTTTTCAGTGAATTTCTAAGGTTTTTTAAATGCTAATTCCTAACTATATCGTGCCTGAAACCTATGTTTTTTTCAGTGAATTTCAAAGGTTTTTTAAATGCTAATTTCTAACTATGCCTACAGAGATAGGACATGTGAAGAAAGATGAAAAAACACACAGAAAGAAAAAAAAGAAATGCAGAAAGAAGCAACAGAAGTCTTCAAAGACGAAGAAAAGTGCAGGAAGAAGGATAACGTGCAGAAGAGCCTTGTTGCAAAATCATCCTGTACCCTCAACTTTTTCAGACGGATACTGGTGGTAACTGAGTCTGACTAACCAGTCCTAGAACCAGTGCTATGTTAAAAGACACTCAGAATACAGTGAAAACACCTACATACACTAGGGAACACTACGCGTTGGGGTCCCCCTGTGATTAGCATGACCTCCTCTGTAAGCCCCTAGTATATAATAGGGCAGGGGATTAAAACTACCTCTTTCACACGTCACCTCAGGCCCCGTCCCCGCCCTGTGGCCATTTTAAGTTGGGAGATTAAGCCCCCTTGAATCCTGAGGGTCCCTGGGGTCCAACTAGACCACTAGGTACCTTAAGTAAGCGCCACAGAGCTGCGTTGCAGAGAGGTGTAAAAAGTGACACGGCCTGGACCACCTCTCTGCAACGCAGTTCAGTGGCGCTTACTGGAAGCACCTGGTGGGCTAGTTAGCCCCCAGGGTCTCTCAGGAATGAAGGGGAATTATTTCCCCAACTTAAAACGCGCCATAGGGCATGTTTGCACACGTGACCTCAGGCCCCGTCCCCTCCCTTCCCCACTGTGTAAACACGCCCTGTGGCCGTTTTTTAAGTTAGTAGATTAAGTCCCCTTGAATCCTGAGGGTCCCTAGGGGCAAAATAGCCCACCAGGTACGTCCAGTAAGCGCCATTGCAGAGAGGTGTAAAAAGGGGCACGGCCTGCAACACCTCTCTGCAACGCAGAGCAGTGGCGCTTACTGGAAGCACCTGGTGGGCTGGTTGGCCCCCAGGGTCCCTCAGGATTGAAAGGGAATTATTTCCCCAACTTAAAGCGCACCACAGGGCGTGTTTGCACACGTCACCTCAGGCCCCGTCCACTCCCTTCACCACTGTGTAAACACGCCCTGTGGCCGTTCTAAGTTGAGAGATTAAGTCCCCTTGAAACCTAATGGTCCCTAGGGTCAAACTAGCCCACTAGGTACCTCCAGTAAGCGCCACAGAGCTGCGTTGCATAGAGGTGTAAAAAGGGGCGTGGCCTCAGAACACCTGTCTGCAACGCAGCTCCCTGGCGCATACTGGAGATACCTGTTGGGCTAGTTGGCCCTCAGGGACCCTCAGTATTGAAGGGGAATTCATTCCCCAACTTACAACTGGCCAGGGGGCGCGTTTGCAGAGTGCTGCAAGGAGGGGGCGTGGCCTCCGGCGCGATGCAGGTGTTTTATTTATTTTATTTTTTTAAGAAGTAGGGCTGTGTGGCCCCCCTTCTTTTTCTAATTTATTGGCCCTGGGGACCCCATCCCCCAGGGCCTGCACCCTAATTTTTTTTGTTGAAAAAAATTAATTTGGCCCTCCCAAGGCCTTAATAGGCCCCGGGGACCCCAATCCCCGGATCATGGCCTTTTTTTTTTTTTTTATTCTTTAGGAGAGGGGCTGCGTTGCCCCCCTCATCAGGCCACTTATGGCCCCGGGGACTTTTGTTTTTATTATTTAAAAAAAAAATATATTTATAGAAACACCTAGGACATGCTGGACAAACCGTATATACCTATCACCATGACGATTTGCGTGATATTCATTAAAAGGCGACTATGCATACAATGAATCCACGTGGAATGTATTTACACCGCTAGTGAAGCTCTGACGTGTCTGACGCCCTACCGTGCGTAATCCCGGCGCCCCCGCCGGTGGGTACTCTCCAAGTAGACACACTTGTCGTTTATTTATACAAACATGGGTAGCTATTGACTGGCACATTTAATACACACACTCTCCAAGCCATTCAAAGGGGATTCGACAAAAATTCGACCAAACTATGCAAGAACCCCCCCTCACAGTTGATAAAACACACATCCACCGCCGGATGTGTAATACTTTTTATTTTACTCTCTGGAAAGGAGACAACCTCACTTGAGAGTCACAGTGTGCTCCTGGCTGAGCCCAATGGTGTGTTACACCCACCAGTGCCCGCCGAGTGCCACACACCTCTGTGTTGTATTCCACCAGCTTGTGCGTATGCTATGACACCCTCTAGCCCATGTGCACTGTAACACCACCCCATGAATATGTCATGCCACACTTGCCTTCGCAAGGGTTATATTGCCCCATCTAACGTGCCTTCCTCGATGCCTGTGTTCTAACGCTCAGCGCTATGCCATACATATTACAATCTGGGATCCATATCTTTGTCACAGTGCATATACAACGTTACAATCCCCAGCACATATTTTATATTACAACTTTAGAGACTAGTTAGGTTACACAACACTGCCCTGTGCATATTACACTCCAAGGCGCATATCGCATAGCACGCGCTAGTGCCTGTGCTATCTCGCACTCTCCAATGAATCTGTCATTGCGCACAATGTATTGCATATTATATTTCACGCCCCGGTTCATCTTATATCACACGTTTTGGTGCATAGTTTATGCATATACTATATCTAGGTTTCATTTTCAATCGTGCTCTCAGGACTATGTTCTATATAACACTGCGTCCACCTACCCTTTTCACGGGCATTACATTTTGCGATGGGGGTGGAGGGTCAGGGGGTGTTTCTGCCAAGTGAGCCCGGAGTCACAGTTACAAACGTCCTCTTCTTCCTGAATAAAAGTGAGATTATGCTGCATACTTGTTCATATTTTAAGTAGTTCGCACAGACACACATTTTAAAAACAATAAAGCTCCTAATACCCACCTTCTCTGAACAGTTAGCTTGCTGCCCCATCCACCTCCTCCCTATCATCTGTTGTCTGAATCCATGGACTAGCCTCCTCCCTCCTGCCATGCGTGGTCTGATGTGCTGCCACTGCCCTCCATTTAGCATGATGTACCAGTCCACTCCTCCTGCCCTCCATTGCCCAATTCTATGGCCCATCATTGACCTCCTGCTTAGCCTCTGTGCTTAGCTTGCTGCCCCTATTCTCCTTCCCCCTGTCCTCCAATGTCTTTGTGCATGCCGCTGCTCCATCCTTTTTGCCCACCATGTTACATGGACCTGCCACTCCTATCTACTCTGAGTGTTCTGTTGAGCTGCCACTCCCCTCCCACCTGGCTAGCATTGTCAGATGACTGTAACCTGTCCCTGCCACCTCCACCCTGCCTGTCCACATGCCATGCCCCTATCCCCTTCCTCCTGCCCTCCATGGTCCAATTTACTGCCACACCCTTCTGCCCTCCCTGGTCTCTTGTGCTGCAACTGCTCCTCCTGCCTGCCCCGCGCGGTCTGTTGCGAGGCCCCTTCCCCTGAACACTCTTGTCCATGCCCAGGTCTTGACCCTCCCTTCTATCCTCCATGGTCCTTTGTGCATGCCCCTGCACCCTTCTTCTTGCCCATCATAGCCATTGTGCTGTCACTAACCCTCCCACTTGCCATGCATGGTCTTCTGTGCTGCCATGGCCCCTCCCACCTTCCCTGTGTGGTCAGCTAGCTGCCCCTGACCCCCTCCCACCTTCCCTCCATGGTCTGTGTGTATGCCATCATAGTATCACTGTTGCTCTCCATGGCGTGTCTTGTTTCTAGTGCCCATCCTGCCTGACCTCCATGGTCATCTTGCTGCTCCTGCCCTTCCCCCTTGCCCCCAGCCCTCTGTTTCCATGTGCAGACCCCTATTCCCTCCCTCCTGGCTTGTCTGTTCCATTGTAATGCCCCTGATCCATCCCTCCTGCCCTTTATGGTCTGTCATGCTGCAGCTTTCTCTTCTGTCTGTCCATTATGGTCAGCCAGCTACCATTGCCTCTTTCCCCTCTGTTCTCTGTTGTCCATGTGCATGGTCCTGTCCCCTCCCTATTGCTTTCTATGGATTGTTGTGCTGCACTCCCGTCCCGCATGCCCTGTGTGGTGTATTGTGCTGCTGCAAACCCTGATGACTGCCCTGTAGGGTCTGTTTGGGGCACCTCTCCATGTCCCTCCTGTCCTCTGTTATCCGAGTCCATATCCCTACCCCAATTCCTCCTGCCTACCATGATCCAATGTACCATACTTGCGAACATTTTGAACTTGGTAAGTGGGAGATTTTGGAAAAAAACTAAGGTATTGATTTCCCCCTTTGAGTTACATTGAAACAGAGGAGATTGTAGACAGGAGACAGATCAAATAAAGCCCATTTGAGCTTAAAAACATTGGACGTTTCCTGGCTGAAACGGGTGTGTTGGCATGTATGGTTGTACTACTACTACCTCTTCCTTCTGCCCACAATGGTCTATTATATTGCCACAGCCTCTCTTGCCAGTCCTGTATTGTTGGTTGTTGCCCCTGCCCCCTTTCCACTGCCCTCCATAGTCTGTTGGGCTGCCACTGCCCTTCCTGCCTGCCCAGTGTGGTCAAATTGTTGCCTCTGCACTCTCCTACCTGCCTTCAATTTTCAGAGTCCGTGCCCCTGGCCTCTGCCTCTCAACAGTATCCCAATGAACAACTAGATTGCTAACATTCTATATTTATTACAAAAGTGTGGAATGCCTGACGTCATCTTGATGTAATCAAAACTGTAATACCTAGAGCATTTCCTTTAGAAATTACATATATGAGAGGGTCTTATTTGCATCAAAATTATGGTTAGTGCTCTAAAAAACTAAAATGAGGACATATTTTCTGAGTTTTCAAATAGCGGCAAAGAACTTTTAAATTAATTGTAATCTTTATGTTTTTTTATCCAGTTGACCACTTGATTAAATGTTGCATCTAGGGGAGAGGATGTGGTGTTACTTCCTGAGCTGCAGACTTTGCAACTGGGGAACCAGGTTGGAGTTTCTGCTTCAGCTCAACATTCTGTGATTCTGGTCAAATCACTTAATCTCCCCATGTCTACAACCAAAATGAATTTGATCTTGTGTGATGTAACCAATGCTCATGTAAAACACTCCAATACCTGACAAGTCTGCACTATATAAAACTGCAAATACACAAAAAATAAGTGTTTTGCACACTTCTGTCATTGGGCTACATGTGGGCTACATCTGGGTGATATTTGTGCTGCATTTGGGCTCTTTTGTCTCTGGTGGCCATCTTGGGAGATTTATTTGTTATGAAGTTTCCTAATTTCCTCATTTACTGCAGTCTCCTCAGTAGGAAATGCTTTCAGTTTTTTACTTTGATTCCATCAAGAAGGTATTCAGATATGTCACACATTTGCCATAAATTTTGAATGTTAGCACTCTAGTTGCTTATTAGATCACTGTAGTAAAGCTACTGCTCACCAGGGAAGTCTGCTGCTGGTATTAAAAGTGCATGTTTCAGTCTGCATGTCAGAACTTTTTAATGAAATAGAAGAGGATTTGAGAAGTCACTCAAAATGTGCCCTAATTTTTCTTTCTGCAGCACTAATCATACTTTCTATGTCAAAATGAACCCCCTCATTTTGTTCCTTTTTAAATTAAATGTTTTAAGAGTTACCACTTTATTCCAATCAAGATGGCTTCAGGTGTGCAATACGTTTGTCATAAGTAGGACTGTTAGAGCTCTAGTTGTTCTTTAGAACACTCTGGGAAGCTGCAGTAGAACACTAAGGAATCAACTGACAGTCTCTGCCCTTTTTGGATGTACATGTTTTACTGAGAATGTCAGACTTCATTCTCACATGACTGAGAAAGATAATGTGAATTTACAGAAAATATGCTCTCAGTTTAGCTTATAGATCACCTTCCAAACCTCTGTGGGAAAAGCATGAGAAAATAGTTTTCTCTCAAACATGATTCATGATATCACAGCAGAAGGCTTTTTCAGATGGTAAAATCACCTTAGAACACACCACAGTTCCTAAAATGAGTATGGTACCATCAACAAATGATTTATAATGTAACTAAAGTCTTAAAACCTTCTATTAACTGCAATGCTTTTTAATGAGGTGCTATCATGTATATTGGTCCCAAGATGGCTGCCAACACTTCTTGGATGAAGTACTGACAGCCAATCAGATCTCACGATGAGATGTCTGGTTAGGCTCCGCCCAGATATATCTATATTTTTAACTCTAATTTTCTCAGGAACTACTGAACCGATTTACACCATTTAAGCAAAAGGCACGAGTCTGAACTGAGGACTACCTCTTCGCCAAATTTGGTGTAATTCCGTTCAGCAGTTCCTGAGAAACTCACGCCCTGCCATAGCAAACTGCTTTGGTATTTGGAAGAGAGAGCAGGAAACCTGCTCTCTCTTCCAAATACCAAAGACGATTGCTTTTCCACATGGGGAGCTGCATCTTCACAGCTCCCCATGTGGAAAAGCAATGCCGGCTCCCGCAGGACGCGGGCAGCCTTGCGGGACCGTGGGGGTATTGGGGACCCCCCACGGTCCCCAACGGAGAGGGCCAGCCCCGGGGGATGGGGTCCCCGGGGCTATTAATGGCCCGGGAGGGGGGCCACGTGGCCCCCCTCCTCAGAAAAAAAAAATAAGGATTAAAAAACATAAGGCCGGCCCCGGGGGATATGGTCCCCAGGGCCATAAATGGCCTAAGGAAGGGGCCACGCAACCCCCTCCTAAAATTAGGACAAAAATAAAAAAAAAGGCCTGGCCCCGGAGGATGAGGTCCCTGGGGCCAATTATGGCCTCAGGAGGGGGGCCACGCGGCCCCCTTCCAAAATTATATAACAAAAAAGTTAAAAAAGGAGTCAGGCCCTTGGGGATGGGGTCCCAGTGCCAAATTATTAGGAAAACAAGGGGGGACACACAGCCCCCCTTCTTAATACAAAAGAAAATAAAAAAGACCGACATTGCGCCGGAGGCCCCGCCCCCTCCTTGCAGCACTCAGTGATGTCATCAGTGATTTCAATGACCATGTCATGAATGATGTAATATGTGACGTCATCAGCAGTGCATTGAGGGGGCGTGAGTTATAGTTAGCTGAACTAACAATAACGGGGGAGTTTCACGGGTTTTGTTCAAGTGCAATGTCCAACGAACTATAACTTTCCCTAAAACCTATGTTTTTTTCAGTGAATTTCTAAGGTTTTTAAATGCTAATTCCTAACTATAACGCCCCTGAAATCTATGTTTTTTTCAGTGAATTTCAAAGGTTTTTTAAATGCTAGTTTCTAACTATGCCTTCAGTGCCTACAGAGGTAGGACATGTGATGAAAGAAGAAACAACGCACAGAAATAAAAAAAAGAAATGCAGAAAGAAGCAACAGAAGTCCTCAAAGACGAAGAAAAGTGCGGGAAGAAGCAAGACATGTGTAGAAAGACCCAACAGAGGAGCAGAAAGAGGCCTTGTTACAAAATCATCCTGTGCCCACAACTTTTTCAGACGGGTACTGATGTTAACTGACTGACTAACCAGGCCTAGAGCCAGTGGTATGCTAAAAGACACTTAGAATACAGTGAAAACACATATATACACTAGGGAACACTATGCGTTGGGGTACACCTGTGATTAGCATAACCTCCTCTGTAAGCCCCTAGTACATAATAGGGCAAGGGGATTAAAACTACCTCTTAAAATGCGCCACAGGGTGCGTTTGCACACTGGTGAAGGGAGGGGGGAGCCTGAGGTTACATGTGTGCATACACGCCCTGTGGGCGTTTTAAGTTGGGGATAAAGTCCCCTTGAATCCTGAGGGTCCCTGGGGGCCAACTAACCCTCCAGGTATGTCCAGTAAGTGCCACAGAGTTGCATTGCAGAGAAGTGTAAAATGGGGCATGGCTTCGGACTACCTCTCTGCAACGCAGTGCAGTGGCACTTACTGGAAGCACCTGGTGGGCTAGTTGGCCCCCAGGGGCCCTCAGGATTGAAGGGGAATTATTTCCCCAACTGAAAACGCGCCACAGGACGTGTTTGCACACATCACCTCAGGCCCCATCCCCTCCCTTCACCACTGTGTAAACACACCCTGTGGCCGTTTTAAGTTGGGAGATTAAGTCCCCTTGAATCCTGAGGGTCCCTAGGGTCCAACTAGCCCACTAGGTACCTCCAGGAAGTGCCACAGAGCTGCGATGCAGAGAAGTGTAAAAAGGGGCACGGCCTGGACCACCTCTCTGCAACGCAGTGCAGTGGCGCTTACTGGAAGCACCTGGTGGGCTAGTTGGCCCCCAGGGGCTCTCAGGATTGAAGGGGAATTATTTCCCCAACTGCAAATGTGCCACAGGACGTGTTTGCACACGTCACCTCAGGCCCTGTCCCCTTCCTTCACCACTGTGTAAAAACGCCCTGTGGCCGTTTTAAGTTGGGAGATTAAGACCCCTTGAATCCTGATCGTCCCTAGGGTCCAACTAGCCCACTAGGTACCTCCAGTAAGCGCCACAGAGCTATGTTACAGAGTGTTGTAAAAAGGGGCATGACCTGGGCCACCTCTCTGCAACGCATCGCAGTGGCGCTTACTGGAGGGAAGTGGTGGGCTAGTTGGCCCCAAGGGACCCTCAGGATTGAAGAGGAATTAATTCCCCAACTTAAAACGCACCACAGGGTGTGTTTGCACACATGTCACCTCAGGCCCCGCCCCCTCCCTTCACCACTGAGCAAAAACGCACCCTGTGGCGCGTTTTGAGTTGGGGGATAAAGTCCCCTTGAATCCTGATGTTTCCTGGGATCCAACTAGCTAACCAGGTACCTCCATGAAGCGCCACAGAGCTGTGTTGCAGAGAGGTGTAAAAAGGGGCATGGCCTCTGAACACCTGTCTTCAACGCAGCTCCCTGGCGCATACTGGAGGTACCTGGTAGGCTAGTTGGCCCCCAGGGACCCGCAGTATTCAAGGGGAATTAATTCCCTAACTTACAACTCGCCAGGGGGCGAGTTTGCACAATGGTGAAGGAAGAGGTGACATGTCTGCAAACACGCCCTGTGGCGTGTTTTAAGTTGGAGAATTAATTCCTCTTCAATTCTGAGGGTCCCTGGGAGCCAACTAGCCCACCAGGTACCTCCAGTATGTGCCAGGGAGCTGCGTTGCAGAGAAGTATTCAGAGGCCATGCCCCTTTTTACAACACTCTGCAATGCAGCTCCGTGGCACTTACTGAAAGTACCTGGTGGGCTAGTTGGCCCCCAAGGGACCTCAGGATTGAAGAGGAATTAATTCCCCAACTTAAAACGCGCTACAGGGCGTGTTTGCACACATGTCACCTCAGGCCCCGCCCCCTCCCTTCACCACTGTGCAAACGTGCCCCGTGGCACATTTTAAGTTGGAGGATTAACTCCCCATGAATCCTGAGGGTCCCTGGCGTGCAACTAGCCCACCAGGTACCTCCATTAAGCGCCACAGAGCTGCTTTGCAGAGAGGTGTAAAAAGGGGCATGGCCTCTGAACACCTCTCTGCAACGCAGCTCCCTGGCGCATACTGGAGGTTCCTGGTGGGCTAGTTGGCCCCCAGGGACTCCCAGTATTCAAGGGGAATTAGTTCTCCATCTGCAAACGCGCCAGGGGGTGTGTTTGCAGAGTGCTGCAGGGAGGGGGCGGGGCCTCGGGCGCGATGCCAGGTTTTATTTATTTTTTTTAAGAAGGGGGCCTGCGTGGCCCCCCTTCTTTTCCTATTTTACTGGCCCTGGGGACCCCATCCCCCAGGGCCTGACTCCAATTTTTATTTAAAAAAATAAATAAATTGGAAGGGTGCCGCGTGACCCCCCTCCCGAGGCCATAATCAGCCCTAGGGACCCCATGCCCTGGGGCACGGCCATTTTTATCCCCATAATTTATCTGGAGGGGGTCCGCAGGCCACTTCTGGACCCGGGGACCCCATCCTCCGGGGCCGGCCCTATCTGTTGGGGACCGTAGGGGGGGTCCCCAATCCCCCCACGGTCCCGCCGGCTCCCCACGTCCTGCGGGAGCCAGCATTGCTTTTCCACATGGGGAGCTGCTAAGATGCAGCTCCCCGTGTGGAAACGCAATCGACTTTGGTTTTTGGAAGAGAGAGCAGGTTTTCTGCTCTCTCTTCCAAAAACCAAAGCAGAGTTTGGTATGGAAGGGTGGGAGCCGCGAGGCTCCCGCCCTGCCATAGCAAACTGCAGTGTCCCGGGGGTGGGCACCCCGGGACACTGCAGGAGTCGGCCCTGGGGGGTGGCGGTCCCCAGGGCAATCGAGGGGTCCAGGAGGGGGGCTGCACGGCCCCCTTCCCACCATTTACAAAGCCCCGGGGAGGTGGTGGTCCCTGGGGTGTGTGGGGGGGTCCATAACGGACCCCCCAATTTGCATACTTAGTGTCCCGGGGAGGTGGCGGTCCCTGGGGTGTGTGGGGGGGTTCGAGTCCCCCCACAGGTTTGTCTATTTAAAAAAAACAAGCCCTGGGTTGTGGTGGTCCCCGGGGCTGGGGGGGCCATGTGCCCCCTGCAAATATTTAAAAAAAACCCGGGGGTGGCGGTGCCTGGGGCTGGGGGGCACCTTTGGGCCCCCCATTACAATATAAAGATTACCCCCGGGACTTGGCCCACCCGGCGCATCCCGCGATTAAAAAAAATAAAATAAGTTTTGGGGCCCTGGGGGCCTTGTGTGACCCCCTGAGCAGGCCTAGGGGGTCAGGGTGTTTCTACCCTGCCCCCTTTTCGTGTTTTGAGCGTTTGTTTTTCTCTTTTCTTGTGCCTCGGTTCTATCGAGGCACAAGATGGCTGCCAACACTTCCTGGTTTGGAGTGTTGACAGCCAATTAGCATGAAGCTTGTGATCGGGAGGGTGCGCGGATGCTCCGTGCCTCTAGATATCACTATCTTTATTTCTCAAAAACTACTGAACGGATTTACATCATTTTTAAAAAGGTCGCTTTCTGAGCCAAGCAGTACCTTTTTGCCAAATTTGGTGTAATTCTGTTCAGCAGTTTTTGCTATAACGGTGTCTAAAGTTTCCAATGGGAAAATTCTTTTTTGACCACTATTTTTTGAAATTCTCAGGAACTACTGAACGGCTACCATCTTGCAAAATTTGGTGTAATTCCGTTCAGCAGTTCGGGCTGTAGCCGTGTCTAAAATTTCCTATGGGAAATAACATGGGGAAAACGCGTTTTGGGACACCCCTTTTTTCTCGGCCCCCGCTTGACGAATTACCCTCAAACTTTCAGGATAGGAGCTGACTGGAAGGGGCCATTAGTTTTGAAAATTTCGCAACCGGCACCAAAGTTATTGGGAATAGAATGTTACGATCTTCCTATGGATAATGGTTCCTAACTATAACTATATATATAACCTACTGGCGGTTGCCAGTAGGTAGTCATAGTTAGGACCAAGTGTGCTTAGGAAAAGCGTTTTTGATTTGCCACTATATTTGGCGCCGTTGACGAATCTTTGCAAAATTTTCAAAACTAATGGTTCGCTCAGGTCAGCTCCTGTCCTGAAAGTTTCGGGGATCAAGTGGGGGTTGAGAAAAAAGGGGGGTCCCAAAACGCAATTTCTCCATGTTAATTTCAATAGGAAACTTTAGACCGCACTACAGCCCGAACTGGTGAACGGAATTACACCAAATTTGGCAAAAAGTTAGGTCTTGGTTCAGAAAGCGTTCTTTTTTAAATGGTGTAAATCCGTTCAGTAGTTCCTGAGAAATTCAGAAATAAAAAAATATTGATTGAGTGACCAAGGAGGATTTATTAACCCTCCCAACCATGAGCTGCATTCTGATTGACTGCCAACACTCCAAACCATGAAGTGTTGGCAAACATCTTGATACTCGGTAAAACCAAGTCACAACAAAAAAGGGAAGAAAATGGTCAAAAAAAGAAAAGCTCGCAGGGTAGAAACACCCTGACCCCCTAGGCCTGGTCTGAACCCCGAGGGCCAAGCATTTTTTAAAAAACAAATAGGTGGGATTTGTGCACCCAGTGCGAATCCCTTCTGTATTTTTTTTTTAAAATGAAGCGCGATCTCCTGCGCTTTGTTTTAATAAGCTCCCGGGAGGGCCAGGTCCCGGGGTAAATATATCCAATATATGTAGGGGCTTCGAAGGCCCCCCAAGCCCTGGGGACTGCCACCTCCCCGGGGCTTTGTTCAATTATGGGGGGGCCTCGCAGGCCCTCCCAAGCCCCAGGGACCACCACCTCCCTGGGGATTACTTTATTTATGGGCAGGGGGGTCACTTGGGCCCCTCCAAGCCCCGGGGACCACCACCTCCCCGGGCCACTAATTATTTAAATGTGGGGATCCATAGCGAACCCCCGGCCCTGGGGACCAGCACCTCGCCGGGGATTTAAATGAGATGGAGGGGGGCCATGCGGCCCTCCCTCCTGGAGTTCTAGATGGTCCTGGGGACCCCACCCCGCAGGGCCGGCTCCAGCAATGTCCCGGGGTGCCCACCCCCGGTACATTGCAGTTTCCAATGTCTTTGCGAACTCTGCTTTGCTTCATGGAAACAAGAGCAGGAAACCTGCTCTCGCTTCCACAAAGCAAAGAAGATTGTTTTTGGACAAGGGGAGCTGCATGTCAACAGCTCCCCTTGTCCAAAAGCAATGCCGGCTCTTGCAGGATGCAGCAGGCCGACTGGGACCACGGGTGCATTGGGGCTCACCCCGTGGTCCCCAGGGTAAGGCCAGGCCCAGGGGATGGGGTCCCCGGGGCCAATAGTGGCCCAGGGAAGGGGGGCCACTCACCCCCTCCCTTTTTAATTTATTAATTTAAAAAAACAAAAAATGTAAGGCCTGGCCTCAGGGGGAACGCCACGCGGCCCCCTCCAAAATTAAAAAGAACAAAAGTTTGGCCAAGCCCCGGGGGGGTGGGGTCCCCGGGGCCAATGATACTGTAGCCCCTCCTTCAACGGTTGAGGTCGCAAAAAATCTGGGAGTATTGTTTGACTCTTCTCTCTCCTTTAAGCCCCATGTTTCAAAATTAACAGGGATTTGTTTCGGCCTTACCAAAACATTGAAAAAGTTTTTTAATCTTATCCCGCTTGCAGCTAGGAAAACGGTGACAGTAGCTCTTATATTATCACAGCTGGACTACTGCAATAGCCTCCTTGCAGGGACGAACAAGTTCTCCCTGAGGAAGCTTCAGGTAGTCCAGCATGCAGCGGCCAGACTGGTCTTGGGACTTCCTCGTAGAGCGTCTGCTTCTGCTGCATTGAAGACTCTGCACTGGCTCCCGATTCATAAAAGAATTCTGTTTAAATTGCTCTTGACAACTTTTAGAGCTTCTCGTGGTGTAGGTCCTGCTTATCTCTCCACTAGATTTAAATCACACACCACAATAAGGACACTAAGATCTAGCTCGGCAAATCTACTTTCAATAGCTAGGTTTAAACTGTCATCTAAAGGAGGGAAATCAGCTACCGTCTTGGGAGCAAAAGCGTGGAATAGCTTGCCAAAGGAACTGAGAGCGATTCAACGGGAAGATCTGTTTAGAAGAGTCCTTAAGACCTGGATCTTTGACCTAACAGATGTCTGCTCCCTGGCTATGATCTAGCCCGTACAGTTACAGTCAGTTTCAGTTATCTGCAGCGCCAGGAGACTCCGTCAGGAGTGACAGTTGCGCTATATAAACCTCACCTTTCATTTAATTTAATTTCATTTCATTTCATGGTGGCCCAGGGAAGGGGGGCCACGCAGCCCTCCTCCCGTATAAATAATTATTTAAAAAAACAAAGCCATGCTTCATGGGATGGGGTCCCCGTGGCCGAAATCGGCCTCGGGAGGAGGTCCACGCAGCCCCTTTCCCATTCCTTAAAAAAAAAAAAGTTTTAAAAAAAGGTGCTCATTCCCTCTGGGATGGGGTCACCAGGCCCCAAAAATTACTAAGAGAAGGGGGGCACACAGACCCTTTTCTAAAAAATAAATCAAAGAGAAGTTGGCATCTCGCCCGGGCTCTGCCACCTCCCTGCACCACTCTGCAAACGTGCCTCCTGGCGCGATCTGGGTTGGGGGATTAAGTCCCTTAGAATCATAAGGGTCCTTGGGGGCCAAATATCCTACCAGGTACCTCCAGTAAGCCCCGCACCGTGGGATTGCTGAGAGGTGGTCCGAAGCCATGCCCCTTTTTACAACACTCTGCAAACGCGCCTCTTGGCACACTGCTGGTGGGGCAAAAAGGTCCTCTTGTGTCCTGAGGACCTCAGGACTGAAGTGGACTTTATCCTCTGAGCAGCAGTGCGCCAGGACCAATCTTAGCAATCCAGCTGCCTGGGGCTTACTGGAGGTACCTGGTGGGCTAATAGGTCTCTAGGGATCCTCAGGAGGCAAGGGGACTTCATCCCCCACCAAGAGCATGCCAGGAGGCAATTTGCAGAGTGGTGGACAAAGGGGGTGTGGCCTGTGGCATATTGGAGGTATCAGGTAGGCTAGTTGGCCCCTGAGAACCCCCAGCAGCGAAGTGGACTTTAATCCCCATCCAAGAGCGCGCCAGGGAGCGCGTTTGCAGAGTGGTGGGGAAAGGGGGCATGGCCTGCTATGAGAACTTAGCAATCCTGCTGGGTGGGACTTACTGGAGGTAATAGGAGGGGTAGTTGGCCCCCAAGGTTGTCCTTGGGGGCCAACTATCCCTCCTTTTACCTCCACTAAGTCCCACACAGTGGGATTGCTAAGAGGTCCTCAGAGGCCACACTCACCTTTCTCTACCACTCTGCAAACGTGCCTCCTGGCACAGTACTGGTTGGGGGATGAAGTCAACTTTACTCCTGAGGGACTTTGGTGGCCAAAAAGCCCTCCTGGTACCTCCTGTAAGTCCTACGCAGAGGAATTCCTGGAAGCTGGTCAGAGGCCCAGCCCCCTTTCCTTACCTCTCTGCAAACACGACTACTAGTTGAAGAAGCATTTGCAATGTAATAGGTTTCACATTTGCGAGAGCTATTGGCGGTGTAAATGTAAAAGATTTTTACTAATGTTTCTTGGAGTGGAGTGGATGTAGGTTGTGTGTAGTGGAATTATGTGCTATGATGTGCAGTGAAAATATGTGGATAGACTTTGTCTTTGATGTGGAATTTAGTGTATAGAAATTATGTAGAGTGGGATTATGTTTTACGGAGAGTAATTGTGTGGTATGGTAGTGTTGGACTTGGCCCTTTTTGTAGGGTCATTCCTAAACTTTTTGCCTTCTTCCTAGCCTTTTTTCTGACATGGTGTTGGTGGTTTTAGGACTCTGGGCACTTTAGCACTGTTTAGCGTGTGCTCTCTGCCCTCCATAGGCTAACATTGGGAACCCCCCCTTATGGGATAACTCCTAAATGGAACAAGATAAGTATGTCATGTTTGGTATGTTTGGAATGGAAATAATAAAAGCTGCTCAATGGTGTGCGCAGATTCATTATCACTATTTTAGGAATGCCACTTTTAGAAGTTGGCATTTTTGTATGCTATGTGTCTGCCTGCCTGATGTGTATTGCATGTCTGGTTCTAGAAGTGACTGGGGCTGGTGAGGTGTGGGTGGCTCCAGGGAGGGCAGGGTGAGTCAGCACTAGGCTGAATAGAAGATCTACAATTGGAGTAGTAGGAGGAGAAGTCCCCTGTCCCTGAATAGGTCTGTGCCTGCCCTGTACAATGCTGGCTCTACGCCCTGTGGTGTGTCTGATGACCAAGCCCCAGCTCACACAGGAGGAGGGAAGCCTGGTAAACAAAGTGATTAACACTCCTCCCAGAGCCAGTTGGGACTGGAACCTCCAAGACCCTTCCAGAAGCTTCTAGTAGCAGGACAGACAAAGAGAACTGGAGTATAAATATAGGGGCTGTGACCCCATGTGTTGTGCTTGTGCATACTTTGACTGGAGGGGACACTCTGCCAGGAGGAACCGCCATGGGACCCAGCTGCTGGCTCCTGGGGGTCCCTATGTGCTGGCCTGCCTGTGCCCAGCTCTACCCCTCTACACCTCTGGGGACACTACTGGACTGGGAAGAAGCTACGCTGGAGCCAGGGCTGCTGCACTTCAGGTTCGCCATCCTCACCGTGTCTGACTGTCCCAAGGGATTGATACTCTGCTGGGGAAGAGCTGCCCTGGCGTCTGCTGACCATTTCCCAACCTTGCCTGCTTTCCAGCGCCTCGTGAGCGTTCCTCATCTGATCACCTGTGCTCCAAGGAGGCGAGGAGTGTCTGTCCCCTGCAGCACTGTGCTACCAACATGTTGCGAGGGAATCCCGATGTGTGGGATTCCCCCCTGTGCTCCTTATTGCAGTGGGAGCCCACCCCACGTTTCTGCATACTTAAAGGGTGGGTGCCCACCCCGCTTATGCTGCTTCCTAGTGGGTCCCCACCCCGTGTTTGTTGTTGTTAGCGGGTGCCCACCCCGCATTAGAGTTTTATTTAACAGGTGCCCAACCCGCAAACTGCCGCCACCGAGAAGGAGCTGCCACAGAGAAGAGCAGCGACCCGGAAGCCAGGCGCCTACTGCCTGACTCAGGGCTGGGCCAATAGCAGGAGGCGGCCGAGGCCACCTATCGCAGCACAGCCGAAGGAGAAGGGTCATGGAAGTGGCGCATGCCTGAGCGGGGCTCTCGTGAGTCGGAGAGAGCCCCGCGGCCACCCGAGAAGTTGGAGCAGTGCGTGCTCCATTCCAGCTGCCCCCCCACCTGCCAGAAGGGGAGGCAGAGATTGGGAGGAGACCGGAAGAGTCTCAGCGAGCCCCTATGAGTGGGGGCCGAGTATGGAGGTGTCCACCCGAGAGCCCGGTGAGTGAGGGCTTTGCTTGCATATTGTTGGTGTGGTCGAGGCACATTGTCAGTGCCTCAGTGGTCCCACAGGAGAGTGGGCCGCTTCAATGTTTGGGGGCATGTTTTAATCCCAGAGTCATGGAGTGGGGCTCCAGCGTGATCAGTGGTGCCAGTGTCCCTTGGGCTACTCAGCGGCGCTGCAGTTGCGGGCTGCTGCAACGTTTTGGGCAAAACTGCTTTCGGAATCCTAGAGTGGGGCTGCAAAGGCACAAGGGTGCCAAAGCTAATTTGGCACAGCTGTACCACCCGTTAGCGGCAGCTGCAACATTGGGGACCATTTGGTTTAGAGTCCAAGGGGGGCTCCGGAGGCACAGTTGGTGCCAGTGCTTTCTTTTTTATCTTCAGTTGCACCACGAGAGGGCATGTTTGTTTTGAATGCCAGGTTGTGCCTCTGCCATATGGGTATTACAGCATTCTCGGGGGTGCACCACTAATGTTATGGGCAGTGTATTTATACTGCTGATGTATGTATAATGTGTTTTTATGCCTAATGAGACGCTATAATGCTCTAGGTTATGCCTGAGCTAAGGTGTTCATGCCTAACGTGGTTTATGCTTATTGCAATGATGCTAAGTTCATTATTTCACCAGTAGTCACTGATTGTTTTATATTTACTACTTGTGCTTTGTGATGGTTCCGACAGCGGCCCGATTGGCGCTGTCTTGTATATAATCCCCTGTAAATTATGATATGGTGCCAGTGGGCACAGTGTATATATATGTGATTGCATTCTAATGTGTTTTGGATAATACAAAGGCTATTTTTGAAATAACCTTGTATGGAGTCTCTGTAGTGTGCCTAGGGTGTTGCAGCTGGGTGTGTTGCGCAAATGCTTCACACATTGCCTCTGGGATAAGCCTGACTGCTCGTGCCAAGCTACCAAGGGGGTGAGCAGGGGTTATCTTCAGTGTGTAACTTCCTGCCCTGACTAGAATGGGGGTTTCTGCCTGGCTTTGGCGCAGGCCCTAGCCTTCCAGGAATCCCAGTTTCTAACAGGTAGTCTGTGTTGTGGAGTGGTAACTTCAGGTTTAGTCTTCCTTGTTTCCATAGAAGCTAAACCATTAACTCAATGATGACAAAAAAAGAGTAGGAACCACTGAGGAGCACTTCTGGACCTTGTCAGAGGTATGAGCAGGACCACTGTAACTATGCGACTGTTTGGCTGCACCGACTTTTGCACAATTATACATTTTCCACATAATCCATTATCTGCTGCATAATCTGCAGATTCAAACAAAACAAAACCTTGTTTCTAGCTCAAACGCTACCAAAAATGCAGCGACAAATGTTACAGCGTGGTGGAAGGCCCTTTGCAAACTTAGAATGGTCACCTATTTCTTATTGCTAAATGTGGGTATTAAATTGGTACTAATGGTGTGCAAACCACTCTTGCGTCTTTCTGCACCTCTTTTGCCTCTTTCTGCATTTCTTTTGCTTCTTTCTGCACCTTTCTTTTTTTCTGCACTTCTTTTGCCTCTTTCGGCTGCTCATCTCTTCCACTTTCCGCACCTCTCTTGCCTCTTTCTGCACCTCTACACCCTGTTTCTGTACCTCTCTTTCCTCTTTCTACAGTTCTCTTGCCTCTTTCTGCACCTCTGTTGCTTCTTTCTGCACTTCTCTTGCTTCTTTCTGCACCTTTCCTCCTCTTTCTGGACTTCTGTTGCCTCTTTCTGCATTTCTCTTGCTTCTTTCTGCACCTTTCTTCCTCTCTGTGCAACTCTCTTGCCTCTTTCTGTACTTCTCTTGCTTTCTTCCTCTTTCCGCACATGTCCTACCTATGTAGGCATGGTTAGAAATTATCATTTAAAAAACCTTAGAAATTCACTGAAAAATCCCACAGGTTTCAGGGACGTTATAGTTAGTTGGATAGTTCACTCATATAAAATGTATGTCTCTCTCTCTCTCTCTCTCTCTCTCTCTCTATATATATATATATATATATATACATATATATATATATATATATGTGTATTGCTGGTATCTGCAACGGCGGAATTCTTGTATTTCCAGGGGTCTGGAAGGTCCAAAGCCCACCCCCGGGCTCGGGAAGAGATGAGGCGGTGTTGGGGACATTGACTCCACGTCGGGCGATTTGGATTGCCAAACTTGCCCCCGCAAATTGAACTCCTGAACTTTGGGGGTAGATGCGGTTGGGGGACTCGAGGAGGCACCAGAATTCTAGTGAACAACAGGAAATGAGCACAAGCATCATCGTGGTGTCCCATTACCCGCTATGAATTGTCATCACCCCCGTGTAACTTACCGGAATAAACACAGCATTCTGGGACTTGCAGTTCCCTCGCATCAGATGATTGTCAGCAGGTGCACGAGGGGACTGCCTGAAGGGTGGAGCGGACTACAACCAATCGGTATGTGGCAGGACATTCAAATCCACGATGGGGCCGGCTTCCCTGTCATATTCCTGGCGCTGAAGAAGGCTAATCAAGCCGAAATGCATTCGCCATTACGTTGAATAAAGATGCCTCCAGAAGTTCCCCTGCTGTGGCCTCTGCTCTTTGTGTGAAGGAGTTTCCTGTGGCATTACAGCGCGCAAGCCAGAAACGCGCTTCAGAGGCCCCCGCATCGCAAAGCTGGCCTTGGCATTGCTGGTATCTGCAACGGCGGAATTCTTGTATTTCCAGGGGTCTGGAAGGTCCAAAGCCCACCCCCGGGCTCGGGAAGAGATGAGGCGGTGTTGGGGACATTGACTCCACGTCGGGCGATTTGGATTGCCAAACTTGCCCCCGCAAATTGAACTCCTGAACTTTGGGGGTAGATGCGGTTGGGGGACTCGAGGAGGCACCAGAATTCTAGTGAACAACAAGAAACGAGCACGAGCATCATCGTGGTGTCCCATTACCTGCTATGAATTGTCATCACCCCCGTGTAACTTACCGGAATAAACACAGCATTCTGGGACTTGCAGTTCCCTCACATCAGATGATTGTCAGCAGGTGCATGAGGGGACTGCCTGAAGGGTGAAGCGGACTACAACCAATCGGTATGTGGCAGGACATTCAAATCCACGATGGGGCCGGCTTCCCTGTCATATTCCTGGCGCTGGAGAAGGCTAATCAAGCCGAAATGCATTCGCCATTACGTTGAATAAAGATGCCTCCAGAAGTTCCCCTGCTGTGGCCTCTGCTCTTTGTGTGAAAGAGTTTCCTGTGGCATTTCAGCGCGCAAGCCAGAAACGCGCTTCAGAGGCCCCCGCATCGCAAAGCTGGCCTTGGCATTGCTGGTATCTGCAACGGCGGAATTCTTGTATTTCCAGGGGTCTGGAAGGTCCAAAGCCCACCCCCGGGCTCGGGAAGAGATGAGGCGGTGTTGGGGACATTGACTCCACGTCGGGCGATTTGGATTGCCAAACTTGCCCCCGCAAATTGAACTCCTGAACTTTGGGGGTAGATGCGGTTGGGGGACTCGAGGAGGCACCAGAATTCTAGTGAACAACAGGAAACGAGCACGAGCATCATCGTGGTGTCCCATTACCCGCTATGAATTGTCATCACCCCCAGGTAACTTACCGGAATAAACACAGCATTCTGGGACTTGCAGTTCCCTCGCATCAGATGATTGTCAGCAGGTGCACGAGGGGACTGCCTGAAGGGTGGAGCGGACTAGAACCAATCGGTATGTGGCAGGACATTCAAATCCACGATGGGGCCGGCTTCCCTGTCATATTCCTGGCGCTGAAGAAGGCTAATCAAGCCAAAATGCATTCGCCATTACGTTGAATAAAGATGCCTCCAGAAGTTCCCCTGCTGTGGCCTCTGCTCATTGTGTGAAAGAGTTTCCTGTGATATATATATATTCACTGAAATAAACCACAGGTTTCAGGGACGTTATAGTTAGGGATTAGCATTTAAAAAACCTTAGAAATTCACAGAAAAAGCCACAGGTTTCAGGGACGTTGTACTTAGTTGGACATTTCACTTGTATAAAACCAGAGAAATTCGGTTGTTATAGTTAGTAGAGCTAACTATAACTCCCGCCCTCGCAATGCACTGCTGTTGACGTCACATATTACATCACTCATAAAATGGTCAGAGACATCACTGATGACATCACTGATAACATCTCAAATGACATCGCTGATGACATCATCCACATGATCATCTGATACACTGCCTCACACCCTAATATAACCTTTGATACACCCTCTCTAAAATACAGACTACCAATATCAAATCCATAGACAGACCAATAGCAGTTAGTACATACCTGCTCAGTGATTCCTACGTCTACACACACATCCACTCAGTAACCCACACAGTCACTCATACACGCAGTCATTCATCAATACAGCCACTGATATATCCACTCATACACCCATATAGACACTCACACACTGCCACTCACCCAAAGAGTTACTTAAACACCTAGTCAGTCACCCAAAGAATTAATTACACTGCCATTTACTTACCTATACAGTTATACACACACACCACCTCACTAGTACCATATACATACTCTCTTCAACAATTACTGACATAAGGACACACTTATCCATGCAGCCCCTGTCACAATCACTCACTGTCACATTTACTCACTTATATACTCCAACACTTACATATACTGCCTTTCATATATGTAGTTACTTACACATATACCACTGAGAAATCCATTCACTCACCAACACAGATACATGTACACTCACTCACCCATACAGTCCCTAACACACGCACTGATACACCCATACATCCAGTAAATCACCCACTCACACATCTGTGTAGGGAGTGACACACACCCCCACCCACCCACACAGACACTCAGGCACCCATACAGGTACTCAGACAGCCAATCATTAACCCACAAAGACACTGATGTAGCTACTCACCAACCCATGCAGCCACTTACACACCAACTGACCGACTGATACAGACATTCACACAGATTAATCATTCACCCATGCATTCACTAAGACACATTTAATCACTCACTTATACAGTCAGTCATGCAGCCACTAAATCATCCATTCAGACACTCATACACCCACTCATTCTTCAATACACTTTGGCATATATATATATATATATATATATAACATTCTTGAACGTTTTCGAAACAGTCACTGGATGATGTCATCAGTGATGTCATCAGTGATGTCATTTGAGATGTCATCAGTGATGTCATCTGTGATGTCACTGACCATGTCATCAGTAATGTAATATGTGATGTCATCAGCAGTGCATTGCAGGGGCACAAGTTACAGCTAGCTCTACTGACTAAAACAGCTGAATTTCTCTGGTTTTATATGAGTGAAATGTCCAACTAACTATAACGTCCCTGAAACCTGTGTTTTTTCAGTGGATTTCTGAGGTTTTTTAAATGCTGACCCCTAACTATAACGTCCCTGAAACCTGTGGTTTATTTCAGTGAATATATATATATATATATATATATATATATATATATATATATATATATATATATATATATATATATATATATATATATGGAAAAACAAAGCGCCCTGAAGCTTTGAGAGGGCACACAACGATGTTCCGCCCATCCGGACTGTTGGCCTCGCAGTGGTTCGCCAACTTGCTTCCCAAGAGTTAACTGCCATGCCCGACGCGTTTCGAGGCCAATACGTCTCTTCCTCATGGGCTCCTTTCATGAAAAACAAAGACAGCTCACCTCTGCATTCAAACACTTTTAATTGGATTTGTTGAATTGAACCGCCCTGAGTGGGTGTGGCTTGTGCTCACTGGCATGATGGTTCTCGTAGTCCATGGAGGTGAGTGACATTATATTACCTTGAGTAGGTTCCTTGTTTTCATGTTCATTAAAAGTTCCAATATCATAAAACAAGGAACCTACTCAAGGTAATATAATGTCACTCACCTCCATGGATGGGCGGAACATCGTTGTGTGCCCTCTCAAAGCTTCAGGGGGCTTTGTTTTTCCACATTTTTACACGGCCTGCTCGGTCGTGGAGAGGAGCACCATTTCTGAGCAAAGGAAAGGCTGTGACAGGAAGTTTCCTGTCATGCTGCACGATGTTCCAGTGCTAATGAACAGTTCGCCTGACCTTGTTTTCCCTTCCTACTAAGGATATGATATTGGAACTTTTAATGAACATGAAAACAAGGAACCTACTCAAGGTAATATAATGTCACTCACCTCCATGGACTACGACAACCATCATGCCAGTGAGCACAAGCCACACCCACTCAGGGCGGTTCAATTCAACAAATCCAATTAAAAGTGTTTGAATGCAGAGGTGAGCTGTCTTTGTTTTTCATGAAAGGAGCCCATGAGGAAGAGGCGTATTGGCCGTTAAAATCCACATCAAAGATGCCTGCAAAAAGGAGCGACCCACCACAGGTAGGTGAATTTTCAGATGATTTATTGAAGGTTGCCGCATCTGAAAATTCACCTACCTGTTGTGGGTCGCTCCTTTTTGCAGGCATCTTTGATGTGGATTTTAACGGCTTGCCTGAAGCCGTGGAGACGGCCCTGCTGTTTTTCAGACCTGCGGTAACGCTAAGCAGCGTACGACGAAAGGAACAGGAGTCAGTTTGAGGGTGCTGAGATGCCGGTGTGGAACTTCGTTGGTTTGCCACAACCCACTGGGGAAATTTAAATTATATGCCAGAAGCTGACACTCAACCCACTGAGGTAAAATAGAGAGCACTACAAGAACCGAGAGGCCACGAGAGTGGCCACGCCCACTGAGGCGGGGACTGTTACAATGTTGCCTTTAAAACTGTGATGTCAGCTCGTTGGTTGAAAAGCCCTGTCCCTGATGAAATGCTGAATTGCATGAAACGCGTCGGACTTAAGGGTGATATCCGTGACAGCAGCTTTTGTTCTACATGCGGCAACCTTCAATAAATCATCTGAAAATTCACCTACCTGTTGTGGGTCGCTCCTTTTTTCAGGCATCTTTGATGTGGATATATATATATATATATATTATCTACTGCCGGTCGCCAGTAGATAGTTTTAGTTAGGACCGAGTTTCCATAGGAAATCTCAAAATTCTATTTTGAATAACTTTGGCGCCGGTTGACGAATCCTCGCGAAATTTTCAAAACTAATGGGGTGCTCCGCTCAGCTCCTACCCTGAAAGTCTCGGGGTGATTCGTCAAGCGGGGGTTGAGAAAAAAGGGGGGTCCCAAAACGTGTTTTCCCCATGCATTTTCCCATAGGACCTTTAGTCGAAGGTACAACCCGAACGGCTGAACAGAATTACTTGAAATTTGGCAAAGAGGTAGTCCTCAGGTCAGGCATGTGCCTTTTGCATATATGGTGTCAATCTGTTCAGTAGTTCCTGAGAAAATTGCAGTTAAAAGCACATAAATATCTATAGCCGCGCACCGTGCGCGCACCGTGCGCGCACCCTAACGTGCGCGAGCATAATTCTGATTGGTGGTTTCATGTCAGTCAACGTTCGAATCGGTCGAAATCAGGAAGTGTCGGCCGCCATTTTGTTTGTTTTGTGTGTGACGGGAAAGAGAAAGGTGGAGAACATGAAAAGGGGGCAGGGTAGAGAGTTCCTGACCCCCTAGCCTTTGTCAGGGGGTCCCTGAAGGACCCCGAAGGGTGAAAAAAACATTTTTATTTTTTTTAAATCGCGGGGTGCGCGCACCGTGCGCGCACGGTGAAAAATCTTTAAAAAAAACAGCTTTTTAAACGAGCCATTCCATATTACAGGATACAGTCAATCTATAACTATATACATAGGTAGTTTATTGTAAAATAAATATATAAAAAATATAATAATACATACATAACTTAGCATTTAGAAAACCTCACAAATTCACTTAAAAAACCATAGGTTTCACACACGTTATAGTTAGGAATTAGCATTTAAAAAACCTTGCAAATTCACTTAAAAAACCATAGGTTTCACACATGTTATAGTTAGCTGGACATTTCACTCGTAAAAAACCATTGAAATTCCCCCGTTATAGTTAGTTCAGATAACTATAACTCGCGTGACCGCCACTCTATCACAAGGATGATGTCATCAGTTATGTCATGAGTGATGCCACTAACCATGTCATGAGTGATGTAATATGTGACGTCATGAGCAGTGGATTGCGGGCGCGCGAGTTATAGTTATCTGAACTAACTATACACGGGGAATTTCAATGTTTTTTTACGAGTGAAATGTCCAGCTAACTATAACATGTGTGAAACCTATGGTTTTTTAAGTGAATGTGCAAGGTTTTTTAAATGCTAATTCCTAACTATAACGTGTGCGAAACCTATGGTTTTTTAAGTGAATATATATATAGATAGAGAGAGAGAGAGAGAAAGAGAGAGAGAGAGTGAGACATACATTTGGGGTGAGTTAAGTATAGTAAACCTATACTTACCGATATATACTATCGTTGTCAATATTTTGCTTGTTAATTTTGTTATGGTATTTTTGTAGCATGATAGTGAAAACTCAATATTCCAGTGCCATAACGGGGGAATATCACCATTTCTGTACAGTGAGCTGGCTGAAATCCAGCAAAGGCAGAGGTGAATAGACCTTTATATGTGAAGAATGCTTGAGACAAGGACATTATCATCTTACATAAAAGATCGGAGGTTTGCTACTACTGTTATAATGAACAAAAATGTTTCATCTAGTTGCGACAGAGTGGTGAAGCACTGGTCACAGGTCTAGCCAGAATGTGTGTTAGCACCATTTCAAAATGGTTTCACATGCCCTGGGTCATTAAGAGAGCCAGAATGCTTACTCTTCTTAAGTAGTTTCTGAAACTCTGCAGATCATATAGAAGTGACCAAAGACTGCTGGCTGTCATGCTTCCGTCCTCTTGGTGGGTCCACAAATGTTGTAGACAGTACAGTTTTCTAACTCAAAATCTACTTTTTCATGCAGAAGATGGAAGTTGACCATTCATTTGGTTCAGCTCTCTGGAGCAAGGCACTGCAGTACAGGTTCGGTCTTTCACAAATTCATACCCTTGAATTTCTCAGGTTTTCTTTGGGTGTCATCTGGGAGGAAGCCAAAGCTCTCTTACCTTCAAATCTGCCTCTGTGCACTATGATATATATCACATACTTGCCATCTTTCTTCTAAAACCAATTCTGATCCATGGACTCCGCAAATAATGGTTTCTTTCATAGTTCTTCAGGAATGGGAATTGACATATCTTGTTTGCCAACTCCTTCATGGCCTCTGCACCACTATTTCAACTAACTTTTTTCCAATCCATCAAAATAGAGTAACTTACTGTAAGTTGCTCCCTGATCCTTCTTCTCTCACTTCCTATTTTCTCCTATGTAAGGTACCATGTGTCACAAATACTCTGGTAATTTGCTTAAGAACTTCCTTCAGCTTCATCTACTGGAATCCTGCCCCATCTGGATCCTGTTCTCATCTACTCCACTCTAAGGTTTGTGAGTGTCAGGTTTATTTGCTATTTCCTATATTTGTATTCTCATGCCTGCCTGGAGGTTTTTTATACCTCTTGGCTATTTCCTCCGTTTGGCGGCCCTTCAGAGAGACACCTCTTGCTTCCAAGTGATATTCAGAGATGTTCGGCAACACAGTGACTACAGGTTAGAATCACCCTTACTTCTAGCAGCCTGGAAAGAGGAAAACGTTAGACTATTGCATCCAGCAGTGACATTGGAGCAGCTTGAATTCTCCCTTGCTTTCCTTCACAAACAGGTTCAGCTGTGCCAGTGATCCTGGTTGCCTTGGTTTCAGCTGAATATCCCAAGTATGCAAATTGCATTTACCAGAATGCAATGGGATGAACTGTGCTGGGATGAGAGACCTGTGAAGATTTGGGTAGCATTTCAGCAACCCCAAATGACTTTTCTCCATTCTCCACTACTTCTGCTCTCTATTGGTGAAGGGCTAAACCCAGAAACACATGTCTAGAGATAAACAGCACTACCAGCACAAACGTTGGTGAAAGACTACAGCAACTTTGAAATAAGCGTACTGCATTTACCAGAATGCAATGGGGGAACTGTGCTGGGATGAGAGGCAGTGTGCTCCCTCCCCCTAGATTTTAAAATACTCTTTTGAGCCAACGAGATGACAAACTCACCTGGGATGTACCTGCATGCCTATGGAGTGGTACTGTGACCTTTGAAGACTTGGCCAGCATTTCTGCATCCCCAGATGAATTTTATTTGTTCCCTTCTACTTCTGCTCTCTACTGAGGAAGCGCTAAACCCAAAAACCAAAGTCTAAAGATAGCAGCACTACCTGCTTTTACTGTGGTGAAAAACTACAGCAACTTTGAAGTAAGCATACTGCATTTACCAGAATGCAATGGGGTAAACGGTGCTGGGATGAGAAGAAGTGTGCTACCTCCCCCATTGTGTTTAAAACGCTCATTTGAGCCAAAGGGCTTCTGAGCTCACCAGGGATGCATCTGTGTGTCAGTGGAGTAGAACTGTGATCTGTGAAGACTTGATCAGCATTGCAGCAACACTACATGACATTTCTCTGTTCTCTACTACTTTTCCTCTCTACTGATGAAGAGCAAACCCAAAAACATGTGTTCAGAGATGGCAGCCCCACCTGCACCAACTTTGGTGAAAAACTACATTAACTTTGAAGTAAGCCTACTGCATTTACCACAATGAAAGGTGGTGGACTGTGCTGTGGATGCGGATGTGGACTCCATCCACCCTTGTGTTTAAAAGGCTCCACTGAGGCAACGAGCTGACAAGCTCACCTAGGATGCACCTGTGTGCCTGTGGATTAATACTGTGACCTATTAAGCCTTGGGCAGTGTTTCAGCAACCCCAGATGAAATTTCTCTGTTCTCTACTACTTCTGCTCTCTACTGAAGAAGGGCTAAACCCAGAAACACATGTTTAGAGATGGCAACACTACCTGCACCAACTTTGATGAAACTCTACAATAACTTTGAAGTGAGCATACAGCATTTACCAGTATGCAATGGGGTGAACTGTGCTGGGATGAGAGGTAGTGTGCACCCTCCTCCCTTGTATCCCAGTAAATGAGTTCAGTCTTTGGGATGGTCTAACTTTAGCTCCAGTGGCAGCTTCTCCCGGCCAGTAGTAGTGCAGCAGTGGGGGAGGTTTAAAAAAAAAAAGGAAAAAAAAGAGCACTTACCTTCCTGCCTCTTCTCCTCTGTCTGCTTCTGTGTGTATAGGAAGCACACAGGCATCCAGACTCCCCTAAGCAAATAACAGTGCTGCTGTCAGCAGTGTTGTGATTGGTCTAAGCACCGTGGTCCTGCGCTTAGACAGGCAGTGGAAGCCTGCGCATGATCTCCACCCAGACTGCGTATTACAGCCCAGTGGAGAACATGATAAGTGTGCATGACTTTTTGGCCGGCCCATGATGGTGAGCCATACCATCAGGCGCACTTAGAAAGTGCCCCAACCACTCCTCCCCCAGCTCTGTGAGCAGCCAAACCCCGACCCGCCCCACCACGCCGAACTGCTTCAGCATGGAAAAATGAAATGGTAATAACAGTGAGTTATTATGATTTTATTTTTCCTTTTTTTGTAGTACTGAAAACCAGTGGGGCAACGCTCCTCCGACTTAGTGGTGGAGCCGCCCTGATTTGCTCAAGTGCTTTCAAATATCCTAAACTCAAGAATCTCCAGGATTTTTTCGTAGGGCTGGTTGCACCTGCAATTCAGTTGAAATAATACCTCTGTTTCGCCTTATGTTCCTGCCGTTTATTTTGAATAACATCTGTAGGGCATTATTTCAGGATAATAAACATGTTCCAATTTCTTTCCTTTTACCTATTGCTAGGTCCATGCAACTTTCAATGTTTTCCTTTTATAACGGCAACATTCATTAATGGGGTCATATGGTGTGTTATAACCCATTTCCTTGTACACTTTTAGCTTCTCCCCATGAAGCAGACATTGTGTTTCTTTACTGCACACAACTTTCTTCTCTGTCTTCAAATCAGGCAACTAGCCATGTGAAAGGTAGACTTCAAGTGGTCTGACCAGACTACTAGGACAGGTGTGTATACCTCCATGGTAGATCTAAGGAAAATAAATTTGTCCCTCAACTCATTGTTTTCAAGAAAACGCTTAGCAGGTAACGTATTCGAATGATAAACCTACAAATATAGACACAATATCTCAAAGAATTGGGCTCTGCACTTAAAGTGATCCTAAGATCATCCAAATGGTTGGCACATTGTTTTGTGCACAGTGTTTTGTAAAATGCCTGTAGCTGATGACAGCCCTGCACTGAGGCTGCGTATTTGTGCAGATCCTTGTAAGTGTTAAAACTGATGTTATACAAGTCAGAATGTAGCTCAGCCAGCTGGTAACGAGGTTATGTTTCCTGTCCTAGTTGTTGGTACGATACAAAGTTTCAGTTTGATAACTATCTGGAATTTGCATTCAACAGAGTTGGATTCCTCCTGGGGTTTTACTTCTGGGGTTGACTTCAATAAAGGGTCCTAGACTACTGGCAACTCACCCCTCTGATGACATCCAGCTATTATGGTTTTCTGGTCTATTTTTACCCTGGTCGTGCTATGAGTGTGTTGCTAGTGCTCTGTGACAGCGCTGGGGATCTTAGCTGGCCGGAGGTCTCTGAAGAAGTTTGTTAGCACACTTCAGACTTAGCTTGCATTAAAAGTAGTGTACAGCTTTGTGGTAAAACAGTCCATAACTGGTGGTGGGGATGTGCTTCCTTATGTATAGATGTTGGCGCTGAATGTAAAGACCTGTGCATGAAGGGTGTGTGCCACGGGAGGGTTGAGGATCATTAAGTGGACACGTTTCTGTGTAGCTGACGCCACAGACGATCATAGTACTAGTATTTATTAGGTAGTAGGGTTGCACGTTTTTGTAATTTGCCCATAATTTACATTATTGGGATTTGAAAATATAATGGTGCAAAATAGCATAAGATAAAATGTATAGCATACTGCTATATAGCACATCTGCATGAATTAGCACAAACCAAAACACGGCACCAATCATTTGCAGACTATATATTCTGGCCCTGCCTAATATTTGTTAGGCGTTTATGCCTGTACAGACTACTATACATTTTATTAGGCCAATACATGTAAAGATGTGACAAAATGCTATGAATTTTGAGACCACTCTGGCGGCTTCTTCAGACATTCATCGTTATGATGATATGAATCACAGTCTCCATTGTGGTCCTGCGCGTGCGGGCGTCTGCCTCACCAGGGGCGTAACACAGGCCCCCGCAGCCCCCGCGTTGCGGGGGGGCCCCCACGTTGCGGGGGGCCCCCACGATCCAAGGGCCCCCGCAGCAGAGCCAGCAAGTGCAGCGCAGAGATCCCTGTAGTGAAGAAGAGAAGCTCTGCATTTTTCTTTCCTACTCGTTGAGAGTTTTCAGGGGATTCATTAAATTATTTTTAAGATCACAGTCGATGCGCACGCAGGCAGAGTCCGGGCTCACGTGTGCAACAACCGGAGCCCCCTGGTGCACGCACAACTTTGAAAAGGCCGGGAGGGATCAGTAGCGCGCGCTCTCCCTGAGCCCCCCTCGCGCCGGCGCCTGTACAGCTTCGCTGCTGGCGTCGAGGCACTGGTTGTAAAGGGCTCAAAGGTCGAAGGATAGGAAAGCGAAGGGCCTGACATTTGCCCCCTTTCTCTCCGCCGAGGCCACGCCCAAGGACACCGTCAGACCCGGCTTCGACTGCAGACAAGCGAATGTACATCTAAGTCCAGTGTGAGGTGAGGTCAGTCCTGGAGGGGCCGAGGGGGGAGGGCAGCTCCGCTCACTCAGGGCAGCTGCAGTCATCTTTTCCTGTCACCCGTTTTCTGCCCATGGTCGCCTTTGACTACATTCGGAAAACAGAACGTTGAAAAGTGAAAGAGAAAGTCCAAGTCCAGCCGGTAAAACCAGATTGGTGAGAGGTGGAGACCGTGACCGAGTCAGGAGCGAGGCAGCCTGGGCAGGGTTCTTGTTGTAGTAAATGCCCTAGTCGGAGTCTGCACGGTTCCCGCTCTGTATAATAATAGTGGGCGTCCATATGTGATGATGTGGCATAATGACCAGAGCCGCCAACTTTTGAGATGGGAACCAAGTTCCAGTCTCGGTGTGGGCTCAACATTCTGGGCAAATCTTGTAATCTCTCCCCGGCCTACCAAAAATGAACTTGTCCTTGTGTAATGTAACAGGTGCGCATGTAAAGCGCTCCAATACCTTCTGGTTGAGTTCTATAAAACTGCAAAAATAGAAAATCTGTAGCTAACGATTTCTGGGAGTACCGACAAGATTACTTGAGAAGCGAGCCCAAAGTCATTTGATGATCATCCAGACAACAAAACAGGGCGAGTCGGGAAACTAGAATTATGTGGATCGGCAGGGCACGGTGTGCCACTACTTCATTAATTTCATACAGTCCCTTCCCCTGCTCTCTTATTTTTTAAACATTTCTCCTGGACGACAGAAATCGCCAAGGCTGATAGTCAAGGCTCAGCTTTTAGGGATGGGTGGAACGGGCAGAGAAGGAAAAAGACTCTGCCTTTTCCTTCGTGTCCAGAGAAGACAAGGACAATGTCCAGTTCTCCTGCCGCTGGCAGCTGCCCCTCCTCTCCTTGTTCCCCCTATTCCCACTCTTTCTGTCTCGATCCTCCTCATTTAGTGAAAACCGAGACTTCAAGAAACAGGTAGTACCTTCTCTTTCCTCCTTTCGTTTATTTGCTCCCCTGTGAAATGGATCCAAAAAAGAAAAACACTTCTGCTAGAAACGTCATCTTTTTCTGACTTTTTTCAATTTCTAAGTGCAGCCTCGGGGTGGAGAGAAATAAAACATTTAAAATATGAAAAAGAACTAACTAACTTACTAAAGTAAGACAGAGTGGTTGCAAGGTGGCCAGATTGATTTATTCACACCTAATAAACACATTAGCGCCGCTTTACAGTGTTTGCCAGTGAAGCGCTACTTTGTTTTCTCCTCTCTCTTTGAACAACATTGTTTTCCCTGGGTGAGAAAGTGCACTATTCCTGGAGATACTGAAATACCTGCTTGATGGGTGAATTGGAAAACAAAAGGTGTACAGCGGCTGTGTGTTCACGAATATGGTCTTTTTAAACCATAACACTTACGTTTTTTAAGGATATAAGCAATGGACATTGAAATAGTTCCCTTCGGGGCCCTGTAGTCATGGCCTTAACTTTGCAGGCAAAAGCTCTCACTAATTTCTGAATAATGAGTGTAAAAAGAAAAAGGTAACCATGTTGTTCCTGCTCACATTTCACATACTTTACTTAATCTTGCATTCCCTATGAGTGTTTACTTTTTCTAGGATGTTGATTTCTTTTTTTTAGGCAGCATATTGGTCTTGTCTAGTATTTTGAATTGAGTCACATCCAGGTGTTTATAGTGGGGCACAATTGGGTTCTAGTTGAAGGCAGTGCGAGTTTCTTTCAGTGAGGCAGTTTGGTGTTCAGTGGGGGAGAGGATGTGGTACTATGGTCCGAGCTGCTGAATTTGGGACTGGAGAACCAGGTTCAGCCTTAATAACCAGTCCACCTGACAACTCCCCCTGAGGGAGCACATTCACATGCTAGACCTTAGAAGGCCAGCAATATCTTAAAAGCCCTGGTGTCTTAGCACCAGCAGGTGGACCCTAGCAATGGCAAGTGTGGGTTAACCTTGAAGGCACAATCCATACTGAAGTTCACCTCCAGTCTTGTGGGCAGGCCTCTGAAGCAGCAAACAGTCACTGTGGTCACAGGACCCTTTAGCAGTGTGGCTCTAGGGTAGTGCGACCGCACCAGGCACTGACCAGCCATGGTCCGTGCAGGTAACAGCGGTTGGGCAGAGGGGCCGGGGAATGGGGGATTTTGAGGGACAACGTCGAGGGAAAATTAAATAAATAATTAATTTTCCCTCTGCATCGTCCCTCGAAATCTATCTTACCCGCCCCACCCCTGTTACCTGCACTGACCGCGGCAGGCGCTGACTTCAGGTGGGGGTGTCGTGTTTGCAAGTATAATATGATTTCAAAAGCACTTGCTGCCTCCTTCCTGGCCTCCAACAATTTTCGGCAACATTAAAAATGTCATAACTCCAGTGATTAATGTTCTTAGTAGAGAGAGAGATGGTGTATTGTCTAGTGGACGTTTTGGCTCATGGAAAGGAAGCGCAGAGGGTTAATGTGCCTGCTGCAAAGAACTTGTACCATGCAGATCACAAAGTGCACATAATATAAATAAGTCAGTAGGTTACTGCTTTTGTCAGAGACCCTATTGTTACTTGCAGTGAATAAGTTAAAATCCTAACATAGAACAGTGAGCTATTAACTGTCATGTAAGAGCTGCATGCAAACTGCAAGGTATAAGTTAGAGCGTTATGTTTTTTCCCCAGTCTTTGATTATCCTAATGTTGCAAAAAAGGGTTCATTTGGGTAGAAATCACTTCTGATTATTAAAGAGAACCACCAACCACGGTATTACATTTTAAATTCTGAGTTTGTGTTTCTCCAGACCAATCACTATTGAACTATGCTGCCTACTAGTATGGTTGTCATGTGACTCCTACACCTTGTAGTTAATGCTAAAAATATTTGTAGAGCGCATGGCTGCCCCAGCAACGGGGCGTCCCAGCGCTAAGATGAGCACCAAGAGAGACAACAGCACCTAAGAAAAATTAGATTTGGGAGAATAGCCATGTCTTCACCAGCCTTCTAAAAGTGAGGTAGTTCTCTGTCTTATGTAACATTTGCTATACAGTGATTTACACACATATAATTGATTGGCTCTGTGTTGTGTGTGATGTAAAGTGCTCTGACACCCTACACTCTTATTAGTGGTGCTGTACATTTTCTGATACTTTATTATTTTGAAATGTTTACACATGCTAACAGTCTCTGCAAAGATGTTGCCTTATTAGTACCAGTGGAATATACAGTGCAGCAGTGAGAAAGGGGACCAGTCAACCTTTGCAAAGGGCCCTCCACTTCACAGCAGCACAAATCAATTTTTTTTAGTAACTTTTGATCCGTTTGTGCTATAAACAATTTATTAGTTAAAATCATCAGATTATGAAGCAGATGATGTATTGTGTGGCTAATATGGCAGAGCCATAATTATGTGGAAAACATTTGCATACAAGGATATTTTGCCATTCATGTTTGAACTGCTCTTGTGGAAAAAGGGAGGAGAAGTGCTGATGACAGAAACTGCATGGCTGGGAGACAAATGGCTTGTGATAGCACTTCTAAGGATATTTGGGACATTCTGTGATTAGAAATGTATCCCACTTTGTGAATTTATTTTAATGTCAATAACTGATATTAAACCTTAAATAAACATGTGTAGCCATTGGTTAAATTAAAAACCGTAATAAGCTGTAACCGGTTAGTGAAATGGGAAACAAATACAAAAAATGTTGATGTTTTGCTCTTTCTGCCACACCTCTGACTCCGCCCACTGACCCAATCCACGGGTTATTCCCGCCCTCTGATTCTTCACCCACAGTTCCCCTACTTTTTTTCCCCCACTTCGACCACTGGGTTTAACTTATATCTGAAATTCTTGCACTGCCGTCAATAACATTCTGAGTTACTTCAAGTGTCTGGGAGTGCACCCTGCATTCAGACAACTCACTCCTTATTCTCGCCCTTCACTTTTATGCTCACCCTGCACTCACAGCAATCACAATGCTCACTCTGTACTCACAGTGATCACTCTGCACTCACAATGCACTTGCGCTGTTCATCCTGTACCTCACCCTGCAGTCACACGAGTACACTACTCACTCTGCACTCATGTCACACTTCACTCACCTATCCCCCTCACTGCTCAATCTGCAATCTCACTCAAACAAACCCATCACTAACCATGTATTCTTTCGTCCCACTCTGCACTTACATCCGCACCCAAATTCATATGGTCACCTCACTCACCCTGAAGTCACTCCTCCTACCCTAGTCTCACACTGTCGCATCACTCACTGTGCACTCACATGGGCACTCCTACCACCCACAAAGTGCAGAAGGTTAATGTGCCTGCTACAAAGAACATGTACCATGCAGATTACAGAACTGAGTGTGAGTAAACTATGAGTAGCGCTATAAAAACATGAAATGTTTGTCAGAAAGGTGCTATAGAGAGATTAGGTACATTGTTGGTGAGTGGTAGTGAGGGAATTCATGGAAAAGGAGGAAATGGGGAAGGGGGCGCCAAAAAAGACTGTTGCACCACGTGCGAGGAGTGCTAGGGCCAGCCCTGGCTGGGAGTGGTAGCCCCCCTGAAGTTCGGGTCTATTTGTGACCCTGGTTTCAATAGCCCAGCCAACTAAAGACTTTTGTTCTCGCTTCTCTGATTTGTTATCTGAGGCTTAGGTCGGTGATGGCCACTGGGGAAGCAAGGGGCAGAGCCAATCCGTGAATGGGCACAGGTGTATATTGTCAGTCACGTTTTTATGGAATTGCAGGTTTGGGTTTGTCTTTCAAAGTTTCAAGTATAGTTTTTCTTCAGCCAGAGGCAGTTCCTGAGACAATAGGATCGCTCCTTGGCATTGTTCTGATTGCTGCCTCAGTTAAATAATCTGCTTTTGACATTATTGTTACAAATGGCGTATTATATGTTAAGAGGGTTTCCCACTTTCTCATTAGAACTTTGAGAAAGCCAATATAGAGGCATTTAATTTAAATGTTGGAGGTTTCAAATCAAAATATGCCAGATTTTTGGGTGGTGGGGCAAAGTGGTAGGTGGTGGGCCGGGCCGCCAGGGGGGCCCCCTCCATGTGCTTTGCAGGGGGGCCCCCTCAAGTTTCGTTACGCCACTGTGCCTCACCAATGGTCTGTTGCCTTTAGCATCTTTTCCGATGGTTGATGACTACAGGTTATTGAACATCACAACAGGTGTGCTCACCTGGTCTTGCTTTCCACAAAATTGCAAGTTGCATCTTGTGTAATGTGACTGGTGCTCATGTAAAGCGCCCCATACCTTCGGGTCGAGTTCGCTCTATATAAAACTGCAAAACAAAAAAACACACAAAAAAATCTGCTTTCCCTGAATTCTAGCCATCTGCTTTACTAACACGTCAAGTCCAGGGCGCAGAACATTCAGGAGCGAAGGTGAAACAGTTCAAGCCTCCAGACTGCTAGAGCGCCAGCGGCATTATGTGTTTTACTGGCTGCCCCTCCTTATAACAGCAGGTAGGGTGCAGCTCAGAGCCCCCGGGGTCAAAGGTAAGGTGTCCAAAGCCCACATCAAACACTTTTGAGTTGTTCCTCCTTAAACGTTTCCCGGAGGCTTCTTTATCTCCTAGGCTGAAAGTTGTTTGGCAGGTGAAAAAGAAATGAGAAAAATGCTCAGAATGCAGATGCCCTTGACAGAGACGGAAAGCGCATACAGATGAAGGTCACGCTGTGTGTTGTAATGAATGGGATGTCAGTGGAGCGGGAGATCCGAGGCCAGGAGGGAAGGTGCCTCTGCAAACCAGGCCTGGTGACAGCCGAGGTCACAGATGAGCAGGTAGGCACAGTGGGAAGCTGAAGGGGGGCTTTGTAGGAGGGAATGAATACCTTTCAAACTTGGAAAAAGAAGTAGGAAAATAAAGCTTTCCTATGCCAGCATATGATATTTTCAAAACTGAATGGCATTTGCTTACTGCAGCATGCCGTGGTTAAATGCATGCTGCAGCCTGGGATAATTCGTTGCTTCTTATTGTATAGGGTTACTAGATGATTGCTGCAGCGTGATATTGTTTAAAGTTCTTTGCATTTGCGTTGGCTGCAGCAACAAAGTGTGGTTAGGTATTTGCTGCATCATGGTATCAGTTTATTTACATGATGGTGTCATAGTGTGCTTATATTATTTGCTTCATTTGACGTCATTCGTTTTTTGCTTTAGCAAAATGAGTTTCGGTAATTGAGGCATCCTAGAGCAATCCTTGGCTGGGGTGGAGGAGTGTGCTAATCTTTTTTTCAAAGCAAATTGTATTTTTGTCAACACCCATATACGGCCTATCCGGCCAAAATCCCCAGTACATACAGCATGATATATCAATATAGCCGTACTATCAACATCAATGCTTTCAGAAATAAAAAAGGAAGAAAAGAAAGAAATGAGGAAAAAAAAACAGAACGTTCCAACATTTAACATAGTGTGCCATGTCCTCCCCATGCTCCCTGGTGTGTGTCTCCCCGGATCTCTGTGTCCCAAATGCTGTTGAATCATGTGACTGCATATTCACCATCTTCATTATCGTCACACATACTATATACCTATTGTCCCTGGGGTGGGAGGCTCTGAATATAGGCCTTGGTTGTGTGCCCATCTCTATCAAATATTAGGGTGTTTCTGTGGGCATCCCAAAGCTTTAAAAATAGGTATTTCCATGCCCATGCAAAAATCCACACCCTCTTTTTCCAAACTCCCAACAAAGGAGGGGAAGTAGCTTGCCATAGTCTGGCAATATATTGCTTCGCCAGTGTGAGGCCCAAGAAAAGCAGGTGGTGCTTTTATCTATTGCCCCCAATCTCATCTGTGATATATAGTAGGGCCACTCTCGCTGACATAGGGAGATCCCAACCCAAAACCTCAGAAGGGCAAGTTATGACCCCCCTCCAAAACCTGGTGAGTGCAGCACACAGCCAAACTGTATGTAGCAAAGTGCCGTTGCTATTGCCACAGCGTAAACATGCAGACCAGCCCTCCAGAGCTTATGTCTGGTAAAGTATACCGATGCAGGCATTTAAATTGGATGCGACACTGTCGCGAAGCGTTGGCTACGCCGCATGGGGATTCCAGACCTTCGGCCCAGTCATCCTCCTCCAGCGGGCCCAGGTCTTCTTGCCAGGCCTCCTGGAGGGTGTCTAGTGTTGTGGAGTTATTAGTGATAAGTGATTGATAGATCTAGGTGATTTTATGGTCGCCCAGCCCGCCCATAAATACTTTGGCCTCTATAGGGTTGAATTCTGAAACGGTCTCAAGGTTTGCGATGTGTAGGGATAGGGTGTGTCGGAATTGCAGATAGTCATAGAACTCAGCGTATGGCATATCATATTCTTTCTGGAGCTCTTAAAAATATTGAAGGGCCAGACCACACGCAACCATTTCCAACGTCGATATGTTTATATCATCCCACCCCCTGAATCCAGCAAGTGCGGCCAGCTGAGGTATTAGCCCATTGTGCCACAGAGGAGTTTCTCTCGTTAGGTGGCCCAACCATCCCATTCGTCGCAGTGACTGTCTCTAGACCCCAAACACTACTCTCACTGGCAGCAGGGTCTGAAGTGCCGACCCCATATGTAGATAGGTATGGAGAGTTGTGTCGCCCATCACCCAGCATTCTACTGCGTATGTTGGGTCGTGTCTATCCCCGTACCACCACTCGTTCAGCACTAGTAGATGGGACGCAGCGCGATATGATTGAATGTCAGGTCTTGCTATTCTCCCACAGTATGCAGATTGAAAACATGTTCAGAGCCACCACTCCGTAGAAATTGACGTAAAGTTGCATCTATATGCTGGAACCATGTGGACGCTATTAGGTATGGATAGCTCTGTAGCTGGTGGAGGAGGCGTGGGAGGAATACCATCTTAAAGACGGCAGATCTTCCAAATAGAGACAGGGGCAGATGCGACCAGGACATCACTGAAGTGTGGTAATCTTGTTGCAGCCCAGTGGGATTAATTGTTCGATGCAGTAGAGTGTGATTAGTGACTTGTTACAAAATAGAGTGATTAGGTGCTTGTTGCTGCACAGTGTGGTTAGGTGTTTTACGTTGCATAGTATGGTTAGTTATTTGTGGCATAATAGTGTGTTTATGTGCTTGCTGCTGTTTAGTGTGGGTATTTCCTTGATAAAGCATAATGTGGTTTGTTATTGTCTCTCGTGCTATGAGCTACAGTGTAGTCCTGGTCGATACATGTTACAGTATTGTGCAGTTAGTTGTTAGTGGATGTTAAGCTAAGGTAGCCCCTGGTCCCACTATGTGGAATGAAGCCTGCCAGGCAAGGCTTAGTTCAATGTCTCACAGGAATCTATCGATCTTGAGAGTGGAATAATGCATAGAAGCACTTATAGTGAATGTTTTGTAAATCCAGATGCAGACTACCAACGTGTTCCTTTCACTTTCAAAGGAATACAGACACAGCATACATGTTTTAAACAATTACTTATTCATGGAATTACAATCTGTGGGTGTACAAGTTAAAACATATACGGATCTATATCAAGAGGATGTAGCCCATCTGGATGTTCTGGACAATAGCCATGCCTTACTTACGACTTACCCTCAGACATGGATACACACATCAACTCTTATGGCTCAACCGTGCACATGAAGCACTGGATAAGAGCGTCCCTGAGGCTGTCATTGCTACATTGCGGTAGTAACCACCAACCCATCAGTCGCGCTTCCCAATAACGAAACTTTAGCTTTAGGTATTTTGGGGGATGCTCCAGATATAAATTGAATGAGAGTAAAACCCAGGTCTATACACAGAGGGAATAGGATTTAGTAACCCATGGGTAGCAACTGACGCAGTGTACCTTGGTGTTAAAATCACAATAGCCTTGGAAAAGCTGGTGGAAATGAATTTGGCACCAGTACTAGGTAACATCTAGAGGGATCTTGATAGAATGGACCATCTGCACTTATCACTTTATGGAAGGAGCAAATGTGCTGAAAATTACCATCCTGCAGAAGGGGCTTTATATCTTTAGGACTGTCCCGTTGGAAACGAACAAACTTTGGCTAACTAGCTTGGAGAATATTTGCTTTAGATTTTTGTGGGGATATTGGAAACCAAGGAGAGCGGCCAAATATATCATTCTGCTAAGGCAGCATGGTGGTTGGTCGGTTCCTTATTTTCACATTTTACTATTGGGCTTGCATGTTACAGCACAGGGGCATATACATTTCAGATAGCTCAAGTGGTGTTAGTATGGCAGAAACTCTAACAATTTATGAGTTGATCCTGGGGAAGGAAGCTAAAGTTTGCCTTGTAAAAAATGTGGATCTTGTCACTATATGGAAACCAGGCTCAAGATCTAAAAAGCAGTACACAAGGACTGGGGGCAGGTCAAACTAAAACTGGGTATCCCTAAGATCAATCTATATACACATATGATGGCCTTGTCAATTCTCCCATTGGTGTTTCAGGATGTGATAACATCTAGATGGGCACAGAGGGACCTTACTGTTTTGAGAGATATGTATGTGGATGGATAGCTTTGCTCTTTTGCTGAGCTGCAAGAGGCATTTGGCTTGGCTAGTGGTGACTTTTTAAACTTTTTGCAGGTTCGAGACCTTCTTTTTAGAAACATTAAAGATGCAAAGGCAATGGTAAGGATCCCCATAGTTGAAGCAATGAGGCGAAAGGATAGGATTGGAACAATCAATTAATTTTGATTTAAGGCTTATCAGACAATGTAGACCTGTAGAATTCTAAATGGGAGACCAGGCTGGGTGTGGAGGGGTTTACATCCAGCAGTCATTGAACCTAGGTAATAAAGTAATTTTAATGGCCAGCTTAAGAGTCAGCATTTTAAGACGATTTTTAGCTTATATCACACCCCGGCAAATGTATAAATTGGGGTAGTAGGTTTGATGGCAAATGTAATAGGTACGGTTTCGAGCTTACTGAAATTACTCATATGTGTTTTTTAATGTCCCAAACTTGATATATGTATGCAGGACATTGGGAGGTTTATGGGGCTAATTATTGGCGGGCAGGTTTGAATTACCCCGGTGTTGATGATTTTAGGTGTGCTGATAGAACGGAAGAGAATGATGCTTTGAGGCAAGAGGCATTCTTACTATTTGTGGCTATATATCAATTGCCCGCCTATGTATTGTGTCACAAAAGATAAGTCCGGACACCCTAACTTTTTTAATGTGAAGGTCAAGATTGTTAGCGATTTACCATATGGAAACCTAGCTGTATATATGTAACGGGCGTAAGCAACAGCTATAGGGGTCCAAGATATAGGCCCAGTTACTTCCTGAATGGAGGGGCCAGCAGAACAGCAGGGAAAGGGGGGCAGATAATCAGTTGATGGCTTTGGGGCTGTCTTAGATTTCTATCTTTTAACGTTGGTTGGCATGGCCAACCCTGAGCCATCACGGTAGATATGGGTTCTTCCTTTGATCCCGCCGAATATATTTAGCCATTATGCATCTGCGCTTTAATGATTTGTTGGTATTCATAGGGGTGGTGGAAATGCTGCTTTTATATAAAGTTATTTGTGCCCTTATGATCCTGCACTTTATAACAGTTTTATGCACATTTTTAAAATCTGGTTTAAGAACATACTATTGACTCCTGGGGTATTATGATCATAAATTTTAATCCAATGCTGGAGTAATTCTGAAAGATATTGATGGAAAAAATGGTTTGTATTTCTGCTGCTGCTTGTGAATTATATACTTGTAATATGAATTGGCATAATATGAAATTATCTCTATGTTGCTAATAATTTTTTGTCGGACTTGTCGTGAATTCAAATTTTATGTCAATATGGGTATTAGGGATCTGGTGTTTAGATTATTTAGTTGATGAATTGTGTTATTTATTGAAAGGTCTACTGTGTATATTAATATTGATAACTGATGAAATTTATGATTAAAAGCAATAAAAATAGTAAGAAAAAATAAAAAAAAGGGACAGAATATGTTAGGAATGGATGGCCTGCGAAAATTTAATTAAGAGAGTTAAAGTTGTATTGGGAAGTAAGGAATGAGTTAACTTGTAATGATTTGTCTATGATGAGAGGAGACAAATTAGTGCCACCCAATTCAATGAGGAGGAAGATTATTTCTATGTTTCACAAGGGACATTTAGGAATTGTGAAAACCAAGGTTACTGTTAAGAGGGTTTGCTCGTGGCTGGATATAGACACTGAAATAGAGAGAAAAGTTAGGGAGTGTGGTGTGTTCATGTCTGCTGACAAAACCCTTAAGACATTGAGACCTCCTATGAGTGATTTTATGTGTCCGGATCCTCCATGGGAGTGTGTGCCTGTAGACATCAAGGGACCTGTGGGAGACTGTGGAAAGTACGTCGTAACTCTCATGGATGTAATATCCAAATGACCCTATTTGAAAATCATCAGGAAATTGGATACAGACATTGTCCTCAAGTTCTTTGATGAATCGTTTCTGAATGAAGGCCCTCCTGAAGTTGTCATTAGTGATAATGGAGTGCAATTCACTTCTGACAAAATGAGGAAGTACTTGGATGATTGTGAGATTGTTCACAGGACAGCTTCATTGTACAATCTCAGTGAAAATGGTATGGTAAAATGGTATAATCGAGGGCAATACAATTAGCTTGCACAAACAATTTTCCATGGGAGATACAAATATTTTAAACTCTGTTGCCTTAGCATGAAGTGGATGCCACAAAGTTTTCTCCCTTCGAGTTGATGAGGGGAAGAAGAGGAAAAAGATCTAGATCTAAATGGAATCCAGGCTGGTTGATATCATTGGGAAATGTGGAATGGTTGTCAAGGGAAGTTAAGGAAAATCTCAGGAAAAAAATGATGAATGCAAAGAGTATTATGACAAAAAAACTAGAACAACGCACGCTAGCCTTAAAGTAGGAGAATGGGTAAGGATTAAGAAGCCTGGAAAGATATCAAAGAGAGATAGTCTGTTCTTTGAGCCTCAAAACATAGTGAGTTTAATGAAGAATTCTGTGAGATTGAAAAATGGAAAATGTTGGAATCTTAAAAGGGTGGCACCTTGTTACACACATTGTTCTACGAACAACTCAATTGAATCTAGGAAAATAAGTAAGAATAGGTGGTCTTTTGTGGGTTACGATTGGGAACATAGAAGCGAAGAGCAAGGAACTAATGGAGAAGCAATGTCCTAGGAAGTGCAGGAGAGTATGAATCCAGGAAGAGATGCAGAAAAAAGTGGTTTAAGTGAAGCTGTGGAAGGAAGACCAAAATTAATTATTGTACAATGACCTAAAGCGTTAAATATCTATGTAAATAGAGATTTTGCTGTCTCTATGCATTTAGTCTAGAGCATATTTGTAAGTTGTTGTAGTACCTATTTAGGATGATTTATTTAAGAATTTTATTTTTTGTATAAGGGGGAGGAGCATATTGTTGCGTAGAATGTATGTACAATAGTGGGAGCGCGTGGAATACGTGGATGTCATAAATGTGAACTTTAGTGTTTTGATGGTTGGAGGAGGGAGAGCAGATCAGCTGTGTTTCTTATGTGCTCTGCCTAGTCACAAATACATTTACTTCAACTTTACTAAAAGTGCAGCATACTTACTACACTGACCAATAAATAGGGCTGGTTGTCTCAATGGTGTCTACTGGCCTTACTCACGTGCTGTTCTCTTTTCGGGTCCACTTCCCTGAATTGCCAGATTGATTTGGTACTAATATATCCTCAAGAATGCTGAAGGGAAACAGTTAACCTCACATCCTGTCATTACCTTTTTCTGGGGGGTTGTTTTCAACACAAAGAGTTGCTGCTTTTAGAACACAAAGGGGTCGATTCCGATCCGGGTTGGACAGCTCTCGGAGAGCTGTTCGTAGCCTTACCTTGCGACTGACACATACACGTAGCCGGTCCGTCCTGTTGATGAAGTACGATGCGCATAACTGCCAAAAACCCGACCGACACGCAGGCTGTGATTCAAGCTTCATTCTTCGTCCGAGCCGTACCTCAGAATGCCAAACCGAGTCGCCCGGAAGCAGTATCCATAGAAGTTTCCACCCTGACGTACAGCACGTCACAGCATCCGGAAAAGAAGCATTTCAGCTACAATTCGCTCCACAACTCAATCCACGGCTACGAGACGGACCAGCTTGCAACTGGTACGAGACGGAGCAACAAGCAGCGTCTACGAGACAAACACATCATGAATCCCATTGCGCAGGTCATACCAGTACTCTACATTTATGACCGGATCAGGAACAGACGCGGACGGCGCAGATGGTAAGTCAGACACCTACCACACAAACAAACTACACATACCCGCAAAATGGCACACACACACACACAGGGGATCCACATCCCGGCCACTAACAACAGGCCACCATAGGGGTTGTATGGCCAGCACCACTACCACCCCCAACCCTAGGGCTCATGTTGACCATCACTAATGCCACCCACACTCATAGGGGACCTGTTGCCCATCACCCCTGCCACCCCCACTCATAGGGCTTATGTTGCCCAGCACCCCTGCCACCCCCACTTATAGGGGACCTGTTGCACATCACCCCTGCCACCCCCAGTCATAGGGGACCTGTTGCCCATCACCCCTGCCACCCCCACTCATAGGGGACCTGTTGCCCATCACCCCTGCCACCCCCAATCATAGGGGACCTGTTGCCCATCACCTCTGCCACCCCCACTCATAGGGCTTATGTTGCCCATCACCCCTGCCACCCCCACTCATAGGGGACCTGTTGCCCATCACCCCTGCCACCCCCACTCATAGGGGACCTGTTGTCCATCACCCCTGCCAACCCCACTCATAGGCCTTATGTTGCCCATCACCCCTACCACCCCCACTCATAGGGGACCCGGTGCCCATCACCCCTGCCACCCCCACTCATAGGGGACCTGTTGCCCATCACCCCTGCCACCCCCACTCATAGGTCTTATGTTGCCCATCACCCCTGCCACCCCCCCTCATAGGGGACCTGTTGCCCATCACCCCTGCCACCCCCACTCATAGGGCTTATGTTGCCCAGCACCTCTGCCACCCCCACTCATAGGGGAGATGTTGCACATCACCCCTGCCACCCCCACTCATAGGGGACCTGTTTCCCATCACCCCTGCCACCCCCACTCATAGGGGACCTGTTGCCCATCACCCCTGCCACCCCCACTCATAGGGCTTATGTTGCCCATCACCCCTGCCACCCCCACTCATAGGGGACCTGTTGCCCATCACCCCTGCCACCCCCCTCATAGGGGACCTATTGCCCATCACCCCTGCCACCCCCACTCATAGGGCTTATTTTGCCCATCACCCCTGCCACCCCCACTCATAGGGGACCTGTTGCCCATCACCCCTGCCACCCACTTTCATAGGGCTTATGTTGTCCAGCACCCCTGCCACCCCCACTCATAGGGGACATGTTGCACATCACCCCTGCCACCCCCACTCATAGGGGACCTGTTGCCTATCACCTCTGCCACCCCCACTCATAGGGGACCTTCTGCCCATCACCCCTGCCACCCCCACTCATAGGGGACCTGTTGCCCATCACCCCTGCCACCCCCACTCATAGGGCTTATGTTGCCCATCACCCCTGCCCCCCCACTCATAGGGGACCTGTTGCCCATCACCCCTGCCACCCCTACTCATAGGGGACTTGTTGCCCATCACCCCTGCCACCCCCACTCATAAGGCTTATGTTGCCCATCACTCCTGCCACCCCCACTTATAGGGGACCTGTTGCCCATCAACCCTGCCACCCCCACCCATAGGGCTTATGTTGCCCAGCACTACTGCCACCCCCACTCAAAGGGGACCTGTTGCCCATCACCCCTGCCACCCCCACTCATAGGGCGTATGTTGCCCATCACCCCTGCCACCCCCACTCATAGGGGACCTGTTGCCCATCACCCCTGCCACCCCCACCCATAGGGCTTATGTTGCCCAGCACTACTGCCACCCCCACTCATAGGGGACCTGTTGCCCATCACCCCTGCCACTCCCACTCATAGGGCTTATGTTGCCCATCACCCCTGCCACCCCCACTCATAGGGGACCTGTTGCCCATCACCCCTGCCACCCCCACCCATAGGGCTTATGTTGCCCAGCACTACTGCCACCCCCACTCATAGGGGACCTGTTGCCCATCACCCCTGCCACCCCCACTCATAGGGCTTATGTTGCACATCACCCCTGCCACCCCCACTCATAGGGGACCTGTTGCCCATCACCACTGCCCCCAACCCATAGGGCTTATGTTGCCCAGCACTACTGCCACCCCCACTCATAGGGGACATGTTGCCGATCACCCCTGCCACCCCCACTCATAGGGCTTATGTTGCCCATCACCCCTGCCACCCCCACTCATAGGGGACCTGTTGCCCATCACCCCTGCCACCACCACAAATAGAGGACCTGTTGCCCATCACTACTGCCACCCCCACCCATAGGGGACCTGTTGCCCATCACTACTGCCACCCCCACCCATAGGGGACCTGTTGCCCATCACCCCTGCCACCCCCACTCATAGGGCTTATGTTGCCCATCACCCCTGCCACCCCCCACTCATAGGGGACCTGTTGCCCATCACCCCTGCCACCCCCACTCATAGGGGACCTGTGGTCCATCACCCCTGCCAGCCCCACTCATAGGGTTTATGTTGCCCATCACCCCTGCCACCCCCACTCATAGGAGACCTGTTGCCCATCACCCCTGCCACCCCCACACATAGGATGGGTGATGCGCCACACATCCATTATACTCCAATATTAGGTATGTCAGCAAAATACATACCCCCTAACATCATGACAACAGTGTCTGTGACAAATGCCCACAACAGTGATTATGACTTCGAACATACAATGTAACTAACAGCACATGTGTGACCAACAAATGAGTGTGGCTTACACAAGGCAAGCATCACTATAGCACTGTGTCAATGTAAAAATAACACCCCCTCACTGTGCAGAACAAAAGTTAAGTGTGGGGTTCCAAACTGCAGCAAATGTCGAGCATTGTGGTGATGGGGTCTAAACTCCCCCTCATCACAGTGACCAAAAGGTAAGTGTCATCATGATCAAAGCTGCAAATGCCAAACAGCATGTATGATTCCTGGTCCCAACACCTGAAACACTTTTGGGGCAAACTAGTGGTTGTGTCCAATACACACAGAGATGTGGTGAGGCTAACAGTGCTGTGAAAATCTAACATACTCTCGGCCATGTGCAGACAAGCACCACCCATGGGGGCTGACATTGCATACAGTGTACAATGACACAAGAGCAGAAGTGACCATCACAAAGCATACACACATCTCAAAAATAGACACACTAATTAAAACAACCTGTGTAGACTGTAGGTGTCAGGTCACAAACTCACATTCCATGCCAGCAATGGCAACTAACAACCAGGATGAATGTGCAGAATGATGTGATATGACTCACAGGGACAGCAGGGAAAATCACAAAAACAGCATCCAGACAATGGCCCACAACAGCAATACTAATGCACTGATGCAGATGCACAAAGACAAACAGGCAACCTCACACTGCACATCTGACACAACATGTGTGTGTCTCAGCATCCCCAGGCAACTACACAACACATGAGGGGTGCTGAACCACAGTGACACAGATGTGGACACAGTGCCATACAAAAGTAAACCATCATTGGGACACCCTTATGGGGCAATCAGGCATTGTGAGATGAGAGGGAGCACAACAGACCCATGTGGCACAAACTGGAATGAACACAAACTAACACAGCAAGAGACTGACACACAACAGCACTACCCCCAAGGACCAGACATTGGGGTGACATAAGCATACATGACACCTCCACTGTGATGACAAAGGTAGATGTCTTACAAACTGTGAAAAACAGACATGTGTCCTGTGCCACAAACGTACATCACATCTAAACAAACACAAATCACTCAGCATGGCCCGTCATTCATGGACAAACGGGAGCTAGGGGCCCATCCATGCAAACATTTACATCAGTCCACCCTCAACACCACACACCCTGAACTGCAACAATGTGCATCTGTGAAGCCCACATGGACAGGTGACATTGCACATGCACCCATGACAGACACAGGAATGTTGGGAGGAACTATGGTGCACAGACTCATCACACAAGGACAGTATGCGGTACCTGACCATGATGTCAAAGCTCACATAGCCTTCAGAATACCACCCACAGTCCCAGGACAATGCAGAAGCCAAGGAGAACCACAAGGCACACAAGCTGACACCTGCAAACATTGCGGCCCTGAACCGGACAAGTGGGAGCAGTCACACACACATACACATGTCTCAATCACTGAAAGGTATCACCTAGGGACAACTACATGATATTGGGAACTAACAAGTGCCTTGGGGACCCCTGACTGTGTCCCATCTGGGTCCGACAACATCACCACAACTCAGAACTGAAAAATCTCAATGATGAAACACCAATTAACAGTAGTGTGTCATGCACCCACACATCTGGTAGCCCATGACAAAGTTGTGGGATGAACACAGTACCACTCAGCAAGCATAAACAACAGGAACATATCAAGGAAACACTGCCTGTGTATGAAAAGGGATGTGGTCACACACACACATGCTCACACAACTCACACCATGGGCCCAGGCTATGTCACGGAACAACACATCCGTGACATCGCCTGAGGGGACCCAACTCCTGTGGAAGCCCAGCTGTGCCAAACATAGTCACAGCACGTCTCACTCATGTCAGCAGAACACTTGGTCAGTCAGCCATCAGTTACCACACAATGAAGGCTCCGGTCACAACAACCTGGGTACATGAGTCTCCCCTAAGTCATCTGCACATACTCAACACATATGTACAGCAAGTTGCACAGAGGACCCAGTTGCTACTATACCAATGATGCCCACACCTTTAGGTCCAGTGGAGATGCGCCCAAAGTCAGGGAAATAGACAAATTGGACAATGGGAAGCACATCATATGTGCATGGGTGCAAGCCACAGATGTGACCATGCAAATGAAATGTTAACAGAGATGTCCACAAATTGTTGATCATGACACACCCAGTTAGCTGCAAAGGATGACATGGATACCGACCAGAATAGGATACATATCTCATGGACCACATGGAGTACCTCACATCAACACCTCTGTATTCAATATTGGAAATCCAGCATTACAGGTGCAAAGGCATGCTAAACACCATCAACCTAATGTACAGCTAAATCAAGTTCACAAGGATAAAGAAAAAAGCTTTATTCAGCATATGAAAATGTAAACGTCCGTTCAAACAAAATGCCAATGGCCAGTCCATTATCAAATGACAAGGAGAGAACTTGAGTGACAACAGTCACACGTTGCTTGCCTGCACTGGGAAGGATAGAGGACATCCCCTCGGAGGGGCATACATGGGGGCAGGCCAGGCACCGCAGGGACAGGATCAGGGCGCAGCAGAAGGAGGCAGTGAAGGGTTGGTGGATGCAGGAGAGTCACTGGCAACTACAGTGGAGCTGACTGAAGTAGTGGGTGTAGTCACAACTGTGGGGCACAAGTCAGATGGGGTGGGTGTCGGCACAATTTCAGTGGGCAGGTCAGATGGAGTGAATTGGGTCCCCACTGCAGTCCCCAAGTCAGACGGGGTGGTCGTGGACTCCACTGCAGTGCCTAAATCCATGTGAGCAGAATGGGGTGCAGGTGAGGTCGGCAGGACAGAGGGGGGGACACGGTCCCCACATCAGTGGCACTAACCGTCTGACCAGGTGTGGAGGAGCAAGTGGTAGAGGGGAGGGCCTCAGCATTTTGGGGATGGTGTATCTGTGGGTGGGAGAACCCAGGACAAGGTGTGGCGGGGGAACCTCTGTAGTGGTGGCCTGGGGGATGGAGGATGGAGAGTTTGCCTTGGAGCTGCGTGGCGGCGGTGGGGTCTTGCTCTTCCGGCTCTGGGGGGACTTGCGGGTGGGGGCCTCAGTCTGACTGTACCTGGGGGAGGGTGTCCGGGTGTGAGGGGCACTACCCTCTGTGTGTGGGGACTTCCTCTTCCCCTTGTAATCTGGATCTGCTGGGTCTGTGGGGAAGAGGCCAAGGTCACAGAGGAAGAGCTTCTGTGGAGATGGGGTTGCAGGTGAGGCAAGGGAAGGGGGCTGGGAGGGAGAGGTTTCAGAGGACTGCGGAGTGGTTGTGGATGACTGTGTGTGTGTCTGCAAACCAGCCCCTGTGAGTGTGGTATGAGTCCCCTGCGCTTGCTTGTGTGCATGTCTAGCCTTTGGTTTGGGTGTTTGTGTGCTGCCCGTGTCTGTGGCTTTGTGAGAATGTGCAGGTGTGTGTGATTGGGACAGGTAGGCTGCTAGGAATCGTGGGTGGTGCAGGGGTAGGAGGGGTGAGGGACTGTTGGAGGAGGGACACTGCTGCCGTTAGGGAAGAGGCCACAGACTGATTGGTCCTCTGTAGGGCAGATATGCCCGATGAAATGCCCTCCATGAACGACACCAGTTGCGTCAACAGAGTGGTGTGTGCATGAATGACACTCAGCACCGATGTCGACCCTACATGGATCTGTCTAAGTAAGTCCACAGACTCCTCACTCAGGGCAGCAGTGGACACAGGTGCAGGGGGTGCAGTGCTTGGCACAAAGGAGACATGCTCCCGAACACGGGAGCCTCCACGGACCTCTGAGATAAGAGCCGATGGGAGGGTGGTGATGGTGGTGGTGGTGGTGGGGACGGTGGCGGGGACAGCCCCACTAGCTGGGGTTTGGTGGCTGCTGACACCTGCCTCCACAAGGGAGTCATCCTCAGAGCTGCTGTGGCCCTCAGCTGGGGTGGATGGTGCTGACGACTCTTCGGTGTGGCTCCACTTGCCCTCCGTGCCACTGGGTCCCCCCGACTCCTCTCCTTCTGTCCCTGTCAGGCTCTGTGGCTTCTCCTGGTCCGTGGAGCTTTCCCCTCCTGTGGCCGTGGATGTATCTGGATTGGAATAGGAAGAAAGAGAACAACATCAGTCACCTGCACTGACTGCACACACCACAGTGAGTACATCACATCACATGGCAAGCCATGGCATCATCAGCTGAACACTGCTCAAAGTGCCAACACTGTTTAGAATAAGCCAATTGTCATTCTCAACATCAACCATGGCACACATATCCCTCCTTGACTTGCACCCATATGTCTGTTGCATGAGGGATGCTAATGCCCCAATGTCCCGACATGCACCACCCACACATTAGTTGGACATGCAATTGAACATGTAGGAGTATGTCACTATACACACAGCACATCTCTTGCCACTGACTCAGTACTGGTCTCCGGATGAAGGGATGGGAAGACACTCATTTCACATGCTTGTGATGCATGCCAGCAACACACACTATGATGTTCTCATGTCCTGATAGTCAATGCCACAATGGGGTGCATGGTGCACGCTTGAACACAATGCAGGATCACTCATAGCAAGTTAAATGCCATGGCACTGGCATGCCTGGAAAGTCAGTCAACACTATCTTCTGTCACAGGGGCAGGGCATCCAGACAACAACAGTATGCACTGTGTCACAATCATAGCTCAGGGGTAAAGCTAACTCTGCAGATGACAAGTGCACTTGCCCATCCCCTGCAAACAACATATCCAGGACCCAGAAGACCCCACATCATGCAAATCAGACATATGAGTCTCTGCAAACACAACTCCCTGTACATTAGCACATCACAGTCTGCCGTGCATGTAACCCAGCTGCCTGAAGTACACAGTTGCATACACCATTGTGCGCTGTCAGATGATCACACACCTATATGTCACACAGGTCTTGTCTCTCACAGTCACATCTCAGATGTCCTGCTGACCCTCAAAATCATGGACACCCCAGTTGTATGTAACAGGAAGCCACACCATAATGACACAGAGGCAGACACCTGAATGCACATGTCACTAAGCACAACCTGTAAGTTGATACACATGAGTGTTTCTAAATGCCCTTGAGGAGGCATGACTGCCCAGGTCTATGTGAAACAGTGTTTGGCCCTGGACAGTAGTCAGGTGGCAAATTAAGTGTGACATACTTTATATACATACTCCTGAGGCCCACAAATTGGAATCCCCTGCTGCATGGGTTTGTTTGAAATACCCCAGCCACATGTGGTGAGTCAGACCATCAATTGTAACACATATCAAGGGCACACACAGATCACATGTCAGATCCCAGGCATTGAGTAAACAATTGAACCACCCATGAAACACACAACAGAGTCACGGGAACAGATGCTGTCCGGAAGCTGAAGCATAGCTGACTGCAGGGACACAGTGCCCTAGTGACACAAGCAACAGACTGTAGGGGCCACACCTGTGGAACAGATGAGGAGGGTGCATCACACAATTGAGGGACCTGAGTCCCGGACTACAAGACCTACGTAATGTGGAAGTGTGACCAGGCCAAAAGACTGCAAATAGCATGTCAGACATAGTACACAGATTAGGCATGGACGTACCCCCTCCTTGCTGCTGTCTGGCTTTCAGCTGCCTATCCAGGTCCGGAAAAACCACCGCCAGGATCTAGAGCATGTGGGGGGTCAGGGTCCGGTGTCCGCCCCTCCTGCGTGGAGGTGACAGCTTCAGCTGGACTTTAGCGATCCTTCGGGTCCACCCCCGAAGGTCCTGCCACCACTTCTGGCAGTTTCAGATCCGGCGCTTGTAGACCCCCACTGAACGAACTGCCCGGGCGATGGTGAGCCATATCTCCTGCTTCTGGTGGGCGTCAACCTGTGAGGATGACAAAGTTAAAATTCCATTAACAAACATGCCCCATATTTGTGCTGCACACATTTGGATATACATGTCATCGTCACAAAGGAAAATGAGTTACACAGGTAGTGCAACCATGGAAAAGGACAAATAACCTGCACGTATGACATGTTAACATTGCCAGGGAAGTTTAAGCTTGCACTAATGCACTTTAGCAGCAGAACACCTGTTCATTACATGTACCTACACACTTTGGGGGATGAAAGTAGTCAGTGAGAATGCTTGCCACTGGTGTACACACTGCTAGTACTGCTAGTCAGACAACATGCACAATTAGGAAGGCAGTGGACTGCACACTGACCTGCTCCCCTGGTTTCCCATACAGCTTGCTGTACTGTGGAAGGAGCCCGTCCAGCAGAGCCTGGTTCTCCTCCTCAATGAAGGCTGGGGCCCTCTCCAGAGTACGTGCCATAGCAGAAGTCAGAGGATGCAGAGACAGCAGCAGTGGTAGCAGGGATGTGGTACAGGAGCATGTAGTGCAGGCAAGTGAGCTCCCTGGGGGCCAGCCAGCCTTATATCTGTTGCTGCAGAGGCAGAATATGTGCCATGTGTCCCAAGTGATAGGTCCAACATGGTTGCATTCTATGAATCTGCCCAATTCATGGAAATGTAAGACTCGTACACGCCTTCCGCATCGTTCAAATCTTCACCTTCATGAAACACTACGAATTGCAACATTGTTGTAGGCATCCAACTGAATTTCTTTGCTACTGGTACCTTCCAGTACACTGTGGCTACAGCAGGTGGGATGTCGCAAACTATGTTTAGTTGTGTGCTACGCTTTGTCTTGGAGGGGATGTTACATTTCCTTGACCTGTACATCAAGTTCCCTAGCCAAGCTAAACTCCCTGAAATAAAGGATGCCTTTTATACACTGGGGAGGATGCCGAACGTCATCAGATCTATTGATGGGACACATGTGGCCCTGATACCACCACAGGCACATGAGCAGGCATACAGGAACAGGAAACATTTCCACTCGATCAATGCTCTGGTGGTATGTCTTGCAGACATGTGTATCACATGTGTGTGCACGGTTCCCTGGTTCTGCGTACGATGCCTACATAAAGAGGAGTAGTCGCATTGCAATGAACGCTGATGTCACAGATGCCAGATCAGCGTGCCTGGCTTGTCGGTGTGTACTGACTGTTTATCATTGTGTGTGTTTGGCAATGTTGTATTCCGCACTCCTACAAAACTCAGCTACTTGTTCGTTTTTTTGTGTGTAGGTGACTCCAGATACCCCAACATGCCGTGGTTGCTGACACCCCTCAGGAACCCTGTGACACCAGCCGAGATGCGCTACAATGAGGCACATGGTCGGAGCAGGAGGGTGATTGAGCGGACATTCGGCCTCCTGAAAAGCCGCTTTCGCTGCCTGGACAAGACCGGAGGGGCCCTCCCATATGAGCCTGCAAAGGTGTGTAAAATAATCCTTGTATGCTACATGCTACACAACATGGCAGTGCGGAAGAAGGTGCCTCTCATCCAGGATGACGATGACCAACCTCCGCCACCTGTGGAGGATCCCGGCCAGGGCCACGATGCCAGTGATGATGAGGATGAGGGTGACGTCCGCTCACAGCTCATCAACAACTTCTTCACCTGAATGTGAGTTTCCAGGGTTGTTATGTCAATGTATGGAGTTCACTCTATGGAGCGCATCCAACGCCAAGCACAGACACTGTGACAGAATTTCTGACACAGGCAAACCTTTCAGTGCTTACTGCAGCGGAAATTCACGACTTGAAAGCACCGATTACTTCGGCCGAGATCAGAGTAGCTATTAAGTCCTTAGCCCATGGAAAGACCCCGGGGTCTGACGGACTGCCTATCGAATTTTACTCCACCTTTTCACCTCAATTGATCCCCAAGTTATTACAACTCTATACGACAGCACTCGCGGAGGGGAGGCTACCCCCTACCACTCGAGAGGCGATTTTCACATCCCTCTTGAAACCGGATAAAGATCCCTTGGATATGTCATCCTACCGGCCGTTATCGATCCTTAACACAGAGTATAAAATTCTCAGTAAGCTCCTTGCTAACCGCCTTCTCCCACTCCTGTCGTGGTTGATCCACACGGACCAGTGCGGGTTTGTCCCACGGCGAAGTACATCTCTGAATTTAAGGCGTTTTCATGCCATCTTACACGCAGCAGGGCCCGACCGGCGGGAGCAGGGTGTTTATCCTTAGACATATCGCAGGCCTTTGATGCTCTCAGTTGGTCTTACATGCTGGAAGTGTTGGCGAAGATGGGAGTTCCCCCATAACTATGTGCCTGGATACAGTTGCTCTACACCGCCCCTACGGCCCGGGCAAAGACAGGCTCGATTATTTCTTCCGCCTACCCCATCTTTCGGGGCACACGCCAGGGTTGCCCTTTATCTCCTATTTTGTTTGTTCTAGCGCTCGAACTGTTAGCACAGAACCTTAGACGGGTCATGGTCCCCCACGGCATTCAGATGGATGGGTGCCTACATTCAGTCTCGCTCTATGCGGACGACATGCTGCTGTACTTCCGGGATCTCCGGGCCGACATGTGGGAGGTGGCAGATCTCTTTCTTCGATTCGGGGAGATATCCGGGTTGCACCTCAATGCTTCTAAATCCATAGCCTACTCCTTCAGTGGCGGGCTGGCGGCCCCGGAGCACCGCTTCGGGCCCTTGTCCTTAAGGGTTGCACCAGTCACGTTCAGGTACTTGGGGATAAATATCTATCGATCCGTACCAGATGTCATAGCAGGCAATCTAGTACGTGTAATATCTTCCATATGTTCCCAAATTGCATTTTGGAATACCTTGCCTCTTACCGTCGTGGGAAGGCTAACGATCTCCAAAATGGTGATGCTGCCCCGCTTACTCTACCATTTTGTTAACATTCCAGTGGTATAACCCGCTTGGATTTTTCGTGAATTGGATGCGCTACTGATCTCGCTGGTATGGGGCTCGGGGAGGCATAGGGTATCGTTAGCTAAGTTACGGCTAACAAGTGGTGCCGGTGGTATGGGAGCACCCGACTTTAGGGCATACTGTATTGCTGGTCAGCTGCAGTGGTTGGCCTATTGGCTGGCTGGGAAAAACCTGTTTGAAATCGGGTACACCCCGGCCCAGCTAGCGCGTGGTACATTGCAATCGTCGTTGTGTCCCGGCGCCCCTAGGCTATTAGACCCCCCCGGCCCTCCTGAACATAGCACTGCAGTATTGGAGAAGGGCATGTAAACATGCCAAAATCCAAAATCCATATGCTTCCAAAATACCACTGTGTGGCCTCCCCATGAGGTGTGGAGTTCTGAGTGCCAGGCGGGTGCGGCCTTGGACGCAACAGGGAGTGGAAACACTAAGTGCCTTTTTCCAGGAAGGCGAACTGATGTCCCACGAGGATTTTGTGAAGGTAAACATGGTGCCTGGTACCCAGTTTCGGCTACATGCGGCGATCTCCCGGTATATTCGGGCACAATGGCGGGAAACGCCGCTGGAACCCTCAACATTTCACCTCCTGCGCTCCCTCCATATAATGGGACATGGACGCTACCTGGTCCGATGGCTGTACCGGGGCCTTGGGGCACACACCCAGATCTCCTTGGCTCCTCTCCGGTTGCGGTGGGAAACGGACTTGTCTCGTGAATTTAGCGATAGAGAGTGGACCTATATGCTGGAATACCCTAAGAAAGTGTCCCGCAATTGTAGATTGAAAACTATTCAGTTGTTTGTCCTCCATAGGGCTTACCTTACACCCCATACACGAAGTAAGATGTACGCTACAGCAGTAGCGGCTTGTCCGCGGTGTCCAGCACAGGATGCCGATTTGTTGCACATGATGTGGCTATGTCCGGTGCTGCGGGGATACTGGGGTAGGATAACGCATGTCTTAAATATAATCACGGAACGACCCTCCTGGAACACAGCAGAAGCTTGCTTGTTGGGTCTGCTGCCACTCCCCCTTAAAGCGAAACTGTTGCGTCGTTTTGCCAATCTGGCATTAATACTGGCAAAGCGCCTGATAACTCAGCGGTGGAAGTCTCGAGCCCCGCCGCGGGTGGAGGTCTGGGGAGAGGAGGTGTTAAGGTGGGCATTGGCGGAGCGAGAGGCGTTGCACCGGGAAGAGAGTCGAGGGCTGCGTAAGCTTCCTATATCCCTAGAATGGGCGCACCTAACTGAGTTATTTAAGGGAGCGGTGGAGGAGAGTGAGGAGGATGTGGGGCACTGTCCCCGGAGTCCCCCAGTGTGAGACAGAGTATAAGCCGGCGGATGAGTCTGATTGGTGGCTGGACCCAGTCCTCTGGTGCTGAGTTTTGAAATTTCCCGTCTGACTGCATCCATTTCCTGGTGGGTGATGTTACGCGCCTTCCCCACTCTAGTACACATGTCTGTAATCATCAGAGTCCCCCCCTGGCCACTATGCTCGGCCTCCGTCCTTCCCCTACTCCACGCTTGCGGTGTGGGTTCCACCCACTCTCTTCCCCCTCCCGAGAGAGATGCTCTATGTCCCTCAGAGTGAGATTCGTGGCATGTTTGGGTTAAATGGGCGGGTTAGGGTGGGTTGGGAGTTGGAGGGTTGCTCGGGAGGCACTGCCCCCATAGATTCAGAACCTTGTAGGTTGTGAAGGTAGCACATAGTCATGGTCGGATACATAGTGGTGTGCTGGACTGATGTACTTTCAAGCGTATATGTGGCTTAATTGGTGTGCATCGACAACTATGGGGCACCGTTTGTAAAACTGCACAAGATACCTGTGTTTTATCCTTAGACCTCTGTATATGTACTGTGTTTCATGCAGATTGTAATTCATAGCTCCTTCCTATGCAAAAACTGAATAAAAGTTTGTTAAAAAAAAATAAAAAAATGTCAATGTATGAAGTTAGCCTGGAATGTGTTGTGGATGCCCTGTTGCTGTATGAGTGTGTCTGTGTGCCACTTGACTGGATGCGTGCAGTGATGTGTCCATTCAGGTGGTGTGTACTCCACAATAGGGTAGTACTGCTAACTTGTTTCTGTCTAGGTTTCTTGTGACATGTTTTGTGCATGTGTATTGCATTTCTCTCCTGTTCTGCTGTGCTTTTGACTGTGTCTTGTGTCTGTCCTTCACAGAGTAATTTGCCTGTTGTTTGGTCAACACTGACCCCCAATACCCAGAATCCGACACCAGTGTGGGAGTAGTCAATTGACATCAAGTGATGTGCCACACACCCCTGGATGCAATTCTCAGACACTCTGTGACCGTGTGTCCACCGTAATGTACAATTGCCTTGCAACTATTGTGTAATAAACATGTTGCTGATGTGTAATGAACCTGTGCTATGCTTTGTTAGGTGCGTTGTCTGTCTTCCCACATCTGAGTGACATTTGCTTACCTCACCTGTGGACCTGTTACCAATGACTGTGGATAGGTGTTGTGTTTGGGCATACCTATGTGTTTCAGGTCAACATCATTGTGTGGGATGAGTAACATGGCCATGGTGAGTATATGTTGTGTTGCCATAGTGGTGTGTCTCCCTCACATGTGTCACATCACCATGACTCACCTAACGTTGGTCACATTGTTGCAGTATTTGGCATGCACTGTGTTGTGTAGCAGATCGACATCTCCATGACACATGACAAGTTGAAATCACAACAGAGGCAAGTATGGTGTACTGGTGAGTTTATTTTCGAACATGTGTGAGAAAAGTGCACAGGATGGTGGGTGCTGTACATTGGTTTTGGAATCCAAAGTTCACATTAGAGTTGGAAGTGCTGGTAGATGAAATGTCCAGAGTAAAGTCCACAGTCATCTGCTACATTGGACCAACATGAACCCTCCATGTCATGTGGGCGAGTTGTGTGCGATTGAACAAGGTGAACGGGTTGCTCACAAAGAACATTGTTCAGACAGGTTTAGAGGCCCTGGAGGATGTGCTGGGACATCTGCCTCTCACATGTCCTTCTTCGGACGACCCCTCTTCTTCTTGGGGGGGGATCCTCAGGTGCAGGCCTCTGCGGTGCAGGGGACTCTCCGCCAGAGTCCTCCTCCCTCCCTGTGGTGCTGGCAGATGGTGTTGCAACAGATGTTGTGGCCACACAGGGAGGTGTGGACAGGTTTGTGTTGATCTGGCGGAGGCATTGGAGTATGTCCAGATGCACCAGAGTAAGGGCATCACACTTTGCTTCCATGCGGGCATGGTGGGCAGCCTGCTCCTGTTGTATGTCCTTGAGGATCCCCACTACCTGACCAAATCCTCCGGTGCTATCCTGGTGCGCATCTATGATGCGTGACAGTTGGGGGTCATCATGCAGTCCAGACCCCTCTGCAAGGCGCACCCTCTGCCTCCCACCCCTCCCAGCACCCCTATCCACACAGGCAGGACCAGCGGCGGAACGCACAGGAGACACTGGGACCCCTTGGGTGGTGTTGCTGGTGGTGTTTGCTGTAGCTCCCGGGGGGTCCTGTGTCCCTCTGCAGTGGGTGTTCAGTGGCCCTGGTTTGTCCATGTTGGCGGGGGTGCCCTGTCGGTTTCCAGATGCTGGAGGCATGGGTACAGGGGTGCAGATGTTGATGCTGCTGGTGCTGCATGATGACTCACACTGGAGGGGCCAGTTTGGTCGTCGTCATCCGAAGAGGACAGAGACAGAGTAAAACCAGAGAGCTCAGTGTCCACCAGCGTCTGGGACTGGGACTTTGAATCCTCTTCATTTGGTGCTGGGTCCCCAGCACCACCTGTGTTTGGAAGAGACACACAATGTAAGTTATGTTTCTACAGGCATCAATGGTTCACAGACATGACATTTTCTACTGTACGAACAGATGCCTGCCTGTACACTGCTTTTTCCCAGCTTGTCACGGACAGAGTTTGATATTGTTGTTGCCCATTTCCCAGCATGGCCTTGTGCTCCCCACAACAGAGCCCAGTGTCAGACATCTTGTCAGACCCTTCCCACTCCCTGTGAGGCGAGCATGGTTCAGTGTTTGCTTGCTGGGCCATGTGGGTGGGTGTGGATTGTCTGTGACTGCAACTCCCATCATACTCTTGGCTACACCCCCCTTCCCAGCATTCCCATACTTCCTCCCTCTTGACTCTGCTTCCCTGTGAGGGGGTGTGACAGCAATGGCAAGATGGCTGACTGTGAAGTCCTGGTGTTTGTTGTTGCCCATTTCCCAGCAGGGCCTTGTGCTCCCCACAACAGAGCCCAGTGTCAGACATCTTGTCAGTCCCTTCCCAATCCCTGTGAGGAGAGCATGGTTCAGTGTTTGCTTGCTGGGCCATGTGGGTGGGTGTGGATTGTCTGTGACTGCAACTCCCATCATACTCTTGGCTACACCCCCCTTCCCAGCATGCCCATACTTCCTCCCTCTTGACTCTGCTTCCCTGTGAGGGGGTGTGACAGCAATGGCAAGATGGCTGACTGTGAAATCCCGGTGTTTGTTTGGCTACAACTTTAAAGAGAGCCCCTGTGCTTCACACAGCAGCACCCAGTACGGGGTATCTTTTGCTGATATTTCACAGAGGTGTGGGTCAATGCATTCTACCCGGTGAGTTGTGTGGAGTTTGTGTTGAGAGGGGGTGTGTCTCCACATGCTGGTAAGTATGGGCAGAGCTGTCAGTCCTCCTTCCCACCCGGCCAGACATCCCACCATGAAACGTGCTTCCATTGGAGGGCATGCAAGTTGTCTTTCAGGATGTCAGTCAGTGGTGTCCTGCTTCTGATTTGCGCACAAGCTCTACCAGGGCCTTGTGCTCCCCACAGCAGGACCCAGTGTCAGCCATCTTGTCAGTCATTTTCCACTCCCTGTGATGTGGGCATGTTTCAGTGAGGTCTTGACGGGCCAATCAGGAGGGGGAGCATTATCTGTGACTACAACCTCCATCATGCTGTTGGATACACTCACTTCACCTGCATCCCCACTATTCCTTCCTGTCAGTCAGCTGCACTGTGAGGTAGTGTGTTTGTGGTGGCAAACTGTCTGGCAGTGTTTATTTAGCTTTGTGCCACTGCCTTGCTCTATTTGTTTGTAGGTTGGTGTATGTCATGACACAGTTCCAAGTCACTATGAGATGGCAGGTATTGTGTTTGTCTGACTGGCAGACACATATTGGGATGATTATCTATTGGTTACTGTGGCTTTGCTTGCGGTGCATGGTTTCACTGTCTCCTTGCCACACAATATTGGGTATGTTGTTTGTGTACTCACCAGGCTCTGGTATGTCTGTGGTAGGATGTCCCGCACCTTCTCCTCCCAGGTCCTGAAGTAGACTGGTTTGGCAGGAGGGCCACCACCGGTGCACTGATTCAGGGCGTGATCTTTTTCAATGAGTTTCTTGACCCTCCTGCGCACGTCATACCACCTGTTCTGGATATCGTCCTTTGTGCGCCTTGCTGGTGCTTGAGCGTTCACCTTGTCCACAATCCTCGCCCACATCTTGGTTTTCTGTGACATGGGGGTCCTTTGGACCAATGTACCAAACAAATGTGGCTCTACTCTGATGATCTCATCTACCAGTACTTCTAACTCACTATCTGTGAACTTTGGATTCTTCTTTGGGGGCATGGTGATGGGTGGTGTTGGTGAGTGATGTGTGTGTGAGGGTGCAAATGAGGGTGGGTTAGTGTTGGTTTTGCTAGCTGTATGTGTGTGTGCTTTTGGATGAGGTGCTGATGGTGTGTGAGTTGTGTGATGGGTGAGTTGTGAGTGTGTCTGTGGTTGCTGTGTGATGGTGTTTGCTGCTGGCTGTGTCTCCTGTTTGCAAGGGATCATGGTAGTGATTGTAGTCCTTTATATATTTGGAGTTATGGGTGTGTCTTTGTCCCAGGTTTTTTTTATTTGATATTTATTGGCTTTGTCATTGCTTGTTTGGTCCTTTTTTTGTCTTTTTTCCTTTGGGTTTTGTAGGCATGAAGGAGACGTTCTTCTGACGGAAACGGACGCTGATGTTGGCTCGTGCGGGCTTCTCCGCCTCGTTCACGCTGACTATCTTCTGTGTTTCATACGCGTCGGTCGCGGAGATCTCTATTACTTGTGGGCCCGGTTTTCTGTGTGTGTCGGTCGTGCGGCTTGGTCTCCGTGCGAGTCAGACTGGGTTTACATGCATTGCATCGTACTGCACGGATCCGACATCGCGGGTACGGGTCGGTCGGGTTCATTCCGGGTTCGTGTCAGTCGGTGCAACTCGCGTCGGTTTTCCGGCCGGATCACTATTTTCCCTACGGCTCGGTCGTACGGCTTGTATTCCGTACGTGTCGGTTGTAATTCACACACGTTGCATCGTACTGCACGGGTCGTACGGCGCTGGTCTGTGTCGGTCGGTCTCCGGTCCGTGTCGGTCGGTCTCCGGTCCGTGTCGGTCGGTACGATTTGCGGCCGGAATCGGAATCGACCCCAAAGAGTGAGAGATCTAGAAAGAACATCCTCTTTGCAGATTGCATCATCTAGTCAGAAACAATGTTCCATCCACACCATATGCTTTGTTCTAGAGACTTGACCGAGCAGACATCCTCCCAGCTAAGCAAAGGGAAAACATGAATACTGGCACCATAGACTCTACCACTATCCAATGCTCTGCTGATCCAATGGTGTAGCCCCAGAGAGAGTGAGTTAGAGTGGGAGGTGACTCGTCAATATTGCTGAAGATGTGTGCCAGATATTTAGTAGGCTTAAGCATGTGTGTGCATCTACCCTTGAGTGTGTTTAAATGTCTGTGCAAGTTTAATGTTTGCTGAAGATATGAAACACCTGGGGGACTCACCCTCCTTGCCTCATTGTATAGTTTTTAAAATGACAATGTTTCTGGTTGTTTATACAGAGCTTTCTTACAATGAAAGACATGTATTTAAGCAGGCCTCATAAAGATATGTTGGGTAAGTGTTTCAGAAGTGGCAGTACATGTATTGCAGACCGATTAATGTCCCCTGGCATCCCAGCTCCTGCTGAACTCAAAGGTCTCTATTCAAAAACCTCTTTGAAAATGGCTTGATTTAAGAGTGCAAATTCATTTTTCTAATGAAAAGAAGTGAATTTGCTAAGCTACCAGGGCTAGCTTTAGAAAGGTACAACTGGTGCAGCCGTACCTGCTGATGAGATGAGGGGGGTGGGAGGGGTGCTGTGTTTAGAAATAACTTATGGGTTTAAAACCACTTGCTGCAGGGTTCCTTGTGGGTCCAGATATTTTCAGGCAACAATAAAAAATGTCACAATAACCCTGGTGATTAATGTACCTGCTGGAGAGAAATTGGGGTTTTGTCTAGTGGGAGTTTAGGTGTGCAGACAAAATATCGAGTTTTTAATGTTGACTGACAGAAATATCGAGTCCTAAATATCGTCAGTGGGAAATATATCGACAGCAAGAATATTGTGGTCAAGGATATCGATATAAGGTAAGAAATATAGATTTTAAAAATATTGAAGTGTTTAATATCATTTGCAAAAATATAGTTATTTAAAATATCTATTGTTTATTATTGTTATGTATTTAAGTATATATTTAAAATGTCTATGATGTATTCTTTTTGTATAATAATTGTTTATATTTTTAACATATGTGTTACATTTTTAGTAGTTATTAATTTTATGTGAATTGAATTTTGGGTTTTTAGTTCCGCAGCAGGTTGAGGGTTTATAGGGGAATTGGGTGGGAAGTAATTTCATTATATTAATTTAATGATTTTTTTAAATGTATTAATATTTATTGAATTGAGATGTTAGTGTTAATTGTGTAAAGTACTTTATTATTAACTAATTAATAATTGGTTGTTAATTAATATTTTATTAACTAATTAATAATTGGTTGTTAATTAATATTAATTAATTGATTGGTAATTAATTATGGTAATTGTGTAATTAATCTTAGGTACGCGTTTTGGTGTTCATATGGGTAAAGGGTAGGAAGTAATTTATTTTTTATTAATTAATAATAATGTATTCATTAATATTAATTAATTGTAAATTAAATATGGAAATTGTGTAATTAGTTTTAGGTGTTTGTTGTGGGGTTTATAGTGGTAAAGGTTGGAAATAATTTGTGTGTAATTAACTATTAAATAGTTGTTAATTAATATTAATTAATTAATTGGTATTTATTTTGGGTAATTGTTTATTTTTTGTGTGCGTTGGTTTTACTTTTAAAGGGGTGGTATCAAGTACATTTTACTTACTTTATAATTAGTTGTTTAATAATAATAGTTTTTATTTGAAAATAAGTTTTAATTGTGTAATTAATTCTTTTACAGTTTAATTTAGGTGTGCGTTGTCAGTATTATTGGATTAAAATGTGGGAAGTTAATTAATTTCTATTAGTTTTATTTTTTTTAATTAATAATATTTCTTTAATTGGTAATTAATTGTGTTAATTATGGAAGTATATGTTCTTTTAATTTAGAAGTGTGCTGTGTGTGTGCTATAGGGTAGGAAATAAAATGCTAAAAAAGTAAAAGTAAATGTTTTGTTTGCAAATATTATCTAGTTAAAAATATTTATTTGTTTGAAGTTTATTTTTTATTTTTTTTAAATTTATATTTGTAGGTATTTGTCATATGTAATTAACATTATAATATGTTTTTGTATTTTTAATATTAAATATATTGTAATTTTTAACATATTTATGTATTTATTTAATTTTTTTTTAGTTCTTAAATATTTTTTTGTTTTTATTTATGTACTGACTGGAGTGTGAAAAGTACATTTTACCCCTCCGCTATCCAACACTTTCCCTACTGTTGCACTGACTGGAGTTGGAAGGTAAATTATATCCCTCCGCTATCCAAAACGTTCCCTACTGTTGCACTCATTGGAATGGGAATAGTAATTTTGACCCCTCCGCTATCCAAACACTTTCTCTACTGTTGCACTCACTGGAATGGGAACAGTAATTTTTACCCCTCTGCTATCAAACACTTTCCCTACTGTAGCACTGACGGGAGTTGGAATAGTGAATTTAATCCCTCCGCTATTTAACACTTACCCTACTGTTGCACTTATTGGAGTTGAAATAGTATATTTTACCCTTTCGCTATCCAACACTTTCTCTACTGTTACACTCCTTGAAGTGGGAATAATAATTTTTACCCCTCTGCTATCCAACACCCTACATTCCTAACCTAACCTAACATTCCCTATTGTTACACTGACTGTATTGGGAAATTAAGTTTACATTTTTTTAAATAGTTTAATGTTTTGATTTATAATAGAATGTTTTTTAATTATATTTTAAATTATTGATATATGTGCATATATATATATATTTAAATATATATGAAAGTAAATTCGCCTTTGTTTCTGCCTCACACGGGTAGAAAAAGACGGATAACGGACCCAGAGATCAGTGCCAATCAAGTTTTATTTTATTAAATCTTCGTCGAGCCTGTCCGTCATGATGCGTTTCAACCCCCACTCGGGCCTTGATCACATGACGCAATGCTGTGGGAATTAGCAGCATTTAAAGGGCAATACAACCGGAAATGACATCAGTGGAGCATATCAATGGACAGCGAAGAGTTTCACTTTGAAATCTTATCTCCACTTATTTGAAGAGGTACTGTGCACAATACAGGACAATTTAAATATTAACTCATCCATACATTAATAGCCATATAAATATATAAATATCAGTATGTACATAAATAAATATTCATATTAAAATAAATATTAAGATACATAAAAACAACAATATCCATAAAGTATCACACCAGAGCTAAAATTAGCTAAATGCACATGTATTTAAAGAATAAATTGGTACTGGATTGTGCGTTGTATTAGCTCCATATGTATGGTTAACTAGATACAGTACAAAAAATTGTATAATAAACACCGTCCATCTGTTTATTAAGTGTTGCCCCAGTGGGCTAATATACGCTACACCGGTCATATAATCACCTGAAAATGTTTCCCCAAATTACCTGCTAAAACTCATTAGGTGTTAATAGTGCAAAAGTTTGTTTATACATAAAAATCACCTAATGATTATGGAGACAGGAACTCTATCCTCCCTCCCTCATCTGAATTCCCACATCGAGAGTATAACTGAAATATTCATCTAAAAACTATCTGTATGTTTTTCTAATTTAGATTGGAGTGCCTTTTACTTTTTTCCATTTTCTATTTTTATTTGTATTTTTATTTATATATCCATTATTTCATTCAATCTTTTTAGTTTAGTATTCTATATAATCATGTCATTTTGATTTTCTAATGTTTCAAATTAGGTAAAAAAAAAACAGAAAGCCACAAAAAAACATGCTTTCCATGCCCATTCTCTAATGGAAAACAGGGAACTCCTGAATTAAAATAATGATGTAATCTATAAAGCCAATGGTCACCAAGTTCCTTAAGGGATTGCAATGTGAGCCCACATTGTAGAACCTCCAAGAGTGACTCAAAATCAGAGAGCTATAAACATGTATAAAAGTCCTCACTCGAGTTTAAACCTGTTGGATTCTTCGTATGTAGTTCTAAGATGTATCTTGTTTCCAACAACCGAAGTTTGGCCTCTCTGTTGCCCCCCCGTTTCATTGGCAACACCGTATCTATAACGTAATATTGGAGAAAACTAGGGTTGCCATTATGCTTTTGTTCAAAGTGTCTAGCCACGGGGTAGGCCTGATCTTTGTTTGAGATGGCCCTGATGTGCTGCAATATTCTTTTGTGAGCCGGCAGCTTAGTGCTGCCCACATATCTAAGCCCACAGGGACATTCGAGCACATAAATTGCAAATTCGGTTTTACACGTTAATCTTTTATCGATCTCAGTTGGTTTAGATTTGAATGGGCTTAAAAAATGAGTTTTACTGCAGCCGAATTTGCATGCTTTACAGCTAGGGCATTTTCTAAAACCTTTTGCTTGGGATATCTAAGTGACTAAGGGGACTGATTCAGGGCTACTCTTCACTAACCCATCGCTCATAGAAAATGCTTTTCTAAATGTTATGTCCGGTTTATTAGTTACCGTGCCCCCAATTATTGGGTCACCTTGGATCAAGTTCCAATTACGATTAAAGATCTTCCTTAGTTCTTGATGTTGTTTACTGAACGTAAGGATGATTCTAGATTGAAAGCTGGGGGTCACCGCCAATAAAATCTTGTTTTTTACCTTCGGGATCAGGGCCTCTGTTCTAGAAGTGAGCCTCGTTTTTTGGATGGCTTGATCAATTATTTTGAGTGAATAGCCCCTAGCAAGAAATCGTTTTTTACTCGCCTCCTGGGCAATATCGCATTCAAAGTCAGAACTACAAATACGCCTGATCCGAAGCATCTCCCCATATGGGATGCTGCGTATAAGGTGTTGAGGATGATGACTGGAGGCATGCAAAATAGTGTTGCCCGCAGTCGACTTCCTGTAAAGTTTAGTAGCTAGAGCATTGTTATGAACAAATACCTCGACATCCAAAAACCATATAGTTTGCTTACTAATAGAAGACGTGAACTCAAGATTTAAACAATTGGTATTAAGCAAGTTCACAAAATCTTTTGCACTCTGCTCCGTGCCCCTCCAAACAAAAAACAAATCATGAATATATCTCAAATAAGTCATCACGTGTTCTTTCATGATTGCCAAGTGGTCACCCATCAGGACCTGCTCCTCCCACAGCCCCATGTGTAAACATGCGTAGCTAGGGGAGAAGCAGGCCCCCATCGCAACACCTCTAACTTGATGATAAATCAGATTATCAAACAGGAAAAAATTCTGTTCCAAACACGTAGACACCATTGATATAAGCATTTTGTTATGAGCTATGCAATTCATCGCTCTCAAGTTCAAATAATGTTCTATTGCCTTTAGTCCATCACAGTGCCTAATCGAACTGTACAAGGATGTCACATCTAAGGTCATTAAAAACATATCTTCACCCCACGTTACTTGATCAATTTTGCAGAGGAAATCAGAAGTGTCTTGTACATATGAGGGTAGATTACGAACCCACTCCTGCAGGAAAAAATCTATGTATTTGGAGGTATTTTCCATTATGCTATTGATAGCTGATATTATTGGTCTACCTGGTGGAGTTGTAGTGCTCTTATGAACTTTAGGAATAAGATAAAAGGAAGGAATGACTGGATATTACTTCTTTAAAAATCAATATTCAGCTTCTGTCAATAATCCTCCACTCTTCCAAGCAAGGAGTTTGAGATAATGTCTTCTTGCCATGCTGCTTTTACCATATTGATGTTACTCTTCCGATAGCATGCTGTGTCATCCAATTGTGATTTCGCTTCTTCCATATATAATTGGCGTGGCCAAAGAACTACGTTCCCTCACTTATCTGCCTGTCTCACAATTATATTGGTATCCGATCCGAGTTTCTTCATAAGTTTCTGATACCCAAGGTTTTGTCTATTTCTGCTACGATAAGTCTTGTTGGAAGATATATATAGTTTTTTCAGATCTTGAGTCAAATGGTAAACGTCTAAATTGTCATGCAACATGATGGGCTGGAAAACTGATTTCGGTTTGAAGGGAGTTTCAAAAGTACCTCTGTCTCCCAATAGCCCTTGTTCCCTCATTCTACCTCCTTCCTCTTGCTCTTCTATCAGAGACCTGGCATCTTGAAACAGATTTGCATCACCTGCTGTAAGTAAAGAAGGACTGATCGGATTTGCCGTCAAGGGAACTGTAGACTTTTTAGGTTGGAGTGTATGAAATTTGTGAAGTTTCAGCTTTCTCACAAACCGGTAGGTGTCCAATCTGGTATCCACATAGTTAAAATCACATGGTGGACAATATGAAAGTCCCAAACCCAAGATCTTCTCTTCAGCAGAAGTTAACTGTGTGTTTGTTAGGTTAATTACTGCATTGGGAATCCTACTGCCGTTTAGTTTTTGTTCTGAAAACGGTTCCATCTCCCCCTTGATGGTTTCCTGCTCACGTTTTTGTTTTCTTTTGGCTCATTTTCTTCTCTGACTGCGTTTGTGGTTGTGTCTTTGTTCTTTGCTGCTGGGGGTCCACGAGGTCTTAATGTCTCTCTTCTGTTTTGGCACAGGCAGTCGACCTCCTGTGCTAGGGATAGTTTGATAAACCCCAATTTTTGTACTCTAGTGGCATCCCCTTCCAGATCACTTTCCGCAGCTGAACTAAGCTCTGAAGCCGATGTGGATAATACCGTTGCTTCACTTATTTTTCTCTGTGTGGGTCTATCCCCCGCGCCTTAACTGCATCATATTTACGCGCATAAGTAAATATTTGGCCATTCTGGTAGTCAGCTCGGTCCCTTTCAAACTTGAAAGCCTTCCTTCGTTTGATGATGTCTTCATCTTTACTCAGGCGGGCCAGCATGTCGTCTCTGAATTTCTTTGTCTGCTCGTTTTTCTCCATTTTATCAATCTCCGTTTCCAAAAGATCTATTTGTATTTGTAGCTTTGCACGGTCACTTTCCGCATACTTGATCAATATCTTCATTCATTTGCTGGAAGAATCTAGATTCGCCTCTGCCCACTCCGCAAGCATTGCCAGGTCGGGGTATAACTCGGCGCTAGAGTAATTCTCAGACCTCTCGGCACTCTTCCAACGTCCAAGTAGCGGGACAAAGATCTGTGTTCCCACCACTTGGACTGCTCTGCACGCATTAGCTTTTCCAATTTTTTATATAGCTCCCTAACATTGGCACTTCCTGGTTGGCTGGTGAGGCTTTCAATCCGCACTAACTCCCCAGCCGGGGAGTCAAGGAACATGGAGCTAGCTGCCTCCTCTCGATGTCGCAACGCGTCAGTGGACATACTGGCTATATCCAATTAATAGTTCCCAAACTTGTTTGATAACGGTCGTGGATTTCTAACACAGTGTCCCAATCACATGCCGTGCACTCTACCCACTGGAATGTCTGCCGTCTCCTACCTTCACCGCTTGCCAGGAACTTTCCTCCGGTCAGCCGACACGGGATGTCCCAGCTTCCGTGGCAGAAGTAGGTAAATAACGCAGTTCCCAGGGGCTACTGCAGCTTCCTCCTCTCGAGAGTATCCAATTCCGACTGCTTCCTGCCGCTGTGCCCAAAAGGGGGAGGGGTTCCGTTCGTACCGCTGAAGCTCCTCGGTAATTTAAATGAAAGTAAATTCGCCTTTGTTTCTGCCTCACACGGGTAGAAAAAGACGGAGAACGGACCCAGAGATCAGTGCCAATCAAGTTTTATTTTATTAAATCTTCGTCGAGCCTGTCCGTCATGACGCGTTTCAACCCCCACTCGGGCCTTGATCACATGACGCGTTGCTGTGGGAATTAGCAGCATTTAAAGGGCAATACAACCGGAAATGACATCAGTGGAGCATATCAATGGATAGCGAAGAGTTTCACTTTGAAATCTTATCTCCACTTATTTGAAGAGGTACTGTGCACAATACAGGACAATTTAAATATTAACTCATCCATACATTAATAGCCATATAAATATATAAATATCAGTATGTACATAAATAAATATTCATATTAAAATAAATATTAAGATACATAAAAACAACAATATCCATAAAGTATCACATCAGAGCTAAAATTAGCTAAATGCACATGTATTTAGAGAATAAATTGGTACTGGATTGTATTAGCTCCATATGTATGGTTAACTAGATACAGTACAAAAAATGGTATAATAAACACCGTCCATCTGTTTGTTAAGTGTTATATATATATATATTTGTATATTTTCATATAATTTTAAACTTATAAAATAAATTATAATTCATATTTCATTAATTTTTAAAAGTAAATATATATATATATGTATAAATTATTATGTTTGTGTGTTTAACTTTTTTAAATTAAGTTTATTTTTTATATTTTGTTAAAATGTATATTAAGGGGCCGGTTCCGATCCGTTTCGGAAAGCACTCCAACCGAGTTGGATCCGGAGTATTTTCCGACCGAGCCGGACCCCTACAGTCCGACCGAGCGAGTACGATGCGCACGTATGCTGTCGGACTCGGTTCTGTCGGACTCCCATAGAAGTCAATGGGAGCCAGTTGTACGACGCGTACATGCGCTCCCATTGACTGAATGGGTACGTCTCGAACACGTGCGCCCCCTACAGTGGGTACGCGTCAGTGCCGTCCGCGCCGTACATGCCTGTGTGGGGGAGTTCCATGTGTCTCCCTCTGTGTGCGAGTCGTACAGCTGCGGGTGTCGGGGGGTCCGACGTGGACCCCCAAAGTCCGACTCAGGGAGCTTTTGCGAGCCGGACACTCCGGCTCGCACAGGCTGTCCGACGCATGCATCGTACTGGCTCGGTCGTGAATCGCATCCATTGCACGCCACGGTTAGCTTACGACCGAGACGTACAGAGCGGTTCGGACCCGGAAACGACTCAGTTGGTAAATTTCATGTAGCTCGCATCGTACTGGCTTGCTCGTACAGCTGTACGAGTCGGGCGGAAAACACGCGTACGGCTCGTAGTTTTTCCGGCCGGTGCCCTTCCGACCCGGATCAGAATCGGCCCGTAAATGTAATTTATTTTGTTAAAATTATCATTTTATATATTTATTTATTTTATTTTTTATATATATAAAAATCGATATTTTGTACAGCAATATTTTTTACATTGATATTTTTTAGTCAATTTTTTTTACTTACCTGTTTAAGTATAGGGAGTCGATATTTTTGTAGTCTATATTTTTTCATCGATATTTTTTACATCGATATTTGTGACATCGATGTGTCAGTGAACCAGTAGTTTAGACTCATCCTAAGTAGCACAGAGGGTAAATATGTCTGCAGCAAAGAATGTGTACAATGCAGATCACAGATTTGTATTTTTGGGGGATAGCTCAGTGGGTTACAGTTTTTTTTTTTTGCGGAGATCCTTTCTGTTAATTAGAGCTCATAAGTTACAATCCTAACATAGCACTATCATCAAAGAGCTGCATGCAAACTGCATGGTAGAGGTTAGAACATTATTCTCTTTCCGTATTTTATTACTCTAATGTTACTAAAAAGGGTTCGTTTGACTATTAGTAAATTCTTATTAGAAAAGCCACCCAGTGTTGTGCGTTTTAAATCCTGAGGTTGTACTTTTCCAGGCCAAACACTTTTAAAATATACTGCCTACTAGTATGGATGACATTTGATCCTACACCTTGTAATCCTCATTGTTTTATGCAACATTTCCTATAGACTGATTAACACATGTATCATTGATTGCCTCTATATAATGTGTGTGTTTGATGAAAAGTTCTCTGACACCCTACACTAGCATGAGTAGCACTATAAAACAATTGAATGCATGTGAGAGAGTGGTTATGGAGAGATGAGGGGCACAGTTGGAGAGTGGTACTGAGAGAATCCATACAGAAGGAGGTAATTGAGGGGGTGCAAAAAAAAGCTGTTGCACCACGAACCACCATCTCTAAAGAAGGCCCTGTTTGCTACTATATATTGTTTTATTTGCTTGTAATTTTACCTCAGTGTGGTGTAACAGTAAATGTGCTGTCACAAGTAGAAACATGAAGTGAACTTTCCAGTGCGTAGATTCACTGGATAATTTTTACACATCCAGATACTCGTGGATTTTCAGCTTCAAGAGGAGAGTGAGCATGTCTTCGCGGAGAGATGGGGGAAGTCTGCCCGATTCTAAGGATTCATTATACATTTCAGCCAAATGGGGGACGAGAAGGGGCGCATACTCTTTATAAAATGCAGGGGTGAGCCCGTCTGAGCCAGGGGCTTTATCGCCCGGGAGTCCCACGATGACTTTAGAAATTTCCTCAAGGGTGAATGGCTCCTCTAGGTATTCTCGATGCCCATTGCCGAGCCACAGCAGATCCATGATCTCTCTGGGCGCAGTGATCCCATATGTGTTTAGTTGGGAATAGAAGGCATAAATCTTGGCAACTATATCTGTGGGAGAGGTGATCCTTCCAGTGGCCTCATCGTTGAGCGCCATAATATAAGAAGATGCATGTGGCTGCCGGAGAAGGTTTGTAAGGGTTTTGCCGGGCGGTAGCCTTCGCCATAGCGGTGAGCCCAAGCCTCTTTGTGATCTCTCATCGGCCTCCTCGTGGAATTCAGTGAGTTTGGATCAGATAGAGGCAAGCGTAGCAGGACTGGGGTCTTGATATTGTGTTCAGTCTAGGGTTTTGATGTCTTTTTCCAGGCGCTCAATGGTACCCCTGATGGATTTTAACACCCCAGAATGCTTGGTAATACATTCCCCCCGAATAACAACCTTGAAGGCCTGCCAGAGGGAAGAGTGTGACTCGATGGAGCCGGTGTTGTGTTCAAAGTAGGCAGTGATGGCGCCGCGGATGTCCTCGCAGAAGGCAGTGTCACGGAGAGTGTTGGGAGGCAGGTGCCATGTGAACATTCGACGGAGGGTATGCGGGAACCGTATGCATAGGCATTCTAGAGTATGATCGGATAGCGTGTGGGCCATGTGGTCCACAGATATGGTCCACGAGGCAACGTCACGGGTGGTGAGCCATAAGTCAAGGCGGGACCAGGACCTGCGCGAACCAGCCACGCAGGTTTCTTCGCGCACGCCAGGGTGTGTTTGTCGCCAGGCGTCAAGCAGGGCGTTGTCTTCAAAAATAGAGTAGAGAAGAGCAGTAGCATGTGGGTGTTAAGTGCAGTCCCCAGAACGGACTAGTGTCTGCGAAGGTGCGATATTGAAGTCACCTCCCCAAATCAGGGAGTGGGGACCCAGAGAGGATATGAGTTGCCAGACGTGAGTGAGGAAACTGAGGTCATCGGTATTGGGGATGTAGAGAGCCGCAAGTATCAATGGCTGAGTGTAGAGGGTGCCCGCAAGGATCACGTATCGACCCTCTGTGTCTATGAAGGAGTGGGTGCCATGCCAGGGAAGGCCCTTCCTGAAGATAAAGGAGACGCTGCGTGCGTAATTAGAGTAAAAGGCAGTGTAAAACTCACCCCAATGACGGGATTGCAACCTGGATGAGGTGGCGGGAAGGAGGTGTGTCTCCTGAAGGAAACGTATGTCAACCTGGTGCCTGATAAGCTGTGAGTGCATAAGACGTGCCTTTCGATGGTCATTAAGACCCCTAATGTTCCATGTCCAGAAAATGGTATCCGTCATGTAACGCCTGAGGGGTAATGGATAATGTGGTGTCTGTGGTCCATGGTGAAAGCAGTGAGAGCTAGTACCATAACAAGCGAAACATTGTGGAATGCATACTGACGGTGACATGCCAAGAACAGAACAAGAGAAACAACAGAACAAACCCCTTGCACAGGGCGCCGGGGACGGCACCTTACATGAAAAACCCCCAACTCACCCCCACCCACTCCAACCCCCCAATTAGGTTGAGCATCTGAACCACACCTACTCAAGGAACCCAAACAGAGAGAACTTAATGCGGGGGACGGAGTCATCCCGGCGGGGAGCGTGGACACAACCATATACCCCTTGCCAAGTAGGCAGGGTGGCCAAGCACGGTATGATTCAGTGGGAGGCAGCTTAAGGGTAGAGCCTGCAACCTCAATCTTACTTCTATACTACAGACAAGGCGAATGGGATTTTCAAGGTGTTTCAAAGTCCTACAAAGAGTGGCGGGCATGCAGATCTCGCCCTACATTGGACGCCACAAAGTAAAGAGATTGCAGGCAGCGTTATGCGAAGGAAAGCATGGAACGCTGTGTCAAACATGGTGCGTGGGGTAAGGAGCAAAAGAAATGCACATAACAATAAGACAGAACACATGGAATTCAGTCATTGTCACTTTGCGGCTGTCTTCAGAGTTAATGCAACTATTGCGTGGCGGGGATGTCTGCAATTGTTTAACGAAAGTGAGGGCAGCCTTCGGGTCGGTGAAGAATCTTGGCTTCTCCCCAAAGTCAATACGGAGTTTGGAAGGGTAAAGTATAGCATAAGTGATATGGAGCTGTTGCAGGATACGTTTGGTGGGAAGGAAGTCCCTGCGGGCTGCCTGGACGGACAAGGTGAAGTCAGGGTAAAAGGACAGCACGTTTCTCTGATGATTAATCTCGCACAGTTCCCTTACCCTGCGCAGGATGGAGTCCCGGTCCTGGTAGTTCAAAAGGCGGGCGATGATGGGTCTCGCAGGGGCCCCCGGGGGGGTCGCGGGACAAGTGACCTGTGTCGCCGTTCGATGATGAAATGAGCAGACAGGACTAGACCAAAGAGGACACGAAGCAAGGACTCAAGATAATCCTCCATTTTACTGGTCGCGGCGGACTCCGGTAGGCCAACAAACTGAATGTTGTTCCTTCTGGACCGCGCTTCCAAGTCTTCGTTCTTAGTGCGGATCACATCGAGGATCTTATCCATTTATAGGAGCTTCTGCGTTCCTGTAGCTCCGGCATCTTCAGCATCAGAGACCCTCGCTTCTAGTTGACCAAAACGCTTGTCGTGGGAGTCCACCCTCTGTTTGACCTTGTCGAGGCGAGATGTTAGGTGTTCTATTTTAGCATCTATTGATTTTATACTGGATTTCACCTCTAGAAGGATGGTTCGAAGGCTGAGTTGATTGCTCCCCGGCCTCAGGAGGACCCTAGCCGCCCCTGCCCGCCCCACGTCCCGCGAAGGTGAGCTTGGGCTGTCTAGTGTCCGTGTTCCCCATGGCGGCCCCCGGGGACCGCGAGGAGAGTGAGCTGCTCAGATATTTGCCCTGGGATTGAGTTGGTCTGGAGGCCGCAACAGGATGCGATGTGGCAGCGTCCAGGAGAGTCAATGTGGGCCCAGGCAGGCTGAGCAGGTCCCACAAGGAGGCCCTGGGCCAGTTGCTAGGGAGGCCTCAGGTGTATGCCGGTGGCGCCGCAAGTGGACTATCAGGAGTGTGCAGAGCAGCAAAGTATGGCAGGCTTCAGTCAAAACCCCCGGCGAGGCCATGACAGTGAGCTCAAATCTGGGCCGGCGAGGGGTGCGCCGCCCACCACGATTCAGTCTGCAGCGCAAAGCGGGCCGGGGGGGAGGTCCCAGGTGCGTGCCCCTCCGCCCGCGAGTCTGGGCAGTGGCTGGATACAGTGGCCGGTGCGGAGATCCCAGCATAGTAGAGGCAGAGAAAGCGATGAGGCCCAGGCGCCAGCCTAGGGGAGACAGATCGTTGGGCCCAAGGGATGCTGCTGGTCTTCGGGATTGCTCCTATGCAGTGCGGGAAGGTAGGCCGACCGACCCGCGGAATGGTTTCCTCGCGCACGCAGTGGCCCATCTGGTGTACAGTCCAGGAGGGGGGAAGGCCCCAGGAGCGTGACCCCTCCGCCCGCAGCCCAGCGGGACAGGACAGTGGCGAAACGCAGATATGGGGCTGCCTGTGCGAAGATCTCAGTGCAGGAGAGGTAGGATAAGCGTTGAGGCAGAGGCACCAGCCAGGCGGGACAGGCCTCCGGGTTCAGCTGACTTCCAGGATCATGCTGATGAGGTACGGGAGGGTAGGCCGGCAGGTCTGCAGGATGGGCCCCCATGTACTCAGCCACCTACTTATTATTCAGGACGCCAGCCTCACTGTTGATGTCTCGGCTCGACACAGCATTCGCCCGCAGCCTGACATCCAAGGCAGCGGGCTCGATCCGAAAGCCGCCCAGTATCAGGCCAGGCGCTGGAGCAGCGAAGGCCCATGCTAAGCCCCAGGCCACGATCCACACATCAGCTGCTGGCTGGAGCCGGCAAAGGAATGCGCAGCAATCTCAGGAACAGAGCAATCCCAACGGGGATCCACACCAGGCTGGGCGTCGGAACGCTCACGGCGGGGGCCCCGCCAGTGCCAACAGGAGGAGGCCCAGGTAGGCAGGCCGGGCAGGTGTGGGCACACAGGCTCTGTATGGTGCGCAGGCCACTGGTTAGTGAACTGGTTCGGCGGGTGCCCCGGACAAATTCTCTTCGCGGCAATCCAGCGCTTCAGTGAGGGTGTATGGTGTCAGGGAACAGCCCCGGGGACAGGATGCTTCCCGCTGATCGGATAATGCTGGATTACTTGGCTCGGCAGGCAGAGCTCGCTCAGCGTGCAGCCATCTTGCCGCTGGCGAGACCACGCCCCTTTTTGGTGCTATTATTAATCCAAACTTAAAAAATTCATATCTCCGGTTACACTAATTACAATTCTGTCATTTAGGTATCATTTTCTTTATGAAAATATTTTCTCTGTTTTAAAGTGGTTTGGTATTTTTCTTGTGTTGTGTTTTTACTTTATTACTGTTGGAGTATGGCATTAATACTTTACAAATTGCCTTTCTTAAGCCTGAATGCTTAGTGCCAAGCTCCCAGGGGGGTAAGTGCAAGTTTACTAAGTGACATTAGTGGCTCACCCTGACAAGGAGTGTGATTATTACTTGAAATTGGTTCTCATCCCCTTCAACTAATTCTCCAGTTTCTTATAGGTTTATTCTCTCAAGCAATTTTCCTGCCAAGATATCGGCTTTGTTAAGATAATCAACCTTATTACTACAGCATTGTCGTATGCACAAAAATTGACCATAGGGCAAATTTCCCTTAGTGCTCTGGGGCGATGACTACTGTATAGTAATAGTGAGTTTTTTCTGTAGGTTTTCAGAACACCGTGGTCCCCCTCTCATGTTTGACCCAGAGCTCTAGATAGCTGATGTCTGTTGTGCTGTAAGTGTATGTGAATTTCAAGTCCTCATTTTAGTGGTTGAACCAGAAGGTGAGCTCTTGCAATTCATTCGTACCACACTGCCAGATCATGAAGCTATCATCTATGTATCTAATTCTATGCCAGAGAGTGATATATTCCCTGTGTGGACAGGCAGCACTTATTGGCCTCAAACTCTTCCACTTAAAGGTTCTCAATGTCCTGTTTGAAGCATGCACCCATGGCTACCCCGTTTATTTGTACAACAAATTCAATTTTGATCATGAACTAATTTTTGTGAGTGCTAGCTCAGACACTTGTGGAATGGACTCTATGGGGATCTCATCCTCAGTCCTGCTGGATTCTAGTGTCCCACATATAGTTTCTATGGCTGTCTTCTAGGGTATGTTTGTGCATAGCAACTCAATGACGAAGGTTACCTAACTGCTGCTGTCCTCATTGAATGCAACTCCCTCTACCTAGTTGATAAAATCTGCGCTGTCCCTAAAATATGATTGAATTTTGGGCACATGTATTTGAGAAAAACATCAACAAATTTGCACAGGGTTCCAGAACTAAGCCACATCCTGAGATTATGGGTCTTTCTGGTTTCCTGTCTTCCTATGTCACCAGTGTTCTAGGTTGCGGTCTATTTTTATAATCATGTTCTTTCTTGTTTATGAATCCTTGGCCTAACACTATGTCTGTTATACTCCGATCTCATCCAGTATTTCATGAAGGTGGTTTTTTGATAATTTATTGTAGTATGCCTCATTCCTTAACAGTTACATTATTTAATTCTCTTCTCTATTGCTATGACACACTCTTTGTCTGCGGGTTTCGTAATGAGCTCTGTGAACTCTGTGTTGCTCCAAAGAACCACTAAGGCCATTTTCTCAGATATCAGACTATTATAAGCTGCATAGTTATTCTTTTTCTCTAATGCATTCACCTGCTTAAGAACTATGGGACTTGTTACAATGGCAGTCGGTAAGACTGCCGACCACCATCATTTCGGGAAGGAACTGTCTGACAATGAGTTGGCGGTCCCCCCACCCTATTAGGATACGACTGCCGTGCAGGCAGTCGTAAAATGCTTTTTTCTACTGCGGCTTGTGCTGTGACCGAGAAAAAGGACGCAGCACAAGCTGCTGTGAAAAAGGCACTTAGTAAACATCAATGTACCGTGTACCAGGCACCAAGTGGTGCCTGGCACACAGTGCAGAGATGTTTAGGGTGGCACTACAAGTAATGTAGCGGTCGGACAGATGTCCTGTATGTTTGACGGACCGCCACCGACGGCCTGTCAGTGGCGGTCCAGCCAACATCATAATGAGGGCCTATGATTTCATTGGTCGGAATTTCAGCTGGCATGAGGTAGGAGGGGGACAGAAGGAAGAGGAAAGGTGGAACTTTATGTTTTACAAGATTTAGAGCTGAAGTTTTATGTGGGATAATTGTTGTGTCACCCCGGTGTTTATATGTGTATTCAAGTCTATAATATGCACATTTGTCACTTTCATGCACTGCGTCATCTGCACTGATGTTGAATAGCCAGAGTGTTATGATAATGCAACAATACAAAATGATGTTTTTTATGTAGAGTGGCCTTTCTGTGTATCATATAAAAAAACAGTACTTTAAAGTTATATTTAATAATACAATCAAAAAAGTGCTGCCTCTACTCTGTTCAAGCAACAGGGCATAAATGTGTTCTGGTTGGCATATCTTAGGAAGGCTGTGACAGAATTAGAATGAATTAAGTCATCTACCTTGCCAATTTTTACTCAGCTTGGAACCCTTTTCAGAATATCCTACATCGTAAAACACAAACAGCATGTCAGTTCCGAGTTTAGGCACAGCAAAACGTATTTAAAAAAAAATAAAGGCTGAACATGTAAATAAGGGGCATATTTACAAGGGCTTTATCTTACAAAGCCAAAAAAGCAGAGATAAAACCAGCACCCTATTTACAAGAGGGTGCTAACATGCATAATCGCATGTTAGCACCGTTTTTCCCAACGCCTCACTTTGCATCTCCAATGAGATGCAAAGTGGGCGTTACTGGGCGTACCCAAGATGGACTACCTTGCAAATATCGCTGATGTTTAAATCGCGATATTTACAAGGCTGCCCACATGATTTTAGCACACATTAGATTTTGATGAAAACAGCCGTTTTCGCCAAAACCTAACGTCTGCTAAAATCCTGACTTAGCCATCCCTAACATAGGGGGTGGATTATGCTGATACGGCCCTGTGGGTCGTATCAGCAAGGTTACCAGCGATGTTTCCTGCAAAAGGGCGATAACCTCGCTATCTCTGGAATTTTTATCGCCCTGGAGTAACGCGTTGTTAATAATGCGCTACCAGGGCGATAAATACCAGAGAAAGCCTGCGATAATATAATTATCGCTAAGCACGGCCAGCGATAATTATCGCTGTCCGTTGTTAATATGCCCCTTAGTCTTTTTGTTAACTGTGAACTCTCATCACGTCAGGGATACACCTTCACCGCACAACACCCTATTGTGGATAAACCTCCGAACCACGAAAACATGCAGTAATATTTCTCTGTTCAAGTATTGTATCTCTAACGGCTACCTGTAAAAGGACGTAGAGGTTTATGTGTAGTCATTTTTGAAAAGTCAGGATCTCCATCCTACTTGCACAGGTGGACTGCTGCTTTGGAAGCAGACGAAATAGCAGCCCAGGTGAATTATTTAGCTATTGTTTGTATGACTCTGTGGCCTCGTTGCAACCACATTCTGACGAACTCATCTGAAATGTAGTTTTCCCTTAACTGTGTTGAGGTGAAATCATGTGCAGTCAACATCCCATGCAATATAAACGTTTAACAAGGGAGTAGATTGAGCCAGCATCCTGCTTGGCTCCATAGTCTGCTGTGTCATGAAGGACAATAAACAGGTAACTTCAAAATGAGTCTGTTTACAGGACCTGTCTTTGTGTTCTGGAAGTAGCATTGCCACTCTGCTTCTTAGAAGACTGCCCTTAACTACTGGATCTTGAGAGAATGGGAGATAGCCCTGGAAAAAAGCCCTACAGGATCTCACACACTAGTTCTGTTGGCTCGTTGTCACCTTTTTAGAGCAAAGTGTTGTGCCTCAGATTTCTAAAACTACTAGGCTAACGCATTGTGTTGAGGTCAAAGTGTCTGGCTATGGCAACCAGTGGGCACCTGTTTTACTACCCCTAGATTGTTGAAAAGGTCAAGGGCCCTTTCGGCTCTTATCCCACAATGAACACCATGACTCCAGGCCTAAAATATATGTGTGAAGTGTTGGATTGTGGAAATGGACAGGCCTGCAAGGGCTCCCCTTAAAAATTCACATGTAGCACATCTGCTCAGCAAAACCCACACAGTCATACACACTACACACTACCTTTACAGGTGTATGGCCTAGGAGGTGATATACTCCTTAGATAAAAGTCTATTTGGGATGGGGTGTTGAGTCCTGTGGGATGGTGTATTGTCTGCAAGAGGGGAGGAGCAACTGAGTTGGGACAGTATCACGCAGAGGTGGAATATTCACCAGAAAAGACATGACAGGTCATGTGCTTTGGCATCATTTAGTGGACAATATAGCAGTTCCCTCTTGGTCTCTACGAGTAGCTCTCCACCTGTCAACCAATGATTCACTTTGCCTCAAGCAATCTTACCCGCAACAATCTTACCCGCCACAACCTCCTGTGAGAAGTAACACTCACTAATAAGCTAAGACTAGGTGCTCCTCTTGACACACTTACTATGGTGACTATGGTTTGTCAGTGCTTGTGGTGACAATTAAAAATAAGAGGGGGTAATATGCTAATGTTTTTAATGGTGTTTACGTTGCACAAAGTGTCAAATCATTTCACCAATTTACTTACCATTAAAAAGTAATATGGGTGCAGTGCAAAAGTGTGTAACGCCGCACAAGCACACATGTAATACTTAGAAAGTAAAATTATTTCTTGAAGGAGGGATTTGCAACCAGTGGTTTTTCAGCAATACATAAGAGCTGGAAGTGGAGGATGGGGGCGCTGCAGTTTGCCAAAATGAGTATGCTGGAGTTCAGAAGGCGAATGAGCAATAAAGATGCCTTGAAACTTTATTTTTATCTTGTCACATTTGCTGTGCATTCAAAGAAGGGGGTCAGATATCATGTTATGTCTTCTGCCAAATTGCTGCTTATTCTTTTAACATGGAGTCTGGTGTTTACTTTTCTTATTGTGACTGCACAGTTAAATGATTTTGTAAAATGAACTATATGGCAAGCCTGGTAGGGTACAGAGAATGTGAAGGAAAAAGCTGTAGGATGTCAGTCTTTTTGTAACACACTTCATTTAAATTCATGTAAATGAGCAGTACAAATATTTCAAAATATATCAGCAGTTAAGAAAGCATAATTGAAACAAACAATCTTGAATTCTGGAGTGTGATTGAAACAAATATTTTAATAGAATCAAAAGAAATCAAGACACTTTAGTTGGTGATGGGCAAATGGTAAATATGTGCTGAAAACTGATTTCCACAAATTATTGTTTCTGCACTATATAGTTTTATCAGTAGAAATGTGATTATTTCAACTGAAAATGTTCTGTCTGTAAATGAGAGTGTATTGCTACACCATGCTTTAGTGCTAGATTCACAACAGTGTGCAAAATAATTCACCACTGACTACATACCACATCCTTACCATGCTGAATGGGTGTGACTCATTTTCTACAACTGTTCTTTGTATAACTGTTGGAGTTTCCACAATCCAGGAATGCACCACTGATGACAGCACCTCCTCTCAAAAAAAGTCTCCAGCCCTACTACATACATACCTTAGTATTTCTGGGGTTGTATGTCAATATCCTTGTTAGTTATGTGGGACTTATACACCAACCCTTTGTCGCACAAATCCAATAGTTCAGGCTACATGGCTGAACCTTGGAATCTGCACCAGCTTCTAAAAGCATCCACGGTGAGGAAATGTAATGAGTGACTGAAAAACAGAAAATGGAGCTTTGAATGCCATTAATAATAATAAAAAAAAAAAAAAAAATGTCTTTTGATTACTCCTGCACGCGATCTCTTTTAGTTCTAACATACATGCCTTCCAGGTATGTGTTCTATTCCTGCATTTGTTCTCTTTATACTCTTATGAGCATTTCCTTTTTTTCTGTAAAGTCCCAAATAAATATTTTGTTTTATCATGGTTAATCTGAATTTTAAGCCTATAGAAATATATGCAGATCCCTCATGGCAACGAGACCTTCACTGTACATTAGAAGCCAGACAGTTTCTCTACAATTACTGATTCTTTTTATTTAGCCTCTTTGATGTGCTTACTTTTAATCAATCACATCTATCAACAGGAAAATCGCGTACAAAACTTTGCCATGCTTGCAAATGCGTTTCTTAGATTAAATCCGGGCAGCTACATGTGGAAAAGAGCCTAAACTGCAAAAAATACTTTTAATCTGTCACTAAACACTGAATGGAAGTTAACATTCACAACTACAAAGAGATCACACTATAAATAGAAGAAATAACCTTGCTTGTAGTAATACAATAAAAGGCATATTACCAACTCCAGTGTGGAGCATGCACTCACAAGAGCACCAACAAAGCTTTGATGGTGGTGTTGTGGTATTTCCCATATCCAGAAGGATTTATGGACCTCTCTACACGAAGGCTTCTTAGAGAACATTAAGTAGTGCTCCTGTAATACCCCCTTGAGAATAAAATGAGAATATTTAGGAAATATTAATGTACAATTAGTACAAATAGAAAAGACTGCCTCCTGGTTGCACTTTAACTAAGAGGGAATTGGATGATGATTCAGGACTGATTCACAAAGGCACGTAAGAGTCTGTAAAAGAGTACACCTATAGTAGTACTTACCGTATTCATAAATGTTTTTGTAAACCGGCTACATTATCCATTAACATTTCCAACACCTTTGTTTTTAAATGTATTCACAGTCTCTGTTTGAGAACCTGCAGGGAAAATAAATTCCCTTAAACCCATCAATCCGTAAAAAAGCAGAGGGAAACGTCTGCCTCAGAAGAAGCTCTGTGATGTCACACTCTTTTGACACTCATTTTTCTTGAACTTCCTCAGGATTTAGAAAAGTCACTTTATTATGTCGCTGGACAGTGGCTGGGAGTAGGGGAAATCTATCATTACGAGGTGTGGCATTTTTAATCCATAATTGAAGATATCCAAATCAATCTCTTTGCTAAATGATAGTTGGAATATAAATGTTCTTCTCTTTAGCTTAATGACACCGTCCTCTGGAGGAGCAGACAATCTAGAGCTTACCTCATATACTGCACCCTAAATTAGTGTTACATGTTACAACTCACTCTGAGGACCTCTACTGCAGTTGAACAAAAATAAGGTCAGACCAGTGGAATAAGACTACTTGTGTAAAGGCCTGCGCAATCACAAATTGCAAGTCATCTATGTGTACCCTAAATTAGCAGCCCAAGCGTGATGTATGTGTGCTAAGCAAGCCTCATAGAACCACACTGTGGAACAGCAGAGAACATTTCATAGTTTTTGGGTCCTCCACCTTGTCATTGTGACACAGAGAATTAGCCAAGCCAGCCTTCTTTAATGATAATGATTAGCATGCTAAAAAGCCAGGACTGGACAAAAGTGTCCAATATGACACGGGGCCAGCTGACAACTCTGTTACAGTCAGAAAAGAAATGGCATAGGCACAGCCTGTGCGGCGTATGGAGGATCTGTGTGAAGCAAGATATCTACTAACGGGTTTGGAATGCATTAGGAGATAGACATGTGACAGGAGGAAATTGCAGTACACGGCAGGAGATATGGCAATTACCAGGTGTTAAATGGAGAAGGCATGCAATTGGATGGTGTCCAACTTTTCCTCTAGAGAGGGGACATTGGCCCCTTTAACCTGAGGCTTTGGGGCGGGTGGGATGATGTTCCATTGAGCATCTGAATTTCTATATCTTGCATATAGGATCCTATTCTTAAGCTGCTGCAGGGTACCTGTTTTCTGAAAGATGTTTTGAATTGCATCACTAGAATGTATAAAGTCTGCTACTGATCATCTTTCACTCAATAGCAAAACTTATCATCAATCACATTTTATTAAATCATTGAAAGGAACGCCATTTAAATGTACCAACTAAGTTTACTGCTCGTCTGTTCCAAATTGGTGTCACTTTGAAAGATATTATATGCTCAATAGAGACAGCCCATTAAGGTCTTTGAAGTTCTATGGTCCCATTAGGCTTATTACTTCCGAGCACAGGAGAGCTAGGCCAAGACAGCCACCGGTGAGGCTTTTCTCTGGAATGAAATGATGAAGACCCTTGAGATCATGGATTTTCAGGATACTACTCATGACAATCCTGGTTACGAGAGTGTTTCGGCAGCGCAGCAGGGGAGTACCATAGGTCCTTGCATCCCTGCAACCCCTGCGGTGCAGGAGGGCACCTAACCCATCCGGGCCCCCCAAACCTTTCATAAGAACCCCATTTTCCCCAAAGCCAATGAACATTTGTGAGATAAGGGAGACTCAGGGACCCCCTTCACATTCTGCAGGGGGGCCCCAAGATTTTACCTTACGGCACTGCAGGGCAGGCTGGCAGCATAAGGGTGACGCCACACCATCTGAAGTAGAAGCAGCCTTTGGTCTGCTTAGAGCACAGAAAACAAATCCCAAATTAAATCCAAATGTTCTTTGCTCATTTCTGTTTGTGATTATATTCATTGTTTCTTTACAGAGCTCAGAGAGCCGTGAGCCAAGTTCAGACCTATAGGAAAACCATTTTAGGTACCTCCTGTATCATGCCATGTTTTTAAAGTGTCCCAGATAATTTGCCTTTGAGTTCCTTATCCCTGATATCTGATTGTCGTTCAAAGGTGTATACATTTTGAAAACAATCTCTACATTACTTAATTAGTGTGTTATTGTGTGCCATTGACAGACAAACAGATAGGTGCACTTGAATTACATAGTAAATATAAATGAATTGTACATGGGCAGTTACATTCACATGAGATATGGATATGTATAGTATACGTGGAGGTAGGCAGGGTGTAGTATGTTATTTATTACCATTGTTGAGTGTAAGGTGAGTCGTGACTCAGAAGCAGAGCCACAAGGCACATTAGAAGCACAAATTGGCAAAGCTAATAGGCCTTGCCTAAGAGGCCATTTGGCTATGTCAATGTTTTTTGTCAATGCTGCACAGTGGCGGTACAGTGGCGGCATGATGACTCCACCTTATTCTTTATGTGCTCATGTGTTTAACTCACATGTCCGCTCCTACAACAGGGAACATGCTTTTTTTCCTTCTTAATTACTGATCCGCAAGGAATCAGTAAATAGAAAAAACTTAGCAGAAAAGCTCTTTTTTTAAAACATATCACGAAAACACTTGTTTTTTTAAAATTAAAAGTTATGAGTGGTTAGTGGCAGCAGGTTCAGAAGGGAATGGGGTGAAGCAACATGGCAGGCAGGGGAGAAGCATCATGGTGGCAGGGGGAGAAGCAACACGGTGAGGGGAGAAGCAACACAAGGTAGAAAACATGGGGTAAAGGGAGAAATACATGGATGTAAGAGAGCAATGTGGAGTGTGGAGGCAAAAGAACACAGGCAAGAGCCACACAAGTGTGCGTACGGAAAGATGAGCACATGGGCGGAAAACATACATTCTCATGGATTGCTTAAACAAACAAGCATTTACAATGCAATGGTCTCGGCATTGGTAAAGTTAGAGCTATTGGCATTGCTCATGACATTATTTTTGTTTATGTTTTTGTTTTTAAAACATTTAAAGAAACGGCATTGTCATGAGCAATGCCAATAGCTCTAACTTTAACAATGCCGAGACCGTTGCATTGTAAATGCTTGTTTTATTAACAATCAATAAAATGTGGTTAAAAAAACGATTTGTGAGTGAGTTTGAACTCGTAAGTCAAGCTATTTGCTAACGTAGGTTGATTTTACAGGTGCAAATGGCCTTGTCAATCCAGACCGGAGAAGTAAAAAAAATACAAAAAAATTAAAAGCGTGTATATGGCATGTTAAAATAAGTCCTGCCCATCAGGGTTTATTTCACAATCTGGAAACACACATACACAAGAGACTACATTAGAGTCCAAATTGGATGCAAAGACATTGTCAGCGTCCCTGTTTTTAAATAATTTAATTGGCTAGAGTATTTGTACGACACTGCTGCTATGTACAGCGCTCTGCCACCCAATGGGCCTTGTCCATGCTTAAACTGTAGTAAATTAAGAGATCTAATTGCCTAGAAGTGGCCTGACACTATGACACTGCAAAGTAAGGGTTAGGTAGATGGAGTGCATGCAATATCATTGTCATGTGATATAATGCATGCGATACAGTGGGGATATACCGCGCGCACATTTACCATCAGACCAGCCTCAAAGTGCTGTGGATGTCTACTACATTACAATTTTTCTAAATAAGTGTTTATTTTGTTACACTTCTGTCAATTATTAGAAAGTAAATGATTTTTAACAACCCCCACAGTTCCCGTTTGTACTGATTTGTTTATATCTGTATGTCTACCAAAATGAGTGCCTTCCTGCTTTCTGCCTTGTGTGTCACATTCTCTCCCATAACAATGCATTCCACACAATGCACTATTTGAAGACAGTACTGGGCTAGTCAGGCCAACCACAATTTAAGTAGGGATGTGCAAAATTCCTGTAATTTGCTTTTGCAAAATTCCGTAAAAAGTCTGGCATTTAGCGCCATCTCTTAGCTCAAAATGCATCCTCACGCCCCCAAAAAAACACAAAGCGCCCCAAAAAACAGCTACTTACGTTCTGGTCATTTTAATAGTTCCTGAGCGCCTGTGCTAAAGTTTTTCCACATGGCATTATGTCATTTCGGGAATTTTATGTAAAAAGAGTGATGCAAATTTTGAAAAATTACGCCAGCGTAACAGATTTTTCACCTGGGCCTAATTTTATGGGTTACACTCCCTTGATCAGAAAAAAGCAAGTTGTGTCTAAGACTTTCTATCCATAATCTTTTTAAGGTGGTATGAGGTGCTGTAGCTACAGATTTTCCTAGAAACGCCCCCAAAAATAGCACAGTAGGTTGCATTCTGCCTCGGCCATTTATCGAGTCAAAGTTAGATGCATGTTCAGCCATCCGAGGCGCGTGCAGAGATTTTACTTGAAATAAACCTTTAGTGGGACTTTCAACAAGGCTCTCGCTTTTCTAGCTTTGGTGATAAATAAACAATTCAGGGTGTCCAGCCCATCCAGTGGGGGTGAGTCCTGTGTGGGAGGGGTCGGCGGACCGAGGGCAGTGCAGGATGGCTGTGCAAGCAAAGCGTTTAACACACCGAGGGGAAGAGACAGGCAGAGAGAGAGAGAGAGAGAGCTGCAGAGACAGGATCTGTACTGGGAAACAAGAGCATCTCCCCAGCTGCATCCGGAGCCGCAAACAGGACCCTCGAGCACCACGGTATTTTACACGCTACGAGTCCTAGACAATTTACCAAAAACATATGCAGCCATTGGATTGGTTGTCACGTGACCCGGAAGTGCTGACATGCCATTTCTTAAAGTAATCCGTAATGTACATGGGGAGTTAATTCACGAGTGAATGCAGTTTTCAAAGTTTTATTGGCTGCTGTTTGTTTCGCTGGCAAGCTTGAGAAGCGTCTTCTGAGCCTCCCGTCCTGATTGAATTCACCAGTGCCAGTCAGTGCCAAACAGGACAGCAAAAGCACACCACCGGAGAAAGGCAGCGTCCTTTTCGGATCGGGGGCGTGTTTTGCTGTTGTCTCCTCCCTGAGACTTCTCGCAAAAAACACGCCCCCCGATCCGAAAAAGACGGGGCTTCAACGGAGTGACTGGACCTCTTCTCCAGTGGCTGGCCAGCATTTAAGAGGCCAGCCAATGGAGAACAGGATAGAAGAGGGGCGGGTGCAAGCCCCTCTTCTCAATAACATTAAATCTCCGGACTTCCGGTCTGCCGACCGGATGGTCCCGAGACCTAAAAAATGGTAGCTCCCTAAAAGCGAGCACAGGAAGCATAAAAGCCAGCCAATGAAAGAGGTGGTAAAGAGGCTATACTCCATGGGATGAGAGGTACAAACACAAAATGAAAAGGTTGAAACAAGGAAAGTCATCAAAAAGAAAGCACGCAAATAGGAGTGACAGTAAAGCCATGCAATTGGCGAGTTGCAAATCCCTGTATGGTCTTGGTCAGTCCACAATATGACTTCTGCAACCAGATAGCTTGAGCTGTATAATAGGCTTGACCTAAAAATGCATACATATATATATGTATGTACGTCTGATCCTGAATTGAAAGCAACATCCCCCAAAAGAAAGAAAAATTATCTTTGGACTAAATGCAAACTTACCTTTTAATTTCGATGGGACTTGTGAGAATGATGTATGTGTGTTTCCCATATTTTAAACTTAAATAATGTAAAGGTAAAATATGTCCCAAGGCAATATGGCTTAGAATGTCCACTGTGCTGATGCATGATGCCAGAAAAAAAATAAAGACCTACCTTGGAATCAAGCGGCAATTTCGGAAGACCACCTGAATATAAAGGCTTATGCAATTAAAAAAGAAGCCGTGTGCCACCAAACTAAAGGCGTAAACATCTTTTTCTGTAAAATTAGGATACTGCTTGTGGGTTTGTTGGACTGCGTGAAAGCTGCAGTCATGTTCCATACAACAGGAAAACGCCGAGTGCTCACATGCCTCAACTCAAAGAGGCATTTTTCAAGTCACTGATACAACCTACCACTGCCTTTACAGCTGTTAAATCTACAAGAACGCCAATAAATACAGAAACATTGCCCCCCCTGTGGAAGAGTCCTATCTAGGTGGTGACATGCAGTCCAAGAGGAGTGTGAATTGAAGCAGTCAGCAAATTTAACTTGGAGAATTACGGTGAAATCAGGGTTAGAAAAAAACAATAGTTATTATCTGCAAAGAAGCAGAGCAAGTCAAAATTGCATACTGAAAACATACGCGAGACTTTTTTCCACCTTTATTTTGTCAGTATTTATTACATTTAAATTAGTTTTGCAGAAGAGGCAATAAAAGCCCTTTTCTAATACGAAATATGTTAATGTTTTTGGTGTCGTCACAGATTCCCACATTTCATCTCATCGGTCAGTCTTGTCGCTGGCAAGTGTACAGTCCCCCCGAGGTCCTGCATTTTGTACACCACAATTGTGCAGGTAGCAAGGAAGGGTTCGAGGACTCCCTACATGGGTATGGGTAATGGCTTAATCCCCAATGGCAGTCGCCATCCTCCGCTAACATGTGGTTCCCAGACGCATAAAATTAGTGTAGCAATTGGTGCATCTAGAATATGGATCCCCACTGCTTTATTGCCCATGGCACTTGTGAGGGGGGAGGGAGAGGGTTGTATGACAGAATATCGAGAACAAAAACATCGTGCAACCAGTATATCGCGGCAAAAGTATCAAGAACCAAAATATTGCGAGGGTAAGTGTAAATAGGTAAGATGACCAATATTTCCAAGCTGCAAAGGCCCGAAGGAACCACAGATACACCCAATAACAAGTCAAATATACCTCAACTAAAATAAATACTTAGGTGAACCAGTTCAATGCAAAGTAATAAGCCTACCAATATATATATTTTTTTATTTTCCTGAAAAGAAACTAAAGGATAAAGTAACGTTATAGTTAGGTTAGACTTTCAGTGACAACGTAACTTTTTAAAAGTACAAAAACACTGGAATTCATCAGTAATTATCACTGGTAACTATAACTTGTGCACCAAAGTAATGATATCTCGCACCCACACTATGTACTATTTTCTTGTCAATAATTTAATTGCAAATGTTGCAGTGATATTATCAATGATGTCATAGAAAATGTCATGAATGATGTATTATGTGGGGTAATTAGCAGTGCAAGATGAGGGCGCGAGTTATAGTTACCTTAGGCCGTGAGTTATTGTTACCGGAGAGAACTATAAACTGGTGAACACCTATTTTTAAAGGGGAGGGGGTGTTCGCTTCCTCTCCCCGAGCCACAAGGGTCCCGTGACACAACACCCAGTGCCTTTAAGGGGAGGAAAGAGCACAGCACCCCTCCCTGAGCCAGTAGTGGCTCAAGGGGCTCCTACCCCTGTAGCCATTACTTAAATATAGGGCACAGCTTCCGCAGCCCCAGTTGGCTCCCCACATACTGCGGTGGCCAGCATTGCTCGGGCCCAATGGAAGCAATTATTTTTGCTTGATCCAAGCAGGAGCAATCTGTGTCTCCTGCCCACAGGAGCATGGGTAGGGATACAGAAGTCTTCTACCACCTGGTGGTTGTGTTTTTAAATCTCCCACCAAGTGGGAGCAGACTTGCCTTCTATGCCCACACTCCTGCAGGCTCGGATGGCGTGTTTAATGCCACCGGGAGGAAGATTTCAAAAAGCTCCCGCAGGGTGGGAGGAAACATATGTTTCCCTGCCCCATCAACTAATGTATCCCGGGAATTAGCAACCCAGGACACAGCCTGTGAGGCGGCCTCGGAGGGATGGGGACATTTTAAGACTCGGGAAGTGGGGCGCACTGTGATTTTCTAATCCTCCGCAAACATTTTGCAATTTTTTTTAATAAGCTTTTTGCCCACAGGCGTTGTCCCTATGGGACTCTACCACCAAACCCAAAGGGTCGGATATCCCTACCTTACCCCCTTATATCTGATGTGGTGAGATATAAGGGGGTGAGAGCCAATCAGATCTCTCCAAGAGGTCTGTCGGTCCTGTCGAACCTCCGCTGCATGATAAATATATAAGTTTTGAGCATTATTCACTCATAAATTACTGAACGGATTAGAGCACGTCTTTCTGAACCAAGAGCTAGCTTTTTGGTGTAAATCTATTGTCGGTGCTGTAGCTGTGTCTAAAGTTCCTATGCAAAAATGAAATCGTGAAAGCACATCTTGGAACCCCCCCTTTTTCTCTGCTCCCACAACACGGATCCCCTCGAATCTTTCCATGCGCAAACTAGCCGAAAAGTACCAAATGTTTGGGAAAGTTTGTTGGAGATTTGTCAAATGGCACCAAAGTAATTAGCAATACAAAAAATGTATCTCCTATGTAAACACGATCCTGTCAAAATATATATCGAGAGACAGTTGGATGTGGATGATATGAGAAATTATCACAATGGTTTAAAACAGCTCTGAATTGGTATCTACGATATGCAGATCTTCCGAATGAACAAAAAAGGGATAGAATTTCCCCTAGGGATAGGGGACATTGATGTCACAACAAACTCGAGTTGTCGCATTGGAGTGTGAGGAGTGCTACGTTTCCAAGAGGTCCACACCAATTGTAGTGCTGGACGGGGGGGTGGATTTGTCCCCTTCTCTCATACGTTTATACAGACCGAAGACACACACTAGCTCGATGAATCCCACTATCTTATGCGAGGTATAAAAGTCAAATAAATGATAAATGTAGTGAAATAAGCTTCAGCAGGACAATGAACACGCATAATTAACCATTATTGCTTTCAGTAGATAAACATAAAGTAGGGGCGTAGCCAGCAACATGGCCGAGTAGCTGCTTATGCCAGAGGCTGCGGCAGCCCTTGGAAAATCCTATATTTATCCTGCCTTCTCACCGACCAATGAAGTCCCTGGCACTCTAGACAGTGGTCAGCGGCAGCAGGGGCCAAGTTTGGGCCTCACAGTGGAACCAAGACTACTGGGGTGGATGAACTTCAGCCCGAAGCTGTACGGACTCCTGCTAGATCGCGGAGACCAGACAGTGAATGCCTCTGTGGGCTGGGAGTGAGTGGCCATGAACGTACCTCTGAGGCGGGAGCGGTGGCAGTGCCACCAAGAGTCCGGGGATGAGCGGGTCAGACTGCCTCTGCTCTTTTCCTTCTCCCCATTACGCGCTGCAACTAGGCTGGGATGGTAGGCGGGCACACAGGATACTCTTGGTGCTGTACGGGTGAGAGGGGCTGCGTGGCCGAACGTAGGCCCGCACTACAGGCCACAGCAAGACCTGAATGTCTCCACGCAGATGAGAAGGAACGGCCAAGAGAGGACTCCAGAGGCGGCGTGGATGGTGCCTGTGCATGCAGGTCAGAGCAAAGCCTGCTCCCCCTGCTCTTCCCCTTCTGCGGCTTTCTCCACACACCTACCGGGTGGCTACATAAGATGTCCCCAGTGCCACACGGGTGAAAGTGATCGCGTCCTTGAGTTTTGGCCTGTGGCCCAGACACTGGCAAGTCTTGGCCCACATCAACAGAGGGAGAGGCGAGGCCCTCACGCTGGGCGATGCATCAGTAGTCCCTAGCCTTTTGGCTGCTGTGGTGCGATGGGGGCAGCAGGGAGCTTTCCCCCCGCAGGAGGGAGTGATTAGAGGCTGTAAGGGGTACAGGGTTTGGAGCCAGACAGACAGCATGGTGCTGGCACCTGGGAGACGCCCCTGTGTGAAGTTGCAGAGTGGAGCCCTGGGACAAGATACTTCTCACAGGTAAGTGGGGGCCTCTTGGCCGCTTTACTGGCTCCTCCCCTGAGTGACCAGTCTGACATAATGTGTTTTTCCGGCTCCCCACCGTCTTAGTTCACAGAGGCTGGGCTCCCCTGAGGACACTTGGTGGTACAGCAGCAACACTGAGTGGCCATTTGGAGCCTAATGGACAGACATTTGAGACACATTCCCACTGCAAAAATTCCATGAGCAGTCCAAAAGGGCCCCCGCCTCCCTTGGGCATTGCAGTAGGTGGAACATTTTGTTGGAATTTCCTGCCATGCTCTGTGTTCCCATGTTGCCTATACAGTGGTGGGCCCTCCCCCTAGAAGAGTGACACACTGGGCCCTGACTATAACTGCACTAACCAGTGGGGAGGCTCTGTTCAGGGTACCTGGCACTTCAATTGACTGGACCACGGCCTGCCTGCCACTGGTAGTCTGAGGCGTCCGGCTCCCTGGTGGGGTCTTTGACGTGCACCAGAGGCCCACGCTTTATTTAGCACTTGAACTAGCAGCACAGTAAGACCTCCGTGAAACTGCCCACTTTTACTTGTATACTAGAAGACGGCTGACCGGATTCTCCCGAAACAGGACCATAACATTGCTCTAAGTGGCAGCGCAGCAGTGCACTTTTGAAGTGCAATAGTCAAACAATGACCACCCAGCATGACCAGGGACACAGAGCCTATGCCCCCGAAACAGGGGAAAATGGACTGATTACAAAGGTCATGGGCCCACAGCCCCAGAGCAGGGGGAGAGACACCACTGCTGACTGATAATGCAACAATTTTACAGGCAATGCAGTTTTCCAGGGAGGTGCTACGGGGGAAAATAGGTGTGGTCTGCTCTGAAGTCACCCTACTCCATCAGGATCTGCACAACGTTTCAGCGAGAGTGACTCAGGCAAAAAGCTGCATATCGGAAGTGGAAGACACGACCCACACTCTCTGCAAAGAGGTCACAGTACTCACAGCTACCCTCAGAGATGTCTCCTGGAGGGTTGAGGATGCTGAAAATCGTGCGTGCAGAAACAACCTGCGCTTCGTGGGTTTTCCAGAAGGTATTGAGGGCCCCAACGCAGGGTGCTTTCTGGACAAATGGCTAAGAGACTCTCTTCCGACAGCACAATTCTCGTCTTGCTTTGTTATTGAACGAGCACACAGGATGCCCACTATAAAACTGCCAATGGGGGCACGCCCTTGGCCGCGAATCACCCTCTTTCTAAATTATCAAGACCGAGACCTGATACTACGAGAGATGCAGCAAATTGGAGAGGTCTGACATGCCAATGTCAAAATCATGGTCTTCTCCAACTACTCCTGTGAAGTCCAGAAACAACTGCGAACCTTTGACTCAGTTAAAACAAACCTGCAAACTCTCCACATTCAATATATGTTGCTCATCCTTCTGGAAAGATGGCAACTCTCAAGAGCGGCTCAGTCCTCGGACAAGGAGGGGGAGTCGTCATGAAGGATAGACAAGAGGAAGCAACTTAGACACCGTAAACAGGATACCCCAGATCTGACAGAGCACAAACCGTCAGTAGAATCTGATAATGATCATCCACTGTTGCAGAAGATCGCCCACATGGAGGATCCTCCCCCAGATGCTGCTGCCCAAGGTCCTGACTTGCCGACAATACGTGATGAAAATGAAGACTGAGGAAATGGACGGGCTCGTGGAGAGCTGGAGGTATAATATGCCCCTTGAAGGACGCTAGGAACACGCCACACTATTGGGTGTTTTGTTTTGAATTTTGTTAAAGTTCCTTTTCTTCCCAGAACTACGACTGGTTGGTCGGTTCACAACTGGGGGTTTTACGTTTAATGGTGTGATTTTAGGAAGGGGGGGTTACAGACCTCTCAGGTCTAACCTGCGACTCAGTTGGCATGTACACAGTGGGGATATGGTGGGTGGGCAGCGGGATTGGGTGGGAAGGGATGGAGCTGAATGGCGGTCCAGAGTTTAGGGTTCGGTTAGGGAGGAACAGTTTAGTTTACATACTACATGGAGTGGTAGCAAAAGCAGAGGCAGGATTTGCAGACACTGGCAATACAACACCTCAACATACCACAGATGAACATGTGGTAATGACATGGAATGTCAATGGACTTAGAAATAAGATCAAAAGAGGATTTGTTGCCACATATTTTAGGAGACTGAAACCCGACATTATCCTCATCCAGGAGACACACTTACAAGGCTCACAATGTATGTTCCTTTAGAGGGGCAGATAAGATGTTGGCACACGCCGAGTTCTCCACAGGATCTAGAGGAGTGGCTATTTTGATCTGGAAGACACCCCCTATGCAATAAGCAAATCATGGGCTGACCCCAATGGCACATATGTTGCTGTCTGAGGGATGTAAGGTCGTAAGACATTACCTTAGTTAGGGTTTATTCCCCTCCCCTACTCCAAAGACAGACATTGGACTAGGTAGCCGAGATATTACCAAATTTGGGGTAGGGCGGGGACTTAATCAACATAGTGGACCCTCACATGGACCGCACACGCTTGAACCTGGGGCAATGGGGTGTCACACCTCTGGCTGGGCTCCTGATAGCTTTGGGATTAACTGACGTCTGGCACCAACACCAGCCCAACAACGGCACATACTCATATTTTTCTGGTGCCCACAAGGTATTTTCCAGGTTGGATTATATCCGGACCTCGGCAAGTGAGATAGGAGAAGTGGAGAGGGTCATATACCTAGCAAGGGGTTTATCAGATCACTTACCCTTCTGGCTCATATTGGGGGAAAGAGCCCACAGGTTAAAGGCAGGATGGAGGCTCAAAACATGGGACTTAAAAGACAAGACAGTGGCTCACGAAATTAAGGTAGATACTGAGCTATACTTTACTGCGAATAAGGACTTTATGTCATCAGAATTATATTGTGGAAAGCATTTAAAACTGTGCTCAGAGACAGGGCTGTAAACATTATCACGCATAAGAGGAAGAAAGGGATTCGGGAGATAGAGGCCCTAAAGGGCAAAGTCATAGATTTGGAGAGGCGCCTAGGACCAGACGTGAACCCTCTAATAATGCGTTATGATATTGATATTGATTAGTCGCAGGGAATACCAGGCACTGGCACACCAGGAGGCAAAGTCTTTGATTTTATCCGTGCAACACTGCCTGTATGAGGCGGGAGACAAGGCGGGGAGATTACTGACCTGGTTGGGTAGAAAAGAGGTAGAAACACAATGGGTGTAGTCCATCCAAGTGGGTGGAGTCAAACATACTTCAGTGCAAGAGATCACCGACGTGTTTGCGAGATATTATGCTGACTTTTACAAGACCCAAGCACTTGCCGATGAGCCCCAGATTAGAGATTACTTAAATCACAATTCCCACTCTGACATTGGATGACCCATTAGTTCTAGAAGAAGAGCTTACTTTAGAAGACGTAGTGGCTGCAATAGGCAAATAGAAATCAGCAAAAACCCTGGGCCCTAATGGATTACTGGTTGAACTCTTTAGGAGCATCGCTGAACTACTGAGCTCCTATCTCCTCAAAATGTTCATAGAGGCTAAGGCGGAGGGTGAACTACCCCCAGATCTTCATAACACCACCATAGTGGTGATCCACAAAGCAAGGAAGCCTGCTATGGGCTGTGGATCCTACCGTCCGATTTCATTATTGAATGTGGAATCAAAAATCCTGGCCACAAACCTAGCCACGCACCTATTAACTGTGATTACCTCCCTTGTCCATAACAACCAATTGGGGTTTATGCCGAAGAGATCAACTAAATATTACCTCCGCCTACTTTCCAACTGGTTAGAAACCGTAAAAGACAGAAAAGAGACCCATATATTTTTGTACCTAGATGCCGAGAAGGCAATTGATGCCGTCCACTGGTCCTTTATGCGCAAGCTCTGCTGAAATTTGGGTTCGGATCTAGGTTCTTGGCATGGATAGACTTGCTATATAAGTAGCACTGATGGCTAAGGTGCTGGTTAATGGAGTAACATTAGCTGAGTTTCCTATTGGAAGGGGAACCAGAAAAGGTTGCCCCCGTCCCCCTTGCTATTCGCTCTCATTCTGGAACCACTGGCTTGTATGGTTCGAGCACACCCTGACATTGGGGGTTTCAGAGACAAACTTGGGGCGCTTGTAGATGAACGGATTTCACTTTACGCCAACTACATTCTCCTATATGTTACTCGCCCGAACACGACTCTTACCAATTATACTTCAACTTTTTGACAACTATGGTGCCCATGCAGCATATAGGATTAATTGGGATAAGTCGAGCTACCTAGACACGCAAGATCTCCAGGGCACTTAGGCATTGAAAGAGAATGGTTTAAATGCCTAGGCCTTTATGTAACCACAAACGTTTTGGCTGGTTTCAACTGTAATATCGGGAGAGTCATGGTGGAATTCCATGGGGAGGTTGAAAGGTGGAGATTACTGCTTTTCACTCTTTTAGGTAGGGCCGCCATGTATTAGAAGGTTACATTACCGAAATTACTTTACAACCTCGAAAATACATATCATAAAATCCCAGAGGCCATTTTTGCCACAACAGATAAGGAAGCCCTTGTGCTTTTATAGAATGGAGGCCATCCAAGAGTGGCACTACAGACACTCCAGCGCAGTCATTATAATGGGGGAATTGCACTACCAGATATACGTTCATACTATTGGGCTGCACATTTGATAGCAATCAATGATTAGAGACACCGCTAGAGAGGTCCCAATTCCAAGCCGATACATATCTCCACTACAGTTACGGTGACAAAGGGGATAAGACAATTGCTGCGGAAAAGCAGAGAGCAATAGAAGCCTGGAGGGGGGAAGAGAGACTAATGGGATGGGATAAAACACTCACCGAAGAAACTCCATTGTGGGATGGAACACGCCTGCCATGAAATTGAGAAACTGCAGGGATTTCTTCATGGGACGTAATAGGGATATCCCGACTAGGCGACCTCATGGAGGATGGATCCCTGATGCCCTTCAGCTCTCTTACGCGACACCCACCAGTTAAATTATTTACAATTGCAACATGCAGGGAGGGCAGAGAGGCTGGACGTGGGGGACATTGCTGAATACGTGCCCTTAGAAGGGAGATTACTCCGGGGGAAATAGCAGAAAAACAGTCTCATGGACCAATACGATGCTAATTAATAACGTCAGATAACTTGAAGAACCTGAGGGCCCAATGGGAAACTACGTTTGGGGAAATGGATGGCATAGACTGGGAGGCGGCACTAATGCATCCGAGAGAGGTAGCCATTAAGGCAGAGATTGATCTAATTCAAGATCCTCCATAGGATATATTATGATAGGGCGTACATACATAAGAGGTACATACATACATATGCTCTGGGAATGCCCTCATATACATTCCTAGTGGTCCACTATTTTAGAGGAACTCAATAGGATACTGGGTGAAAAGATACCGATGGATACCAAGTACGTCTTGCTGGGCATTCCCTCAGAGTTAGATATTCCCCGAATTAAACTGCTACTCTGCAACCTGGGTCTCATAGTTGCCAGGAGGGACGTAGCCAAATATTGGGGTGCTTCAGAATCCCCCACCTTAAATGAATGGAAAACGGAAATGGACCTGTACATGGGTGCCGTAAAAGTCACATACAAGGCGAAAAGGTGCCCGAAAACGTTCTATAAGGCACGGGTCCCTGGTTCAATACTATGGTCTAGAAATGGGAGACGGGAACAAAAGGCCCTCAACACCGCAACCTATGTGAAATGTGAGAAGGAATGGTGGACTTAAAGATGTTTGATGACTATGCCTACAATAATGAATAATTGTACTTTTGGCTGTTTGACTGAATATGCTTACACTCCCAAATATTTCTGGTTCTTGATGCAAGGTTGTGCATGGCATGTTGTTTGCAAGAAAAATTAATAATATATATATATTTTAAATAAACATACAGTAAAACCTGCAATGGAAAGTATCTCATACCAAATCTATGATGAAAGGAAGAGAAGATTATTATTATTTTCGCCTTTTTTTATTACTAGAAATAATAATAGTATCCTAAACATAAGGAGCCCAATGCAAAAAGTTTGTGATATGAGTAGGCGTGGCTTACTTGCACAGCACTCCTTGTTTACTTATAAATTCCAGGTGTACGCCAGGAGTGATCCTGGCTTAAGGCTGGCTTACTCCTGAAATTCAGTAGTAAGTCAGAAATTCAGGAGAAATCCATCTGTACTTCACAGCAGAATCTTTAGGAGTCGGGCCCAAATCTAAAAGAAGTTTTGATAGAAACCCTTGTTCTGATTCACAATGATTTTACCATAACTTACGCTTGTGGTGCTCCTCGCTTAGTCCTAAATTCCAGGCATAAGCTAAGAGTAAGCCAGGAGTGTTCTTAGCTCACTGCTGGAATTCAGGATCAGTCACACCTGTTTATATCTTTGTGAATTGGGCCCTCTGTGCTTCGCACAATTATTACAGGCCCCTGGTACACTGCCTACCTATGAATGATACTGCAAGAGAATTTTATGGATTTATCATTTTTGTGCAATTATTAACGATGAGAAAAAGGCAACTTTACATTTGATTCAACACGTAGCGTCTGATTTCGTATTATTGCTTTTGAAATAAGCTTCCTATTATGTATAGAAGTGCATTTTTCTAAATGTATGTTAACTAGGCGACATTTCTATGTAAAACATTACCTCTTCTAAGATCGCACCCTGTGCTTGCCTCCTCATACGTTCTCTCCCCACATGTTCGGCAGCACACAGTAAAGCTGAAATGTATTAGGATATTTCTTCTCTTATTATTGTTTTCCGCTCGTAATTAATTTTCTCCAGTTTGGAAGTAACTTGCAACATGTGGCTATGTCTTCTGTGTCTTTATTGAGACATATTCAGTCACATAACGTTTCATTGTAAATGTATCTTGTTTTGTTGAACATCTCCGGATAATATTATCATAAAGGAGGCTAAATAATTATTTATGTAGTTGGTTAGTGCTTAGGTGTTAAAATGTTGAAACCTATATGTTTAATGTGTTCTGATTTGCTGAAGAAATAATACATTCACTCACACCACAATGAAACTGCAGAAATTCTGATTTTCTACAGAAGAATTCAGTATAAAAACCCCTGAACCTCTGGATGAGCCAGAAGAATTTCCTATTTTACTAAGGATGCTGTCCGATTCTTACCTGATTTTGCTGCCCATTGAGACTTTGAATATTTTCAGATTTTTTTATACTCTGTATAACTCAAGGCATTGTCTCTGTACCGCATAGCTTTGAATTTTGTATTAAAATCATATCATTTTTTTGTCAGTGTAAAACTTAGGGGGTCATTCGCCAGCCATCGTGGTGGAGATCGGGACCGCCCCCCATGCATGCGGTGGTCCCGCACACCAAATTAGGATGTGACCGCAACTATGGCAGTCGCATCTTGCAATTTAACATTGCGGCGGGTGCTGCTGACTGCAGAATCTGCCGCAATGTCAAAAATGCAGGTTGTGCATTTCACTGCACTATGTGGCAGGCACCACACGGTGCCTGCCACTTAGTGGAGTGAAATGTAGGGCGGTACCATGGATGCTCCCCCAGTGCACCCACATCTCCCCCAAACACAAGGGGGCCCACAACGGTCCCCACAAACCAATCCCTGCCAGTCTTTCACCATGGAAAGGCTGGCTGTAGCCAGCATCGTAATTTGGTGGACGGTGCCTGCTAGGCACCACCACCGTTTTACATATGCAGACCACTCCGCCAGGTAATCGTTAGGATTGCCTGTGGCGGATCCATGGCGGGCGGTCTTTGCGCCAGTCGCGGTCAGATTACCCCCGCCATCGTAATGTGACGGGGGAAAGCTGCTTTCCGATGGCGGAAGGCTCACCACGGCACTGCTGGCGGTGGCAGGCCTTCCGCCATCGTAATGACCCCCTTAGTTATTGATTCGACCCTTTTCAATCTCAATTTAATTTACGAACTGTATTTTGCTTGATTTGGTGTTCTGGAAGGTGCCTTAATGCGGGGACACATTGCCTCATGAAATTGAGGTTAAGACCGTTTCCGATCCAGTAACTTGTGGGAAATCTGATTGAAGTAAATTTTGGGGTATCTCTTTTTGTGCTTCCACAATAGACACACCTCTCTTGCTCACTTATAAGCCACATGCCTAAAACATTGTGATTAACTGCATCATGAGGAACCTGCTGTTAGCTACAAATTGCAAAAAACAAAAACATAAAGCCGATCCTTCACAAACCAATCCTGATTCAGAAAGCATACTTTCATAGGTGGCAGCTTGCTCGTCGAGGCCCAGAATGATATCCTTTCAGGCAATGCAACGCAGCAAGGCAGAGAGAAGAAATGTACCATATCTACTAAGATAATAGCACATTTCTGCTCTCTCATACCTCTGGTTCACTTCAGGCAGCCTAGCGCCTACCTAGGCACCCTTGCACCAAAGTGCAAGGGTGAATGTGTTACGGGTAGGATTGTTTTTGTGCAGGAAGGGATACGTTTCTGCACAAAAGCAATCCATAGGGACATATTTTTCTCTCCATACATGCTGGAGAAAGAGGAAGTAACAAGGAAAAATTAAAATATTTCTCCTCTTTATGCCTCTCTCAGGTACGCGCACCATTTTGGTGTAAACCCAGGTTTACTGGCTTTAATAAATCTGGGTTTGTATCAAAATACATGGGTGTGCCCATGCTCCAACCATCTAACACCTACCCGATGCAGTGTATCGCAACGTTGTGCAATACACTGTGCTGCGATATTTTTTTTAAGCCACACATGCCGATGAAAATCGGGCCTTGCGCGGCTATATCTCGACTAGCATTTTGCATTGTGTCTGCGCCATAAGAGTGGCGCAACCATGATGCAAAATGTTAGTAAATCTGGGGCCTAGTATCACTCCTAAACTTAAAGCACGTGTATGACTTTTCAGTGATAGCAGAGGATCTCAGGAGTACTCTAGGAAATCTATGGCAGTCGTAGATTTCTTGGATGATTACAACGCAGGTGAAAATTTCTGCATGCAAGAAAGTGACGAAAATTTGCATTTGCACACTCAGCATTTTTTTCTCCTTATTGCATACATGTTTTCTTATCAAGAAACCCCTTCTCACATTTGCCACCTAACTAAGTTGGTGTTCCATCTCCATTGCGATCCTGGAAAGGAATTTTATTCTTGTATTGTCAGGAGTCCTCAGTGACCCTGATCACTAACACCTTTGTTGTCTTGCCTGTATTTAGTTTAAGTGGAGAATTCTTGCCGATTCACCCACTGGCTGCCAGGAAACAATTCATGTAAGTGGGAAGCCAGTGATCCCAGTCCATCAGTATAGAACGGGGTTTATCATCAGCATAAATGTAAAACTGGAAGCCAGACATTCACACTAGCTTTCCTCAGTGACATAAAGGATCCTGGGGGACACTGCGGGAGATAGGGCCACTCTTGGATGTAAATGGTGGCATTACGATTTTAGGAAGAAGGTTCCTTATCGACTTTCATAAGATTAGCTGTGAAATAACATTGTCCGAGAGAATTCGGCCCACACTCGAAGTGTACAAAAGAGAGCAGCCTCTTGCAGTAATAAAAATAATTGTTAACGTAGACACACTGGATAATAACATATTGGAGACAAGGGCATACATCAAAGACCTCCTGCACAGGGACTCTCAGGATTACATGTTAACTTTGTTTTTTTCGTAGAACAGGTGCAAAGATTGATTTGCGATCTCTAACCCTAGACCACAAAAAGCATTGTATTCTGGTACAAGCCATGTGCCAGTCTTCACCGCTACCTGGTTGCCTTCTTCTCCCAGAAATCCAAGTGTTCTCAACTTGGTTGTCCACCATCTGGGGTCCTGTGACAATTTTGTAAGGTTTGTTTGAAACCCCCACCCCCCCACCACCTTTGTTTGCGAAATACAACATACTTGATATTCTACCTAGACTAGCTCTTTGAAATATCCCATTGGCCACAGAGAACACACTGATTTGGAGTGAGGCTTCCAGAGTGCTTCACTAAGGAAGATTATCTATGAGTTAACCTAATAAGACAGGCAAGTTAAACATAGGTTCAAATTGTGCGGCCAGGTAGCGCTGTTTGAAAGGGGCATTCATTACTATGGACATACATGGCATGGTGATCAATTTAGCACTACACTAATCTGTACCTCTAGGGATGATCTTCACTTCTAGACATCACAAGAGGATCATGAAACATTCTGACAAATTCTCAGAGACAGCCAGATCTGGAAGGGAAAACTGTCACGCTGTGCCTGGGACCTGTCTCTGATCTGGACAAATCAGAGCTGCAGTTGATGGGTAAATGCACCTGGATATGTTAAGCACACAGGTACTCCACTACAGACACACTTGACACTCTACAAACTATAGGGTGCTGGGGAACTTACACACCAAGTTTTTAAAATAAAATGTACCTCATATTTTTACGTCTCACAGCTTAAGAAAGCAAAAGACACACAATTGATAGACGGAATGCAGACAAATCAAAACATTCACCCCCATTCAAGAGATCTGGGTTAAATCTATAATTCTTTTGCTCACCATGCCACCCCAGTTTAGACCTGGCCATATGCAAATCAGTCTTGACCCTGTGCCTCATGGGAACAGTCCAGCCCGAACTGCCAAGCCAGGTCCTCCCTGGACCGGAAACAAGCATCCTAGGACCGGTTTCGGGGTTTCACCCCCTCTTCAGCCAGGATAGCTTGATTCCAGTGGAACAGTGAGCCCAGGACCCACGTCTGGGCATACCTGGCGCACTTAGGGCGAGAATGCAAAAGACACACAATTGATGGACGGAATACAGAACAAATCTAAACATTCACCCCAGTCAAGAGATCCGGGTTAAATCCATCATTCTTTTGCTCACCATGCCACCCCAGTTTAGACCTGGCCATATGCAAATCAGTCTTAACCCTGTGCCTCATGGGAACAGTCCAGCCCGAACTGCCAAGCCAGGTCCTCCCTGGACCGGAACCAAGCATCCTAGGACCGGTTCCAGGGTTTCACCCCTCTTCAGCCAGGATAGCTTGATTCCAGTGGCACAGTGAGCCCAGGACAGTCTGGGCATACCTGGCGCACTTAAGGCGAGAAAGCAAAAGACACACAATTGATGGACGGAATGCAGAACAAATAAAAACATTCACCCCCAGTCAAGAGATCTTGTGTGTCTTTTGCTCACAGCTTAAGAAAGCACAGACAAGTCCCAATGTATGTATGATCTAGATGATGAAACTGCAGCAACACATACTCAGATGTTTATCTTTTTGTGGTAGACAGAATAACTGAGGACTGCATGAGGATCTCCGTAAGCAGGAAGAGTTGGAGAGCCCAATCAAGGTATATGATTATATGTTTTGTTTCACTTAATCCACATAATCTACAACATTGGAGAGTAAAACTATGCATTTAAATGTCTACAAAATGATATATTTAGTTATATATATGTAATATGTATGCAGGAGGCTTTTAGATGCATGTTATACTCTACAGAAGTCACATGAGCTGGTGGTTTTGGAAATGTGTCTTACCTTGAGTTGTTCATACATATCCTTTAGTGCATGTGCTTCCTCTTTGCTTTTTGGTACAAGTCGTATTACTTGATCACTGTTTAAGAAAAAACATAAGCAAACATTGATTAACTGTAGAACTCACACATCTGTAAAGTTTGGGTCACATTGAGCATAATTTAGAATATGTACATAATGACTGCAGAATTAGCTTTGGATGACTGTGCCTCTAGACACAAACATACATACAATACACTAGGGTAGAAGCATTGCCGAGTGCACCTTTCTAATGTGAGGTGCCGGAGCGAGGATTCTTGACTCCCAGGCTTCCATCATTAAATAACCTGCACCATTGGTCGTAACGACCTTTGTTCGTCAACAAGGAGATTTGGTGTAATTCCGTATATATATATATATATCTGTATATATGTATATATATATATATATATATATATATATATTACCTACTGGCGGTCGCCAGTAGGTAGTTATAGTTAGGACCACGTTTCCATAGGAAATCCGCAACATTCTATTTTGAATAACTTTGGCGCTGGTCGACGAATCCTCGCGAATTTTTCAAAATAGGTGGGGCGCTACGCTCCGCTCCTACCCTGAAAGTCTCGGGGGGATTCGTCAAGCGGGGGCTGAGATAAAAGGGGGGTCCCAAAACGCGTTTTTCCCATGCATTTTTCCATAGGACCTTTAGACACAGCTACAGCCCGAACGGCTGAACAGAATTACTAGAAATTTGGCAGAGAGGTAGTCCTCAGGTCAAGGAAGTGCCTTTTGTAGGTTTGGTGTAAATCTGTTCAGTAGATTCTGAGAAAATAGCCTTTAAATCAATATATATATCTGAGCCAGCTTACGGTGCGCTTACGGTACGCTTACCGTACGCGTACGGTGGCGTGCGCGAGCGCGATTCTGATTGGCTCTTAGATCTTAGTAAACATTCGAATCGGCCGAAACCAGGAAGCGTCGGCCGCCATTTTCTCTCTCGCACTGAGAGTGTGGATTAAAATACAAAGCACAAAAACATGTAAAGGGGCTGTTTGGACAGCTCCAAAACACCTAGCCATGTTGAGGGAGTCCCCAAAGATCCCCCAAGGCCAAAAACGGAATTTTTATTTTTTCGCTAATTTCGCCGATTACGCTTACCGTACGCGTACGGTAAAACAATATTAAAAAAAAAAATTATCCACACTCTCCCCACCCCGTGTGCAAATGGTGCCTGAAGGACACCATTTGTGCATGGCTTATAAGAGGTGTGAAAAATTTAAATATTACCTTTCAAAACGAAGTGCATCATATGTCCTCCATGTGCGCACGGTACGCGAAGCGCATCGTGCGTACATGGCCCATCTAGCGTAACGTGGGCACGCGGTGCGTGTAGCGCACCGCGTGCCCACCGTGCGTGCTCGGCACTAACTGCGTAAAGTGGGCGCGCGGTGCGCGAAGCACGGAACGAACTGCGTTAAGTGGGCGCGCACGCCACGAATGGCGTAAAGTAACTTAGCATTTAAAAAACCGTACAAATTCACTGAAAAAACCATAGGTTTCACACACGTTATAGTTAGGAATTAGCATTTAAAAAACCTTGCAAATTCACTGAAAAAACCATAGGTTTCACACATGTTATAGTTAGCGGAAATTTTACTGATAAAAAACCAATGAAATTCCCCCGTTATAGTTAGTGCAGGCAACTATAACTCACGCGACCGCAATCTTCTGCTGATGACATATGTGTCTTTATGAAAAAAAATATTTGTAATATATGTATAGCTAAAAATTTATGGAATAAGACATGGGCAAATAAGTGTCTAAATACAGTATTAGCATCAGCAGAGGATTGCGGTCGCGTGAGTTATAGTTGCCTGCACTAACTATAACGGGGGAATTTCATTGGTTTTTTATCAGTAAAATTTCCGCTAACTATAACATGTGTGAAACCTATGTTTTTTTCAGTGAATATATATATACACACACACACACACACGTGTTACCATCCTTGTGGGGACTATGTGTGAACACCTGCCTTGTGGGGACTAACCTTTCCTAAAGTTTTAAAAACATACCAACAACAGAAAAATGTTAAGAAAAAATTCATTATATAGGATCCTGCTTCAAATGTGCAAATATATTGTTATTTAACCGCGCGCACAGAACCATCTTTGTGGGGACTTGAACGTGCCTTACTATCCTTGTGGGGACTTACTCAATAATTATCATTTCTTATTGAATGCATTCACAAACAAATGGCTACATGTTGTTTTTCTCTGCTTTACCTATATCACATGATAGTAGACATATATGAATATCTCTCTGTGACCTAGGAGCATCCAGCAGATAGATTTTGATGATAATGTATTTCTCTGTGGAAAAATATAGTATATAAAGTCCACGGAAAGGGATTTTCAGATATCTAGTCTATTGCTGACTTCTCACAAACAATAAGGGATAAGGAAACAGTGAATAGTTAAATTCCTGTAATTGCCAAAGAGCATGCATTGTGGTCAGATGGGAAAGCCAAGTTGAGATTACTTTTTTTTTGCATCAACTTCACCATTGTCTTGGTATGACTGTACAATAATAGTCCCCGAAGATTGGCATGTGAAATTTTCTAGAGCTATTAGAGATAGTGTGCTGTGATAATACGTTTCAAGCCCCCACAGAGATAGTGCATGATTATATTGATGTCCTGGTTCCCAAAGATATAGTGTTTAATTATAGTCACTCTCAAGTCTCCATAGACCGAGTGCGATTATATTTATGTTAAAGCCCCCGCAGAGATGGTGTGTGATTATAATAATACTCAATTTTCTGTAGAGCTAGTGTGTGGTGACAGTTATGTTAAAGCCACATGAGATAGTGTGTCATTAGAGTGATGTCCAAGTTGCCACACAGATAGCATGTCAACATAGTCATGCTCAAATCATCCAAAATATAGTGTCTGATTATTATAGTCATGCCCAGGTCCCTAGAGATCTAGTGTTTGGTCATAGTCATGTTCAAGTACACCTACAGATAGTGTACAATGATTGTCGTGCTGCAGTTCATGCAGAAACAGTGTGTCATTACAGTAATTCCCAGGTCTCCACAGAGACATTGTGTGATTACAGTCATTTTCAAGTCCCCGCAGAGATAGTGTGCGATTATAATCATGTTCAAGTCCCCACATAGAGAGTGTTATGATAGTCGTGTTCAAGTCCTCCATAGTGTACGAAGATACTCATGCTGACGTTAATGCATAAATAGTATGTCATTTCAGTTGTGCCCTGGTCCCCACAGATATAGCATTTAATTATAATCAGTCTCAAGACACCATAGTGAAAGAGTGGGATTTTCTTCATATTCAAGTTCCCCGCAGTGATGGTGTATAGTTGTAGTTAAGTTCAAGTCATCACAGAGACAGTGTGTGGTTACAATCATATTCAAGTCCCCATATAAAAAGTGTTATGATAGTCTTGTTCAACTCGCTATATAAAGAGGATTATGATAGAAATATTCAGGTTCCTGGAGAAATGGTGTATTATATTGGTCATGCTCAGATTCCTGCAAAAATGATCTGTGATTATAGTGATGCTGAGGTGGAGTCACATATAGTGTGTGATTATAGTCATGCTCAAGCCCTGCAGAGGTATTGTGGGATTATAGTGAAGTGCAGGTCCGCACAGAGATAGTGTGTGATAGCACTCATGTTTAATTCCCCAAAAAGTTAGTGTGCAATGGATTATATTATTGATGTCCAGGTCCCCACAGAGATAGTATGTGATTATAGCATTTTCACTGTCCCTAAAGAGATAGTATGTGGTTATAGACCTGCCCAGGTACCCACAGAGATACTATACTGTGTGATAATAGACACTAGGGGTGGGCGGAATTCGCGTAATCGCGTTACGCAAATCTCCGCGAAACGGCAAAAAATCTCCGCGAACACGCAGAAATTCCGCGAACACGCGGAATTGCTTGTTCGCGATACTTTTTTCCTGTTCGCGATCGCTGTTTGCGTACTCGGGGTGAAATATCTCGCGAACACGCATATTGAGAACGCGAACAAGCAAAAAATTCCGCGAAGTCGCGGAACGCAGATTTTTGGGCAATTTCGCGTTCTCCGCGGAACGCGAAATTACCCAAATTCTGCAAATTCCGCGAGCGGAACGGAATTTGCCGCCCAGGCCTAATAGACATGCCACAGTCCCCACAGACATAGTGTGTGAATATAGAGAGGTCCAGGTCCCCATGGAGATGGTGTGTGACTATAGTATTACCATGGTCATCAAAGAGAATGTGTGTGATTATAGACATGCCCAGGTCCCCAGGGAGATAGTGTATGATTAAAGATATACCCAGGTCGTCACAGAGATGGTGTGTGACTATAGTATTACCATGGTCGTCAAAGAGAATGTATGTGATTATAGGGATGTCCAGGTCCCCACAGAGATAGTGTGTGATTATACACATGCCCAGGTCCCCACAGAGATAGTGTGTGATTATACACATGCCCAGGTCCCCACAAAGATAGTGTGTGATTATAGACATGCCCCGGTCCCCACAGAGATGGTGTGTGTTTATAGACATGCCCTGGTCCCCACAGAGATAGTGTGTGATTATACACATGCCCAGGTTCCCACAGAGATAGTGTGTGATTATACACATGCCGAGGTCCCCACAGAGATAGTGTGTGTTTATAGACATGCCCCGGTCCCCACAGAGATAGTGTGTGATTATAGACATGCCCCAGTCCCCACAGAGATAGTGTGTGATTATACACATGCCCAGGTCCCCACAGAGATGGTGTGTGACTATAATATTACAATGGTCATCAAAGAGAATATGTGTGATTATAGACATGGCCAGGATCTCACAGAAATAGTGTGTGAAAAAAGACATGCCCAGATCCCCACAGAGTTAGAGTGTGATTGAACACATACCCAGGTCCTCACAGAGATAGTGTGTGATAATAGGGATGCCCAGGTCCTCACAGAGATAGAGTGATAATAGACATGACCTGGTCCCCACAGAGATAGTGTGTGATTATACACATGCCCAGGTCCCCACAGAGATAGTGTGTGATTATACACATGCCCAGGTTCCCACAGAGATAGTGTGTGATTATAAGGATGTAAAAGCCCTCATAGAGATAGTGTGTGATTATAGACATGCCAATGTCCCGGTAGAGATAGTGTGTTATTATAGACATGCCAATGTCCCGGTAGAGATACTGTGTTATTATAGACATCCCCAGGTCCCCACGGAGATAGTGTGCGATTATAGGTATGCACAGGGACATTGCACAGAGATAGTGTGCAATTATAGTTATGCTCAAGTCTCCAGAGTGAGGTGTGTGATTAAAGGGATGTTGAGGAACCCATACAGATCATATTAGTCTGGTGGCTTATTAAACTAATTAATCCACTTGAGGGATATGTGTTTCACTTCTCTCTCACATGTTTGAATCCTCGTGTTTCCACTCAGCCTTTCATACTTCCAAGATTCATACAATAAATGCCATTCACATGGATAACAATAAAAATGTGGAAGTCAGCACCAAGACACCCCTAGGTGTGAATGTGTACTTTATATATGCATATGAGATGCTGTGATGTGATATGATAATAGTGGTACTTAAGCTACCACCAGAGATGGACTCGAATTATGCCATATCTATTAATCCCACTTCAAATACAGCATTAACTGATTTAAATTGTGTCCCTCCAGGAAGTTCCACACTTCCTTAAATATCCAATTATCTGAGTTATCATTCTCTTTTCTAGCCACCGCCTTATGAAATCTTGTCTCCATCAGGAAGATAAAACTGTATTTCGGATTGCAACAAACTCCCATGCTTATTCTTCCTGACCCTTCAGGATTCTTTCAATAGAGAAGTAGATTTAAGAACTGGCACATCTTTATAATTTTTGTTTCTATAATTCGAGAATATAATTGTCCTCTCCTCATAAAGCTCTTATTTCTCTCAAAGTATTTCTTCTACATGGGGCTCTTTCTAGCTACCCAGGCTCACACTCAATAAATATGTATATAGGTACATACACCTTGTTTAACAAACTTAAAACATTTATTGTGTTTGGGTATTTAAATATTTTTTTTAATGACTGTCGGAATGGAATATGTACCCTTTCCCTAGTCCAACACTTTCCCTACTGTTACTTAGATTGGATTAGGGATTGTAAATCTAGCCTATCCAATTCCAATGCTTTCCTTATTGTTGCTTAAATGTAGTTGGGATAGTAAATCTCACCCGTTCGAAATTCAACTCTTTCCCTACTGTTGCTTAGGATAAAATGATAATAGTAAATCTAACCCCTTTGAAGTCCAATGCTTTTCCTTCTGTTGTATATATTGGGGTGTGAATAGTAAATGTCAAGCCTCACACTTTCCCAGCTTTACTTAAATTGCAGTGGGGATAGGAAATCTAACCTCTCTGAAATTCAAAGCTTTCCCTTCTTTTGCTAAGGGTGGAATGTAAATAGTAAATTTGACAGCTCAGAAGTTGAACACCTTCACTACTGCTAATTAGACTGGAGTGGAAATAGTAAATTGAACCCCTCTGAAGTCCAGCACATTCTCTACTGTTACTTAGATTGGAATGAGAGCAGCAAATCTAACCTGTCCAGAGTTCAATACTTTCCCTACCTGTTGCTTATACTGGGGTGGGAATAGAAACTCCAATCCCGCCTAAATAAAACACTTTTCCTACTGTTACCTAGATCAGAGTGGGAATAGTAATTCCAACCCTTCTGAAGTCAAATACTTTCCGTACTGTTGCTTAGATTGGACTGGAATAGTAAATGAGGCCTCTCTGAAGTCCAACTTTTTTTCCTTGGGTTGCTTAAATAGGAGTGGGAATAGTAAATGTAAACCCTCCAAAATCCAAACCATTAGATTGGAGTGGGACTAGTTAATCTAACTCATCTGAAGTTCAATATTTTATCTGAGTTTGTTTAAGTTGGAGTGGGAATAAATGGAAAATGTAACCCCTTTCAAGTGTAACACTTTTTTTACTTTTATTTTAGTTGGAGTTAAATAAATTATGTTTGCTCTTTCTTTTAATTGCTGTTATATATTTTAATTATATATCTTTTTATGTTAATCATTTAAAAAAATCTATTTTTATTTGAAATAGATATTTTTATTTATTCACCTAAGTGTGTTATGTTTCTAATATATATTTTTACAATAGTTTTCATTACTGTTAATATTATTCTTGTCCTAAAATTATCGCTCTACCTAAAAAAAGTAGAGTTTACCCTAAACTGCTATAAAAATATATAAAAATTTATAAATAAAAATCTCCACCTATTGTCACTTGAATAAGTGGTAATAGACCGTGAACAACAACAAAACCTAATACTTAACTATAAGTAAGACTCTAACCCAGAATGCAGAGAAAGAAACTGCAGAGCACAGCAAAACTGTGATAAAAACAACATGGCTTCCTTTTACCTTTGGTGAACACAGCCATTAGCCAATCACATATTCACTTCTCAGCCCCATATACTGTGGTATACCATGGACATACCACGGTATGAAGTGGTACAATATACAAGTATATTTTTTTAAACTATACGTTTAACCCTACTTACACTATTTACAGACACTACCAACAATGAACATTTCCACATTATAATGTATATTATTCCTGCCACCTGACATTTACATTCATTCTGACACTTTCACGCTACGTCTCTTTCAATTAACACTTTAACTCTACTCCTCTCCACTTTATGACACTTCACCTATGCTATTCTACTCTACGCCACTCCACTTTACCACAGTCCATTATATACCACTACATTGTACGCTAATTCACTGTACGCCACTCCACTGTACTTCACCCCGCCACTCTAGGCCACTACCAAAAATGAACATTTACACATTATAATGTATTTTCCTGCCACGTGAAATTTACATTAGTTCACACACTTTCACGTTACGCCTGTTTCAATTAATACACTTTACTCTATGCCACTCAACTTTATGACACTTCAATTTATGCCACTCCATTCTATGCTATTACACTCTATGCCGCTCCACTTTACATCAGTCCATTATACACTACTACACTGTATGCTTATCCACTATACGCCACTCCACTCTAGACCACTCCATGCCACACCACTCTACTGTATGCTATTATACTGAATGTCACTCTCTTCTATTACACTCCAGTCAATGCTACTTCACTGTATGCTCCTCCACTGAATGCTATTCCACTGTATGAAACTCCACTCCACTCCACTCCACTCTACGCTACTCTACTCAATGCCATTCCACTCTGTGCCGCTTTATGGTACACCACTACACTCTACGCTATTCCACTAGATGCCACTCCTCTCTATGGCACTCCATTGTACTCAACTGCAGCATTTGCCACTCCACTCTACCAGCAACCACTGTATGGTACTACACTGTACAACACTACATTGTATTCTACTAAACTGTATGCTACTAGACTCCATGCTGCTATAGTCTAAGCCATTCCATTGTATGACCCTCTAATCTATGCTACTCTACTATATGCCACTCCACTGTTCATCACTAGCCTTAATGCCACTAAACTCAATGTTATTCCACTCGACACTACTCCACTGTACGGCACTCCACTCTGTTACTCCACAGTAGTCTAAGGTATTACACTCTTACCCACTCCAATGTATACTATTCCACTGTACACCACTGTACTCTACACTAGGTGACTTTATGCCAGTACACTGTACCTCACTCCACTCTATGCATGTTCACTCTACACCCTTCCACTGTATGCCTCTCCACTGTATGCCACTCCATTCTATGCCACTATAGTACGATGTTCCAGGCTACGTCACTGCTAAGCCTGGGCGGTGAACTATGCTCCACTCGCGGAGTTACCGCTGAGTTTTATTCCTCACTCGCGCTCGTCAACATCAAATTGGCGAGTTCGAGCCAGGAAAATCCATCTCCATGCAAGAATTTTCCTCCCTGGTGGGCGCGACCGAGGGATATCAACCTCCCGGCGAGATTTCTCAACACGGGCGGACAGATTTCTCAATGCGAGTGGCTGCGTATGCTCGCGACCGCTCGCATTGAGAAACTGTTCGTTTGCGCTGAAAAAACTGCCGCTCGAGTAGAAAATCTACTCGAGCGGCAGAAAAGAAGCATTGCCCACTTACGCTGTGCATGGTGCCGTTTGCGATAATTTCACAGCGCGGACAAACACCCAGCGCTGAAAATTACAGCAAACTGCATTTTTCTAAAACACTCTGCTGCTTGCAGAGCTCCGTGTAGCGTGACAGAGATTTTTTTGCAATTCATGGAGTTCTATCTAGCATAACTCCGCGAACTCCGCCCAAGCTTAGTCACTGCCCTGTATGCAAGTCTAGTCAACCATACTTCGTTGTACACCACTCTACTGTATGCCATTCCAGTATACACTATTCCAATGTATGCCACTACACAGTATAACACTCCAATCTATGGCACTCTACTCTGTACGCAAACCCACTCTACACCTTTCCACTGTATGCAACTCCACTGTACTGCTCTCCACTGCATGCTATCACACTTTATACCACTCCACTGTATGCCACTAAACTATATGCCACTCTATTATACGCTATTCCTTTGTACATCACTCCACTCTATCCCACTCCACTATATGCCACTCCATTCCACGCCACGCCACTCCGCTCTATGCCACTCCAGCCTATGCTACCCAAATGTACCTCTTTCAACTCTACTCCACTCCATTCTCTGACACTATACTGTACGACAGTAAACTTTACAATACTGTCCGCCACTGTTTTTTACTACACTCCATTTAATGACATTCCACTCGACAACAGTAAACTGCATTTTTCTAATGCACTCCGCCACTTGCGGAGCTCCGCGTAGCACAGCAGAGTTTATTTAGCCCTTCGCCGAGTTCTGCGTAGCGTAACTCTGTAAACTTTGCCCAGGCTTAGTCAGTGCACTGTATGCAAGTGTAGTCAACCATACTTCATTGTACATCACTGCACTGTATGGCATTCCAGTAATCACTATTCCAATGTATGCCACTACACTGTACAACACTCCAATCTATGGCCCTCCACTGTATGCCACTACACTGTATACAAAACCACTCTACACTTTTCCACTGTATGCAACTCCACTGCACTGCTCTGCACTGTATGCTATCCCATTCTATACCACGCTAATGTATGCCACTAAACTATATGCCACTCTACTATACGCTATTCCTTTGTACATCACTCCGCTCAATGCCACTCCTGCCTAAGCTACTCAAGTGTACCTCTTTCCACTCTACTTCCCACTCTGACACTATACTGTATGACAGTATACTTTACAACCCTATCCTCCAATGTTTTGTACCACACTCCATTTAATGACACTCCACTCGACAACAGTAAACTGTATGAATATAAACAAAATGTTAATGTAAAACATTGAAATCCCATTAAAAAAACAAAGGTTAAGGATAAGATATAGTTAGGAAAACTTTATTTCTTCTTTGTATACAGTACAAACAAACTACACAAATATTAGACATTCTAAAGATATAGTTATAACCTCAATTTATAATTTGCACTTCTCTTTCAAATTACTATGCCATAATTATAACTCACTTTTATACTTGCTCACCCCCTTCAAATCACTAGAAGTCATGCACCTACCTACACAGTCTTGTCACCTCACTTGCTACATTGAATGGACAATAAGTCACCACTCACAGAGATGGTGCGTGAAAGTAAACATGTTCAAATCCCTACATAGATAGTGTGTGATGATAATGTTCAAGTCACCACGCAGCTATAGTGTGAAGATAATGATGTTAAAGCCTCCAAAGAGATAGTGTGTGACCATAGGCATGTTAAAAATCTGCATAACATGTTATTATGGTGGTGGTCCAGTCCCCACCAACAGTGTGCTTAGAGATTATCAAAGTTAAGCCCATATAGTGGTAATGTTTAAAGATTATGATATTCAAGTCCCCACAGGGATATATAGGCATGTTTAAGCCTTCACATCGTATGATATTATAAGGGTTTCATGTCTCTACTGATATGCTGTGTTGAAACTATTATGGTCAAGACCATATAGTGATAGCGAGAATACCCTCTGCATGATAGTGCACCCTACAAATCTGCACAACATAATATGGTGTTTAAAAGATAATGATATTCAAGTCCCCACAAATATATTGTGTGATCATAGGCATTTAAGCTGCAGCATAGTGTGTCATTATAGTTGGCCTCAAGTTTCTACTGACATTGTGTGTAAAAAGTCTCATGGTCAAGTCCATACAGTGATAGCCATGATACCCTCCCAGGTGATAGTGCCCTCTTCAAATCTGCATAAATAGCATAACTTAATATGAAAAGATAATGATATTCAAGATATCACAGAGATAGTGTGTGAAGGTAAGCATTTTCAAGTACTCACAAAGATAGTGTATGGAGTTAATGTTCAAGTCTCTACACTGCTAATGTGTGCAGATGATGATGGTCAAGTCCCCACAAAGATAGTGTGTGACTGTAGGCATGTTCAAGAACCCTCTTTCTGTGTGATAATTGTAATGTTCCAGTTCCTACCGATTTAGTGTGTGAAGATTATCATGGTCACTTCCTTACAGTGGTAATGTATAAAAATAGTGGTATTCACATCCCACAGAGATAGTGTGTGAATATAGGCATGCTTAAGCCTTCACATAGCATATGATTATATCTGTGATCAAGTCTCTACCGACATATTTTGTGGAGACTATCATAATTAAGTCCATAAAGTGACAGCCAGGATACCCTCTTTGTTGATAGTGCACTTTACATATCTGGATAACTTAACACAGTGTGAAATGATAATGATAGGCAAGTCCCACAGAGATAGTGTGTGATTATAGTGATGTCCAATTCTCCACACCGATAGTGTGTGGGTATTGGGATGTTCAAGTCCCCACAAGAAAAGTGAGAAGTGTCTGAGGTGTTCTAATCTTCACAACAATAGTGTATAGTTATTGGAATGTGCAAGACCAAGAGATGGTGTGAATATAAAAAATGTCAAGTCCCTACAAAGTTAGCGTGTAACGATAATGAAGTCTCCACAGAAAGAGTGTGTGACCATGGGCATGTTCAAGAATCTGCATAGCATGTGATTATAGTGATATTCCAGTCCTACCAACATTGGGGCCTATTTATCAAAAAGGTATGCAGTGCAGCAATTCCTCGTGCTGTGCCGCATGACAGGGAAAGAGCAGGAATGCGCTGCATTTGATATAATATGACACATTCCTGCCTTTTCCAAGTGCTGGCTCACAATGTGCTGCCTAGCACCAATGCAGGCACTCTTGACCCATGGTGCAAAGGTACCTGCTTTGTAAGCTGGATTGGTTTTGTGCAGGAAGGGACACCTTCCTGCACAAAAAAATACCCTGAGGCATTTTCCTCATCCTATGTGTGCTGAAGAACGCAGCACAAATAGAAAGAGGAAAAATCGACCAACTTGGGTTGAAGTGGCCACTGAGATAATGTGTAAATTATAGGGATATTCAACTCAAACATGGTGTGTAAAGATTATGAAGTCTAAAGATAGTATGTGATTACAATGCTGCTCAGGTGTAGTTTTAATTATACAAAAGAAGTCCCTCCAGACACTTTTTGTTACAGTCGTCATGTTCAAGTTCCCAAAGAAATAGGGGTCAATTCACAAACTTCATTTGTAGAACATAAAGTTGTACTACGGTTCACAAACATATGAGTTGTATTCACAAATGTAAACTTACATATAGGTATATTTATAAGTGTAAATTACACTTTTGAGTAACTTTACTACTTCGGACTGTTCACCTTTTACAAGTGTAAAGTTACTGAAAAGTGTATCCTTACGTTTCCCCACCCCCTGAATTCAGGGGCAGGAGCATAATTTATGAGCTTGAAGTTACTACATATTACTTTCCACACGTTGGCAAGGATCTCCACCACAAGGGCAGAAAACTCCCAATGGTAAAGTGTATGGAAAGGTTTAAAACTTTATTAAACTTTGAAATAACTTTAAAAAAATATAATTTTGAACGTTAATTAATTTGATGTATTTATTGTTAATGTGGAGTGACACAAAAAATACTGCATTACTAAATGGATTTTAAATAGATCTTTTTTTTTTTACTGTATACCATTTAAAATAATATAGTTTAGCTGATGGTTAACTAGAAAGAAATTCCCACCTAACGTAAAAATATATATTTGTATTAAGTATTTAAAATTATTAGAAGTGGCATATAGAATTAACAGTAATTTGATAATTTTTTAATAAATACTAATGCTAGATTCATTTTATATTTACAAACATATTAATAACATAGAACATTAATTATGTATTCGTTATAGAATTTTTCAAACAAATTAAATGTAACTATATTTTTTAACTCTTTACACTATTAAATAATGTACTTTATTTTAACTAGGGGTTTTTATTTTAAATCCCTACCTTTAATATTTTTATGGGAGGGCGCTGCAATACCTGTACCACAAGAAGTGCCATTACATTTTCACAGGAGAGGGTCCGCTATTAGCACGAAACACACAGCTCAACCTGAGATCAGATCTGCAGGGATTCACCAAGGTAATGTCAGCAGTCTTGCAGTACTTGAGAGTAGGCCTGGGCCGTAAAGTCGGTTCCACTCGCGGAATTTGGGTAATTTCGCGTTCCGCTTAGAACGCGGAATTACCCAAAATTCTGCATTCCGTGGCTTCGCTGAATTTTTTGCTTGTGCGCGTTCTCAAAATGTGTGTTTGCAAGCTATTTCCCCCCGAGCACGCAAACAGCGATCGTGAACAGGAAAAAAGCATTGCGAACAAGCAATTCCACGTGGTCGCGGAGTTTTTTTACCGTTTCGCAGAGCTTTGCGTAGCGTGACTACGCAAATTCCGCCCACCCCTACGAGAGGCCCTAGGTTTGCAAATATACAACTGCTAAAAATATTGGCTTTGGAAGTGTCTCAACACTTTAGCTTGCCTCAGGTTCCCCTCACCGGGTGACATCCTTCATCTTCAACCTCAATGTCTTGGCAAACAAGACACAATCTCTCATATTTAAAAGTAAAATACTACCCTTTATTCCGGATTAAATTAGCTTCGAAGTTGAGAAGGATTTTCCCATTTTTACCCGGTTTTAATAAACAAAACTGTCAGACTTTCATAATAATCTGGAAATCTTTCAAGCTTCTTCACAAATCTTTGTCTACGGAGCGATTCTTTCACCATCTTGGTATCAACACATCACTTAGATTATGATCAATTCAAGTGTGAAAGCATGAAATAAGCTTTTGTTCCAGACAAAACTATAATTCTGGCAGACTGGCCATCCTCTATTGCCTGCTTGGACTACATTTGAAATCTTACACAAGTTGGGTTCTGCTTCCTTGGGATCATATTCACATAACCAGGGGCAACAAGGAAAAGGGTGTGCCAATGCTTAGCCAGTGATTAGTTTGCCCTAAGTTGGCAGGGTATGCCCAGACATGGGTCCCTTGCTCACTTTGCCACTGGATTCAAGATAGCCTGGCTGATGAGGGTTAGGAACCCGAAACCGGTCCCAGGATGCTTGTTTCCGGTCCAGGGAAGACCTGGCTTGGCAGTTCGGGCTGGACTGTTCCCATGAGGCACAGGGTCAGACTGATTTGCATATGGCCATGTCTGAACTGGGGTGGTGGAGTGAGCTAAAGAATGATGATGGATTAAACCCAGATCAGTTGACTGGGGGTGAGTGCTTGCAATGTTCAACACTCCGTCCTACATCCCCTTTGGTTTTTCTTTGTTTGCCCTAAGTTGGCAGGGTATGCCCAGACGTGGATCTCTTGCTCACTTTGCCACTGGATTCAAGCTAGCCTGGCTGATGACGGCTGATTAGCCAGAAACTGGTCCCAGGAGACTTGTTTCCAGTCCAGGGAAGACATGGCTTAGCGGTTCAGGCTGGACTGTTCCCATGAGGCACAGGGCAGACTGATTTGCAAATGGTCATGTCTGAAGTTGGGTGGTGGAGTGAGCTAAAGAATGATGATGGATTAAATCCAGATCAGTTGACTGGGGGTGAGTGTTTGATTTGCTCAAACTCTACGTCCATCATCCCCTTTGGTATCGCTTTAACCAGTGATTAGCAGCATGCGCTTCTGAAAGTAATACACAAAGCAGGTACATGTGCTACTCCCAATTCATTTTGTAAACACTGTATTTAAATGTTATGAACACTGTGGTTGTTTAAAACTAATGATACATATAGTTGGGCCATGTTTGACATTTTGTTCGGTATACTTTTAGACCCTTCATTGATAGTCACTTAACTCCCTTTGGGATTTGGAATGCATGGAAATCGTATCTGCATGGAGGAAGAGGTTATTGGGGTGTAGGAGTGAATGTATGTTACTGACATATTTCTATAGCTAGACTCCTTCTTCATCTACTAGAACTTCCTGCAATCCTATTCATCATCTCTGAAAACCAAAGTATTGTATGGATGGGTTCATAACTTATGATGCAGGTGTCAAATTGGAAGCAACAAAGCCTATTTTTTGGCAACTTAACATTTTTTAAATCTCACCAGTTGGCATGGTTTTTATTTTACGAAAGCAGCATCAAATGTAAATGTTCTTCATGCTACTCATGTCTGTGGTAAATGGTTTCAGACAGGCAATGCAACAAAGATTCTCCAAAAGAAAAAGTCCCATGATGGGCTTCTTGGCAGAGGAAAATACTAACCCTTCAACTTGCCAGAAAGTGGCCATTGTGTTTCTCGACTGTCACCCAGGACTTGTCAATGGCAAAGTAATATCCTGCAGCCTCCTGTATCTGTGAACCTGTGGTAGCATTAAAGAGGATGGGGAAGATGCAAAATGTTGCCCTTCTTTAATGTTTTTAATTTGCATGCCTTTCAATAAAGTTCAGCAGTCAGTCACTGAGGTAAATAAGATTTGATTACTGGATGACTCTATGCTGAGACACCCATCCAGTTCACAGTTTAGTTTAACAAATTGTTGCATTTTTGAAAGTTTAATCTTTACTCAATTTACCAAACTGGATTAATGCATCTGATAACAATGATTTTTGAACGTGAGGCTCAGACCTAAAAACTTGAGTCCTGGCAAAGAGAAACCATTGAGTTATCCCAGCCTAATAACTTCTTCACTGTGCCTATACCTTTCTCCCAGATATCTCTCCATTTCATCCCCTTAATTTCTCTTACTCTTCCTCATTCGTCAAATGGTTACTAGATTAATTCACGTTGTCATGCCACCAAGAAATCTTTTTTCCAGTGCTGTGCCTTCGAATTAAAAAAAAGAAACACTGTATTCTGGAAATTGTAGTCCTGGTTCTGGTCACTTGAAATAATGTAGTGGCATTGACTCAAGAAGTTGTTTCCTGGTAACATGGAGTCACATGGCAATTCTTCATTTACATCATTTTCTCCTCTGCAGATTTTTCCTCTTGCTTCATATTTCATTATTTTGTCTCTCACCGATATCTACAGGTATTCAGATGGGATTCAGTTTGATCATAAAGCTTCCAGATGGCTTTGTTACCTGGAGCATCTTCTTCTATTCCTGAGCACTCTTTCAACATCTTCTTAATACCTTCATAGAGTTGCAGTGCATATTAACTTCAATTCAATGTTGTGCACCAGAAATCTAGATTACAATGGCTTATTGAAAGAAAATCTGAATTTGAAAATCATGTTCCTGCTGAGATCGGGTCATTTATTTTCCCCTCGATGAGATTTCCCTATCCATTTGCAACCCCGCCTTCAGTTTTCGCCAAAAGAGAGACTTTATTACTTCATCCACAGATCTACCAAAGTCATAGATGACAGCTCTCTATATTGATTGTGGTAAAATGTGATATATTTCAAGGGGTTCTCTCTTTAAATAATACACACTATGAGATTCAATTCACCTTTACTTCTCACTCTTAGTGGCAAGACTTCTGTCCATGGAGAGGTGAGGTTCCAATTGTGCCTAGAATGCAATTCTTTCCACAATATGTGGGGTCAGATTGTTCCCAGGTTTCATTTGGGTCCTCCCAGATGTTAGGAGATATTGTGATTTAAACAGACTTCTATTAAGAGATACAGGATGGGGCCAGCAGGAGGGAATTAAAAAAGAGAAACTAATAGAGGGATAGGGGCACAGAGAGAGACACAAACAGTGAGAAAGACAGCAAGACAGAGACACAGAGATAAAAAAGTGGATAGCCATAAGTAAAGATAAATAGATAGATAGGAAGATAGATATATAGATAGATTTGAAGTTGTGCAGATTGAGTTCAGAGTGTGCATGTCTCCCCTCTCCTCTTATATCTCTTTCCTCCTGTCATTTTTGTACATTTCCTTATAACTTTATCACCCCTTTTTTTCTGTGTGTCTGCATGTGCTTCTGTCTCTCCTGCTTTCTCTCCTTGACTCCACCACTCTGCCTTTTCCTGTATCTCAATTCCATTCTCTCTCTGCCTTTGCCTATACCCAGTCTTCATCTTTCCCTTGCTGCTTCTCTCTCACTGTCTCTCTTGCTCTTTTTCTCTCCGTTTGTCTCTTCCCCAGTTTCTCCATGTCATTATCTCTGCCTATCTTTTTCTGTCTTTATCTATCCTCCCTTTCCCAGCATATATCATGGCTTTTCTCTACCTCAAATGGTTTTTGTCTACATATCTATTTCGATTTCTACACCCTCTCTGTATTTTGTCCTGACAGTCTCTGTATGACTTTATTTTTCTCTCGGTCTCTCTCAGTGCATCCTTGTATTTTTCTGCCTCTCCTCCAGTAGTTTTCTGTCTTTCTAGGTCTGTGCAGATCTTTCTCTCCCTCTTTGTAAACATTTCTCTCCTCTATCTCTCCCAATCACTGTTTTTGTCTGTCTGTTCCTGTCTTTATATCTCTATAGTCTCTCACTTTCTCCCTGCCTCTTGCTCTCTCCTGCTCCACATCCCTTCCTTTCTTTGACTTTGTCAGTCTCTCCTTATCTTGGTCTTTCTTTCTCTCTGTTTCTCTCTCCCCCATCTTCTTTTTTTGTCTTTCTCCCCATCAGTACCATAGCTACTGTGTCATTGGTCCTGTTGCAAAGGAGGAAATATACCTACTGACTGCTGTCTGAATTATGAAAGTAAGAAATAATCCTGGCTCAGTGGGCCCCTCAGTCCTCTGGGGCTGCTGCACTGCACCTGCTGCACCAATGGAAGCTACAACCCTGCTCCCCATCTCTATCTGTCCTGGTGCTTTACATAATAACATAACATAACATGTGCATTTGTAAAGCGCGCGTTCACAAATTGGTCTCTTGGCACTGAATAACAGATGTTTATTGTTACCCAACTCAATGGTACTCCTTTTATCAACCTCAGATGGATGAAAGGCTGAGTGGACCCACGGGATTTGAATCTGTGACCATGAGGTCGAACACACGCCCCTGCAGTGGATGCATTAGTCCACTGAGCCACCAGACCTGGCTTTCTTATTATCTTAGACAAATTATAAACAATTAGGTGCCCAATGCTTTATATTTGTATTTTATGCAAGCTGAAAAGCTTTGAAATTCTTTGATTGGTGATGGCACTTCTTAATAATTTCTGGTGTGACCAGTGTAGGCCGGATCTGTGGAGGCTTGAGTCTTTCCTAAGTGCACTCTCTCCTCACATCTGCGTGAACAGTAGACACTTCAATCTCTTAAATCGTAACTATGCTTCTGGAGTGTTTACCACGGCTGGACGTCCATATACCAGACCCCCATCTCGTTCTCTCCCTCATCCCATTTCCGCCGGAGCTCTTTCCTTCTGTCCTTTGTCAGATCTGTCCATTTCCACCCTCGTCTTTCTTCTGAGACCGACGTCCTATGTTTTTTCTTTCCTCATATTAAAATCCTTCAAAGTACAACGTTCTCCGTCTCTTGCCCAGTCCTGCCATTTTGCCCTTCTTCTCAGCTCTCCATTGGTAATGCACATTACCTTCAATGAGAAGATGTTAAGAAAAAGCCCCCCAAAAAGCTGTAATATAGCTTGTGAAGAGATTGAGATGTTTTTCACTTTCACTGGGTAGAAACCTCTGGACAGAAGGAATTATCTGTGAATTACAATAAAAACACAAGCGCATTTAAATGTGCAATGCACTTTAAACTGTTGTTGTTAAGGTAGCTCCCAGCTCGAGTCGAGATGGGAGACAGCCTGTCTTGAGACGCCTGAGCCCCATCCTTGCTGCTGTCCGGGTGTCGGATCCGCAGCATAAGAGGCTCCTTCTTCCTGTAAAGGTGTGCTCTTGGAAGCAGGGCCCATCCCCCAGTCTGGAGAGTAGAGTGACATCACCGGCTTCCAGCACTCGGGTCTTTGACGTGCTAATGGCCCTTTTGTTATGCATAGGCGTGTCTGCATGACTATGGCTGGTGTCTTGTCTCAAGCCAGATACATTTAACATCGCTGCTGGTGGACTGAGGGCGAGGCTTTATTTACAGGCTGGGGATAATAGTTAGTTTAAAATGCTCCTCAAACGCAATGTGAAAAATGTTTCCTTCTCACTCTTGAAACGGTTTTGTTTTTTACTGAAGTGCATTCAAGATTTTATCACATGCACTATTCTCAAAGCGGTGATTAGTTTACAGGCACTTCTGAATCTGTTAGTTACTTCAAGAGTGCACTCAGATTACGATAAAAAAATTATATGACATAGAATAAAAGGGTACTCTGATTTTAAAATAAACCCTATTTTATCACATCTCTGTGAAAGGATTTACGGCTTCAGTGTCATGGTGCCTCCTAGTGAAACAATTAAATATGTAATAGAAAATTAGGAAACAGGTGAAAATAGGAAACAGGTGCATCCAGCGGCTGACCGGCGTGAACACAGGATAAACTCAAGACACATTTTTAAACATAAATAAGATGTTCAGAATAAAATAAGCACACATTTTATCACAGGTATGTATTTGGCGAACCCTGGCATGAATCTTTCCTCCACAGTACCTTTCCTTCGCTGGCCCTGATCATTTGCTCTTTACAATGTGCTCATTAATTCAGCATGCAGTTCTGTTCTGTCTAGTGCTGCTCTGATGGACGAGCTCCTTATTGGACACGTGGAGCATCACATCAGGCCTTCTACAAGCAGAAAATATAACAAATTCTGACTGTCCACTGGAATCACGTTTAGTCACTAGCTAATATTACATGATTGTACTGTAAAGCACACAATACAAATTATGGGGCCGATTTACAAGCCCCTTGCAACACTTTTATTCTGCCGTTGCGTCACTTTTGTGATGCAGCGGCGGCGTAAACACACCACGTAGCAGCACATTTACAACGTGACGCATCTAGAGAGATGCGTCACATTGTAAAGCCCTGCGCCACATTATACCTGCGTCAGGTATTATGTATGCAGGGTGGGCGTTCCAACGAAAGCTTTGTAAAAGTGACGCAGTGAAATCTACAAGATTTCACTGCGCCACTTCTATGACGTCACTGCGTCAAAACCTTATGCCTGCTTGAAGCAGGCAGAAGGAGTGACGCAGCACAGAAGGAATATGCATTCCTGAGCATTGCTGGAGTTGCGTCATGCTTGCGACACAACTACAGCAATGTGTTACCTTTACGCCAACAGATGCCTGACGCATCTGGCAATCCTTGCGTGATGGTGCTCTGCATTGTAAATGCAACGCATCCATGGTGGCGCAAGGATTTTTTTGAGTGACACAAGTAAACTGACGCATCTCTGCTATAAAAATCGGCCCCTAAATGTTGTTTTTCATTTCAACGAAAATGTTGTGGCTAGGCATTGGAAGAGGAGGATCTGAGTAGCACAAGAGAAGGCTACAACTAATCCGGCAAATATCCTGCAATTATTTATGTGTTAAGCAACAGAAAATGTTTTTATGTTACTTGATGCCTGTAAGACCTGGGGTCACCAGACCCTAAGGGGGTAACGTGACTTGAGCGGCTGGGCACCCAAAGGCTTATGTGTAAAGCGACCATACAACACACACATCCTCTGAAGCAAGGAACGCACACAATAAGGGACGCCACACTGTAGAATGTATGCAAATAACTCAAGTTTATCCAAGCAGGTAGATGTAAATGCAGTCCCTTTATATAGATGCAGTTCACGAGATATAAATGCAGTTCATGAGATATAAATGCATTTCATGAGATATAAATGCATCTCATGAGATATAAATGCAGTTCATGAGATATAACTGTAGTTAATGAGATATAAAGGGCATGGCACACATAGAGTAGCATTGTATTCACCAGCATCATATTCACCAGCACTTTCCCCAGAGGCCCTAGGCCACCTTGGTATATCCTAACCTTGGTTGTAAGGACTGGGGATTGTAGCGCCACCCCTGGGGACAAGCAGGGACTCGGGGCAGACTTTGCGGGCTTACCGCTACCCCTGGTACCCTTCGCGCCTCAGTGGGCGATTTCCGCGCTATACGCGTCAATCTGGCCTGGTACACCTGTGGACAAAGCCTACGAACACAGCACTACTCGTAATAACTAAGCAGTGGACACTTCTGAGTAGAGCCTACGATCATAACGCTACTCGTAATAATTAAGCATTGGACACTTCTGAATACAGCCTACGATCATAACGTTACTCGTAACATCTAAGCATTGAACACTTCGGAGCAGAGCCTGCAAACATAGCGCTACTCGTAACATCTAAGCATTGAACACTTCGGAGCAGAGCCTGCAAACATAGCGCTACTCGTAACATCTAAGCATTGAACACTTCAGAGCTGAGCCTGCGAACATAGCGCGACTCGTAATTTATCAGACTGAAGCACTTATGAGCAGAGCCTACAACCACAGCGCCACTCGTAATATGCAAGCATCCGGCACGTCAGGGCAGTTCACGGAGCACAACGATACTCGACAGTCTTGTAGGAAGGGGCAATCCCTCGGAGGGGTGTCACAGTCCTGGGTGAACGGGGGAACTCCCACGGAGGGGAACCAGGGTCTCAGGGTGCGGTGCTGCTCCCGGTCTGTAGGGGGCGCACCGGGGTCCGTCCCAAGCCTCCCGGCTTACCTTGATCTCGACTTCTTGAGGCGTCCAACCCCAGCTCCGGACTCCGCAGTCGATTCTTCCGCGACGGGGGCAGGCCACGGCCTCACGCACCTCCTCCAGCAGCTGCAACTGCAGCGACGGGGCCCCGGGCTTCTCCGCGGGCCTCGACACGATGAGGGGGCACACTTCAGGCTTCCGGGCCGCGGCGGTGAGCGCGCTCTAGCCCCCGCGCCAGGGGGAGGGGGGGGGTCAAATTAAGCGGAGAGTTCCACGCTCAACGGTGCTTGCTGCAGGGGATCCCAGGCCAGGTCAGGGAGCGCAGGGGTCACAGCGCTAATACCTGGTTGATCCCCAGCAATTCCACAGTCTCAGCATTCAGTTTCAGCATGCGGTCGTGTCATGAGGGTTCAGCATTCAGTTTCTGCAATCAGTTGCTATATGAAGTCTTGATGGCGCAGATGTCTCTGACGCCCTTGGGGGGTTCTGTTCCTGGGGGGGTAGGGATTGAGTTGGCGACTAGGTCCTTCCTAGTCAAGCTTAGCAGATGGCCACTGGGTTGTCCTATCAATGGGCTGTACAGGATCCCTCACTCACTTAAAAGGCAGTACCTAAGTCCTGTCATTTTCAGAGGCATAAGTCCCTGGCTAGGCCCTACCGCCTAAACTCCTGCGTGGATTTTCCCCAGGTCTGCTTGACTCCCACTGGCCAACTGACTAGAAAATGTTCCCTCCCTCTGTTAAGTATCCCTAGGTCAGGTGACCTCTAACCAAGGCGGCAAAAGTAAAAACCACACCTCCCTTCTAGAAGGTTCCAGCACATTCCAGGAGCTTCCCCATTCTACCTATGGGACAAAAAAGGCGGGCTGGTGTCGCAACATTGTTGTGGGGTTCCAGCCAGCTCCTGGCAGCTAGGGTGCTACTAGAAAGACCACTCTGCAGTAGCAGGGGCCTGTGGCAGCCATCTTGGGAGAAATAAAAAACGAAAAAATTCAGGGAAAAGGGCCAAGTCCAACAATGCCCTGACCAATATTGTGTACATTAAGACTTCTGACTATAAAATACTATCGAAGTGTCCCAAGAGTTCTCCCAGTGATAAGATGGGTGTATAGCTCAGAAGTGTGTCAATGGCTGCAGTAAGGAAATACAAACGTATAAGAGAGAGGCTTACAAGCTGGACAAATAAGCAGACATTCTGGCTGTAAAGAATTTGAGGCAACAAGGGACTTCTTGACAAGAGCTACTGAGCTTGTGAGAAGCTGCACCAGGGATTGGAGAACCTGAGCTTAAGGGGACTGACAATCACCCAGAAGAGCCCTGAAAGTGTGAAACAGTGTGATGCACTGATATGGCATCTGAAACCCTTTTCTCCCGGATTTCGCATTGTACAGAAGGTCCCATTCATTTTTACAGTTCTAACACCATTGCAATTAGGCCTTCAATTACACTCTTTTAATAATCTTTTCCTCTCGCTTCTGCCCAACTATTGAAAGAAAATTGTAATTGAAGTATGCATTGGTTATGGGTTTCTTCTCGGCCTAATATTTAGTGGGGCACATTCTTCTTTCTGCTTGTGGGGATATACAATGATAACACTATAACGACTTTGCAAAGTTTGCTGATTTCAACAGCTTTGGGGAAAAAGTGAATATTTCCACCAAAAGAGTTGTAGAGACATATTTATCGTGGGGATCATTTTCTCCCATGAGAAGGCTTACATAAAAATAATTTTGGCATCAAAATCTCCAGCTAAACTAGGTTTCTAATGGATACTGCTTTGTAGATTCCTTAAGTGTACTCCCCCAGACACCAGAGTGAATTTCAAAATATTTTTGCAGCGGTTCAGAGACACCAATATCAGTTGGGGCACTTGACACTCTAAACAAAGTCTTGTGACTCAATGGCAAGTGACATATATTAGATATAAAGGACACTCTGCCGTTGGTGACATTTTTTCCATGTCTCTATTGACTAAGGCTCCAAAGCAACCAATATTGCTTTAGTCCTATTTTTATGTATTTACTTCAAATTTGGGGACATATCCAATTCAATGTCTTTGGACTTAAAGGCCTGTGCCACCGCTCTCTATTTATGCATCTGCAGTAGGGGGAAGATTTATCATTTTGTCATTAAACACAAAGGAGCAAGACACCTTGCTGTGCTGCACTGCGTGAAAGGGAGAGGGCAGGAATGTGCCATATCTATCAAAACATGGTGCATTCCTGTCCTCTTCTTGCACTGTCACACTCAGTGGCGCCTACCACCAATGTAGGCACCCTTGCACCGTGGTGCAAGGGTTCCTATTTTTCAGGCAGAGTTGTTTTGTGCAGGAAAGGACACCTTCCTGCACAAAAAACAATCCTTAGAGTCAGTTCCCTCTTTCTAAGTGTGCTGCAGAACATTTGGAAAGAGGAAACAATGAGGAGAAAGAATGATATTTCTCCTTGTTACACTTCTGGTGGAAAGGTGTACAATTCTGATGCATTCCTAGGTCTACCAGTGTTGGAAAACCTGGGAATTCATCAGCATGCATTGGTGGATGCATGGGAACATCCACACCCCACTCATGTAAGGCCGCCACCACACAGTGTAACACAAGGCATCAACTTGTGCTGCCTTGCTTTACACTAGATTTACCAACCCATGCAGGGCTATGCAGGGCCATGCTGGATGGCCTTGTATGCTTGGTAAATTTGAATACTGCTTTTGCGTTGCCTGCGGTCACCATGCAAGGGCACATCAAAACATTGATAAATCTGCACATAAGAGTGGATTCGGCATCTTGAGTACCGTCATACTGCCTCAACTGTTCTATCAGATCAGATTTAACTTTATTTATTTTGGTTTGCAACCCAAGCCTAGCAACAACATATATTCTTTATAAAATCAATTTCAACCAAATTGGAAAAAAGCAGATGTTTTCATGACATTCTGATAGACTTTGACTACAGAAATGAAAAAGATTAATGACCACCGTCTGTCATTGATAATGAAAAATATACAAAAAGCATTAATAATTTAAAAGCTAAATATTTTTTGTGTGCCATCCATTAAAGTAAAATATGACATACATCCTGATTTAAAACAGGGGTGAGCATAACTGGCATAACCGAGCATAATTACTTGTAATTAGCACAAAATTACTCATACTTATGTGAGAGGCATAATCCAGCATTTAGTGCTATTTTCTTGGCTCAAAATGCACTCTTGCGTCTAAAATGGTCCAGAGGATGCATTTTGCACTACGAAAATAGCACAGAGAGGCACAAGCACCATTGTTTTTTGCGGTGGCAAAGGAGCAGATTCGCAGAATCTGCCCCTTAGCGACCGCAATTTTTGCATTTTGGATGCATCATCCCAAATGCACAAATCACTATTTAAGAAATCCCAAAATTTGCGATTACTTAAATTGTGATTGCATTTAGGGAATCGCAAATTGCGATTTCCTAAATGCAATGCAACAAAATAAAATAGCGATTTTGATTTTAAGAAACGCAAATTACCATCAACTTAAAGTTGATGGTAGTTTGCGAAAACTTTAAAAAATGCACAAAAGTGCATCTTTCAAAGTTCTATGTTGCACACAGACATGTTCTTGGGGCATGTGTGTGTGCAACATGTTTTTTAATTGTACTTTCAAAGGTGCATCAGGGTGTCCTTTTGGCACCCTTGAAATTGCATGCACAATTTGCGAGTACCTATTTGGTGCTCGCAAATTGCGCATGAAATTCCCATTGAACATTTAAATTAACTTTGCAAGTATTTCTGAATATTGCAGAATTAGCAGCGTACAGTTGAACCACATTCTTTATTAATTCTGAAGTGTTTTGGAAACAAATCAATACACTAGGTGATAGCATTTCCACAGAGTAATGGTTGTGCACTTTATAGCTTTATTTGTAAAACGGTATGCCTGTGCAAATGTAATGGTCATTTTAACTGAAATTGTGTTGTCTGTAATGGCAGTGTGCTACCATACCATGCATACTTCACTCTGCTCTTCACCACTCCATGCCACTGCACTCAACTCCATTCTTCACCCCTTCACTATATGACACTTTACTTTGCATGACAGAAATCTGCATCACTCCACTGTACGCCACTTCACTCTACACTATTCCACTCCGCACCACTCTATGCCACTGCACTCTCTGCCACTCTACCCTGCACCACTCCACTCTGCACCACTGCGCTTTACTATGCACCACTCTAATCTATGCCACTGCTTCTATGACGCTGCATTGTACGCCACTGAATTCTATGCTGCTGCACTCCATGCCACTGTGTTGAGTTTTAACGGGGTCAACCTAATGAAAAACTACCCGACCTGGGTCAGTAATACAATATGCTCTAGAAGTGGTCGTGGTAGTATTTGTTTTAAAAACACATACAATGTAAAAAGCATTCACCGCTTGGAGACTCAATATGATTCAAAGGACATGAATTTAATTCCATGAATTATGCAAGCATTAAATGCAATATAAAGTCAAAGCATTAGTGGTTAGCAACACAGTTGCTCCAATCAACAGTAGTGCATTCAATATTTACAGTGCTCTCATTGTGAAGAAAAGCAAGGGTAGGGTCAATGGTAGTGAATCAGTGGGTGAGGGACGGGGTAAAGGTATAGTGACATATATTTACATTTGTTGTTACATAGAACTGGACCTTTCCGGCCTAACATAGGTCAGTTGTTCCCATGTTTAAACATAGCTCAAAAGTACATATTGTTTTAGTTGTTTAATTCTTTGAGCTTGCGGACAGTTGGTAGATTGTCTACGTTTCGACCTCTTATATATGGAGGGAGATTTGTTCCTCACATTGGGGTCTTCGTCAGGGCCAGGCTGGGAAGAGCACTTGTAGAGGGAAGGACGGTCAGCGTTCCCCTTCTGAAAAAACCAGGGGCAGACGCAAAGAAACTTAAAATTTTGAGGCCAATCTCCCAGCTCCCTTTTTTTGCAAAGGTGCTGGAACAGCACGTGCTGAAAACTCTGTCACATTACCTAGAAGTCAATCAGCTATTGCAAACCACTCAGGCAGGCTTTAGGGTCCACCACAGTACAGAAATGGTAATGCTGGCTGTGATGGATGAATTTAGGCTCATGGCCGACAACAAAAATCCAAGTGCCCTGGTCCTGTTGGACCTGTCCGCGGCATTTGACACTGTCAACCATGACCAACTATTGTCGCGGATCTCGGAGATGGCCATCCAGGGACCGGCTCTCAGATGGCTCACGTCCTTACGAACAGACGATCACAGAGAATACAGTTGGCCGACCAGGTGTCTGTCTCCGGCAAACATATGTGCGGGGTTCCACAGGGCTCGGCACTGTCCCCCTCTTGTTCAATGCCTACCTCCAGCCCCTGGTGGCCGCATTGACTCACATGGCGTGCTAGGTCTACAACTATTCAGACGACACCCAAATCTTTATCCAGATAGACAACTCCCCCTCTGCCCATACACAATTGCAAAACATTTTAAAATACACAGTAAACTGAATGACCGCCAACTCCCTAAAAATTAATCCCGACAAAACCGAGGTACTGGCCATCACCACGGACACCAATCCCTGGAGTGACCTCTTTTGGCCTCCGGAGCTTGGCACAAATCCTAAGCCAGCCGAGGCCGTAAAAAGCCTGGGCATCAAAATTGATGCCAAGCTCTCCATGTCCCACCAGGTATCCGCCGTAGTAGGAACTTGTGTAGGCCTGCTAAGGCAGCTACGGAAGCTGGCCCCCCTCCTCTCCTTCACTACACATAGATTGGCGGTGTCTGCCATGACAGTGTCACAAATGGATTACGGAGACTCCCTGTACATCGGCCTCCCAGAAAAGCTGCTTGCCAAATTGCAGGTGATTATGAACGATGCCGCCAGACTGATCTTCAGACTTCCAAGGAGGGCCCACGCCACCCCACTTCTACGACAGCTGCACTGGCTCCCGGTCATGCAGAGAACCAGGTTCAAGGGCCTATGCACTGCTCATAAAGCCATTTATGGCCAGGCCCCTGCTTACATAAAAGATCGGCTGGTACACTACACGCCCAGCAGGCCCCTCTGCTCTTCGGATGCAGTCCTGCTGGCCTGCCCTCCTCCTCGAAAGGAGGCAGAGCCTTTTCGACCTTAATCCCACAACTGTGGAACAAGCTGCCTGCAAACCTTCATAAGGAACCCGTCCTCCTCCCATTTAGGAAGAAGCTAAAAACTCTTTTCTTTGCGGAAGCCTGGGGCACAACCTAACCAATCATTCTCACACTTTCTGGCACATGTGCCACGGTAGGGCTCTCTCTCACAGCGCTTAGAGACCTGGAGGTGATAATGCACTCTAGAAATCCCTATTACAATTACATCAAATCGAGGGATGAATCTCCATTTCTTGTAGGAGTACCCAGGAAGTCAGATTCTGTGACCTTAGCCACCTACTCATCATCTTTAATATGCCCATGAATCTTGGCATATGTGTTTACTCTAGGACCAGGTGAAATTTCTGTTACGCTGGCATGAAATTCCTGGAATGATGCTATAAACACCATGTTGTGTACTGTACTTACACACCGTTCACACCACCGTCCTATTGCGGGAGCATCTGAACAACTCAAACAACCGGACCTCAAGAAGCCGGTGTTCAATGCACTTTTATTTGTTTGCTCTAATATCTATTGCACAACGTGTCCAAAATGAATGCAAGGAAGTATTTTTCACTAAAATATAGTGCTGAACGCTGGATTAGCATTTTGTGTAATTACATGTAATTTTTCTTTGTTTTTCTAAAATTTTGTATATTTACACAAAAGCAAATGATGCAAATTTCACACACACTTGGTTTATTTGCACATCTACGGGAGCCCAATCAGTTACAAGGAGAAGCTTGCTAGTAGAGTCACCCCAGGATCTACCATATGTATCGCATCCAATGGGGATGTATATGGCAACTGATGTAAAGGCAATACCCAAATTACCACTTTTCTTTAAATGTGATCTTTTAAGAAGAATGCCAGGGAAGAGTGAGAGATAGGAATTAAGCAGGGGCAGTGGCACCGAGGCTCATATGTTTGAGATAATCTCTACAGCATGCTCCAGGCATGGGAATACAGACAGATAGTATTAGTGCAGCAGCTCTAGTCACACTGGGGCATAGTAGATCCACATCAACCTACTTCTAGGATAGAGCACTGGGATTTATCTATCATTAGTTCAGAAGGTACAGTGGCACTGCAGGTGAAGGAGCCCACTCCAAATCGATTTGCAGACATTTCACCACGGGGCAAACACCGACACACTCTGAATATCGGTGTTTGCCCATCGGTGATTGCCTTTTTTTCTATTTTATGGGGTGCGCTCCCCTGTGCCCCTGCTGCCCACCCCACTGTGCCCACAGGAATTTTGCCATCTACTACTGCAGAGCTGTTTAATTAAGTGCTTCTGTGCGCAAAAGCAAAATGTCTGTTGGCACAATTTTAACGTACGCTAAAAGTCTACATACCTTCCAAGACCAAGCATGGCCCACAAAGGTACAGTTATCATTAGTGCAGAAGGTGCAAATGGAACTTGGCACCTGCAGGGTGAAGTGCCAACAGCATCTTGTTTCAGGCATTAAGGATTGAGATGCTACCATCATTGTATTTTTGTACTGTAGCACTTACACAGTGCTGTATACCCCTAGCCTGCTGCACCATGAGAAAGTGTGTCGTTGGCAGAATGTTGCATTATTTGTGATGATAGACATGCTCCTATCTTGTCTTAGGGCGCAGTGCCCATGGATGGACATGAGCTGTGAGAGACGGGTACATTTTAATATAGTTCGGACTGAAACATATAGGCAGCAACAAAGCAGGTGACTGAATGCATGTACCTAAAAAAAGTGCTGTAATCAGAGGTCTAGTAATACAATTGGCAACATGCACAAGCCAAAGATCCTCCAAAATATGTAAAATGATGCCAAATTGGCAAGATTAGGAGCTAGTGCTATGAGCAGCAGCCATGCACCTTTTACAGGCCTGGGCTCTAGCTTTTACTATACAATTATTTCCACCGAAAGATTTTGGACTAAAAGAAATGCTGCTCATGCGTTTTCTTGTCAAGGGTTTACTATATTTAAAAGAAGACCATTAGCTCAATTAAACTTGATTATATTGCAAAGGACTTGCGTAAAAAAAGCACACAAACATTGGCACGCAGTTAATATTTGTGTATAAATGCATATTTAAGTCAGAACTATTGGCTTTGCTTCTGGAAAAATGTCGACATGTCAAATTACAATATAATTTTGTTTTGTAGGGCAATTGCCTTTGTGAGGCCCAGCCTTTTAATTTAAATAACTTTTGCAGCTTTTCAATCTTTTATATTTCACTGCTGAGTATACTTTAAGCATGTGTGCTGTTTTAAGGTGAGTTGACTCTTTTGAGATGTCACTGCAGTTCATAGAAATCTAATGACACTGTGAAGAGGGGGTGAAAGTGGCTGGGCTGTCTTGATGGGAGCTGGGAGTGTCAAGGTCTAGGCCCTTTGTTATTCAGAGGTGCCTGGGCCAGCCACATTCGCACCTCTTTCTCCTCGGCCACTGGGATTGCAAAGGACGCCTGCACCTTGCACATCAGCAGGAGGGGGAAGGGTCTGACACGGAGGATGGAGTTGGGATAAGGTCTTCCCTTTAGAAGTGTATTGTTCTCTGGTTTGTTGGACGGGGAAATACAGCTTGCAGTCTTAAACTGTGCGAAGGCGCATTTCAGCATATTGAAAGGCTGACCTAGAAATTGCTTTTAAAAAACGTCTGTAATCCATTTTGGGGAAGAATAATTAAGAGTGCATCCCAAGCAAAACGAAGGATGCCTTATTTAAAATATGTAAACATATATATTTTTTTTTAAAAGCTCTACTCCTGCATTATTATGGGAGTTTTTTCTGAAAACACACACTTTGAACTTTTCTAGGTGTAGTTTCGCTTTTGTTCTGGTCTGAATGTGATCTGGAAAATGTTTGGCCTTGCTTTGAAGACATTCTAATGGGTGCTGCATGTAGAATTTCTAAACAGTTCCACTCTAGGTTGTTGCTAGTGGGGTGTGCAAATAGTGAAATTTGCTTTTTGGTCATTGCGAAAAATTATAGCAAACTTAAATGAAATTAGGTATAATTGTGCTAAATGTAAATCTGTCAGTTTTCATTAAATTTTAGTGCAAAATGCATCCTCACGTAAAATAATTTGGCAATAGGATGCATTTCAACAAAAGCACCACAAACAGCCACTTACATTCTGTTGTTCCTGCGCATTGGCTGTAATTTTTTACTGCAAACTGCGCGCATGCAGTAAATGTTTACCGCAAATTGCATATAATTACTCAAAGTGGCATATATTTATGAATTTTGCATAAGAAGCATAATACAACATTCAAGAAATTACACAAATTACACCTTCGAAATTTAAGTTTCACCCAGGCCTGGGTACCCTTCCTAAAAAGGAAGTTTAGTGCCTAAGAACTGGGGGGCAGATTATGTTGAACCCTGCGCCACGTTGCGCCCTATTTACATCGTGACACATCTATGGAGATGCGTCACGGTGGAAAGCCCTGCGCCACATGAAACCTGCGTCAGGTTTCATGTGGGCGTTTCTACGCAGGGGAGGGGGCGTTCCGTCGCAGGAACGCCCCTGAAAAGTGACTCAGTGTAATCTACAAGATTTCACTGAGTCACTTTTCCAGCGCTGATGCGTCAAAACCCTGCGCCTGCTTGAAGCAGGCGTAAGGCTTGACGCACCACGTTACAGATAGGGCAAGTTGGAAGAGTGCTGGAGTTGCGTGTCGCACGCAACACTACTTCAGCACTGCGCCAACTTTACGCCCCAGATGCGACACGCATCTGTTTATTCCTGCGCCATGATGCGCCGCATTGGAAATGCGGCGCATCATGGGTGGCGCAAGGGTAAACTTGCGTGCCGCATCTTTCCTGGCACATCCCTGCTGATTTGCAGAGATGCGCCAGGCAACATAAATCTGTCCCTGGGTTTGCAAAGAGTAGCCTATGAAATGCTGGTTTTATTCTTTAAGGAACTAGTAGTTTAGATTATCCAATTGCAAATGCAGGACTACAAGTCTTAGAAAGCAAAAAAGGCAGGATGAGTGCCTGGTAGTGGATATCTTTATCTTTAGTAAATGAACAAGACTCTTATCTTAGAATTGCAGTGAAAATAGCACATTTAAGGCTTCATTTGGGTTAACATGACCATTGTAATTGGGACTGAGCAAGGATTGCCCAAACCCAAAATCATTTTATTTTAATAAATAGTAAAAAGGTTAATTTGCAAGAAAATACAGGATTATGCCTTTGAAATGTCTGTCCTTTCTGCTGCTAGCATGAGATTCTGGTGAACAAAGTGTGTTTAAATGCAAAGTGTGTTTAAGCCTGCAGTACCACCTCCTGTCTCCAGGGGCAGAGCTGAGCAGAAATATAAACACACTTGTTGAAACACAGGTCCCCACAAGGCAATTTTTTAAAAAGTTGTAAAAATTTACACAAATGTTCCTGAAGCCATTTTTTATGATTTAGAAGACATTGCCTTGTGGGGACCTGGGTTCAGGTCCCCACAGTGCAATCAAGTCCCCACAGCGTGAGTGTGTTATCACACCCAAGTCCCCACAAGGATAGTAACACAAACCCACACACACACGCACACACACACACACATGTATAATGTAAAATATATGAATATATATAATATTATTTACATATATTACAGTAAACATATGTGCATACACACCTGCAATGTGTAAAACCACTGAAACTCACAAGTTATATTTATGAATGCACACAACAAACAACATAAATCACCGTTTTCTGCCATACTATTTTCTGTTTGTGTTTATCTGTGCTGTCAGTAAATAGGTATTTTGTGCATGACAGACCACCAGAAGCTTTGTTGTGTGCGGCCATAAATGTAACTGGTGAATTTCTGTGATTTTATGCATTTGAGCCAGAAACATAACTACAGTTTTAACTGTGGTTTTGTCAGTGAATTTCCTTGTTTATTTATAATGTACTTAATTTTTAACACCCATTGTGTGCGTCCAACGGCCGTGCATCAGTGGGGCTGGGTGCAAAGCCTGGCCTGCAGGTGCTGCATGCAACTTACCGTGGCTGCAAATCCCCTGCAGTGAACGGCTGCAACCAGATGTTGAAAATTGAAACAGCGATGTGATTAAGCATTCACTAAAGACATGAATTCCCCTTACTTAGAACGAGTCTCTCTTCTTATGTTGTCTAATGTCCGGACTCCATTTTGTATTGTCATGTCTCCACGTGCTCAACACGAGAAGAGTCCTATCTCCGTCTCAGTTGCTCTCGTTATCTGCCTAGTAACAGGCTATAAATAGTTCCTTTGTCCGTCTGGCGCATGCCCAGACTTGACCACATCTGTTATCAGTTAGTCCTTCCTTGACCATGTTTTCGCGGGCTCAGGAAATTAGTTACTCCGCCCACGTATTGATTCTGTATCGAAAATGCCCATAAAAGGTAATGAATTCTGCTTCATGTTGTATCCACCCACTTATGAGCCCCTCTTTTGTGTATAAAAGGGGACTATGTATGCAAGTTCTTTGTGCTACTCTATGCAATACTGAAGAGTGTTGTATAGGTTGTAGGACCACCCTTAAGGGTTAATAAACTTTGTCTTTGTACTTTGCAGTTTCCGTGCCAACTTCCTTGTAGTTTCCATTACAGGAGAGTGAACCCTTGTATCCTGCGGGCCTAGCTGGGGCCTGTATTCATCAATTGGCGCCCGTCACGTGGGGCTCATCGGCGACTCGGCCGCTCGAAGGACTGGTCGTGACGAAGGTGAGGAATTTGGCCGGGGATGTGATCACTGCCAGTGGCATTTTAGTCCTGGCATCCCGAGGTTTTCTTCCTTCCCTTCCGACCTGACCATCTGGGTGGCGCCGGTCCTCGACTGAGACCTCTTCTGTCGGTTTTGCCGTGACAGCCGTTTGGGCGAATTTTGGAGCTTGGCAGTTGGAATCTGGACACTCTTGATTGGTAAGAACCGTTGTACGGTACTTGCTCCGAGTTTTGAAGCCTGGGTTGGCCATTTGAGTTTGATTTGTGATGACCGGTCACATCTTGTATTGATTACTGTGAGAATATATGCGTTGCAACACATATAGGCAGGTAATGTGGAGATATTTCTCCGGAGTTGTGTAAATTTGAACGGCACAAGGTTTAAGTGCCATTTTTTTGATAATACTGCATATTTTGCATTATTTTTGAGCATGCCTGCTTTTAGCGCACTCCGTAAGTGGTGCTGCTGCTTTGGAAACCGGTTAAACCTCGAGGAATCTGCTCCGGCTCCCCCAGAGGGGACTCCTAATAGGGATATGTATGTGAAGCATGGTCTTTCTTCTATAATGTACAGCGCAGTATGGAGGAAATACACCAAAAAGGATCCTGAGTTGCGCTGGCCTTTGTATGGATCGTTTGATATGCGTAAGATTGAGTATGTGGAACAGTGTATGTGTAAACGGCGTGCTCGTCAAGATATGTTTGAGTGTGTGCGGTTATGGGTGAAGGAAGTGCGTGAGCGAGAAAAACGTGAGAAAGCGCTGTTTGATAAAGAGCAACGGAAGAATGATCATGTGCGAGCACAGGAAGCGAAGCGTCGGGAGGAAAGAGAACTGACGGAGAGGCAAGAGAAAGAGCGTAGGTTGCAAATCTCGGGTCAATATGCTGTCCGTCAGCCACTTTATCCTGTCCTTACTAATCTTGACGATGATTTTTATTTATTAGATCGCTCTCTGCCCCCTTATGTTGGCGCGTCTGCCCCGAGGTCACAGGATTCTGGATCGGCTTCGGATAAGGTAGACACGCGGTCCATGTTATCGGTTGACCGAATGGGTGAGCTTCGGAAAGTTTCTTTTTGTGCACTTAAGGGCAAGTTATCCCTCACTGAATTGTTGGACTCTTGGGAAAAGTGGCAGGATAGAGAGAAGTTGTATTTTTTGGGACACTTTTCTGATTAAGTGATTTCTGCTTTTCGGAAATATTCAGAAGTTTTTGAGCCTGATGATGTAGTATTAGATGCTAAAGCATTGCGTAACGGTGTTTTTTCTCCCTCTAAGGCGCCTGATGCGGCTCGACGGCTGTTTGCATTACGGGACGCGGCGAGCAACCTTAAAGAGAGAGCGCGCCAACAGGCAGGGGAGCAGGAGCAGTCGAATCCACGTGTCGGCGATGACCAGTCATCTACCTCCCACTCAGATAAGGACGAACTAGTGCATGCTAAACCAATGCGAGAGGCGGCACCTTTGTATGTTCCTCCCAAAGGAGCGGGAACTAGTTTGGATATTACTTCCGCCGATGCTAAGGGATATTTTGTGTATAATTGGGTTTATACTCCCTGGCATAGAGCTGATATTATGGCATTAAAGAATGCACTGCCGGACCCCCGCAAGAATCCAGCGGCTTTCTACGAAGAAGTCGAAGGGGCCTTGAATTCTTGTACTATGACCTTAGCAGATATAGATCTGTTCTTTGGGCTTATCTTACCGCCGGATATGTGGCGATCTGTGCGGAAGGTGGATGATCAGGCCGTTTTTAAGGCTAAGTGGTCTGAGATCGAGGATGAGGATAGGGAGAGGAAACCCGCGCAAAAACCGCCTCAGATTATCTTAGATCTCCCCGCTGCTATTTTGACCAAGTTGAAAACGATTATTCCCCCTAAAAAGATTGACTGGAATATGTTAGCCTCGTGTAAACAGAAGATTGATGAATCAGTTGCAGATTTCTTTACGCGCTTTGAGGAGACATTTCACGATTTTAGTGGTCAGTCACTTACGGATGATACAGGTCGACACCTTTTTGTTGATAAATATGTGGCGAATTTATTACCAGAAATAGCAGCTCGTTTAAAAGCGAGTGAAAGTTCCTGGTCCACCTCGTCTCCGACATCCCTCCTGACTATAGCTCAGTATTATGAGCGTCAGGAACAAGAAGCGAAGGGGCAGGAAGAGAAGAAATCGAAAGATTTAAAGACAAAGGTGATGTTAGCGCAAATGTATGGTCCGCCTCGTCGGGGTGTCGATAGGGGTAGGGGAGGATTTTATGGTCCCCCTTTGGGTCGGTCAGATGTTAATCGCAATCAATGTGCGTATTGTAAACAGTCGGGTCATTGGGCCAGAGATTGTCCGGCGTTGTATGCATCTCGCCAGGGACGTGGTCAGGGACCACCGAGAAGTAGAGGGGGCTTTTCGAATTTAAGAGGAAATTCTAATGATCGTGCTCGTTTTGACCCTAATGCGCAGCAACGAGATAGACCTAATGTATTTGATCGGCAACACCAGTATCAGATGTCTGGGGCTGATCGCTCTGGGTACCATGATTCGCAGCATGCGTAGGATTGCGTTGGGTGGGGGTTGGAACCTGTTGAAGTGCCGGTTGATCAGAAGGGTCCTTATGTTTCAGCAAATGTTTTGGGTTCTACTGATCGGTTCCTAGTTGATACAGGAGCCACCCGCAGTGCGCTGTCTAAACAATTGGTTCCGAGGGCTCCCCCATCTGGCTTAATGGTTACATCGGTAGGGTTTGATGGTACACTCTCTCGAAGCCCTCTTTCCCGTCCCCTTGCATTTCATGTTGATCCCTTTTCTGCACCCTGTCCGTTTCTGCTTGCCCCGAACACACCTGACAACATTTTGGGTCTTGATATGCTCAAGCACTTCAGAGCTACGATCCGCTGCTCCCCCGCTGGCGTGCGTGTGATCTTGAATGATAATCACCCTATGACTGACCGTATGTGTGTGGTTGCAGAGGATACTGCCTTGGCTTCCCTCCCTTGTACTTTGTGGGCTACTTCGGATACTGACGTGGGACAGATGGTGATTCCGCCTGTCCACATTAGTGTCCAGGAGGGTGCGGTGTTACCGCGCCTCCCTCAGTATCGTATTTCCCAGGAAGGGGAGGAGGCACTTATACAGATTGTGCAGGATTTGATTAAGGTGGGAGTAGTGGAAGAAGTCCCCTTTAATGTTTGCAACAGTCCCATTTTACCCATCTTGAAGAAAGATGCGGATGCCAAAGTTTATCGGTTTATCATTGATTTAAGGGAAGTGAACAAGATCGTGATACCTCAGTATCCGGTGGTTTCTGATATCACGACGTTACTTACTCTGGTCCCGCCAACGGCGACCATGTTTTCAGTTATTGATTTGAAAAATGCTTTCTTTTCAATACCTATTCATCCTGACAGCCGATACCTTTTTGGTTTTACTTTGAATAATAGGTCTTATCGATTTTGTAGAGTGCCTCAGGGCTACACAGAAAGCCCTAGCATTTACAGTCAAGCGTTGAAAAGGCAATTGGATTCCTTTGTTCTGCCCGGGGGTGTCGCCCTTATACAATATGTCGATGACATCTTGTTGGCGGCTGACACTCCTGAGCTGTGTGAGCAGAGTACGTTATCCTTACTTTCCTTTTTGGCATCTCACAATCACAAAGTGTCAAGGAAGAAATTGCAATTCTGTAGACCAAAGGTGACTTATTTGGGTCACCTTTTGTCTAAGGAGGGGCGTGCACTCACATCAGATCGTATTCAAGCAATTTTGGACACGCCAGTGCCTTCCACACAGAAGGACGTGCGTGCATTTTTGGGTCTTGTTTCTTTCTGTAGGCAATGGATATTGGGATTTTCACATATAGCTAAACCATTGTTAGCCCTTTTGACAAAGGACACACCGATTCCTCTTCCCTGGTCAAATGAGTGTGAAATCGCTTTTCAGACATTGCGACAGGCTCTTTGCTCAGCACCAGTGTTAGGGACCCCTGATTATACGAAGCCCTTTTCCCTGTATGTGCATGAGAAAGATGGATGTGCATTATCAGTTTTAGTGCATATGCACGGCGACAAGCAGCGCCCTTGTGCATATTTTTCGGCTGTACTTGAGCCTGTTGCCGAGCATTGCCTGGTTGTTTTCGCTCGGTTGCGGCGACAGCTGTGTCAATACGTCAAAGTGAGGGAATTGTGTTATCCCATAAGCTGTTGGTATTAGTCCCCCACGCTGTTGATGCCCTGCTTAATCAGACAAAGACGCAGCATCTGACTAGTGCCCGTTTAACGGGATATGAGTTGACGCTTTTGGCTCCTCATATTACGTTAAAAAGGCGTGTAACGTTAAATCCGGCAACGTTGTTGCCGTTTCCGGAAACTCAGCCTGAAGCACAAAAAGCACACGACTGTATTCTTGTGACTGAGGAACAGACAAAGGGTCGTATTGATCTCCAGGATACGCCCTTTTCAGATGTAGATGGAGAACTGTGGGTGGACGGATCATGCCTGAAGCTACCAGATGGTACGGCTTCAGCAGCGTATGCAATTACCACATTACAAACAATAGTGGAGGCAGCACGCATACCGCAGAAATCAGCTCAAGCAGCGGAACTGATAGCATTAACACGAGCATGTGAGCTTAGTGCAGGATTGTGTATGAATGTCTATAAAGATAGTCGCTATGCCTTCGGAGTAGCGCTTGACTTCGGCCTACTCTGGAAGGAGAGAGGGTTTCTAACGTCACATGGAGCACAGATAATGCATGGCGAGTTAGTTCACAACCTTTTGACTGCGTTAACGTATCCAAAGAAGATTGCTATAATTAAATGCAGTGCCCATAAGAAAGTGGTTGATAAGGTTGGAGAAGGGAGTGCTTTGGCAGACCGGGTGGCACGAGAAACTGCGATGCAGCCTGGTGCTACTGCAATGTATGTTGTGAAGTCGCAGGTAGAAAGATGGCACGATGCAAGGAGAGAAGTGCTGGAAATACAGAGGACCGCTTCCGATAAGGAACGGGAACAATGGTCTAATGATGGAGAATTGGATGATGAAGGTTGTTGGAGAAATAAGCAGATGGATAGATGGAAGTTACCCACAGCTTTTGTACAACCTATGGTTCAGATGGCACATGGGCTAGCACATGTTGGAGCTTCCGCAATTGTAAAACTGCTTACTCAAGTTTGGGAGCATCCAGAGATTGCTAGCACGGCAAAGAGGGTAGTGCAGACCTGCATGATCTGCCTGAGGTATAACCCAGGAAAGGGTACCAGAACCCCGGCAGGAGGATTTGCGACACCCACTGCACCTTTTGAGGTTTTGCAGATGGATTACATCCAGCTTGAGCGCTGTAACAATCTGAAGTATGTCCTAGTGGTGGTTTGTGCCTTCAGTAAATGGGTTGAGGCATACCCTACGAAAGACAATACTGCAATGACTACAGCCAAGATGCTATTGAAGGAGTTCTTCCTTCGATACGGGGTTTGCAGATTGTTGTGGAGTGATAACGGACCTCACTTTATAGCGGACGTTATAAAGCATGTCCTGAAGGGTCTAGGCATTTCCCAGAAGTTTCATGCAGTATTTCACCCTCAGTCTGCAGGATTGGTTGAGAAGTATAATGGTACCCTGAAGCTTAAGATCGCTAAGATCCAAGCTTCGACTTCTTTGACTTGGCCAGATGCTTTACCGCTGGCATTATTGTCAATTAGATCGATACCGCATTCTCGAACCGGTCTCACACCTTATGAGATCGTTTTTGGACGCCCAATGAACATTTGGGGTCCACCGAAACCTAAGTCTGTGTGTGATGTACCTTGTGTAATGATGAATGATTATCTGGCACAGTTAACGGATAATTTGGTTTCTATTCATCAACAGGTTCGGGAGGCGCTCCCTGATCGGTCCACAGGTGAAGGTCATAATCTCCGACCCGGAGATTATGTTATGCTGAAGATTTTTGAAAGGACGAACAGCTTGGAGCTGAGATGGGTTGGTCCTGAGCAAGTCTTACTTGCAACGAGGACGGCTGTGCGGGTTTCCAATCGAAAGAACTGGATCCATTCCCTGCACTGTCGCAAAGTGCCGCCCGGATTGGTGGAGTCTGCTGTATTGACCGACCATCGAGAAATTCTGACTGCAGAGAAAGGCCGTGCTGTGGAACCGAACGATACTGAGGAGCTCTTTCCGGACCAAGCGATTCCTGGAAGAAGAAGATATCACCTCAGACCAAGGAAGTGACTGCTGTATTCAAAGTTGTCAGAACGGTCCTTAGGTTAGTGAAACGGAGAGCCAATGTGGCAAGGGGGGGGGATCAGCCCTGCATTAGTGTAGTGACACCCGTCTTGGCCCGCTGGTGAAGAAATCAACCGCTGCCTAAGGGGAAGAGTTCTGACAACCTTTTAGTTTCAGGAAGGTATTGACTTTTCATCCTAGAATGGAGAAGAAGAAGATTCTTTGCGCAACGGGTTTTATTATTACAGTAGCTATTGTTGGGATAACCACATGGTTTGTGGAGGATGTGACTCCTGCCGGGAGTTGCTTGTTTTGACTACTCAAGTGCCTGAGGAGCACTACTTTTACACCCTTCCGTATCAAGAATTGAAGCATCGTCAGTCGTATTTGAATAACACTTTCATCCAGATGTTGCATCACACCCATGTTGCCACAAATGCTACGAACTGTTGGATATGCGGTATGATGCCAGCTCATCAGAAGAAAGGAGGCAAGCCATTCATGCCTCTTCCTTTTTCTCATAATGGCTCTTGTAGAGCATGGTACACTTTGCTTTTTGCCACACGGAAACCTACAGTGGGACGATTACTCTTTAGACTTAATAGGGAATGTCACCAAGATAAAGATGGTTATCCACAAGCGAATGGGACCATATGGGAATGGGAAGAGTATCGACCAGACAATGAATCGATCCCCTACATTTTCACGAACACTAGAGACACTGTGGGGAAGGACCGATTTGTGATTCAAGTGGCACAAGCGGACCTGTGCGTCCAGAGTGTGGGCTATATTCCTGTTGGTGTTAGTGACTGTGTCACTATCTTGAACATTGATGGGTTGAATAATAGTACCTTCTTAGCATCCCATAATACATACTTCGTATGTGGGAATAAGGGTTATTATCGTTTGCCAGCCGGTTGGTCCGGGGTATGTTATGTAGCATTCTTATTACCCCCTGTATTTTTGGCACCTGCATCTTATCATAAAGATTTTAAGTTGTTAAATAATGTGACTGTAAATAGGTATAAACGTACTCTATCCATTGATGATGTTGACCAAACTGATACCAGTTTGCAACAGTATATTGATTTTAATTTAGGATTGTTTTTCTTTGTTGGAGCTGCCCTAAATAGTAGGAAAGTTCGAAGGTTAACAAGAGTTGTAGAGGCTGTGACCAATCAAACCGCTGCTGCACTTGGGAATCTCACGGAAGAATTACAAATTACTAGAATTGTCGCATTACAGAATCGCATGGTATTAGATGTTATGTTAGCTGACCGAGGTGGAGCGTGTAAAATTATTGGGAGTAGTTGTTGTGTGTTTATTCCTGACCACACGCCACCAGTCTATAATGCTATCAATAGGTTGCATAAAATTGCAGCTGAAATTCATACAGAAAACGGCACTTGGACCTTTTCTGGATGGTTTTGGGCATTGATCACTGCATGGGGATGGAAGGTTTTAACTGGTCTTTGTATTATCGTGGTAATCCTGTTTTCTTGCTGTATTTGTATCCAATGTGGTCCTTTGCTCTGTTCCCTATGTGTGTCATTCTGTATTCCCAATAAGAAAGCTATTGCCAATGTCACTTATCAGAAACATTTAACTAAAGAAGTGGAAGAGATGATGAAAATTGACATATATGATGATTATTCTAATAAGCCGGATGTCTTCAGTAAATGCTGAAAGGGTCGTCTGTTGAAAATTGAAACAGCGATGTGATTAAGCATTCACTAAAGACATGAATTCCCCTTACTTAGAACGAGTCTCTCTTCTTATGTTGTCTAATGTCCGGACTCCATTTTGTATTGTCATGTCTCCACGTGCTCAGCACGAGAAGAGTCCTATCTCCGTCTCAGTTGCTCTCGTTATCTGCCTAGTAACAGGCTATAAATAGTTCCTTTGTCCGTCTGGCGCATGCCCAGACTTGACCACATCTGTTATCAGTTAGTCCTTCCTTGACCATGTTTTCGCGGGCTCAGGAAATTAGTTACTCCGCCCACGTATTGTTTCTGTATCGAAAATGCCCATAAAAGGTAATGAATTCTGCTTCATGTTGTATCCACCCACTTATGAGCCCCTCTTTTGTGTATAAAAGGGGACTATGTATGCAAGTTCTTTGTGCTACTCTATGCAATACTGAAGAGTGTTGTATAGGTTGTAGGACCACCCTTAAGGGTTAATAAACTTTGTCTTTGTACTTTGCAGTTTCCGTGCCAACTTCCTTGTAGTTTCCATTACAGGAGAGTGAACCCTTGTATCCTGCGGGCCTAGCTGGGGCCTGTATTCATCACAGAGACTACACGTATCTTGCAGCAGGCACTCTGCAGTTGCTTGGGCACAATGCTTGGCATGCATCCAAGCACCGTGTGCTACCTCCGGCCTTTGCTTGGCACTCATTTTAGTGTTTGGTTTTGCTTGTGCTTTTTTTAGGCTGCTCTAAACTGAATGTACAGGAGAAGTCCTGTCAGCCTGCCATTGACCTCAAAACCACTGTGAGGAATTCAGATTATCGTGTGTCTAGCTTATTACTGAAAATCGGTTAACAGTATCCCTTATGTGGAATCCATAGAAATCAAATAGCTTTGCACTGCTAATGAGACCAAGAAAACATTTCTAAACTACAAGGATTGCATTTTTTGATTTGAACAACTGCCAAGAATAGTATAGTGAAATTTTATTTTGGAAAATAGTGCTGATATTAAGTCTAATAATACCATTCTTTAAACAGTTGAGGGCGCTACATTGGCATTAAAAGCATCAAAGTCAGGGTAAACTACGATCATCAAATCCACGTCATAGATACGCAAGCATTGGCAAAATATTTTTGGCCTGTTCCCTCCCCCCCCCAACTTCTGCCGTACATGTGCATGAAGAGAAGGCATCGATCTAGGGGTGAATTTTCTTAAAGCAAAAATCCCCCAAAAATTCTAAAATGGCCATCATACTGCATGCATGGCAGCCATCTTGGAATGATTGAAAGCCCATTGTATAAAAAGTGACCATTTTGGCATTTTAATGTACTGTTCCACTTTGGTTGACTGCCATTTTTTTATATAGTCTTAGAGCCCGCCGGAGCGAGATGTACCGGCCATTAAAGATCCGCAGCAGTGTTAAAGGCTGGAGCCGAAGGCGAGGGCCTTTAACAAGGGAGCGGGCCTTTAATTTTAATGGCTGGTAGAGCCCGCTACGGGGGGCTCTAAGGCTATTAGAACATTCTGCCCCTAGAGGACAGAATGTTCTAATTTGTACAAACAAAGGCCTCACGGAGCCCTAGGAGGTTGAAATCGCCTCGGACTCCATGAGGCTTTTGTTAAACATTGGAATGTTGATGCTACGGGCTTCTACTGGCCATTAGAAGCCCGGAGCACTCAATTGTTTTCAATGGAGCACTCAACATTCCAGTGTTCTAATGTAAATTTAAAACAAAAAAGTATGCATGCTACTGTTGAAAGAAAGAAGAGAGTGGGCTCAGTAACGGTCTAGCTGTTAGGTCCTTACAAGCAAATGAAAAGCATTGTCAAAAATAAGCATTTTCAAAGCCAACAGGTCTTGCCTTTGGTTGGTACAAGCTTTGTCAATGCCATATGGAAATGCTGTACAGCATCGGAAAGATGCTGTGCAGCATAACCAAAAGAAACAAAAAACAAGAACAGAGGTGGAATGATGTAACTGTAGTGACCACATCATTTCGTAGACACGTGCATTCATGATGACTTATGCAGGACTGTACGTCACAGCGCATGCACACCTATAAAATGACGTGGGAGCTGTATTTTTTATTTACTAATCTGTAAGGGATCTGTAAATTTAAAAATATGTAAAAGAAGCAATTCAAAAGTGCTTTTTTATAACAGAGAGGTAGACAGCAATTTGCAGCCTGGTCCTACCCTTCTCTTAAACCCTCTGCCCCCCCAAAACAAACAATTGTTTAAAAAAAAAAGATGTGGGGGGTATAGAGAAGAGGTGGGGAGCAATGGGTAGTGGGAGGAAAAGGGGAAAAGCAGCACACAAGACAGAGAAACATGGGGCAGGGATAAAGCAAACAAGTGAAAACGAAACGGAGTGCGAGAGAGGCAGTGTGGGTAGGGGCAAAGCTCATGTGAGAGAGATTTCAACACAAGGGAGACAGGAACACGGAGCGTAGGGGCTGTTATTTGAAGGGGGAAGAAGGAAGTGAAAGCATGGAAAACGCATGCACTCTCGTGGAGTGCTTAAGCAAAAAAAACAAATGTTACCTAAAAGTGCGAGGGAAAAGATAGAAGCTAGCCAGTCAGCGACAGTAGAGAGGCTATACTCGAGGGGAGGGGCAAACATAAGATAGACAAGCTTTGACAAGTAAAGCTAGTTTGTTCAGTAGTACCGTGCTGACAAAAAACTCACTTCAACAGCTCATCAGGGGTAGCAAGCGCTAAATAAATGCACACCATTTCCCGTTTTTATCCCTCCACTATCCTTCTCAATCCAAATAACTAATTAACATATGCACCACTCAAATTACTTTCATATTTCACTATATTAATTCACCACTAATCCTTTACGGGTTCCGAAGTAGCGTGCATCTCGCCGAAAATGCACCTTGACGCCTCATCAGGGGTAGCAAGTGCTATATAAATGCAATTACAATACAATAAAACCAATCACTGGAAAGCAATGGGTTGGGTATAAGCCTATATAAGCGTGTGCTGTCTGGAAGGCTTAACCTAAAAAAATATAATAAAGAGGAGGTCAGGAAGGAGCGTTGTGGGGAGCAATGGACAGAAATGTGCACAGGGGAGCTAGTGATTCGGTAGCAGTGTGAAGCTGCTGGACTCTTGCACAAGCAATTGTGTACATATGTAAACAATTATGAAGCATGGGGAAGAAAGAGAGGCAACGGATAAGCGAGGAGAAGATGGAGGTGTGGTAGTGAGTGGACTGGAGAGAATGTGAGGAAAGCAATCCATTACCACGGAGTGTTGAAAGACAATTAGAGAAGTCCTTCCCTAATGTCAGCAGTGGAAGGATAGAATTCTTCCAAGCAAAAGGAGAGCAGGAAACAGATCGACAAGAAGGCCATCTAGCCATGAGCAAAGGGCTGACCCAAAGTCCTCTAAAGGTCTTATTATTTTATCCACAATAGGTTTTCAACAACATGTAGCTAAAGCTGGCTGCATGCAAGACCTAAAAGCTGTCCGGGTTGTGGAATGAGTTTGCTGCTAGCTTTCACCAAGTCACAGTGGGGCACTGATTTGTAACAAAGTTGGGGCACATTTGGCTTCCGTCATTTGCTTGTTGTAAAATGTGAAATTTAGTTCCCAAACATTTGTCGTTCAGCAATCATGACATGAGCAGGAGTTGAAAATTGAAAAGGGACACCATGATATGTGAGTCTACACTTGTAGTTTATTAATTAACTTATTCTTGCAAGAAAAAATATAAGGGGCGTTCTCCTTTGAAACTGACAAATTGAATAGCACACATAATAGAGACCTCGAAGGTTAGGACAACAGCGATCCCATGGCCCTATAATTAAACTACCACCATGACGGTGACAGTTCCAAACAAACTTTCTTTGGAGTGGGTAGGGTTACATTTTACACGCTCCTTTAGTCAACTGGAACCTAGGAATATTTTAGATTTGGATGTCTTATTGGGATGAGAGTATAACATTTATAGCGTAATGCATAAAATGTGTTTCATAATTTGTTTTCCTTGTTTTTTGTTTTTGTGTACTGCTGCTACACAAAACATCCAAAATATTCCATATCGGACTGTACTCGAAATGAAAACATTTTCCCAGATGAATGGATAGGTTTAAAATTTTGACATATTACAATATGGTATTTTTGTTACCTTCCTTCATGGTTGTGTATGTGCAATAAAGACGTTTTTGTTCTGCACACTTGTGATTGAAAGGCAAATATTTCAACCCTTTTGCAGTAGTATGTTATTTAGAGGTGGGTGGGTAACCACTTCTCTGGTGGAGTTTGTGGAGTTTTGCCCACAGGGCGGAGTTTCTGAAAAACCTAGCCAACTGCTGTGTGGCAGAGTTTTTTTTCTCTCATGTGGCTCGTTACCAGTAAGTTGTTTAGCACAATCAAGAAAATGAAGTGCTAGACCGTCTCCCAACAATATTTCTCAACGTGGGCGGTTGGATCAGGTCGATACTGCTTGCGTTGAGAAAGCTTCCGCTCGTGGTGAGAAAGCTGCCACTCTAGTAGAAAATCTATTCGAGTAGCAGAAAGAAGTAACACCCTCTGGAGTGCTGCATGCAGCCATTCGCGCTGATTTACAGCACAGGACAAGCTCCCGGTGCTAAAAACCAGTGCGAGCAGAGTGACATGCAACAACTCCTCTGCTCGCGGAACTCCGCGGAGTCTCACAGAGTTTTTAGGTAACTCCCCGTGGAGTTAAATTCCATGAGTTCCACTCACCTCTAATGTTATTTAGCATTATTCACTTTACAAGCACAGGTTTGCATATGTTGAAAGCATTGGTGCATATTATTATACTGCTTTTACTGATCAACTTTCAGCTGTTGCTAAATCCTTTCTTTTTTAGCTGATTACAATGAAATGCATACTGCATCTGTTTACCTACAAAGGCTTTCATTTAAGCCCGGTTTGAACCACTGCCAGTCTCTTTATCTTAAACTGCATACATCGCTTATTCACAAACTGCAACTCATACAAAATGTTGCAGTGTGGCTTGCACTCAGCTCTATATCTCGGGATCATACTTCTACAGCCCTGACCACTCTACATTGGTTGCCAGCGAATGAACAGATTACGTTCAAATCCCTTTGTCTTGTGTATGAAGCTATTTTCAATTCAAATCTTTTCTCTTTTGTGCTATGGTTTTTGCTGGTACAATCCTTCTTGAAATCTAAAGTTACATTTCTCCTTAAGGTTCTGAGGTTCTATTGCAGAAGATTGGGCAGTCAAGCTTTCTCTGTAGTTGCGGCCACAGCATGGAATTCCCTACCTCTTTACCTTAGGCAGAACCCCAGTCTTCACAATTTCAGGAATGCCTGAAGACCTGGATTTTTCCCCAAAATATGAATTCTCATGCGTCGCTGTCTGCCCTCTGCTGTGCTACTTTTTAGGTGTCGTCTAGAGAGAGTACATGTGCTGTGTCTTCAATACCTTTTGTATCCTATCAGTGGGCTTAGAGACTACCCATTGCAATCCATTGTATTGTTTTGGATTTATATAGAGCTTACCTGCCCTATGTGGGGCGCTGAAACGCTTGCCTACATGGGTGGAATGCTTCACCATGTAGAGGGTGTGTGGTTGGGAGTTTGTGGTCTTTCTTTTGACCTTATGTGGGAAGGTTTCCATGTTGTGCATGATGACCAATGAGGTGCGGTTATCATGATGTGCAATGCAGCGCTTAGCAGTGGGATGGATGGAAAAGTGTGAGAGACAAGCATGCAGTGCTGGAGCAGGATTTTCTAATGAAAATCTGTAGGGTTTTGAAGCTCTGGTTTGTCTATTTGTCATAAGATTAACATTATTAATTATTAATTACTAATTATTTGTTTTGTGTAAGTGTTTTACTTACCAATATGTATGTATGTATTAACAAGAGAGAACTACACGTGGGAATGCGTATGTGTTGCTATTAACAGTGTGCATGTTTTATTAAATAAACGTTGCTGAGTGCTGTTTATTTTAAGCACGAAACGCTTTTGAATTAATGCTTTTCTGTGTTGCTAAAGCTAGATAATTACATACACATAAGGGTATTAGTGGGGTTAACACTGTTTAATCACTATGCTGTGGTAACGTTGTTTTTGTCTCTTTTAATTAAGATGGTCCATTTTGGCCTAACCAAACATGTCCGCCGTTTGCAGCCTGGCCTCGAGTGAGAATTTGTGATGAGAAGGCCTTGCTGAACACATTTGATCACAGTCCTTGCCTGGTTAAAACTTTCCGTGAGGACAGCAGCAGTTCTGGGCAGGTTTCCAGATGTATTGGACAGCCTTGGAGGACAAAGGAACTGTTAAGAAAGAACTCTGAGCATTGTGTCATCGCTGAAGAAATGTGGTTGCTAAAGGATACATTTTTATTTTTGGTTCCTGTTCTGTCTTTTTATTTTTGTGATTTCTTGAGCGGAGATTTTCCAAATGTAGCGATGCTACATCCTTTCCTGCTCGCTCTGCTCAGCGGTTCGGCGGATGTGTAAACATTTAATGTTTCTTTAATATTGCAAGTTTCATTATAAATATACTAGACTAGAGAGGGTCTGCGTTCATTGCATTCGGGATTTTGATGCCCAAACCTGCGTTGGTGAGAATCGATGCTGAGAGGACGGTGACTTGGGAGATTTCTACTGAGAGACTTGTCCTGATGACCCATTCTGACATTTAGCTAGAATAGGTAATTATGAGAAAATGATTTATTCTGATTAATTTCTTTTGACTAATTTTAGATAAAGAATCATAATTTTAAATACGATGTTGGTGATTATTTCTTGTCAATTATTGAGTACTCTATTTAATTATTGATGTATAGATTGTTTAGATTATGACAATTGCAATAGCTAGGTCTTATCGACCTCGGTGTAGTTGTGGGGTTTAGGAGTTTTCTTTCCACAGGTTCAATGCTGGTGGAGTATTTGAGTGTATGTTAGTGAAATGGGCCCTAGTGTATGGTGAGTGTATGTGCGTGTAACTGTGAAATTACTCTATCCGTGGAAGTAGGGAGATTTTGTACACCCCAATCTGCATCAAGTTCCTGGTAGCAGAGGATGGTTATTGATGATTGTCTTGATCTGATTAGATTGCTTGTACATTAGCTTATTGATTATTGATTATTGGTGATGTTGGTATATGTACTAATACTATATGTTGGAGTCGTCATGTTGAGTTATATGTAGTGCTTCTGGAACTTGGGAGCTAGTAGCAGTTCCGTAGTAGGGCAGAGGGAAGTATATGCTGCTCTCGGGAAAGACGGGATTGTTGGTCCTGTACGTATGCAGGAAAGTCACATTGTCTGGATTCGGAATCAGTGACATTGCTGTATGTTACTATTAGAAATATTTCTGGTATATAAGGAGTGCGTATGGTAGTGAAGGTTATCTATGAAACTCTGGTTTTAAGTCCCAGGGATCCGTAAGGTTCGCCGTTAAAGCTTATCGCGGGAGAAGTAATAGGTATTCTCTGAACTTGTTTGAGAAACTGGGTAGAAGTAAGCTGCTTGGTTGATGTTTGTTATAATTCTGTAGTGGAGCAGATTGTTCGCTGTTCTCGGGAAAAGCAGGATTCTGTGTGTATGTACTATATTTTCTTGTATGAATGTGCGTGAATGTTCGTATTAGTTGATTGTAAGACTCTTTGGACAAGTCCTAGAGGAAACAGTTAAGGAATGTATGAGTGAATTTCGTTGATTCTTGTGAAATAGATTTTCTTTACTATTCTGTGGTTAGCGAAGCAGACAATGGAGATGTTTCTATGTTGTAACTAATAGATTTTGTAGAAATTTGACACGGAGTCTACTGAGAAATTTTGTAAAGGAGGGGTAGACGAGTGACAAGAGACAGGAGACAGAAGCGACTGCAGCGACTGCTGACGTCAAACAGACCGCGCTCTGATTGGATATTAGATCAGGATAGTGCTCGCGCTGAGATTGGTGTGTTGGTGTGAGCGGCGCAAGGATTGGTGGAGCTATTCTAGTGACGTAACGTTCCAGGATTGGTGCGTTAGTGTGAGTCGCGCTGTTATTGGTTAAAAAATCATATTGTGTAGTTGTATTGCGGAAGGGATTAGAAAATTTTGGTAAGCGTTAAAATGTATTACCAAGAGGAGAAAAAGAAAAAATCTTTGTTCAGAAAGATTAAAAATTGGTTCGATAAGGATAAGGATGTTAAAACGAGAGAGGGTGAATTGTTACCTCCATCGAAAACGCCTGCATCCTTCATGGCTGCGAGATATGGGTATCATACCTGTATATGGTTGGAAAATTGGGTTAGGTATACCAAAGAAGATGGAGTTTTGGCATTTCCAGAACATGGTTCATTTAATCTGGCCGTGTTGAAAAATTTACGGGAAAAGATGTTATGTCTTGACCCAAGACCAAGGCCGACACAGTTCGAGGCTTTAGTGGAATGGGAAGAGGAAGTACATGAGCGAGAGAAACAGAGATCTGGAGGCAACTATAGGTATATGTTCGGGAGGAGACATGGTCGTGAAACTCATCATGATCGAATGACGAGATGGCGAGATGCTAGTATGTCAGAGGGATTATATCCTGTGAGAACAGTTGAAGAGGGAGCAGAAAGAGTTCCTGAGGCAGAAGTGAGAAGATATGGAGTTAATGAATATGAGGATGAGGTTTTAAATGACATGATTTACAAAAGACCACCTCCATATAGACCGGAACCAGAAGAGAGTACACCAGTTGTTTCTCCGATAAGAGATACAGTGCGTATCATTGAGACAGAAAATGTGACACCTGAGTTAAGAAGTGGTAATCCTTTCAGGGAGAGAGAGAATAGAAGCAGTGGCGAAAATACGAGAGAATTAGCTAGAACTACATCGGAGTTGACTGAAAAGATCAAAGAACTGACAAAAAATCTAGACGCTGTTACGGTACCCGTAACCATAGGTCCGGTTATGCCTGTTTTTGATAAGCAGAGGACGGGTGAGAATGGTTTGGTGATTCCATATGTTGGGAATAGATTGACAAGTTTGGCTGGTCCTTCAGGAGATTCAGGAAAAAGGGCAGGAAAATTCAGACATGACACATGTAATGAAGGATTAGAGGAGTCTAATTCAGGACTGGATGCTGGTGAAGCTAGTTGTTCAGGGATGCCAATTTTAGAACCGCAGAAGAAAGTGGTTCCAGTGAGAAAATCTACTGAAATAACAGCTGAAGATTTGAATGAATGGATGAAAGTTCTTCAAAAGAGGGATAAAGATTCACAAGCAATTGATGTTGCTAGGTTACGTGTAGAATTAGAAGAGCTTGTTGCAGGGACAGTTCCAACAGAAATTCTAAAAAATCATCATGATGGTGAATTATTGTTTATGTGCAAGAATATCACCTGGAGAGCGAGAAATACACATGACAGATTAAGAGCAATAGCAAATGACTATGGAGTTGACATTGATAAAGTGAAAGTTTTGCAGAAGTCTTACAGGATGGATTTCACAGACAAAGATATTGAAAATTTGAATGGTACTGGTAGAACAGGACAGATTAAAGAGATGATCGCTTTATTGCGGAAATGGGGTGATGTTGAGAAGTGGAAGGATAGATGGTACAAAAAGAGAGAAGAATCAGGGGATAGGACTTATTCAGCATTTCCTGTGAGAGAAAAGGAAAAACCAGTGGATACTTATCCTATGAGAGAAATACCTGGAGGAGGATATGTACATGTTCCATGGACCAGACAGGATATTTTATCATTTACGAATGATTTTCCTCGATTGAGAGAAAAGCCCGTCGAGTGGTATAGGCAGGTAGACAGGTTTGTGAAATTGTCAAAAGTGCTGTGGATTGACCTGAATAGTCTGTTTGATATAATTGTTCCAGCAGACTTGTGGGCTGAGTGTAAAATAGTTGTGAGTTGGCCTACTGAGGAATATCCAAGAGATCAGAGAACAGGAGCACCAGATCCAGAAGTAATGAGAAAGTATGAGCAGGTGATTGTATACCTGAAAAAGAAAGTACCTCCAAAAGAAACAGACTGGGTTAAAATAGATCGAACACATCAGGAAGCAAAAGAATCAGTTCATGCTTTTTACGAGAGGCTGATACTGGCATTTAAACAATTCAGTGGAGATGAACACCTGGGTGACAAGGATTTGAGTCATTTTGTATACAGATTTGTATATGGCCTGAGACCTGAGATTAGTGAAAGAATTCGTGAGCATACTGTGGATTGGCAGAGTAAGAAAATAGATGAGATTCTGAGACATGCAAAATACTTCAGTGATGAGATTGAAGCAAAACAGAGAAAGCTGAAAGAGAAAGCAATGTGGGCACAGGTGAAAGTTGCGGAAAGACAGGAAGCACAGTTGGTGGAACAGGCGAATAATGCAGGAAATAATGCAGGGAATAGACCTAGGTATGTAGGGAAAGGAAAGGGGAATCTTGAGGAAGCTAAAAAAAAGTTCCCATGTCACAACTGTGGCCAACTGGGACATTGGAGATCTGAATGTACCAATCCACCATTAGTGAATAATGAGGGAAAATCCTTAAATCAACAGGTGCAGAACGAGGGGAATAATCAACAGCAGCAACAGCAGAAAGTTGTGAGACAGCAGAGTCAAGAGCCAAAACCGCCCTTGCCGCAGAATAGAGGAGCACAAAAGTATAATCCGGATTCGGGATTCTACAATGATGAGCAGGTAAACAAACCAAGGCGTTCTAACCAGGTACAACAGTACTTGTTAAAGAATGAAGGGAGTGAGTCTGAGGGTGATTATTGACGGTGCCGAAGAGAGGAGGAAGAGTGCATACTTGGTGCAACTCTAGAAATAGACCAGGCAGGACCATTTGTGGATGGAAAAATAAATGAAGAAGGTATTACTTTTTTAGTAGACACAGGTGCGACAAGATCAACTGTCAGGTCAACAGATATTAGAAATCTTCCTCTCTCGGATGAAGCAATCCAAGTAGTTGGTGTAGCCAATACACAAATCAGAACACGTCTTACTGAACCAGTAAGAGTACAAATAGGGAAATTCTCAGACATGCACAGATTTATCGTCTGTGACACAAGTCCAGTGAACCTGTTAGGTAGGGATTTACTCTGTAAAATGAATTGTACAATTTTTTGTACACCAGATGGAATAGCTTTTGAAACACCAGATGAGGATGTTTTGTACCGAATGACTCTAGAAAATAGAGAGAGTGAGTTAATTGGTGCATATGCTGTGTTTGATCCGGAGGATTTGCCTCAAGAGTTGAGAGACACAGTGAAAAGGACAGTTTGGGATTTTACTGGAGAGGATGTGGGATTGATGAATAATGTAGATCCTGTGAAAATTTCAGTGAAAGAGGGAATTACTTATCCTAACATTCCTCAGTACAAAATGACACCAGAAATAATTGAGGGAATAACTCCTATAATTGAGAAAATGATTCAGCAGGGAGTTCTGAGAGAACTACTAAGTAGTCCGTGTAATTCACCGATAATGGGGCTAAAGAAGCCTAATGGGAAGTTCAGGATTGTACAGGATTTGAGAAAAGTTAATCAAATTGTGGTGGCATGTTGTCCTATTGTGCCAAATCCATCAGTGATTTTGTATCAGATTCCACATGATGCTGAGTGGTATACAGTGATTGATTTGTGTCATGCTTTCTTTTCAATTCCATTGCATCATGACAGCCAGCCGATTTTTGCATTTAGATTTGGCCAGCGTATTTTAGCATGGTGTCGTATCCCACAGGGGTATACGGAGAGTCCTTCAATATTCAATCAGTTATTGAAAAAGTCATTGGAGAGTTTGATCATGCCTGAAAGTTCAGTATTAGTGCAGTATATTGATGACCTACTTGTGGCATCAAAGACATGTGAAGCTTGTGAAGTAGATACTATAGCTTTACTGAATCATCTGGCAGATGGAGGATTAAAAGTATCTCCAGCTAAATTGCAATTCTGCAAGAAAGAGGTGCATTATCTTGGACACAATATTGAGAAAGGTCTGAGAAAAGTGACTGATGACAGGATCAAAATTATCAGGGAAATGAAGGCCCCAAGGACCCAGAGAGAGGTGAGAATGGTTCTGGGAATGGTGGGTTATTGTCGTCAGTGGATAATTAATTTTTCGCTGATAGCAAAGCCACTGATTAAGCTGACTAAAAGTGAGATGACAGACCCATTGGAACTAGATGGGGAACAAATGGAAGCATTTGAAGAGTTAAAAAGCAGAATGTGTGAAGCCCCTGCTTTGGGTATGCCAGATTATGAAAAAGAATTTGAATTGTACTGCAGTGAGAGAAATGGATGTGCACTTTCAGTGTTAATTCAGAAGCATGGATTACTGAGAAGGCCTATTGCGTACTTCTCATCGACACTTGACCCTGTAGCTGTGGGTTTACCAGGTTGTCTGAAATCTGTGGCTGCAACATGCATAAGCCTAGAACAGAGTGAGGGAATCATAATGGGATATCCTGTAAGGGTATTCGTACCTCATAATGTGGCAATTCTTTTGACGAGAAGCAGAACTCAGTACATGTCACATAGTCGGTTGACTAAATATGAGAAAGTCATTCTGGGAGCATCAAATGTGACTCTTGAGAGATGTGTGAATGTGAATCCAGCGACATTGTTGCCGGATATTGAAAATGTGGGTGTGAAAACAGAAGATGATCACAATTGTTTGGATGTGCTTGATTACTGTACAAAACCGAGACCAGACATAAGGGATCTTCCCTTGCATGAGAGTGATCATGTGTTGTTTGTGGATGGATCATGCCTGAGGAATGATGAGGGTGTGCTATGTGCAGCATATGCAGTGTGTAAGGTTTCAGAAGTAATGGAAGCATCATCATTGAAAGGAGTAAAATCTGCGCAAGTTGCTGAAATAATTGCATTGACAAAAGCTTGTGAAATTGGGAAAGATTTGAGAACGACTGTGATGACTGATAGTCAGTATGGATTTGGAGTTGTGCATGATTTTGGCCAACTTTGGCTACAAAGAGGTTTCTTGACGTCGAGTGGGACTCCAATAAAGAATGCTGAAGTGATTGGGAAATTACTTGAGGCGATACAGCTGCCTAAAGAATTAGCAGTTGTAAAATGTGCTGCTCATGGACAAGGAGATGATTTTGTGACAGTGGGCAACCGTTATGCAAATGACATTGCTCAATATTGTGCCAAAAATAACCAGTCCATTAATCGGGAACGAGAAGGTGAAATGTCTTTTTGTTCTGTGATGTTTACTAATGTCTTAGAGACATGGGATGAAGTGAAACAGTTGCAGGATGAGGCAGAGGAGGAAGAAAAGAAAGATTGGATTAAGGCAGGTTGTGCCCCAAGAGAGACAGACCATGTTTGGGTCTATAGAGATGGCAGACCAGTAATGCCGAATTCCATGCTGTCAGCAATGGCAAGGATGTATCGTGGCCAGGGACATTTGGGAAGGGATTCAATGATTAGGTCTTTTAAGCAAACCTGGTACAATGCAAAGTTCAGGACAATTGCAGAAAGTATCTGTCAAAGATGTTTGATTTGCCAGCAATTTAACACTGGGAAGAAGACAGTGGTGAGTCTGGGAACAATAGGCAGAGAAGGAGGTCCTTTTACAAGAATGCAGATTGATTTCATTGAAATGCCCCAAGTGAACAGACTGAGATATGTACTAGTGGTAGTCTGTTTGTTTTCAAGATGGGTTGAGGCCTATCCGACTAGGAGAAATGATGGAGTAACAGTGGCAAAGTTACTGTTAAGAGAGTTGATTCCTAGGTACGGATTTCCGGTAACGATTGAGTCTGATAGAGGTGGACACTTCTATAATGAACTCATGAGTTTGATTTGTGAAGCATTAAGCATACAGCAGAAGCTACATTGTGCATACAGACCAGAGGCTTCTGGTGTGGTTGAGCAGATAAATGGCACAATCAAGAACAGGATTGGTAAGATGTGCTTAGCCACTGGCATGAAATGGCCGGATGTCTTGCCTCTAGTGCTAATGACTATTAGGTCTACTCCAGATAGAACTACTGGTTTAAGTCCGCACGAAATCATAATGGGACGTGCAATGCGACATGCATATGTACCTGTCAATAAGTTGATGACAATAACTGATGACATGATTTTGGATTACTGTAAAGGCCTGGCTGACGCAGTCCATTCTGTGTTTCACCAGATTGGAGAAGAAGCTACTACACTTGAGAAGAAGCAAGCTCAGGATCTGAGTCCAGGAGACTGGGTGAGGATTAAAGTTCACAGAAGAAGAAATTGCTTGGTTCCGAGGTGGGGAAGACCAAGACAAGTCATTCTAACTACGACGACTGCAGTGAAGTGTGCTGGAGTGAAAAACTGGGTGCATGCGAGTCATACTCTGAGAGTTCCAAACCCAAAGGATGGGACTGGTAGAGAGTATTTTGAAGAGTCAGATTCCAGTGATGATGAAGACCCAGAACCAGTGAGAAAAAATCAAAGTTCAGGAAAAGAAGCAGAAAAGGCTTCAAGTTCAAGAGAACCATTGAGAATCTCAGAAAGGAGATCAGATTCTGAAAGAGAGCCTGAAGTTCCAAAAAGCAGTGGAGGAAAAAGAAGAGAAAAGAGCAGTTCCACAGAAATTACTCCTGAATCAGAAGAGGAGGAGATTGAAGAACCACTTGAGATTATATCTGAAGAAGTAGGGTCAGAAGAAGATAGAGAGGGACAGATTGCGGAAGACCCCCGAGGAGGTGTAGGGAATACTTCTAATAAGCTAGGTGAAGGGACAAGTAGACAGCAAGAAGATTGCGTGTTGGAGACCCGAGGAGGGAAAGAAGTAGGGAAGTCTCAAATAGTGGTGAAAAAGACTGTGGAGCGAAAGAAAACTGCTGAAGAACAAGAGGCATTTGAAACAGAATCGGATGAAAGTGAGAATGGAAAATCAGAGGGTCGAGTTCTGAGAAAGAGAACTTGGATTGGAGAAAGAAATAATACAGAAACAAGACCGAAAAAGGTTGTAAGAGGAGATTTTTGGCCTAACAACAGAGTAAAGAGGCTGAGATACAGATTGATAAGAGGAAATACATTGAAAGCTGAACAAGTGAATGAAGTGTCGAGTCAAAACGAAGTAAAAAGGAAGGAACAAAAGGAGTCAAGAGAACCTGAGGAAATAAAGAGAATTAGAAGACCCAACCAAAAGTACAGATCACCGGAATGGTCTTATGTGGCACTGTCTGAAGAAGGAGAAGAAGAAACAGTGACTCGAGATAATCCGGAGGGGATCTTGAGAAAAGTGGTTGAGGAAAAGGGAGAATCTGTTGGAATCTTAAAAGTTATCCTGACTGACAATGGAGAAGAGTCGGATGCACAGGATGTTGTTGATGATCTGATACAATTTGATGTTGCTGAAGAAGGAGGAGTGAAAAGTGATGAATATCCAAATTGAGTGAACTGAAGAAATCACTTGCAGAAAGTGAAAAGGAGAAAGTCTGAAATTCAGCTGTCTGAAGTAATCCAAAGTATGAAAAATTACAGTAGTGGAGTAGTAGAGGCTAAGTCAAAAGACAAGGTCAAAGTAGTAAAATGGCTAACATAGAGAATAATCAAAGTAGATGTGCCTTCTTAAGAAGATGGTGTAGAATGTGCTGCTGCTGTACTGGATTATTAATGCTACTATGGGGTATTTTAGCTTTATTAGTTACATTTAGAGTTTCAATAGGTACATTTGAAATACATACTGAGAATGAGACAAATGTAGAAAAGAATTTGCAAAAAGTAGTTCCAACTAGAATTAGTAATACTTACATGCATAAAGATAGGTCAATTAATGATTTTTCTAGTAATGTTTTTTCAAAGTTGTTATACGAATATGTGAAAACAATGGAAGTAAGGGATTGCTACGTTTGTATGCAATTACCTGCATCCGTTTCAGAGGGTGTTACTTATCACCATTTACCAGCTACGTATGGAATTTCTTGTAGTGTATTAAGTAGTGTTTTTTATTTGTTAGGGAAAATAGATTATAAGATGTCTAACAAAGATAGTATTTTTGGGCACTTGCCAATGAACAAAGAGTTGAATCCCGCTAAAGAAGCTAACATTTTTGGTGAGATTTTTATTGAGAAAGAAGAATTAACATTAGATTACATTTTTAAGAATAATTTAACTTGTAGTTTGGAAGAAGAGGAGAAAGCTTTCCTGAACATGGTGGAGGAAAGGAGATTGAGTATGCATGAAAAGGCAGGGAAATATAAAGTGAGTGAGACAATTTGGGACATTGAGATGGGAAAATAATTGAGAAATGGAGCTAGTCCAACTTAGCTTTAGATGCACCACAGAAGGGTAAGCTGTGCATTACAAGAGGGAAATCCCAATATGATACATATTTTGTTGGGACTAGTGAATGTCATGATACATACTTCATTGCAACAGGATGGGGTTTCAGAGGTGGAGAAGATACAATTTTTCCAGGAGTGTATTATGTTTGTGGGAACAAGGCTTATTACAAGTTGCCTGACCATTGGTATGGCACATGTTATGTGGGCCTGGTTTTTCCCAAAAATTTTCATATAGATAGAATAGAAGATGTAGAACATATTAATTTACTAATGCGCTTCAAGAGGGAAACTTGGTCTGAAATTGTGGGTTACAAATACCGCTGGAGGGTTTCTTTTGGTGAATACGGAACTAATTGCCGTGCGTGCTATGTCTATGCAAAATAGACTTGCTCTTGATATTCTATTGGCTAAGGAGGGTGGAGTTTGTGGAATGCTGAAAGTTCAACATTGTTGCACTTACATTCCAGACGAAAGCAAAGACCTGAAGGTCTATATCAAAAATATTACTGATTTGCATGAATAATTAGTACCACTTGAAGCTGAAAGTATCTGGACTAAATTAGCTAATAAGGTGATAGCTGTTAAGAGTTTTATTGCAAAAATAGGTAGTACTATTATAGGTAGGATATTGTTTCCTTTAACTTGTATAATTGTTGCTTTATTGATATTGAGATTGGTGTGTTTGTGTTGTAAAAACAGGGGAGGGAAAAAGAAATTAATTAAAAGAAACAATGAAAAGAGAAATAAAAGGTTGAAAAGAGAACCACAAGAAATTGAATTAGAAGAATTAAGGGAGAGTGTCTACTTAGAAACAAAAAGGGATGATGAAAGAGTGTCTGGTGTGTAGTGTTGTGTAAGGAGGAAAAAGACATTTCCAATTTCTCCTAAAATGGGACTAAATTTCACTAAATTTTTTTTTTTTGGGGTTATTTGGTGATAAAATCACCAAAGGGGGGATTGCTGGAGCAGGATTTTCTAATGAAAATCTATAGGGTTTTGAAGCTCTGGTTTGTCTATTTGTCATAAGATTAACATTATTAATTATTAATTACTAATTATTTGTTTTGTGTAAGTGTTTTACTTACCAATATGTATGTATGTATTAACAAGAGAGAACTACACGTGGGAATGCGTATGTGTTGCTATTAACAGTGTGCATGTTTTATTAAATAAAAGTTGCTGAGTGCTGTTTATTTTAAGCACGAAACGCTTTTGAATTAATGCTTTTCTGTGTTGCTAAAGCTAGATAATTACATACACATAAGGGTATTAGTGGGGTTAACACTGTTTAATCACTATGCTGTGGTAACGTTGTTTTTGTCTCTTTTAATTAAGATGGTCCATTTTGGCCTAACCAAACATGTCCGCCGTTTGCAGCCTGGCCTCGAGTGAGAATTTGTGATGAGAAGGCCTTGCTGAACACATTTGATCACAGTCCTTGCCTGGTTAAAACTTTCCGTGAGGACAGCAGCAGTTCTGGGCAGGTTTCCAGATGTATTGGACAGCCTTGGAGGACAAAGGAACTGTTAAGAAAGAACTCTGAGCATTGTGTCATCGCTGAAGAAATGTGGTTGCTAAAGGATACATTTTTATTTTTGGTTCCTGTTCTGTCTTTTTATTTTTGTGATTTCCTGAGCGGAGATTTTCCAAATGTAGCGATGCTACATCCTTTCCTGCTCGCTCTGCTCAGCGGTTCGGCGGATGTGTAAACATTTAATGTTTCTTTAATATTGCAAGTTTCATTATAAATATACTAGACTAGAGAGGGTCTGCGTTCATTGCATTCGGGATTTTGATGCCCAAACCTGCGTTGGTGAGAATCGATGCTGAGAGGACGGTGACTTGGGAGATTTCTACTGAGAGACTTGTCCTGATGACCCATTCTGACATTTAGCTAGAATAGGTAATTATGAGAAAATGATTTATTCTGATTAATTTCTTTTGACTAATTTTAGATAAAGAATCATAATTTTAAATACGATGTTGGTGATTATTTCTTGTCAATTATTGAGTACTCTATTTGATTATTGATGTATAGATTGTTTAGATTATGACAATTGCAATAGCTAGGTCTTATCGACCTCGGTGTAGTTGTGGGGTTTAGGAGTTTTCTTTCCACAGGTTCAATGCTGGTGGAGTATTTGAGTGTATGTTAGTGAAATGGGCCCAGTGTATGGTGAGTGTATGTGCGTGTAACTGTGAAATTACTCTATCCGTGGAAGTAGGGAGATTTTGTACACCCCAATCTGCATCAGCAGTTTATAGATATCAGTAAGCTGGCAGCTTTGAACAGCCTTATTATCATAGTCCAAATAGCTGGTTAGCACTAGGTTGTCCTTCTGTGATATTTTGTTTAATGCTCATGGTTGTGAGCAAGCATATTGATTGGCTTAATTGTCACTCTCCTTTGTTTAATTCTAAGTGGTCAAATGTCTTAGGCTTCCTTCCTCTTTGTGTGTGCCCCCCTCATCTGGAGTATGGACACATTACTAGTGTCCTTGCAGTGCTTATTTTTTTAGGTGCTACTTTTATTCTTTGTGTTTAAGCAATGTACCAGAGTGTGTCTTTTTCAGCTGGCTTCCTTGTCTACTCCCCCATGTCCATTTGTTGCTTGCCCTCAACCTCCTTCTCACCCTTCCTCACCCACCTTCCTCCTTCCCCAGTGTTGTTGCTTGCGCCACCCGCCCTCCTTCCCTCCCCGTGTTGTTCCTTTCCCTCCTTGTCCATCCACCTTCCCCGGTGTTGCTTCTTAACCACCCCTGTGTTGTTACTTGCCCAGCCTGCACACCCTCCCTTGTGCAATTGCTTGGTCTAATAGGCCCTCCACCTTGTTATGTTGCTTGCCTCCACCTGCCCTCCCTCCCCTGTGTTGTTGCTTAGCCCCAAAGTTCACTCCCTCCCCCGTATTGTTTCTTGCCCCATCTCCCCTGCCATAACAAAAAAAGTGCTATGACCTGGCCATGTCTTAGCACTTTCTTTTCCACACCATCCTTTTTAGGTCTTGCCTGGCGTTGCAGCGCATGCACGCTGCTCGCTCCACGAGTGCTTTTGGAATCGATGCGGTTTGAGAAGGCTCTTTAAGCCACGCCCTTCTTTTTAATTAGTTTGCGTCAGCATTTATGTTAAACACTGGCACATGATTGGCAATTGCGCTTTTTGGTTCCCGCCTTGTCCTATTTTAGTACGGCCCATTTCGACAGGCCGACGCCATCTTTGTTCCTGTGACGTATGAGGGGTCCAGTGAATTCCAGAAGCCAATGACAAGCGGGCGCTAGAAAATTCAAGCGCACTGCATCATAGTCTTTCCATCCACTGTCTTGAATTTTTGTCGGTCCTGCACGCGACAAAAGGGGATCCGTAGAGCCCTTAAAATGACCCGAATGTTACGTGAAGAAATTATAATTTTCCTAAAAATTGTATTCTGTGTAATGCCTTCTTTACGACCAGACAGGCTCCGTACTAAATCCCTATTAAAACATTCCTGAATATTTTGTATACCGGAATCCGTCCAGATAAATATACTTTATTTATTTTCTTGTTTTTCTTTAATGTGCTAAACTATTGAGAAATGCTCGAACTGGACAGTGTGTGCCACATTTTCGAAGTAACAGACGTTCTACGTCGTCATTACGGACCACTGCCGCACGCTCTCGCAGACAAGCTTTTCTCCAGCCTGTGAAGTTAAGTGAATGGGCGGGTTTAAAAATGCGCCTTTCGATGCCAATGTGGCTGTCTGGCATAGGAGAGCATTGCGTACCGGAAGAGAATGTGCCCACTGAGGGGGAAACAATGGCTGTAATTGGCTCTGAGGAGGTCTACTGTGGCCATTAGCCCTGGAGTCTGAACACACAATCCAGTCCATCCCACTTGATTACAAGCCAGTGATAACATTGCCCGTTTAAGGGTGGTGTGAAGGGGGGAGAGGGCTTACTGGTGCAATGCCACCTGTTCCTGTAGGCAGGAGACCTCCATATGCTGCCTGTTTAATGACTGCGCAGGCTGGGGACAGCCACGCGCATCCCCCGTTTTCTGTGTTTTAAAAATGCGGACGATAGTTTCACCGTTTCGTGTCCAAAGGTTTGTGACGGGCGTGCTTATTGGCCCTGGCACTACAGCAACTGTTTATTACAGGAGCACAAAAAGGGGACGAATATTCCTGGGGAATGAGTTAACAGGCACCTCGCGCGAGCTGAGGTGCAGAATTCATTACGCAGTCTCCAAACAGGCGGGCAGACAGACTTTTTCTGCAGTTATATATATACACCACAAACTCGACTGAAGGTATTGGAGAGCTTTACGTGAGCACCAGTTAATTACACAATTTCACATTCACATTTTGTTTGTTCTTTTTCGAGTCCTTTGGAGATCGATTTGCCCAGAATCACAGGCTGTTTTTCGGACGCCAAGACTTGTTCCAAAGTTGGCTGCTCCGGCTGTGACGCCGTGACGCCACACCATGCCCTATCAGAAACATACGTACGTATGATTAATTTCAAATTGAATGTGTGTTGTATATAAATCAGCTGAGTGCCGGGGTCTTCTCCTTTTGCTTTGATTACAGACCATGTGTGGCCTGGTTGACTGATATCCTTGGTAGTGGGATATCTGACCTCGATTGGCACCTTCCAAATATTGTGTCTCAATTTGGACACATTTGTTGTATTGAACTGCCCCACTAGCTGAAGTAAATAGCCTGAGTGATTGTGCGACTCATCATCCACCACTACCTTGTGTATGAACTAAACCTATCAGAAACATAACAAGGAGGCCAGAGGCCCTGATGCAAGCGAGGAAAACTACCCCCTTTGTCATTTGTTAGGGTATTAAGATACAACAATTATCAGGTTTCAAAGAGCCCCGCAATGATCTCTCTGCCGGTGCCGCTGCACCTGCTGCACCAGTGGTAGTTGCTTCCGATCGTAGTTCTGAAATCAGCCGACGACTTTAAAATCCATGCACACAGATTCTGAGATTTCAGATACACGTGCAAAGGGTCCCAAAACTCCTGGCCTTGAACAGGAGTGCAAAAAATACATAGATTCTGAAATCTATGGGCTGTAATGCAAATTGTGGCGCTCCAGAACACTAATTCAAATATTTCGAGAATCCAGTTGTAAAATCGATAGATATATTTTGAAATCTCCGGAGATATTTTCCGAAGTACCGAGAATGTAAAGTATGTTAATACAGTTTGTAAAATGTAGAAACACGCATGTCTACCACTGTATTACAATGTATCCATACGCAGGATGTGCGCTGTTTTCCTTCCCCACTTACCCCTCCATACTTAAGTCAAATAATTGATACTTCCCTGCACACCACCACTTTTAATTCCATATTTTATAGCGCTTTCTCACGCAAGGCACAGGTGCTACTAGCACTGCCTAAATCAAGGAAACTGCTTTCGGTGACATTGGAATGATGAAAGACATGTCCAGTCTCTCTGATTAGCAGATGTGACCTGCAGAGTCTGTGCAGCAGGTGCTAACTCCCTGAGCTGTAACGAGAAGAAGTCTGAGTACAGTCTGGCAGCTATCTCCTTTTAATGTGACTTTATTGCATGCTTTTGCTAATGCTTACTGTTGCCTCCAAACATTCACCCCCTGTCAAATCTAATGGTTTCTCCTATTGCCAGAGAGTGTGCATGGCTAAATACTTATAAGGTCCCAAAAGCGAGACCGATTGCATTGCAAATGCTTGTTTATGTTGCCTCCCATAGCCCTCTGTGTTGAATCCCACCCCGACCTCTCTCCTGCCACCAATAAAAAAAGTGCCTATGATACAGCTTACGCTGGCCACATCATAGCGCATGTGTTTATATCTTTCAGCCTGCTGCACTGCAGCCGGGCTGCTATCCAACGTGGCTAAACACTGAAAAAGTCCATAGCTCTCGTCTCATAGACAAGACCTAGTGGCTTTGCCGGTGCTTGTTCTAGTTAGGTATCAAGTACTTGTGTCCGTTTTACTCAGTGCCAATATACCCCTCAGGGTGGATGCTGAGCTTAGTAAATACCTAACCTAAACAATCTATAGGCGAGCAAGGATTGGGTATTATACATATCTGTTAGGCAAAGTAGCAGTGCTTAATTTCCTTGATTAACCCAGTCCTAAGGTAGAACATATGGATTTCCTATGCACATTTAAATGCAGGGGAGAAGAGACCAGGAGGCCTTTGGTATTGTTGCTCATCGGTCATGTTTGCAAGGGATTACAGACTTGGTAAGGAGAAGGTAGCGTTGGGGGAAACCAGTGTAATTAAATTTGAAACTGGAAATTATATCTTGTTTTGACACGAGGAAGCTCATATTTAAACGAAACACACAGGCATTTTAATGTTTTTATGTTTTGGATCTCAACAATAACATCTCATCATCTGACTGCGCTGGGGACTAAAAGGTTTTTATAATATATTACTTTGTGATCTGAGTAAAGAACAATAACATCATTTAAATGTTTTTTTCAGTGATATTTGTTGGTTTTTGTTAGAAATGGGATTTCTGGTTGGCTAGGGCTTGCGCCTAAGCCAGGCAGAAACCCCCACTCTAGTCAGGGCAAGGGAGTTACACACTGATAACCCCTGCTCACCCCCTTGGTAGCTTGGCACGAGCAGTCAGGCTTATCTCAGAGGCAATGTGTAAAGCGTTTGCGCAACACACACACACAGCAGCAACACACTAGGTGCACCACAAAAGAAACTCCAGACAAGGTTATATCAAAAATAGCCTTTGTATTCTCATAAACACATTAGAAAAATAATCACACATTTACACTGCGCCAACTGGCACTGGAAATATTCACAGGGGATTATATACAGGACCAGGCCAATCGGGCCACGGTCAGAACCATCAGAAAGTAGGTAATAAACATAAAACACAACCAGGAACTACTGGTACAATAATGACCCCAGCATTATCACATTAGCATTAAAACATATCCTGCATGACATTAGGCATAACCACATTAGGCCCAAACCTCATTAGAATAAACACAATACGCACTAGGCCTTACCAGCATGAACACAGTATACCTTAACATCCTAAACATAAACACATTATGTCATAGGCATCACAAGCATAAAAAACACATTATGCATCTCATTAGGCCTAAACCATATTACCCATAAATCAGCAGTGCACCACAGTTCACTGCTACCAGGTGCATACATCACCTTAGGGCCTTGCGCCCTTTCACCATACATAGGGGACCCCAGGCCAACTGGCCTTACCCCGGGGCTCAAATGCCTTATGTCCCGCAAAGTCAGGGCTCTAAGGGGGACCTCGCAAAGGGCCCCCTGGCTGCCTCAGCAGCAACCACCAAAGTACGTACTGGCGCTAGGGCATGGGGTGCACTCACCCCCTTCTCACCCACAAAGAATCTGTCCCCTAAAGAACTGTTGGCCTAAACGTAGCAGCTGACGCTAATTGCCATGCAGCTGTGATTCCAATAAGGCCTAGCACCACTGTGCCCTCTCCTGTCCCACTCAGGGACTTTATAGAACCAATGTGGCCAAATGGGCACAGGCCCCTCAGGGCCCCATCCAGGGGCTCCAGGCACCGACAATGTGCCTCGGGGGAGCCCCACTCTGCGACTCTCAACATACTTTGCCCCCACGGTGCACTTGGGACCCCTGGGGCCTGCAGAACAAATTATGCCCATCGGTGCAGTTGCCTGCTACGCGGCTCAACTGAGGGACAAACGGGGCCCAGTCTCTCTGGGGCCCACTCCGGGGCTCTGCAAACAAAGTGGTCCCCAACGTTGGAGCGGCCTGCAACGGCTGGACCTCTCAGGCACTAACACTGTGCCCTGTGCCTCACTCGACTCAAGCCCCACTCACCGGCTCTCGGTGGGACTCTGCGCTGCTCCCCACGGGCTCGGCGACCCCAGTCCTTGGGGGACTCCTCTCACCTTCTCTCTTCACCCGGTCTCTGCGTCACATCAACACGCGGGGCTCCGTCTTCATCACAGGAGCCCCGCCCGGATTCCTGCTCCGGCCGCACTACGCAGCATTCATGAAGGCAGGGTGGGCTCTCGCCAGACTTTCCTCTTCAGTTCGCCAGTGCGGGCTGGGCTCCCGCCTGGCTTCTCCAACACGCGGGGCTCCCACAGCTCACGGGAGCCCCCGTCATTTCCGGCAGCGCACACCAGGCCCCACTCATAGTCAGGCGGCTCTTGCCTGGCTTCCGGGCCTCATGATCGCGGTGTCCGCGATTTCTTTTCTTCTTGGCGGCAATGATGGGTAGGCTCCCTCTTCATTTAAAATATAAAGCGGGGTGGGCTCCCACTAAAGGTGATGGAAATGCGGGGTGGGCACCTGCAGATGTTTCAAAACACAGGGTGGGCACCCACTCCTTGTCATCATGGGGGAATCCCTACAATGGGATTTCCCTCTCAAAGGGGCTGCAGCTCAGCGCTGCACAGCCCACGCTCTCCTCCTTCTTTGGGGAAAGCTTAAAAGTAAAGCACTCACAGGGTGCAAAATGCAGCAAAGGTCCTGGGGATCAAGGGGCATGGCGGGGCCCAGGGAGGCCAGCACACAGGGCCCTCCAGCAGGGAGGTAAGCCCCCATGGCGGTTCCTCGTGGGCCCCAGCAGCAGCACGCCCCCAAGTCAGTAACAGCATAAGCAGAACCACTTTCATGGGGTCACAGCCCCTATGTTTATACTTCATTTTCCTTTGTCTGTAGAGTACAGGGCTTGAGGAAACCAGCTCCCACTGGTTCTGGAGCACTTTGTTTACCAGGCTCCTCTTCCCTATTGTTAGGTGGGGGCTTGTCATCAGACACACCACAGGGGGCGGAGCCAGCATTCACTAGGGCAGGCACCATCCTATTCAGGGACCAGGGACTTCCCCTCCCACTACTGCAAATGCAGATGTCCCATTCAGCCTAGCGCTGACTCACCCTGCCCTTCCTGGAGCCACACACACCTCCCAGGCCCTGTCACTCAGAAGCCAGACATGCAATACACATCAGGCACGCAGACACATAGCACACAGAAATGCCAACTTCTAAAAGTGGCATTTCTAAAATAGTTATAATAAATCTGTGCACACCATTGCGTAGCATTTATTATCACTATTCCAAATATACCAAACTTGACCATGCTGCGCCTCTAATATCAGGAATTACCACTGAAACACTTATCAGGGAATCCTCAATACATTCCTATGGGAGGGCAGCCCCACAGTAGTGAGAAACCAAAAATAGATGTTTGTCACTGCCAGGACATGTCACACTTTTAAGGTACATGTACTATCTTTTACCTACAATGCACCCTGCCCATAGGGCTAGCTAGGGCCTCCCTTAGGGGTGACTGACATGTAGTAAAAAGGGGGGTCACGGATATGGCACACACTTTAGGTGCCATGTCACAGCGGCAGTGACACTGAAATGGCAGAGGCCTGAGATAGGTTTGAAGGCTACTTTGGTGGGTGGCGCAATCAGCGCTGCAAGCCCACCAGTAGCATTTAATTTACCAGCCCTGGATATATGGGATACCACTTTACAAGGGATTGACAGGTAAATTAAATAGGTCAAAACAGGTGTAGACCAATCCTTATCATATTTAACACAGAAAGCACACTTACTTTATACTGGACAGCAGTGCTAAAGTGCCCAGAGTCCTAGAACCACCAACACCTTGTCAAAAAAAAGGCTAGGAGAAAGGCAAAATGTTTAGGGATGGCCCTGCAAAAAGGGCGAAGTCCAACAGTTTTGATATGATTTATTTTGGTCGTTGTCCAAAGCTTCCACAGGGCGCTAGGCACAGGTCAAGCTCTTCAAACATGTCTTGTGGCTAGTCTCCCTGCCCCCTTAGGCAACAGTGCATGGAAATCTGATCAAGTGCAGCAGACTCTGGGCAACACACTTTTTGGCAACTATTGAAGCCCCAGGAATTATGCAAAAATCTTTGGCCATGCCCAAAAAACTTGTGGGACACCATGCACCTAGCGCCCCGCCCAAGAAACTGGAGAACTTGAGCAACCTCCATGCTCGGGGAGCTCTTGGGTGCAGTGCATCATTGTCCCTGGAACCTCTAACCCCAGAACTCACAGGGCATGATCGCTGGCCAGAGAGATCTGGGGACAGGGCATGGCCTCCCACCGCACTCTGTATACAGTCCCTCTGCCCCCACAGTCTGCAAAGCATGGCTTTGGCTGTGCTCAGAAAGATCTGGTCACAAGGAATAGTCTTGAAACAGCCCCTTGAGATAGCTCACACACTAATTCGGCCTGTCCTCAATGTCCATAGGGCAGGACATTCGGAAAGCTGTAGGAACCACGGTGGCTACTGACCAAGGTGTGCGCCTTGCCCTCTGCTCTCATGCATTTCAGGTCCACCGGGGGAGCTCTGGCTAATGCACCTGGTTTTCCTGACTCTAGAGCCAACAGGCCATGGCTAGAGGCCTTTTCCAAGTTCTAGCACAGAGTATGGCCTTCAGACATGCCTGTCTCTAGAGGCCTCAGGACTTGGTGTCCTTTACTCGGTATTTCTTTATAACTTTGGCCGTATATGATGAATCTGCACAAAACCATTCATATAACAAGGCCAATTCACCTAGATTTGATGCGGGAAAGTTGTGTGCAGTTTGGTCAAGATGGGCAATTATAGGGTAGGATAACTGAAGTTCCATTTTATATAGAAATATCCTTTAGAAATTCTTGGAAAGCTTGAAAGTGCAAAGAAAATAAATGAGGATTATACATTTTGTCTGCGCAGCCCTCACAACGTCCTCTCTTAATCAATCTGAGTGAAACTCTCCAGAATGGATCAAAAGTGAATAATATTTTCTATGGAAAGTTTATCAAGTTTCGTCAAATTGGGTCAAACAAGGCAAAATATATTCATAACTGCAGACAGAGTTGTATTAAAGAGAGATATAAAGATACATAGGAAGATATAATGTGAAAAATGTGTATGGTGCTGTGAGACTTGCGTAGTGCTTCATAGGAATGTGTGGTCCACTGGACAGTGGGGTAAGAGGGTTTCTCCTTTGCTCTGACTGGAGCAGTGTTTGTCCATAGTTAATAAAAGCACCATGTTTCATGCGCGAGGGACGCAGCAGTGACCCACAAGGTGGTGCCACATTATGGCATGTCAGAGATGCAGAAGGTTGTGAGGTAAGAGAGCTGCACTTATCCTTACATTTGGAAAACGTATTTACAACATCACCAATGTTGCACAAACGACTGCCCTGCTGTAGTGTGTACCCCCTTTGTTAAAAGATTTAACTGAGCGCGTTTTTGCTGTCGGGCATGTTGATAATGTGTTCAAGGTGCATGGAACAGACCCTCCTTTATTTTTAATCCCCAGACAAACCCCACCACATAAGAACAAGGGCATCGCCTCCAAGTAACACAAATAATTGTTTTGGCAGCTCAGGATAGGAGCTTTAATCAACGTCATTTTGTACCCGTGTTGTGGAAAAAGCACAATTGTTCCTATAATCATGCAACCCCGTTTATCTTTTGCATCTGTGCTTTTAAAATACCTTCCTTCGATGTGGTTAAATGTCTTGCCCATACAAATGCCAGGTTGGCAGAGAATTACCAGCACATGAAAGGGAAGCCAACATGCCTTCATTTTTTTAATTTTATGATATCTACATCATGCTCACTAATAATTGACTCGTCTCTAGGTGCGTCTTAATTGCTACTGAAAGTAAAATCTGACAAAGAAAGTAGTTTGGGCTTTTGTACAGTGAAAACCTTTTGATGTTGTGAGCAGTGTCTTATTTTGGGCCTGTAGACGTTTCAATGTGAGCTGGCTGTGATTTTGTGTAGAAATAGCACACCCTGTAAATCCTGAAACTGCTGTGTGCACCAGGTATGCGATTACCGCACCCTTCAGAGTTTACCTGCTTAGAACGAGGCAGAACATGTGGTATCAGAGTTTGTGCACCTGATTATAGCATCTCTGTCTCCTTTCGAATCATGTCTCTTATTCATTGTGCCTGATTCTTCATAGGTAAATGCAAAGGGCACAACTTGCAGAAGAAAAGTGAATGTTCAAAAACTCTCTATTCCGGGTTTGGGTCTTTAATAGTAGGGGTGGGCGGAATTTGCGAAAGTGACTTTCGCAAATTATCGCGAAAATGTTAAAAATCTCCGCAAACACGCGGAAATATCACAAAGATGCGGAAGTTTTTTTCCCGCCCGTTCGCGGTATTTTCTGCGTGGTCGCGGCTCGCCAACTTACCCATGCGGTTGCTCGCGGGCGCGGCCATCTTGTTTTCACTCTTCTCGCGGTGCATGATCGCGAGAAGAAAGACGTGATCGCGCGACCAATGACATTACTGCGGGCGCGAACTGTCGCGAGACAGCGCAAATGGCTACCAACAATCCAACATCTCGTGGAGAACGCGACCGGATCGGGAAAACTTGTCGGCGAACGCGGGGATTCAGGTAAGGCGATCGTGCGTGCGCGCGCTAGAATGTATTATTTTAGAGCGCGAGCAAGAAACAAATTATCGCTAAGCTGCGGAATGCGGAAATTTTGACATTTTTGCGCTCGCCGCGGAACCCGAAAATGTCAAATTATCGCAGTTTCCGCAAGCGGAACGGAAATTTAGCCCAGGCCTATTTAATAGTCAAGGTCAATAGAGGAATATTTAGTTCTCAATTTGTCAAACTAATAACAGTTCCCTGATGATGAAATTATGATCCTATTCAAACATTCTCATAAAAGTCACTGCTCGGTCTGGATGAACGTTCAAGGCCTTCTTCACAAAGACATTACAATTGTAACTTTTACTTCGCTACCCAAATACCTTCATTTACAAATGCAAATTACCAGGCCTGATTCCCAGAATCAGGAGGAGTGTGAATGTGCACTAGTACATCGGATTTTTAGGGAAAATTTCACCAGTATGGCAAAATTACTTTGTGAGTGAGTCTGTTGGTTTGGTAGTTGGGTGTGGGAGCCCTGAGCCAGGACTGCTATGTTTGTGTCATTTTATTCGTTGTTCTCATTTCACAAAGACGTTTTAACTTGTTCTTTTTTCAGAGCAGGATCTTAAATATATATAGTGGCTGGATTTTACCACAAAAGTAGTAAATCGCCACATATGCAAGTATTCCTTGAATGGATGGAAATGTGCTCCCTTTGGATTTCACAAACATTGGAAGTAGTAGGCTTGGAAAGCCACGCCCGTCTCAAGTTTCTAGGCATATACTGACAATCAAACACCCAAAGGGTGATGGGATGAATGCTTGCAAATAGTTTAACAAGTGGAAATCGTTCGTGGTTGCACTACGGCCAATCATTTTTGTCCCACTGTGCCACTCTAGGCAGAGGCCGAACTAGATAGAGAAGCTGTGCAAATCAGCACTGACCCTGTTCTTCATGGAAATAGTCCATCCCGAACCCTGGGCATCTTGCTCCTCCACCCTGCACCCCATTGCTTTTTTCGTTGTGACATTTGAGATTTACACCCCCAAATCTCACTGACAAAGTTATGCTGCTGTAAGCAGTGAGCCACACTGGCTCTGGTGTGGCGTTTGAGGAGCTGTCATAGGTGGGCTATGTGGAGAGCTGCTGCTGGTGGGCGAAGAAAAGATGGTGTGCTGTGCGAGGTACTTCAGACACCTTCATTCTGAGTCACACATGGTTCACAAGCACCACCTTCACCTCTAATGTTCATGCCAATGTTGGTTTGTATGAAAAAGGAAGACTAGCAGTGATTGTGGAGTTTAAATTGAAACTATTAGACCGATATATTCCTCTCCTTCACCACTACACCAATATGCAGGATGAACAATACATGACAGAATGAGCTATATTTAGACCTTAGCATCTTTTCAGGTGGGAATTTATAATTAGTTCTGTAAATGTTTTCTAGTTTTATCTTTACAAATAGAGTTTGTAAACAGTTGTATGTTTGAAGAGAATTCTTAGCGGATAAAGCCAGTTCTTTTGTGGGTAATTACTTATGATAGAATATTTTCAGTGCACAGATTTCAACATTTTGTTCACCATCAGTGTGAATGCAACAGGATCAATGCGCCATGCTTTCACTTATTCACTGTGGCATGATAATTTTCAATGGAAGCACTATTGTGTGGGATAAGAAAATGTTAGGCAATTTGTCACATCCTGCCATGTGAACTCTTCTGCTTGCGAGAATTGCCGACCTAACACGAGTGATTGGTGGAGGGCGCAGTAACCACTCTCTATGCTTTATTTTTGTTAAGGATGTGCTGAAGAAAGGAATCCAGCTGGTATGGGAGGATTTTGCACCACAGAAAAGGCCAGAGGAACACAACTAGGGCAGTATTGGGTGGTAGGCTTTCTTCAAGGGTGGGAAAGTTGAGAATATTATGGGTAGGTAAGTGGGCATTTACACCTTCGACCTAGACAATGAGAGCACAGCGTGGGTGAGTAGTTTTCACATAATAGCCAGGTCATCTCTCCAAGTCCACTGGTTAAAGTGCACAGCTTTGAATGGTTGACTTCAGAATAGAGATTAGTAGTTGCAGATAGGGTGCGTCTGTGACTATCATGTCTTTGGCCAGGACCAAGTCATCATTGCTAGTAAGTGGTCATTACTAACTAGAGCAGGAGGATTTTCTGTCAAGGACTGAAGACTGGGAGAGAGAGATATCTAGTGTGGAGGGCTTCTCATTGTGACACAAGATCAGCTTGGAGGGTATCCATCCATCAACAGTAGTGTTTGGCCTCCCCATTGAAGCTCAAAGTGATGGAAGTAACCAGATGTTCACCCTCTTTTTAAGTGACAGGAGGAAAGATAGAATACGACAGAAAATACAGGATGGGAAAACCTTACTTAGAGTAGAGCATAGGGTAAGAGAGCACACTTTAGGATTAGGGGTTGGATTAACCCACATAATTCACTGTAGCATAATCACGTGGAATTACCTAAAAATTTAGTGACATTAGGCATAATTACACGAGAAGAGTAATTCTGCATTTAGAGCTGTTTCTTAATGCAAAAATGCCCCTTGCACTCAAAATGGGCAAGAGAATGCATTTTGCCCTAAGACACAGTGACAAATGCAACAGAACACAAATAGAAATTGTGTGCGGCCACTCTCAGTCACTATATGTACTCTTGCGGTAGGATTGTTTTCCCCCTATTACTCTTAATTTTGCGAGCTGGTGTAATCGCATTAATATTGGCAATTCTGCATCAAAGAGTAATATGGATTACTGAAATTACTCAATTACGCCAGAATAATTAAAATTACACCGGGCCTACATAGGATACCATGGCCTATGAGAGCACAGGACTACTGCATTGAGGCTTTTGGACACAGCTGATAACTGGTCTGCTTTGACACCCGTACGTATTTGCTCATCATCATTGCAAGAGTCTGTACGGAGGGCTCTGAGAAGGTTTGTGAGTAGTTTTACAAAGAAGAGAGGGAGTGCAACAAACATTGGGGACGCAACATGTGAAAGGGCTGGATAGGGAGTACATGTCTTTGAGTCATTTATTATGACTACAGTCAGGCTAGAAGGATGTGAATCACTTGAGTCACTTCATATGCTCCCCGTTGATTGGAGATGGTGGAGTAGAATGTTGCTGTCTGTCCTGTACATGGTTGCTGGCAGATTGAGTACACTCAGTATACTAAGGTAGTCAACATTTGCTGCCTTGAGCAGGTGATCCCTGATTTTGATCAGTGCTGTGTCTCTTACATGTCAGCAGGTCAGAGGAAGCTAGTTTGGAGTCAATGATTTAGCTGTGGTTTTCTTATAGGTTATTAGAGAAGGCTTCAGTATGGTGGGTAATTGGTATACTTAAAGTAAGCTGCTAATCAAAGCTATTATTGAGACATTTCATGAGACCCAACCTCACTGTGGCGAAATATGATGAGCATTATGTCACCTTTTACAAAATAGCAAACTTTTAAGTTTATTCTATAAAAAAACAGTGAATGAGTGTTCAAAAATGGGATATTTCAATATATTGAATTATAAGTGGATAGCTTTCATCAGTAAGGGGAATGGTTTCATCCAGGGGTTCTTAGTGACATAAACAAGGAGACTGAAACCCTAGCAGTCTGACATGCCTCTCAAAACCTAAGACCGAAAAGCAACACTAGCTGTAGGAAATCAGGTTACTGATTGAAAGAGGGGGTGAAACCCTACTGAAGCAGCAACAACAATTCCTTTCAGGGTGAAGTCACAATTAACTCCAAATTAACCTGTGCTTAAACCTCTGGCAGCTTGCCACAAAAGCAGTCAGGCTTAACTGAGAGGCAATGTACAAATATTTATGCAGCAATTCATTTCATTTCATTTCATAAAGCTTTATTCGGAGCTTAACAAAAAGTCCATAAAAGCACAAACATTACATTGTGAAACATCATTTGAATAAAAACAAAGATGATGAACCATAAAAACATCCTCTATGCTACTTGATCAAACAAGTTATTAAAAATACAGTTGAATGACAATTAAAAAATAATACTAGGCCTTGCCCTAATGGCTTGGAGAAGAAATGTAGCAGTAAAAAAGCAAACATCAGGTGGGGGGTTAAATAACAATTTCATAGTATCTTTAACTGTCCTAACTCCATATTTCTTAAAAACAGGTTTTAAAAAAGCTATGCGGAAATTGCCGTAGAGTGGGCAAAACAGTAAAAAGTGCATAGTGCTTTGTGCGGTGGTGTTATCACAGGGGCAAAGACCAATCGGGTGTTTTTTGATATTTGGGAACGCCACCAGATGGTGGACAATCCCAAAACGCAGTCTGGTCAGAACGAACCGGTGGGAGGGTCTGGTTACAAAGCTCAGATACGGTTGGTAACCTATCAAGTCACAACAACTGCCATAGAGCATACAAGTGGTTAGATTGCTACTGGCCCTCTCACGTCGCTCAGACTTTTGGAGCATAAAAACAGATTTCATCTCACTTTTGGTCAAACTAGAGGCAGCATAACTATCCTCAAATAAGTTAAGACCATAAATCTCCAAAAAACTACTCGTGACAAAATTAACCCATGGAATCTTTAGATGGTTATCAAGGGTAAAACAATCCTTAATGATGGCTCTGTTTAAGGAGGTCTCTTCCTTTACCCAAATAGTACGCCACAACAGAAGAGGTCTAAGGGCAACAGAATCCGAAAGGTGATGGATTCCGAACTCCCTATGCACCATATCCGTAGAAGCTGAGATGGGCAAACATAGTAGTCTCTTTAGGAAGAGATTTTCCTCCACTTGTAGACTCCCGGTCAAGACATGCCCCCAAACACCCGCTCCATAAAGAGCAATTGAAAGACACCTCATCTGGTAGATTTTCAACATATCTCTGAGCCGCCTATCCCCGATTTTAGAAGCGAACGTAAACACCCCGTGGGCACATTTCGCCATTCTAGCCCTAACATGGGTGATTTCGCTGGACCAGCTACCTGTCTTGGAGAAGGTGATACCTAAGTAGTTAAAAGTGTCTACCGTTTGGACCTTATGCCCTTCGATAAAAAAGGAATGCGGTTTTTTACGGCCCTTGCCACATTCCATAATGAATGTTTTTGATTTATTAATCATCAGCTTCCTTTCCCCTATGAACAGAGAGAACCTGTCCATTAGGCGTTGTAAGCCGATAGGGGTCCTAGAAAGAAGAACGGCATCGTCCGCATAAAGTAAAACTGGGACGTGAAAGTCAAGTATTTTTGGTGCGTCTGCCACAACAGTCTTTAAAACAGAGTCGACCTCATTAATAAAAAGTGTGAAAAGTAGGGGGGCGAGCACACACCCCTGTCTGATTCCGCGCCTGATAGGAAACTTTGGGGTGCACTCCCCCCCAGGGCCATATCGAACACTGGAGCTAAGATTAGCATATAGCCTAGCCAAGAAATAAACAATGCCCTCCGGTGCCCCCATTTCAAGTAATTTCTCCCATAGGATCTTGTGATTTACCATATCGAAGGCACTGCTTAAATCTGCAAAGCAGAGAAAAAGGGAAACTTTCTTGGCCATGGTATATTTCCCTATAAGTAGTTCTAGGTTGAGACACTGTTCTACTGTCCCTCGTCCCTTCCTAAAACCAAATTGGGAGTTTGCAAAAATGTTATTTGATTCGGCCCATTCTTCTAATCTAACAAGAAGCACCCGACTCATAATTTTCACGGAGGAATCTAAAAGGGAGATTGGACGGTAGTTCTTAGCATCCCTCCTCTCCCCCTTTTTATAAATAGGGATGATAATAGATTCCTCCCAGGTAGGCGGGGCACCGTAACAAACAGCTGCGTTAAAAACTTTAGTTAGTAACGGGCCCCATATCTCTGGTTCTTTTTTATAGACGTCTACAGGCACCCCATCAGGCCCCTGGGCCTTCCCTCCTTTACTAGCGGAGATACAATTCTGGACCTCGGAAGGGGATATATCTAAGGGAATGGATGGCCAATCCCCTCCTCCTACATCCAAGGGTTTAGCCGAATCAAAGATCAAGGAAAAGTGAGAGACCCAACTTTCGGCACTGACGTTTGCCGACAGTACAGGCATCTCCTCGTTCTTTAGAAAAGGGCAGTTGACTGTTGCCCAGAATAAAGAGGAATCTGAGGTTTCAGAAGCCTGATCTAACTTGTCCCATGCCTCTTGTCTTAGTTCGGCCTTTCTTTTAGAAACTGCGGCCCGATAGGTAGCCCTAAGCTTCCTTATCAGGATTGTATCCCTTTGTTTGGCTGCCAGAGCCTCTTTAAGACCCTTAAGGGCGGTGGTACTGGCATGGTCGAACCACCCCCTTTGCCGACTTAAGTTACCCTTATGTGGGTTGGTAAGTTTAGCTTCTATACTGAGATTAATGTTAATAAACTTGGGCAAGATTACTTCAGCCAGTTCTCTGCTCTCTAAGATAGCAACAATTTCATTTACACAATTAGTAATAATGGAGTTGGACAGAAGATCTGCCTTATCCCCCTTCCACCTGATTCTGGTTCCGTTGGGTCGATGTGGTTCAATGTTAGCTACTATACTTGGTTTTGGGCCTTGTTTGGCCTTCCAAAGCACAATCTCCATGGTCAGGCAGTTATGATCACTAATTAGGTTATCAACTACCAAAGGGGCTGTACACCATGGGTTAAGGCTAGAAGAAATGCAAATAAAATCAATAACAGTACTAGCATTTCGACCCGTAAAAGTAGGGAGGGTTTCACCAGAAGCGCCCCTCATATTTCCCTGCATCTCCATGTCGTAAGTCATCAGGATTTTGTTTAATGAATCACCATAGGGATTATGGGGGAAATGAGAGACTCCCTCCCCCCGACAGTTTACGAAACCACAGACCCTGTGTGCAGAAGATGGGCAAGCAGGGGTATTAAAATCCCCCAACCGAATAAAATCGAAAACAATATCGTTTCCCGTAACAATATTTGCCAAAGCAGACTCCAAGGCAAACACTACCTGTTGCCTAGTATTATCGAATACATTATTATAAAAATTTATTAAAAGGATATTTCTATCCTGCTCCTGACAAAGCCATAGAATCTGGGAATGGGCCCCAATCAAAACATGTTTCTTTACAGTGAGTGGTACATCTACTGAGATCAATGTCAAAAGGCCACCCTTAGCTCTTCCCGAATTGGAAGTCACAGCCGGTAGTTGGTAAGAAACAAAACCATTGTAATTAATGGGGTCCAGACTCCAGGTTTCCTGAAAACATATTATGTTAAAAAGGTTAATAAAATCAAACCAACCGAAACATTCATCCTTATGTAATAGTCCCGCAACATTCCAACAGGCAATTGAACACGGGCCACAGTTAGCTGGTTTAGTGAGCTTGTTTAATGCAGTCCAATCCCTATCGTTAATAACTGGTCTTTCGTGTTCACGATCCACTGGGGAATCGATATGGCTAACACAAATACCAGTAATATTAATTGACTCCTCACAATCATGTACCCCAGGCACCGTACTACACCTCCTCTTTCCCAGGGGAACGTCCTCATTCCCTACATCAGCTAAGTGGGATACCAGTCAGTCATTACAATCAAGCCCACTCAGAATCTATTAAACGTGGGGATAGCGGGTGCGGCACACAAGTTCTGATCTCTGGGCCTACACCGGTGGCGCTCATCATCAGATAGGGTAACAAGGTCTCTATAAAAGTACCCAAGGGGGCGTAGAGAGATACCTTGATCACTTGCAGGGAGGGATGCGGCTTTAATTAGCACAGTAGAGGTAAGTTGTGGGTTTCGAAAATTAATGACTATGCAATCACCCTCACAGGTCTTACGGGATTTGCCAACCCAATTGGTTCTTCTAGTACTTAAGATATCCCTTGATAAGACTACAGGAAAGCCACACTGTCGGTGAAGCCAATCCACAGTTTTATTCTTTAATGACGAATGGGATTCACCATAGCCATGGTTACTACCGGGCCCCCTAACAGGGGGAACGTTAGTCAAGACGGCTACGAAAGGTGCGCATGTCGGTGGCAAATCCGGTTGAGGGCTGCTAGAACTGTTAATGTTTGCATCAAGACCTATCAGTTTCCCTGATACTATATTAGAGGGTGGTTTAATGATACCCGACCGCTGGGGGGGAGTGTTGGAGACAGCAGGTGGAATTTCACAAACGTTCCCAGAACTGAAGTTAGAATTTCTACTCCCAGCCGTCAATGAAACTGAGTTAGATGTAATTGAAGGTATCTCAACAGGCCCTTGTTCGTTATCATTGGTTTTGGCTCCTGAACTAGCCTTAATAAATGAGTCCAATAGGCCTCCCAATCTGGCTACTTCATCTGTGATTGTGGCAAGTTTAGTCAAAAGAGGTTTAACTAATAAATCAAACTTGACATCTATAGCATTAATTAGAAAATCAAGTTGCTCATTATCTAGAGTGATCTTAGTACCATCCAATAACACTGATTGAACTCGTTGAGTTTTGGGCGGTAAAGGGTCAATTTTCTTAGTGGGGCGATTCCCCCCTCGTTTGGGCTGGGTGGTTTTACTGTTATTCCTACATGTACATGATAATCTTTGGCGTCTAGAGGCCGTCAAGCTGGGGGTTAGTGGATCAGGTGTAGCAGCTTGGCCAGGTTCCGGGTCATGAGAGGGCCCGGGAGTACCACTCCCCATGCTTATAATATCCGTTGGAACACCCTGAATCGAACAATCCGTTGGATCTAAGGATGTACCAACATCTTGATTGGTACTAGGCTGGGGGGCCAAACGATTAAACGGAGGGGGACTCGTACTTTGTGACCCCGACCGTCCTAAAGACTTCCTACGTTCTTGGTTGATTTTATCAACCATCTTGACCAGATAATTATCCATAGTTGTGGACATAGCTGCTGGCTTAGCTTTAGGCATAATGGCTAAGCCAGACCGGTACCAGAACCTCACTACAGATATCTCCACAAAAAGCAACAGACTAATGACTTTCTCAGTGTATAACTGCCTATCCCAATAATTAATCACGTAATACCACCATACACCTTATTGACTAAGCCTTATAGCGGTGATGACTAGTCAGATCCACCCACGAAAGGAAAACAGAATAATATCAAACAATAGGCCAGTAAGCGACCCCCTCCTACCCCCTCCTGTCCCGGACTGTCTCAGACTGTCCGCCCTTTGTCCGGGCTTCGTCCTGGGCGTCCCGCGGCGCGTCCCGCTCTGCGATGGATGGATGATCTTATATGAGCGGGAGCCAATAGACAAAGGTTGTAAGCAGGGAGACGGGCTTCCACGCAGGTGTGCTGACGCACGGACTCCTGGGCAATGGAGTCCCGTGCGCAGTTCTTCCTCAGGCACAGGGCAGTGGAGCGGCAGCAATCCCAGGCGTCTACCCCTCCAGGGGTGACAGGCAGTACAAGGCGATACTGGCCACAGAAGCGAAGCGGGACCCGCGCCAGCGGGTTCCGCGAGCAGTTTTAAAGGGCTTGTGGGCAGGGAGGCGGGCTTCCACGCAGGTGTGCTGACGCACGGACTCCTGGGCAATGGAGTCCCGTGCGCAGTTCTTCCTCAGGCACAGGGCAGTGGAGCGGCAGCAATCCCAGGCGTATACCCCTCCAGGGGTGACAGGCAGCACAAGGCGATACTGGCCACAGAAGCGAAGCGGGACCCGCGCCAGCGGGTTCCGCGAGCAGTTTTAAAGGGCTTGTGGGCAGGGAGGCGGGCTTCCACGCAGGTGTGCTGACGCACGGACTCCTGGGCAATGGAGTCCCGTGCGCAGTTCTTCCTCAGGCACAGGGCAGTGGAGCGGCAGCAATCCCAGGCGTCTACCCCTCCAGGGGTGACAGGCAGCACAAGGCGATACTGGCCACAGAAGCGAAGCGGGACCCCAAACAATTCAAACAATAATGAAGTGAAAACACAACACAAGAAAAATCCAACGGCAATTTTGATAAATAGAGTAAAATGTAATAAAGGATTTGAGACTAAAACGACAAACATCCAATCAGTAGAACCGGGGATATGCAATTTCAAAGATTCAAGGTAAGTATAGTGCCTAAAAGCGCAAAGCACCACTCACAGGTATCTGGTCGAGGGAGATCGGTTGAAGTTAGAAGATCAGGCTGACCATGATGGAGCACAGGCTGGATACAGGGAGCAGGTTAGTCCTTCTGAAAGAATTACCTTCCACAGTATAGCGCGAATAGTTCAGTTAGCCGAGGAGTAGGGAAAGCATCGCTGATGATCGTCGCTGTAATGCGAAGAGCATGTTGGATGTCATGGATAGTCATCTCAGTAGCGCAAAGACCCTCTCGACATCGCGGATGGTCATTGCTTGAGGTTCATGTTGGTGGTCATCGTGGACTGTCCATACTGTAATGCGAAGTGTAGATCTCGAGGTGCCAATTGTTTCTGGGGTTCGCTGTTGCATGAAGTGTAGGGTTCACCAGAGCTTTGTGTCAGTGATTGGTGCGGGTGGCAAGATCTTGGTGCAAACAAGCCTGGTTGTGGTCGCAAAGAGCTCAAAACTTCAGGATTTTGACTCTTCTTTGAGAGGGAGCTCAACTGATGCCACATGAAGGGTCCATTAGCTGAGGAGCCCCTATTGGGGATTAGGTGCTCACTTCATCAGGGGACAGCAGGACTCACAGTAGTTCCAGTTGCAGGTCCAGGAAGCAGGTTATCTGGGCAGATGCAAGGAGGCCTCTGGAGCTCCCTGTAGCTCAGGAGGTCAATCAGCTGACCCTTGGAATCACTTCAGCTGGGATGAAGGGAGCAGGTCCAGTCTTACTTTTCAGAAAGCAGGGCAGAAGAACTGCACAGCAGTCCTTCTGTAGTATCACAAGTCCAGATGTGTACTGAAGAGTTGGGTCTGAGGGTCCAATATTTCTACTTAGTGGCAGCTTTGAAGTAGGGAATGGTTCTGGATGTTCCCACCCCCAGAGGTGTTTGGAATTTCCTGCCTCCCTGCCCTGGCCCCAGCTTGTCTGGGGGCATGAAAGTCTTGTGTCAAACCCTTTCAGAGTGTGCTGAGGCAGAGCCTTTGTGATGTGTACTAAAGATGCTTTTAAGTTACAATTCTTCAGAGACCAACTCAATATTTCTACCTGCTCCCAATTGAAAGTTAACACTTGTTAAATGTAATAAGGGAACCCAATATTATCCTATGGGAGAGGCGGATCTTGCAGAAAAATAAATTTAAGAGTTTTTCACTACCAGGACATGTAAAAGTTAAAAGTACTTGTCCAACTTTCTAAATACACTGTACCTTGCCATCTGGGCTGTTTAGGGCCTACCCTAGGGGTGACATATTTATTAAAAAGGAAATCTGAGGCCTGGCACAAGGTTTAGTTTGCTGGTCAAAATGGCAGTAAAAAACTGGGCGCACAGGCTGCAATAACAGGCCTGAGACATGGTTAAAGTGCTACCCGAGTAAGTGGCACAATGAGAGCTACAGGCCTATTGGTAGCATTTAATTTATAGGCCCTGGGTGCATGTAGTATCTATTTACTGGGGACATATAGGTAAGTTAAATGTGTTTATTGGTTGTAAGCCAATTTCACCATGTTTAAAATAGAGAGCACAAGCACTTTAGCACTGGTTTGCAGTGGTAAAGAGCGCAGACTCCAAAGGCCAACAAAAACTGGTTCAGAAAATAGGAGGATGAAGGCAAAGAGTTTGGGGATGACCATGAGCCCAACACTATCCATCTATCCATGCATGCCCCCTCACACATCTAGCTCCAGACGGATCTCATTTACCAGATATACAAGGGGATGGAGTCATGGAGAAGGCATTCAAATGTATCACCCTCCCAGTGATAGCATTTCTGCCTCCTCACCACCACCAAGCTACAACCTCCTCAACTTCTTTTGGTTGCCCCTTCCAGTGTATTTTTTGATTTTACAGAAATTACCTAGCATTCTGTCACCCTCTTTCACATCACTCTACTCCTGTGCCCGACCACGAGTAGGGCAGGTGCGATGCATAGCAATGGTTTGTGAGAGAGAGCCTCTGGGAACCTGGCAGAGATTCTGTCTCTCACCGATCTGTATGTACCCATAGGACTCAGGGAGAGGGTGGGTGTGCCACAGCATCACCTGCCACTCCACCGCTTCTTTTGGGTTTGTTTGCAATCGAAAAGGCAGTGGAGAGGGCAGTTCAACATACTCCATTCCAACACCTCCTTTGGGGTTCTGCAGAGCCAGCGAAAGGAGAAAATCAGTGTCCTTCTCACATCGCTTCCTTCAGGTCTCCAGAGGTCAGAGATAGGTGGGCAAAACAGCTGACGAGGACATCTCATGGCACTGATGTTGCAGCAATAAAAACTAGTTTTGTTTCCATTACTCTAACGTCAAAGGAATGAATAACATTTGCTTATACATAAAACATACAAAGCATAATGATCTATTTCATATTGTTATTCATTGTAATATGCAATAGGCAATATTGCTATTTACTTACAAACGTGCACCTTAACAAACGTTTAACATCGTGATCTCTTTCGACGTATTTTGCTTTGATCATATATATCGTTCTTAACAAATGCATAGTAAATGTAAATATTTTTTGTAATGTATTGTTTTGTGGATACTTTTCGACCGAAAATAATCTTTGATTAGTTAATAAATATTGTATTGCATATCATTGTACGTCTTTATATTGCATTGTGTGTTGAAACATTGGTGGCATTTTATGCTGTTACCCCAAAATACCCTACTAGTTGAATTCTGAATTGTTAACAATCCCTTTATCGGAGTCACTCCCGATTTCGCTCCCTTTTGTCTCTTATTACGTGACATATATACTTGCTCTGTTCCTTATTTATTGTATTTGCCCAATATTCGATTGCTTAAACATAAGGCAACAACAGTTATTTTGCCACAAAGATTCCAATCATGCAGAAAGAGTCACTCAACCGTAAATCGACCAGTCTGTCACTTGACATCACACCTAAAACCAATGAATGTCAGTGAGAATCAAAAGATATTCTTTTCTCCACTCACAAATAATCATTTATCAAATCTAATCGATCTGTAATTTTATTTCTCTACTGAAGCAACCTTAAATTCCAGCTGTTATTCTGACGATCCAGTTCACTACTATAGTGTCGTAATTAAACCCCAAATAAGTTAGGTTACGTCCAACCTACCAAAAACCATAAATGTATTCCGACTGCAACATTTGAGGCGGACATTTGGTGATAAAGGCCTTCTTCCCTAATACAAATAGCAGAAAGATTTTTTTTTAATTTCAAAGTATTTTATTGATTTTTTATATTCAAAGACATTAGCATTTCTGTTACAAGGCTAGCCATTAGTAGTTTGTACAACAGTGTTTACAATCACTTCGAAACATATGCTGGGCTAACCCCACCTGACGTGGAGCAGAAATACATTTTAAGGGAGGATATTACGGCTACCCTAATCTGTTCCTTCAGAGACAGCCCGTGAGGAGCTTGGGATTGGTGACATAGAGGGCTTCGTAAGATTACGACCCATATTATTATGGGTCTCTGTTTGGATAAAAAGTGATTTCGACTTTAAGAGGAAACTTTTAATGGACTGCATGGGAAGGGACTATTGCTTCCAGATACTGTGGCTGAGGTATACAAAGGCCACGCTTGAGGGGCTGGGTAAACCTCAATTGTATAGTGATCCTGGGGTGATTACAAATCCCTGATATTGCACTGCCGTTTTGGCAAATTTGTAATTCGCCCTCAGAACCCACAATCAGGAACGGTGCAGGGATCTACAGGGCTCCAGGCAAAATGCATTTTTGACTCTGGATCTCTTCCATATCGACAGAAAAAAAAATATTTGCCTGGGCCTTTTCAATTTTTCGGCATGATCCCTGGATGACACCCTATCTAACCTGGGTGTATAGAGGTGGCAGCCACGCCCATAATGCATGAGTACTCGATGATGTAATCAAAAGATGAAACACTGCCTTATTGGAACAAATGGAATCTACATATGCGTGAAATGTAATGCTTGTATATAGGGTGTCCGCAGCCTCTATTAATTGGATCTATGGTATCTGTATGGTGTGAACCTTGAGCACCAACGAAACATTTAGTTGAAGAAGAATGACCTTCAAATATATCTGGAAATGAAGCATCCCTCAAATCTAGGGTGCTCTCTGGTTCCTTCTCTGCCAGCACACTGCAGGGTCAGACCACAGCATGGGTTGTGCAGAAGGCGGTCAGTGTTGGTTAGTATGTTTGGCAGGTGGGGACATTCCTACCAGCCTTGGTATCTTCCCTTCACTGTGGCAGAGTAATCTGTCAAGTAGGGTACGTTTGCATGGATGATTTATGAAACAGGGAGAAGAAGACCCCCTACCCCTAATATGGAGTGCGGAATTAGGATCATTCGTTGGTCTATTTCAGGGGTGTGCTCTGGGGAACCGCCTGCGCTCCAAGGTGCCATGGGTCTGAGGGAAGTCTCAGGGGTCTAAAAGTCCACTTTCCTGAGGCTAAGGAAACCCACTCCTGGCCAGTGTTTCATTGTGTGCTTGGGACCCATGAATGTATAAGCAATAAACCCTGCCAAAGACTTTGTCGTGAGTTTCCCTTAGTCCACCCCCAGGTACCACTCACAGAGGACATATAGATTTTCATGATATGTCTTTTATTATACATTAACCTAGTACATAGTATATGTTTGGCAAATTGGTAGAAAAAATCATGAGTATATTGGAAACTTAAAGAGAAAGTTATCACAAACTAACATTATATTTGTTTGTACATATTCATCCTATGGCACATGGCTACATCCGCGAGGTACTAGATATACTGTGAGAAGACGCTCCTTGGTTGGTCTCATAGTCTCTATACACAACAGTTTTTCCTTTTTTAAATTTCTACCTAGATGAAAAAGTGTGTGCGAAGCTGATGTCGTTCGCATTGACATGTGTGAAATCAGTAGTATGGAAATTTCAGTGAAAGCATGCCTATTATAGGCTTACTGACCCATCACATATGTCTCAGTCGCCTTGTGATAATGAAGGCAGTGCTATATATATTCAGCAAATAATAATTCCTCACATATAAGGTGGATGAAAGAAACATTCGAACACTATCATGATTATAGAGAATAAAGATAAGGCATAGGCATAATGTTATTTCAACACATATGATGTATCAAAGGTCATACATCACAGGAGATTCAAACTAAACACATTAAGAAAAGACTGTGTACGCATGACAAACTCATAAGTCTAAACTACTCATACGTACCTATGGGAAAATCAGGCCTTAGGTGAATGCTGCCATTTCATTTTTAGGTCTTGCGTGAGACAGAGCCTGCACTGACGCTTTCGAGACATTTTGTTAACTTGTGGGTTTAGAGCCTGCCTTCATTGTCACTCTCATTTGCTTGCTTCCAATTTGTTAACCTGTGTAGGCTTCACAAACTTGACCCTGCCTTGTAGCATGGCCAAAGTACTTGTTCCTTTCCACTGCGTGCACTGGGGGGCAGTAGCGACCTGTCCCCTGCCAAAGTGGTGGGACGGGCCGGAGGAGGGAGATTAGGAGGGGAGTGGTGGGCTTGGGTACATAAAATAAAAAAACCCTAAGCAGAACTAGATGACCTGAAAACATTCTGCCATATTTATAACATTCCCCACCCTCATCAGTGTTGTCTGGAAACACATTTTGAGCAATTGGTTGCTAAAAATGACCTTATCAACATCTTATTAGCCTTTGGGTCTGTAGTCCTACAGATAGTAGCTAATGCTCTATTTAGTAGCACTATAAAAAGACGCCATGTAAGATTGCGAATAAATAAACAAATAATGTACGATGTTGATATCAGTGTTTGAAGTGTGCAATCATTTATTGTGTGAAACACTACATTGATTTGAAGGGTATCTGTGGGTTTAGTTGTATAAACTTGATTCTAGCATCTATCAAGATCTTCTGAGTACATACATACCAATACATTTGTGAATTCCTCATTCAGAGCTGCTGTCTCTTTCTTCCTTAGCTTAGTCAGGTTGGTCCACTAGAAGTCTGTAAGAATCTTGCATAATGTGGTTTTAATATATTGCTCCCTTACTCTTGTATCACTCATGCAGGAACATTTTTCTTAGTACCTTTGGGATAGCCCCACTGTGTCCATGACAACTCTCAACTCCTCTCGTACTTCAAGAACTGTTGAGTTGGGATGTTGAGACGTTCTGCACATCTGCAAAAGTACTTTATTTTTGTGGTATACAATTATCACTCTTCATTTTAAACTCAAGTGTGTGATACAAAGAGAGACTGTCCAATCTTTTGTGCTTTCGAAGTAATACAGGAAAGACCACCGTATCCATTAGACCATAGTCGACACTGCTGCCAAACTCAAAGGCATCTTAAGCTTTAGATCACGCCTCATTAGCAGCTCTTCTGACCTGTTGAAGGGTGGAACAAGCTACTTTGAAGTGTTTTTGTGATGTGTTGCAAAATATCTTAAATTGTGTACGGTTTCTGGACTATGATTACTTTTGACTTTTCAATTATTTTGAGGTCACAGCCCATACATGGGGTTATGGAATTCCAGAAATCGGGAGCACAACTATTTGCACTAGAAGACAACATACCTGGAATTCCAAGTGCTAATTTCATGCAGAAGCTTTAAGAAAGTCACAGAGATAAGGAAGCCCCTAAGACATTGTTTCCCAAATCATTTACATCTATACAGTACAGCTAAATGTCTAGATATTTGAATATATCTACAGACTACAAGATGGGGACAGAAGGGCGAGTGACTTGATTGTTCTCTGAAAAAAGGAAATGGGGACTATACACCTCCTCCATCACCTAGGAGTTTCCCTCCACAAGCTCATGGGCATGCTTGTGCAGGCCATCTGCATACAAAGAGAATGCTTTTTCTCCGTGACATCTTTTCTTCTTTGCACAGTACCTTGCCGTAAAAGGCATTGCATGTGAAAAGAGAATGGTGGCTAGTGGGAATCTATGTTTGTTACGCTCCTGTAATTCCTGGCTTTCAAAATTAAACCATCCTTCTTCAGTCTAGTAGAGGGAGCATTATAGAATATAATATCCAACTAATAACTGTAGACCTGAGTTTATTTGATTAGCAGCTTCAAGCAGAAATTTCTAACCAATGCAGCCAAACATTTTCTCAGCATTTAATGAGGCAGCTCATAGGAGAAAGCTCCAATCTTGGACCTTCAACTTAGCGTTGAATAATCTTAAATTCATAGAACTATTAACTCTGATAATAAACCTGGTCTGATCTTAATGCACAAATCTGAATACCACTGCTTGGATCTTTCTAGCAATAATCTTACTTTGAATTTATAGCCTACATTTAGAATGTGAGGTGTTTGTGTGCTTTGGAAATTTTGTTGGGTATAGGGATGATGACAATGATGGCTTCCCATAGTTAAACTGAGAGCAAATCCCTAATATTCAAAATTAGGAATAGGCCTGTCAGAATGTGGAATCTTGCTCTCAGTTGTAGTTTTATTGATCTAATCCAAAGGCATCAAGAGCTTTAGATTTTTATCTGTGGAGGTCCTTCCTCTGGTTGGGGTTTGGTGAAGGAGCTTGGACATACAGCATGCAATAGTGCTCCATAAAGATGTATGTATTGCCCTTCCCATTCACAAAAAGGTGCTGTCTGCCATCTCCTTTGCCACGATTGTGCTCCATTCAGCCTTACTGCACAGCAGTCATGGCAGTAGATGACCCATTATGCACCTTCTTCTGATTACATTTGGGTGTACTTTCCTGATAATGAAACTGTTCAATGTTCTCTGCACTGCCTTGTAGTAGGAGTGGTTCCACACCTATATACCTGCGGATATTCAGTTTCACATTTTAAATGATCTCCTCACGCCACATCAATCTCTTCATCAGCCTCAGATATTGTCCACACAAACATACATGTGTGCACATTTCCCCACCTGCATTTGCTGTATTGTTTATTACACGGTGCATTGCAGGCGATGAAAGGTCTGTTGGCACCAAGAATGCAGTATGAAGGCTATACCACCTGGAAAGCTGTGCCAGGTGCAGCTTTCCAGGCTTGCGGTAGCCTTATAGCCTGCCACAGCATTACATAATGGCCATTAAAGGCCACTTCCAGCATAAGGGAGCAGACTTTAAGTGGCAGTATAGCCCACTGTGGCGGGCGATCATCTTATCAGAACATTCCACCCCACCAAGGCGATTGTTGGAAGTATAAAAGCCTCCTGTGAGACCCAGGGTTAAAAACCATCCACAGCTCAGAAGCTTCTCAGTCTTTCTTTCACAGCTCCTGCTGTGTTTGTTTGACAATTAGTGCTGCATGCATGGCCACAGTTGTAGCTGTCAAACCTGCACCACGGGAGCTGTGAAAGGAGACTGAGTACAGAGACTGACTCTACCTTGGCTCTCCCAAACTGCTTTTCTTTGACAGAGCAGAGGGAGACACAGGAGAGAGGGAGAGTGAGAGACTGTATTAAATATTAGGACATTGAAAATGTGACAGCGGCAGGCCTATACCAGTGTTTACAAGTGTTTGTAACTTCTGCTGCTCCATTGCCTGCAATGTAGCTGCCAATATTCTAATACTCGGGGTGTCATGTAACATATTCCTCATACTCCCATTTCCACAATGCTGAATTGTACATAGTATAAAATTCCACAATGGTGAAATGTAGCCCAAAGTGCAAATGTGCATTTTCTTTTTTTGCCTCACTGGGAAAACCCCTTTCTCTGCACCCCCCACCAAGTTTACGGGTGATCCGTTCCCATTCCCACTACACTGCTTGGCCCATTCATGGAGTAAACAGCAATCATTTCTAGAATGTGGATTGGATGTGTGGGCGTTCAAAACTTTCAAGCCAAACCACACCTTGAGCTGCGCATTTTTCTTGAGTTTACTATGTTGGATTTCTACTGCCTGTGGCAGACAAGTGAGGGCCCCTGTTCCAAACAAGCATTGGCAAAGACAATGTGTCTTGCCTATGCAAGAGCTATTGGCTTTGCCAATATGTTTTAGCCATGTTGTACACTAGCGTGGCTGCTGTTCAGCATGACTAACAAATTGTGGGGAAAGGAGAGTGGCAGGGAGTGGAGTGTCGCAAACATAGAGTAGAGTGGAATGTTATGGAGTGTCATGGAGTGCTGTGGAGTGTCGTGGATGAAATAGAGTGTTGTAGACTAGGAGAGCGTAGAGTGTAGTTGAGTGGCGTAGAGTGGAGTAGAGTGTCAAAAGTGTTGTAGAGTGGAGTGTCATAGAGTGTCATGGAGTGGTGTAGAGCAGAGTGGAGCGGCGTAGAGACTGTTGTGTAGAGTTGAGTAGAGTGTTGTAGAGTAGAGTGTCCTAGAGCCGAGTAAATGTTTATAGAATGGAGAGGCATAGAGCTGAGTAGTGTAGGACAGTGGAATGGTATAGAGTGGAGTAGAGAGTTGTAGAGACGAGTGGCGTAGATAAGAGTGTAATGGCATAGCGTGTCATAGAGTGGAGTGGTGTAGAGTGGAGGAGTGGAGTGGAGTTAAGTAGCATTGAGGGGCATAAAGGGAGTTGCGTAGAGCACCCTAGAGTAGTGTTGTCCAGTGGCATAAAGTGGAGTAGAGTTTAATGGACTACAGCATCATAGAGTCGAGTATCATAGAGTCAAGTGTCATAGAGTGGAGTGGCCTATAGTGAAGTGGCGTAAAGTACAGTGGTGCAGAGTAGATTGGTGTAGAGTGCACTGGTTTTTAGTAAAGTGGGTTAGAGTGCATTGGCGTAGAATGCAGTGACATGGAGTAGAGCGGCATAGAGTATAGGGGTGTAGAGTAGAGTGCTGCAGACTAGAGTGCAGTGGTGGAGTGTAGATTGTTTCAGAGTAGAGTGAAGTGGCATGGAATGGAGTTGTTCAAGGCAGAGTGGAGTGGTGCCAAGTAGAGTGCTGTGGTGTAGAGTAGAGTGGTGTAGAATGCAGTGGTGTAGAGTAGCGTGGTGATGAGTGCAGTGACATAGAGTGCAGTAGTGTAGAATAGATTAGAGTGCCATTGATTGATGCAGAGTGTAGTGGCATATAGTGCATTGGTATAGAGTGCAGTAAAGTGGTGTAGATTTGAGTGGTGCAGAGTAAAGTGCAGTGGCGTAGTGTGCAGTGGCATAGAGTGGAGCGGGGCAGAGTAGAGTGGTGCAGAATAGGATGGCTCAGAGTAGAGTGTCTTGTGCCTCAGTTAGGCCCAGTTGGAAAACTGTCATTTTACATGTACACGTTTTTCCTAAGTTGCCTTCTACTTCGCACATTGACTTTTGACACACATTTGCATGCGTGACAGTGCAGAATTAGTTTCCATGAAACTACATTTTCTTACAAATTCACTTCATAAGAACACTATCATGATACCTTGAACATTCCGTACAAGGTCTGAACATACATTGTGCAAATGTGATTGTTTGTTATTTGTCCATGTGGCGACGCAGCTATCCATAGAACATAAACAATGGCAGCCTGACTAAGGTCTCGGCTCAGAGCAAGGATGCTTTTTGTTATAAATGAACGCGCATTTCTGGATTAAGGCAGAGGAGCACTTGCTGTCATTGCGAGGTCACTCCATGTTGAAACCTCAGCCCAGCTGCTTGCTTATCCTTCTGCAGGAGGTATGTCCAACCTGTAACCAAGATGGGGACCTACATACTTTCCCTTCAGGTAATGGGGGTTGGATCAGCATCCAAGGGGAATTCATCCTCGCAGGAGGAGAGCTGCATGGCCGCCCTCGAATATTTTAATAAAGCCCTGGGAAGGTGGTGGGCCCCAGGCTCAAATCAGCCACAGAAGGAGGGTCCCGTGCGCCCCCTGCCTATTTTAAAACATGCCCCCAGGACCTGGACCATCCATGGGCCATAATTAAAACAAGCACAGCGCCTGCACTTATTTTGGTTTTTTTTGCCGCAAATTCACAGCAATTCTTTTTTTTTTAAGGAAATGCTTTTATTTATGGCGGGGTTCCAGGGGCACCCCAATACCACGGCTGAGGAGCCAGGGTATTCTTACCCTGACCCTTTTCTTTTTTAATGGTTTTTTTGGGACTTGATTGAAGCAGAGTCCAAAAATGGCTGCCAACACTTCCTGGTTGAAGTGTTGCCAGCCAATCAAAGCTCTGCATTTCCCTGCACAAGCTTGTTATTAAATGCGGCCACAGATATCCTTATTTTTTTCCTTTAATTTCTCAACAACTACTGAACTGATTTACGCTGAATAACTGAAAGCGTGATCTACTAACCAAAATCTACCTTTCTGCCACATTTGATGTAATTCCGTCCAGCGGTTCGGGCTGTAGTCGTGTCTAAAGCTCCTATGGAAATTAATATGGAATAGTGTATTTTTTCGACCCTCCCTTTTTCTCGGCCCCCGCTTGACGGACACTTTTTGGGGAAAATTTCATGAAGATTCGTCAATTTGCACCAAAGATATAGGCAAGTCAAAAAATGCTTTTTCTAGCGAAACATGGTCCTAACCATAACTACCTCCTGTCGACCGCCAGTAGGTAGTATGTTTGTATATATATATATATATATATATATATATATATATATATGCAGGAAACGATCTCTTCACGAAGAAAATATCGGAGGGACACACCAAGGAGGTCAGGAAACGACGTTTATTTCAGCAATGGCATGACGCGTTTCGGCGAGTATGCCTTTATCAAATGCCCTTGTGAACACGGTCTCTCTCTTCAAAGCTGCATAAAGTAACCCTTATCGTTCTCCCATTGGTGGCAGTCCAGGTGGGGCGTGTTGGAAGTCCAATTAGCACTGCAGCCCACATCGGTGAACTACAGCTCCCAGCAGGCATCAGTAGCCAAATAGGTGAGTGATTGAAACATCCCCATATATCCCTTCATGGGCACTGGAAAATAGTTAGGAACGTGATGACTGCAGTCTTGATGACAGCACCGTGTGTCTGCCGGAACAACTTTTCCTTCCCTGACCCCCAACGCTCAAGCCACAAAGGTCCTATATATATATATATATATATATGTATATATATATATATTTATTTATATGCAAAAAACAACCCACATGAAGACTTAAATCAAGAAGCAGGCACAGGGTTCGAGTTTGTCTTAATATTTTATTAATATTCTTTTGTGCAAGTGCATGTCCCTGACGCGTTTCGGCCATGAATAAGTGACCTTGATCACATTAAGCGAGCTGCATTTCATTCTTTCATTCACCTGACAAAGATACCAATTAATTAGTGAAATTAACAAACGACATAGTAAACAGACCGCATAAATTGCTCACTTAGTAGTTATTATCTGCTTCGTTTTTTGGTGAGAAACCAAACTAACAAACCTTTTTCATTATTCTGTTAATGTTGATACATGTATTTAAATATATTATATCCCGTTGCTTTCTCACCAAGTTATGAATAAATAGAACTAATGTCATGACATTGTTGCATAACTGTATGTGTATCCCTGTACATAGTGTATACATATCTTCATAAATAAATAGATACTGTCTCATTATAAAATGTACTTAATCCTAGCTTCAATGATAATACACATAATATAAATATTAGTATGGCAGTATAGAAAATGTGATCTCTTGTGCAAAAATTGCAGGCCTGAATATACAGTGTCCTATTTAAACCTCATAAAGTGCAAAGTGCCAAAAAGTGCTCCGTGTGTTAAAGTGCTAACAATGTTTCCACTAGAACGAAAAAACTGCTGCAAAAGCAAATTTTATGACCTTGTTCGACAACTCCTTAGCCATGCCACTTGTGCTCCTACATAGTGCCTAACCATTGTATTCTTAAAGTGACTTGAGTTTGCAACATAAATACATCGACTTATAGAAAACCCAAATAGTATTTCCATTCTTAGTATCTCACTGCATTGTAACATTGCTCTTGTTTTCTCTTTCTCTCTTTTTATTTCCCCTATTCTAATTGATGCCTCTCTTCCCTCTAGTGAGGGAGCTTACCAATTTAGGGTTCGACCAATATGACAAACATGGCTACAAATCACACTTTCACCTGATGTCGATAAGGTCATAGGAAAATATGCAGATCTTTGCTGGTGTTAAGCCCATTGGGTAAATAGAGTCTAATGTAAGGATAAACTTGGATTGAAGCTGCCTTAGAAGTCTCTCTCTATTTCCCCTTCTCCTCAAAGCCGGTACTGCTCTTATAACATAGTACTTTAAATCATTAAGCTTGTTTTCATGTACTAATTTAAAATGGCGTGCCACCGGATAGTAAGGGTCTGGATTCACTATTGCCCTAAGGTGTTGTAGAATTCTAGTGTGCACCGGTAGTTTTGTGCTTCCCACATAGCGGTGGCCACATTTGCACTCCAGCACATACACCGCATGGTCTGTCCTGCAGTTGTAACGCCCCTTAATGTCGGTGAATTTCTCACTGAAGGCAGATTTGTATTTGGTGGTGTTAATCCCAAACCTGGATGCCCAGCATCAACTACATTTATAAAAGCCTTCTTTTGGGGACAACCAGTTATTTTTCTTCACTAGTTCAAGGCTATTGTTGACCAGTTTGTCCCTGATTGACGGTGCTCGCCTGAACGTTATGGTGGGTTTTTAGGGAGAACTTGGTTTAAAGTTATGTCTGTTAAAACCATGGGCCACTGTTTATTAATAATGGACCTGATCTGTCTCTCCTGCCAGCTGAAAGTGGTAATCAATCTAATACTATTTGGAACATGCCTATCTAGACGATCTGTGTCCAATCTTTACTGGGGACAGGTGGGGATCAGATAAAGCATAGTTTCCCTAGATATCAAATTTGCTTTGTCCATGGCACATTTCACGATCTTAGCATTATATCCCTGCTCAAGGAATCTAATGTTAGCATCCTCCTGGCAAATTGCTAAATCTGTGTTCGAGCTGCAGATCTTTCGCAACCTCAAACACTCTCCATAAGGGATGCTTCTAATTAAATGTTTTGGATGGAAACTTGAAGCATGGAGAATAACGTTTCCTGCTGTGCTTTTTCAATGTAATATAGATTCTATCTTGTCACTCTTAACATAAACCTGAACATCAAGAAACTCAATGACATTTCTGTTAATTTGTGGGGTAAATTCCAAATTCATAGCATTCACATTGATGTTCTTAACAAATGTGGCCGCACTCTCCTCAGTCCCCCTCCAAATTACGAAAATGTCATCAATAAACCGCCACCATGCTACCACATGATTCTCCCAGTCCTCATTGTGATCCATCCTGAGAACCCGATCCTCCCACTAGCCCACGTGTAAATACGCGTAGCTGGGAGATAAGCAGGCTCCCATGGCAACTCCCCTTAGTTGTTGGTATACCTGTTTGCCAAACATGACAAAATTGTTGTGCAGGCACCGACTAATCATCTTCAACAACATGGTGTTATGATTTAACAGATATATTGGAAGTTTTTTCAAGAATTATTCTACTGCCCTTAGGCCATCCTTATGCTCTATGCTTGTATGAAGCGCTGTGATGTCCATAGTCATGAATATATAAGCATCCTTCCATTCCATCCTCTGCAGCTCGCCTAGAAAATCCCCAGTGTCTTTAATATATGATGGCATTTGACTTACAAACTCCTGAAGAAAATAGTTAACATACTGTGAGATTTTTCTCGAGCAAACTCTTTTTCGCTGAGATAATGGGCCGGCCCAGGACCGGGGATGTGCCCTTGTTCACTTTTGGGATTAAATATATTATTGGTAGCACAGGAAATTCATTGTATAAACCTGGAACTCCTTTCGTGATGAGACCTTTACGTTTCCATGTCAGTAGATCTTCCTTCAATGCTGCCTTTACAGCCCTGACTTGTAACCATGATTTTCTGTAACATTGTATGTCTGCAAGGTGCCTGAACGCCTCTTTGATGTAATCTGCCGTAGGCCAGAAGACCACTTTCCCTCCCTTGTCAGACTTATTGATGATTATTTCATTGTCGTTACTCGTTGCTTCTCTTGATATTTGTATTTCCTCATCATTTGATTGTTTTTTCCGAATCAATTTCTTAACTTCCTCCACTACCCGATCATTGAAAGTGTCTATGGCATCCCTAGGCATCATGGGCATAAATGTTGAACTGCGTTTAAATGTGTTTTGATGGTTCTTGATAGATTTATGCCTGATGAAATCATCCCTCCTTGTGTGTGTATATATATATTACCACCAATCCTGCCTCCTCTTAAGAAAGCAGGTCTGACACAGCTGGGGTCTCGTCACAGCAAGGCTTTAATATCCACCATTCAGCATAAAAATCACAGCGTGTTCAGCATCAGTCGCGCGCCTGGGACGCGTTTCGGCGATTGCCTTCTTCCAGCCAGTTCTGCGCTCGACTGCCAATGTTTTGCAAATTTCGCGGGGGTTTGTATTTGTCCATCACGGAGGAGTCTCATTGGACCAACAATGTCAGCATAGAAAGAGGACTCCGATAGTTCACAAGGTTAGTACCTCTCCTCTTTCACTCCTCCATTGTGCCCCATCATGCCGCTCCTGTTGGTTGAAAACCGCTGATACCAAACAATTGTGGACTAAGTAAGTACCTCGCCCAAGCTAAAATAAAGCTACGACGTTGTCCTCTTTGTAAAGTCCCGGCTTTTTTTCTCCCAAACAGGATTCAGGGTGGAAGTGTCCTGCTGTGATGCTGACCCATTCAGCGGTACTCCGCTGCTCTCTCCCCAATGCCAAAACCAGTTCAGACCGGGGGGGGGGCGCCGCGCTATGCCTTCAGCATCAAACCAACATTGTGTCGGCCATCACGGAGCTCCTAAACGAGAGGCGTGCCATATTTGCGGAGCCGACCTCCGCACAAACACTACCACCAATCCTGCCTCCTCTTAAGAAAGCAGGTCTGACACAGCTGGGGTCTCGTCACAGCAAGGCTTTAATATCCACCATTCAGCATAAAAATCACAACGTGTTCAGCATCAGTCGCGCGCCTGGGACGCGTTTCGGCGATTGCCTTCTTCCAGCCAGTTCTGCGCTCGACTGCCAATGTTTTGCAAATTTCGCGGGGGTTTGTATTTGTCCATCACGGAGGAGTCTCATTGGACCAACAATGTCAGCATAGAAAGAGCACTCCGATAGTTCACAAGGTTAGTACCTCTCCTCTTTCACTCCCCCATTGTGCCCCATCATGCCGCTCCTGTTGGTTGAAAACCGCTGATACCAAACAATTGTGGACTAAGTAAGTACCTCGCCCAAGCTAAAATAAAGCTACGACGTTGTCGTCTTTGTAAAGTCCCGGCTTTTTTTCTCCCAAACAGGATTCAGGGTGGAAGTGTCCTGCTGTGATGCTGACCCATTCAGCGGTACTCCGCTGCTCTCTCCCCAATGCCAAAACCAGTTCAGACCGGGGGGGCGCCGCGCTATGCCTTCAGCATCAAACCAACATTGTGTCGGCCATCACGGAGCTCCTAAACGAGAGGCGTGCCAGATTTGCGGAGCCGACCTCCGCACAAACACTACCACCAATCCTGCCTCCTCTTAAGAAAGCAGGTCTGACACAGCTGGGGTCTCGTCACAGCAAGGCTTTAATATCCACCATTCAGCATAAAAATCGCAGCGTGTTCAGCATCAGTCGCGCGCCTGGGACGCGTTTCGGCGATTGCCTTCTTCCAGCCAGTTCTGCGCTCGACTGCCAATGTTTTGCAAATTTCGCGGGGGTTTGTATTTGTCCATCACGGAGGAGTCTCATTGGACCAACAATGTCAGCATAGAAAGAGGACTCCGATAGTTCACAAGGTTAGTACCTCTCCTCTTTCACTCCTCCATTGTGCCCCATCATGCCGCTCCTGTTGGTTGAAAACCGCTGATACCAAACAATTGTGGACTAAGTAAGTACCTCGCCCAAGCTAAAATAAAGCTACGACATTGTCGTCTTTGTAAAGTCCCGGCTTTTTTTCTCCCAAACAGGATTCAGGGTGGAAGTGTCCTGCTGTGATGCTGACCCATTCAGCGGTACTCCGCTGCTCTCTCCCCAATGCCAAAACCAGTTCAGACCGGGGGGGCGCCGCGCTATGCCTTCAGCATCAAACCAACATTGTGTCGGCCATCACGGAGCTCCTAAACGAGAGGCGTGCCAGATTTGCGGAGCCGACCTCCGCACAAACACTACCACCAATCCTGCCTCCTCTCAAGAAAGCAGGTCTGACACAGCTGGGGTCTCGTCACAGCAAGGCTTTAATATCCACCATTCAGCATAAAAATCACAGCGTGTTCAGCATCAGTCGCGCGCCTGGGACGGGTTTCGGCGATTGCCTTCTTCCAGCCAGTTCTGCGCTCGACTGCCAATGTTTTGCAAATTTCGCGGGGGTTTGTATTTGTCCATCACGGAGGAGTCTCATTGGACCAACAATGTCAGCATAGAAAGAGGACTCGATAGTTCACAAGGTTAGTACCTCTCCTCTTTCACTCCTCCATTGTGCCCCATCATGCCACTCCTGTTGGTTGAAAACCGCTGATACCAAACAATTGTGGACTAAGTAAGTACCTCGCCCAAGCTAAAATAAAGCTACAACGTTGTCGTCTTTGTAAAGTCCCGGCTTTTTTCCTCCCAAACAGGATTCAGGGTGGAAGTGTCCTGCTGTGATGCTGACCCATTCAGCGGTACTCCGCTGCTCTCTCCCCAATGGCAAAACCAGTTCAGACCGGGGGGGCGCCGCGCTATGCCTTCAGCATCAAACCAACATTGTGTCGGCCATCACGGAGCTCCTAAACGAGAGGCGTGCCAGATTTGCGGAGCCGACCTCCGCACAAACACTACCACCAATCCTGCCTCCTCTTAAGAAAGCAGGTCTGACACAGCTGGGGTCTCGTCACAGCAAGGCTTTAATATCCACCATTCAGCATCAAAATCACAGCGTGTTCAGCATCAGTCGTGCGCCTGGGACGCGTTTCGGCGATTGCCTTCTTCCAGCCAGTTCTGCACTCGACTGCCAATGTTTTATATATATATATTCACTGAAAAAACCATAGGTTTCTGGGGTGTTATAGTTAGCTTGACATTTCCCTCGTACAAAACCCTAGAAATTCCCCTGTTATAGTTAGCTCAGCTAACTATAACTCGCGCCCCCGCAATGCACTGCTGATGACGTCACATATTACATCACTCATGACATGGTCAGTGAATTTCTAAGGTTTTTTAAATGTCAATTCCTAACTATAATGTGCCTGAAACCTATAATTTTTTCAGTGAATTTCAAAGGTTTTTTAAATGCTAATTTCTAACTATGCCTATCTGTCAGCAAATACACGATATTACCAAATGCTTCTCTGTCAGTGGTTCCCAAATGCACACAGACTCACAGTGTGATTCTAGACAAGCACCACTATCCCTAGGAGTTTACCAAAACTCATTCACTACAGTGGAAGAGGTAAGGGAACTGCACACAATCTACATATTTCACGACTGCACTTTAGTGTCAATGCCTGACTCTTTTAATCAACGCATAAGCAAAGACTGCCTTCTAATGCTACTAAAACTTGACAACATGACAGATTTTAAAACAGTTATCTGTCAGCAAATACACGATGTTACCAAACGCTTCTCTCACAGTGGTTCCCAAATGCACACAGACTCACAGTGTGATTCTACCCAAGCACCACTATCCCTAGGAGTTTACCAAAACTCATTCACTACAGTGCAAGTGGTAAGGGAACTGCACACAATCTACATATTTCACGACTACACTTTAGTGTCAATGCCTGACTCATTTAATCAACGCATAAGCAATGACTGGCTTCTAATGCTACTAAAACTTGACAACATGACAGGATTTAAAATAGTTATCTGTCAGCAAATAAACAATTTTACCATATGCTTCTCTCACATTGGTTCCCAAATGCACACAGTCTCACAGTGTGATTCTAGACAACAATCACACTGTGAGTTTACCAAACCTTATTTACTACTATGGAAGTGGTAAGTGGTAAGAGAACTGCACACAATGTGCATATTTCAAAAGTGCACTTTTGTATCATTGCCTGACTCATTTAATCAACGCATAAGCAAACACTGGCTTCTCATGCTACGAAAACTTGACAACATAACAGGTTTTAAAAGAGTTATCTGTCAGCAAATACAAGATATTACTAAATGCTTCTCTCACAGTGGTTCCCAAATGCACACAGGCTCTCTGTGTGATTCTAGACAAACAACACTATCACTTGCACTATACCAAAACACATTTCTTCATCTACAAAGAGTACTACATTTTACTGCAGAAACATAACTCATTTCACAAATTCATAAACAATGACTGGTTTCTAATTCTACCAAAATATAAAAACTGCATAGTTATCTGTCTACAAACACATGAAAAAAACAAATCCTTATCACAAAATGGTTTCTACATGCACACACACTGTCAATAAGATTGTAGAGAAAAAAAAGTACTCCCTACACTTTAGCAGAAGAAATACATTAGTCTGATTAAAATAACAATAGTCTACATACATCCCCACACAATTAAATAACTCACCTTTCAAGATGTTTTGTAGATTAAGAAGTATATCAGTCACACACCAGATATCAGTCACACACCAGATTTTCTTATACAGAATCTCTGCACTGTGCACCTGTCAGCAGAACCAAAGAATGGCAAAGATTCCCTCTCATTTTCCACACATATACATGTAAACATGAAATCACATTCCTTCCCACATAAATTCAAAAGCAAACACACATTTCTATTGGTTAAACATTTCAACCCTTTCCAAATGACATAAACTTCAATCCTTCCCCCAATCTGCCTTCTGCCCGTTACCATAGAAACAGGTCATGGAACACTGTACTGAGCACACAGGTCACAAGTTCAGCACACACAATGTTGCTAATCAAAACAGCAAGTGTGCTTGACTTCTCAACATATCAGCTTATCATATATAATGTTCCTTTCACACACTTTTTGTTAACCAATAAGAATCTTGCGTTTAAAAAACAGAAACATGCACCCTACCTTTCAGTGTAGAAGGTTGTTGAACAACCAATAATTTCTTGGTTTTTTTCAAAATTGCATCTTAGCCACCATTTTAGAAACATCTTACTTTCCAAACTGCCATTTCATTTTCAGAGACCATCTGAGTGCATCCAGACCTCCTTACAAGATGCTTACAGTGTGGATTGTGGGACACAGCTACATGTTCTGGAGCCAAAGGTATGCAGAAAACAAAGGCATTCACAAAGACCTAGGTTTGCCAAATGTAGACATTAAATGGATTGGACAGAGAGGGTTAAAGTGGCACCAATTGATGCCATTGGTGAAATCCTTCATGCAAATCCAACACCCTGACCTCATAATAGTGCACTGTGGTGGCAATGACCTAGGTACTTTGACTGGGGTAGGTCTGGAAATGCTTATGAAGGACACCTTTGCACAACTGATTTCACTTTTCCCTAAAACTGCCTTTGTGTACTCTAACATATGCCAAAGGCAGAAATGGAACTGGTCCAATCATTTTTGTCCACAGATTGAGAGAGCTAGGAAACATGTGAATAAATCTGTTTCTGCTTTTCTCCGAGACTACAGAATGGGGTCCATTTACAATAACAATCTGCGCTTTCATATGCAAGAGATGTATAGGAGAGATGGAGTACACTTTACTGATGAAGGAAACAGAGTCTTCCTCAACAACTTTAGACTCTGTATAGGTACTTACTTATAAGTACCAAAAACTCTCAATGAACACAACGGCTCTTTTTAGAGCCACTCAAGAACAAAACACTTAAGCTTAATCTTTATCTCCCAACAATTTCATTTTTTTTCCCTTGGATCCGCGAACCCACCGCGAGAGGATCCGTGCATCCAACGCGATAGGATGCGCGCACCGTGCGCGCATTTCGCCGTATTTTTTTTAAAAAAAAGGGGGGCCCCAAGGGGTCCTTCTGGGACCCCCTAAGCACCTCTAGAGGGTCAGAGTATTTCCACTCTGCCCCCTTTATATGTTTTACACACTTATTCCCCTTGCATCTTCAGCCTCGCTTCTACCGAGGCAGAAAATGGCCGCCAACAGTTCATGGTTTCGAATGTAGAGAGACACTCGACAGCCAATTAGCAATCAGCGCGCGATCAGGAGGGTGCGTGCTCGGTTCGGGGAGGGTGCGCTTACGGTGCGGGTACGGTCCGCGGATCCTCCGTGGCCACAGATAAAGTCACTAACTTTTTTTCCCTCATTTTCTCAGGAACTACTGAACAGATTCACACCATATATGCAAAAGGCACGAGTCCGAACTGAGGACTAGCTCTTTGCCATATGTGGTGTCATTCCGTTCAGCGGTTCGGGCTGTAGCTGCGACAACAGATCCTATGGGAAATTGCATGGGGAAAATGTGTTTTGGGACCCCCCTTTTTTCTCGACCCCCGCTTGACGGATCACCGCAAAACTTTCAGGGTAAGAGCGGAGCGGAGCTGGCCAAAAGTTTCGAAAATTTTGCGAGGATTCGTCAACCGGCGCCAACGTTATTCCAAATAGAATGTTGCGGATTTCCTATGGAAAATAGGTCCTAACTATAACTATCTACTGCCGACCGCCAGTAGATGATATATATATATATATATATATATATTCACTGAAAAAACCATAGGTTTCACACATGTTATAGTTAGCTGTACATTTCACTCGTAAAAAACCAATGAAATTCCACGTTATAGTTAGATCAGGTAACTATAACTTGCGCGACCGCAATGCACTGCTGATGACGTCACATATTACATCACTCATGACATGGTCAGTGACATCACTCATCACATCAATGATGACATCTCAAATGACACATTGTGGATTGCGGTCGCGCAAGTTATAGTTACCTGATCTAACTATAACGTGGAATTTCATTGGTTTTTTACGAGTGAAATGTACAGCTAACTATAACATGTGTGAAACCTATGGTTTTTTCAGTGAATTTGCAAGGTTTTTTAAATGCTAATTCCTAACTATAACGTGTGTGAAACCTATGGTTTTTTCAGTGAATTTGTACGGTTTTTTTAAATGCTAAGTTATGTATTTATTTTTAATTTTTGCGCGCACAGTGCGCTTCGCGCACCGTGCGCCCACGTTGCGCATTTCGTACCGTGCACGCCTCGCCATTTTTTACAAAATATCAATTGTTTTTTTCTCTCTTGGGGGTCCTTAGATTTATATATTAAATGTGATTGTTAATTCTTTTTATTTTTTTTATTTTTTTTTACCGTACGCGTACGGTAAGCTTACCGTACGCGCACCCCGCGATTTTTTTTTACAAATTATTAAATTCATTTTTCATACTTTTTGGTCCTTCGTGAACCCCCTGACGAACGCTAGGGGGTCTGCAACTCTCTTCATTGCCCCCTTTTCATGTTATCAACCTTTTTTTTTCAGTGCGAGAGACAGAAAATGGCGGCCGATACTTCCTGGTTTCGACCAATTCGAATGTTTACTTTGATCTAACAACCAATCAGAATCGCGCTCGCGCACGGCACCGTACGCGTACGGTAAGCTTACCGCAAGCGCACGGTAAGCGCACGGAGCGCGCCCACAGATATATATATTGATTTAAATGCTATTTTCTCAGGAAATACTGAACAGATTTACACAAGACCTGCAAAAGGCACATCCCTGACCTGAGGGCTACCTCTCTGCCAAATTTCACATAATTCTGTTCAGCCGTTCGGGCTGTAGCTCGGACTAAAGGTCCTATGGAAAAATGCATGGGGAAAACGTGTTTTGGGACCCCCCTTTTTTCTCAGCCCCCGCTTGACGAATCACCCCGAGACTTTCAGGGTAGGAGCGGAGCGTAGCGCCCCATTAGTTTTGAAAATTTCGCGAGGATTCGTCAACCGGCGCCAAAGTTATTCAAAATAGAATTTTCAGATTTCCTATGGAAACACGGTCCTAACTATAACTATCTACTGGCGACCGCCAGTAGATAATATATATATATATATATATATATATATAATGGCTCCAACTGCACCTCAGACCAGCGCACTCTCGGACGGGTGCTTTGTAACGCGGAGGTGCATCCGCTTTTAAATATACGCGCTCACTCCCTTCTCCCTTCCGGTGTAAGGAAAGCACTCGCAGGGTTTTTCTCTTTTTAGAGTTTCTTTTAATTCATCCGCTTATCTGTTAACATGACGCGTTTCGGCTGACGCCTTAGTCTAATGTTTACAAAAAACATTAGACTAAGGCGTCAGCCGAAACGCGTCATGTTAACAGATAAGCGGATGAATTAAAAGAAACTCTAAAAAGAGAAAAACCCTGCGAGTGCTTTCCTTACACCGGAAGGGAGTTAGCGCGTATATATATATATATATATATATATATATCTGCATGCAAAACAACTCCCAGCACTTCCTCTCGCGAACTGAAGGAAACGGACCACCAGGACAAATCAATGGCAGTACTGTCTTCTTTATTGTTTATTCCCCATCTCCATGACGCATTTCGGGCATCCAGTGCCCTTGATCACATATATATATATGCAGACATGTGCATATAATATATATATATATATACATATATATCTGTGACTAACACATAAATGCATAAAATCAATGTACATCTCATTTTTTAGAAGGTTGCTGTCTTCATAGAAATGTATTCTTTAAAACAGTGTTTAATAGTATTTAGCACGGTGCCTTATATTTAATGCCCTGATCCCCAGTCATTGGCCCATAGGCCCGACCCACAGGCGAGTGCTTATTATGAGGCAGAGGGCCTTTAATGACTGTTAGGCCATAAGGGTATTAGAATATTACACACACTGAGAGTCTAATGTGCCAAACTAAAAAAGGAGAAACAGAAAGACAAAAATTAGCGTTTTGAAGCAGAAGTGATATACCAGCAATTATTAGCCCTGAGTCAATCCATTGTCTTCAATGGAGCTCTCACCATTCCAGTGTTCTAATACCTCTTAGCATTAGGTCTATACAATTCCACATACAAATATAGTGTGGAACTGTGGATTTTGTCTGTAGGACACTTCTGAAGCTCATAAATGCTCTAATTTATGATACTGAAAACATGGGTGAAAGTGAATTTCTTGCACATGTGCTTAAGTGAAGTTAAGAGCGAAATAGTAATATATGTATTGCATACGGAACCACCTGATGGCTATAAGATAAGTGAGAGTATGTGAGTAGATTAGGGAGGGCTGTATATAGATGATTTTTGCTTTCTGCCTCTATGGTGTGTACCATATATAATAAATGCACACATTTTTTGTCAATGCACCTAACTGTAAATAAACCTAAAATGCCGAATTACATGAGGTATTTGCATTTCTAGTTTGACAAATGTGCTGTCAAATCTGGTGCTGACCGACTTTAATGGAGAGCTAGATCATAGGTAGTTTATTTAATACATCTGCCTGGAAAACTCAATTAAGTTATTGCTAGCTGTGATTGTAGGCGTGATCCATTGGAGTTAAATAATATCCCGTTGTAAAAACCCCATAATGTAAAATTGTTGTTTGTGTCAGCAAGCACACTGAATGTCTTGATCTCAGGAAATTTAGGCTATCAAAGCATGTCATCGCTTCTTTTAAACCAAAACTAACAATGGGTGTCTTATGTGTCTACAAAAATCCATAACTTTCAAAGCATCATTTATCAGTGCACATCCGCGGGACGTTTTATTGCTCTTTGTAGCCGTGTCGATTTTAGGATCTGGCTCATTCCATGCTATCAGTGGCGGCTGGTGACATTTGAAAGAAGTGAGCCATAAAATAATTAACACACTGCACTGTGGCGAGCGAGCGAAGCGAGCGAGGCTGAACAACCCAGGAGAGAACATTTTGAAAAAAGAGTGGACAAATGGTGCATTTTCAAGCAAATTTGATGAATTAAAATAATAATAATACATTTAAATGACCTAACACATGAAGTCAACTTGGAATAAAGTAATTAGAAGTATGAATGAGAAGTAGACCTTAAAACATGTAAAATAAATTACAGCCTCTCTCCCCTCCGCCAATCTTTTATCTGCATGTCAATGTTACTTATGATAGGTTATTATTCAATCCATTTACACTATTTTAATCCATGTAAATCACAACTGTTACTCAATGTGGATGGTCTGATGAATGCAGCGTTTCTTATCAAGATGCAGGGCTTCTACCAAACAAACTGTCTAAAAAATAACATTTGCGAAACTACAGCCACTGCAGACGTTTAACATTTCCAGGTAAAAATACATTAGTATGACCGAGGTAACCAATTGTGATATTTCAGTACTTTGGATACTGGAAGGGACACTATATAAAATAACGTTTTGACTAGAAAGGGCTGAACATAGCCCTAGCACATGACTTGCATTTTTCTGGTAAGTTAACAGATGCTCAAGATTTTCTTGCTTGCAACTCAAACTAATGGTAAAAGGAGGACACATCCATCCACATGACAAAGAACACTGTGGCCTCCAAGCAGAGAGAAGATATAACCTTCAATGCAGCAGAGAGGGTGTGTTTTGTGGAATGACATTCTGTGCTTTATGATTTGGGCATAGCATCAAAACACATCACCATGTACTCAACCCTTTTCCAATAATTAGGGCAAATAGCTTTTTAACAAGCTACTCCCCACCCCGCTCTTAAATACACATTTCTGTTCAAGTTGTGGAAATTAAGGATATGATGTCTGTGCCGACATTACAGGCAGGAGGGAAACAGATCAGGAGCCTCCTTGGCTACCTCTTCAGTTTTAATGCAGCGCAAGGACTGGACCGATCAGTAGCAGACAGAGTGAAAAACTCACTATTTTTCCAGTAGTCACTTTCCTTGTACACCATTGCGGGGTTATCTAAGCCCACGCATGAAGTCTACAAAGGATTTTCAGCTGCAGGCAGGTTGGCGGCAGCAGCAGCCCGGCTCTCGGCTCGGAGACGCTTCTTTAGCAGCTTTTCTTGCTTACCTCCTCCTTCTCCATCTCATTTACCATGTCCTGGAACTTAGTGCTCCGCGGGTCAATGGCACTGCCAAAGGGTTCCTTGGCCTCGGTCATGAGTCTCTTGCGTCGGGCCTTCTCATCCATTTGCTTTTCCAGGCGCTCACGCTTCTCTCGCTTCCAGTCCTCCACCATCTGATCTGGGGTATCTTGACCAAGTTGGCAGTGATCAGTTCCTCCCTCTCCCTTTTTGCTCTGACCTCCTGCTCCTCCCGGATACGCTCCTGCAAGGAAGGAAACCACTCGCGCTCTTCTTCTTGCAGTTCCTGGAGCTGAAGCAGGCTCAGCCATAGCACTTCAGGCCGTGCCCCTGATACATCCCCATGATGACCGTACACCTGCGCTTTGAAGCGCAGACCCATTCTCCAGGGGCACACCGGATCCTCAGGGCAGGGGTAATCCACCAAGACCATGGCACAGGGGCCGAGCGTGGTACCCGGCAGTACCCGATGGTATGAAGGCTGAAGATTGCAAAGACACCTGCATAAGGGCATGAGCACCGCCATTTTAAAAAGGGCAGAAGTAGCAACACAGCCATGCTACAGTGGGAAAAGGACGCCAATCACAATGCTGCAATGCAAGCGTTGTGATTGGTGCGGTGCAGGAGCACAGCGCCCCAACCGAGAGTCTAATCGGAGGCCCTTTTCTCTATGTAGGCTGCATGCAGCCTACATAGAGTAAAGGGGGAGTGCGCATGACTGCTTTGGCCGTCCCCAGGCCGACCAAAGCAGTCAGGGCCCAAAGCATTGGGCTAGCCACTCCCCCCTGCCCTTAAGCAGGACCGCCCACCTGCCCTCCCACAACCAGGCACTTCTGCGTTCTCGCAGTGCGATAAGCACTGAAGCAAAAACATAAAATGATAGTTTTACCATTTTATGATTCTGCTTCTCGCACTACGAGAAAGCAGTAGGGCGACGCCCACACACCCCTATGGAGGAGCCGCCATTGCATGCTTTAACAAAGCCTTGACTGTTATATAAAAACATACACCCTGCATATCGCTGAGTTGAAACGAGACCACATCGAGCTAAAATTGTACACCAACGTAGAGTAAACCAGCAAGGCGTTTAATTGTACTTAAATCCATTTTTAAAATATTTAGTTTGAGCCTCTCAAAATTCGGATATACTGTGGAGCGCCATCGCCAAAGAAAATGACATTCAAAGCAGAGGTAGGCAGGAAGAGCGGGCAGTGGGGACTAGTTGTAAAGCAGTTCAATGCATGCATTCGAATGGAGGAGGAAAATACACCCAAACAGCAAATAGCATTAAGTGAAAGGACGAATACTCCACTGTGCTGAGCTAAAACATGATTTACAAAGTCTCAATCCAATGGATGAAAATGGCTTGTTGAAGAAATCGATTGGATGAAAGGGGTGGACAGAAAGATCATTTTTTGTGCCTGATTACGATTTTAGGTGTTATTTATCGCATGTGATAAATATTGATGCCATGGGGTATGTTATTTATTGGGTGCTATAAATAACAGCTGTTATGAGTTGGTGGGGTATAACGTGGATTTTGGTGTTTAACACACAAAAATTCTCGTGGTACGGAAAATACCGCATGACATTCCCTCATTAAATTTCTGCAAGTTTGACTTGCTGAAATTTAGCTCATCTGATAATTATCGGATGTGTTAAATACCCACCAAGTCGTATTTCGGACCCATGTATGGACAAGTGTTTACGCATGGTTTGGGACTTACCGGCCACTTCGTACTCAGGGCCTTATGTATTGTTAGCAATAGAGCTGTTTGACAGCTGCACTGTCACAACCTAGACCGAAAAAAGTAGGGTTATTTGATTTTCTATTGCGAGAAACTGGATTATAAAAATTACTCTGATAGCAAGGGTTTCCGCTGATAGGTGTACAAATTACAACCATACATGCAATGTTTTGAAATAGTAGTCAAACTGAAAAACCTGTTGCAAAATGAAAAATCTTTTATGTTTCTTCTAATAATGACTCATAAAATCCATACGAAATGAGTACTACGGACATATGAAGTGGTGATGACAGGAGTACTACGGACATATGAAGTGGTGATGACAGGAGTACTATGGACATATGAAGTGGTGATGATGCAGTAATGCACACATCATAGCCGAGGTGCTTGGCAATGTTCACCATAATTAAAACAACACCACATTAACAATTAGGAAACAAATAGAGGATTCCTATCTGAATGGACAATAGATCATGTGATCTAAAAATACCCATTTCCACCAAAGTGTGAATTTATCGCAAGCTAAGGACCAGTGATATCTGTTGATGCTTCAACACTGATGGCCATTGTCTGTGGATCATCATCATGACAGTTCAGAAGTCTCAGGGCCTGATATAATTCCCCCTTTCGCAAATCAAGGATCTGAAAATTGCACACCAACTGGTTGGCAAACATGGATTTAATTAGCCATTTGACTTTGTGCTAATTTGTTGATTAGTAATTTGCTCATTCTCAGGGGTTCATAAAAGAACAGCCTATCGACTATTAATTGAGGGGGAGAGGATGTAGCCTTGAGGCTAGAGCTGTCTACCTCAAAGCTGGGGAGCCGGGTTCGAGTCTCGGCAACGACGCTCAACATCCTGTGATTCTGGGCAAATCACTTAATCTCCCCGTTCCTCCAAAAATGAATGTGTCCTCATGTAACGAAACTGGCGCTCATGTAAAGCGCTCTGATACCCGATGTCGCGGGTCTAGTTTGCGCTATATAAAACTCTAAAAAAGAAAAATATTATTGGGCAAGTCTTATTCTATGCCCTCTTTGAGTAGCTCTTAATGGTAGGATGGTGACTTGTAAGAAAAAGACATCCACTCTCCCTGCATTTGCTTTCCCAAACTGGATTTTTTTTAATTAAGCAACCATTAAAGAGAGAGGTGCTGCTTTCCTTTTGAGAACAAATCGACAGGGGAGGGGGGAAGCATTGTTTAATATTCAGGATCACTACCTTCTCCCCTCTGGCCCATCCAACAAGATTTTTAAACTTGAAACTGTCTTACGGGGATCGCTTCCTCTTTGAGAATCAGACACAACCTCGACTTAAGAGGTGGTAACTGTTTGGTAGAAAAGGCGGGGCCGGTATCGGACACGCCGATAATATGGCAATCCTGCCGGCCCCCGATGACCGGGGAGGCGGGCCTGTCGCGCACAGCAGTGACGCGACAGGCGTGCCCCCTCTTTCATTGGCCAAGCTGGGTCGTGACCCAGAAGTGAAAGGAATCACTTCCGGGTCACGCAAGTTGCCAGCCCCCCCAGGCTGGACAGAACCGGTCTGGGGGCTAGTAGTAGCCATAAAAGGCTGGGGAGCAGAGGAATCTTCCTCTTTACCTTCCGCGCTCCCCAGCCTGTAGTGCAACCTCGCTAGGAGGCTGCAATTTAATATTTGTGTTCTTTTGTTTTCACAGGTCAGGAGTTGCGGCGACGAAGTTTTGTGTTGGTAGATCGCGTCGGCGAGGCTTTGCGTCGGAGCATCGGAGCATCGCTGGACTGCCAGGAGCTCGGGTCGGCGTCGTCATCGCTACGTGGGTGGTGCACGGTCAGAATCGGGCGGCAAGTGCAGGTAGCGGCAGTGGTGCGAGCATTGCGGTCCCAGTGCGGGAATACTCTGTGAGGTCTGCCCGCGAGGAGCAACAGGAGCGGAGGGCAGCGGGCGGGGAAGAGCGCTTGTATTCCAGTCGCGTGGCTGCTGACAGATCGCTAACAGCGTCACTGTCTTCAAGGGATGTGCAGCCTGCTTAGTACGGTGGGCAGAGCGTCAGTTTTGCAATCAGAAGGTGCAGAGTTCGATTCTCTAGTAGGGCTTTGAATAAAGTGAGAGGCTCTTACAGTGGGCAGTGCGTCAGTTTTGTAATCAGAAGGTGCAGAGTTCGATTATCTAGTAGGGCTTTGAATAAAGTGAGAGGCTCTTACAGTGGGCAGAGCGTCAGTTTGGTAATCAGAAGGTCCAGAGTTTGATTCTCTAGTAGGGCTTTAAATAAAGTGAGAGGCTCTTACTCTCAGGGGGAAGTGTTCAATGCCAGATTTATGAATGAAATATGCGCTTATCTTATAGAAAAGGCTGAGACTCTTACTCTCAAGGTTATGTGTTCAATTGCCATTGTTCCTGTTCTGTTATATCTCTTTTAAACCAAATCTTTTAAAGGAGGCTCATGCTCTCAAGGTTAAGTGTTCAATACTGAATGTTGTTATGCTACAGTTTAAACAGAACATACTGTTGGGGCAAATAACTGTGACCTAATGATTAGGGTCTGAGGCTCTTGAGCTTTTTTAGGATTCAGGATTTAAGCTGTTTTTTTGCGGGGAGTGCAGCGCGCACAAGGGCATTATAAATTGGGATTGCGCTTCAAACAATTTTGTTTATCTATTGCAGTGATAGAGTGCTGAACAGTATTTTATCCAGAAGAACGTAGTTACGTTGGGTATCTTTAGACAAGTTAAGAAGGTAAACAGGGCTAGCATTGTATACGCGGTGTTAGTCTAAGAGTCAAAGCATTTGGCAGGAACGTAAGTGGCAATGGCAGGAAAAATTAAGCGGGGCGACAAGCGCTCTCGCATGGAGTACATGATGGAGACAATGATGCGAAATATGGTTACCATGGACAAGAGATGGAAGAAGGTAGATAGATTGGGGCAAAACCTGGCAGATCTCAGGGAGAGGGTTGAGGGTCAGGAGGGGACGTTGGAAAGGCCCAGGCGCACCATAGTACCCCCCAAGCCCAGAGGTGAATTGGAGCCCCTGCCTAAGCGGGTTAGGCCAAAAAAGGGGGGGACTAAGTCTAAAGCCACGGTTCCGGTGTCTCAGCCCAAGGATGGGGAGGTCCCTGGATCATCAGGAGTGGTTCCACTGGGGGGAGTCCCTTTGAGTGCTCCGGCCCCGACAATGCCAGTGGGGGTGGTACCTTTGGGGGAACCATTGACTGATCCATTAACGGTCATCCCGGCAGGAGCAGTCCCGGTAGCCATCTCGCCACAGGGCCCAGGGGTGCCAGTCAGTGAGGTCCCAAAAGATTACCCAGCAGGCACTAATCCGGTCCCAACAGATTTGGTGACACATTTGGCAGCGGTTTTGCCTTGGTTGGGGAAAGCAGGGATTTTGTCGCCAACAGTAGGGGTGAAAGACATACAGGGGGACCCTGAGGCTGAAGCAAGGAAGTTGATTGCCCAGTTTGTGGTAACACCAGTGGGGCCACTAGGACAGGGCAGGCGCCTATTTCTCTTCCCAATCTCAACAATGGGGGTACATCAGTGGACGTCAATAAGGAAGTACCGGTGGTCAGCCAGGCGAAGGAGAAGCTGACAGAACCTGCTGGAGTGACCACAGCAGGTAAGCAGGGGACACTGCCAATGCTGGGAGTGGGAGAGTCTCGTACCGGGAGGGAGAACGTGGCTAGGCATGTGTCGCGCGAGTTGAAGGAACTCATTTGGTCAGGTTGCTATGTTAGCATGTTTTCTCTGCTAGTGGATGAAAGAGAAAGAGAGGAAGCTAAGAAACAGAAGGACTGGATGCTCCCGAGAGAATGGGCAAGTGAGTTGTTAAGATTCAGGGTGGATGAGAACTTGAACAACTGGATCAGGGGCTTTTCAGTATTCATGGCAGTAATGGCTGAATGTTTTCCTAACATACAGGCAGAGATGGCATGTTATCAGAACCGTATTACTATGGCTCATGACAAATATGGGGGAGGGGGTTAGAAGCAGTATGACATAGATTTCAGGAGGGCGAAGTCATCTGACCCTGCACTATCCTGGAACCAGGTCGATTTTTTTTTTTGTTGAAACATTTTTATTGTTTTCCAAATCAACAATCCAACATTCTGTCCAACTTCCCCATCCCCCCCCAGGAGTACTGTTCATTACTCAGCGATTCCCCGTGTCCAAGAGAAGTACCGTCCCTCCCAACCCCAACTCGTTCCCTCCCCTCCCCACCCCCATGTCAGTGCGCCCCCATCTCCTACCTCTCCCCCGATGTGCCCCCCCTTCCAAATAAATTATGTACGGGTGCTCAACCCCTCCCTGAGCAAGCAGACCTTCCCTCTTGTCCAGGCCTCTTGTATGTGTCCAGGGACCGCCTCCATTCCCATTTCACTCCCCAGTCTCCCCCGCCTCTTGCCTATCCGACGTGCTCCCTCCTTCCCCTACCTCAGATATCAGCCCCTGGAGTTCCACCACCAACGCTTCCCATGCCCTGGCCGTCGCTAGTGCTTTCTCATCGTCTCTCCGAAAAGCCAACTGCACCCGGAGCGTACCCTCCGCCCCCGCCCATCTCACTAACGCTGCCCTCCACCGCAAAAAGCTAGGCCCCCCCCAGGACTTCCAGTGCATGGTCAATTCTCTCTTGGCCATTATCAACCCCAAATCATAGAACTTGCTAGTGACCTTCGTGCGACGGGTGTGGGGAAACCAAAGCAACAAGCAAGCCCCCATCTCCGGGGCAATAGAGCGGTCCGTCACCTGATTCAAGCAGTCCACTACCTCAGCCCAATAGTCACCCAACTGTGAACAGGCCCAAAACATGTGGCGAAAATCCGCCCCCTCTCCCCCACACCGCGGACACGGAGAGTGTGCCCCTCCGAAATATTGCAAGACCTTGGCCGGCGTCAGATACGCCCTATGTAACGTGAAAAACTGGACTAACTGAAACCGTGCGTTCCTCGTTCCCTTCCAGGCCCTCCGCACCAGCGTGGACCACGTGGTCTCAGGGATCGCTTTCCCGAGGTCCGCTTCCCACTTTTCCCTCAGGGCGGCCAGAGGGTGCAAGCCCTCCGTCGACAATCGCCGATATAGGCAAGTAATGGCCTTGGTCGTCCCCGCCGCCATCACTACATATTGACAACCCGCTGCTGTCGGCGGTTCCGACAGCCCCATATTCCAATGTTTCTGGAGGCTCACCACCAGGGCCGCATGAAGCAGGAAGTCCCCCCGCGGGAGCCCGTAGGCGTCCTGCAAGTCCTGGAAGGGCAACAGCACACCTTCACGGAATAGGTCCCCTACCATCTGCACTCCCAGCTCCTCCCAATTCGCTAGCCCGGACCAATCACCCCCATGTGGGAGCACCGTACACATCCCTAGGGGGATCTCCGGGGCGTACGGGCGGACTATGGCTGCCCTCCTCTGACACCTATTCCAGCATTGCCGGAGGGTACGCTCCTCCAGGGTCAGCTGAGTCAGGTCTAGTCGTTGCTGGAGGACTATAAAGGCCAGCACATGCTGTGGGATCACCCTGTCCTGCGGGCCCTCCGGGCCTCTGTACTCTCGGGCCACCGCCTGCGTGAGCCACTGAAGCTGGGCCGCCAAATATTACCATTCAAAATCGGGGGCTGCCAGGCCCCCCTCCGCTCTTGGCCGCCGCAACGTGGTCAGCGCCACCCGCCGCCTTCCCGGACCCCAAATGAAGCCCGTCGAAAGTGCTCGTAGCCGCGCGAAATACGACGCCGGGATCCATATAGGAAGTGTGCGGAAAAAATAAAGGAGGCGTGGCAACGCCACCATTTTCAGCAACTCCACCCTCCCGGCACACAAGAGCGGGAGTGTGCTCCAAAACCCCATACTACCCCGCAAACCACGAAGGGCCCTGCCAACATTCCCCTCCAACAAATCGGCCTGGGTATGATAAATGTTAACCCCCAGGTAACGCAAACAGCTTCCTTCCCACCGGATCCGACCCCCCGCCTGCGGTGTCCTGCCGCCCTGTGACAACGGGAATAAACATGTCTTACCCCAATTGACCTTCAGCCCGGACAGGCGACCGAACTCCTCCAACAGGGCGACCGCTCCGCCTAACGCGTCCGTCGCGTCCCTCAAAAACATCAGCAGGTCGTCTGCATACAAGGATATATAGTGGGCGTCCCCCCTCAGGGAGACTCCGGTATAGGCACATCCCCGTCGGGCGTGAGCTGCCAGTGGCTCAACAGCCAGGGCGAACAACAAGGGGGAAAGGGAGCAGCCCTGCCTCGTCCCCCTCCGCACGCGGTAGGGGGCCGATATAGTAGCCCCCGTCTTCACCCGGGCCGTGGCACCGCTATATAGCAAGGTGGTCCAACGTACAAAGTCCTCCCCCAAGCCAAACTCCCGCAGCACTTGGTACAAATATGGCCATTCCACACTATCAAAGGCCTTTTCTATGTCGACCAACAGTGTGCAGGCCTCTGGGTATGCATCCCGGTCCAGCTCCATCACCCGCAGCAGCCGCCGAATAGAGGTGGCCGTGCTACGCCGAGGAATAAAGCCCGCCTGATCCGGGTGAACTAAGGCGGTCATATGGGTCAGGAAGCGCGACGCCAATATTCTTCTCAGAATTTTGTAGTCCACCGTCAGCATAGAGAGCGGGCGGTATGCTGTACGCGCACCTGCCTCCCCACCGGGTTTCAGCAAGGGTATCACGATCGCCTCCCGAGCGGAGGCGGGCAACTGCCCAAATCTCCATGCCTCGCTATACAGGACATGCAGCTGCTGTGCCAGCAGATCCGGGTAGGCCGCATAAAACTCGACGGGCAAACCATCCGCCCCCGGGGTCTTTCGACGGGCCATGTGCCTAATTGCAACTCGAATCTCACTCAGCGATATCGCGCCCCCCAGGTCTTTCCCGGTCTCCGGGTCCAGTCGAGGCAGTCGGGCCTCCAACAAAAAGTCAGCAAGGCCTTCAGGTTCCCGTTCCATAGTACTATCATACAACCCAGCATAATAACTGGTGAACCGCTTATTGATCCCCACCTGGGAATAGACCGGCACCTCCCCTTCTTCTACCAGGGAGAGTATTGGGTCACCGCGCGCCGCCGGGTTCGCCAACCACGCCAGGAGGGATCCCACCTTATCCCTTTCCGCGTGCGCTCGCACAAGATAACTTTTATGGTCGTAACAACGAAGCTGCTCCATTCGGACCGCCACGCTCTCCCGCGCCTCTACAACCACAGCCACCTCGCCGTCCCCTTCCTGATGTGTACGCTCCACCATCCGCAACTGAGCCTCTGCACCGTCCACCTCCTTTAACAAGGTCTTCCGCACCCCGGCCGTGGATGATATGCAAACCCGCCGGACAACCGCCTTAAACGCGTCCCATTCCGTCGCCCGGCTCGCCGCTGTCCCCGAATTATGCCCAAAGAACTGTTCTATGCAGTCACTAACCTCAGCCCGGAACACCGGGTCCTCCAGCAGCAAAGGGTTAAGGCGCCAAGTAGGAATCGCCTGCCTCTGCCTGGACCATTGCAGCATCCCCACGCAGGGTTATGGTCCGAGATGGTCTTGGCTAAATATTCACTATGCCGCATCAAGGGCTGAACATCCGGTGAACATAATATGCTATCCAATCGGACGTGCAACTCGTGAGGGGCCGAGTAGAATGAATAATCCCTGTCTAGCGGGTGATGGGTACGCCATGTGTCCACCAAGCCCCAAGTATCCTGCCAGGCCCGTCTACTTTTGGCCACCCGACAAACCACCGACTGTGCAAGGGGCGGGTGGGACCTGTCCAGCTCAACATCCATCACTGAATTAAAATCCCCACCCAACACCACTGCCCCCGTCAAATACGCCGCCAGCTGACCCGACAGTCTGGAAAAGAACGCGGCCTGGTCTACATTAGGGGCATACACACTACACAAAGCCATATCCCTCCCGTCCAGCCGCCCCTGCACTGCTACAAACCTGCCCTCCGGGTCTACTAACGTCATCAAAGGCTGGAAAAGGACCCTCGCCCTTACCCAAATCAGGGCACCTCGGGCAAACTTCGAGAAAGTTGTGCAGTACAATTGACCCCGCCAGCGCCTATGCAACGCCTTCCCCTCTTCTTTGTCTAAGTGGGTTTCTTGGAGGAAGGCTACCTGGACCCCTCTCCGCACTAAGTACGCATGGACTTTATATCTCTTTACCATAGAGGTGAGCCCCCTCACATTCCAAGTCATAAATCGCAATTCAGGTGGGGTCCCCATCCCATCTCTGAACCAACCACCCTTTTCGGGCCCTCTGAGGCACACTGACAAGCCCCATAAACCCCGCAACTACCCAACTCCCCGATCTCCCTCCCCTCCCCAGAACAGGTGCTAAACCATCCAAATACTACCCCAAACAGCAACCAAACTCTCTGGTAGCCACCAGAGTCTCACTATGTCCGTGAGGTTGAGGTGGTGGCTCTCCGCCAGACGGGCTTGACGATAGACCTCATCAAAGCATCCATGCCCAGTCTCAACCAATCCACCCCCAGCGCTCCGCTCCTTTCAGGCCCCCCCACTCTCCCCTCCAGGCCCCTCACGACCAGCCGCAGAGCCCCATCCTGTAACAGTCCCTCCCCGGCCCCCGCAAAGCCCAGCCCGGCCTCACTTTCAAAACACACCAGTTCCACACTGCCCGTGTCCTCCGGACCATGGCCCGAGAGCGCCCCAAACCTTCAAGCGTCCAGCAACTCATCAGCAGTCCCAGGGGTAACATCAGGTAGCAACTCCGCCTCCCCTTCAGCGCTATCAGAGTGGGAGTCCTCAGTGCCTTTCCGGGAGCCCGAATCTTCGCTGGGCTGGGAGGCCACCGCCCCCGAGATCTCAGAGACCGCTCGCAGAGCAGCCCGCCGCTCCAACACCGTCTGGGATGCACCAGGCGATCGGACCCCCGCCTGCCGTGCTTTAGTACGTCTGCTGTGACGGGGCTTTGCCAGCACTCCCGGCGGTCTCTCTCCATCCGTATGCGCCGCCGCTCGGGTCCGGGCCGATTCCAGCCAACTCCAGGCCGCTGCGGGGTCAGTAAAGAAGGATGTCGCACCGTCCAGTACCACTCGGAGGCGGGCCGGGAACAACAAGGAGTACTGCAGCCCCTCGTCCCGTAGTGCCTTCTTCACCGCCTGGAAGGAGGAGCGCCTGCGTTGGACCTCCATGGGGTAGTCCGGATAAATGGAAACCGGAACGTTCTGCACCTGGTAAGGGCCCAGCGTCCGAGCCTTCTGAAGAATGATGTCTCTGTCCCTGTAGTGCAGCAGTCGGGCCACCACCGGCCGGGGCGGACGGCCCGGATCCGGGGGACGAGCAGGCACCCTATGCGCCCTCTCCAAGGTGTAAAACCGCGTGAGCCCCTCGGGCGCCACCACCTCCTGCAGCCAGGTCTCCAGAAAGGACAGCATGTCTCCCCCTTCAATCTTTTCAGGCAGCCCCACCACTCGAATGTTATTGCGGCGGTTACGCCCTTCAGCGTCCTCGGCTCTCTTTTCCAGAACCAAGACTCTCCGCAGGAGATCCGCCGTCTGGCCCTCCGTCACCTTCTGGGCCGGGGCTACCAAGTCCAACCTGTCCTCCGTGTGCTTGACCCTATCCACCAGCTTCCTGTAGTCCGCCTGAAGCAGCCCCAGATCCGTGGATACTTGGGCAATGTCAGCCTGCAACGCCGATTTCGTGTCCGCTATGGCCTGCAGGATTTGATCCAGCTGCCGTTGCTGGAGGCCCACCGCGGTGTCCGCACTCGTTCCGCCATCTCGGCCAGCGACAGTGTCCCCCGCCGGATCCGCTGGGTTCCCTCCCAGCTTGGGACGCGGTTTGCCCATACTTCGGAGCCTGATGCTCACAGTCCGCCTCAAGGCCTACTCCCCGGAGCAGCGGCCAGCACCCGGGCCCAACGTGCCCCTCGTCTGCCGCAGGGACCCTCTGCGCACTGTCTCAGGTCAATTTCGTCGCCGGGGTGTCCCCGCCGCCCTCCGTGGGGCACCTCGAAGTGCCAGGCCCCCACCGCACACCAGCGGCCGTCGTCTCTGCCGGGTCGGGGATCCGCCCTGAAATCGGCCCCTCAAGCCTGCCGCCCCGGGTCAGTCAGCTCTGCACCGCAATATCCCCCGCAGGACCAGCCGTCTCCCGTCCGCCTACCAGCTACGCCGGGTCCGCTGTCTCCGCTCCGGCGCCAGGGCCGTCGCCCCCACCGCAAGCCCAGCTCCTTCCTCCAGAGCGCCGCTCCACCACCGTGCAGCCTCCGCTGCTAGTTCCGGCTAGGGACCCTCAGCGCCGATCTTCCCGCTGCGGGTAGTCTCTGCCTCACTCCGTTGTCCAACAGTGCACGACCGGCACTTCCGGAATCGCCAGCCGGATTCACCGCACTTCCGGGCGGCCTCCAGCGCACTGTGGGCCGCGGCTGCCCGTCCACTCACAGGCCGCTCAAGATGGCCGGCAGCCACCCGCTTCTGCCGCGTTTGTAGCCGCGGCGCCAGCCCTCGGCGCCGCGATCCTGGCTATCGGTCCGCTCTAGGGCCACAGACCAGGCGGGGGAAGCCCTCCAGGAGCTCCGGAGCGCCGGGGCACCACGCTTCTCAGGATTTTAGCTGGGCTGGATGCGGAGCTCGTCGCTCACGCGTCCATGCCCGTCGGCCGCCAAGCCACGCCCCTCCCTGGAACCAGGTCGATACGATCTCTTGGTTGGATCAGTTTGGTGCACCACAGTCCAATTATCAGTTTAGCACAACGCAAGCTAATAACAGAGTACAGGCAGCTCCAGCTTTTCATCCTTATCAGCCTTATCAGCCCTTTCGGCCTGTGCAGAACACAGGCCCTGCCCATGGCTCAGGGGGTGGAGGGGGGCGGAAGGGGACTTGTTGGGATTTTAATAGGAGAACATGCACTAGGGCGCCAGGCACATGTAGGTTCAAACATGCCTGCTCTATCTGCGCAAATACTTCCCACCCAGAATCCAAGTGTCTCAAAAAATCTAGGGATAAAGGCAAGAGAAAGCAGGATTGATGGTAGAGTGCACCAAGTCACACATTCTCCCATTGACATCACAGCTATGACCCCGTGGCTAAACAAATACCCCTATCATTCTACTGCTAGGACACTGCAAGAGGGTTTTACATATGGGTTTAGGATCCCTGCCCCAGATTATGTCGGGACGCCCGAATGCAAAAATCAATTGTCAGTAAGGACCAACCCAGGCCTGGCGGCAACTAAGATTGCTAAAGAGTTACGCCTGGGCAGAATAATGGGCCCGTTTGATCACATTCCGGTGCATAATTTTGTTTGTTCTCCTTTGGTTGTTGTCCCCAAAAAAGAGGAGGGCGAGTTCAGGTTGATCCATAATCCATCGGCACCTAGAGGCAACTCGCTGAATGATGCCATCAGTGATGAAATTTGTAGTGTGAAATACGCATCATTTGATCAGGCCGTGGAAATGCTTAGGGGGCTGGGCCCTGGCGCTTTTCTGGCAAAATATGATATTGAATCAGCTTTTCGTCTTTTACTGGTTCACCCAGAGGACTTTCACTTGCTAGGCTTTAAGTTTCAAGAAAAATTCTACATGGATATGTGTATGCCCATGGGTTGCTCGGTCTCCTGCGCCTATTTTGAAAAATTTAGTTCATTTTTGGAATGGGTTTTTAGACGTGTGATCGAGCACCAGTTTGTCATGCACTATCTAGATGACTTTCTTATCCTGGGGCCGGCGGGCTCTCAGAAGTGTGCGTGGGCATTGCAGGAATTCTGCACACTCATGCGGGCTTTTGGGGTTCCCCTGGTGCCGGGAAAGACAGTTGGACCAGCAACAACGATAGAATTCTTAGGTATTGAGCTAGATTCAGTCCAAGGGTGTTTCCGCTAGCCGGAAGATAAGATTAAGAAATTCAGAGCAGCCTTACAGAAATGCCTGGCCAAGGATAAGGTTACCTTGCATCAGTTGCAGCAAACAGTTGGACAGTTGAACTTCGCCCTCAGCGTGATTTCAATGGCACGCCCATTCTCCCGCTCCATCGTCTAGGCCATGACCGGGATTCAAGAAAAGCACCATCACACCAGGCTGTCGGCTGAGGTTAGGCAGGACATGCGGATTTGGATGGCATTCCTGCAGGACTTCAACGGCAGGGTGGTCTGGCCCGGTCCACCCACTACCTCTGCAGAGTTAGGTTTATGGACTGACGCTGCGGGTAGTGTGGGATTTGGTGCCATACTTGGCAATGAGTGGGTGGCGCAACAGTGGCCAGACGCATGGGTGCAGAATGGATTAATGGCTAACATTGGCTTCTTAGAATTGTTTCTTATCTGGGTGGCCTTAACGGTATGGCCTGACAGACTGCGTAACCAATCTGTAGTATTTTGGTCTGACAACATGACTGTGGTGGAATGCACCAATCAGCAAGCAGCGAGATGTAAGATGATCCTCCGCCTGTTAAAAGAGATAGTTCTGTTGTGTATGAAAGAGAACATACTGTTTAAGGCTAAACATGTGCCAGGTGTGTTAAATAATGCTGCTGATGCACTCTCTCGCTTCAAGATGCAGGTCTTCAGAACACACCACCCTTCTGCAGAAGCGAACCCAACAACCTTCCCAGAAGTACTTTGGCTGATTGGTGCCCCCAACTACCGAACCTCGTGGCAGCTAGCCTAGCTCCCAGGACCAGGAAAGCCTATGAAGGGGTGTTTTGGGCATATTGTACTTTCTTGGGAAAGGATTGGGCAGAAGAATGGCATGCCCCAAGGGCACTGCTACGTTACTTAGGCGTTTTACATGAGGAGGGGCGCTAAGTGGCGGCAGCCAGGCACCACGTGGCAGCAATATCTTTCTTCACCCGAACCAGCGACAAGGGGGATCCCACTGATAGCTTCACAGTTAGGAAGTCTTTAAAGGGTTGGCAGCGCATCCAGGGACAACACCCGACTCGAGACGTCAAATAGGAGTGGAGCTGCTAGCAGCCTTACTTGGGACGCTTGACGCTGTCTGCAACACCAAAGGGGAAGCTTTATTATTCAGGGCGACTTTTTCACTACCCTTTTATGGCACATTTCGTATTGGGGAATTGGTCGCCCAGAATAAGCAGGATACACAAGGGGGTTTGCAGTTAGACCATGCAAAAGTCCATGGCGACGCCCTACTAATATCCATTAAGAAGTTCAAAACTGACCAAGATGCCCACGGTGAGGGGTTAGTTTTGTATCGAGCACATGGCAATCCATGCTGCCCTGTAGCACAATTGGAAGCATTTTTGTGGCATAGACCTTCTACAGGGGGTGGGACACTATTGATTCATGCAGACGGTACACCTTTCACTCGGTTTCAGTTTAAGAGGGTCATGGATATGGCAGTTAGGCAGACAGGTTTAGATCCTGGTCGCTTTGGAACCCATTCTTTTAGAATAGGGGCTGTGACAGAAGCAACAGCAAGGGGGTTACACAGCAGCAATGTCAAGATAATTGGGAGATGGTCCTCCAATTGTTACAAACGCAATGTGCGGCTGCACATGTTGCAAGTGGACTGTGTGCACTGTACTGATGCGTGTCTTTTTTCTGCTTAATCTCTACAGTTTCTCGAACCTGTCACGCAGGGGGGAAACTGGCGTTGCATCATCCGCAACTAGCGAAGCAAGGACATGCACCTCTGCCAGAGTCGGGAGCACAGGTGGTTTGGATTATAGGCCATTCATATGTGAAACATTTGAAGGCATTTTTCTTTTCAGGGAACTACATACACAGGGCGGAGCAGGCTGGTTTAAAGGTCTCATTCAATGGGAGAGGAGGCCTTTGTTTGAGTCAGTGCAGGGGTTTTGTAGGGGATTTGTTGAGCAAAAGGGGTCCCCGCCCAGATATCATTATCTTACACCTAGGAGGGAATGATCTGGTGAATCTGGGTAGAAGGGGGCTAGTGGAATCCATAATAACAGAGGTGGGTTGGTTAGCAAAAGCATGCCAGGGATGCACCATAGCATGGTCGCAAATGGTACCTAGATGTCAATGGAGGGGAGGGGGGGGGGAGTCTGTGAGGACACTGAATCACTCGGTAAGACGTATCAACAGCAAGATAGAGAGGTTGTTTAGGTCTCCACAGTTACAGACGATCGCCCATGGGTGCATCAGGGGGGACCCGTGCTTCTTAAAAGACGGTGTCCACTTATCAACGGTGGGTAATGCAATCCTCTCGGAGAATCTGCCGGCATGGTTAGTGGGCTTGAAAAGCAGGGCATGACCTCCTAGGTAGCATGGTGGTGGGGGGGGCCAGATAATTGTGTAACTATGCTGGCCTGTGGCGGTAAGGTCATGATTGGTGAGCAGTACATTTAAGGGCCTTAGGGGGCGGCGCCATTCTTGAATGGGGTCGCCCAAGGGGGAGGGACAAGTCATCCCTCCTAGAACTCCAGGGGCAGTTACAGCCTTTTTGGCTGTATGGGTGCGGGGGAGGGGGGAGTTACGCTTTTCATAGGCTGGTTGGCCACCCCGCACGTGCACAATGGCGCCAGTAAAGGGCTCAGAACTGCAAGGGCCCCTGATGGAGATAGTATACAGAGCGTACAGGGGTAACTGGGGGGGAAGTACCTCACGGTGAACGGGCCCACTGTGCATGCGCACTCCGGCGGGAGGGCGGGGTTTAATTGATTAGGATCTGACACCAGTTATTGACCTTGCCGTAGGCTCAAACATGGATACGCAGAAAATGATTGCCATTATGATTATGGATGATGTTATGCTTAGATTCGGATAGGAATAACTTGTATTAGAGTTATGTTAAGGATAGCCATCTGATATCTGTTCATATCAAATGTAATCAAATGTCAATTATATGATTGTCTGCGTAATTTTTGTAAATATTGTTATTATTCATTGTTTGATTAATTTTGTTAATAAATACGGCCGGGGTTTATCTACGACCCCCTTTTCCAACTAAACTCTTGCTCTTGATATTGTGTGGGTCTGGACAAGGGAGGAGGGGGTATAGGTAGTACCAGGCCATATGTTTGGTGGTTTGCAACAGCAACTTAGGTCACAATTCATTGATACATTCCTTTGAAACTGGCAAAGAGCCTACTATGAACACTTTTTTCACACTCAAACCTGTTTGAAATTTGGAAATAATGGCAAAACACCTTTTACCCATAAGAAAACACTTTTCCAACTCGTAAAAGATGTTTTGCATAGAGTGTAAAGGTAATTTGCAGTCAGAAAGCCTGATTCAAGGCCAGGGTGAAACCGTGCATCTGAATGAAAAGCTGTGTCCGCGTGGGGGTGCAGGGCACAGAGCGAGGCAATGAGAGGGTGGGGAGGTGGCACAGAGGAAGGGGGCACAGAGAAAAAGGGACGGACAGACTCTGGATGCTTAACGTCAACTGGCTGGGACTTATGATTAAAAAAAAAGCATTAGCAAAGCCAAATGGTTTGGTTTTAATGCACCAACGCATATAAACACAGGAAGTCATATTGTTTCATGCATTACATACACAACTGATTATCACATTACTGGCTTTGTTAATGCAGTGAAAAAGAAGTAATAAAGGAGGGCTTTGGGTATAGAAAGCATGTAGTAGATGATGAGTTAAATGTGAGAGCGTGAAAATGGAGTGCAGTTTTCAGTTGCAAAAGCAACCCTCATGCTTCCGATGGAAGTACTTCCATGAAGGGGCACCAAAACAGCAATCCGCCAACTCGGTGAGAATTAAACTTCTCTGTAAGGAGACAACACCCACTCTGTGCGCATTTTAAAGAATTGCTAACAACAGGTTGCTGATAACCGCGCTGTTTGCCAGAAATACAAAACACTTGCATGGGATGGTACCAGAATGCAGGAGGCGAGGCTAGTGATAGTTCAGTGCTTCTCAAGCGACCATCAGCCCCCACGGTAGGGGGAGTGCAGGGGATTGGGAGCACTCATTACCTTAATGACACACGGTGGCGACCAGCACGCACCATCAGCACGCGCACATCACCAGCTGAGAGCCACCCTCCTGTGTAATTAAAGGCCGTCACAGAGGCCCGTGGGGCGCAGGAACCGCAGCACAGGCGCGTGCACATGTCCTGTCCGGGCGCGTATAGGCACGACAAAGAGGAGACGGCAACGAGCCCAGGCATGTGCACATGCCCTGTCTGGGCAGGCACACCAAACGAAGATGCGGCGGAAGCGCTGCTCCAGGGCATCGGCGGCTGACTTGTTGCACTGCCGGAGGACTTGGCTGCTCACGTGGGACACAGCGGTAAGTGTGCGGCGGGCTGGGCAGGCTGCGGACGTGAGGGCGGACCGCGTTAGGAGACTGCCTGAAGGTCCTGTGTTGCGCTCATGCCAAGGCAGAGTGGGCGGGGCCTAATGCCGACAGAGCGGACACCAACCCCGCTTCCACAGAACCCGGACACAGAAGCAACGACAATAGATCTCGCCGAGGCGAAGCAGCGCATGCGCTGCATTCGCAGGCAAGACCTAAAAACCAGAACATTAAGGAACATGATAAGTCCCAACAACACCATCTATCATGTAGATTCACTGCTGTGGTGAACACTTTTATTAGTACCCCCACCGGGTTCTAGAAATTAGGAAGTTATATTTGCTGCCACACACTGAGAATAAAACTAAATCTCAACCAGAATTTCAGGGACTTGCTGCCTTGAGTATAATTCAAGTCATCAAGGTTAGATTTAACAACAGTACACTCCTTGAGCAACTTTTAATGATGGAAAGACCATACAACGAGCAACCTAAAACCTGTATAATATGATACTTTGTAAAGAGGGCAAGAATTAATTAGTGATCTTATGCTTCACTGTAACTTTGGTACTTTTATTATTACATCGCTAAAAATTATTTAACAAAAAAAAAAGAATTAATTAGTGAAAGGATCCAGCCTAGGGAAAAGTGCTGTTCTAAAACTCTGTTAAACAAACCCGTCCTACAACGAGATACCACAGCCACAGAATGTTGTTGCTTGCACTTCTACAATTGAATGTAGGGACTGGCATCCTAACTATAGATGGAGTACCTGAATAGGTGTGATGCTTGGCAAAGACAAGGGCCCTTTCAAGCATCCACCCTTCTGGTGGTGGACATTAAACTGTGGGCCTGATTCACAAAGGTAAACTTAACTTTTTTGAAAGTTTGCAATTGTTTTCTATCCACCAAGGAGTTTTACTAGAAGTATCTTTATGACTGCAGAGTCTCCGTACATAAAAACATACATGTTTACCATTGTGAATCAGGCACTGAATGTTATACGTGGGATTACAGACTATCCTCAGTATGCCTAATTGAATCTAATAAACTCACCCATATTTTTTCATTACCCAGCTTTCTCTTTGATAAGACAGAGTATAAGTAGATGTATTTATTTATTTATGAGTTTTTATAAAGCTCTTGATCACTCCAAAGCAGTCTCTTGGCGCTAATAATTGAAATGGAGAGGGGTATGTCTGCTGATGACTTTTGACTTCTTTATCAAAGATCCAGATTTTCAGCTCTTTCATACATTTTAGAATGGTGGCCTCAGAGCATATTTTAAAGGGGATTGAATTTCAAGTAGCTGCTCCGAGAGTTTCGAAGGCTCAGCTTCCCCATTCCTTGAACTTGAAGCTGGGTACCAAAACATAGACCTCATCAGCAGGTCTGAGAATTTGAAATGGGACATCATTTTTAGGTCTCGCCTGACCCAGCGCATGCGCTGGTCTGGCGAGACTTATTGAGAAGGCTCCAAAAAGGGCTACCAGGCCAGCCTAGAGCTACAGTGCATGTGCGCGGGCGCGCGCGCTGCGTTTTACCGCAATTACTTTCACTTTCGCGGCCGCAAGGCCGCTTTGATGTTGATCACGATCGCAAATCGCGATCACTCTCACTTTCACGGCCGCAAGGCCGCTTGGCATAGCCAATAAGTCTCGATTTTGGGACCTTATAAGTATTTAGTTACGCAACTGTTGCATGGCTAAACACTTATAAGGTCCCAAAGGCGAGACCTATTGGCTATGCCAATGCTTGTTTAATTTTCTAGTGAGGAAATGAGGAGCTGTGTCATTGTAGGCTTTGTACATTATACAGGATGTTAAAAAAAATATCCTGTTTTCCTATGGGCATCGAGTGCAGTTGTTTAACAAGGTTGGCTACAAATTCAAGTTTTCTGGGGCCAAAAATGGTTCTCACTTTGGTAATGTGAATCTTTGCAGTCTCTTGATTGATTTAATAGGCAATCATAGACAGACTGAGTTGGAGACGTAACCAGGAATGTACAAATGAGTTGGCAATCATAATCTGATGTACAAAACACTGGGGGGCTTATTTACAAGCCCATTCTGTCGTCGGTGCGTCACTTTTTGTGACACACCGGCGGCACATTTTGCTGCCCCATATTTACAAGGACAGGAAAAGCCACCTTGCATGGCTTTTCCTGTCCTTATAAATACAGCCCTTTTACACGCAGCAGTTTGCATGAAAGGGGCATTCTATGGGTGTTGCTGTGGGTGTTCCCACACAACACCCATGGAGCCTGACACATTTCCAGATTTACGAGAAAACGTAAACCTGGAAATGATCTGAATTCTACACCTCCCCAGGGGATGCGTAGAGAGGCGCAACGAGGAGAAATGGATTAATTTCTCCTTGTTTTTTTCCTCTTTCTTCGTATGCTGCATTCTGTATCACACATAGAATGAGGAAATCACCTATGGTGATTGTTTATGTGGAGGAAGGTCTCCTTTCCTGCACATAAACAATCATCCCCGTGACGCAGGCATCCTTGCACCATGGAGCAAGAGTGCCTGTGGTGGCGCATGGCAGCCAATTGTGTGCCAGCGCAGAGGAAAGCACAGGGATGCTCCATATTATTATAAATTTGTTGCATCCGTGTGCTTTGAAAGTGCTGCAGCGTGGTGCAGCAAAAGGGCTTGCGGTGCCACACTGCAGCACTTTCTTGTAAATGAGGCCCATGATAGGCAAAATGTGTCTCAAGAGGCGAATGTAAAAAAAAAAAGATTTGGGGGGATATTCTCAAGGACTTATTACCGAGTTAGATGCACTTTATTGCAACCAAAGTGGTGATAAATTCATTACACCATTCACAAGCTGGTGCTAACAGCTGATACCACCAATTTTCCTGCGGTAGCACCCGCAAAATTCAATGCCACGGATGACACCGGCAGCTAACGCTAATGAGATGCAGAGTAGGCGTTTCCGTGCAAAAAGCCGCGACAACACCACTTCGCAACATTTTCAACGACCAGCCAGATCTGCAATAAGATCCCAAAACATGAGATAAGGCGTGTTAGCAGCAGGAATTTAACACCTGCTCTTACCTGGTGTTAAGTCGGGCGACAACCTGCACCATGAAAGGGAGCCCAGCACACAGCCACACCTGAAGAACAACAGATGCCATGGAGTGATCGGACACCCAAGAGGGCCACAACACCCACCGCCATCACCCCAAGGAACCCCCCCTCTCCCTGGGCCCTACCCTGCCCCCCCCAACGAAGATAGTCCACATCAACTTTACAAATTCCTGAACCAAGTAATTCGCCTGAAGCCGCACAATAACAACAATTAACATTCATGTGCTGACAGACAAAGGTAAATCATTCATTCCCAAAAAGAATGATTCATTCAAATGTAACTCAATACTTCTATTTGGAAGAGTCATGGTGGGTCTCCCATGGGCATTCTGTAAGTCACAGCCTGCAAGACAAAATTCAAGATAAGAAGTTGTGTCATGCGCTCACAAAGGACAGAGAGAGAGAGAAAGAGAGAGAGAAAGAGATAGAAAGCGGGAGAGAGGGAGAAGGAGAGAGAGAGGAACAGAGGAAGATAGAGACAGTGAAAGGAGAGAGAAAGAGAGAGAAACATCCCTGGGACCTGTGCGTGGTTCATTTCTGGGCCAGACAGGAAACCAACTGATGCGTGTGTCTCTGTTGCAGAGTCGGCGCCACACGGACCTCAACCGACAATGTCGCTCTGTTGCATGCACATGGAGGGCGGCCGCGAAGGAAGGGATTGTACAAGGAGTGCCAGGCTGCTCGGGGTCTTGGCTGATTCATGCCAACTGTTGTGTGTGTATTGCTGTTGGTGCACCATAAGCTTAAGGCCGAGCCTCTTTTACAAAGCGAAAGCCACATCACATTTCAAGAATGCAAGCAGTAGCCAGACTGACTTTGTGGATGAAAGCTCCTTTGTCCCAATACAGAAGTCGGAAGGACATCTGCACCTACGACCTTGGCAGTGCATGCAGTGGGCACCCCCTGAAAGATACACCATAGCAGATGACAACTCCCACCCTCCACACAGCGCTAATGAAAGAACAGCGTATCCACACCCCACACACAGTAGGACCTTGCATGAGATAGTCCTGCATGGAATGCCCTTGAAACTTAAGCACAGCAAAACCCATAGTCCAAACTTTGCACACCCATACGACTCATTGCTCCGAGCTGTGGCATATCATCCACACAACAGCCGCAGGTCAGAAGAGTCCCGGTTCATCGAGACTCAACAACACAATGGCAGGACATCCTGGGCACATGCGCAACCCGTGTCACGTGGAACTGTACCGTGTCATGTGGGACTGTACCGTGACCGACTGCTGCATATATTGGGGGCACTGCCATTGGCTGTGCTGCGGATCAATTACCGTTTGAGCTTCCAACTTGAGTACGTCACCTGCGTCCAGCCCTGGTTCCACTGTCGAACATGCATATTCTAATGGCCCATGGATGTCTGCCTATCCAACACAACGGTAGCTGAACTGGATTATGACATGTGTGTGCGCCCCCCTGTTGGCCCACGACCAGGAGTGTAACTGTGATACCCATTCATGGGATGCCTTGACATGTGGCGTATGTGCTGGCAGTTGGGCATGGGAGATTGCACAATTCCTCGTGTGCAGTGACCACATCGAGGCACTCCCCTATTGGGCTGTGTTGCGGATTGGTGAAACTGTGTGGACGGAGCACATCTGTCTGGACCAGCTAATGGATTGGCTCGCCCTCATGTTCGTTGAAGTCAACAATGATGTACTCCAGGAACTGATTGCCTATGAAGCTGCACTCGCTCTCATGGACGAGTAACTACGTTCCTGCAGCCACAACTGATTGTGACCCATAGGACAGGACCCAACACCCTTTTGCATCTTGGAGAAATGGTCACACATCCCACCATTACAGTGGACATGACTCCATTCGCCTGGACCAAGAATGCATGTGCGTGCAACACTGCAGTTTGACACACACCTGTGCAAGGTGAGTGGACAGCGCCGCATGGCAATGTTCCTCAATCAGACACCCTGCTGGAGGGAGTGTACACACATGGCAATGTAGTTCTACATGTGACCCTTTTGGACTCTGTCACCTGCTCACTGTCAGCAGAGCAGACAGTCCACGCAGTTCGGTGGTACAGGACTATGCAGATCCCATGGGCTGTGAGTGGTGTCCCCTGACAGGGTGCAATGAGCGTACGCCAAACATCACATGACTCGTCCAGCAAGGCAAGGTGGGCTGAGACCGTTGCCATCCGTAATGATTTCTGTCCATGTTTGCATCCCCATGTCTTGCATCTCTACATGTTCCTATGCTGCCTGTTAGTATATGATGCATTGGTCTGCATGTTGTGGCCCTTGTCTTGCCCGTACTGACATGCACATGCTAATAAAGTGTACGCAACTTCACTAGTGTTCAACTGGGTTGAGTGTTGATTAGTATGCCAAATTGTGTGCCTCAATGAGCATTGTCCGTACACAGGGAGGGACTGACGGTCGCATTTCACTTAAGGGGGAGTCCCCATTGATAGCTCCACATCTGTGAGCCCGACATTGTGGTTGGGAAAGTTGCTGGTAGACCTGTGCACTTACTTGTCTTCAGCAATGTGAGTATGGTATACAACTTCTTGCCATGTGGATCAATGTGATCCATCAAAACAGGCTGTATCCACACAGTTGAGTGTGTGTAGGTATGCGAAGAGATGTACTGTTGTCACCTGTGATGGGGGACACTACTTTGGTCCTGCTACCGACTTTGACATTTCCACACACAGCCATATTTCATACATGGACAGGGGGGCCACGTTGGGGGTTGCGATATTGTTGTTAATGAGCAATGAGGCCACAGCTAGTTCACACCTTCACAGACATATGATTGGTTATGTGTGTCACGGTCAAACATGCGCATTGATGTCATTTCCCAGGGTGTTCCTTTTTGTGCAATCGATGTCCCTACATTCATCCATGCTTTTATTCTTGACTGAACATAGACATGACACATCTGTGTGATTTGGAATGTTTTATTCACATTCTGTGGAGTGCTAGAGCTGGAGCAGTACATGGCCATGCACACCCCGCATTACATGGTTGCACAGTGGAGTGCCAACCAGAGTCCTTTGGGGACTGACAAATTAGTCGGAAGAAGAAGAGTCCAGTACGCAGCCTGATTGCTGTGTCATCGGTAACCAGTGCAGATATGGCAGTCCATGTCGGGGTCCAGGTGAATGTCGCAAAGTGTTTGGGGGGACGGTGGAAGGTGTTGTTCCAGGGCATGATGCAGAGGGCTGAACCAAGCAGGAACAGGCCATATGGCGGGGAAGAATGCTACAACCTCCTTTTTGACATAGAGTCATTACCATCCACATCTTCGTCCTCTGATATATCTTCTGTGTCAGGTATTCCAGGTGTGTGTGGTGGTGTTATGGCTGCCTCACTGTGTGCCACTGGCACATCAGGGGGCGGAGGTGGTATGGCTGCCTCACTGGGTGACACTGGCACATCAGGGGGCGGAGGTGGTATGGCTGCCTCACTGTGTGCCACTGACACATCAGGGGCGGAGATGTGTGTGTCGAAGTTCCTGCAAAAAGTCATCTGGGACAGGCTCTGTGGTATTAATGCCATGATGAGGATCTGCAGGGCATGGAATATCCCAGCTACATCTCGCTGGTGTTCAGCCGTGGCAGTCGACCTTCCAGCCTGCATCCAATCCATGTTCTCCATTGTCCTCCGCAGCTGTGCCAACTCTGTGCTGTCATCTCTGGGGCCTTACAGACTAGACAGTTTGGCTGCCATGATTTCGAACCCCAGACGCACATGTTCAGCCAGCTCCTTCTGGCAGTCTAACACATGGCGTTGGAATGTCATGTGTTCTTCGGTGAGGTGCTGGGAGCAGCCATGGTGGTGGGTGCTTCCTGCTGTGTGGTCTGTGCAGGGGGTGGGGTCACCTTGATGCAGCTGGGCTGCACTGCTCCTGGGGGTGGGGTGCGGAGGCTGTCCATGAGCCGTTGGAGGGTGTCTGAGCAAATGTCCAGAGTGTCCTTTTCATCATTACTGAAGAGATGTCTGGTCTGCTCTGCGGGAGGTGTTGATTGTCCCTCTGCAATGTTAAGGGGAGATGCAGGTTAACAGTGTGTCCCATGTATGTTGACGCATTGTAGATGTTTACATACAGACTGCATGACAATGTGCATTGTGACTGTTTTGGAGGAGATGGCTATTTGATGGGAGACAGTGGACATTTGGATTACATGACGGATGTGAGGTTGTACTCATACATTTTCATCTCACAGTGTCCTACTATGCCAGATGTGATAGGCCAGTTTCTACGCACATGCGGCACCAGTTGTGTCCTCTGTTCTGTAGTGAAAATGTTGCACCTTGTACCACATTGTCGTCAATGTTGATGTGCTGTGATTGCTATGTGTGTGCTGCACTGTGGGAGAGTCGTCCCTGCAGCTCTAATTTAGCGGCCCCTTGTCCCTTTGAAGAGGTGTGCCTTTGACTTGTGTCCTTTTACGGTGCAGAGATGTTAGTGACTTGGGTCATTTGTGCTCTTGGACGGTTTTTGTACTTGTGTGCATTGTTTGTCTGCAGTTTTTTTTTTTTAAACAATTTTTATTAAAACAACGAACAAAAGTACACCTTTCGTCATTACATGGTAGATCTGTGCGGTACAATGTGTTGTCATCTCATACAATTTCTGACATTGATTGCTGTTTGTCATACAGGTACAATCAAGCCCAGATTTCCGCCACCCGCCACCTCCCTCCTCCTCCCTTACCCTCCCTCCGGTGTTTGTCTGCAGTTTTGTTGTTGACGTCAGGGGTTGCATGTGCACATGGATGTGTCAGAGTGTGACCTGGTCATTAGAGTGTGTGATCCACACTGGGCCACCTTAGTGTTGTGGCGTGCACCATGTCATGTATTTTGACTGCAGCCATGCTATTGGTCATGCAGTGTCACTTGCATTGTCAGTGTGGCTCACGATGATGGATTAAACCCAGATCAGTTGACTGGGGGTGAGTGCTTGCAATGTTCAACACTCCATCCATCATCACCTTTGGTTTTGCTTTGTTCGCCATAAGTTGGCAGGGTAGGCCCAGATGTGGGTCCCTTGCTCACTTTGCCACTGGATTCAAGCTAGCCTGGCTGATGACGGCTGATTAGCCAGAAACCGGTCCCAGTATGCTTGTTTCTCGTCCAGGGAAGACATGGCTTGGCAGTTCGGGCTGGACTATTCCCATGAGGCACAGGGTCAGACTGATTTGCATATGGCCATGTCTGAACTGGGGTGGTGGAGTGAGCTAAAGAATGATGATGGATTAAACCCAGATCAGTTGACTGGGGGTGAGTGCTTGCAATGTTCAACACACCGTCCATCATCCTCTTTGGTTTTGCTTAGCTGGATTCAGCACATGTGCATGGGTAGGTTGTGTGATTGGTGATAGGGAGGGGGGCCCCTTTGTGCACATAGTGGAGGGTGGCCTACTTGGTGTTTCTATGTGTGCTGCAGCGTGCCAAGGGTATCAGGGACATGTTCCACACTCATTGTGGGTGTGTAGTGTGTTACACATGATTGTGCATGTGTGCCATTGTGCCCATCTCCCCCAGCCCCCAAGTCCCTGGTCGTTACTCACCCTGTTGCTGTTGGGTCAGGTCATATCGAGCTGAGTCCGGCCCCCCAACTCCTTGCACCGTCTCCACACTGGTGACTGTGGCCACCATTTCCTCCAGATCATCCAGCTCCTCCTGTGGCGCAGGACTCCCACCTCCAGGCGCCGTTGCTGCCTTCTTGTTGGCAGTGACTTTCTGCTTGGTTTGGCTTTTCATGTCATGCCAGCACCTCTTGACCCCCTCGATACTCCGCCTGCATTCACGTTGTTCACGATGGACTGCCATATTTCCGTTTATGTTGCCAATGACACGTTTGCGGTGCCGAACAGTTGTCGGTAGTGCCCTTTCACCTCCGTAACGATAATCCTCTTCCTCTTCTCCTTGGCCTTCCCTGAGCCTGGGGTTCCTTGCTGGTCGTCTGTGGGGCTTGGTGGGTTCGCGCTGTCTTCTGCACTTGGTCCGGGCGCATCCATGGTGCTACGCAGTTTATTTTCTTTTGCCTTTTTTTTGTTTTTTCTTTTATAGTGCATTTTCTCGCATGACGCATCGAAATTGCAGGCCTGTCGCTGGTTATCGCTGATTTTTGTAATGCGATTGGCCACATCGCAACTTTTTTTGCGTTCGTGTTTTTTTTTTTTTTTGGCATCGCGTTTGTTTTAACACGGTCATTTGGCGCGTTATCGTGTGCCTATCGCATGGTGCCGCAGGGTTCAGAATACTACGCTAACATGGTGTTATTTTCCCGCAATAGACTGCGATGTGCAAAGTTGCGTTAAGCAAATTTTGCGATAGTTATCACACTTTCTTGAGAATATACCCCTTGGTGTCTTTGGCGGTTTCATGGTCTAGCTGAAATGGAGAGGGGTATAGCTGCTGACGAATTTTGTTTTATTTTCCAGGTTTTCAGCTCTTTCCTAAATGGATTCAGAGCATATTTCGAGCAGGATGAAATGCCAAGTAAATGCTCCGAGAATTCGGAAGGCTAGGTTTCCTCATACCTTGAACTTGAAGCTGGGTACAAATAAATTGGCATTAGTTGCAGATCTGAGAATTCGAAATGGGACATACTTTTTTAATTCTCTAGTGAGGAAAGGAGGAGCTCTGTCGTTGTAGACTTTGTACATTATGCAGAATATTTTAAAGAAGATCCTGTTTTGCTATGGGCAGCCAATGCAGTTTTTTTAACATGGTTGGTTACAAATTCAAGTTTTCTGAGTCCAAAAATGGTTATTACTATGGTATTTTGAATCTTTTGCAGCCTATTGATTGATTTACTAGGCAATCATAGACAGACTGAGTTGGAGAAGTAATCAGGATTGTACAAATGTGTTGTCAATCATAATATTGGGTGCAAAACACCGGATATGAACAAAAGGTCTCAACAGGCGAATGAAAAGAAAAAAAGAGATTTATTTTTTTGGGTGATTTCATGGTCTAGATTCAGGTCGATATCATGAAAGTTTACAAGAATACAAAACAACATCACAGAATGAGAACTTTGTCTCAGTTGAAGAGGGTACAGAGTATTGTTCCATGAGTTGGTGTTATTGGCTATGGGTAGTTTCTCTGATATGGATGGAATACAGTTTAGGTAATTAATTTTCATCCATTCAGATACTACTGTCTAACGGAGGGAGACCTGAGGGAGTTGTAGAGTTCACCTCTTTTAACTTAATTAAGAAATGTGTGTCATCAAAATATAAATAAGTAATTACATTAATGCTGTTAAGAGGTTTTGCCACTGGTTGAACATATACATTAAAAAGATGGGGCGATAAGGAAGAAACAAGCAGGACACCCCATTATAGTAGTGTAACTGGTGAGGAGAAAGGGTCTAGTTGGATTTGCTTGGTTGAGTAACCGAGGAAAGGTTCGAGACAGGAGGAACCTTGATTTACCCGGCAGTAAAAAAGCCAGCTAAGCAGTATCTTGTGATTTATGGTATCAAAGACAGTCGAGCGATCTACCTCAGAGCCTCCATTGTCCATGATTGTTCTGAGATTATCAATTGCCAACAACTGATGCTGTCCAACATAGCTTTGAAGTTGTTGAGTGACTTATTTCTCTTTTAGAAATATAGGGTAAGAAAGAGATTGGTCTACAGTTGGAAGAATCGCTAGAATTCTAATTCACCTTCTTCAGAATTAGTTGAACTATTGCTCGCTTTACATTTTTGGAGAGTCTGCATTCCAAAAAGGACATGTTAATAATGCAACTGATGTCACCTACAATGATAGGCCTGAAAGATTTAAGGTGGCGAGCGGGGCAAGTGTCCAGAGGAGATCTTGTGGGTCTTTTAGTCATGATGAGCTTTAAACAGTTTCCTTCTGAATTGAGAATGAAAATTAGTATTTAGAAATGTCGTTTATGGAAAATCATAGACTGGTTCTTTGTGGGCACATCTAAAGTGAGTTCTTCTCTAATGATACGAAATTAATGTGGAAATATCGTGATAGCTGCTCGACTAGGTTTTGTGTTGGAACAAGTTCTAAGTTGCTAGCTATAAGGTTGGAGAATGAGTCCACAGTTTTAAATAGTTCTTCTGAATTACTGTGGTGGAGAGAATTTTACTTAAATAGTGGCTTCTCCTCTGCCTTCCTAGTTAGATGATTGGATTTACCCATCTGTTTTGCATAACTGGAACTATCTAGATTGTTATAGGTCGTTCGCCATCTTTTTTCTAATAGCTTTAAAGTGATTTGAAGGTATTGTTATACCTGGGTTTGGAAATGTGTTCTGTTTTTACCAGTTTGTATTCAATGGAGCGAGTGTATCGAAGATGAATGTAAGTTTTGTGCTGAATATGTCCATTACATTATAAGCATTTTGCATATAATTATACTACTGTAACTCAGGGTAATGTAACTTAAGTTTGAGCATGCTTTCTCTTTCAAGTTTCTTGTGCATATTTTTTGATTTCTGGGTAAAGTGTTTTTTAAATAAATTTCACAGATGAGAAATTGTATAGGGTGGTGGTATGACCAAAGTAGTTTTGTCTGCTGTATCGGGCATAATGTTGTCAGATGTTATAAGATCTAAAGTGTGACTCACTTTGCGAATGGGAGTAGTAACAATTTGTTTACAGCCTAAAGAAGTTAGACTGTTCAAATTATGAATATCAGTGGTATCACTAAGAACAGCTCCCCATAAGGTAAAGTCGCCTAGAACCTAGGACTTCAAACAATTGGATTGGGCATGAAAAATCAGTTCTTCTAGCCACTGGTAGAATGTTGCTGGGATAAGGAATGGTCAGTAGAAGTGATGACTGAGTGCAACCAATGTAGAAAATTGTCTGTGCAAATCTTGTGGAGCAAGACACGAATTCCAGAAGCTGAGTCCCTACGCGACCTTGAGCCCTACAACCACTGGAACATTGCCAAAACCCTCCAATTGAAAACAGTACCCAAGGAAAAGGGGAAGTGAAAAAACACAAAGATGGTGTTCCAGGGTCAGTTCAAGATAACTGCTTCACTTCTTAAATCTAATGGTTTCATTAGTGTTCTAGGTATGTCATGTTTCTGGAAAGAAGTATATCAAATCAAATCAAATCAAATCAGGGACATTTTTATTCAGCGCACAAATCACTCGAAAGTCTCATGCCGCTTGGCATATACCAGATGATTTAGGACCTTCACCACTAATGCATGAATCCCTTAGAATAGTTTAGGGACTGATAATATGTGTTTTCCCTAAGACCTCCCACTTTCCCACTTGTATTTTAGTGACAGGAATCCAATAATTGCAATGCAATCATAAAAAACGAAATGAATACTGAATACTAAATAATACAAACACTCAATAATCTAATTCAGCGATCCCTCAATAAAGCCCAGTTATACCTAAATAAGTAAAATCAAGGGAACTTTCAGAGAGCGTCATAAAACTGAAATTGCTTCATTTCTAAAATGTCTCTCAAAAACAAAAGCAAATGACCCAAAACAAGTCTTAGAAATATTTAAATGTCACTTTTAAATATGATATCCAATAGAAGAAGGAATGCTTTAACAGTCTTTTTCTTCTTTAGTGACCATACACATCAATATTTACTAACAGTCTTTTCTTTCTTTTGCAGAGTCCAAAAAGTGTATATTCAAAAACAAAGTTGTGTAATCCAACTGCAGGATGGTGAGCAACTATCCTGCAATATCTGAAATTATTAGTAAGCATGTACCTCACATCCTGGTGGTGCCACACACCCGAAACAGAGATGTGTGACTGCACGCATGACAGCACACCCCTCCCTAAACTCTTCCCATTGGCTTGGGCATGGTTGGATATTGCAAATGAAATCTTCTCACCAACCTGGTACATTCACATGACCAGCAGGTTCCCATGACTCTCTAGAAAATAGCCTTCCCAATCAATCTGATAGAAGATACGCCCTCTCACCCTTTTGGATTCCAAAATTGCCTTTATCCCCAACCTCTACAGTGGGTGGAACAGCATTTCAACGTGTGCCGACTGTTACAGGTTTAATCAAAGGCACATGAAAAGCTGGGTGAACAGATAAGGTGGTGGGTAAGTCTAACTTAAGGGCCAAGGATTCATTATATTACACACCTTAAATGGCCACACAAACATAGGCTGAAATGTATTTCTTCCTTTCAGACATAGGTATTTTGTGGATAACCTCACTAAATCCCCAACTGAACCTACTTTATCTGTGCTATTATGGCTATCAGCATATTTATTAAATGATTCATTGGCTTGTTATAAATTCTCCCATCCGCTCTGGTGTATTTTAACTATATGTTCCTGGAAATCATGTGCAGCAGGTACAGTTTGGGGTGTTTGAGTTTCACTATTCGTCATTTTTGGACGGAAACCATTTGTACAGAAGAAAGGAGAGAAACCCAAAGATTCATTTACAGAATTATTTTTGAAAATTCTGAATTCCACAAAGAATTCTGTCAATTAGAACTGTCTTCTAAGGTTTGGCACCTAATATACTGCTCCAAACTCTGATTCACCCTCTCAGTCTGGCCATCAGTTTGTGAGTGATCACTAGAGGAGAGTCTTACTTCAGTGCCCATAAGGTCACATACGATTCTCCAGATGATAGCTGAATTGAGAACCACAATCAAAGAAAAGTACGCCATATAAACAAACTATAGCTTGTGCAAAAACTTCTGCTAGCATTTTTACCTGAAGGCTGTCCTTTCAAAGGAGTGAAATGTGCCTTTTAATCAAGTGATCAAGTGTTACCAGTATTGTATTACGTCCTTCAGGTATACTTGGCAATTCAACTATGGCCCCAGGGGAACAGAAAGTGGCAAAAGCAACCCCAGTAGGGGCCGTATGTATAATTTTACAATGAGCAGATATTGCACACGTTGACACAAATGTTTGTGAATCTATCACCATGGTTGGCCACCACAAATGTCTACGTAACAGATGAAGGGTTCTTTTTTCCTCTGGATGACCAGCTAATTAACTAGCTTGACTCCAATCAAGTGCCTGTTTCTGCAGATCACATGTTGGTAAATATAAATCCCCTATTACTAAGTTCATCTTAACTGTTGTGATGACTAGGCCCTAGCAGATCTCAAAAACTGTAGATTGTGACGTCAGTAAGCATGGTTACTTCCTGCTGATCCCCCAATATATAATGACGCCATTCATCTAATATATGTTTAATGGGCCAAAGCTCCCTATTCGCCACCGCATAGATAACTTCAGAAGGACTGAGTTTCTGTGAATACTAAGCAATTGGGTGCAACTGTCCAGTTACCTGATGACATTTGGCAAAAACTCCTCTCACTGCAGTTTGAGATGCATCTGCTTTCACTACAGTATTTGCTGTGTCTGGATACCTATTGTACAAGTGGACACTCAGACAGAAAAGGGCTGCCGTGCTGTAACTAGACTAGGCCCTGGGACTTGAATGCATATTATGCTTGTATTACATAATTGGTTGCGAGTATATCAGTATCATGCTGATTTTGTATCGTGGATGTGGATTATTAGCAAAGTATGAATTTTAACTGACACTGTAACATTCTGAAAGGTTGCTCCACATATATTGCTGATAATATACTTTTATGGTGTTTTTTATAATCTTTTACTGAGATGATTTTAATGGTTTTATTGCACTGATGTACCGTAATTAATGTGCTTTTATAGCAATTCAAAAATAAAGATAAAAACTGAAAATTGAATTGAAAGGTGGCAATCGTAGATGATTCTGCAAAACATGTCCAGGAGGAGCAAGCAGAACGCTATGTGGAGTAAGTACCTGTATAACTGGGTTTTACACTTCCTCCCCACCTGTTGCTTCCCTTCAATGTCTGTGGCATGTGTATCTAAATAATCAAAAGTAGGTGATTTTAGGATGGGTTTGATTGAACCCTTCCCACTAGACATCATTTTCGGCCTTGCCACTGTATCCCGTGAGCAACCCTGTAAATCATCTAACCACTGGGCATGTTTATGTGCTTTGTTGAGATTGCTGTACATCCTGTCTTAAATACTTGGTTTCCTTCTGCAGGGAGGCTAGCACTACTATTACATCAGCATAGAAGGGTCCTGAGATTTCATCTTCCTCAGAAAACAATATTAAACTTGGGCCTGTAATTCTGGAATGACTGAGTACAACCAATTAAAGAAAATATGCTGTGCAAATCTTGTTGGAGCGAGACACAAATTCCAGAAGCCAAGTCCCTACGTCACCCAGAACCCTACAACCACCAGAGAATTGCAATAAACTGCCAACTGACAACAGTACAGGGAAAGGAGAAGTGGAGAAAACACAAAGATGGTGTTCTAGAGTCCCTACAAGGCAACTGCTTCACTTCTTGACTCTAATGGTTCCTTCAATGTTCTGGGTATGTTATGTGTCTGGAAACAAGTATAACAGATGATGTAGGACCTTCACCACTAATACATGAGGGGTCTGTTAAGTAAGAACTCCCACTTTGTCACTTGTGTTTTAAAGACAGGAATCCGAAAAATCTAAAGTAATACTGAATACTAAATAATACACACACTCAATAGTCTAGTGCAGTGAACTCTCAAGAAAGCTTAGTAATAGCCCATACCCAAATACGTAAAATGGAGGGACCTTTCAGGGAGCGATATAGAACAGAAATTACTTAATTCCTAACACATCTCTCGAAAACAAAAGCAAATTACTCAAAACAAGTCTTAGAAATATTTAACTGTCACTCTTAAATATGATATACAATAGAAGAAGGAATGCATTAACAGTCATCTTATTCTTTACTGACCGTACACGTCAATATTCATTCACAGTTTATTTATTTTCTAGAGTTGGTAGTCTTACTAATGTAACACTAACTGTAACATCAACTGTGGCATTAACCTGGAGTATTGATCTCTTTAGAACTTATATTGCATAGGTCATTTCAAACACGCACAGACATTTTAAGGATAGAAAAGGCAGTGCACATGTAAAGGGATAGCAAAATAGCTTTACATAGACCTCACTCACACTATCACTCACATCATTGATGCTCTAGTGCAACTACACTACAGAATCCAGAACAATGGTGTGGTAGGGCACAAAATAGCTGAAACGGTTCTTGTTTAAGATAAAGCATTTAGTCTGTCTGCAAGCAACCCATGGTAGAGGAGAAGAGAAGAGGCACTGGTACCTCCGCAGTTCATCACAGAATGCTGCCAAGAGGAACCAGAGAATCCCAACCCATTCTATCTTCCAGAACACAACGATATATTCATGCAATGAACATAAAATAAACATGTGAAACATACAAACAATACTTTAAACTATTAAACTATACCATACTATACACATCCCCTATTATATAAAAAGAGAAAACAAATATTAAGCAAGATCACAATCCAACAATTTAGAAGATAACTTTATGAGTTTAGAGCAACGAGAAGTCATGTGAAGTCAACTTTGTGGAAATAGTGAACCAGAAATCTTCCCACAGTATGCTCATTTACAGTGCTCTGATCATCATGAGCATTCTTCAGCAATGCAGAATTGAACTCACCAGACACATCCAAAGTACAAACTCCCATTAGATTGTCAACAACACTGGATAAACCCAAATCGGTACACATGTTTTTTTGCAAATTTCAGCTTGTAAACCAGTGATAAGAATTAATTGGTTCTTGTTCCACCTTCCTTTACAGACAACAACACCAAGCTATTACTGACTTTTAAGACCATCCACAGAAGAGGAGAACTTAGATTCACGTTTTATAATCTTGGTAAGTTTTTGATTAATACCCAACCACCAATAGGAAAATCAATATTCTTGACATAGTTTGTGGCATCAAAATAGTTTTTATGTAAAGACTGTTTATGACAGATACTGTTACACATCTCCTTAAAAGGAGAGGAACATTTCTCAATTTGTGACTGACGTAATCAGTTGGGAACCAAATTAGGCTTAGGATTCCTACCTCTAAAATGTTTAAATGGATAGATGCCTGTGGTGGAATAAGGAGGGTGCGGTAAGTCCATATTTTCTCTTTAAGAAAAGAAGTGATATCCAAACCTGAAGTTCATGCAGTTTGGATTCCCTCTTTGTGGAACCAATTAGCCCTCTCTCTCTCAACGAAACCTTTTGCTGCAGGACTGTACAAATTCACCTGGATAGGTCTGATATTTTGTGTGTCCAAAAATTGTTTTATCTCTTTCGAAATAAAGTGTGAACAGTTGTCCGTGCCTATTTCTTACGGAGGGCTTTAAAGAAAATATACTTTTTCTAAGAAACCAATTACATTGTTTGAATGCGGTGAATCTACAAAAGCAAAGTAAATCCATTTAGAGAAATAGTCAATCAACACTATCAAAACAGGACAATCTGAAGGTAAAAGCTGGAACAAACTGGAGACAAAGGCTTGTCATTGGTTTTGCAATGTTTGTCTGATACAATGCACTGTGGACAAACATCAATCATGTATCTGACCTGAGTATCCACTTTTGGCAATTAATAGAATTGTCTCTGCCTCTTGTACATGGCGGAAACTCCCAAATGCCCATTGTGGGCTACTCTAATGAATGTTTCACGGAGACCTAGAGAACATACAAACAAACAGCTTCGTAAGCATATATCATTACCACATGTCATTTCAGATGGTACCTGTGCAAAAATCTGCAAGTCATTAGAAAGTTGTTTAGATTGTGAACACCGTTTTTCTAAAATACAGCAGAACTTTCTTCAAAATAGAATCCTGACTCATAGCTACCTTCCAGTCAGTTTCCGAGATCTGTCCGTTAGTACCATGCACAGCATCAACAGTGGCAACAACATATTCTGAGTCATCCTGATCCATATTATCCTGGGCTGATAGTGGTAAATGTAGCTGAGACAGGCAGTATGCTTGAAAATTCTTCCCTCCTTGAATGTATTTTAAGTGCATATCGTATTCTTGTGATATGGAAAGAAGAGGTTTATGGTCTGGGAAAACCTCAAATGGTTTTCCCCAAATATAAGTCTTACATTTTTGCACAGTCCTAACACAGCCCTAGGCCTCATGTTCGATAGAGCTGTACTTTGTTTCTGCTTCAGTGAGTGTCTTGGAGGAAAATCCTATAGTTACTTCTCTGCCTCCAACAAATTGGCCAAATATGGAACCAATACCCTTCAAACTGGCATCCACTGAGATAAAGCACTTACTGTGAGGATTGTAAGGTTTAAGTGCAGGGGCATTAATCACCATTTTTTAATATCAACAGACACTTCATTGATTTCACTTGTCCATACACATTTCACACCCATGTGGAGCAAATTCATCATCAGTTGAACAAGTAAGGCACGACCCAGGATGAAGCGAGCATAATACTCACCCAACCCTAAGAAAGAAGGCAAAGATTCTTTATCATAGGGCAGAGGAGCTTTCTGAATGGCATCGAGGTTGCCAAATGTAGGTTTAATGTGCTGTGCAGTAAGGGTATGCCCTAGATATTCCAATACTTGCACCAACAAATAACATTTTTCTGATCTAGCTGTCATCCCTCTTTATGTAAATATTCCCAATACTTTATCTAGGACCATGACATGCTCTCCTTTTCCTTTAGTAAAAACTGGGATATCACCTTAGAATGCCTGCACGCAATCCAATTAATTCCCCAAACAGTGTATTCATTATCTTTTAGAAAACACTAGCGGCAGATGCTAGACCAAAAGGGAGACTTAGGTATTTATATGCACCATGCTGTGTGACAAAAGTTATTAAATCTTGAGATTGTTCACTCAGGGCAATTTGGTGATATGCAGAGTGGAGATCGACAGTGGGAAAATACTTTGCCTCACTAATGTTGGCTAACATCTCTTGAATGTGTAGCAGCGGATGGCAGTCAACAACTATATTTTGGTTTAGGGACCTTCAGTCCACACATAATCTTAACTCACCTGACCTTTTCCTGGTCAAAACAGCAGAGGAAAAACATTCCGAACAGTCTGTAGGTTGTATGATCCCCTGCAGGCACAACTTATTGAGTACAAATTTGAGTTCTTTACAAACACTTAGTGAGATGGGTCTCACCTTGTGAATAACAGTACAAACATCCTTATTTAACTTAATAAGATGTTCAAATCCTATAAAATTCCCAATCTCATCCTTAAACATATTGGGAACTGTGGTGACCATGGTTTGTAGAATATTCTCTTCAGTTTCAATGGCAGATATAGGTAACTCTCCAAGCACAATTGGTTCTTTATGGCCAGGGTGCAATATGATTCCAAATTTGGCTAGGTCTTTCCATCCCACAATATCATGTCCTCTAACAGCCACATATACTTTAGAAAGAATTTTCCTTCCTAAACACTCCAAACCACCATTGAAGAGACTCAAAAGGTCAATTTTGAATTCCCCAAAAGCCTTGGGATTTATAGAGCTTCTCCACTTGAAAGTTCCTCGACCAATGTTTGAAGAACATGAAATATGCCAAAATGGTAACTGGTGCCCCAGAATCTGCGACTTTTGAATCTTGCAAAATCCGGGTACCCTTAATCATCACATTGTCAATTTTGTTAGTGCACTCTTAAACACTCGTATAACATATCTTATTTTTACCATATTCCCACTTCCTCTGTACATTTGCCCACTAGCTTGAAAATGCCCCTGTTTCTTGCAACATTGCACTTTTTGTTCACTGCTGGACAAGAGGGATAATTACTAATATGGGTATGAGAACCACAATGGAAACAAACCAACTGTCCTCTTTTTTAAAATTTAGCATTCACCACAAAACAGCACTCCCATCCGTAACACACACAACTGATGACAAACCCTTCTTTCTAAATGAAGCTTGGGAAGAAATAATTGAGCGTTCAATACTTTTGGCCACATCAATAACCTCAGACAATGTTGGATTTCTACATGTTAACAATCTTTCTTTCATTTTGTTCGAAAGAGCAATTAAAAACAAACTGGTCTCTAATATAGATGTCAATGCAATTCTCAAATTCACAGATTTATGCAAGAACACGCAAAGCGGCAATGAATTCTTCCACGGTCTCACCACTGCCCTGTCTGTGCTATCAAAAATTATGTCTTTCAGGCAAAACAATTGCTTCTTCAGATTTTTGCCTGCGTAACCTTTCTTTTGCCCCCTTCTTAACAATTCAATGGACATTTTCACCACCGGGTGCAGGTACTGTTTGTAAGTTGTCGAAAACTCTTTGGCCCGTGTTAGAAATGGGGTTCTCTAGTTGGCAAGGGCTTGCACCTTTGTCCAAATAGCGACCCTTCTTCCTAGTCAGGGTAAGGGAGTTACACTCCTAAAATAACCCCTGCTCACCCACTTGGTAGCTTGGCACGAGCAGTCAGGCTTATCTTAGAGGCAGTATGTAAAGCATTTGCACATAACCAATAGTAATACAGTGTAAGCACTACAAAAGGACACCACACCAGTTTAGAAAAATAACCAATATTTTTAAATACTTAAGACAAGACCAAAACGATAAAAATCCACAATACAGTACTTAAAAATCTTCAGTTATCAAAATAACCTTGTAAAATAGTTCCTTGATGTCGATAGCTCCGTCCGGGGCTATCACGGCGTTGTTAGCAAACAAATCCAAACAGTTCTGGCTGACCGCGGCATTGCAGGCCAACTACAGCATCGGGAAGACCCAAAAACAGTACCTTTCAGAAATGCTGGGCTTCGATGACCTCTTGTTGAGCTTCCGAACACACAGTGTCTTCAGGAGTCGGTTCCGGAGGTCGGTGCAGGAGATGTCGAGGCCCTCGAAGTCACACGCGTTGCAGATTGAACTCCTCTTTGCTGAAGTCAGGAGCGCTGGCGTCGGCAGGCGTCGGGTGCTGTGGTGCGAAGTACAGCGGTGCAGCGTGCGGTGCCCTCAGGTTGCGGTGTGAGCAGTGGCTTGGTGGCGGTGTCAGATGGTGTCGTCGGTGAGACCAGGATCGCGGTGTCAGATGAAGGCGGTGCTCGTCACAGTGCTGGCAGGTCAGGGTGCAAGCAGCAGCGCTGTCGTCGGCTGACGAACTGGAGTCGATGGCACCGGCGTCGGTAGGCCAAGCTGCAGTGCGGGATGAGGGCGGTGCATTGAGTAACTTTATGAGCGGTGCCCTCGAACCATGGTGTGAAGAGCGGCATCGCCGGGGATAAGGCATCATTGTGAAGCGAGGCAGTGTGGAGTGTGGTGCCCACAGGTCACGGTGTCCATCCCTACCCTTTCAAAGGGTGTTCCAACAACTGGAAAAGGTTGGAGAGGAGCTTTGACCTTCCTCCCACTCTTGCCACTTGTCTGGCAAGTTTGGCAAGACGTGCAGTGTCCATCTGACTGCCTCCGCATTTGGGGCCAAATGAAGTTGGTGACAAGCCTGTCAAAGGAATTGTCCCGTTCCAAATGTCCTGCCAAAGGCACGTCATGAGCCATACCCATTAGGAAGGTCCTGAAGCGCTGGGGTACCACCAGCACACGGGCTGACCCAGGCTCAGCAACCATAGGCTCACTATACAGGTGACCATTCTCCCAGTAGATCAGATGTGACCCGGACTGATCACCAGCTGCCTGGTCTGCAGCCTGCCATCGCAGACCCTCCAGAGTAGGGCACTCTTTCTGCTCCTTGCAGAATTCCTCCCAGGTGGGACTCCCTTCTTGCTGCCAATGGGTCAGCTCAGAGATGTCCCCCAGCTCGGCTACTTGTTCCCCTGTATGCACCGGGGTGTCCCCCTCAAGGTCAGCCTCCTCCCGGTCCGTGGGAACTTCAGGGGCCGGTTTTATGTGCCCCCTGCCCTTTCTCTTGGCAGGGACTTGGGCCACGGTTTCAGGCTCAAAGTCCTCTTGATCACCCTTCCTGGCTGCCATTGACCGAGTAGACACGCATGCCCACTCTGGCAACCCATGCATCTCTAAGTGAGACCTGAGCTCAACATCCTTCCATAAGGACTGCTCGAGGTCGTTACTTACGGTGGACGACAATTTCCGTTCCGCTCATGTAAATTGCGAAAATTCGACATTTTCGCGTTCCTCGCGGAACGCGAAAATGACGAAACTTCCGCGATCCGCGGGGGAACAGAAATATGCAGGGCACGATTCATTCTGGCATGATGCTCCTGTCATTTTAAACCAACAGGAAGCACAAACAGATTTAAATAAAGCAGGTGCCCGAGTTGAAGGTCAAATTCAGTAACGCATTAATCAGCACAAAAGATTTGTGAGCACGGTGGAGGCTAGGCAGGTGTGCTTTCTCCCCATATCTACCGTCAACAATTTGCTGTAATCCTTTTTTTTTTTTTTTTTTTTTAACTTTTTTTTATTTAGTTTTGAAAAACATAACAATGCGAGAATATCGGCTGTGCAGATTTTTAGGAACAAGTGCGGAGATACATCATTACACTCCCCCCTCATATACAAACAGCAGTTCAACATCATGGCAGCAGACCATAGAAAGACCCCCCATCCAGAGCCCACCCGTCTCATCCGCCCGTGTCCACCAAAGGGGAATGACGCAGTCAGGACACACCAACCATGTGCAGCGGGCACCCCCATCTTCGGCTCAGCTCCCCCAATGCAGCCCGCCCCGAGAGCGCACATCCCCCCATTACCCAACAGGGAGGACTACCTGAGCTACCCCACTCCCGTAGGCACTATTCCGGAACTGGCTAGCGGTGGGGAAGAGCTCGGGAGGTTAGTGATATAGGTCTTGTAGGGGCCCCAGATATCCTTGGGACGCGCCACTGCAGGGAGGAGACTGGCGTAGATCTCGCTATTTGTGCTGCAATAAGCCATAGACGTGAGCCATGTCTCGGCCGTGGGGGCCGTTCTACCGCCCCAATGTTTTGCCACCTCACGCTTGGCGAGTAGCAGGCCCAGGGAGGCTAGCCTGCGGACGTTCTTGGGGAAGTTCACTGTGTAGCCCAATAACGCAACCTCCGGAGTGGGAACCAGCGTGAGCTCCAACATAACGCCAAGGATCTCATGTATCTGCGTCCAGTATGATTGCAGTCTGGGGCACGTCCAGGACAGGTGTGCAAAGTCAGCGTGTGGTGCAGCGCATTTCCAACATGTGTGCGGGCGCGCAGGGTCAATGGCGTGGAGCCTAGCTGGGGTCATGTAGCAGCGGCGAAGAAATTTATAATGGAGGAGCTTATGTCGACTATTGAGCGATATCGCGTTAGTGACTTTGCAACAAGCGGTCCATTGGTCATCTGTGATCGGCCTACCCAAATCTGCCTCCCAGGCCGCTCTCAATCGGCCATCCTCACATGGAACCAGCGCCGCGCATGCCTTATAAAGCTTAGATACCATATGGGCACCCGAGTCCTTGTCAATGAGGAAAGTTAGAGGCTCGAAGGATGCTGGCTCGAGAGGGAATCCCGCAATGTCTGAACGAGCCGCACAATAAAGCCGGCGCAGGACAAATTTGTCCATGAACGTGGCCTCACTGAAGCGCTCCTCCTCCGAGACCGAAAATATGTGGCCCCCAGGGTAGAGGTCCCCGATCTTAGTAAGGTGAAACTTGGTCAAAGTACGCTGAACCAGCGCCTCCCCCGTGCCAGACAGCAATCCGGGGTTGGGAAGTGGAAGAGAAGAGGAGTAGAGGAGAGGCTGGGCTAGATAGCGAGTAAGACGATGCCACGCCCAGCTTGTGGTGGACACCGTTTGAATATCAACTGGGTCCCGGGGAACCCCCTTTGGCAACACAGCCGCTAAACGGCCCGGGAGAACGAAATCCGCCTCGGGACGCAGGAACGGAATACGAGCGTCAGGGTGGTACCAGGCATAGGCGTGCGCACATTGCGCAACCAGATAGTACAAATACAGATCCGGTACCCCGAGGCCGCCCCTATCAGGAGGGAGCGTGAGGGTCTTCCAACCGATCCGGGGGTGCTTCCCGCCCCATACCAGCCTGAGCAGCTGGGATCGCAGCGTGGAGAAGAAGGCCCGGGTGATAGGGACAGGGATATTATTGAAGAGGTATAAAAATCTAGGGAGAACTATCAGTTTTATGATTGCAATTCTGGCCGACATGGACAGTGGGAGCCTCAACCATCCCTCCACCTGTGTCTTCAGCCTGTCCAAAGCGCGGCCATAGTTGAGGCGGATAAGTTCGTCAGTGTTAAGATGGATCTGTACGCCCAGGTACCGAACCGAGTCAGAGCACCACTCCAACGGGTACTCGCACTGCCATGGGGAGGTGCTGCTGGTTAATGGGAAGATTACGGACTTATGCCAGTTGATGCCCAGCCCGGAGTGTGCGCCGAAACGAAGGATCTCCCGTATCAGGGGGGCTAGGTTGACCTGCGGTTCTCTTACATACAGTATGGTGTCATCTGCGTAGAGGGACGCAAGCAAGGGACCCGTCCGGAACTGGAGACCCCTGTGGAGATGGCGCTCCTGGAAATGTCGGATCAAGGGGTCCATGGCCAAAATGAACAGTAGCGGTGAGAGTGGACAGCCCTGCCGCGTACCACGCGTTAAAGAGAAGGGACAGGACAGCGTGCCATTGATACGCAATCGGGCCGTGGGGCGGCTATACAAAAGCCTTGTGGTAGCAAGGAAGTTCTCCGGCATGCCCATACGTTGCATGACGGAGAGAAAGAAAGGCCATTCTAGAGTGTCGAAGGCCTTCTCGGTATCCAGGAGGACCGCCGCCACAGGCGTGGCAGGGTTAATTCTATGTAGGACCGTGAAAAGCGTTCGCAGATTTAAAGACGTAGAGCGACGCGGGACAAAGCCCGATTGGACGGGCGAAATGATAAATTCCATCAATTGAGAGAGCCTGTTGGCCACTATCTTTGCCAGGATCTTGTAGTCAAAGTTTAAAAGGGAGAGGGGCCGATAGGAACTACACAACGTCGGGTCCTTGTTTGGTTTTGGAAGTAGGACTATTACCGCCTCGCTGAGGGTAGCCGGAAGGGAGCCGCGCTCCAGAGCCTCCGCATACACTTCTATCAGTTGTGGCGCCAGCTGATCAGAGAAAGCCTTATAAAAATCCCCGGAGAAGCCATCGAGGCCGGGGGCTGTGGACCCGCGAAGCACCTTAATCGCCCCGCGCACCTCCGCCACAGTTATAGGCTCCGCCATGAACTCCTGCATGCCCTTATCGAGGAACACAAGTGCGATTTCCGACAAGTAGGCCGCACGAGAGGCTGGGGATTCCCCCAGCTTGGTCTTGTATAGCTCGGAGAAGTAGGTCAGGAATTCGTCTCTGATCTCTGTGGGAGTTGTGCGGAGCGAGCCATCCACGCCCCTCACCTCAACTATCAAGGACTTACCATACGGAGGCCTCAAAGCCTGAGCCAGTGTGCGTCCCGGCCTGTCTCCCTCACCATATCTACGCGCCGTCTGGTACTTCCCAAGATACAGAATCTCCCTGTCCGCAGCCTCCCGGAAGTCAGTCAGGAGGCGAAGCCGCCTAGCGGACATGTCCCCAGCCTGCCCACGCTGCGCCTCAGCATCAATCAACTCTAGCTGTGCCTCCAGTTGCTTAATGGTTGCGCGCAGCGCCTTCAGGACCCCAGAGTGCTTGGCTATGCAAATCCCCCTGATGTAGGCCTTAAACCCCTCCCAGAGCGCGGCCTGAGAGTCTACAGATCCTGCATTAATCGTGAAGTAGTCCTCTATCGCTTCGGAAATCTCGTGGACAAATAAGTCATCCAGCAGTGCTCTCCCAGGGAATCGCCACTGTCGCTCAAAACCCTCGGGGCGCGGGACATCCAAGCGGAGCGACACAGGGGAGTGGTCTGAGTACGTTCTAGGGAGAGTAAGGAGCCCACCAAACCATGGGGACAGGCCCGGGGACAGCAGCCAATAGTCAATTCTGGTCCAAGTGTTGTGTTGCCCCGAGAAATGTGTGTAGTCAGTGGTGTTTGGGTTGCGCCTGCGCCAAATATCTACTAGGGAGAACTGGTGACAAAGGTCCAAAAGAGCGCGCCGCGCCCTGGGCTTGGAAGGAGCAGCCCCAGATGTGCTATCCAAATCAGCATCTAGCAATAAGTTAAAGTCGCCGCCAAGAATGAGGCCCGCTGGTTCAAGCGTCGCAAGCTGGGCAGTCAGCGCATGAAAAAATTCCGGGGAATCAGTGTTAGGGGCATACACACATACCAGGATGATCGCGTGACCCATCAACACCCCTCGTACTATGCAGAAGCGACCCTCCGGATCCCCCCGGAACAGCTGGCAATGAAACGGGACTCTCTTGTGAATCAGCACCGCGGTGCCTCGGGCGTAATTGCTAAAATTGGAGAAGTACCTATGGGCGCCCCAGGAAGCTGCAAAGCGAGCGGGAACAGAGGTGTGTAAATGCGTTTCTTGCAGGAAGGCAATGTCGACCCTGTGTCGATTCAGATAGTGTAGTACCTGCTTGCATTTTCGTTGATTGTTCAGGCCTCTGACGTTCCAAGACATGAGTGAAAGGCCAAGGGGGGCTTCATGTAAGCCTATGTGTACCGTTGCTGCCATACCACTAGGAATGAGAGCAGGAAAGCAGAAGCGTCTCCGTGTATCCGCAAAGTTACAATCTGACCAGCCATGCCAAGAATATCAAAACTCCCCATCCCGTCCCCCCACCCCCCACCCAGCCACATCACGCAAACGTGAGGCAAACCCCAACCTGTGGAAGAAAAGCGAAGTTTCAAAGAGCAATACCAATGATATACAATTGAACAAAAAATAAGCATTGTAAGCCAAAAATGCTCCCGGCGGTGTCAACCAAAGGGGAATGGCAACGACCCGCCGCCGACCCAGCACCACAGAAAAAACAAGGACATAGCAAAGTGTCTCGAACGTCCCCATTGCAAACAGACAGAAAAAGAAGTCCAAAGCTGCGTTGCGGGCACCGACTCAGCCAGGCCCAGAGCCGGAGAACAGGTCTTGGCTAATCGCAGAACCACTGCGCGGAGGAGAGTGTCCGTCCTCATCGCCCCCCGAAGGGCCCCTGCGTGGTTTATATGTTCGGCAGAACTCCTGCACCGCAGTAGGATTGTCAAATATCCGCGGTCGGCCATCGATGTCAACCCTCAGCCGGGCCGGATACAGCATACCATACTTGAGGCCCAGGTTGCGGAGCGCAGCTTTCGCCCCAACATATTTACGCCTAGCCTCCTGTACCATGGCGGTGAAATCAGGGTAGAACGAGAGTCTCGAGCCCTGCCAGGTGATCTCGCCCTTCTCCCTGGCTAGCCTCAGGGCCGTGTCCCAGTCTCGGAAGTTCATGATCCGGGCGATCAGAGGGCGAGGAGGGAGCCCCGGGTTAGGTCGCGGCCCAAGTGAGCCGTGCGCCCTCTCTACCACAAAGCCTGGTGTGAAGGAGTCTCTCCCAAAAATGTCCGACAATAGTTGCTCAACAAAAACATCCAGCCTGCCGGTAGCCGTGGATTCAGGAACCCCAGTGATTCGGACGTTATTGCGCCGACTGCGCGATTCCAAGTCCTCGTTCTTGATTGCCACTTCCTTTAGTATGCGCTCCAGCCGGTCTAAGCGTTTGGTGTCCTGCACTGCGCCATCTTCCACCGCAGATATTCGAGCCTCAGCCTCCCCCAAACGCTTATCGTGGGCCTGGACCTTCGCCCCCATCGTTTCTAATGTTTTGTTCAGGGCATCAAAGCGTCCATCGAGGGCCCTGAATCCAGCACGCATCTCTTGAAGCCATTCTGGGGGTGGAGCAGCAGCCGCCGGGCCAGTGGACTGGCCTCCAGCAGGGTCCGACATGTCCGGGCGTTGGTCCGCCGGCTGATCGTGGAGCCTTTCAAAGGGCAAAGTCTTTTGTTTGGGGTCCTTTCATCCCATGCCCCCACCAGGACAGACTGCCAGTCGCGGGTAGGGTGCCAGCAGGCGGCTTCAAGGCACTGGGACAACGACTCAGGAGGAGAAACGGCTCCGCCACCTCTTCGGCCCGCAGCGCGGGCGATGCAGCGGTCCCTCGCAGGCTCCGGCCACGTGGCACACCAGACCCGGGCACCAGCACCGGCCGCACCGCTACAAGGCGTCCTCTTCGCGCTAAAGACCAGGGGGCGCCTCTCTGGGGGTCCGAGTCTCGGACCAAGCAGCGCGGGCGGCCAGCGGGGCGACAGCTGACGCGGCCAGGCGACTCAGGGCCGGGGAGAGGGAGCCCGGACGGCGCAGGCCGCGAACCCCAGGAGCAGCCGAGCCAGGTCCCAGGGAAGGGGGGCAGAGGCGGCCCGGGCGCTAGGGTCCGCGCAGGTCCCCTCCAGCCCACCCCCACCGCCAGTCAGCCGTGCCGTCGCCCCCCCAGGTCCCCAGACCGCAACAGCGCAGGGAACCCGAGCGGGGCCAGCGAAGGAGGAAGCGGCCGCGGCGCCGAGCAACAGCCCCAATGCCCGATCTGCTCCAGGCCAACGGCGGCGAAGGGGGCGAAGCGGGCCCACACCAGACCGCGCCCCAGCGCTCAAATCCCCCCCCCCAGTTTCCCCCCGGCCACCCGCATCACCATCGGCCGCCGCCGCACTAACCTCCCCGGCCGCCGAGTCAGGCCGCCATCTTGGGCATCGGGTCCTCTCGGCCCCGGCGTTCTTCGGCCGCTCCGGGCGCAGTCGGGGCCAGATCACCACTCCGGGTCGCTGCAGGAGAGCAGGGGAGTCAGCGCCGGGTCCGGGCAGCCTACGCCCGTATCAGGAGGTCGGGAAAGACAGGTTTGGTGCTGAGTCGGCCACGGAGCTTCAACACCGCGCGGCCATCTCAGCCCGCGGCTTGGCCACGCCCCCAACAATTTGCTGTAATCCTTGATGGATGTCTGTGCATCCATGAGTTTCTCGAGAGCAATCCCCGTGTAGTTCCTGACACCAGGAGGTTCTGTCTCCTCATGTGCTGCGCTGGTCGGTCTCTGACCCTTTATAAACAAGAGGCATGTGAACTGCATAGAAGCCCTGCCGTTTGGCCCCAGCCCACACACCAGTGGTGTGCAACGTCTTCCCGCCCTTTCCCCACTATGATGGACAGATCACTCGAGGGACCCCGGCGCCCATCGGCGCGGTGGCAAAAGTTACAGACACACATGGTCGCTGGAGACAACTCTTCAGGCCCTTTATGCAGCTGTAGTGTAGGAAAAGCACAATACATTTACCCACCGAGGTAGCACTTACTGATTAGCCAGTAGAAAGTACTCCAGTTGAGTAGAGGTATTGCACAAAATAGTGGAATCTTCTTGGAAAAATATGCAGGGCAGGATTCCTTCTGGCACGATGCTCCTGTCACAAAAGTTAAACCTCAACAGGAAGCACTTACAGATATAAATAAAGCAGGTGCCAGAGTTGAAGGTCAAATTCAGTAACGCATTAATCAGCACAAAATCTCCGCGATCACGCGAAATTTCACGTGTTCGCAAAGATTTTTTGCCGTTTCACGATATTTTGCGAAAGGCACTTTCGCAAATTCCGCCCACCCTTGACTCGTTACCTAGCAGACAATCTACAGGCATGGTAGAGCTCAAAACCACCCTCAAGGGACCTGAGACCCCCCCACTCAAAGGGAACCTGCGCCACCATACACTGGCACTCTGAGTTGTCCACAGCATGTACTTGGTGGAATGCCCCTGGGATTACCTGCTTCTCAGAGACCGGGTGACACCGGACTGAGGTCACACTGGCTCCAGTATCCTTTTCCCATTGATGGTCACCCAGGTGCTGTATTTCTTTGTGTTAGGCGGCACCTGGTTTCCTGAGACCATCTCACTGTCCCCTAGTGAGACGAGGGCCATTTCTGCGTGATCTCCATCCTCCTGTGGGTACCCCTCCTCCCCAAGCGCTACACTAGCCAGCACCTTGGTCTGCCCACCGGTGGGTGGCTGCGTCCCCTTTGGGCACCTGGGGTCCCACTTCAGGTGACACACCTGGTCACATGAGGAACACTTGTGGGCCAGTCTCAGCAGGCTTTCCTGTAGAGACCCCTTTCTTTTTAACTCCTGGGGGATGGGAACCTTTACCCTGGGTATTAGTTTGGGGCCCTTTAGAGAACTCCTGTGCTTTACCCTTGTCCCCCCCCCCCCACTTTTCTGCTGGGGACCCTGCCCACCTTTGGCTGAGACTTCCCCAAACGCTTTCTTGTGGACCCTAGTACTCACCCAGCGGTCCGCCTCCATAGCAAGCTTCCTGGGGTCAGTCAGCTTACTATCAACTAGGTGCTTGTGCAGATCTGCAAAACATAGACTAGACAAGTGCTCCCACGCAATCCAATTGTATGCCCCTGAAAATCTGTCACATTACTGCCCTTCACCCAGCCATCCAGTGACCTGCAAAACATAGCCACACATTCCAACCAAGTGTTGGCCTCAAACATTTTACTGGACCTAAACTGATCCCTGCACTTCTCAGGAGTGAGACCATACCTAGTGAGAAGGGCTTCCTTCATATCAGCATAGGTGAGGTTAGGCCTCTTACCCAAAGCTGTCAAAGTATCCCTGGCTTCCTCTGGAAACAGAGGCCACAATCCTGCTCCCCAATTCTTCTCAGGGACCCCATTCATGTGTATCGCTGACTCGTAACCCTGAAACCACCTCTGTATGTCATCACCCTTTTTTAACTCTCTGCCCAAATTCTTAGGGATGTGTACGATTCTGTCTGCCTGTCCTGATGAATTGCTTCCACCATCTGAGCTGGGTCTACTCCTTTGATCCAGCTCCTTCATTCTGATCTCATAGTCTAACATCATCCTTTTCTCTTCCATGGCTAGTTTGAGCTTCTCTAACTCAGTTGCTACCTTCCTTGCATCCCGCCTGTCCTCCAGCTCCTCTGGGGACAAGCTACTGCTGCCTGGCCTGGAGGGTTTTCCCCCTCCCAAAAGCACATCCACGCTAGAAGTAGGCTCCTCCGCCTCTCCACTGAGATCACCAGACTGCCCGCTGGCATGTCTTGCTGCTACCCAGGCCCTCAGCTCCTTTTGTAGCTCGTCCTTCCTAGTGAGGCCTCTGACTTGGACTTTCAGGTTCTTGCAAATCACTTTCAATTCTTTTACATTGTAGGATTCCAACCTATCCCCCTCAAAGGCAATTTCCAGGGATGCAACAGATGATGCTCTTGATTCAGGCATGATGAAGTAGCAAGTTTAAACTGGCAAGATCAAAAATGGGCCAAAAAGAAAAAGAACCAGTATGTGGCACAAAGTGGTCTGCGATATGGTAGTAGTGCACACCAATCATTGTAAGTCAAGTGCAAACACAAGTCCTATCCTCACCGCTGTCAACCAATGTTAGAAATGGAGGTCTCTAGTTGGCAAGGGCTTGCACCTTTGTCCAAACAGGGACCCTTCTTTGGGACCCTTCTTTCTAGTCAGGGTAAGGGAGTTACACTCCCAAAATAACCCCTGCTCACCCCCTTGGTAGCTTGGCACGAGCTGTCAGGCTTATCTTAGAGGCAGTGTGTAAGGCATTTGCACATAACCAACAGTAATACAGTGTAAGCACTACAAAAGGACACCACACCAGTTTAGAAAAATATCCAATATATATAAAAATCCACAATACAGTACTTAAAAATCTTCAGTTATCAAAATAACCTTGTAAAACAGTTCCTTGATGTCGATAGCTCCGTCCGGGGCTATCATGGCGTCGTGAGCAAACAAATCCAAACAGTTCTGGCTGACTGCAGCGTCGCCAGCCAGCTACGGCATCGGGAAGACCCGCAAACAGTACCTTTCTGAAATGCAGGGCGTCGATGACCTCTCGTTGAGCTTCCAAACACACGGTGTCCGCAGGCGTCGGTTCCGGAGGTTGGTGCAGGAGTCGTCGGGGCCCTTGAAGTCACACGCATTGCAGATCGAACTCCTCTTTGCTGAAGTCAGGAGCGCTGGTGTCGGCGGGCGTCGGGTGCTGCGGTGGGAAGTGCAGTGGTGCGGCGTGCAGTGCCCTCAGGTCGCGGTGTGAGCAGCGGCTCGGTGGCAGTGTCAGATGGCATCGTAGGTGAGACCAGGGTCGCGGTCTGAGATGAAGGCAGTGCTTGTCATGGTGCTGGCAGGTCACGATACAAGCTGCGGCGTCGTCGTGGCGGGAGCGCTGCCGTCGGCTGACGAACTGGAGTCGATGGCACCGGCATCGGTAGGCCAAGGCTGCGGTGCGGGATGAGGGTGGTGCGTCGAGTAACTTTACGAGGGGTGCCCTCGAACCACAGTGCAAGCCACGGCGTTGATTCCGGCATGGAGCGGCGTCATCGGAGATACCAAGGCGTAGTCGTGAAGCGAGGCGGTGCGGAGTGCAGTGCCCACAGGTCGCGTTGCGAGCAGCGGCTCGGTGGCGGCATCAGCAGGCATCGTCGGTGAGACCAGGGTCGCGGTGCGATGTTGCGGCTGTGCCCTCTGCAGTGACTTCAGGTCATGGAGTCGGCAGCGGTGTCGTAGACGGCGTCGAGCTTGAAGTCTTTGCTGTTCCTGAGACTTCTTGAACAGGGGGTAAGCTCTACCTCAAGCCCTTGGAGAAACTCACAAAGGTAGATTGCAGAAAGTTCAGCCCAGTCCTTCCACTGCCCAAGACAGAAGCCGCTGCAGGCCAACACAGCAAAGCACACAGTAAAGTGGTAGTTCCTCCTCACAGCTTCTCCAGCTCTTCTTCTTGGCAGTCTTCTTGATCCAAAAGAGTTCTGAAATCTTGGGGTCTGTGTCTCAATATTTATACTAGCAAATCCTTTGTCCTCTGCAGGCAGAGGGTCCTGTACCTAGTTCAAACCAGTTCTGGGTGCATTCTGCCAGTGTGCACCTTCTTCCTTTGTCAGTGTGGGCCAGGGTCCTCAGACGCACCACAGGAGGTGGAGCCAGCATTGTGGAAGGCAGGCACAGCCCTATTCAGACCCAGGTGCTACTCCTCCCATCTATCTACATGCAGATAGGTCTATTCAGCCCTGTGCTGACTCACCCTGTCTCCTGGAGTCTCCCCCAGCCCCTGTCACTCACAAACCAGACCGACAATACAAAAGCTAGCAGAAGCAGGCTGGATGGTTAGGTAAGAAGATAACTAATTTCTAAAAGTGGTATTTTCAAACACAGAATGTTAAAACCATCTTCACTAAAATATGTATGTTATCATTGTGAGTTCAGGCATACTAAACTCGAATTTCTACCATGTTCCCTGGGTCAGTTAGGATTATAGGATGTTATAATCAAACTGCCCATTCTGGTCTATGGGGAACGGGTAGACTTGCAATAGTGAAAAATTAAGTAGGCTGTAATTCACTATCAAGACATGCCACACAAACCAGGGCATGTCCTACCTTTCACATACAATGCACCCTGCCCACAGGGGTACCTTGGGCCTACCTTAGGGGTGACTAACATGTAGAAAAGGGAAGGTTTAGGGACTGGCAAGTGTGTGCACTTGCCAAGTCGACATGGCAGCCCCAAGCTGCACACAGACTCTGCAATGGCAGGCCAGAATTACACTTTACGGGCTGTTTGCGTGGGTGGCACAATCCATTGCTGCAGCCCACCAACAGCATTTGATTTGTGGGCCCTGGCATTCGCAGTGTACTTTATTAGGGACTGCCACATAAATCAAAATAGGCCAATCATGGAAACACCAATCCATAACACATTTTACCACAGGAGCACTTGCACTTTACCACACTGATCAGTTGTGAGAAAAGTGTGCAGGATCATTACACCAGCAAAACCAGAGTCAAAAACCGGGAGGTCAGAGAGCAAAAACTCAGGGGAAACACGCCAAAAGATGCCAAGTCTAACAACCCGCAATTCCTAAATAATTAAACAGGAGAGCAACTTTACGATTGGCGTCAAACCCAACAGCTGCTATGGCCATGAGACAGTTTTCAAAGACGCGCAGCCATTGCTTCCGTTTTATGTCTGGTTTCCCCGGATTCTGTAAAAATGGTGGAGGTTGAATCATATTACTACTGGAGGCCATGATAAAGTAAATATGTGATAATTAATTAAAGCAACAAGTGAGCCAACACAGAACCCACAAGCAATGTAAATTTGTCAGCGATACAAAAATACATTCGAAATAATTAGTCACACCCAGTACGAATTTTCCTCCAAAACGCCTTCTTCCGAATCGGCTTGTAGAGATGTGCTGATGAAACAGCCTGAGTAAAACACAGGGACAGAACTCACTGCCTCGGGCGGCAGGATGGCACCTTCAAAGACGATCACGTCGTAGAGGTACTTGCAAAGGAGATCACATCACAGAGGTGGTCCCGCTCTCCTGGTTTTCTCGCCTTCTAGCTGTTCAAATTCAAACTAAAACCACAGGTAACGGGTGATAAATTCCTCACCGCAACGTGGCGCAGAGCCATAAAAAATATGGTATTCTGCAAAGGCTCTCTCTCTGCTCTCTGCTTTTACTTTGCCTGCTCTAAAACAAAAAAACACCCCACTACTGGTACCAAATTATGTGGTAGCGCACAAAAGAGCAGAGACGATTCTTTTTTAAGATAAAGGATTTAATCCATCTGCAAGCAACCCACGACAGAGAAGAGAAGAGGAACTGGTCACCTCACAGTACAACACAGAATGCTGCCAAGAGGAACCAGGGAATCCCCAGCCCATTCTACCTTCTAGAACACAATGATGTATTTATGCAATGAACATTAAATAAACATGTGAAACATGTACACAATAAGCTGAACTATTAAACTATATCATACTACAACCGGCCTAATAGAGCAGGTGCAAGAATTGCTGTCACAAATTGCTCTTCTTGTCCTTGCACCAAATTGGCGGCAACCAGTTGCGATGCCTTCCACCTCCTATTTTGACATCACCTTCCACTACATCTCGCGATCTCCTAACAGCTACCCAGCATTCAACTCTAAAATACCCAACCTCATCACAATAGTTTCAAAGGTGACATCTTCTTTTGGAATTTTAACCACACTTGTGACACATCAATCTGGACCAATTTTTCACAATGTTCTGGCAACTGTTTGTATCACTCAGCTCATCCCCCTGCCAAACTACAACTTGGGGAACCTCCTGGATCTCACTTGCATCAGTCTGCCAAGCAACACCGGCCACCATCCCCTACTCCTTCAGTGGACTGATCATGTAACAATCATGTCTGACCTGGATCAGATCTCAGAACAGATGTGTTATATCAGTTTAGTTCACAACACCACGCTATTATATGGGCATTCGGGGAGAGGGGACGGAGTCATTTGTTGGAAAACGGGATAGAGAACTGGTCCCTATAATGGGCTAGATGCTCCCGATCTCCCACCAAATAGCATCAGGCCCAGAGGATAATACCATCACATAGAGTGATATTCCTAGAGCCCCTTTGTACTGCTGTGTGCCCCCTATGCCCTAAACAAGTGGGCATCTCACTAGATAGTCTGACTAGACAAACACATAACTACATGATAGAAAATGGGCTGTAAGGCGAGAGTGTAGTGAACCCCAAACAGCTTAATTTTCAACAAAATGCATGTGCAGCAGTTTGGAAGGGATTGGGAGACTTCCTTAGGGTCGCCTGACTGTAGATCTTACATTACCAGGGTGCTCATTTAGCACCAGACAAGAATTGCATTGCAATGAAGCTACTGGAGTCCCTTATCCCCAATGCTGAAAATTCCTACAGTACACCACATATCCTCAGACCACAGCTCCATACCCATTGGAAGCACTGGTTACACATGGGAACATTATCTCTCTGAACGTCAATGGGATTACCCATTTTATCAAAAGAAAGAAAATATTGTCCTATCTCCTACACCCTGACTATTCGGAAGTAACCCACCAGAAGATGAAATGGTGCGCAATGACATTAGCAATAGCCAAACTGTGCATAATTCTTCTATGGAGGACCCCACACGTCCGACATTTGCACATGACAACAAGAAATGTAGAAAGTAACCAAGTACGAAAGGGGGATTTACCGAATGAATGGTCAGATGGTCAAATTTGAAATAGTCTGGAGTGATTTTCTATGTACAGAGGACACTAACACTAATGACGCGTTAAATCTTCAGACACCGGACTGTCAGTGAGCCTAAACGGCATGATTAACATTATTTGCAAGCAAGGATAGCCTTAACTTCATTGTTAGTGATACTTACAAATAATAAGTAGTGCATTTTCTACCCGTAGAATTAACAACTGGTAACCTGGAATAGAGCAGAGCAAGATTATAACCTAAAAGGGGCACACTGCATACCTAAACTCAATTTATGAGAGAGTTCGAAAGGGAGGGGGAGGGTCAAATGGAACTGTGCCTCTTGGGATGAGATGTATGGATTTGCACATGTGCTTCATTGACTCCATCAGTACGTTATATTAATGTGATAATTGTACTCACTATATCTGACATTGAACCTCATTGTTTCATACTATGGACTCATTGTAGGACAAGTAATTTGGAACAGGTTTCCATAAATACCTTAATATGTAACCCTTGTATTAATACGAAAATGTAGATGCAAAAAAGCCATGCAACAGTGAAAAAAAACTATGATAATTTGCAGTTACTTTATTTCAGAGGACAAGGACACTTTCTACAAAATCCAGCCTTGGTGAAACCATGAACAGTAGCAGGGTTCCTTTAATGGCAATCAAGCACTGGGTAAATCTCATGCCTTACCAATCCCTCTTACATTGGTCATCACCATCGCATACCTTGATTGCAACACACTCGAACGGCCCACTTTCACCAAACCTTTCACTGAGGTCTTGGCTGTTCTTCTGTAATCCCTGGGAGCCATGTCATGTGCAGACATGTCAGAAATCTTCTTTTGTAAAAGGGATCTAGGGGAGTGTGCTACCTCATCAACATATCTTCAATGAATCAGTAAGCCAAAGCATTCTCCAGGAAATGCTCAAAACTGCTCAGTTCATGCATCCATTGGAGAAGTACAACTTAAATCTAGATGCCTTTACTAATTACCCCCTAAACATTACAGTTTTTCATGAACACCATCAAGAATACTGTTACCACCCAGCTTCATGAGAAGATCCAAACCAATGCCCTTTTTTCGCAACTACCAATCCGGATTCAGACCCCAATGCACAATAGAGACGGCTACCATCCAAGCAGTCGATGATGCTCTTCTGCTTTTGGGAAAGAGCAACCTGTGTCATTTTGTTCTGCTCCGGTACCACTGATACCAATTCATACAAGACAGAAGTTGTAATCATTGCCAATAATGGCAAACCGTGTAGTGAAAAACATGGATTTCAAAGATGAACCTGGCGCTTTCACTGCTGATTACGTTAAGTTCCTTGACTTGCACATTGACACCAAGTTCGATCTTAGAACCCACATCAAAACACAACAAGCATTTGCAATGCAATAGGTCTCACATTTATACGAGTTTGAGCTATTGGCATTGTAAATGACAGTGCCTTTTATTTATGTTTTAAAAAAAACAAACTTAAATAAAAAGCATTGTCATTTACAATGCCAATAGCTCAAACTCGTATAAATGCGAGACCTATTGCATTGCAAATGCTTGTTTTAAGGGCCACCAAACTCCCCCGGGAGCAGAGGGGACCTGTAGCACGTTTTCGATATTGTTCTGAAAGGTGCAGGCTTGCGGCTAGGCAAGCGGTCTATTTTTTGCAGTTTGAGGTCAAGCGTTTCCTGCTCTCGGTGCCCTGCGCGGCCGGTGGTTACTTGAATATTGCGCTGGGAGGCTATTTTTGGTGCGCGCACAATGGCCTTCTCACGTAGCGGCCTAAAAAGAGCCGGCCCTGCATTGGCCACTTGTGAGCTGATGACAGCTCTTACTTAGGCGGGCACTGCCTCTTTCGCGAAACCTCCCCCACCTAAAATCCCTGGCTCAGCAAATATTTTAACCTGCCGAAGTTAATCATGAAACGGAGATCTTATCTGCGTTGGACGTGCAGGCTGCCGACTAATCTTTTTCTCCGTACAGTACTTGTATTGCCTTCACTTTTCAATGATTAACCTGGTCGGAGAAGTCTGCTTCCCCTGCGCCGCCCGCAGCTCCAGCCTTTAACAGTCGGGAGAACTGGCAGTGCTGTCTTTGGGCCAGGCCTCTGTGACCGGCATTAGCCAGCAAGTTCCCTCGGGAGGGCTGCTGGCCATATTTTTAAAGAAGAAACGAGCAGTTGTCAGAGTTGGACTGTGCCCTCTATTGTTCATTGTTCCACGGATACGAATTGGTGCCTGGATAAATAAGTTCTGAAGAAAGAAGCATTATCCATGCATAATATACTGAGTAAGTTTATTTCGGTGTCTGCAGCTGGGGTGGTGGCTGCAAGGGAATGCAGTGCCTGAAAGTTGGGGTGTGAATTGTCGTTTGATCTGCTCAGTTGAACTTGACTTCCTGTCAGACGGGGAGGCAGTGGAAAATCACTTGTGGCAGTGTCGCGTCTGTGCCGGTGCAGCGCTTGCTGCCGCAGCCAGCTCGACTGGTTTGGTTGAGCATTAACCCGCTCATACAAGCGCGGCCCTTCGCAATCCGCTTTATTGGGAGGCGCAGCGGGAGATTTAACACTTGATTGACCCAGTTTTTCTTCACAGCACTGACTTTTTCAGCAGGTTGTTATAAGTTGTTTGGTGCACATGCAAATTCGTCTGGCATTTGTAAAATGGGAAGTACTTGCCAGTAAAAATAGTTGGTTATTTCTGTGGCCAAGCGCCGATGGTTTGCCTTGCGGGGTTAATGATAGCAAAGAAATGATTTATGTTCGTGCTCGAGATTTATTGCATATCTGCACCAAGAACGTGGACTAGGCAGATGTAAAAAGCGAGACCGTGTTGTTGCATGGAGGGATGGAGGTACTGATCTGTAATTACATATATTGTTTGATTTGTTAAGAGGCTTTATGGTGAAAATTAGATTTCTCTTGTATATGAGCAAATATATGTACAATAAATATGCTATAGACACTTTGGCTTTAAAAACGAGTTAGTTTGGTTGTGTTGCAGTATGTTTTTAATCGTGCCATCCTAGTTGTACGACGAAGTTGGCTGCATTCCGATTGAGGCATGTAACTTTAATAGTATGATTCAAATTCACTTTTGCTTGTATGCATTCTGATTTTAAGTGTGCCGTCGCTGAGTGCAGAGGTGGCCAGCAGTGTGCCGTAAATACCGACTGAAGCCCATGTTAGCGTTCACCTTGCACCGTGACATTCTTGCGTTGAATGGCCGCAGAGCATGAGCTGGCGGTGTCGAAGCCCAGACTCGAGTGCTGAGCCGCCTAGTCGCGCGTCCCGTCAGCTTTTGTTATGCTGCCAGCAGTGGAATGTACCATTCTGCTTGAGAAGGGTGCGGGCGAAACGCAAGTGTTATCGGAAGCTGGGAGCCGGATTGCACGCCTCGTGGAGGGAGTGCACTCCGCGGTCTTGTAAAGAAGACTGCGCTGGGCTCTAAAATTCCGTCAGGCAGAGGAAGCGCGGCCTACATTATTTAATGTAAATTAAAAATAAAACAACGAGTTATGCGAGGCTGTGCGAGTAAGTTGGCTGAAGAGGTGGGGGTGGCAAATGGTGTTCACGGGCGCTTTGATGTCCTCAGTGGCCGCGCGGCTCACTGAAAACATCAAAGCGCCCGCGAAATGTAAGTGATCGCAATCGCGATCACACTTCAAAGCGCGGCTGTGTGACAGGCGAAAGTGAAAGACAACGAGTGCTTTCAGGCTGCCAAATGGTGCGCGCGCCCGGCACACATGCACAGTAGTTGGCGGCCTGAAAGCACTCGTTTGCACTTCCAAAAGTGCTTACTATAAGTCTCGCCAGAGCAGCGCTAAAGCGCTGTCTCAGGCGAGACCTAAAAAAGCACCAGCTGTGCCTGCCACACAAGGTTAAGCCATTACGTACAGACGGGGACCTCAGAGCAGACTCCTGACACCACTGAAGGGAGATCTACATGCAGGAACACATTTTATTAAAGGCATTTGCAAATGTGATAATATTGTTCTGACACTCTCTTCTTGACTGTTCATTTTCTTGGCCATACCACTTCCTGCGAATGCCCCTCTGTAACATGTCATGTTCCTATGCTTTTGTGTGCTAGGTGTGTTGTTTATATTCTTTGCATTTGTTTCTGGAACCTTGAGTTCATCGGGTACAGGCTAGCTCTGGAGCTTTGGCTCAGTGTCAGTTGCCTACTCTACCTTAGATTGATCAGTAGCAGATGCAGTCGTGGGCCAATTTTTAATAAAGGATGTATCTTTCCAACTCTGCATGGTTCCAGAGTCTTCTGAAGTGTTGGCAGTGTGTTAGCCATTACATCTTCACAGCTGTACATCGTTTGGTACTATGAGTGGGGTATGCAGAGCCATATTTGGACCCACCGACACAGCAGTGTCTTTGGCAGGACATCAGACTCCTACTTTGTGGAACGTCAATATTGCAAACACAGGTGTTTCCTGAATCTAGATCCTGTGAACTATTTGGCTGTGCTAATTTTGAACAGGCAGCTCTTTAATGCCTATGCAATGGAACATTTATTTGGAGGTCAGTTGTTGCGTTACCTGGGTTATGCTGGCTTTCCAAAGTGTGTGCTGCTCCGGAAGCTTGAGGTCCTGTGTTTTTCGGTGGGCCTGCTTGGTGTGTTTGACGATGTGGGACATTCTGTGAGCAGCGTCTCTGCTTCTGACTGCCCAGCCGTGTATTGCAATGTCAGTGGAGGCCTGTCAGTGATTGGTGGCAGCTTCTGGAGTAGTGTCTCAGAATTGTCCAGCCTTTCTGATGCGCTTCGTCATTGCGTAGTGTCGTCACGGCAATTTTCCTGACGTATACGTGTGTGGATATCGCGCTTGGTTTTGGGGATAATTTCTTTCCTGGACAGCGCATTTCACTGTGCAGGTGTCATTGGTATAGGTGATTGCCCAGTAAACTATATGCTGTCCGGGGCAGCTGACCTTGAAGAGGGATCTTTAATGTGTGCGCACTCTGCATTTTTCAGGAGCATCTATTGCATTTGATAACTTTGCTACCCACCCTATTCTGTCACACCTTGACTCCTTGCTTTGTTGTGGAATTTACTTTGTGCTTGAGATTGACATAGCCACAAGTCAGAGTGTTATCCAACCATCTCCTTTTCTCCAGAAACCAGGAAAACCTGAAATAAAATGGTGCAAGTGGCAGCATAATTTTGGAAATTACCTAACCTCAATTGATTCAAATGGGTATGCACCTGTCAGGAAAATGGCTTTATTATTTAATTATTTTGGAGTTGCAGGGAAACTTGTGTTAAAAAAATTACCAGTGATTCCGGCCCCTGCCTGGTGAGGGTGTTCCAATGAAAGTGTATTTAGAAGAAAAGGAGAGAATCAAGAAACAATACTCAGATGACTCAAGTGTGCTGCTGGAAAGGTTTAACAGAATGCAGAGGAATCTGTGGAGGAGTACATTGAAACTTTGAGGGTTGTTGCATCCTGTTGCTTTACTTGCACGTGCTTTGTTTATTTTCATCTGGTCCCAGTGTTCCAATGGAATGCTCGGGCGGAATGTTAAGGACCAGATGAGTTAGAGCTGCAGCTGTGGTTGCCGTGTCACAGACATAAACCTTTTTTACACCTTACTTCGACTGGACCTGGGGGCATATGTATCAAACGATTTTTTAATCGCAAACGCTGCGATTCGCAAAATAACAGCGTTTACGATAAAAAAATCGGTAATCGGGATGTATGAGCCAAATCCCATCGCAAAATTAAGGAATTGCTAATTTAGCGATTTCTTAATTTTGCGTAAGCATTTAAGAAATCGCAAATTGCGATTTCTTAAATGATATGTAAAAAGCACCCAAGTTGTGCGAATTATCCTTAAGAAATCGCAAATTACCACCAACTTCCAGTTGGTGGTAATTTGCGATTTCCTTTCAAAATGCACTTTTTTGAATTTTACAAAGTGCCACGTGGCGCTCATACATGCCCTTAGGGCATGTATGTGCGCCATATGCACACACATGCTCATTTCAGGGGTGCATCAGGGTGTCATCATGACACCCTTGCACCTTTGAAATTATTCTCAAATTGCGATTAGCAAATTGCGATTCGCTATTTGAGAATTACTTCCCATTCATTCCAATGGGTCTCCTGGCCCATGGAAATGAATGGGCAGGTATTCCTTAATTGCGATTTCGCAATTTGCTAATCGCAATTAAGGAATTTTAAGAAATCGCAAAAAGTTTGCAATTTTTTAAATACATCCCGTTTTGCAATTCTCAAATAGCTATTCTTTAAAAATCGCTATTTGAGAATCGCAAAAGGTGATGTTGATACATATGCCCCCTGGATTCTTACAATGGCGACAAGTTAAAGGAAACTTCTTGTCATCATTGTGACACAGGAACGGATTGTTTTCTTTACCCACGTTGAACTTTCTACAATTTCTACAATTTTCTACTTTCTACATGTTCTTCATTACTACGCTGCATTAACGTTTACGTCTGGAGCTGTTCAAGATTACTGGCAGGTATTTGTGGCTTATGCTGGACTCCCTGTATTTTAAAATTTTTCATCTTTCTCTTGCCTAACTGTTATCGCTTTTCAAATAATGCTGCTGCGTTGCTCTCACCGGTCTGCAGTTCCATAGTTGCCTTGACGCCTTTGGTTGCTGCCTGTTCCCGCTTACGACGCCATCCATCCAGATTTTTCATTCACGGAGATTCTTCTCCTGAATTCTATGTTATTTGCATGCACGCTCTTTGACCCTCAAGCTGCGCATTGTACGTTGCACGTACACGTCATGGCAGCCATCTTGGGTGGTGTGTTTTGATCTTCAAAGGAGCCGAATGAAGTGTGTGCAGCAAATGGAACAGCAATTTCCTGCATCGCGTGAGGGGAGTCAGATGAAGCGTCTGCAGCAAACTGGACGGCGATTTCCTGCATCGCGCGTGGGCACTTTATTACTTTTTTGAATACCGTTTGGTACACTGGTTTGACAGTGACTAATTATTTTGGTTTTATTTGATACTGATTAGTACATATTTTCTTCATTGGTTTTTTTGGTTATATGTTATGTCATTCACTACCGATTGGTACACCAATCTCCCACATTGTTTTTTGGCAGTAATTCACCTCTTTGGATTATTCTATTGTTTTGTGTTCACCAGTTCAAGAGATTTTCCTTAGTGTAATAGCACTAAGCACAGGCATGACAGAAGTCATATGTTTTGTGTGGCACAAATGACTACTGTGGATATTTTCAAACAGCAGGTGTTTTTTATTTCCAAACCTAAGAATCTGACTGGTGGCATTTTTGACTGATACTGCCATTTGTTTTTATTTCGATTTCTTCACCCCTACAAAAATTCAGTTTTATGTTTTCCATTCTGATTTACTCAGAGGAGATTCTCAGTGTGACACTTGTATAAAGCAGTTCGATCCTCCAGCTAAGATTCTCCAAAATAAAGGGGAACCTCCCATTCCTTGGACAAGAAGGAAAGAGGAATTTTCCACCTATATGAAAGCTATAGATGGAGAGCAGATGGGGGCAGAGCGGAAAAAAAGTATTTTCCTGCACTGTTTGGGTTCCAAGGGTCAAGTTGTTTTCAGGACCCTGCCACAAGCTACTTTGTCAAGTGAACAAGGCGACATGGATGCGTATAAGGAAGCCATACTAAGGATGGAATTAAGATTCAAACCTACCACCAGTTTTGCATCGAACAGATTTAAATTCTATACCAGAGCTCAAAAAGGAGAAGAATCGTTTGAGGAGTTTCCCACAGCTTTGAGGGATTTATCTATGCATTGTAAATTTGGTCAAATGTCAGACGAAATGATTAGGGATCAAATAATTGTACATGTGAAGAATAAGAAAACTCAAGAACAACTCTGTGTTATGGGTGATCCAAAATTGGAAGAAGCTATTTACACTGGCAAGGCATTAGAACAATCATAAAAATGGATGGCTACCATTAAAAATTTAACTCAACATGTGAGGGTGGAGGATGAGGTGTGTGCACTTAAGCGGGCAGAGGTTGGAAGGTGAGTAGATGATTTCCATTTGGACAAGGAAAGTACCATTGGCGGTGTTTGGCGGGCCAGTACTGGAGGCAATGACAAAAGGTGGGACAGAACGGATAAGTACAGTCCACAGTTATGCTACAGATGCGGGAGTGGTTTCCATTTAGCCTCATATGGGGGTTGTCCTGCTATTAACAAAGAGTGTGTGAAGAGTGTGTGAAGTGTGGTCGTATGGGGCATTTTGCCCGTGTATGTAAAAATACTAGGAAAGGTTCTGGTAAAAGTGCCTTTGAGAGTTTCATGCACAGTGGATTCCACTACCTATAAGTCTGGGTGCATGTGTAGTGGTGGATGTGACTCCCACAAAGGTATTGTGGTATCCATTCAACAAAGGGGAGCTGTTGCTACTTCTTCAGAACAGAGCAAACAATCTTCTCGCAGGTGTATTGTAACCGTAGGTGGTAAAGATTTGTCATTAATGGTGGATTTGGGGTCGGCTTGGACTATTATTTCTCGTGAGTATTTCACTGAGAAATTTCAAGGTGTCTTTAGCTTAGGCTCTTTGGATCCACCGGATGTGGTAGCCGAGAGTTTTGATGGGTCTGTGATTGATTTGGATGGTTTTGTGGATGTTTATTTAGTGTTCAAGGACAGAAAAGCTCAAGTCAAGTTGTATGTTGCAGTCAAGGGAGTCAATGTGCTAGAGTGGAGAGACCAGTGGAAGTTATGAATCATCCTTAACCCATGAGCTGTTGATCCTGTTCATTTGTGTGAGATAACTGAGACTTCGAAAGTGCGTGGATGCAAATGCATGTGGTGAAGAAGTGATACGCCGTTTTCAAGAGTTTTTTTCAGTGAATTTAGGTTTAAGTTGTGTGATTTTTTCCCACAGAATCAGACTTAAGGACAATGCTGTCCCTGTGAAACAAAGATTATCTGGAGTTCCTATTAATGTGAGAGAAGAACTGAGAGGGATGTTGGCCGGTCTTGTGAATAAAGGTATAATTGAGTAGATTGAATCTGCTGAATGGGTTTCTCTCATTGTTTTGGCACCCAAGGCGGATCAACAGATTGAGACTGTGTGTCGATTTGAGGACTCTAAATGCTAACATTGTCATTGATTGTCACCCTCTTCTCAACATCAATGGGATGGTTTCTATGTTGGAGGGTGCTAGTATTTTTTCGACTTTGGACCTCAGGTCAGCGTATCACCAACTAGAACTGGCTGAGGAGTCCAAACAGCTTACTGCGTTCATCACCACGCAAGGTTTATATCAATTTATCAGGATGCCTTTCGGATTAGCGTCAGCCTCTTCTGTTTTTCAAAGGGCTATGTTCCATATTTTTAGATACATTGATTGTTATGTAAACTGTTTTAAGGATGATATTTTGATTTTTTCAAGAAATGAGAATGATCATATGGAGCATCTCACAGAAGTGTGTGGTAGATTGCAACGTTATGGACTCACCCTCAAGGAACGTATGTGGGATACTAAGGTCACACTCTGTCTGGTGCTGGAGTGGTACCTAAAAGATCCAATGTGGAAGCCATTGTGTCTTCTCCTGCTCCCACCAACAAGGATCAGCTATTGTCCTTCGCGGGCATGTGCGAACATTATAGCAAATTCATTGACAATTTTGCCACCAAAATGGAACCTCTAAGAGCGTTGTTGAGGCGCAATGCTTTGTTTGTCTGGTCTGATGCCCAACAACTTGCTTTTGATAACATTAAGTGTGATGTTGTGAAAGCTCCTACTCTTAAACCATTCTGTATGGGTAAATTGTGTGTGATCACTGTGGATGCCAGTATATATAGTCTGGGGACGGTGTTGTCTCAGAGGTGTGGCAAGGAGGAGTGGAATGTGTCTTTTGCTTCCCGCACATTGAATGAAACCGAGCGCAGGTATGCAGTTATAGAGTGGGATATTCTTGCTTGTGTCTTGGTGGTAGAACACTTCAGGAATTATGTGTGGGGTTGTAGATTTGTCCTAAGGACTGATCATAAACCACTCGTTAGCATTTTGGCTCCTGGTGCATCGCCAGGTGGGTTTCCAGATTCCAGGAGTACTCTTTTACTGCTGAATTCGTGCCAGGGAAGAAGAATGTCACTGCGGACTGCCTTTCCCGGTTGCCATGCCAGTTTATTGATACGGCTGATGTAAGCGAAGTTGATATGGGGGTTGGGATCAGAGATATTTTTGACGGGCAGTTTGCCAGCATTTCTGAAGAACTGTGGGGACAGTGCGAGGAGGCGGATGAAGTGTGGAACGTTTTGAAGAGTTTTGTGCTGGATGGGTGGCCTAAAAGAGGTGAAGTGAAGCCAGAATGGGAGTGTTTTTACAAAGTGGCTGAGGAACTTGATGTGGAGGGTGGTTTGTTTTTTAAGGGGGGAAATGTATTCCTCCGAACAGGGTTTGTGATGTCATTCTCAAGTTAACTCATAAAGAACACCCAGGAATGTCAGCTATGAAAAGGTTGGTGAGGGAATCTGATGTGTGCGCATCTAGTGCAAAGATGTTAAAGTTTAATGCTTCACCTTTGAAGAGTGTGGAGTGGCCCGCTTTGCCGTGGCAGAAGTTAGCTTTTGTTATTTCTGGACCTTTCAATGTTTTGCCTGTGGACCTCCGTTTCGCTTTGGTTTTGGTGGATTACCGTTCTAAAAGGTCTGAAATCAAGTTTGGTCCGCACCCTACCACTGGTGCCGTGAGTGAGTTTCTCAAGTAAGTGTTTTCTAGGGAGGGTTGTCCCTCCACTCTCGTCACTGATAACAATGTGCAATTAGCTTCTAATGACATGGAAGTTTTTCTTAAACACTGTGACATAAAACATGTTACCACTACCCTTTATGAACCTCATGAAAATGGTCAAGTGGAGAGATTTAATCGTGTTTTGAAAGGTTTAGTTGTGGAAGCGCATGCTTTTGGGGGTAATTGGAGGAACATTTTGAGGGAGAAGTGTGGATGTACAGGATCACATTCCATTGTGACCCAACGTGGTAAGGTATGGTATCTTAGAGAAGTTTCCAAGTGTTGCAAACTGGTAGAAGACTGCCAGAGGTGTGAAAATGATAAGGGATGTGGCAGAGATTTTTTTACTAATATTCAAAGTTCCAGAGGATAATTGTCCTCCGGATGATGTTCTCCATGACATGCCTGTGATGCCTGAGTTGCCAAGAAACTTAGTTGCTTCCTGTGTTAAGGAAGTTTTCAGGAATTTTCCTGCTTCCAAACATTACATTGATTTTGTGAAGTAATTTTGTTATTGTTCTTCCTTCTGTTTCTCCTTTTGCTCCTTTCTTTTTTTCTTTTTTCTTTTCTGTTTCCTTCTTTTCTTTTTATCTTCTTTGGGTTCTTGTTTAAGGGGGTAGATGTGTTGCATCCTGTAGCTTTACTTGCACATGCTTTGTTTATTTTCATCTGGTTAGTAACAAGCACATAAGTTTAGGAAAGGTCAGCAAGGTCAGGGACCCAGGGTCTGATATCGGTGTGGTTCTCGCAATCACATTGGGAACAATCTCTACTGTTCAGCAACTGGGAAAAGATGTGTGAAGTGTCGCAAGGTGGGACATTTTCAAGGGGTCTGCAAAAGCGTTTTAAGTTCTAGTATGGCTGGCAACACTTTTAAAGTGAAAATCAGCAATGTGTACACTGAGGGTGTGGATAATGAGATGCAAGAGTGTGCAAACAAATTTTCTAACTCATTGACAGTTGATTGGCCTGATGTCGCTTAGCTCAGAGAACTCCAACCTATTATGGAGCCACTGTGTGAAGCCATTACTGATGGGATCAAAATGACTGTCATGGCGCAATCAGGGGTGCCAGTAACAATTTTGGCAGGTCGCACTTACTTTAGCTTGTGGCCTAAGTCCATGGATCTAGGATGCCCAGACATCAATCCTAGATCATTTGGTGACCAGGATATTGATCTTCCTGGTTTCCTTTGGGCATCACTGGAGTGCCTCAGGAGATCTATGGATTATGGACTATGGAAACTCATTGTATCTTGGGGCGAATAAATCTTGCATCCGGCGCCTGCAGCGGACTCAGAATGCCGCAGCCCGGCTGCTGGTAGCACTCCCGAGATCTGCTTCGGTCGCCCATATTCTACCTAAACTTCACTGGCTGCCGGTTGAGCGGCGAATCCAATTTAAAACTCTCTGCGTTGCTCATAAAATTTTCACACAACAGGCCCCTCGGGCCTGGCCAAGCTGCTTCAACCTTATCGGCCTCAGCGATCCCTTAGATCGGCCAATCAGATGCTGGCAACTGTCCCCCGGGTTGCAAGAGCAAAAGCCGGGGGGCGATCATTTCGCTGTCTTGCAGCGACACTCTGGAACCGACTACCGCTTTTAATTCGAGAAATCCAGACTCACCTGACCTTTCGTAAAGCTATCAAGACCTGGTTCTACTCCTCTGTGGCATAATGCCCTCCCGGTCTAGCCATTCTCTTGCGTCTCTGATCGCGCTGGGACGCCCCATTGCTGGGGCAGCTATGCGCGTTATAAGACTATTAAATAAATAAATAAATAAATCTACAGTCACCAAGGTTTATGTTGCCATTATTGCAGAGATATTGTGGGGTGTAAGGATTTGACCTGGGAGAATTGCCTGAACGTTATGAGTGTGTGTTTGTGATATCTCTAAATGCAGGGTGTGAAGCAACCACTCAGATGGTCTCTAAGTTTACAGAGGTATTCATGGATATGGTTGGTTCAGTTCAAAGTTTTGAATATTGCATTCAATTGAAGAAAGGGGCATCACCTGTCATGCACAAAGTTAGGCTAGTGTCTTTAAGTGTAAGGCAGATTTTGAATGATTTGTTGGTCCCTTTGCTGGGACAGCCATGCGCTTTACACATCCATTAACATAACATAACATAACTTTGGTTTCTGAGGAAATTATAGCTCCAACAGATTCTTCTGAATGGGTATCTCTGATTGTTCTCATCAAGACGTGATCAGGGGATCTCTGGTTGTGTGGATATGAGGTCTCTCAATAAGAGTATATTGGTAGTGTCATACTCTTCCCCATAAAGAAGAGATGCTCACTAATGTGGTAAAATCAAAAACGTTTTACAAGATTGACTTGCATATAGCGTGCCACCAAACTCCCCTTAGCGAAAGTTCCCAAACACTTGCCGGATTTATGACTCCATTTGGAGCTTATAAGTATCTGTTCTTATCTTTTGGACTCACATCTGCGGAAAGTGCCTTTCAAAAAATTATGGACACTCTCTTTGGGGACATGTGTAATGTTTAGGCCTTTCAGGATGACATATTTGTTTTACAAAGACTGCTGAAGAGCATATGCATTTTTTGGAAAAAGGTTTAAGTGTTTTACAATCAAGAGGTATGAAAGTCAAGAAATGGAAACCTATGGTAGAAAATGTTGAGTATCTAGGTCATACCATCTCAGGAGAAGGCATTAAACTGAAACTTTGTAACCTGGAAGACATCAAGACTGCCCCACCACCTTCAGACAAAGATGTAATGCAATCATTCTTGGTGCCCTGTGAATATTATGGCAGGTTTGTCCCTGGGAATGCCTTGTCTGTGCAACCTCTTAGAGCCTTGCTCAAGAAAGTTAATAGGTTTGACTGGGAAAGCCAGGTTAGTAGGGCTTTCAAGGAGATTAAGCAGTTAGTACTTACTGCTCCAGCTCTGCAACCTTTTGTTACTTCTGGAAGATCGTTCATCACAGTGGATGCTAGCCTCAGAGGACTTGGGGATGTTTTTGGCCAGTGGGTGAAGGGGCAGGAGAATACTGTTGCTTTCGTATCCGGAGCGACTCAGAAGCAGAAAGCAATTACAGCACGATTGAGAGGGAGGTTCTGGCGTGCATGTGGGTGGTCTAGAAGTTCAAAATCTACATATGGGGTACCACTTGTGAAATATACACGGACCTCAGACCTTTAGTGTACCTGTTGAGTGATAATGTATTGGGTCAGGCATCTGCTTGGTTAGTGTGGTTACCATCTAAACTGCAACAGTATGATCTAGTGGTAAAGTATTTACAAGGAGAAAAAATCTTGAGGGCTGATTCCTTGTCATGCACGCCATTGCCATATTCTGTATTTGAGAGAGCAGACCAGGAGCCTGATTGTGTGGTGGCTCTGGTGGATGCCATCTCAGCTTGTGACTGCGTTATTACCAAGAATGAGTGTTCTGCGGCCATGACCAGGGTTGAAGTGTTGTTGCAAGTTCTGCGCTTCATAAAAGCTAGTTTGGCCTTCTGAGAAAGGTCTGACAGGAGAACTCAGAAGTTTTGGGCAGGTAGCTATGGAGTTATCGTGTGAAAGTGACATTTTTATAAGAGCCGGTGCTTTAATTCCACCTACCAAATTGAGAAACAGGATCACCAAAATTGCATATGAAGGCTGCATGGGGGTTTCTGCCACCTGCAAAAAGTTAAGGTAGGCATACTGGTGGCTGAGTTTGGACACACAAGTTTCTACCTTCGTGAATAATTGTTTGCATTGTGTAGCATCTGATAAAACACTGGATAACAGCTACCAAGCCTTTGTTTATTGTCCCACTTCTTGACAAGGCTAGGGAAAAACTAGCCTTAGACCTTTCCGGGCCATTTAATTTATTACCTGCAGACAAGAGGTATTTATCGGTTTCTATAGATTACTTTTCTAAATGGATTTATTATTCATTTATGGAAGCTACTGACTCTGATTCAGTCATCTAATTTTTAGGAAAACTATTTTAAAGAGAGGGTTACCTGGTCAACATTATTACCGACAATGGGCTACATTTTGTATCTAAGAAGATCACTGATTTTATTCGAAAACACAACATTAAACACTCTCAGGTGGTTTTATATAGTCCGGCATCTAATGATTTGGTGGAAAGGGCCAACAGCATCCTGAAGGAGGGTATTCAGCTTGTTCAAGCTGGTTCTACCCACCCTGTCCCCACTCCCCTGCTCTCACCCCTACCTTCAACCCTGAACACATTTATTCCGCCCTCATAAATGCACGTTCCCTCCCCAAACATAAATTTGAAATTCATGAATTACTAACCAACCACAACATAAACTATTTATAACTGAAACTTGGGGTGATCCCTCTTCTGGACCCAACTTCTGCACCGCCACTCCCGACGGATATTGCGTACTCAGACAGGATAGACCTTTTAAGAAGGGTGGTGGCTTAGCGATTATTTATCGAGACAAATACTTAATTAAAATAGAAACAATTGGTTCAACGGTCTGTGAAGCACTAACCTTCTCGATTATGCTCTCGAACTCCCAATCGTTCAAGGGGACCCTCCTCTACTGCACACCTGGCACCCAAGGTGATTTCCTTTCAGCTCAAGATAGCTTCTTAGAGCCAGTGGCAGGAGCTCCCGACTACACCATCCTGGGAGACTTTAATTTTTACTTAGAATCCCCAGACGACAAGGATTCTTCCTCCCTTACAACAGACCTACTATCAGCAGATCTACGACAGCTAGTCACAAAACCCACTCACCTGGCGGGTCACACACTTGATGGTCTCTTCACTAACAATAGCAACATTTCCCTATCTACTGTTATCCCTCTGACCTGGACAGACCACTCCGCAGTAATCTTTACTATTCAGATGAGAAAAGCAAACCGCCCGCATACTTACTCCCGTGCACCCAAACAGCTCCGGGAGTGGAGGAACATTGACACCCATCTTCTACAAACCACCCTCTTCTCCACTCAACACAACTTCACACCAGACCCCGATCTAGCTTCCAACAATTACCTACACTGGCTACACAACGCCTTCAGCACCTTAGTACCGCCTAAGAATGTTTCCACCAACCAAAGTCCTCCCTCCGCTCCTTGGTTCTCAGAGGCGCTTAGACTCGAGAAGCAATGCTGCAGAAACCTTGAAAGGCATTGGCGCAAACACTACGACAACATAGACAAATTACTATATAAGGACGCAATAATTAAATATAAACATCTCATCGTCGCAGAGAAAAGCAAATATTACCTTACACAAATAGAGTTGGCCCAAAATTCCACCAAACAGTTGTTCTAGGTGGTAACCAAACTATCCAGTCCACCGATGAGCTCAACCATAGATGCCTCTCAAGTCCTCTGCGACTCCCTCGCAAACTTCTTTGAAGAAAAGGTCAATCAAATTACCTCAAATTTCTCAACCCATGTCAACTCCGACCATTCTAATTGCAACACTTTCACCAACGCCCCTCCACTGTGTTCTCTGAATTCAGTCAGGCTCCACCCGAGGAAATAACAGAGCTTATTTCTTCCATCAAATCAGGATCCCCCCTCGACCTTTGCCCCCCTTCCATTCTAAAACTTATCCCGGACTCCATAAGCCCTATCCTTACCAATATTTGCAATTCAATGTTCCTTACAGGCTCCTACCCCTCAGTCTGGAAAAAGGCCATCATCAAACCCCTACTGAAAAAATCCAATCTCGATCCATCAGAATCTAAAAACTACAGACCCATCGCATGCCTTCCCTTACCATCCAAAAATTTTCGAAAAAGTTATGAACATTCAACTATCTCAGTTCATTGACCACAACAATCTTTTGGATGACACCCAATTTGGGTTTAGGAAGGGCCATGGAACCGAGACGGCCCTCATTAAGGCATCTGACGAGATCAGGATGATCCTAGAGCAAGGCGGCGCGACAGTCCTGATTCTACTGGATCTGTCTGCGGCCTTTGACACGGTCGATCACGCAATCCTGATCAACCGTGTCTCCTCCATCGGTATTCAGCATAAGGCCAGAGCCCTTCTAACCTAATTTCTCTCCAACCGCACACAGTCAGTCAAAATCGGTGACTTCTACTCCCCTGTATTTACACTTCCCTGTGGTGTGCCCCAAGGATCCTCCCTAAGTCCGACCTTATTTAACATCTATGTGTCGAACTTGGCCAGGGTCATTAAAGCACACGGGATGAGACTAACCTCGTACGCCGACGACACCCAACTGGTGCTGGCAGTACACAATGATGGAGGAGCAGTTGCTGCCAGCTTCCAGGAGGGAATGCTAGCCATCAGCTCCTGGATGGCAATCAACTACCTAAAATTAATCTCCGATAAAACGGAAGTAATGGTTTTTGGCAGCCTATCCCCTGGTTGGTCCCCCACTTGGTGGCCAACCGATCTCGGATCTCCTCCCGCATCTGTCATCAAGGTCAGGAACCTGGGCGTAATGTTCGATGACAAGCTCTTGTTAATCCATCATGCGAACGCGGTTGTCTCTTCATCTTTCTACACCCTTAATATGATAAGGAAAGTCCTACCATTCCTCCCCCCCAGCGCCGGCAAGACCCTCATGTGCACACTGGTTATGTCGAAAGTCGACTACTGCAACAGACTCCTCCTAAACTCCCAGGAGAAAGTCCTGAACAAATTGCAACTAGTTCAGAACTCAGCTGCCAGAATTCTGTCCGGTACCCCCAAGTTCAAATCAATCTCTCCAGTCATACGTCATCTTCACTGGCTGCCTATCAGAAGTCAAACCAAATTTAAAGCACTCTGCATCGCATATAAAGCGATTAACAACTCTGGACCTGAGTTCCTAAAAAAAGTACTCTGCCCATACACCCCCAACAGACCCTTGCGATCCTCCTCAGCTCACCTTCTTACCATTCCTCGCACAAAGAAAACATCTTGGGGAGATCGACGATTCACAGTTGCCACAGCTAGGCTATGGAATACCCTCCCCCTTCACATTAAAACCAGTCCCACCCTCCTGACTTTTAGGAAGCTAGTAAAAACTTGGCTCTTCATCCAGTAGTCACCCATCTCAACTGCCCTTCTTTCACTCCACAGCGCCGAGACACCCAAGGGTATTTGTGCACTATATAAATTGTATAAATAAATAAATAAATAAATAAATAAATATTGAGACTGTGGTAGCAGTGAATATTGATGTTTCCATTTTCCTGTATGGAAAAGATTGGGCGTATCTCACTACGCCTCACTCCACCTAAGGCGTGGCCCTATTCACTCTTACCAGGGGTAGGGATGCCAGAACCAAATGTATACCAGCACTTTGGCAGGAGATGCCAAGTTGCCTAACAAAAATGTTGATTTTGCAAACATGCAACACAGAGTGATAGTAAAAAACTGTTGTTAAACAAGAAATATTATTGCAGTAGGGAAAATGTCAAGGATGAAGAAGTGAATATCCATGATTGAAATACCACATAATGTTACTAAAGCAGAATCGACATTTTCATTGCCTGTAAAAGTGCTCAAGTCTACCAAAACGTCTTTATTGTTGGAAGGAAAAGGGTGGTGGAACAGGGACAGTGTGGTTCTAATCTCCGTCTCTCAGGCTAATATTTTCAGGCGGGTGTATTTGGACAGGGTCAACACGCCAGAGTCAAGCACTATGTTGTCCACTGATTTTATTAGGGACAGCAAGGTTCAACCTGGTAAGAATGTTGCTTCCTGTGGCTATACTGTCAGTAATACTCAAGTGGGTAAAGTGTTGGACCCCACTACCCTTATGGTTGGGGATAACATTGAGAAGGTTGTTATTCCAACTTCTGATGTGTAGAGTGCTGACAGACATGAGGTTACTGTGGGGGAATCGGCACGAGAACAGTGCTGCACTCGCAATTCACGCATAGTGAAACTACCAGGAAAGTGCGAAGATTTAATTATTTCAAAAACCTTTTATTCTAATTCATTTTTTAAAGTATTTATGTTTAGACATTCTTTTTTTGGGGTGCACGTTTTTTTATGCAAGGGTGATTATTGCTTCTTTTCATTGAGGGAGAGGGGTGATGTAACATGTCATGTTCTAATGTCTCTGTGTGTGAGGTCTGTTGTTTATATGCATTGCATTCATTTCAGGGACCTTGATTGCATCAGGTACCGGCCAGGTTCTGGAGCATAGGTTCAGTATCAGTTGCCTACTTTACCTGGGATTGATCGGTAGCTGAATCAGTCATGGGTCCATTTTTCAATAAAGGATTTATCTTTCCAATTCTGCGTGGTTCCAGAGCCCTCTGAGGTCTTGACAGTGTGTTAGCTATTATATCTTCCCCGCTCTACACCCTCCATTCCTATACTTCTCCCTGTCCCAGGTTCTCCAGTCCTACACACCTGCCACTCCATAACGTTCCCTGTCACAACTCTACCTGCCCACAGCAGTGCCTGCTCGCATGCCTTGCAGCCTGCATCTTTTGTCAGCTCATAACCTTCCAGAACAATACCTCTCTCAGGTGCGTCTTTTCCATCCCTAACTTTTCCCACACCTCTCCCGGCCCATGTCTCTCCTAGTGAGCATCTCTGCCTCTCAGCCCACACCTCTCCCTGCTCACATCACTCCGAGACTGCAAAGAGCCCGCACCTGCATTGAGATACCTCTGGTCACACCTCTCTCTGCCCATTTCCTTTGCCTTTTCTGGAGGCTTCGACATTGACAACGTCAATCGGTCTGGCCTATGACTGAAAATACAAACAAGACCTATCATCTTTTTGGGAGGAGCCTAGCGCGCAACCAAGATGGCCGCGTAGGTGCGAGGCTCCCGAGGACCTCCGCAACCTCCTACGTTTATCCTGTCTTCATCCTGAATCGGTTGAGGGGGCTGTGTCGGTGAGCCTGAGCCGAGGTGGTACCCGTTTTCCGTTTTCGAATTGGACCCCGGGTGCCGGAGTGAGCACCGACTGAAGTTTGCGGCCTACTTCTCTCCTGACCCCGGATTCGAGTTTGGGGGCAACCCTGTGGCGAAGTGAACAACAACGGCGGGCTGGGCCTGGCGAGTCGCGTACCCCACACTTTCACTTTCGCTTTTGAGTCCCCTTGCCATTATCGCGGGTGGGTTCACAGCGCTTCTTTGTGTTGGGGTGGCCTCGCTGGGAGACCCTGCCTGCCTGCCTGCGGTGGCCCGCTCTGCCGTCCTGGGGTGGCCCCCGAGGCTCTCGGCCTTGATTGCATGCTCTCCACTGCGTGGCTGGTGCGGGTGTGAGATACACGACGATGGCCACGAAGCAGGATGGGGATCGGTTGAAGGCCAAGTCGACCCGGCGTGGCACCGCACATCAGGCCAACGTCATGGACCGCTACACCCTCCCGAAGGGGTCTCCCGGCGGATCGCACAAGTCCTCCGAGTGCCCCCCGGATGCCCCGGATTTGCCTACGGATTTGACTTTGCAAGACGTCATGGGCGCCATTGCTGAGATGAAGACCTCGGTGGGCCAGCAATTCGACACTTTGGCGCACAAACTCGACGCGGTCCTCATTGATGTCAACCTTGTGAGAGCTGATCTCTCCAAGACGAATGACCGGGTCGACTCCTTGGCCCACACCGCGTCGGGCCTCACGACTGAGGTAGCGGCCCTTCAAACGGAGGTGCACCGGCTCCGTCAGGCAAGTGCGCTCATGGATCGGCGCCTGGAGGACTCCGAGAGCCGGGCCCGGAGGAATAATATCCGTATCATCGGAGTACCCGAGGGACGGGAGGAGTCGGCGGCGGATCTCTTTGTGGAGGACCTGATCTCTACCCATCTCCAGCCTCGAGGACTGAGTAAATTCTTTGCTGTGGAGAGGGCCCATAGAGTTCCCGGAGGCAGACCAAAGGTCGGAGCCCCTCCGCGGCCTCTTATTGCCCGTATTTTCAACTTTCGGGACAGGGATGCGATTTTGCAAGCTTCCAGACTGCAAGGGCCGATTAAGCTGGAGAACATGGAAGTGAACTTTTATCCTGATTTCACGCAGGCGGTTCAGAAGCAGAGACTGAGTTTCCTGGGCGTCAAGCGGCGGCTTCGAGGCATGAACTTAAAATACGCCATGCTCTTCCCGGCCAGGCTGCGGGTGGAGGCGGATGGTCGCACTCACTTTTTTGATCGTCCTGAAACGGCCGGGGACTGGCTGGACACTTTGTCTGGGGGTCATGGTCGGGATGGGGGGGGGGACGGGAGGAGAGTGCCCACCGGACCGGGTCTGAGGTACTGACACGGGGGCTCACTCCGGATGATGCCACTTTCGGCCAAGCTTAGGGCCTTTTGTCTGTTGTGTCTTGTCTCCCCTCCATTGGAGGAGGTGCTGGGTCTCGAGGGGGTTCTCCTTCCTCCTCTAGGGGGTCTTAGTAGTTTAAATCACATAGGGGCGACAGGCACACTGCAAGTTGGGGGGGCTGTTTGGGCTCATGCAGGGGTGCAGGGAGGGGGGAGTTTTGTTGGGGCTGTTGGGTTGGGGTTGGGTATTGTTTATTTGTACCACAAGGCAGAAGTATTGTTGTGCTATTTCTAACGTGCTCTCTGGGGGGCGACTGATCGACTTCAGCTATGATGGGGGGTAGGGGACTGAGTCTTTTGTCCTGGAATGTTAATGGACTGGGGGACAGGATAAAACGGGGGGTGGTCCTGCAGTTCCTAAAACGGATTTCACCAGATATAGTCTTTCTGCAGGAAACACACCTCATTGGAAACTCCTTTCGTGCCATGAACAGACGGGGCTATCGCCTTATGGCCCACTCGGGCTTCACGTCTGGTTCGAGGGGTGTGGGCATTATGGCTAAGACCTCGCTCCCGTTGGAAGTTGATGAGGTGCTCCATGATGACAGGGGACGATACACGGTTCTGGTGGGTAGATTGGAGGGTAGAGTGATTGTTTTCGTTTCTGTTTATGTCCCGCCAGGGTTGCAAACGACTACTTTTGCGGATCTGGGGCGCCTCCTTCTTGGCCTTCCGGAGGGGATTCTAGTGGTTGGGGGGGATTTTAACGCTGTGGTTTCCGGGACTGAGGATCGTCACCCTCCTAGGGATCTCCCCCGTGCCCAAGCGTGGTTGTCCGGCCTCTTGGATACCTTGGGGCTGGTGGATTGTTGGTGGTTGAAACATCCTACGCAGATACAGTACACCTTTCATTCCGGGGCTCATGGCAGTCTTTCGAGACTTGATTATGTCCTGATGCCAGCGGTACAGACGGGGCGGGTTGGGGAGGTACGACATTTGGCGCGGGGTATTTCAGACCACTCCCCGCTCCTGCTGCACTTCGACATTGTCCCGAGGGGGGAGGGGAGGGTGGCCCCGATTAATCCCTGGTACCTGCATGACCCCACAATTCGCGCAGATTTGGTTAAATCTCTTAAGCGATATTTTGAAGACAATGTGGGGTCTGTGTCGTCCGTGGTCTCTCTGTGGGAGGCGTTTAAGACGATACTCCGGGGGGAGGCCCTGTCCCTTATTTCCCATTCCCGGAGGCGCGAGCGGGAGGTGGTGACCCGTATTGAAACTGAGATAACCGAGTTGGAGGGTGATTTGGAGTGTGGGGTGACGGACAACAAATTGCATGCTCTCCGACTCAAGCAGGCGGACTACAAGGCCCTCGTCACGGAGGCAGCCAGGGGCCTCAGCAGAGAGCAACAGGGGAGACTGTATGATGTGGGTGATAAGGCTGGTAAATTGATTGCGTGGCTGGATAAAAAGGAGAGAGCGAGTCGAGTTGTCCCGTCGATTGAGAAATTGGATGGTGTGTGTGTCACTGAACCAGGAGAAATTGTTGATTGCTTTGCAGAATATTTCCGTGGGGTGTATTCCCCGGTATCTTCCCGCTCGGAAGAGGACTCCCATGCCCTGCTTAAAGACATTGCGCTGCCTTCCCTTTCGGAGGAGGATAAAGTGTTGTTGGACGCGACCCCAACATCTGAGGAGATTGCCCTCGCCATACGCTCGGTCGCCTCCGGCAAGGCCATGGGTCCTAACTGCCTTCCCATCGAATTGTACAAACTACGACCGGATACGCTGGCGCTGCATCTCCGTGCTATGTTCCTCGCGGCCCGCTCGGCGGGTTCCCTCCCGCTGGACCAGCGTCTGGCCACTATCGTGGTTGTTCATAAGGAGGGGAGGCCGCGGGATCGGGTCACGTCTTACAGGCCCATTTCGCTGTTGAATGCGGAACCTAAAATTCTCGCCAAGGTGCTGGCTAATCGGCTGGTTGGCGTGGTGTGCGATCTGATTCACCAGGACCAGTCTGGCTTTATCCCTCATCGCAACACCGCGCTCAACCTGTGGCGTTTGCATGGGGTGCTCGCGCGGGTCCCGTTCATACGAGAGCCGGCCATTTTGGTGTCCCTGGACGCCACTATGGCGTTCGACACGCTTGAGTGGCCATATATTTGGGCGACGCCGGCTAAGTTTGGTTTTGGCCCGGGATTTATTGTTTGGGTGAAACTGTTATACTCCGGACCGCTGGCGCAGGTGGCGGTAAACGGTAGAGTGTCGGCTCCGTTTGAACTGGGCAGGGGCACGCGGCAGGGCTGCCCGCTATCGCCGCTCCTCTTCGCGCTTGCCTTGGAGCCCCTGGCGGAGTGGCTGCGGTGGCACCCTTCTATCCGTGGTCTCCGATGGACCCCCGAGTATGAGGATCGCGTATCCCTTTACGCTGATGATATTCTCTTATACCTTGCTTCCCCTCGTAAATCGCTGATTGTACTTGTGGATGTTTTGCATTCATTTGGCCGCAACTCCGGCTTAGTCATCAACTGGGCTAAATCCTGTGTGTATGTCCTTTCCGGGGAGGCTCCTATCCTTCCGCGGGGTTGTCCTATCCAGATCGCTCCGCAGGGATTTAAGTACCTGGGTATCTTCATTACCCTGGACGCTGAGGCCCGATATAAACAGAACTTGCTCCCCCCCTCCAGCGCCTGACGGAGGACGTGGCACGTTGGAGGCGCCTGCCGCTCTCACCGCTCGGCCGTGCGGCATTGTTTAAGATGATGTCGCTGCCACGTTTCCTATACGCTTTACAGAACACGATGGACATTGTCCCGGCGCGCTACTTTCGCGAGGTGGAGAGTCTGCAGCGACGCTTGTTCTGGGAGGGTAGGCCGCGTATCGCCCTTGCGAAGCTGACGCTCCCGTTTTACGATGGGGGGGTCGCCCTCCCGGACATCCAACGATATTACTGGGCCTCCCAGCTGGCTGCTATAAACCACGGCCTTTATGGGCCCGCTCTTAACCCGGCCTTTGAAATGGATAAACTATTACTGCCGGGTGGCGACTATAATCGGGCGCTTTATTCTAGATCGCTCGACGCACGTCTGACGGGCCCTACGCGGGTCGCGGTACAGGTGTGGCACGTGGCAAACTCGGCGATGGGGTGGAAGGATCGGTTGACCCGGGCAACGCCGCTGTATGCATCTGAGCGGCTGGGCTCCCTGTGGACCTCGAAGGGCTTTGAGAAGTGGGATATGATAGGCATCAGCAAGGTGGGCGATCTCTGGACGAGGGGGGGATTCAAAACGTTCGATGTGCTGCAGACTGAATTCCAGTTGCAGGACAGGGAGTACTTTCGATATATTCAGGTCCGTCACGCGCTGTGCTCCGTATTCCCGGATGTTGCCTCCATCCCGGAGTCTTCCCCTCTGGAAGATAGAGTGCTAGATGGGCATGTACCGGACGGCACGATTTCATTGATTTACAAAAAGCTCATCAACGATCGCTCGGGACTGCTGACTAGCCTTCGTGAGGTGTGGGTGGCCGATGGACTGGAGCTGGATGACGAGGATTGGGTGTCTGCGGTGGCCTCCCCGAAAGAGGTGGCCATACCGGCTCGCCTTCGCTTCGTCCAGCTCAAGATACTCCATAGGGTCTATGTTACGGGGCCGGGTCTGATGCGTATGGGATATGCTGTGGATGGGTTGTGTAAGCGTGGGTGTGGTTCTTTAGGGACCTTCCTTCATATTTTGTGGGAATGCCCGGAGGTGGCGCGATTCTGGCGTGATGTGCACGCGGTGTTGCAGGCGGTCACGCATGTGACGCTGCTTCCCGAGGCGAGGAGATGTCTGCTAAATGTGTGGGAGCCGACTGACTACTCAGTGCCGCAGTGGGTGACTCTGGGATATATGGTGGCCAAGCGTGACATTGCGCAATTGTGGGGTTCCCAGAGGTTGCCAACGGTCTCGGCGTGGAAGGACAACATAGATTGGTGTATGTTTCGGGAAAAGGTAGTGTATGTTGCGAGAGGTAAGCCTGGGAAATGGGTGAAAGTGTGGGGCCCCTGGAACACCTACCGTGGCGGAATTTGTACCCCGCCGCTGACGCCTGATCTGGCACTGGCCCCGTCTCCTTAGTCTGCTTGTCGCCTTGGTTCTGGGCTTTGAGTCCACTTTGTCTCCTATCCCCCCCCCGCTATTCCTGTGGATCGGTAGGGTCCTCCCCAGGGGAGCTCATACTGTTGCTTTGACTTTTGGCTGCCTTGTGGATTTGTTTGTCGTTTCTTATATAAAAATGGAACCGCCATGTGGAGGGTCCGGACGGTGTGGCCGCCAACGCTTCTTTCAACTCCTGTGACCTCTCTCACGCTGCAGCGACTGTTTACTGACTGTATTCTATGCTCATACTGTTTGCTAGCGGCCGGCCCGAAGGTTGTAGGCCCATCTTTGTATATCTTTTGAATTCTGTAATAAAGGTTTAAAAAAAAAAAAAAAAAAAAAGACCTATCATCTTTGCTAATGCTTGCTTCTCAGAGCTGGTGTGTCTAATTATGGTCAAAAATTCACATAGAACATTGGAATATTGGTTTAGAAAAACATAAAATAGTGTGCTGGCTATTGTGCACATTCTTAAGCTTCTTCTATGTCAGTAAGAGAACCAACTGTTGTATCCAGATCAAAATTAAATCTTGATTAATTACTACAAGTTGAACATTTTGTCATTCGGGTGCACTGAAATTAATCTGCTTTTGCACAGGTGAAGTGTGCAGGGTTGTTAAAAATGCACTCGGGTAATGAGCATCTTTATCTTGTAACAATGAGTTGGACTGGTTTATTTCCGACATAAAAAGGGCTGAGCCTTCCCCTTGTTGAATGGACGTTGTGAGTTCAAAAGAAAGTAAGGAGGTTAATTGATTGAGAGATTAAAGTGGATCATTTAGAGTTTGGCAGGACAGAAGAACTCCCGTCATGGACTATTCTTTCACCCCTACAAAGTGGCACATCCCTTGCTCTATTTAGAGTGGAGGAAGAGCTTGATTTAAACTGGAAAAGCCACAACTGGCTCCACTGGCATAAACCTTTAACCTAAAGGCCCTTCCACCATAGGTCCATTAGGACACAATCAATGGTGCCCAGATGAAGCTCAGTTCACTCCGTATATGGACGGGTACCGGTTATCATGGGGATCATTTGGACCCTTGGTAAATAGCTTTAATTGAAGCAGCAACACTGAGCTGCTCTTTACATATTGGATACCAGATGGATAGTTTCACCCATAATCACAAACAAATCATTTGACGCTAAATCCGGAGGTGTGCAAGGGTAACAAATTTACTAAGTAAGATTTATTGAGCTACACAAGGCTATCTTGCGTGGCTCTGGTGTTTTTGATAAATCTAGAGCAACGCAATGCAGCGCAAATCTCTGCGTTGGGTCACTCTGCCCCAGGACGTCGCTCTATGGTTGGCTCGTGGGTGTTCCCACGCATTCACCCATGGATTTTGGCACATTCCCGATTTACCCAGTGGCAGCACTTTCAACTGAAAATGCCACACATGTCAATTGTCCTGATGAACACCCAACCAACTAAATCATTCTAATCACCCAGCTTTTTGGGTCACAACATCAACACTATGCAATTTTCTGGACTGTTTTCATATGAGTTATACACTGCAGACAAAAATGTCTTAATAGAGTTGTCTCTTGTGAATATATCATACAGCCAATATTAACCTAAATGTTTTGAAAGGACCATTGCATTTGACGCCTGCTACTTCTCACTTGTACTGCACCGTCTTAATCACTTGAAGCACCACTAATTCATAACAGCATTGCAAATTTATAAAAAGCTAATATTTTCTCGTTTTGGGCTACCATCTGTTGTTGGCTAATGATTCATTGTGTGGGGACTACATAGAGCCTCTGTAATAATTTATGAAGGTTACCTGAATAAATGTGCAAGAACAACTGTCACTAAGACTGCTATGTGTACCCAGGTTCTGGGGAGTACATTATTATTAATTGTGTGCACCATGACAAAGTCGCCAGCCCCGCTACATTTAGAGTTGGAGGAAGAGCTTAGTTTAAATTGGCAGAACCTCAACTGGCTCCTCTGGCATAAAACGTTGACATAAAGACGCTTCCACCATTGGTCCTTCCGGTCACAGTGATTGTTGCCCAGCCCTATTCGGATTGGGGAGATCCTTACTTGTTTTCCCTAACCAGCATGACAGTCCCAAGCAGGGAAATGCATAATAGCTCCAATCTGCTGGGAAAAACTCACTGGGTGTCAGGGTCATCATCATCATCATCATCATAATAACTTTATTCGTCATTTGTGAAAAAACCATCAAACTATACAAGGAATAAAACATAAATATATCTACAATTAAAATAGTATTAAACCATTGCAATCGCAAATACAAATGACACTGGGTGTCAGGGTCATCATCATCATCATCATAATAACTTTATTCGGTCATTTGTGAAAAAAAATTAAAATAGTATTAATATTGCAATCGCAAATACAAATGACACTGGGTGTCAGGGTCATTTTATTCTTGTTTTCAAGAAACAAACCCGCTTAGCGAGTGTGTTTCTCTGCAACCCTGGGTGCCTTCAGTGGAGCTCCACAGTGAGTGAGGTCATGGGTGATGTAATACTTACACACGCGTTTGCTGGATGGTATTACTATTGCTTACATGGTTCAACAGCCCCATTAATTCACCTGTTGAAAGAAACAATGATAAATGAAGCTCATTTCCCTAATGTACTCATAGTAAACTGCGTGAGGATTTTGAAATAGACATTTAGGGCTTCACCCGCGTACTAGAGTTTTTGTTACACCTTAAGGTTTCAATGAAATCGACACTGTCTAGCAGGGAAGTATAAATTAATTTAATTACTTTGTGGAATGATTATGTTTAATATTATGTTTCTTGCACAATTCAAAGAAAACTTCGCAAACTAAATTTCAGTTGAATTCAGAGAGAAATCCCTATAGTTCTGTCTGGGGAAATCTTCAGTGTGGAAAGCTCAAGAAACATACGTGGAAATAAACAGATTTGCAAGCATATGCTGTCTTTGGTATCACAAAAGCGCTTTAGGCCCAAAAAGTGATATGGAAAATGCTATACAGACGCCAAAACAAAACTATACAATAGTCTATTTGGCGTACGCTTTGCGTCTGACGCCCAGACAAATGGGAGATGTCCTATTACTACAGTGTAACTCCTGAAGAAGATGCAGAAGCTCTAAACGCCTCATATAGAGTTTGGCAGACGAGGCGTCTGCAGTGGAAAGGGCCCAGTTGGAAGTCCTGATGCACGGAACACTTGCCGACCCCTAAATATGCTCGACCCTCTCTGGCCAACAAGCAGCACAACTATGAGACATAGTTAGCGAATGGGGACACTGGGTCAGTGGCACACTGATTAGGCCGTGTCACGTATAGGCCACTAACTGTCGCTAGAAGGGTGAGGCCTATGTAATGTAGGGCAATCATTCACAGCACTGCCCTTCCAGTGACCCTGCATGTCAATACTATTGCAACCCATTGGGCAGTCCAATACCTAGATTTGTAGGAACCAAAAAGCAGCAATACATAAGGGAGAGGCCTAGGTGACTGCTGAAGACACAGTGCAGTAAGGCATTGAACAGGAATACTGTGCTACAACAGAAAAGCTACAAGCACGACACATTTGCATTTAAAACTGTGGACTCCCTGAGGCACTCATAACAGGCTGAAGAAAACTTGGTAGGCACGATATGCACCTGCAGCCAGTAGTACGGAGTGCAGCCCGGAGTGCAAGACCCAGCCTCCTGGACGAAGTTGGCCACGCAGATTAGACTGATAGTCGGAAGCACATGATACTCGACTATACCGGATTAGCTGCTTAGAAAGCACAAACATGGGGAAAGATAGAACGCAGAGAGGAGCACAACAAATTAAAATGGACCACCGTACGGCACAGGGAGGCACATCGAAAGCAGACGCCACACAAGAGACATCCTTGGAGGGTGGAAATGCACAACAGGTTCCCACCAGGGCCCAAATTCTATAGAAGCTTCTAGCACGGCAGTACAGGCCAAGATTGATGCCATGTCCCTGGATGTCAGACTGTTACGTGTCGATCTCCGCACTGTTCCGGAAAGATCCCTGGCCACTGAGCAAAACGTTACTGAGCTGCAGAGCGAGGTCTCCACACTGAAGGCGGCCCTAACTGACTTGTCTGCTAAGACAGCTGTATTGGAACGCTGAAGACGTGGAGGGGCTCTAGAAGATGCAATCTCAGATTTGTCGGATTTCCAGAGGGAATGGAGGGGAAGGCTCTGGAATACTTCCTCGAAAAATTGATTAAGGAAGCACTCCCCATAGTGGAACTCTCTGAGTTATTCGTGGTTGAGAGGGCGCACCGAGCCCTGGTGCCGTCCCCCCCTTGGGTGCCCATCCCCGAACCCTAATCGCAAAGGTCCTTTACTTTCAGGGACCATGATAACATCCTTAAAAGTGGTATGTCAGGAAGGGGATCCAACCTTTGGAAACCACGTAATCCGCATTTTCCCAGACTACACGTGTCTGGTACATCAGCAGAGAGCATCATTTGGAGGGGTGAAACAGAAACTCAGGGCGATGGGCCTCCAGTATATGCTCCTGTACCCAGCCAAGTTGAAGGTTATCCATGAAGATCGGGCTCACTTTTTCACAACACCAGAGGCTTCATGAAATTGACTAGAGGTGCATGGAGAAGGGAGGATCCTGCAGCAGGGGGGCTCGACATGAAAAAATACTGGTGCTGTCGCAACAACAAAGAACAGTGGCCGGGTGGAAGATCCAGAAGAGCCTCACGCTCCACCCAACGAGTGGTGGTGTGTCAAGATGTATCAATGGATTTGGAATAGCCAGATTCTGGTAAAGAGGACAGAAGGCTCCCCAGAAGCGATTAGATGGTGCAGCAGGCCGAGCAAGAGGTTTCCAAAGCACTAGTGGAGGAAGTTACTGCCTCAAGCTCTGAAGCTAGCATGAGAGACGTCCCAACAGGAGGACCCCGGATCCACCTGTGAACCGCGACAACACACATGGGAGGGCCAGCTGAAGTGGGAATGTATAGAGCGCAGGATAGTAGATGAGAGAGGCCTAGCCATTAACAGAAGAGACTTTGGAGAGATGCCTATGGACCTGGCCCGAGCTCCAAAGTGACTGTGATGGGCACTAAGATAAGACGGGCTGACAACCCCCACCCTTTTATTCCTTCTCCATCTTTTTCACTACTGTCTCACTTTACTCAATTCTCACTCTCCTTCTAATTCTTTTCCTTCCTCCCCCTGACCTTATCAACCTATACTTTATTTTTCGTTGCTGATGCTTCTACTGTACAAAAAGTGTATGACGGATGAATAAGAGAATATATTCCTGGGCGAGAGTGGAGACTGGGACTGTGAAAGAATAGCTGGCTGACTAGTACTGAGACCAACCTGAATTGACATTGGATACAAGTTGGATGCGTGATAGTGCATTGTATGCAAATATGGTCATGAGCGCAGTTGATTGTTCTTTGTATGATTGGATGAAGGCTGGTATGAATGTGAATTCCTGTACGATCCAGATACATTGCATATTCGCCATCAATGTCAGATGCAGAATGATGGTTTTGTTATTTCTTGGGACTTGGGGTTTTGGGAAAGCACAGAGAGAGTTCAAAAAGACATGGGAATGCACGTGTTACGTAACACAGTGTTTACCCGTGGGTGGGATGTGTTAACTGTTGTAGTTATGTATTTTTCTTTTTCTTTATTTTTTGTTTTCACTTGTTTTGGCAGTGACTGTGGCAGAGTACAGGGAGAACAATGTGCGTGCGGCTATAAATCCATGAGAAATGGGACAGTTTGAATTTATAACGTGGAACGTGAGAGGGCTCAATTAATTTGTGAAATGTCCTAACGTACCTACGGAGGCAAGGTGTCCATATGGCGATACTACAGGAGACTCACCTGTTAGATTCTGGAACCCAGAAACTACATAGGAAATGGAGGGGACACTTATTTTCTTCCACCTACTCCACACATACGAGGGGGTGGCAATCTGGGTGGCCCCACAAGTTCTATTCCAGGTACATAACTACACAGCGGATATAGAAGGGAGGTATGTGTGCTGCATGGTGTGGTAGATGGCTTGGAGGTATGTTTGGTGAATGTCTAGGCCCCAAATGCAGATGAGAGGGAGTTTTATTTCGATCTAGGAAATTACTTCTCCCATATATAGGGATACCATTAATACGGGAAGGAGATTTTAATTGTGTTTTAGATGCCAATGTAGACAGACATCCTCCGAAATTACATACCAAATCCAATATGTCGGCAGCTCTGCAAGGGGTGATGAGCCGCCTACACTGCGTAGACATCTGGCGTGAAACACACTCTGGCGTACGGGGGTACACCTGCTAAATGTTATCACGTGTAGTCTCTAGCAGGCTTGACCGTTTTTTCCTCTCAGAACAGGCTTCTGAAGCCGCAATGCAGACTTGTATAATGGGGCATTTTGTGTATACCATGCCCAGGTTCTCCTGGTGTGGGGACATGAGCACCGGCGGCCGAGGGTTCCACTGAGTCGCCTGTGCCCAGAAATACTCCGGTACACGACTTTCCGGGAGGAGATTCGGGAAGCTATTGCGGGGTTATTCGACATGAATTGGGCAACCACAAACAGCAGAGGAGTGGAATGGGACACATTTAAAGTGGTAACCCGGGGTGAATACCTCTCCGGAATAGGCAGGATGAGAAGGTGAATAGAGCGAGAGTTAATTGAAGCTGAAGACAAGGTGACCACGGTGCAGCACGGAGGGCATGTACTGGAGCCACATACTGACTCTCTCCTGGGGAACAATGCCAGGTCAGTGAGGTATGGGACAGGCTGGACTGTTTCACTTGGTGTTAGTACAGCCAGTTGCTCCATAGGGAAAGTGATCAATCTGGGAGTCTCTTTTCATGGCTGCTAAAACGGGAGTGCCCCCTCACTTAAATTGTCACTTAATCACCCCGATGGAACCACTGCCAACACGCAGACTGGAGTTAATGCTGCGCTGTTTGACCATCTCACCGGGATCTATCGGGAGAATCCAGGAATGGGCCCGTCCAATGACGGGGAGTTTCTGACTGATTTGCCCCTCCCCCTTCTCACTGGGGAACAAGCGACAGGCTTAGGTCCAGAGATCCACCTAGAAGAACTAAGGGAGGCAGCACAAAGTATGGCTCACAGTAAGTCCCCGGGCCCAGGTGGCATTCCGGTAGAATTCTACCAGACATACACCAATCTCTTACTCTCCCGCTTGATGGAAACCCTGCAGGAGGTGAAACGAGTGGGAAAACCTGCCCCAATCAATGAGAGAGGCACAGATTGTCATAATCCTGAAGCCGGACAAAGACATACGTGAACCGGGCCCCAAAGACCCATGTCAAGGCTAGATGTCGATGCAAAGCTACTTGCCAAGGTCCTGCCAACACACCTAAGTAAGATGGTGACCTATCTGGTTCATGAAGACCAGTGTGGGTGTATGCCTGGAAGAGGAATGCAAAGGAACATACGGCGCCTCTCACATGCATTGCACTCACTAGCTGACAGCAAGATCCGGGCGACAGTAGTCACCTTTGATATTGAGAAGGCATTCGACACCCTGCGGTGGGAGTACTTGTGGGAAGTTCTGAGAAGAATGGGACTATGTAAGGAATGCAAGTCCTAGATTTGACTCCTTTATTATCAACCAAGCGCTTGAGTACGAAGTGGTGTTCTGGTATCGGAGGCACTACCCATTGGGAGGGTCCCATACCAGGGGTGTCAATTGTCCCCGCTCCTGTTTGCCCTGGTGATGGAGCCACTGGCGATTAGGTTACGACGGGACATGCACCAGTGGGGTATTGCCATAGACTTTTATTGCCATGTAATTTTATTATATGCGTTCAATGCACTCCTATATATCCGTCAGCCAGAGGAGGCAATCTCAACACTACTGAATATACTAGCCTCCTTCAGATTGATGTTGTGCGTACACATAAACTGTCCGAAGTCAGTCATCTTCCCATTAGCAGCCCTCGCAAGAAGAGAGACATTGGACCTCCCAGAGGTTAGACTGGGAGAGTGATCATTTTTGCTATCTTGGTGTACAGGTAGTTCATCAGCCGTAAGCGCAATATGTGCTGAATGTCGGAACAGTTGTGGCGGACCTCAGAGAGTCGATTAGATTCTGGAACAGACTCCCCTGCTCGGTCATCGGAAGGGTAGCCATGGAGAGAATGGTAATGCTCCCTCATTACCTCCATGTGCTACAAAACTCTTTCTGTAATGTCCCAAAATCCACTTTTGACACCCTGAATAGTCTCCTAATTTCATTGGTTTGGACTGGAGAATGCAGCAGGGTAAAACCTGCCGAACTCAAGCTAGACACAGAATTAGGGGGGCTGAGACTCCCAGACTTTAGGCTTTACTACCTTGCAGGATTGTTACAATATGGGGAGCAGTGGTGTGCTGAAGGCCGGAATGTGGAGGAGTTACTGGCAAATCGGGGTAATGGGATGGAACTCCCAAGAAATCTCATGATGTGTCCCCAAACCCCTAGGGACTGCCCACATGTAATCCGACAGGTAGCAGAGGCATGGCAACAAGCTGTCACTCTAGTTATCTGAAGAGCTCCATATGCAAATATACTCCCCCTGCAGTGGCTGCAGGGTTTTCATAAAATCCAGTCAGTTATGGATATTACAAAGTGGTACAAGGAGGGATGCATGACAGCTGGGGACATGTATGTGAACTGGACTTTTTAAACTTTTGACGAGGCAAGAGAATGGTTCCAAGTGCCGGACGGCCATTTCCTACAGTATGAAAAAATAGTATCCACGGTTCGCAAAATGTGGACCTCGTTCCAGGACGAGCCGAAAGAGTCCCACACGTTGCCCTTGGTCCTCAAACTGGGCTCCGCTAGAGGGCTAATTTCACGTTTATATAAAGCCCTAAAGGCATGTCATATGATCGAGACATCTACAGTTAAAGATAGGTAGGAAGCAGACTTACCAACCCCAGTTACGGAGGGTAAATGGACGAGAGCGTTCGCACAGGTCTGTGAAGTAGCTAGCAATGCCAGATTCAAACTTAGTCAGTTCTACTATCTGCACCGCACATATCTGACACCTCAGCAATTGGCACGGTTTACTCTTGGGAAGTTTGCGGCCTGCCCCAGGTGTGGCACAGACTCTGCTGCCTTTAATCATATGACTTGAAGTTGTATCTGCCTCTGCACATATTGGCAACAAGTGATCCAGTTACTCCGTACAACTACGACAGGACATACGGAGGTCTCCATTAAGCAGTGTTTGCTGGGAGCACTCCTGGTACCAAAAAAGGGGACCTGCATGAGGTACAGATTTGCATTTCTAGGCCTAGTAGTGGCCAAACGTCGCATTGCATAACATTGGACCCACACTACACCCCCCAGAATAGACAAATGGAGGGCAGATATGCGAGAATGGGGTGTGGCTGAAGAGTGCTGCCTGAAAGTGGTACACAAAGACGAGAATGAAGAGCGGGACCTGGAAGAATGGGGACGAATGTTGGAACAGCAGAGCAGGCTGGAAAGGGGTCGGGCTCAACGCAGGCGTCAAATCCTACTGCCCACATGCAAAATTCAGAAAACGGTGAAAACCCCTCACTCCCACAAGAAAATAGATGGACAACACTGGAGGGCAAAAATAGTCATTCCCCCTTAGCTCTTCCAAAACACCACTTCAGATAATCAATAGCCTAGCCCTAGAGGATTCCTACTCTTCGCCCATGAGTCGGCGCTGTCACCAGTTGCTGCGACAGTTTATTCTTTCTTTTTTTTCCTTTTGTATGTTTAGTTAAACTGCCTCTTATCCTTTACTCTTTAATAGTTCACATAAGAATTGTTGCATGCATTACTCCGGAGTGGATAAGTGTCTAAGAACTATCATGGCCATAGATATGACCAATAAATGAAACTGTTAAGTGGAATATATGAACAATTTAGCGTATTGCCAGGACACCATATGTTAACAAATAATCTGCTCATGATAAAATGTACTGTATATATGTGGCAACATGTGCGATGCGATTCTGTGTAACATTGCAAAAAAAAAAAAGTAAAAAAAAAAAAAAAGAGTTTGGCAGACAGGGCATTCCGCAGCAAACATGGTGAAGTAGCCTGTTTGCCAAATTCCTTGTTCACCCACTCTATTGTGAATTGCAAATCAGGTAAAACATCACGCTTCTACTAGTGGAGCCACCACTGGGCAGACATTCTAACTTCCAATGTGTCAGAAACCTTTGATTATTCTTTTAGAAAAGTAAACTTCTGGTTTGGGAGTTTGTATTTGCAAAGCAAAAAAAGTTTCAGTGTGGGCGCATTGAAGATAGCGCCCACACAGGAGAGTTATAATGCCTCCATTGCACGTAGATCTACACCTGGGAAGTGAAGATCCCTAAAAATGGTGGCTGGTGTCCCCCATGGCAGCAGAGAACAACCCTCCAATGCCCTGATGGAATGAAATTCAACCCTCAAAGGGCTAAACAAGCCCCATAAGCCCTGATTATGAATGTGTCGGTGTTTCCGACCCCTGCGTAAACACCAATTTCCATAGGAGTCAGAATTAAATACTCTATGGTATTTAGCTCATCTGGTAATTTCCAGGGGGCATATTATCAAGGACGGCGTTAGAATTATCGCCGCTGGTGTGAACATGGGCTTCTATTGGAATTCTCTGCGGCATATTATCAAGCCTATTATCGCCGCTTTAGCGGCAGTTTCCTGCTGCTAAAGCGGCGATAACTCTAACGCCGTCCTTGATAATATGCCCCCAGGTGTGTTAAATATCTCAGCCTTCCTTAAATCTTGCTAGGTCAAACCTGCCGGAATTTAACAGGGAAGAGTGCATCTTATTTGCCATACCTTGCGCATTTTGGTGAGATAAGCACAAAATCTGCATGTTATTCGCCAGAAGTTAGTAATAAACTTATCGCACCTTGGGATTTTATATTTATCTAGTGTGATAAATAGCATGTGGATTACGACATACTCAGAATCTGGGCATTAATATTTTAACGTCAGTTTATAATCATTTTGGTTTTAAGTTTATTGAAATCATTACAAGATTTAATATATACAGAGAATTTAAAAAATGCTGCATAACATTGATGGCAACGAATACTCTACTTATGGTCATTCAGTTAAATTTGCCTTTTGTTGTCTGCAGCTAAAACAGTATTGGAACTGTATTAATGTAGACCACACAACCGTATATTTTGATTTGATCTAGCTTGACACATCCCTGTTCTGCCACCCTGGTTGCTTTGCAGCGGCACAGATGTACAATGTGTTTTCACATTTACTCAGAGTGTAAATTTGAGGGGTGCAGATCATGTGGTCAGAAACAATAATGACTCATATATGAGTCGCATGGGGGATACCTAAAGAGAGTACAGATTCCCACTTTTGTTATGTAATGTTTTACTATTTAAAACACATAAACTTTGCTGAATTATCCAAACAACATAAGTGTCCCCATTTCGACATAAGATATGTTGCTTTAAAGAAAACAGATATATTGGAATTCTGCAATCAAGGGGCCATATGCACAAAGGCAAACGTACACTTTTGCATAAGTTTACTCTTTTTCGGTATTCACAAACTCCGATTTAGTGGTAACTTTACGGCTGCGGAGACTCTGCAGTTGGGGCAGATAACTTCGCACATAAAAAAACAGGACAGGCCTATCTTTCTTATGTGTGCAGTTACGAGTCTCCACAGTCATAAAGTAACTACTAAATTAGAGTTTGTGAATAACACAAAAGTGTAAGTTTACCTTTGTGACTCAGGCCCCAGGTATGAATCAAATTTAGCATCATTTACAGAAGTGGGTTCCCTGAACCTACGACTGGTGTCTCTATTATAATTCCTACTTTACTTTTCAAGTGCGAGTGTTAAAGGAGAGGGGTCATCTATTCAAAGGCAGAGTTGTGGAACAATTGGAAGCAAACCATTTTTTCACATTGATTTACTTTTTTTTAAATGTATCTAAATCAATGTATGCCTTTATTAACCTTGTCGCAGGGATGGCTCCTCTGCAATGGCCGAGGAGCGTCACATTTTATTATCATTTTATTTTTTCAACTGCTGGCTCAGCCAGTGTGTGTAGGGAGGGAAGGACTGGTTGTTGCACTTCTAGGTGCGCATGTGTGTTTGGCCGGCCAATCACACATGCGCACTTAGGTTTCTCCAACCCATCTGTATTGCACAGCTGGGTTGGAGGAAAAAAACACAGACTCCTTGTGCTTGAGCGAGCATTAAACCCACTCAGGCCAATCCCCGTGCTGCTCGCAAAGCATGATAGAAGCGTGGGGTTTGCACAGGGAGTCTGTGATGCTGTCCCAGTGTATGCTGGGGCCGGGAAGCAAAGGAAGACCGAGCTGCGAGGCGGGCGTCAGCCTAAGATAAGTCTCCTTTTAAAAAATTATTGTTAAAACTCCCCCCAGCGCTCCCCCTCCCGTGCTTCCCCGCACACCCTAAACCCGCCCTACCAATTTTTGATTGTGGCGGACACCACTCACTGTGGTGTTGTGTGTCTTGTTACAAAATAGACTAAGGAGAGCTAGTTGCAGCGGCTTGGAAATCAGTGTATTTCTTTAGTGCACTTTGAAGCTAGGAAAGGAGGAGGGGGCACAAGTTTCAGCAAAGTTTTGTCTGCACTTTGACAGCAGGTGCGCAGATAGAGATCTTTAGCCAGGAAACAGTTTCCCCTGCAAACTTCCTGAAACAATGCTAAGGAAGTTACAGGAGCAGATTGAGGGCTTTGCAGGGCATTTCTACAGTCTCACTGGAATGTTATTTTGTGTATCAGGTTCACCACAAACTGACTTTCAAACTATAAACTTTCCATGTGCATGAAACTCAAGCAGATGTCTGCTTGAATCTGGGGATTATTCTTGACTACTGAGTCTCCCTCTAAACATCTAAACAGGATAAACACTGTGTTTTCCTCTGACACCTTCACACTTGAACTCCAAAGAGGGGTCTACGGTTTTCTGCCTCAACTTGAACTTTTAAGAGTCTAAGATGCCTGTCCTAGCAAAATATGATTATTACAATTTTACGATAAATCCATTCCATTCCAATGAATAGGGTCCTTGTAGAATACATCCCATTGCAAGTGGAAGTCCAGGCTACTACTAACATATGGAGACCTTGTGCTGCCACAGACCGCAGGGAACCTTGGAATAATAAAGAGAATGATTTAGAGTCTGGCATTCGGGTTACTCCGTCACAAACATGACAGATATCCAGTGGACCATTTATTACAGGTGCACACACTTCTCTAGCTAACTCCGCAGCGCTGGGATGCCTCCGGGTAGCCATGCGCTATACAAAAACATATTCATCATCTTCATCATCACTTGTAATGCGCTTGTAAAAAGGCGGTTGGGCGATCCGCCATGCTTATGACAGAGTTCCCTTCCTCAAAACTTTAAATTCCATCCTAAGTCTGATACTCAGCTGGTTGAATGCTAGAATATCGTACAGAGAAAAAACCCGCCTTCCATAAATATCCAGTCCTAAATAATGTTTGCAAAACATTTTGTCCAAGTGGATGCAGATATTCTATTAACTCCTATGGGGCGATATGGGCGATATTTTTGTAGACAGTATTTAGGATGCAATATTTATATTAGGCGGTATGCTGACAATGATCTTCTGGTACCATACCAATCAATTATGCAAAGAGGACAGGGAGCAAGGCACTGGTGTGGCACTTTTGTGAATCCCGAATGGCATTCTTTGAGAACAGAAGACAGTGTGTGGAACAGGGAAGTTGTACAATATGGTGTGCAAGGTGCATGTTGTAATTTACAACCTATCCCGTTAACAACCTGAACCTTAAATTGCACTAACGGGGAGGGGGGAATAGTAAAAGTTCTGGTTTCGATATAAAACGTTGAGGTCTCATCTCCAGTGCATTACTTGCATTATCGTAACATTTTAAAAGTTGAAAGCGATTTCACACCTATTTACAATTCAATGGGTAGCGAAAACAAGTTTTTTGGGAGAGCTTATGTATAAAATATCAGCTTTTGATCCCAGAAAGAAATCCCTTTCCCACCTAACGTTTTTGAGGTTCTAGATTAATAAGGATCTGTATTACCTTTCCAGGGGTCTAAATACCTTAGTCAATGCCTCAAGAACTAGGTGTGTTGGAGATGCACCTTTATAAGCTGAATTTACACACATTTTAAATGTTATCAGCAGCAAAGAAAGTAAAAGTAAGACACATGCATTTTGCTTTCCGTGCTGCATAGAAAGTTATACCACTCTGATGTCTTTTTTCCCTGTTTTAAATATGTGCTATTATGATTTCATATTGATACTGGTAAAAGCCCCCAAAATACTGCTCTTTTGGGACTCAAAATGCAAGGCAGATAACAACTATTGCTAAATTATGCTATTAATTTTACAGATTGGTGCCTATTTTAAGTGTTGCAATAATTGTAAATATGTGTATGTGTAGAACCCAAATTTCACGCACCACTCTTTAGGTGTAATATAATATGGCTCATTTGGAATATGTGCAGCACTTATACTTTTGACAAACTCATTGACTCATTGAATTTAGCAAGGTAAGACTGATGCTGAACATCACCACTCTAAAACATTTAGTCACTATTGATTTAAGTGACTTACTGTTCTCAATGATCAAAACAATGATTAAGTAAATGAAGAAATTGAAATGTAACAGGTGGCCTCAATTGTTACATGTGTCACCGTACCTAATGAGGATGAAACAGATAAAGGGAAATACATAGGGATCCAATTATAACGTTCTCTTGTTTACAACATCGTCCAAAGATTATTCATTCATGTCTACAACGAGACATTCTCTCTTGATGGGTTAGCTGGCAGTAGGCACTGAATAAGTAATTATTATATGCATTTCAGACATTTATTAGTTTAGAGGATGAAAAACCAAAAATGAAAACGTTTGCAAAAGTTATCAAAAGTTATGATTATTGTGAAGGTCCTTGATTCGTTTGTATTATGCAGAACTTACTATATAGTACAAAATTTAGTTTAAAATTGATGCATTGTAGGCCACTGGGGGTGTTGTACCTCAGAAAGAATACATACATGATTTTTAAAATAAAATGCATACGAATTTACAAAACTACCAAGATTGATATACTAAAAGTTACTCTAAAATTACATCTTGAAAATCACGAACTATCGAGCACCTCCTCAATTAGTACTTTGTCTATCAATGCCCTTAGCAATATGCTATATCAATCTTAGTTTCTCTACCGAAGAATGGGGTATTCAAAACGCATATGTTGAAAATGAACTGAAAATTGAAATCATCCTTGTGTCCAAAGGTTGAGCACTGATTGATATATTTTTTATTTATTATTACAGAGTTTTATATAGCGCAAACTTGACCCAAATCGGGTATCAGAGCGCTTTACATAGCACCAGTTGCATTACATGAGGACACATTCATTTTTGTTAGGCACGGGGAGATTAAGTGATATGCCCAGAATCACAGGATGTTCAGCTGTCATTGCCGAGACTCAAACTCAGTTCCCCAGATTCGAGGGAGACAGCTCTAGCTGTTAGGCCAACTCCTCTCCCCATATATACATTTGAGCATTTAATTTGGCAGGAATGTGGTAGAAGGTTTTCAGAGAAGAATTTGTTCAAGAAAGGTTTGATGACAATTTCAATAAAGAAATATATACATTACATTTATTACATTCAAATGATTCTACAGTACCGAAGTCATCTGATAAAAGTGGAAATGTTATTTTGTCGAAATAACTGGTGAACATCTTTCCTTTCTTATACCCTAATGTTATTACTCTAGCTCAATTTATGCTTGAAAACTATTACTTACTGTTTCGAGGAATTCGATTTCTTGCAATTAAGGGACAATGCCATGGTACCTATTTTGTCCCTTTGTATGCTAATCTGATCTTGTTTTTCTCAAGAAGGTATATGCATGGAGCTCTGACTTTGATGCATACCAGAACAGTGTGGAGCTATGGCCGCATTATATTGATGGCTCGTTTATTGTTTTGAATACAACTGAAGAGTAATTATATCTATATGTAGAAATTTTAAATGAGAATCCGTGGGGACTTCCGTCTACTCACTCCATAGCTATAGGATAATATTTTTGGATCTAAATATCTCTTTTGTCAATCAATGTTTATCCATGTCATTCCATCAAAAAGAAAGAGCGTTCAATTTGATTTAAATTTTATGAGCAAGTAGCTGTCATCTGTATTCTCTGGATACGTCACCCCGTACTTGGGTGTTGTTGACCGGGCACCACTGTTGACCCATCCGGGTGTATGACCATTCAAACAATGTTGGTAACAAAAGAATCAAGACTTTTTTTTCTCTAATTAATTCATTGCAGTTTTAAAAAAAAATAAAAACAAGCTTATATGTTTGTAGTCCTTTTGTCATGCTATTGAGATAAAAATAACCCCCAATACATTTTGAGTTTATCTGAACTCTTTCTCATGGGAATTTGGAAAGAGGAAGCGTACAACAATCAATAGGTGTGAACATTCCCATTATCGGTATGTAAACCAGTATATATGTAGAGTCATGTTCTTACAACTCACTATACATCTCCATCTATATGCTGGGCTCATGGCACACTTCCCTTTACATACTGTTAGAAACTGGGTTTCTGGTTGGCAGAGGTACGCACCCTGTCCATGCAGGAACCACAATCCTAGTCAGGGTAAGTACAAAAACACACTCTTAATTTAACCTGTGTTCACCCCCTCATAGCTTGGCACTGAACGTAAGGCTTAACTTAAGAGGCAACGTGTGATGTATTTGTGCAACACTTCAAACGGTAAAACAGCAAAAGCGCTAAACAAAAATATACTACACCTGGTTGGACCAATAGAGCTTAATTTAATTTCCAAAACAAGACCAAAACAACAAAAAAACAATAAGTAGAACCGGAGTTATGATTTTTTAAAGAATAAACTGAAATGTAGTGCTTAAAAGCATAAAGCGCTAACCAGGGCTATCTGGTAGTGTTGGACTGGGTCAAAGTTCAGACAGGCTGCAATGGAGCGTGGGCCGGCTACAGGGACCAGGTGTGATCCGCTGCAAAGTATCTTGGCTGCTTTGTCGTCGAGGACAAGATGCAGGGGAGGTGATGCATCGTCGTTGATCTGTAGAGTGAAGGCGATGCGGCGACTCTGAGTCACCCAAAATCAGATGCGTCGGAAACGGTGTCACTCTGCCGTGCAGTTGGCAATTCGTAGGAGTCAATCCTCGCAATGGTGGTAATGCATCTGCAGTTGTAGAGATACACCAGTTCTGAGCTGCTGCGTCGATGAGGATACCTGGATTCTGCTCGAGTAGCACTTTAACCCATTTCAACGAGCCCAGAATGGATTTGTGCCACTTAGCAGGGCAGACTCTCAGATGGTTCCAGTGCTGAGGCAGGTGAGTTGCAAGCCTTTAATGTATCAGAGACTTCAGATCAGGAGGCAAGCCAGCAAACCATTGCCGTCACTCTGGTTCTGGGTAAGTGATGTGGGTCCAGTCCTTCTCACCCAACCAAGGAAGGCAGCAGGCAGCGGGCCAGCACAACAAGAAAGCAGCTCTTCCAGAGCAGCAGTCCAGTAGAGTGGCAGTCCTTCAGCGGCACATCAGTCCTTCTTCCTGGCAGGATATTCACAGGTCCAGAAGTGTACTGAGTTGGTCGGGTCAGAAGCCCTTTTTTTATACCCAGTGGAACCTTTGAAGTTAGGGAGACTTCAAAGATGGGCTTTGAAGTGCACAGAGATCCTCCCTTCCTGTCCATCTCCAGGCTCCCCACAGGGGGTTAAGTAGTCCTTTGTTGAGGGCCAGGTCACAGCCTATTCAGGTGTAAGTGGGAGGCTGTACCCAGCTCCTCCCTCCCAACCTGCCCAGGATGGCCCATCAGGAGGTGGATGGCCCATCAGGCACACGTAAGCTCCCTTTATGTGTGGGTGTTTAGAGGGAATGCACAAGGCCCATCTGTCACCCACCTCAGACATGCATTGGAGACAGGCTGCAGACACAGGGAGTCTAAGAGCAGAAAAATGCCATCTTTCGAAAAGTTGCATTTTTTAAATTGTAATGATAAATTTGACATTACCACTAAAGAGGATTTATCATTACAATTCCATATGTACTAACTCCTTCCAATTGGGAATTATACCTTTTAGAAGAAACAAGGAATCCCCAATGTTAACCCATGGAAGGGGTAGGCCTCACAGTAGTGAAAACATTTTTGGGAGTTTTTCACTAACTGAACATGTAAAGTATATGTTCTGCCTTTTACTTACAGAGCGCCCTGCCCTATGGTCTACCTAGATGCTCCCTTAGTGGTGACATATATGTAATGAAAGGGGGGTTTAAGGCATGGTAGGGGGTTGTAAATGCCAAATTGACATGGCAGTGAAGACTGCACAGGCAGGTACTGTAGTGGCAGGCCTAAAACATATTTTAAAGGGCTACTTAAGTAGGTGGCACGATCTGTGCTGCAGGCCCACTAGAAGCATTTAATTTACAGACCCTGGGCACATGTAGTGCACTTTACTAGGGACATATAAGTAAATTAAATAAGTCAATCAAACCATGTTTAAGGGGAGAGGCGTGCACTTTAACACTGGTTAGAAGTGGTAAAGTGTCCAGAGTTCTAAAACCAACAAAACCAGATCAGCAAAATTATTGGGGGGAAGGCCCCCCTAAGACTGACAGTTATAACACATACAATAAATCAAGACTGCAACATACTTTTCATTTGTCCTAATACCTGACAGCAATCAGTAGATATAACAATTTCACCTCTGTACATGTTCACTTTCGAGCCTCCTTTCCATTTTCTAAATTCTCTTAACTGAATTCCGCTTCCAATATATTGTAACATAGAATTCATGTGTCTCAATTGCTGAATGGCTCCTATAAAGACATGATTAATTATCCCAAGATTTCATGACACCAGTTATGTAGTGATTTTATAATCAATATAAACTCTGTTTGCTGAATGCTTGCGGTCTAGCGGTACCAGAATTAGCCCGCATGTTTTGGCGAGAACATATTGGTCAGCATGCTCTCTTGTAAACGAGGGATCAGGAGCTTACATAACAAGCATTGGCATAGCCAATAGGTCTCGCCTTTGGGACCTTATAAGTGTTTAGCCATGCAACAGTTGCATAACTAAATACTTATAAGGTCCCAAAAGCGAGACCTATTGGCTATGCCAAGCGACCATGCGGCTGCGAAAGTGATCACGATCACGATCAAAGCAGCCGTGCGGCCGCGAAAGTGAAAGAACTCGCGTCAAATGCGGCTCGTGCGGCCGCGCACATGACTGTAGGTCTAGGCTGGCCTGGTAGCACTTTTTGGAGCCCTCTCAAAAAGTCTCGCCAGACCAGCGCATGCGCTGGGTCAGGCGAGACCTAAAAAGGTGGTGCTGTTAACAAAAGGATTGTGAAACCTTCACCATTGGCGTTTACCTTTTGGCCCTCTTTTGTGTTCAACCAGGTGAAAGGGGAATCTCATTGTGTCAGGGAGGCAGGTGCCATTGTGTATTGTGTATTTAGACTATCGTGTATAGACACGATCATCTAAATGGCTTAAAGGAGGATGCTGAAAAACTCAACTACCTATTTGAACTACCTTGACGTATCCCTGACAAAATGTTTTGAACAAACTTAAAGTGAATGAGAAACCACTTAAGTAACAGGAAAAAACATACAGCAAAGTCACCTTTTTGGAGGAAATAAAGAACTAAAATTAAGACAACCAGTGTCATGTATCATCATTATGTTGTATACATTAAAACCTAAGGGTGTCAATTCTGAGTTTTCATACTTTATGGGATGCAAAAAATGTTTGATGCTTGAGTCTAACAATGAGCAGTAACACTAGTATTTTTAGCATTCTAATTGTTACTTTTCAGTAGTTGAATGTCTGGTCTAAGAATTTAGTATTACTAACAAGTTCCTCATTTGTGTCCGTTATTCTATTGTAATAAGGAAATTCATTTTTTAAAAGGTTCAGCTATTTGTAGCATTTATGTATTGTTTATGTCCATGTAATTACTGTATGGAACAAATGCATAACTCTATTTTACTTGCAATGAGATAGTGCTTTGGGAAGAATTCTTCTGTTTCCTGGGGTATTTATTACTTTTGCCACATGATTAACAGGACGCAATTAACACAAATGCATTTGGTTCAACCAAGCTCATTTGTCTTTTATCTATTTCACTTAATGCTATGGATGCCACTTGATATCAACTATGTTTAAATGTGAGTGTTTGTTGGAAGTTGGGTTCGAAACGCGTCGACCTTTTGTTTTGTTTTGTGTACTGTATTTCCAAACACTGGTGTAAATATAACAAGCTGGTGCATTTTTACAAATTAATTTAAATTGCTAAGGTTTTGAGCAACATTCGTTGTTATGCACCCTTGTATAATTTCCTTCAAGTCTCACCAGGTTGATTTGTCCTTTGGTAAACTTCAACAAGTTGCAAACAGGCTACCAAAGGAAAGTGTGTTTGATTGTTTGTTCGATGTATGAGGAGTGGTGTTTGAATGTTGTTCTTTAGTTTTCTTGTCTGTCTTCCTGGCAGACGAGTGTAGTGGAGTTTTCCTTCATGTTTTCAAACTTTTTTCTATTATGTGTTCACTTGAATATGTACTCAAATTTGTTGACGGCTTCTGATTCTTGTACACATAAATAATTTCTATACAAGATGTATCTATAATTTTATGAAAAGAAATTGAAATAAATACTATTTATTAGTACTTGCGTGGTTGTTTGAGGTCATCTTCCACGTCACATTCATTGGGCTGAATTATTCATCAGCATTGGCACTTCTTTGTTCACATGATTATCTGGCTCAGCCTTGCTGATTAGAGCCACACCCAGTATTGTTCACAGTGATTTAGCGGGAATCCTCCCGCGAGGTGTTCTGTCACAAATTTTAGGAAGCATATCGTTTTGAATTTTTTACATTTATTCTGGAGCCTAGCTTCGCTAGGTAGGTTTCTTGGGTGTACTTGTCATTATTTGTATGTATTTATTATTATTATTATTTTTTTGACAATGACTGAAAATTACGCTTTCGCGTACAGCGAAGACCATATAAAAAAAACTTTTGAGCGCTCCTCCGCTTTTCGCCTCGGCTTCTTTAAGCGTCACAGCCAAAACGCAAAACGAATCTGACAGACTATTGCGATTAAAGAAAAAACAAATACGGACTGACCTTCATGGCCACTTCTTGTTAGAGCATCTTAAAGCAGGAACAATCCCAGGTGGACTTCAGATTCGGATTATTCCAGTTATTTTTACTGATGACCCCGTATACAAGAAGGGCTACAGTTGCATAGAAACTAAATGCAGCAGAGACCTAATGGTTCTCACAGTTGAAACTGCTCTGAGAATTTCGCAACAACAACTGCAGGAAATAGCCTCACTTGAAACAGAAATCAAGGACAACCAACTAATCACGGATTCTAAAACTTTATTAGAAAAAGTAGAAAAAGAAATCTTGGAGTTCAAAGACTACACCATCAATCAAAAAGGGAATAAATTTGAAAAAGATAGGAGGAATTTCTCTCTGGAAACAGTATACCCATACCTAGTAGCAGATTTTTACACCAGATCAGACTCTAGGAGATTTCTTTCGGATTACCAAGGAAGATCCAGGAATCGATTCATCACTTTTTCGGAAACCTCTTCGTCTTCAGGAGGGGATACAGATAGTAGTGAAGGACGTGAAACTACCAATAAGAGATGGAATGGGCAACAACAACAGGGACCGTCTTCTTTGTTAGGGAGAGGCCAGCAAAGAGCAAGAGGGCATTCCCGGTTCAACAACCAGCCTTGGGAAATGACCACGCGCAGACAGCATTACAAAAACTAACTCCTTCCCCTATTTTCAATCTATCCACACGGATTCTGACAAAGGAGGAAGAAATTGTCCTAGCTAAAGGCTTAACCTTTATTCCTACACGAAGCACGGATTTCATCAAGATGAAAACAGAGGCGATTGAGTTCTGTCGCAAGATAAGACTTAAAATATTTTTTTCTGGAAATGAATTTACCACCACCAATGAAGTCACTGGGTTGAGAAAAAAATCCAATTTCTGCCCGCCTTCGAATAAGGTACCAAAAGAGATAATCACTTTTGAAAGAACAGTTTTGTCTGCCATTTCTAATATGGAGAAAAGATCAAAATTTGTCAAACATAACATTTCCAAGTCTCAACGTGATGCCCTCACCTCGCTAAAAAACGACTCTTCGGTAATTATCAAACAGGCCGACAAAGAGGGTTCGATAGTGGTTTGGGGCACCACCGACTACACCACAGAGGCTCTCAGGCAATTAAACAACCCTATTTGCTACAAACGTATCCCAAAGGATCCCACATCAGAACTCCAAGGCCATTTATTTGATATTCTAGAGAAAGGCTTTCAACAAGGTTTCCTTGGCCCAAAGGAATACAATTTCTTGAAAAATAAACATCCTAGAACTCCGGTTTTTTACATCCTGCCCAAAGTGCACAAAAATGAGACCTCTCCGCCAGGCAGACCTATTGTGTCTGGGTGCGATTCCTTAAATGAACCCATTTCAAAGTATGTAGACTACTTTTTAAAACCATTCATGGAGGAGGTACCATCCTTCCTCCAAGACACTACAGATTTCATCAACAAATTGGAAAATGTCCCATTTACTCTAAAGAAAGACATTTTGGTGACATTAGATGTCAACTCTCTGTATACCCAAATTCCCCAGGACGAAGCTCTGGCCGTCCTCTCTTATTTTTTGGACAAAAGGCCAAGACCGCTACGGGTCCCCACAGAGTTCATCATTGATTTGGCGAGCTTCGCTCTCAAAAAAAACTTTTTTTCATTTGGCAAAGATTTCTTTTTTCAGACAAAAGGTGTAGCGATGGGTTGTCCATTTGCCACGGAATTGGCAGTACTATACATGTCTATGTTCGAAGAGAAATTTATCCATAATAACAATCCATTCAACCAGTACATCACAACTTGGATGAGATTTATCGACGATATTTTTATGACATGGACTGGAGACGAGGAGCAACTCACTCAGTTTTTTGATTGGCTCAATCAGAGATCTCCTGACATCAAGTTTAGTATCAATTCATCTAAAATTAAGATCCCATTTCTTGATGTTGAAGTATTTCCTGTCGAAGGTTGTTTAGCAACGACATTATACACCAAGCCATCTGACAGGAATAAGGCCCTCTTGTTCTCAAGTAACCACCCCAGGAGCTTAAAAGAAAATTTACCATACGGACAGTTCTTGAGAATAAGACGGAACTGCTTCTTCAACGATGATTACAATATTCATGCCAACCATCTCGTTGAAAAACTACGAGACAGAGATTACCTAAAGAAACTGGTCAAATCGGCTAAGAAGAGAGCGCTTTGGACTCCCAGAGAAACTTTGTTAATGAAAAATAAAAAATCTTCTACAGATCGTCAGGTATTTGTCACCACTTTCTGCCCTAACTCAAATCAACTGAAGAAAGTAATCCACCAGAATTGGCTTCTAATTCACAATCTGGATTCCACTTTGAGGGCTGCTCCCTTATTTGCTTTTAAAAGAAAAAAAATGTGGCCAACCACATTGTCAGGGCATCACTGGACAAAGCCCCCCAACCCACACTAAGACAAATGTTTGGCCTTGCGCCCATACAAGGCCACCACAAATGTGGAAATTGTTCTTGTTGCGATCAAACATTTGGAGGAGTTTTATTTTCCCATGGAGGCATTCACTGGAAGCACGAAACTTTCTCTAACTGTAAGACGAAATACGTCATCTATGGCATTTTATGTCCGTGTGAAAAGCTCTATATTGGTAAAACCAATGAGGAGGTTCGCCATCGGATAACGCAGCACAAATCTTGAATAAGGAAAAATGTGGAGACAGCTCCCCTTGTCAATCATTGGCATAAAATGGCACATACTGATCAAGACCTGAGGTGGACGGTGATTTCGAAGGTTGAATGCGGCCACAGAGGAGGTGATCTCGAGTTAAAACTATCACAACGCGAAGCTATGCTAATTTTGAAATTTGACACCTTCATAAATGGCCTCAACGAATTGTCGGAGATCTACAGACTATAATGGTTGAGACTTCAGCTATAATATGCTAGCTGGGCTTGCTCCAGCCCTCTGATTTCTCTTGAGAGATTTAATAAACTGCATTGAGTCCAACTCCACCCCACCTCAAAAGAGATATATATATATATATATATATATTTTTCGTAAAGGATCAATTCTCCACACCTTTGTGGAGGCACTAACCAGCACAACGATTACCCGTTTGGTTCTGTTTGATTTATTCCAATTTCCATCACGAAACTACATTACCCACAATCCTGGGCATCCCACAATCCTTTTCAAGCCCTTTACGGAAGTATTCACTGAGCACTCGCCCGCAATTTACTGCAAACCAAAGCGATGCCCGCCGTGATTCAGGTAACCGCTCAGACTTCGTCTGTCAGCCGCTTCCCAGAAGGTTTTATATGCTTTGGAATACTCCGTTCTAAAACGCATCTTCCTTTTGTGCAGATTCGGCGCCGCCGTCTCCAGGTGCAAGCTCACTTCGCATGACAACGAAGGGACGACTAAGGTATGTTTTTTCCCCACATACCTAACAGCCACATTATGCATCTACCGGACTCGGTGTCATTTTGTAACTTTTCGCATTTCGCCTAAACAGAGCCCCCTCGCCTCATTTCAACTATGAGAGATATCCACTTGAGACCACGAGAAAATTTCCACGTTTCTTTTTAAAGAGACTACCTCCGCCATTAGATGTGAGTACATGGCCTGGACGTAATGACTGTTATGACTCGGATATTTTGCATATTGTTCTATGTTTTCACTGTCAGTGTTAACACAGTCCAATCTTTTGCTTTCTTTAGTTGGCCCCTTGCTTTCTAAGCTTGATTCACGCTGCCACTCTGGTAAGACTTGGCTTCAATTTTTAGCTTTCTGAATGCTGAGGCACTGTTGTTTGTTAAAGGAGGAGTCACACCCTCTCTTTTTCCATCTTCCTTTTAGTGTCTTGGTCCTGAGGAGAACCCCCATTCAAGGATTAGGGGTTCGAAACGCGTCAACCTTTTGTTTTGTTTTGTGTACTGTATTTCCAAACACTGGTGTAAATATAACAAGCTGGGGCATTTTTACAAATTAATTTAAATTGCTAAGGTTTTGAGCAACATTCGTTGTTATGCACCCTTGTATAATTTCCTTCAAGTCTCACCAGGTTGATTTGTCCTTTGGTAAACTTCAACAAGTTGCAAACAGGCTACCAAAGGAAAGTGTGTTTGATTGTTTGTTCGATGTATGAGGAGTGGTGTTTGAATGTTGTTCTTTAGTTTTCTTGTCTGTCTTCCTGGCAGACGAGTGTAGTGGAGTTTTCCTTCATGTTTTCAAACTTTTTTCTACTATGTGTTCACTTGAATATGTACTCAAATTTGTTGACGGCTTCTGATTCTTGTACACATAAATAATTTCTATACAAGATGTATCTATAACTTTATGAAAAGAAATTGAAATAAATATTTATTAGTACTTGCGTGGTTGTTTGAGGTCATCTTCCACGTCACATTCATTGGGCTGAATTATTCATCAGCATTGGCACTTCTTTGTTCACATGGCAGGCCCACTAGAAGCATTTAATTTACAGACCCTGGGCACATGTAGTGCACTTTACTAGGGACATATAAGTAAATTAAATAAGTCAATCAAACCATGTTTAAGGGGAGAGGCGTGCACTTTAACACTGGTTAGAAGTGGTAAAGTGTCCAGAGTTCTAAAACCAACAAAACCAGATCAGCAAAATTATTGGGGGGAAGGCCCCCCTAAGACTGACAGTTATAACACATACAATAAATCAAGACTGCAACATACTTTTCATTTGTCCTAATACCTGACAGCAATCAGTAGATATAACAATTTCACCTCTGTACATGTTCACTTTCGAGCCTCCTTTCCATTTTCTAAATTCTCTTAACTGAATTCCGCTTCCAATATATTGTAACATAGAATTCATGTGTCTCAATTGCTGAATGACTCCTATAAAGACATGATTAATTATCCCAAGATTTCATGACACCAGTTATGTAGTGATTTTATAATCAATATAAACTCTGTTTGCTGAATGCTTGCGGTCTAGCGGTACCAGAATTAGCCCGCATGTTTTGGCGAGAACATATTGGTCAGCATGCTCTCTTGTAAACGAGGGATCAGGAGCTTACATAACAAGCATTGGCATAGCCAATAGGTCTCGCCTTTGGGACCTTATAAGTGTTTAGCCATGCAACAGTTGCATAACTAAATACTTATAAGGTCCCAAAAGCGAGACCTATTGTCTATGCCAAGCGACCATGCGGCTGCGAAAGTGATCACGATCGCGATCAAAGCAGCTGTGCGGCCACGAAAGTGAAAGTACTCGCGTCAAATGCGGCTCGTGCGGCCGCGCACATGACTGTAGGTCTAGGCTGGCCTGGTAGCACTTTTTGGAGCCCTCTCAAAAAGTCTCGCCAGACCAGCGCATGCGCTGGGTCAGGCGAGACCTAAAAAGGTGGTGCTGTTAACAAAAGGATTGTGAAACCTTCACCATTGGCGTTTACCTTTTGGCCCTCTTTTGTGTTCAACCAGGTGAAAGGGGAATCTCATTGTGTCAGGGAGACAGGTGCCATTGTGTATTGTGTATTTAGACTATCGTGTATAGACACGATCATCTAAATGGCTTAAAGGAGGATGCTGAAAAACTCAACTACCTATTTGAACTACCTTGACGTATCCCTGACAAAATATTTTGAACAAACTTAAAGTGAATGAGAAACCACTTAAGTAACAGGAAAAAACATACAGCAAAGTCACCTTTTTGGAGGAAATAAAGAACTAAAATTAAGACAACCAGTGTCATGTATCATCATTATGTTATATACATTAAAACCTAAGGGTGTCAATTCTGAGTTTTCATACTTTATGGGATGCAAAAAATGTTTGATGCTTGAGTCTAACAATGAGCAGTAACACTAGTATTTTTAGCATTCTAATTGTTACTTTTCAGTAGTTGAATGTCTGGTCTAAGAATTTAGTATTACTAACAAGTTCCTCATTTGTGTCCGTTATTCTATTGTAATAAGGAAATTCATTTTTTAAAAGGTTTAGCTATTTGTAGCATTTATGTATAGTTTATGTCCATGTAATTACTGTATGGAACAAATGCATAACTCTATTTTACTTGCAATGAGATAGTGTTTTGGGAAGAATTCTTCTGTTTCCTGGGGTATTTATTACTTTTGCCACATGATTAACAGGACGCAATTAACACAAATGCATTTGGTTCAACCAAGCTCATTTGTCTTTTATCTATTTCACTTAATACTATGGCTGCCACCTGATATCAACTATGTTTAAATGTGAGTGTTTGTTGGAAGTTGGCAGTGAATTGGTTGCCACCTGCTACATTTTAAAAAAATGTATTGCACCATCTGCAATTTATTATGAGCAGTGACCAACAAGTCACATTAGTAATTTTGTACCTTTGATTTGGACTCACACTTTGTGGAGTGATCGTGCTGCTTGAGTCTGTCATTCATCTGTGACTTGGCAGTGCACTTTTGCATTTCTACTTTATATCAAGCTGAAAATGACAAGCATGGCCATGATTTGTCTTTTTTCTACTTCACTTAATACTGTGGATGGCACCTGATATCTGTTAGACCTGTCAGCCTTAGTGTGGTCTTCACCTAAACTTTTTGCCTTCCTCCTCCATTTTTGCTGATCTCATTTTTGCTGGCCTTGGGACTTTGCACACTTTAGCACTGCTATCCAGTGCTAAAGTGCATGTGCTCCCACCTAAAATCATGGTAAGATTAGCTCATCCCCAATTGGCATATCTAATGTGCTTATAAGTACCTAGTAAAGTGGTACTACATATTCGCGGGCCTGTAAATTAAATGCTACTAATGGGCCTGCAGCATTGATTGTCCCAACCACTTAAATAGCTCTTTAAACATGTCTCAATCCCCCATTGCAAGCTGTGTGTGTGCAGCTTTAAACAGTCATTTTGACCTGGCAAAGTGAACATTTTGCCAGGCCCAAGCGTTCCTTTTTAATACATATAAGTCACCGTAGGTTAGATCCCAGGCGGCTGGGTGCAATTTATTTAATAAGTAGGACATGTGCTTATACCATTTTCATGTCTTGGTAGTGAAAAACTCTTACATTTGTTTTGCACCACTGCAAGGCCTACCACTCCCATAGGATGACACTGGAGTTACTTCATTACATTTTATAAGTGTAATATCTTAATGGAAAAAGGTAGCCAATGTATGCTTGGTGTCTCTGGAATACTAATTTAAAATCTTGACTTATGGTGAAGTCTGATTTTAAATTACATTTCTTAAATTGCCACATTCTTGGTGCAGGCCCTAGCATCCCTCATCAATTGGGGAGAGGAGTTGGCCTAACGGCTAGGGCGCTTGACCTCAGACCTGGGGGCACTGGGTTCGAGTCTCGGTAATGACGCTAGACATCCTGTGATTCTGAGCAAATCACTTAATCTCCCCGTGCCTAACAAAAATTAATGTGTGTCCTCATGTAACGTAACTGGTGCTATGTAAAGCGCTCTGATACCTGATTGGATTCGGGTCAAGTTCGCGCTATATAAAACTCTGAAAAAAAAAACAAACGGTAGCCTCGAAGAACTACTCTGCATCGCAGCTTTACAGCTCCTCGGAACCAACTCATTGCTCTGACACATCCTCGACTCTGCACTTCTTATCGCAAACCCTCGTCAACAGGATCTTCTACGTTGATGCTTCAGGACCTCCCTCAGCAGACTCGTCACATCTTGGAACCAATGCATTGCATAAGCTGTATGACATATTGCAGAAAAGTGAATATCTCCAGTTTTACTAATTGGATTTTTGTCATTTTGGTCTTGTTTTACTAAAATATACTGTTTTCTAATTATGTTGTGGTCTTCTTTTGTGGTGGGTTTTCACTATATTACTGTTTGAAGTATACACAAATATTTTACACATGCCTCTGAGCTAAGCCTGACTGCCCTGTGCCAAGCTACCCGAGGGCTGGGCCCCGGTTAGTCTAAGGTTTGCTTGTGACTTCACCCTGAGAAGACTTGTGTTTGCTGCTTGAGATGGGTTTCACCCCCTCAACAGGTAACCCAATTTGTTACTATATCAATTAATTATTTATAAATACAAGTGTTTATTGGACAGTGGCCAGTGAAGAGGTTGATACCTAGTACTTTTTGTTTTGCAGTTTATTGCACCATCTGCGCTTTATTATGAGCAGCAACCAAGAAATCAAATTTTTTATTTTTTTATTTAAAGTTGGACTCCCATTTTGTAGAGTAATTGTGATCAATCAATCAATTAGTTTTTGTATAGTGAGGCTAATGATCCGAGGAGTATCCAAGCGCCTTGCTGCAGTTATCAGTTGAAGAGCCAGGTCTTGGGTCCCTTCCTGAAGTGGATCATTGAGGGTGTGGTGTGTAGGTTCTACTATTCATCTGTGACTTGAGAGTGCTCTTGTGTATTTCGACCTTATATCAAACTGAGAATGGCAAGCATAAGTGTGATGGTCATGTATTATTTAAGTTTTCTGTAGCATGGCCAAGTTTACACTGGCTTTGTGAGGTATTAGGAAATTGAACAAGAACAAGAAAATATCAGTCACATTTTGAGGTGTTACACGAGTTTGTTCACGTTTAGGAATTATAACAAAGGTGGTGGGGAAATGGAGAGGCTAAAAGGGACAAAAAAGGATTTGTCAGATAATGAACATTAAATGTGGGATGAATGCATCATGAGAAGGTGGGTTTTGTGCTTGCATAAAAATGCAACACATGTTTAGTATGTAATTGGTAACAAAGTCATTTCAGATGCCTGAAGCATTTTTGCAAAAGTGTATTCGTATATACATGAATAGTTTTAAAGCCATGCAATTGGTCTGACAGAGACATTTTTTTGGCAGGCTCTTACAATTCTGTACAAGATTGAAGATTTTGATGTGAGTCTGTGCAGCTGAAAAGATATTGAGATTGATATAGTTGGATATGCAGCACCATGTAAGGTGGCTATCAGTCGAAGGACAATGGATTTTGGAGTAGATGTGTTATATTTCACTAGAGGGCACCAGGAGACAGAAGTCATACTCTTGAGCTGAACTGTGACTGAACCCCAACATTGCCAGCATAGAAGAATCTACAAGAAAACAATGTTTTAATAAGGATAACCTTGGGTTGCCTTTGATAGCTTGCCCTAAAAAAGTCAGCCTCAGAGGATATTTGTTGACAAACCGGCCCATACGAATTGATTGCAAAAATAAAAAAATCTAATGGAGAATCCTGGGCACGAATTTCTACAGTTACTGACAAAGACAACATGTCCATCTGAGAATAAAAGGTAAAAGGATTTGTTTAAAAAAATCAAATGTATGAGCTAAGGACAGTCAAACGGGCTGAAGTTAAAAGTAGTACCAAATGAGGGCTCACAAGGTTCAAGTGGATTTGAGAAGACTTTAGCGAACACATTTGGGGGTAGTGAAAAGCACTTAGTGGCACATGGACATATCTTTGTCAAATGCTCCAATAGTCAGAAACCATCAGCTAAGGTGCATGTAATATAGAAAATGGCAAAATTCACAGCAAATATGTTTTCTAAGGCAAAATTATTTTTAGAAGTGCTTTTTTAAGAAGGCCTTTTCTGTATGCCACCACTGTCCTCAGACCTATAAAAGACAATTGTAGGGTTCTCCACAAATACTGTAGACCTCTCTATCTCCCCAGTAGCCCACCAGTTAACAAGGATTTCTGGAAATCGTGCTGCATTGTTTCCTGATACAAGACCTTCTCAGCATTCAACCCCAAGTCTCACTTGAGGCATGTTTCCCAGTAGGCGAGCAGCTATTCCTAGGAAGTCATAACCTCGTATGGACTGTGACAGGTCCTGGGTCCACACCATTTCATGACCATACAAATGCCCTCACATGAAAGGGGGCATATGCACAAGAACACCCTTGCACAGAGACAATTTGTATGTATGAGATTTTAAATGCACCTTAATCAAACCATACAGAGTACCACAGGTACATGTTGCAATGTGTAAAGTCACTGCAAGGATGAAAGTCTAATGCTACTTAAATATCAATTTAAAGATGCAGTTGAGACCAAGAAATACAAGAAAAAATGTTCATGGTGTGCTTTGTTTGTTTTAATTTTCCTGAATGATGGAAATATGAAGAGACCTTTTCTTGTGGAAAGTGATTGGTCCATGAGAGGACACTGGAAGAATGTACTGAAACATGGCCCCACATATGACATGCAGTGTAAAGTTCCTATACTATTAAAACAAATCTTGCATGGGGACAAGAGTAAATGATATCATAGATAATCAACTCTCACACAATTGTAGCAAACGATCTCTCAACCATACATACATACATTCACAATCCCCTCAAGCAGCACAGCTACCACCAGAGGGATCATAGGGATATCAGAAAACCTCGGATGCTTTCTAGGGCTTGACAGAGAATCCAAAAATGAACCATACAACAATTAGAGGATCAGGCTTCACCCTCCTACGGGAGCGTCTCTTGCAAAATTACCAATGTGTTGGTTGGATCTAGAGGCACAAGATGCCTCCAAAGCAATGCAATCTGCGTCATGATGGTCTGACCAATAACTAACTTATTGAACTCAAAAGATATAAACTGGAAAGACTTTGGCTCCTCAGAGTTGTCATTTTCTTAAACAGGAACAGCCTTTGGCTATGCTGATTGGAGGAATTGAGTTTTTAGGCAATGGTTAAGAGCATGGCTAAACAAATGTAGACCAGGGTGCGGTATCACATTTCAGCATTGTGCATTTGTTATCCCATCTGGGCCAAGGGAGCTCTTATCAGTATAGCTGAAACACACATTTTTGTTAAATTCCATTCTTCAAGAGACCAACCAATACTTTCAAGCTGCAAACTATGACTGTAGGGATGCACATGTTTAGAACATAGGGGATCCATTTCTCTGATTGAATAAAAGTTCACTAAATAATAACATCTTTGTTCCAGAGTAGCTGACACCTTTCCTTCCTTTTCATTGCCTCTGCCTTTTGTTACAAGATAGACTGCTATCTTACAATAGTGGTGGTTCACTTCCACAGGTACATCAGCATTAACTGATGATCCATGCTCCCATCCCAGGAAAAAAATGTCCCCTAGGTTTACATATGGACAAAAGAAGGATTAAACATTCATTTCTCTTAGCTTTTAACGAAAAGTGAACATTTAAACTTATTCGATCAGTGAGTTTCAGTCAAATCTGTGATTATGTTGGGAAAATTAACAGCAGACACAACGACCAGCCAAGCATCGTCATTAGCCTTATATATTGTAATTGAAGTGTAGCTGCACTTTAAACTGCTCAGCAGATTCATTTGGCTCTTGGAGCCACAGAGAAATACTTTAGGAGTCTCAGAAAACTAGAATCTGCTTTTGCAATACCTAAAAAACTAGATTTTTTTACTTCCCAAATTATTGCTTCAAAGGTTTTACTTCTCACAAATGCATCAATAAAAATTTGCAAACAATAGAATAGGTAAAGAAAAGGAAGAGGGGAAGTGGTAAAACTAGAGCTGTAATAAGAAAAAATAAAATGTGATATTTTCTGCCAGGTGTATAAGGGAGAATGACGTTGATTTCTTGTTATATCCTCTGCACTGTTTCGTTGTGGATTAATATGGTACGGTAGTATTCAAGGGTTACATTTCGAAACCACACTCACTACAAGTTGAGCAGAATAAGGTAGGATATTTTCCAACTTGGCAAATGCCATTTCCCCAAGGGGAAAAGGAAACCATATTAAATCTTTTTTTTAACAATCTGCATTCTGAATGTTTTGCCTTTATTTCAAGCTTTTCTCCCCAATACATTTCCGCAAGTTTAACACTTATGTAATCTGTCAGAGGAAAAACTGTGATGTTCCGGTTTGCTACGTATAGGGACAATTGTTCTTAAAGTGTGTAGAAATGTAAGCATAAATTAGTATCAGATTTATCTCTGGATTAATAAAGTAGCCATCCCTGTATCAGGCTTCTGTTTTACTTTCTCAAAATAAAGAGTCAAGGAAGGGAATTGGGGACTGTTGCTATCACAGGTCACGTTGTTTTATTCAGTTTTTCTATCGCACTTCCTTTCCTGCCACTGGTATGTAGCACTTTCCACATGACTCTGGCATTTCACATCATCGGATTAAGGTGGTCAGGTATCTCTGTGCTTTGTCTGTGTATGCTATGTTACAATTGTTGTTCCTATTGGTTTGGTTTGTTTGTATTATTAGGCTAGGGGTGACTTGCTTCCCAAGGGTGAATGGTTGTATTTTCCAGCTGTTACATTGCAGGTAATTGCTGTGATATTTTTATAGATGGAATGCCTTAATAGGAACACCATGTGCAGCACTTAGAACCCACATCCAAGTGATTCAGATTCAGCCATACATACTCTCAAGGCTGATAACTACTATATCACTTGGTATGTACTGCAGAATGAACTGTGACAGCATGTAAAATCAGTATTATTGAAAGTAAATGTGGCCAACAAATATCACATTTTGTTGCACAATATTTACACCTGAGATCTCCAATTACACAAATGTGCACAAGGTCAGGTTAAAATGGACCTCATGATTTTACAAGAAGACCATCATAGCTGTTCCTAGGACATCATTGCCCTTGTCTGTTTGTTACACATGCACCTCACTGCTTAACACTTACCTCTTTTGGAGATACCTTTCCTTTATTCAATTCTATTGGTATTCGAACAATGTATTAGCTTCACACTTCCCATTCATGGCAATGGAAACAAAATCATTTAAGCAACTAAAATGTTATTTATTTTATGGGCAATATTTTTATTGAGCATTTCTGAACGTTCAACTGTAATCTACTGTTGATCAACATTACTCGATACAGAGGTATAATTCGCCTACAAGTCTGAACATGGCTTACAATATCATTGTAGTATCATTCAGCGAATACACCGTTAGGTGTGTATGAAACAAGTAAACCAAACAACGAACCCAAGCGAGATCAACAATGGGGTGACCCTCTCCGTTTATCTTCGTGTGTGTTATGGGGTGGCTGATGTATCTTTGTGGGCGGTGCGAGGAACGAGTAGCCTAGGAGTATGCCAATTAATGGTGTGGCGTGAGCCAGATTGTATGTGGCCTTCCAGCAGTTGTAGTGATCGCGATGCACTCATCCAGTCGGGTTCCTCTGTCATGTTCTTTGGGCCTCGGTTTCAGTGAAGCTGGCTACTATTTCTTGCCATTTCTCCACCAGGGGTTTCCAGCGTATCCCTTTGTAATCCACTAGGCATAGAAAATTCCCTCTGCCAGAGCCCAGCTTTCAACATTTCCCTTCCACCGACTATGCTGTGGGACCTCTGGTGACTTCCAGTGTCGGGCAATGTGCCTACGGGCTATGCCTAGCACCACTGGCTGCAGGCCTTTTGTATAGGCCCAGGAGGCATATCTCCACATCATACAGAGCCTGCCGATCTAGTGTGCGTGGCAAGTTTGCAGTGACTAGTGATTACTGAGCATCGTAAGACCCTATGAGTGATATCCCCGTCCACAGCGTTTATGTTGCACCATTTCAAAACAAGTGTGTAGGTGTGTTCCAGTATCTGTTTTCATTTCTTCCCCACCGATAGTCAACCTAATATGATCTCTCATCGGGCGCGCATGCTCGATAGGTTATCCAGATTCATTGCAACCATCGTCTTATATAGCCTGGAGGTGAGATGGCTTCCCCCACCGAAGGTTTGAATAGTTTACAATAAATCATGTGTGGGTGGTTCTGGGACTAAATTCCCAAGAAGTATAAATGTGTCAGTGCCACAAAAACCAGGAATTGAGTTTCTGGAAAGTTAGATTCGTTGGTCAAATGCTCTAGATTGCAGAAAGTATCATCCGTGTAACAGTCCCCCAATGTCATCAACTCCGCAGCTGGCAACTCCTCCATCCATCTGGTGGTGAAGAAGCCCCACCAGTGCCGGCGCGTGTAGTGTATGACGACTAAGTCATTTAAGTGTGCTCTTCCAACAAAGGAGGCTATGGCCATTGGTGGCAACTTCTTTAAGGGATGTAACTTCTTTCCCATGAGCAAAGCTATGAGGGCGCCCTCCCTGCGCTCCTCACCAAACAACCACCGTTCTTCCACACCAGTCCCAGCCAACCAGCGGGCCGACCACTGCAAACTAGAATGTTATCTTAGGAAACCAGGAGGTGACCAAAGACCATGACTGACTAATACTTACAATAGCTTTGCAATTGTAGTGGCAATTTTGTCCAGAGGCAAATAAGCTTTTGTTAGTATTAACGAAATAGGAAAAATGACTTCAGGAGTTTTATTAAATTTACACTATAATATCTAAGATATTTGAAAGTTTGTGATATTTCAAATGATTTTTCTCCTAATATAGCCGGGGTGTCTAAACAGACTCTCCATGGCAATGTCTGTCTTCTAATGTTAGAGGCTGCACACAATACAATTTCTCAAGACCATCTATCTATAGACCACAGCTGCCTGAGTTTCCTTAAACAAGCGAATTCTCTTCAGAAGGGAGGGACAGACCACAGCTGTAAATATGCACAATTTGTCTCAGGAATAACATCAGATTTGCATACCTAGAGTTTTTGCAGATACATCAATTTCTCGGTGAAAACAAAAATAAAGGGCTGTTTGGCAGGAAACCGAGAGGAAGGATGAGGGCTGTAATTCATTCTGAGGGATGTTGTTCTCTTTCATGAAATTTACATTGGTAATTTTTTGCTAACAGGACCTGCTTATGAGTGCTCTGGGGGTAATTTGGTATTTATTGCACCACGAAAATCCGGCACAATGGAGTTCGGAATTTAACAGGTGTTATAACTACCACATAATTGAAGTGTTTTCAAGTAATGGTGATTTACGTGTGGATTTTGGTGCAACAGGCACCAGAATCTGCATTGCCCTGTAATTATTTGGCCTTTTCCCCATTAAGTTCTGGCAGGTTTGACCGGCCAAAATTTATCAGACGGTGTGGCTTTTAGCGCTCGTGCTGGCTACTAGTGGGATACATTATGCACAACTCACAATTCAGAGCCCTATGCTAATAGAAGTTTGTTCATGTGTCAGGCATATCCAGGACACACTCCCCGTTTGTGGGCTAGGCGGGATGAATAAGGCCCATTCACTCTTTTAACAGCAGTCAGTGTTCTGCCTACCAGACATGTAAATGCAGATCATGAAAGAAGACAAAGGGTGTGTTTTGAGTAAGCATGCACTTAGTATGCTACTAAAATAATAAGAAATGTACAATGTTTTGCTGATCAGACGTTAAAAAGACCTATACATTCCCTAAAGACTGAGGATTGGGGTTCCAAACATAACTATTACCAGGGGGCTCAACTACGCTACCTGGGGGCATATGTATCAACCGAATTTTTAATCGCAAACGCTCGATTCGCAAAAAACAGCGTTTGCGATTAAAAATTCGCAAAACGGGATGTATGAGGCAAATTCTCATCGCAAATTTAAGGAATCGCTAATTTAGCGATTTCTTAAGTTTGCGTAAGCATTTAAGAAATCGCAAATTGCGATTTCTTAAATAATATGTAGCACGCACCAAAGCATTGCGAATTATCCTTAAGAAATCGCAAATTACCACCAACTTCTAGTTGGTGGTAATTTGCGATTTCTGTTAAAAATGCAATTTTTGTAATTTTACAAAGTGCCACGTGGCGCACATACATGCCCTTAGGACATGTATGTGCGCCATATGCACACACATGCTCATTTCAGGGGTGCATCAGGGTGTCATCATGACACCCTTGCACCTTTGAAATTATTCTCAAATTGCGATTAGCAAATTGCGAATCGCAATTTGAGAATTACTTCCCATTCATTCCTATGGGTCTCCTGGCCCATAGAAATGAATGGGAAGGTAATCTTTAATTGCGATTTTGCAATTTGCTAATCGCAATTAAGGAATTTTAAGAAATCGAGAAGTTTTGCGATTTTTTAAATACATCCTGTTTTGCAATTCTCAAATAGCGATTCTTTAAAAATCGCTATTTGAGAATCGCAAATGGAGATGTTGATACATATGCCCCCTGGTTCAGTAGACCTGGAAAGAAAGGTACAAGTGCATGCTGGACACACATTAAGTAGGGTACTACTGTGGGAATTCCCCTGGTCCCTTTGACACATAGACACTCTAACCTGTATATCTCTCTGGTAATGATAGCGACTCTCAAAATCTGGAAGTAAATAGTGGTCAGAAGCAGGTTTGCTACTTTCCCACCACCATTCACCCTTCTATGGGGTAATAAGAAATTCACCCTGGTTGCTAAACATAGTCCGTTGGTGCATGGAGCTCAGGTGGGTGCCGCTTTAGAGGCATGTCAAGGGATGGGCGGGTGATAAGTTAAAACATTTGGCAAAGCTAAAGGAGACTTCGGTTTGCCAGAAGATGAGAGGTTGGGGCCACTAGGGCGATCACCACATTTGAGAACGTTTTGCTGAATTATGAATCAGGGGCCCAGATCACTTTTCACATTTACAAGATCTTTGATGGCCCCAAATCAGATGAGACATTCCTCTATTAGAAGGCACGGGAGAAAGAGCTTCAGACAAAACTAGAAAGGAAACTATGGTGAGATATACTGACAAGGGCAAATATCTTTGCAAGGAATGCAGGAGGGAAGGAGACACTGCTCAAAATACGATCTGGGTGACCATGGAGCTCTCCTATGTGGGACGGAATGTGGACAGGTAGGGACAACCACCTACCTACTGTGGTCCTGCCCTTGATTGACAGTGTTCTGGATGGATATCCTGAGGGAAATGAGAAGGGGCACCAGCTGGCATAGTGAGTGGAAGTTATATTATTGGGAAACGCATCAGAACCAATCTACCCACTCCACTCGAGAAAAGAAAGGCAGCTACACACATTCACCTAGCAGCTAAGCAATATATCCTGCTCTTATGGGGGTCCCCACACACTCCCCCAGACACCACGTGACTCTACAAACTGTGGCAAGCACTAGGTATGGAATACAATGTCCAAAACAACTCAGGGTACATAAAGGAAATACAAAACTCACTGGGGCCATCTCCTCACTTGCGTATCATTCATAACATGACCAATACTGTAAAAAATATATCATTACACAATCTTTGATATGACAATAAGTTATGTAGGTGGCTTCTGGGAGCAGCTGATAAGACTGTACCAGTAAAGTTAGCAAAAATGCAGAAAGGGAAGACATCATTTCCTTGGTATACCCACGAACTTAAAAGTTGAAAGATCATCTGCAGAAAGGCGGAGCGCCTCTGGAGGACAGATTATGATAACTTAAAGAAAATTCTATACAATCTCTCCATTCAAGGATATAAGGAGGCAATAATAGCTGCCAAAAAACATTTTTTCACAGCCAAAATTAAGGATGCGGGTAATTCCACCAGAGAACTGTTTAAAACAGTGAACTCGTTGATTAAACCCCAACAAGTCAGCATTTTCAAGCCAGACCGAAATTTCTGGAATGCCCTTGCGGAACATTTCCAAGAGAAGTTTAAAAGAATTTATGATACATTTTCGAATACTATACATCCTCGGGATACGTCGGTGCCCTCCACACAGTTTTCGAACAGGCTGATCAGCTTTCAGCCGATGAGTAAAGAGGTGGTTAATAACATCTTGCTTTCTCTGAAATCTGGAGCCCCGACGACCCCTGTCCACCTTCCTTTATGCATCGAGCAGCGGATCCAATCTGTGAATATCTTACACCTCTTTTGAATCAAATTATAAAATCTGGACAGTATCCCGCTATCTGGAAACGGGCAGCTATCAATCACCTTTTAAACAAGCATTTGCAATGCAATAGGTCTTGCATATACGCGAGTTTGAGGGGGAACAACCTTTACAACGCAACTGTTACAACGCACTACACTTACAACGCATTTTTTACAACGCATAATCCATTACAACGCACTACACTTACAACGCATGACACTACAACGCATTTTTAAAAACTACCTTTACAACGCATTCCATTACAACGCCTACCATTACAACGCATAATATTACACTACACTATCTAACACTTACCCTACTGTTGCACCCCCTGGAGTTAGAATAGTAATTTTTACCCCTATACTATCCAACACTTACCCTACTGTTGCACCCCCTGGAGTTAGAATAGTAATTTTTACCCCTATACTATCCAACACTTACCCTACTGTTGCACCCCCTGGAGTTAGAATAGTAATTTTTACCCCTATACTATCCAACACTTACCCTACTGTTGCACCCCCTGGAGTTAGAATAGTAATTTTTACCCCTATACTATCCAACACTTACCCTACTGTTGCACCCCCTGGAGTTAGAATAGTAATTTTTACCCCTATACTATCCAACACTTACCCTACTGTTGCACCCCCTGGAGTTAGAATAGCAATTTTTACCCCTATACTATCCAACACTTACCCTACTGTTGCACCCCCTGGAGTTAGAATAGCAATTTTTACCCCTATACTATCCAACACTTACCCTACTGTTGCACCCCCTGGAGTTAGAATAGTAATTTTTACCCCTATACTATCCAACACTTACCCTACTGTTGCACCCCCTGGAGTTAGAATAGCAATTTTTACCCCTACACTATCCAACACTTACCCTACTGTTGCACCCCCTGGAGTTAGAAAAGTAATTTTTACCCCTATACTATCTAATACTTACCTTAAATGCAATGTAATATTATGCGTTGTAATGGTATGCGTTGTAAAGGTAGTTTTTAAAAATGCGTTGTAGTGTCATGCGTTGTAAGTGTAGTGCGTTGTAATGGATTATGCGTTGTAAAAAATGCGTTGTAAGTGCATGCGTTGTAAAAGTGTGCGTTGTAACGTCATACATCCGAGTTTGAGCTATTAACATTGTAAATTACAATGACTTTTATTTTTGTTTTAGTTTTTAAAACATAAATAAAAGGCATTGTCATTTACAATGCCAATAGCTTAAACTCCTGTAAATGCGAGACCTATTGCATTGCAAATGCTTGTTTAAATTGCTTCCCTCGCCCAGGGGTGACACTGGACGTGCGAGGCTGCTGGTAACCACAGCGCTGCGGGGTATGGAGGCGGAGACGAGCTCTGCCTTCTATTGTGAGGCTGTAAAGGACCCCGCGGCCATGCCCCCTCTGGCCGCCGGGGGAAGAGGGCTGAAGTCTTTGAAGACCCAGGAGCTGGTGTGGAAGTGGGGACGCGAGTTAATCTCCACCTCCCCCATCAAAGACCCAGGTGAAGACCCAAGGAAGGGGCGCAGGGCCGCGCTGCAAGCTAGAACCGGCCCGTTTGACCAGTCTGAGAGGAAGGGGTCGGCCGTGGGGGAGGGAGGGCACTGGTGTATATTCACTTCCCCATCGAAGACCCCGGGGCAAGACTGAAGGAAGGGGCTAGAACCAGCCAATTTCACAAGTCTGAAAGGAAGGTGACGGCCGCTGCAGGCGGACTGCCATAGGCACCCGGGGGTTGGTTGATACTAGTTAAGTTTAGCTCCCCGAAAGCGCGCACGCTGTAGTGTGTAGCATAAACTAGGCCTGTAGCACATTAAATGGCTTGTAAGATAGCTCCGCGGCTAGTATCTGCAGTAGATCGGTGTAGTCTGCCGGACACGAGTTCGAGTCCGCAGTTTCTTTCACAGATTTAAAAGCGGGCTCTCCAACGAGTGCCTCGCATTACCAAGACTCATTACAGCGCTAAGAAGGGATTGCGTGTAGAGTGCGATGCATACTGCCACGTGCTCTTTGGTGCAAGCGTTGCACGGCTTGTGCTTTAGTGCACCGTTGTGTTGGGTCGGTTGTAAGCTGCCCAATGTTACAGTGCTCGGAGCCAGCCCCCCGTTTAGAAACCCTCCCCCACTGCAAACCTCCCTGTTTAAAAACTCGGATACTTTGGCCGTCTACAGAATCCGCTTTCAGCCTGACTTGGCAATTAAAGCGCTTTGCCGGACCCAGGAGGGGCGGGGGGGAAAGGCTATATTGAAATAAGGCCGCGGCCGCTCTGATGTCCTCAGTGGCCGCGCGGCTCACTGAGGACATCAAAGCGGCCGTGATCGTGATCAGGCAGTGGTTTTCAGGCTGCCAAATGGTACGCACTCCCGGCGCACATGAACTGTATTTGGAGGCCTGAAAAGCACTCGTTTGCACTTCCAGATCCCCCTTTAACAAAAGCTCTCGCGAGAGCAGCGCTAAAGCGCTGTCTCAGGCGAGACCTAAAAACCAAATTTGGATCCGGGTAACAACTATCGCCCTATTGCCGGCCTTCCTTTTGCAGCCAAGGTTCTGGAGAAATACCTGAATAAAATGCTCACAGCCTATTTAGACACTAATGGCTTGTTAGACCCTTCCCAACATGGTTTCCGGCCACGACATTCGACAGAATCAGCTCTGGTTAAGGCAGCCGAAGAGATTCGCAGAGCTGTGGATAGTGGTGGAAAGGCGATCTTGGTACTCCTTGACCTGTCAGCCGCCTTTGATACCGTCAACCATATGGCTCTGGCGCAGCGGCTGAGGGAGATTGGGATAGGAGGACCAGCCCTGTCTCTTCTGGTCTCCTTTATCGGAAACAGGGAGCAGAAGCTGTTCTGGGACGGTATGACATCGGATGGCTTCCTCCTTCCTTGCGGTGTTCCACAGGGGTCAGCCCTATTTCCTACGCTGTTCAACCTGTACGTGACACCTTTAGCTGACCTCGTCAGGAAACATGGCTTTGTTTTGGTCTCGTATGCCGATGATTCCCAACTTGTTCTATCTACCAACAATCAGCTCGGAACCATAGCAGGCAGATTTAATTCCTGCCTTACAGAGATCATGTCCTGGATGGGTCAGAATTATTTAAAGATAAATACAGATAAAACAGAAGTGATGGAGTTCGGGCCAGGTCTGCCCCTGAGGAATAAATTATGGTGACCATCAGAGGCCGGAGAATGTCCGTCCCCAGTAGAGAAGGGTAGAAATTTGGGCGTCCTCTTTGACAATAAACTTAATTTGGGGGCCCAAGTTAACAGTCTTGTGTCCTCCTGCTTTCTCCTCCTGAAGACACTGAGAAAAATCTTTCCTTTCATTCCATCAGAATTACAAAAAATAGTGATGGTGGCTCTTTTTATTTCTAAGTTGGATTACTCCAATGCCTTGTTTCTGGGGATCGATAAATGTCAACTGTCGAAACTGCAATCACTACAGAACGCAGCAGCTAGGCTTCTGCTGGGTTTAAGTAGAGGACAGCCAACTTCAACAGAGATACGATCTCTCCATTGGCTGCCTATAAAACAACGTATAGAATTCAAGGCGCTTACATATGTGCATAAGGCAATTTATGGCGTGCTACAGAGGACCTAGAAAATTTCTTTGTACCCTATGTTCCTGCACGCCCCCTTAGATCAGCTACTCAGGGTCTTGTTAGAGTCCCAAAAATCAGAAGAGTACGCTGGGGCGGTCGAACGATTACAAACTGTGCGACCAGGCTGTGGAACAACTTGCCTCAGGCTATGACATTGCAATCCGACCTTCAGGTATTTAGGAAAGGATTAAAAACTCGACTATTTGAAACCATATGAGTGATCTTCCGTATGTCCCCTGTTACTACACCTCAGCGCCAAGACGCCTCGGCATTCGAGCGCTTTAGAAACATATAAACATAAACATAAACATAACAATTGGTGGAAAGTCCAGGTTTTTAAGGCACATGTGAACTGCATCAAATTTGTGATTGCCGTAAGGTTGGGTGGGAGGTGATTCCAAAGTCTTGGGGCACAGTAGGAGAAGCTGCAGCCACCACTTGTGAATTTCCTCACCCTGCCACTGAGAAGTCTGACAGCATAAGCAAGGATAGATGGACCAAGTGTCACCAGTACTAACTCGACCTCAGGAGGACGACAGCTGGTAAAATCGCTTTATGGGAGCTTGTTTCCAGGAATTGTGAAATGTAAAATATCTTGATACACATACATATTTTCACTGCTTTCCTCCAATGCTAATTTCTTCCTCGGATCACCAGTTGACTAGAATTTCAGGTATTCTGTGGAGAAACACGAGAGCACCTTTGTATTTTAAGTGCACTCCTCTCTGTACACTGGGTCCTTTTTAGGTCTCGCCTGGCGTTAGCAGCGCGCATTCGCTGCCCTCGCCATGCGAGTGCCTTTTGGAATCGATACAGATTCCAAACTGACTTAAAGCCACGCCCTTGTTTTCAATTGGCACGCGTCAACGTTTATGTTAATCGCTGACTCGTGATTGAAAACCGGGCTTTTAGGTTACCACCTTGTCCACTTTAAGGACGGCCCATGTGGACAAGTTCAAGCCATCTTGTTTTGTAAATGGAGACGTAGGCACACGTCCGCCTCTTTGGAATTCTCCACAGCTCGCCGCCGGCACTCGCAGACACATAGTCCTCCGCTCACTCCAGCCCCGCACACACCGTACAAAGCGTTCTCCATAACTCCTCCTTTCAGACACCCTGTTCTGCCCAGCTTATGCTCTCACTGATCTGTGTACAGTGCATCAGACTCGCGCACACCATATTGTAGACAGGGGCGTAGTTGCCAACGGTGCATCAGGTGCAGTGGTACCGGGAACCAGTGAATTATATTTACAATCGCGATGGCCCCACCTCCCATCTATTTTTTGTAGGCATGGGAGACTAAGTGATTTGCCCAGATCACAGTACGCCAAGACTCGTTGGAACAGGGGCGCAGCTGCTGTTTGAGAAATAAAGGCGTCACCCCTCTAACCAACGTCTTGACTTCCGATGGTTGTTCTTGACTGACTCTTTTCCCCAATTAGGTCCTTATTATTATTTATTATTTATATGGCGCACGAATCATCCCCAAGGGGATCTCTCAGCGCCCGGGAAGCAGGCATCTTCATGCAGAAATATTCAGTTAAATGGCCAAGTTTTTAGGTGTTTCTTAAAGATAATCAAGGTGGGACAAGACCGCAGATCTTCTGGCAACGCATTCCAATATTTGGGAGCCAGATGGGAAAAGGCTCGGCCACCCATCTTAACTTTTTTAATTCTCCGCGTTTGAAGGAGCTTTTGGCTACTGGATCTTAGCTGTCTTACCGGGGTGTACCATTCAAATGTCTTAGGTATTTAGGTCCCCGTCCATAGAGTGCTTTAAAAACTAGGCATAAAAGTTTGAAAACTGCTCTTTTTCTAATAGGAAGCCAATGTAACTCTCTCAATAACGGTAGAGATGGAGTATGCGCTGGTTTATTCAATGCTAGGCGTGCCGCCTTATTTTGAACGACTTGTAGTTTAGAGAGCAGGTCCTCCCTCATCCCCACTAGGAGAGCGTTTCCTTAATCTAGTCTACTGACTAGAAGTGCCTGTATCAGGACCCTTCTAGTGGAGAGAGGAATCCAAGGGAAAATCTTTTTTAATATGCGCATCAGTCCAAAACACTTGCCTGATAGAGTCTTAACATGCTCCTCCATGGATAGATTATTATCCATTAAAATGCCCAGATTTTTTACCCATTTTTTTGGGGTGGGAGATTCTCCAAGTTTCCCAGGCCACCACTCCTCTGTCCACAAGTCCCCCGCTTTACCAAACAATAAGATCTCAGTTTTGTTGAAATTAAGTTGCAGGTAGTTCTTTCTCATCCATGTGGCTATTTTTAGCATACAACGCTTAAATCTGTCTCTGGTCACCGTGGGGTCCTTCTCCATGGGGACTATCACCTGCGTATCGTCCGCATAAGAGATGGTTTGGAACCCACAAGATTTTATGACGGTGGCCAGAGATGACACATAGATATTGAACAGGGTGGGGCTTAAAATGGAGCCTTGAGGTACACCCTTGTCCACCATTGTAGTCTGGGAAACAAGGGTGTCCACTTGTACACATTGAGATCTATCCGATAGGAAACTCTGCTGCCACTCTAATGCCATCCCTGTGACACCATTCTCTCGCAGTTTATCTAATAAGATTCTGTGAGAGATGATGTCAAAGGCTGCTGACAGATCTAAAAGGACCAACATTGTAGGGGTCCCTTCGTCTAGCAGCAGCCTGATAGTATCTGTTACCTCTGTCAAGGCAGACTCCGTGCTGTATCCAGCACGGAAGCCCGACTGCGAGGAGTCCAAAAGATCGTACTGTTCCAGATAGTCTGAAAGTTGTTGGTTGACCAGGGCCTCCATTATTTTTGAGCAGCCAGGAAGAAGAGAAATAGGTCTGTAGTTTTGTAAGCGCAATCTGCTGAGGGCTTCTAGGGCAGAGGTTTAATAAATGCCTTCTTCCATTTTGATGGAAAGGAGGAGGTTACTAAAGCGAGATTTCAGATTTCACTAATTGGATTTACCAACTCCATTGCTAGGTCAGAAATGATGTGGGGGGGGAGCCACATCAGACGGGTAGCCTTACTTAGTATGTTTCAGCAGTGGTAGAACTTGCTCTGTAGTAATAGTTGCAAAGGTCTCCAGTCTCGGTAGGGAGGAATTATCTGGGATTAGGATGTCTTCCCTGTTCTCCAATCCCTGCTCAAAGGAGTCATAGATATTGTCTATCTTACTTTTGAAACACTTGGCAAGCTCATCGCAGAATTCCTGTGTGGGGGGGCAAGCAAGATTGCCGGCTCTTGGAGTAGTGAACTCCTAAGAATCCTAAAGAGTTCTTTGGAAGAACACTTTGCCTCATCTATTTGTGTGGCTAGAAATGTTCGCCTTGCTATGTTGCAGTTCTTAAGGTGCATCCTATGTACTATATTATAGGCCAATCTGTCTTCCCCAAGTTTTGGTTTCCTCCATTTGCTTTCTCTAACTCTGCAAGCAGCTTTCTCCGCCTTTAAGCTATCAGAGTACCATGGAGCCAGGCTAGTTCTATCATGGATTATCGATGTTTTGTTCGGGGCAATAATATCAAAAGCCCTTATTATCTCTGACTCCACTTTGCTTAAAGCTTCATTGATGTCATTAAAATCACTAAGTAGCGGAGGAGAGAATACTGTACCAAATATTTTTTACGCTATTTTCCTCCATTGTCTGCGCGTAACTTTCCGCGCTTGCGGCTGACCTAGACATTTAGGGGCAGAAAAGTAAAAGCTCAAGGCCATGTGGTCCGACCAACTTACTGCTTGTGGTGGTTCTATAATAAGACTGGAAATATTTGTAAAAATATTATCAAGTGTAGGACCTGCTGTATGTGTCAGATTAAATACTCTAGGAAAGAGGTCTAACGTTGCCATAACTGCCAGCAGATCAACTGTATCAGTATTGGTATCAATGTCAAAATGAAAGTTAAAATCACCTAAAAGAAAAAAAAATTCTGTTTGCAGGACATATGGGGCAAGTGTTTCCAATAGTGAGGCACAAAAGGCCTTCTTATTTTCCCCCAGAGGGTGATACACTACTGCTCCTATTACTTTATAGCCTTAAATCAGTTGCTTTTTCTTGGATGCCCTGGCCTCTCCTTTGCCCTTCACCTGTGGCTCTAGGCATCAAAGCCGAGAACAAATAAACAATATCTACTTAATGCAATGTCTAGGGCGTATTGAACGCTATTATTGTCTGATTCGTTTGAGAAGTCTGTCAGGGCAGAGCCGTAAAGCATCCTTCACACTGTGTCGGAAGTGGAATCTACCACGGGGGTGTGGGTGGTAATTAAAGTAAAGCGCATTTTGTGTAAATAAGCGTATGTGTGCGTGCCCGGGCAGCATTTAGATTTGTGTACACTGTTCATGTGGGTGCATTTATATGCACTGTTCTTTTGTGGTGTGCGCCTGTGTTGTTGATGTTTGTGCGCAAATTCAAGAACCTGCAAGGCACCCATGGCTGAAAGTAAAAACTGTTAAAGAGCCCCACACGAGTGAGGTGGACCCCATAGTGTGTTTGTATCGAGAGCATGAAGCGAGGAGTTGTTGGGGACAGGCACTGGAAGATGCAAGCTGCGAGATATGAGGGGTCCGAGAGGTGAAGGAGACTGAAGACAGGCCCAAAGCGGCTCTGTGTTCGATACATTCCCCAATGGGATTGTGCACACGGAAATAATACATTGCGTAAGATAAAATACTGCTCTGCAAAGATCGACGTATGCAAAAGTAATCAATGAGGATTTATATTGGTATGTAAATTCTGTTGGGAAAACAATATTCAGACATTGGAATCCATAATGGATTTGATGAAGGACAAAGTTTAGTCATAAGCACTATGTATAGTTTCCTTCACCTACATACATATACGCCCATAACTGTATTGTCCTCACATATTGATGTCTCTGTCCACCCACCCGTCTATTATTTAATGGCTCTTTTCTGCACTTTACAATCCAGCTCACATGTTAGTTTCCCAGAAGCGTGTCTCAACTCCATTCCTCTCTTGCTGGTTCTCATTTATTTTTCTTCCAACGCCCTCTCTGTTTCTCCCTTACTCACCTGCCTTGATGCATGCTGCACACGCCTCATCACCTTCCCGCCTGCTCTTCTCCATGCATCCCATGTACTGGGAGGTCAGCAGTCCTTTGTGATGTATTAGAGTCAGTAAATAGAAGATCGATATCATACCAATAACAAGCATTAAAAATGCAATAGCTCTCGCCTTTCATTAGGTTAAAGCCATTTGCTTTGCTATACAATACCAGTAGCAAAGCAAATGGCTTTAAGTTAATCAAAGGCGAGACCTATTGCATTTTCAATGCTTGTTCCTAAGCAAGTGCTGAATTATCATAAATCCCTGAAATTCTTTTTAGTTCAAAGGCAAATAAAACATTGGCATTACAGGTACGACAACATCAAAAGAATGATGTGGTTATAAGGCCTGCAGGTTACCTAGAATCAACAATGACTGGTGACCTTCGACCAGCTATTGTTACAATGAGGCATCCAAAATACATCCCACCTTCATGGCACTGCTGAGGTAAGGATCAAAGGTCTGTTATGGGCATGCCAAACCTCAAAACAATCCACGACGTATATAGGAGCTAAATCATTTATAATATTTCATGCACTGCTAGAGACGTATCACTCTTGTATGAAAGGGCATAACACACACAATGGAAAGATTAAGAGCCTTATTTTAAATTTTATGAATGGCAATGTCTCTTATCAGGGTGGCGGAGAAGATTACCTCCACAATCCTGATGGACTGCTGTCTGTCAAATTGAGAGACAACTGCTGGCCTATTGGTCATCTCTGTACATCGAAGGGAACAGCAGTCATGGTGGTTCTTTCTATGGTACCAAAAGTGTGGTGGATATCCTCCTTCTATTTTAACAGCTGCCCATCAAACAGTTAAAAAAAAATGTTTTTCGAAAACAAACTTTTAAAGTAGAAGTTTGTTTTGGAAAAACAAACATCTAATGACCCCCTTGCGTTGGGAGTTTCTTCCAAGGGTGTAGAGGGTCATTATTGTTTTTTTCCAGATTTTTCCTGGGGGTGATGGTCAGAAAAAAATAATATTACATTGCCCACCCTATTTAGAGCAGGCAGTGTAATGTCCTTCCTCTGATGGCTTTGCTCTTTAAATTGGGCGAGTGGACCGAGGGTTTGGGAGACAGGGTACTCTGTGGCATATGCGACAGGGCACCCTGCCCACCCAACTCTAAATCAGGCCATTAGACATAAATACTCCTATTTTACACCCCAAAGTTAGCAAAATCCGGGAGGGAGTGTGCCAAGAGATTCTTCCTCAATGAATCGCCAGCTGACATTATCAAACCATCAACCTTACTGCCCAAAGCGCATGCCCCGGCTGCACAAGAATGTGATGCCGATAATGAACCACCTGGGAGGATTCTATCTGCGGCGGATTCAGCCTGGCAAAACCGGGGCCATCTGACTGGCTCAATCTTTCTCAGAGTACACCCCAGGAATCTGCAACTTAACTTCTCTGTGTATCTTGTCCCCATGCAACCGTTAAAAAAAGGCCTAAAATGCCTCTTTATCGTGAAACATCCTCCACGTGGACCACCCTACGCCCCTAAGTATATTGGGGTTATCTGGAAGACACTCTCTGCTCCCATGCCCCAAACATGTTGCTTCATTGAAGTCACTGTACATGTTTCTCTGTCAGGCCAATAATGTAAGCTACATCCCTGCTGTGTAATAAACTGTTATGAAGTATATACTAAATTCTGTATTAAAGTTATGCTATATTTATATTTCTTCACTGAGCTCTGTAAAGAACACTGATACCTTCCAGGGCCTTGTTTGCACTAAACAAAACTATAAATGAATAAATAAATATAATACCAAATATTAATTCTTATGAACTCCACGGAATAATGCAATGCTGTTTCAGTTAAAATATTTTCAATTGTGCAAAAGCTGCCCAGCGAGACATATTTATGGATTGGTCTTCAAAATCATTATAGCGAATGTACATGGATGTTCCTACTTGGTGATGAACATTTCATGACAGCAGGAGTGGGAAAATATGGATGTGAGTGGTTGTGTAAGATTAGATTACTTTTGTTATCTGACCAAGAATAGAACACGGTTGGAGAATGCTTTTCATCAGCAAGAAGTGTGAAGCGATGTATTGAAGAAACACGTGTTAGTGACAAGTGCAGACTCGGAAAAGATTTTTGGTTGATGGAAAGTAGAGCACTAAAAGTAGTGCTGCTATTCATATGCAGAAACACAATGGTGAAAAGCTGGCCGGGTTCGAAAATATAGTGAATGTTACACAAAGTGCACAAAACAATTTTATACATAATTAAAAACAAGCATTTGCACCACTATATCTGAGTTGAATGTGTTAATGGACGTCCCATTAGCACATATAGCCAGACAAAGAAACACAAAGCTATTAAAGGGGGTATGGCAAACCTTGTCTTCCACGCAGTGTTGTTTTTGTTTCTATGTCAAATACAGATTGGTTACCAATATAGCTTTAGTACAATCCATTTTTAATTTCCATGAAACAGGGATAAGGCATAGTTTATAATTAATACTGCCTTGCACCACCTAACCTTCAGTTGAAGTAGGAATAAAAACAGAACGGTATCGAAAATATACAACCTTTCATTTCTAGGACACAAAAACAAAAAGAAATAACAGAAAGAAAATACCCAGCCCAGATGGAACAAGATCCTTATACAGTTACCTCATACAGTTCAATGCAAGCAGTGCACTGGAGGTAGAAAGATACATCCAAAAAACCAACAGTGTGTTGTAAACAAAAGGTTAGTTTGACAGCTGCCCTGTCAACACATATCTTAAACATCAATGTCTTTAAATCTTAATGTTCATATGGGAAGTAATGAGACCATAAATACGCGACCTACATGTTCCTACTTCACAGACCCCACATATTGATGATAACTACTACACTGAGACATAAAAAGTAGTACAGTACATCTTAACTGTGCACTCAAAGCAGCAGAGGGATAAATATAGAAACTCCTTGGATATGAATACTTTTATGATTTAACTACCAACTGTACATTGCTATCAGAATTCACACATTTTTTTTCTCAAAATCCAACGGGAGCCGTACATTTTTATCACCATCTCGACCAGTGACCAAATACACAAGGATATGAGGGACTGTGGTAGAAATGGGTAAGAGAGAAAAACACATGACTACAAAACTCTGACTCGTCTCTTCTATTGATCAATGATGTGCATAGGATGTAGTGGATATCTACATGCAAAGCAATATATTAAGTAACTTGTTAAAGAAGCTTCTATTCTCAACTGTAATAGTGAATGGATATACCATAACAATATCTCAGTGTAACCAACTCTCTGTACTTTTCTGTGGAACTAGTAATGTTTGAAATTAAAACAGACAAGGAACAAGTATGTACCAATATCAATTGGTAACATGAGATTTGCCAGTAAAAAATGTTTTCATTCACTTGTTTTAGAAATAATTTAAACATCCATAGATTTCAAATATATTCTTTTTATTTAATTTACTGGCTGTAGCAGTGAAAACTGTAATTTGATCTGTCAAATAAACCCTTTTGATAGGTAAAACCTCACTTTGAAATATTAATAAGTCACCCCTATGTAAGCCTCGTTAGCCCACAAGGCAGTGTGCATGGTATTTAAAGGTAGGACAGGAAAAATGTAATGTTAACATGTCCTTACAGTGACTAGCACCCAAAAGCTATTTTTCATTGTGGCAGGTCTAGCTGTCCTATATAGAAAACCAGAGTACACATTAAAAGTCCTAATACTGTATCTCGGTAATGGGACTGGCTAGAAAAATATTTACACAACTATTTGCATAGTTATTCAAAATCCAATTCAATGGTGAAGTCAGATTTTTAATAAGTATTAAGGAAAGTAAGTTACTTTTTCCCTAATTGAACTTCCTGGAAGCTAAATTTACATTTGTTCCCCCGCTTTTGTCAGCCAGTAATTAGCATTTGTCAGGTGTGAAAAAGGTATGAAAGTGCATCCAAGAGCAAACAATAGGCTGGCCTGAATGGAAAGAGATGACACCTCTGAACCTGACGGAATGTGCAGGGTGGGGCTGTGAGCATCGTAATTGACATTTCAGTGCCAAATCCTGCTTGAATGTCAAATTGTGCTTGACAGGTCTGCTGAGTTTAAATATAAAACTTGGGGGCATACTTGAAAGGAAGGGAAACCGGATACCAAAACAATTCTTGTGTATCTACTGTCTTGTTACTGGAAAACTTTAGTTTTGTTCTACCAGACTTCTGTTTCGGCGTTTATGCCTGTGGCTCCCACTGTTACTTTTTTTGGAGGGTGAGGGGGATGTAAGCCCGGCCTTGGGAGCACTTGCATTTTTCTCCCTGAAAATAATTGGGCTGAAGCTGATGAAGGTATTATAATCCTATACGCAGGGTGTTTCATATTACTAAGGCGGTGCCTCTAATAAAATATTCCTAGTTACACTTCTTTGCCCATGCCTAGTTACACTTCTTTGCCCATGCCTTTTTTTGAGTACCTTCTCAAACTTTTTTATTCCACTTACAGTGCTAGATAGCACCCATATGCATGTCGGCCCCATTGCTAAAGTGTTTCTGCACTTGAAGAATATTTGCATGCACTTCAATTTCGACCCATGTCATACGTGCCAACACACCTGTCTCAGCAGGGTGAATCATGATTTTTTACATCACATACAGCTTTATTTTTGCTGCCTCCTCCCTAAAACTGCCTCCAAATCAATGCAAGTAAAATAAATTCCTCTGATGTTTTTTTTTTAAACATCCCTCTTTCTTGCTTCTAAATGTTCGCATTATGCAGTATATGGTGTTTTACTTCCCTGTGCTCAAGGAGAGAGCAGGCCTGTCTGGAAATGTGTGTGCACTGAAAGAAATGTGTACTGGAAGTACATATGATTCAAATACAAATGTCAATACTTAATATTACTTAGTGTGTTTAATAGACAGGACAACTGTACTTTCCTGATTTTCCATTGGTGTAAAATGCATTTGGAAAAAAACGAAACTATTAACGAGTCTAACAAAATTAATCCGGCATCTTCCGCTTACTTTTGGAGTGTTGGAATGTGGGGATCCAGTGAAATATGGAGGTCATCTCCATTAACATTCCATCAGTTAAGCACAACGTTTACAGCTACAGGCATGTCACTTACAAATAATCAACATCATGCTATGAGTCTAATTAGTTTAACTGAAGCCAACATGCCCTTCAACATTAAATGCATTAAAGTGCTTGGTGCGCGGCTCCCCAGGGAGCCACGGCGCACAGTTTGGGAACCACTGCACTAGCTTGTGGCAGGTAGAAACATGGTACTTCCGGGCAGCCACTTCAGGACACTCCTGGACCTGCGGAAGATAAGAAGAGGACAGAACTTGCTGTCTGTGACCTGAGAAGAGCCCTATAGGACTGTACCTGCTATCTCTTGTACGCAGGGCAAAGAAGGTCGACTCCAAGGGTCATAAGGTGGGCATCCGGTTTAAAGCTACAGGGACACAATAGGCTACAAGAAGCCTTTTCCTACAACCACCTGGCTGATCAGTGGCAACTGGATCTGAACTAGCCATTCCTGTTTCGCCTCTGCCTGACACCCTGTAAATCTCGAAGGTTCTCCCCTGAGGCCCTAGGGGCTTTAGAAACATAACCCTGTGGTGGATTGGGACTTAAAGGTCAGAAGGTAAAATCTTTGACCAGGACGAACCTGTTTGGTGTATCTTGTATTCGCTCCATCGCCGTCAGCATAGAATTGCACCTATGTTCCAGTCCATAACGACTATTAACTATCATTACCACTTTATTTTTTTTGGTGCTATTCCTACCTCAAATTCATATCTCCAATTCCCCTTAGGTGGTTTTTGTTATTTTGTTTATTCAATTATACTCTAGTTTTTTTAATATGGCTATGGATATTTATTGTTTTGCATAACAACTTGTTTTACTGTTTTGGTACTGCATAAATACTTTACACATTGCTCTAAGTTAAGTCTGTCTGCTTTGTGCCATTGCTAGCAGGGAGAGTGCTCAGGGTAATTTGGTGATTTCAAGGGTTCACCCTGACATGGGTTGTGGTTTATTCCTTGAGATGGGTAGTTCCTCGCACCAAGTAATAATCCAATGTCTTACAGTCACCCACACAAGGTGGCATGCTTCATTATCAGGGTTGGTCCTCATCTGTAACTGTGCTTGTTACTGGCGGGCTCACCTTGAGCTCTTTTTAGAGTATTTTTGTGTGTGTGAGGGGGCTTCCACCTGAAGATGTCCTCATAAGTCACTTAACAGGGTCTGGGCTGATAAAATGTTATTCGTTTATTTAATTGTTCTACCAATTCAAGGTTAAAATTACAAGACAGGAGATAGTTTATTAGGTGCCTAACCATTCGTTAGCTGAATGGCAATATATTTCTGCCCCTTTTATATTTGCCACTCGATAATGGGGCATGCATCAGTACCACAAAGACCCTTAATTGCCATCTCAACTCTAATCCCTAGTTCTGTAGCCTGATTAGTAAGGGTAAAAGGGTGAAATGCCAACACAAAACCTGTATGCCAGAATAACACAGGAACATGGAGGTTTCTCCAAGACTGATAGTATCTAACATAACAATTCTGAGGGAAAAGCTGACTAGTACCCATTACAGATCTTAGAGACAGATCATTATATTCCTGTAGCCCACATCATTCAGCTCAAGCATCTCCTCCTCTTCATAAAACAATAATCAGAAGCAATCCTCTGCTTGATGTCGCCTTTAAGAGGGAGGCTTCCAGAGACACCGTTGATAGAGCAGAGATGTTATCATTCATCTATTTACGACAATTTTACATAGAAATTGATTATGACAATATTTTACATGAAAATGACAAAATGTGTGTTAGGTTTCCATGTATCAAGAAATACAGCAATGAAGTTCTGATTTAGGTACTGCATCGTAAAAGAATGCAGAATGTTAAAAGTAGATTTCTGACAACACCTAACAATCAATGAGCTGATCTGAAAATGCATCATTATATTGACATATGTTCTTATGCTTAGATAAATTTGGTAAATAAACGATAACAGAGAAAATTTCTATGTAAGAATAAAATTGCTTCATGTGTTAGAAAACGGTGAATAACCCTAGAATGTGGAACGTGAGCACTGACATTGACAAGAAAAGTAGGTGTTACATGAAGGTGTGTTATGATTTGCACTTTGTAAAACTTCATATCTGATGTGCCTTTGAATTCCGTATGATGTATTAACATATAGCATGTAAAAGAGACTTACAAAATTATATGTGAAGTGATAGTGAATGTTAAAAAAATTTATGAGTGCCCTTTACTTACATGAAATAATTAAGAACTCATATTGAAGTGATATTAATACACTTAGTTGAAGGATTTATGCACTATTTCATGTAATGCAAGATTCATATTTGAACACAATTTCAGTGTGTATAAGCTCCATTTCATGAAGGCCTCAAACTTGATTCCTTTTGTAGTATGAACGTATGAACTGAATAGTCTGAAGCCTATGTGAACCTTTCGTAAAGTTTTCACTTGTGTTCTAACACTCAATCCCTCTTTCACGTTTGTAGCTTACTTGACTAGTCTTGCAACAAATGTGTTACTTCTTAGAGCACATGCTTGGGAATAGACTGACAAGGGATGAGAGCATGAACTCACCAACTTCCTAAATGCCACAACCAATCGTATGACTAAATTACAGAGATCCTAAGGAAATTGCGAGTAATGGATTACTCAGTCTTGCTGGATTTGTATACTTTCACCCACTACATCATCTCATCCTATCGGGGGCAACCAATAGGACAGAGTGGTTCGACAAATTTGATGATGTCAAGGGGAGTAAACCTGGAATCAATGGAGTATAATTGCCTATATTTTGAAATTAGTGTCACAAAATAGACTTGGAAATGGAATTTATAGATGGATAAACGTGAATAACAGGGTTGTATGTCACTGAGGCATCAAATAAACAATGAGAGGAAGAAAACATTCCTTTTATTCACATTTTGCCTACTGACAATTTTATGTTATTTATGTCATCTGACTCTGCTGTGAATCCCTTTGCAGGGGTAGAGGATTTTGGGGGACATATAAAATGTGTTCTACCTTCTCCACCCCAAATATAAAATGAATGCCACTCACCCTCACAAACTTCTGAATTTACTACCCCCCCAACCCAGTGCCTAATTTGAGCCGGTGGTCCGGTGCTTTGCACCGGCAATAATTTGCCAACACCGATACATATGACAGTCTGTCACATGGTAGAGCTGTTTGTCTAAGTTAAAGATGAGCACACAACAGTTGCTTATTAATTAAACAAATATTTAAAAGAACTAATACCTGCTCCTAGTCATTCTTATAGCTTTGGGGTCCTGGAATAGTCTGAATTGTCAATCTTGTAGGAGTGTGATGGTTAGTAGTTGTGTTGGTACTGTCATTGGCGGGGGTGGCAGGGGCAATGGGTGGTGCAAGCTGTAGTGGCCTCCCAAGGAGGGCCCCGGCACTTCTTTTTTTTTTTTTTTTTTTTTACAAATTAAGCACTGCCCCAACCACACTGAAAACAACTTGGTCTTCTGCCAACTGTTCACACCACCCACCTAATTTCCATCCACTTCCACCAAATCCTTCCTATAGACCAGAGGTCTTCAAACTTTTGGATGCCGAGAACCCCTGTCAAAACTTTTCAGACAGGAAGTCCCCCTCCTTACAAAAAGTTCTAGAACTTAGTACTCCTCATAATTAGGGCTCCCTGTTTTCCGTTTTTACGAATTTTTATGGATAACTAGAGACAGAAAACATTGTACATCCTGTCTGTATCTTTTAAAAGTGGAAAAATACAGACAATTGTCTACTTTTGGGTGACTCTCTATGCTGAGATTATTGACTTTCAGGCCAGTAGCTGTACTGATTGCCAGCTTAGGGAGTTGTAAAGCTCACTGAGATTTGCTTAAATTAATTGTTGCATTTCTCAACAGGTATTTGTGCTATTATGCCAATTGTTTTATGTGTGTATTATATTATTTTGGCAGTGTAATTTGCTAAAACGTGACAGGCATCAAAGTATGAGTGCACGTCTATCTGTTAAGTAAATGTGGAAATATACGAGTTATCACATCATCTGTTCACAAAACACAAAATAAATATGGATAAATACCAATAAGATGGGCACAATATAAATATGGATAAATACCAATAAGATGGACAAAAAATAAATATGGATAAATACAGACAGCAAGAGACTGGTTTGAGTAGAAAATGTTTCTCAGCAATTCTTTTTAAGCATGACCCACTCTCCTACTACCCTCCTTTAGCCTCACTGCTACAACTGAAACCTGCCTCCTAGTCCTTACTTTCTCTGTCTCAGGGATGCTACCCTCAGAGATTAGGACCTGGGCCACAGCCCACAAAGTAGCCACAAACAATGCAGCATCTAGGATAGACTCACCTACCCATCTCTGTTTCTCAGGGTCCATGCCAACCGCCACTGCTTCTTGCCCTCCCCAGGTTTCATTCTGCCCTATCAATAAAATTTGGGATGCAAACCACCACCTGCTTACTCCTCATGGACAACCTCCATACTACCAGGAGGTGCTATGGAGCAGGCCACCCAGTTCCTGCCTCTTCAGGGTCACACCTTCTCCAGGGAACCACATTGCATCCCTCTTTACTGAGAGGCCAGCCTCAGAAGCCAGCCTTAGAGTGCCACAAAGAACCCTAGTATCCATAGGGACGCTAAATTACACTATGCTACCAGGTCACTATGGATCTAGATCTCAGAATAAAGGACAAACACCATGGCATTTATTAACTAAAGTATGCATTGACGGGTGCATAACACAAAGCAAGAAAGCATACAGGCCTTTAAAAAGTAAGCAGATTGACAATAACTTTTGTGTAGCCTTTCAGCATGCAAGCACCCTTACAAAACATTAGTAAAAGAGTGTCCATGCATCCACTTTCAAGCTTTCATTTTTACAAATTATTGTTATCAGGTGCAGCAATCCAACTGATCTTAAACATTGGAGGACTACAATTCACAGAGAACAATACTTTGTTCAAATAAACAGGCAGAACAGGAAACACTGTGTAGAGACCAGGTTCTACATGAAGTTTGAGGCAAATTAAAAAATTGTTCAATCCACCTGTTCTCCAGAAAACCATTAATGTCAAAACATAGTTTCCCTGGTTAATATGTTGGATAATAATGGAAGGGGAGACCTTGTGGAATGGCGGTCCCACTGGAAGGGTGAGAGGGCAAGACCCACCCAAGAGATCCCCAGTGTGGGAGAGACACTCCTTACACCAGAAGGAGACCTTGTAGAACAGAGCCAGGCCTGGCAGACCCACTGGAGGGGTCAGAAGGCAGGACTCACCTGAGAGAGCTCCAGTGTGGGAGAGACACACCTTACTCACAACAGAGGGAGACCTTGTCTAAGACAGAGCTAGGTCTTGACCACTGGAGGAGCGAGGGGACAGGACCCACATGATCCTGATGGTGGGAAATGCACTTCTATAGTGAAACAGAGAGTCATGCCTGCCCTGGACATGATGGCAGCGGGAGGAGTGGGAGGACAGGTGTAGAGAAAACAAATCCGTAAGTGAAGAAGCCACCTGAAGGAAATTAAGGGAGAGGAGACAGGAAGTTCGAAAAGGAGGTAAGGGCGGAATATACCACCACCCCCTGCCATGAACAATCTTCTAATCAGAAATAGAGCGAAGGGAGCACCAGGGCTTTCCATGGTGGAAGCTGCACATTTGACAACATTATATGGGTCACGTCAGCAGCAGGAAAAAAGTGAAAGAAAAGAAATGAGAATAAAAGACAAAGATGTGTGAAAGGAGAGACGAGGTTTCGAGCAGAGGTTGGAAGAGAATGAGAATGTGTGAAAATTGTACTTTAACACAGTATCAGCTCAGGTACTAATAACATATTTAGAGAATGTTTAGATAGTCATAAAAACACAGTGCTGAGATTTTGGTGTTATCAAGCAAAGTATAAAAGGTCTGAAAGCACAGCCAAGGCAAGTCAGCAGGTACCTGGCTGAACCTATGAGAACTGCTCTCCAGCCTGCGTTCACTCTTCGAATCTCGTGCTATTGGTTGTGTGACTTACTTTAGCAGAGGAATCCCAAAGATAGCAGTGGGGAAAGGGTGGGCGTGAATTTTTGGAGTTAAGAAAGTGTGTGTGTGTGCGGATATGCTTGTGTGTGGGTCTGAGGGGATAAAAGCCAGAGGTGGTGGAGGAGGTGGGGCAGAGGCAGTCTACTTACAAGTTCCACGAAGTTGCGGTTGCCGTGGAAATCAGGAAACAGCCACAAATTATATATGGCCGTGTCAACATTGTGATATGGTGTGACCCATTATTAGTGATAGGATGCTGATCTTTGTAGTCTGCCAAATCCTCCTTTGACACAGGCATTAGTCAGTCAACCAAGGCTCATTGAGGGCTCGATACATCCTTAGTACAGAAGTGTGTGCTAAATTAATGGTAATCTTATTGAATAGTTCACTGCTAGTGATCACAAATTATCTCCCGTGCACACACATTGTTCAATGTTTGCAATTCATCAACATAATGCCTGCAAACATTTTCATGCATAAAAAATATATACAAACTAGTCCCCACCTGCCGCAGGCCAATGCTGTTAGGGCCAGATTTACTAACATTTGACATAGCGCAACACAGCAAGATAACTTGCTGAGTGGAGGTGTGCTGCATCAAATAGGGAGCAGGAATGCACCATATTTACTAAGATATGGTGCCTTCCTGCTCTCTCTGCGCTGGTGCACAGTGTGCAGCCTAGCGCCAATGCAGGCACCCTTGCCCCATGGTGCAACGGCTACGTTACAAGCAGGATTGTTTTTGTGTAGGAACGGACACCTTCCTGCACAAAAATAATCATCAGAGGCATTTCCTCTTTCTAGAAAGAGGAAATAACGTAGAAAAACAAACATATTTCTCTTCATTATGCCGCTGTTGGGATGGGGTAGCATTGTGATGCATTCCCAATTTTACTGCCCGTAGTAAACCTGGGGATTTGCCAAAATCCATGGGTGGATGCGTAGGATCACCATCCCAACGAGGAGTAACACAATGCAGCAATTTGGGTTGCCTTGCGTTACTCTGGTTTAACTAAGCCATGCAAGGTGGCTTTGCATTGCTTAGTAAATATCACATAAGCCCTTGCGTTTCCTTGTGTAGCATTAGTTGAAGCAATCCAACGCTGGGGCTTAATAAATCTGGGCCTGAGTTTAGAAGATTAGAGCAGCAGACATCTTCCCTCAGTGCAGTAACAGCACCAAAAAACATATTAATGTTGCCACAAGCCAAGTGCTGTACATAGAAAATCAAGTTGGGCTACCACCTTGAGAGTGAAGGGTGGGAACACCAATAGACACCCTCCCTTCTTAAGGCACAGTAATTGAGTACCTAAGGGGCACCTCATGTGGATTTTAAAGAACCAATTAAAATCAGGGAGCCCATAAACTGTTCTCTGAATACAAAAATGGGTGGGAGCTTGATCGAATGAAGTGAGAAAATGGCAGAAATAGTATAGTTGCATAGCTGGTTGGGTAACCTTTGTCCTTACACTACTTGTGGTCATTATGCCTCATCGAGCAGAGAATTACTGTGTGGAATGATTTTTCCGCTCATAGAGTCACACATAATTCGCTATTCTATGGAAATTTTCTACATACTTTTCCCAACTGTTTTGAGCAGGAGGTAAATGTATGCAGGTGGTGTGTGAGATGGGGTGAGAAAGGAGAGGGAGTAGGAGGGAGGGAAACACTTTTTTTTCTAGCAGGGGAAAGTATTGTATGCTTCTAAAATGCGGAATGAAGCTTCGCTGCTACTGTCATCAAAGTCTTATGCGATTTTTCCAGCAGGTTTTACCGGTCCGAAAAATCGGGTCATGTTCTTTCACATCCAGTAAAACTGGGTGCGAAAAAACCTAACAAGTAGTCATCAGGTAGAGCGCAATTAACGCATAAAAGCATGCATTAATATTGTTCCATTCACTTGTAATCAGGCCCTATGTAGAACAACTTCTGCTGGATCTTAGCTACTGAAAAGCAGAAAATTAGGTTTTCTGCTTAGACTCTAAGCAGAAAACATAATTTTCTGCTTTTCAGTAGCTAAGATCCACGAAGAAGGAGCACGAAAAGAACACCAGCTGGAAAAAACACAGCAGCAGCAACGACGACGAGGAAGTCAAGGAAATGCAGCAGGAGTGAAAGGCAGCAGGAACAACAAAACATTGAAACACTGCAGACCATTCCCCAGGAGCATATTTCCTGGTGTTCAATCTGCAAATACTCTGATTGGAGGACAATCACTGATGACGCTATCTGCTTTCACGATGTCCTCCAATCAGAGAGCGCCTGAAGATGCCACATTATTCGGTATCCAAAACGAAGAGCAAACATTTTGGATTCCAGATTCAGGCAGTTCCAGGCAAAAGTTTTGGGCGACGGGACTGCGCAACCCCCTTTCTAGGACTCCACGCCCCCCTGGGGGTCGTGCCCCACAGATTGAAGACCCCTGCTATAGACACACCCCTCACCCAAAATTGAAAAAAGAATGCCTGGACTCCTGTCAAAAGCGCCTTCTCTCTCCCTCCACATCCAAAGCTGCGCTCACAGCTCTGGCATTGAGAGCGAGAGCCGGTGCCACACGTCAGCAGCTCTGTGACAGTTGCTGGTCAATGAGGCATGGTATTCCCATGGAGTGTGTAAAACGTGCTCCCACTGACATCCCCTCTGACTGACAGTCTCAAAGAAACTGAAAATATACATCTTCTAAGCTTCTTCTAAAAACCTTCTGGGGAACTGGACCTCCTGTGCAAAGTCACTCCGGTAGGAGGGTGGGACCTAGCACATTGGTGGACCAGCCATGACCTTTGCCCGTAGGCTCATTACGGGGTACTTAGAAGAGCAATAAATGTATGTCATTTTAGTTTATGTCAGGAATGGCTATGTATTAGATAACATGTTAAGGCTAGCCAGCTGAAATGATGTACATATTCATGCATATACAAATTTTTGGTGTATCGATGTAGTGGATTGAAGGACAGTTCTTTTCTGCGTATTGTAGATATTGTACATATGATATTTTGATGTTTTTGGGTATGTTTGAATAAAATGCGACCCGTAACCCAAGACATGGTGTTGATGTTGATTTATGCCTCGGGGTAAAATGGAGGGCTTGGGACCCTAAGGGGGGTAAGGTGTATTTATGGAGAGGGGACTCGGAAATACCTGGCCATATAAAAATATACATCTTCTAAGCTGCGCGCAGTGGCGTAACACAGGCCCCTGCAGTGCAAGGGGGGGGGGGGTAAGCTCCAGGGGCCCCCTCAGCACAGAATACTCTGGGCGGAGAGCTCCTGACTGAGCAGAGAGGTGGGCACTCCACGTACCCTGCAGGGGGGCCCTCTCAAGTTTTGTTACGCCAGTAGCTGCGCGTTATCAGTTCATCTGCTAGGTAGTGCCCAGAAGCGAATCAGTATTCTAGCAGACATTTCCCATTGCGGCATACTGTAATACATTCATTGATGCCCTCATGGGGTAGTTTAAGCATGAATAGCTAACAAGTAGCCCGATTTACGACGGTACTTACATGTAATAAAGATACGAGTGCGGAGTCCCTGCACTCGGGGCGCACTCTCCTGCAGTGCGCTGTGCGGAGACTCCAAACTCAACCACCAAGGGGATCCCACACTCGTAACTTGACTACACATAAGTACCACCCTGAATCGGCCCAAAGTTGCAGAATCAAATTCAATCGCTTTTACTAGATGGAGACACCTGAAACATTTCAAACTAGACTTCCCAACCCAAAATAATGTAAAAGACAGACCAGAATACTGAGAACCATGAGCCACGGCCCTGCCTCGTCCGTGGACAATGAACGGGCATTATTTCACAGTCACCACTAAGACACATGAGAATCCGGAAGGGGTCCTTCTGAGAACACGTCCATCAGGGGGGAATGAATACTGACAGGAAGGTAGTCCCAATCTATGAGCGAGAGGATGGATGGCTAATATGCATTCACAGCGACATTTTGTTTTATCAATTCTCGCGACAGTTGTGCTAAGCAGCGGGCAAACCACAGATACTCCTGCTTCACAGCTGCTAATCAACACTCGAAGGGCACCTTAGGGAAATCTGAGCGGAACCATTGATTTTCGCTTTCTTTAATCATAACCACCGAGTCATTTTAATTCAGATGGCTTTGCAATGTACCTTGCACGCTACTTTATTCCAAACCGTTCCGAATTATTTTCTTAAGGGGACAAAGGATATTATGAAACTGCAAGTCCTTTGGAGGAAGAGTGGGAGTTGGATGTGACATACAATATCTCCCACCGGAACTGTCACTTTAATGAGGTTTTTTTCTCCATGAATGTAAGGCCTCCTGTTTCAGTTGCAGAGATGGTTATCTGCTCGGGAGTTTAGGGATGTGATTATTGGCAGCTGAACGCTGTAATTGCACTTTCATTTGCACGAAAACCCTACCTCACCAGATGACACTTCCGTGAGGGGAACGGATTCCAGCACCAGGGTCTCTCGCTCCAGCTGTGCGGGAAACGGCACCGGGCACTGAAGGGACTACATCCCCCAGAGTCCCCAGCGAGGCGCCATCCATTTGCATCATCTAGGAGCGCCGGAGGTCTTTAAAACCAACAGGGACCTCACGCAGCGCGGGACGCGCGCGGGCGAAGCCCGGGCCAAGGGCGGGCCCGTCCTTGCCCGTCACTGCCTGGACCAGACTGGACTGGGCCATCCCTCTGACACTTCTAAGTGCTCACCGCCAGGAAGGTAGATTTGCACTGTATTTTGTCATTTGTGATATGAGTAGTAGTTTGTATTGCATACGTATGATTCGAGGTTGCTGATCCCTTAGGCTGATAACGTGAAAAGCTGTATTGAGACGTAACACTTGGACTATCATCACAACATATCACCAACACTGCCCTGGGACTGTATCCTGTCATAGGGGTGTACACAGTGCCTGATGGCAGGCAGGGGGAAGCGTTTGGGAGGGGGCGGGTCTGTGTCTGGCACTATGGATCATTTCATCACAAGAGCGGTCTCGGTTTTAGAACAAGAAATAGCTATTACCGAGCGCCGGTTATCTGCCGAGCTAAGTCAAGCTAGACGTTCCTCTTTAGGCTTACTTGCCATAGCAAAATCCCCTAAGAACCCTGTATTGCAGGGTGCGGAAGCTACTGGGCATCAGATGGATAAAGCAGTTAGCTCCATTACAATAGTCAATCAGAATGATACAAATGACACAAATGATCCCCCGAGAGAGGCTCCCCTTACAGTCACTAGTGCTCTGATTCACACCCAATCTGCCTCTAGTCATCCACAGACAAGAGCCCAAAAGAAGGGTAGTAACAGTGTAGCATGTAAGAGGAAGAGAGTAGGGCTATCACAGGGCGGGAGATCAGCAAAGCATACTAATATCGCGACTGGCCCACCAGCAAAGTCTGGTTTGGTTCAGTCTGTCGATATCACTATTGGTGATAAAACTGACAATGGACATCAGGATCAGCCCCAACATAATGACCTGATCCCCCAGATCGAACAAATAGTCCGTTCCCTGCTATCACCACTTTTGGATAGGGTAAAGGTGGTTTCTGACAAAGTAGATCGTCTTGAGCAGACAATTTTAGATAATTTTTGCTCATTAAAAAATGTTATTAAATTAGCCACCAAGGACTGTGTTAATCCCATTAAGGTGACCCATACCCTTCCTGCCCTGCCACTTTCTTCCCCCAAAACTGTTATACCCCCTATAGTCGACTCTGGGACAGTTCCACCCAGACCCCCGATAGCAGACAACACTAGCACCCAGGGTAGTACCCAGGATAGGGATCGCTCAAAGGACCTACCCGGAACCAAAGTGGATAGCAGGTCTTCACACAAAGGTTCAAACATAGTCTATGGAGATAGGATAACTAAACCCTCCAAATCTTCGAATGTCTGCATTCATTTACCTCCTGAATCTATTCCCTATGTTGCTGTTTTATCCGGCGTTCCGGAATTAAAGAGCGACACAGAGGAATCTTATCAACAACTTAAAAATAAAGTCATCTTCTGGCTCAATCAAAAGAGACCTATCCCGAACTTTGTGGACGGGAAAATTCTCTTTGCCAGAAGAGTTAGTTGGGTTGGTCCCAGACCAAAAAATGTCCAAGGGGATTGTATTATCATTAATTTCAGGGATACCCGAGTTGTGCGCATCATCTGTGACCATCCACTTAGTTGGGACAGGTCAGAAATAAGGGTCCATGATTTAAGGCATTTCTATAATCCTCACCTTAACACCCCCGAAAGCCTTGTTCAATCCCAGGATAGGACCGGACCCAACCCAAACTTTGTAATGCCTCCCACTCAGAGTATCGATAACACATACCACCTGGAAGCATCAGCCTGACCGGGCCTAGAGGGGCCTTTCTTTAATCTGTCACCCTTTGTTGATAACCCACCAACAAGATCTGAGGGAAAGGGTGTAGATGTCTGTGTGTCGCACGATTTGTCCGACAGAAAAAACACCTGTAAAATTTTAAGTTGGAATGTTGCCGGCACCAGACTTAAAAGCCAGGATGATCTATGGATTGGTTATGTTGTGTCCCACGATATTATCGCCCTACAGGAAACCTGGGACACATCAAACAATCTCTTTTTGGACGGGTTTGTTCACTTCTATATCCCAGCAACACCTAGCTTGGCGGGGAGGGCCAAGGGGGGCCTTGCCTTGCTCGTTTCTCTGAACCTGAAAGGATCCGCCAAACAGGTTGATTCTGGCTCCCAACATTGTTTAGTAGTAGAATTAGTGGTGGCAAAATCTCCTTCTCTACTCTTGATAAATTTTTATAATTCTAAAGACAGTGTCAGTCCAAATTACCATCTAGAATCTGTGGGGGAGGTTCTGGATAAATATAGAGCTCTACACAATAATTTTGAGGTAATTTTAATGGGCGATTTTAATATCCATCCGTGCAGTCTAGGTTGCATTTTGGATGACGAGGAGGGTTCTTCCAACGCTTCACACACATACTTCGAACATACTAAATCAGGTGAGGCTTTGGAGAGCCTACTGGCCACCTCAGATCTCTCTGAACCTGGTCACTGCACGGTGGGGCAGAGACCGTTTACCTTTAAAGGCCCGGATTCAGGGTCAGTCATCGATTACATTTTTGTTTCCTCTTTGCTTCTTGTTTTGATTTTAAACTACAGGGTGGAGGACTCCGCATTTAGTGATCACAATCCAGTGATAGTGGAGGCCGCTTCGGATGGGTTATTGGCATTTAAAGAGCCTAGTATCTTGGGACCTAGAGCCCTGATAGTAAAAGATCAGGGCAGGAGGGTAAAATGGGCTCAGGTGTCCCCGATCTCTTTTTGTCAAGATGTACTGGCTAAAGTTAAACCGGAGATGGACATATGCCTAGACCATGCCAACTCCAACTCTAGCATTGTTGAGGCTTTTGCCATCATTTGTCAACATATAAATGCGGCCCTCCTGACCAAACCCAAGGCAGGACGTGCCATAGGGAAAAAATGGTTCAACACCAACTGTATTAAGGCCCATTCTGCTCTTTTGAAGGCAATAAAAGGCAAACCAAGAAACAGACCTCTAATTGCCTCTTTGCGGAAACAGTACAAATTGGCCATCAAAGCACGTAAAAATGAGATCCAGGAAGAAGCCTGGAACAATTTGCTGTTACCGGACACCTTGCGGGACAGTTCCAAATTCTGGGGATTGATAAATCACCCCTTTTTTTCCGATAGTGGGAATCAGACTTTAGAATGTAGCATACCTGATGAACAGTGGCTAACCCACTTCGGAAAAATTTATAGTTCTGCCTCGCATGGGAATTCAGAGGAGTTGTCAGCCTTAAATCAGGTTGGTCCTGTTTCGGCCTTCAGGGTGGAGGAGGTGGAAAAAGCCATCCAAGAGACATCGAAGAGTAAGGCACCAGGCCCTGACGGCGTCCCGGCTGACCTATATAGGTCCGCACCTAAACTATGGGCCAAATTATTAACTAATGTTTTTAATGTTGCAAGACACAAGTATATCCCTGAGTCCTGGGCGACATCCACTATCATACCAATTTTTAAAAAAGGCCAGAGGGATGATCCGGCATGTTATAGGCCGATCTCCCTAATTGACTCTGCTGTCAAAATTTTAGGCAGAGTCATCTTGGGCAGACTGAATACATGGTTGGCAGGTAACAATATATTATGTGACGCCCAATATGGTTTTAGGGCTAACAGGAGCACGCAGGATCAATGCTTGAATCTCCACTTACTTATTTGCAAATACACCATCGCAAAGGAGGGGTCGTTGTACATGGCCTTTATGGACCTCTCCTCAGCCTTCGACCTAGTCAATAGGTCGAAACTGTGGAGCATTCTTTTGGACAATGGAGTCGATCCCCCACTGGTTGGTTTTTTGGCAGATCTCCATTGTGATTTATCAGCCTCAGTGAGAGTCACCCAGGAGGGAAGGTGTACCAGCCGCTTCAAGTCAGAGCGAGGTGTAAGGCAGGGATGCATTTTGGCACCCCTCCTTTTCACGCTTTACATCAATGCACTGGACCCCGCCCTGGCAAATGCTGCGGTGGATGTACCACGGGTAGGAGACACCAAGATCCCAGTTCTCCTATACGCGGACGACGCCGTTCTTTTGGCGCGTACAGGAGTGGCCCTTGACAGATTATTGGCCTCTTTCGGAGACTTTATGACATCGTTAGACCTGAAAGTTAATACCCAAAAATCACAGGTCATGATCACGGGCCAGGCTAGTAGGAAAAAGAAATCTAAATCCTTCTTTTGTCTAAGCCACGAGGTCAAAAGGGTCCCAATTTTCACCTATTTAGGGGTCATTTTTGACGAGAAGGGATCATGGGGTCCTCAACACAACCTTAAAGGCAACGCAATGGCAAGATCTGTGGCAGCTATACTTGGCTTTGCCAAACGGCTGGGTAGTCGCCCCCTGGAGGCCATCTTGAAAGTCTATAAAGCTAAAACTCTGGCATTGGCCACCTATGGCTCCGCCATATGGGGCTATTCCAGAAATGACACCATCCAGAGGGTGGAAAACAAGTTTTTAAGATCCTTGTTGTCCGTTCCTCAGTCCACACCTACTTTTATATTACATTCAGAACTGGGCTTGGGGTATGTTGTCGATCTAATTAAAATGGCACCTGTCATATGTTGGCTTAAAACCTGGCTTAATCAAGATATTCCTTTAACACATTTAATACTAAAGGATTGTCTAGCCCTGGAAAGAGCCCACACAATTCCATGGCTAGTATACGGCAAAAAGATGCTGAGTTCAGTGGGACGTTCAGTGCTCTTTAATTCCCCCGAAGGCATCAACAAGCAGGACATTAAGGGGATTAAGACCGCATTAATGACAAGATTAACGGTCGAGAGGGAGGACACTGAATTAATTAAGCCGGTAGTGAGAAGGAACTATGGGCTAATTACTGTTCCGGGCCTTGAACCCTACCTGGCTTTTGTCACAAGCCCACTTCACAGGTCTCTCTTGACTAAATTCCGTTTAAACTTGATACCGTATGTGCTAGGTTTTTATCCCACGTGGGCAACCCCGGATAATGCGCCCCCATGTGACTGCGATAATTTTTCTAGCCAAGATACATTACATTTCATCATGTTTTGTGAACATTTTGTACATATCAGGAGAAAATACCTGTTACCCCTACTTAAAGAGGCTGGCCATGTTCAGGTTCGGCCAGCGCTCTTGTCCCTACAACTCCTGCCTAATATCACCACTGCCTTTTACGTAGCAAACTTTTTAGTCGCTGCTGTGCGCATTAGTAAGATGCGTGCCAGAGAGCGGCACACTATTAACACAACGGTTGTGGCTGTGATGGGCGGCGGTCATTAATTATGGACTATTTCATCCCTGCTAGTCTTTTAGATAGAAACTGTATCCTCAAACTCTATTTATTCATTTTAACTTAAGAACTGAATCGATGTAATAGGTTCTCTTCGTATTTTTAAAATTTTTAAATTTTGATCATGTTCCTTATATACCAGATTTGTAATTGATGTACCTTTGCTCTGTATTTCCGTACTGTGATTTTATGTGTGTTTTGTCTCTTTTTATGATCTTTTATTGATCGAATAAAAGTATTTGACTGACTGGCAGGTGAATGGGTGTGTTTCAAAAGCTATATAATAAATTACATGCATTTCATTATGTATAAAACAGTTTTCGTCAATGGCTACACCTGCTGAACATTATGAATTGTGACAATAGAGATACTGCTCTTCTTACAAGAAGAATAAATACATTCAATTACCCATAAAATGTGGACCCCTGAGCTGTGATATATTCCCTGTCCATCAGTGGCAGGGCCCCGTGCTGCTCCACAGAGGCCACAGATGAGTCAGGAGACAATCCACGCGAGGGGCGAACCTCCCCATGGCCACCTACTTGGTGCAACACAAGGGAGTGAGAACAGTGGGACTTATTGCTGACAGTATCAAACTGGCAAGGGGAGCCCCAAAATACACATATTGGAGGACTGATTACAGGAAGGAATGTGCAAAGATGCACATTTGTGCACAGATGTGCATAGATGGTACATGAAGTGGTGGCACATGAAGTGACAGGAAGCATATTTGTGTCTGTGTGCGTGTGTGAGTGTGTGTGTGCGTGTGTGTTTGTGTATCTTTCACTCATGTATGAATGACACCTTACATTAATGTATTGTTACCCAGGGACTCAAGGCATCAATATTATAATAGGAAGCACTGATGCACCCAATCACTTGAACTTTTGTAGACCGAAGAAACTATTTGCAAGTTTGACGAATGGACAGAAGAGACAGCCATGGGCAGCAATAGTGGTCATTTGCACTGGTGCTGCCCATGTTGTACCTGTACTGTATGAATTGAAGGTTGGTGAATACCTTTTCACTATACTTAAGCACTGCGGCAGTGGTTGGCGGTGGCTGCAAGAGCTGGAAGGGGTTAAAGGAAGAGAGCACAGGATCCAAGCTTCCAGTACAGGTCCAAGAGAGTAGCAAGGTGCCACAGGGAGCATGAAGGGACCTCCTAGGTCAAAGCAAACAAACAGTACAAGGTTTAACTGGGGAGAGGACAGTGTTGTTTCATGGGTGGGGATGGGGGTGCACAGTCTTGGAGCAGTGCAAGGTCCAGAGGTGTCCAGCGAGGGACAGTAGAGGCCCGTGGTGGGAGTGCTGCCGGGTGCTGATGTGGGGTGGGGGCAGGGTGGAGGGTAGTAAACTGCGGATTATGGCCGCACAGAGGTAAGTACACAAACAAATAAATAAAACGAATTTTGTTGCTCGTGCTGCATCGCCAAATGCGAGTCGACCGGCGGAAAACTGGCAGACGGTCTTTCCGTCCGCTGGGGTCCCCCCCGCCAACGTAATGTGGCGGGGGGAAATAGGAGGTGGGCGGTAGAGATTGGCGGGCGGATCGCCCGCCAACATAGTCGGCCCCCAAGTTTTTAATTCCTTGCGGAAGTGCTTGTGATTAGAAATGGATAGAAGCTGGGACGGGAGCTTGTTCCAGAGGGCGGGTGCAAGAAAAGAAAAAGATCGATCCACCATTTCTTGCTGTGCAAATTCGGCGAGGGGCAAGAAGCTGTTTGGTACTGGATCTTAAAGTCTGCTTGGATGATGCCAATTCAATTTCTTAGCTAAATAGCTTGGTCCGGTTCCATATAAGCTCTTGTGGGCAAGACTTAGAATTTTTAAGCGACCTCTCTTTTTCACCGGGAACCAATGAAGCATTCTCAGGCTCGGGGCTGATGGGGTTCTTGGAGGGAGATTTAAAATAAGTCTAGCAGCGGTGTTCTGCAAAATCTGAAGTTTTGAAAGGAGGTCTTTGTTTATAGTGGCTAGTAAGGCATTGCCATAGTCCATACGGCTTACAATAAGCCTCTGTACCAACGGTTTTCTGGATTCAATTGGAATCCATTGAAAGATTTTGCGTAATTTACCCAAAATCCCATAACAGTAAAGAGGACTGCGTCCACTCTTCAAAGAAGTATGGGAATGCAGTTCTCCTTCATCCACTATCCATTTATTCCCTATACAGCACCTCACCATTGATGTTTGTTAATTAAAACAATAACTGAGAAGACTTTCAAGAAATTGCTTTAGACCAAGTAGCATACATGATTTTTCTTGAGATTGATACTTAATTTATGATTAAAATGCTTATTATGCAATGGAAAACAGGGCAGACCAGACAAAAGATAGTCTGTTAAAATCTCTGTAATGGGGTACCAACAGCGGTCCATTTAGATTCTTTGTGAATGACCTCATTAGTGAATGGCATTTATAAGTATGTAAAGTAGTACTACAGGAGTATGGCTTAATTCACCTTTGTGGATTGGTTCCATTGTATCTACATTTAACTAACGTGGATATCATCAAAATATGACATCAATTAGACAATCCTTGACCAATCTTGGCCATCCCCTGCTTTACAGCATGCACAGTGTCAGTGGAGACAGTTCATTTATAAACTATCCCAGAAACATAGGTTGGGACAGGAACATTGAGAGTTCTTTCGAGCAAGAAGCAGGTTCAAGTAGAAGTGTGAGGACAGGTTTTGTGCGAGAAGACTTGTGCAAAAGTAGTCTGTGCTTTGAAGAAGATCACTGTGTATTGTAGGATGAACAACTATTACAAATTAGGGAAACTGCACAAGAATTCTGCAATCAACCAGAAACGTGAAGAAAGCATCAGTTGCCTATTAAATGCACCTCGCATAACTACATTATAGGAGTATGTCCACACAGTGCCATGCCCATGGCCACCAGGGCTACATGGGAAGTGGAGCGATCAGTGACAACATCCAACGCAAAAGATGGTTGTAGAGGGTTACGTATGTGATTTTTATGTGCCTCAGTGGGTAGAACACACTGAAGATTAGTGAGTGATGTTTGCCCTTCAACTCTGTAGCATGTTTCTTCCACAGCGGGTCTTCACACATAAGGTAAACAGCTTTTTTAATATACAGACATGCATACAGTGGTATTATCAATGTTACTGGACTCCATATGATTCACCCTGGCCTTTAATGTCTGAAGTTGACTGTATGCAGGAAATTATGTCACACCACTACTTCTTTAAGATTTATTTAATGAGAAACAAACTAACAAATGGTAATCATATAGCAGACTGTCATTCTTCGTCATATATATATCATATGGATATCTCTAAGTTTCTAAGATACAGATTAGGGAGTACGTCCAATTATAATTAAAGACTTTAGCTCATGAAAGTTTAGTTTGTAGTCATACACTTCTAAAAAGGAACTGATAAGTGCATTAGTAGAAGGCCACTAGGAAAGGCCACTGCCTCCTCTTAAGCAACGTTTTGAAAAAGTAAACCTTTTTTTAAGTTACCCTAGTTTCCTTTAAGGAAAATGAGCAGCAGTAAAAAAAAGTTGCTTTATTTAAAAGCAATCATAGCCATGATGGTCTGCTGGCCACAGCAGGCCCCCGTCCCTGTGATGGTCTCCAATTGTAGTGAATTGCAATTTGCCTACTACCTCATTACTATTCATGAGGTAGGTTGGATTGCAACCCATTATGATTAGGATTTTTAAGAATTGACTTATTAGTACATATTTTGGTTCTTGAAAGTCTTTGCTGGTCACAAAAAGAAATATACCTGTCCTTAATTCGACCTGTTTCGTAGTTGGTTATTCTTAGTATGTGATGTTAGTGTGTGTCACAAATGTGATTAGTATCATTAGTAACAGTAGTCGCATCAGCAGCAAGATTTTTTTCAGGGAAGGAGGGCAGAATTGTCTCTTTATGCCACACATGCCAGCCGCTGTACAGAAACACTTACAAAATAAAAACGAGGCTTAGTTTGAGTGGAGTGTGTGCATTGTTGTGTGTCCACCCAAGGAGAACTAGTTTGCTTGGAAGTGTGAAACTTGCCCACTGCTGATGTATTGGCTTGGACTAAAAGAAAATACCGTTGCCAGTGGCAATCATTTCTGTATCTGTGAACTGGGCAGCACGGCGTTTCAGTCTGAGGATCGCCTGCCACTCGGTGTATCAGAGTGAGCTAAACGCGCAAACGTGGAATGTCATATACCCCAATCACACAATCTGCAAATACTGGAGCGTCTAAAAGCCATTGTGATACCGGGTGACCATTGACCAAGAAGAAAGTTTGATATTTTATCCTGGGCGGTGCAGGGAAACATCACCCAGATGACCACAGAAATGGACGACAGACGACAAGTCACTACGGGAAGACCCCATGACACAATGCAGACACTGTACCATAGTTGGTGTAAAGTTTAGGCTTCGCACCATTCTGACACTAGTGTCCCCACAGATGGGCACAGGTCTCAGACAGCCCATTTTAATACAGCCTATTGACTTTTCCAAACTCCAAGATGGTCACAAGGCGCAACAACATCCAGACTGGGATGCGCCAGACACAGTGGAGACAGGAGACAAGGGACCTCTGCTCTGCTCCCTACACTGCCCATTGAGTGATGCGGCATTGATGCCTGAACAGACTAGTGACGAACATACTGAGCTCACGGTCAGGTTTCAGGTCCCGGAACGATCTGGGGAGTCACATGAGACCCATAAAATGTCTGTGTCATAATTACCTATTGGTCCGACTGTCAACAGTGACAGTGCATGGAGAATAGTAACTAATTTGGGGATTAGATGAGAAGCCACAGCTCAAGATAAAGAATTCAAACTACAGCATGAACTCGTTTGTACTGGAATGACCGAGGTGCCCGCGCTATATTAGAGGAACGAGGAAGAAACAGGAGTGATATACACAATGCTGCCTTAAAGTGAAGCTCGAGCCCCTCTTCTCTCACTTCGGTGCAGGGCCCTGAACTTTAGGAATGCAAAACTCACTCTAGAACTAAGAAACCTGACTCAGGAGAAACCCAAATATTGAGCTGCCTTTCTGTTGTGACCAGAAGATGGATAGAGTAGTATCCAAGAGCCTCCCTTTCCAGGGTATGCGTGTGACCATCGGGTGCTGTAAGTCTAAAATTAAATAAGACTGTGTCTCATGCATTCTTCTTTAAACATGTAACACGTTCTCTCCGAATAATAAACAAGCAAGTGCTCTGTATATTGGACACATGAAGAGGATGATCTGAGAGCGACTAACAAGTTATGCCTTACCATCCCTGCCATAACACTCATGCATTACATACTATTTGACTGCATAGAAAAATCCTCAGTGTACCTAAAATGTTCACTGAAGGACCCTAAAGGCTCCCAAAGTTTAAAAAAAAAACCTCAAAGTTTAGTTTTCCCATAAGTCCAGTGGAACGAAAGGAAACACAACTACAGTATCCAAGAGACCAATAATGTGTTTGATTTCCTGAGGAGGACTGCGGCTGCCACCCTGCGCTGAAAGACAGACAGATGTTATGAGGCTGCGTGATGCCCAAGAAACCCTACTCACCTTCACTGATGAAGGAGTTCCAGGACCAAACAGCTGCACAAGGCCGAAGGCAGAGAGCCATTGTAGGAGTACTGAACTCTGACATGACCTGCAATGTCCTCATAAATGTATGATTAAGAGTATCTTATCCCATATAATAGGATGGTCCTTTAGATTTGATGTTAACTATGTTTTTGCTCGGTGGCAGTGTAACAGCAACAGTCTTTTGTTAGGAGCCCCGTCACAGTATAATTCAGGGCCTTGATTTGAAAGCCTGTGCAGATAGTTTGGTGCACAAGGAGGTGAGTGTCTCTCCAGCCTCATGCTCTATGGAATGAAGTCAGGCATAGCAGCTATCCTCTCCCACTGGCTCTACATGAACACCGACCCCTCACGAATACCGATGGCTGTTCATCCCCTCTACCACCCTCATTCCCAGTGACTGGGGCGAGGGGGCTGAGTGCAGCAGCCCCTGCCAGCTCCATCTCGTTTCTCTGGAACAGGCCTCCACTGACATGGAGTGAGCACTTATCAGCCAGCACCAGCCGTGGCGGCTCCTCCGCAAAGGTGGAGGAGCGTCGCCCCACTGCTGCAAAGCACTGAAAGAAAGAACAAATAAAATGATAATAATTCGAGGTTGTTATAATTGTACTTGTTTTTGATGCACAGCTTTGTGGAGCTGCTCTGCTCCCGAGGAGGGGAGGAGTGGTTTACCCACCCTAAGTGCGCAATGACTGTTTGGCTGGCCCTCTTGGACCGGCCAAACAGTCATGCGCACTTCGAATGTTCTCCTTGCAGGCGGCATTACAGCCTGCGTGGAGAATATGCCTAGGCCCCCATTCCCACAGTGCCCAGACCAATCACAATGCTGCACTGCAGCATTGTGTCTGGCTTAGGGGAGGGAGCCCAGCTGCCTTTTCCGGCCTCAAAGAGAATGAAACGACGTGGGAGAGAGTGGGAGAGCAGCAAGGAGGTAAGTTCTTTTTCCCTTTTTTTAACATCCCCCTCCCCCAATCCGTGCAGGCCACTACTGAGCACCAGACCCTTCACAGGTACAAGAGAGGTTATAGACAGACCAATGAAGCATGAAAAAGCACTGCTACAAAGAGGAGGAACTGCCTAATGCGGTCACTCACAAGCATCAACAATTACAAGCAAGTTGTAACATCATTTTCTTATTAATGGTGCGCTCCAAAGTCAGAACGCACCAGGAATAAAAATTCAAGGACTGGCATTTATAAACCAATTATGCTCTTCCATGTATAATATTGCCATTCAGCATACCTATTAAAATGTTGTCTACATACAACTTTTGACAGATATTGAAATGTGTGGAAACAAAGTTTGGCAATGTGTGTGTTTGTTTACAGGTGTTGTACCATTGTAATTCTTCAAATACTGTTTGAACAGTGTAGTGTTAGTGTAAAGTATTTCATAATGGTATCATTCATTTTATTTTAAGAAAACAGAAGGCTGCATTTACTCCATTGCATTTTGCTCAGTTACTTTTTTAAGGATATAAAGTACAGGAGTAAACCCGTTGACCCAGTTGAGACTGGGGAAAGTGTATAGCAAAAACAACGTCTCAACTGGTAATTATGAATATAGACAGTTACAGTAAGTGTACAAATCACTTGAGGAAGGGTAAAAAAGGGAGGGAGACCAAGGGTAGTTTTTGAAAAGTTACCTAAATTTGAACAGGTTGAAACGCCGTCGACTATGCAGTGCTAATTGCGGCTCCCATGGGTCAATCAAACCTGCCTGAATCATAGTACTTTACTTGTATTGACCTACTTTGTATCATTTTGCCCAAAACTACTTGTTTTTACTGTTTTTGTGCGTTCACGCAGTTTTTTCACCTATGTGTCACTGCGCCGTTCACTCACACCAGCACGTTCAGTGCACACTTGGTTGTTATGGCTACTTTAAATTAAATTGTATCGTAGTGCTGTTATAACTACTTACAAATAACACTTTTTTCAAAAACTACCCTTGGTCTCCCTCCCTTCTTTTCCCTTCCTCAAGTGATCTATACACTTACTGTAACTGTCTTTATTAATGATTACCGGTTGAGACATTTTTGTTTTTGCTACACAGTTACTTTTTTAAGCATTATGAGCAAGCTAAATGTTAGTAGTCAGATCAAAGAAAATAAGTCTTAAAGTTCAAGACATTTGATTGGCTTCTGAAGGTTAACTGTGAGGACATCTGTCCACAGACTGTTTCCTGTACAGTTTTTCTAGGTTGTCACATAAGATGGCCAAAGAAAACACCACAGAAGAGATGATAAAACCTTCAAACTAATGGGGAAGGGCTTTGCTTTCTGGGTGCAGTTGGCTACTAGCGCAATGAGGGCAGTATTTGTCTTTGCTTTCATTGATCTCTCAGGACAGGATGTCGGTGCCTAGCACATTTTAGTTAGCACTGTGAGTTGGAGGGGATACCCTCTTTTGAATCATACACTATACCTTAGGCCCCCACTGTTGCATTTGACATGTTAGAATATTCTTCTCTAATAGCCAACCCATTGCCCACCTTCTCATCTTTCTTTGTCACGCATTCATCTATGCCAAATCTACGAAAAGTTTAATTTTTAACTTGGTGATTTTAAGGAAATGTCTCTTTTTGCATGATCATCCCCAAAGTTTTGGCATGATGCTGATGGTTTTTCAACTCTGAGAGTGCACCGAGGCATGTCAACCAGACCTCAGTGCAAGTGTTCTAACCCTTCATAAAATGTATGATGAATTGGCTACCCCACTTGGCATAAGTTAATATCCTCATATGTCCCTAGTATATGGTCCTATGGGTACCCTGGGCCTGTAAGTTAAAGTGTCCGCCCAGGTTTGCAGCACTGATTGTGCCTCCCTGAGTGTGACAAAGCACAATATGGCTCCCAGCCTACCACAGCAGACTGGAAGAGCAGTTTTTAAACTGCTAGTTTGACTCTGTCATTTAAACTTATGAAAACGCTCCCACATCCCTTAACAACATATTTACGTCTTTACTAAGGAAGGCCTATCTTATTTGTCCTAACAGTAAAAACCCAACCCAGTTGCCCCACTGGAAAATACAGAGTTACACACTGGCCCCTCAGATGTGCTAACTTCTGAATGAGACCACCAAATGGGTACTTCAAGGAATCAAATGAATTGTGGCAATAAACCGGACTTGATGACCAAGTAAAATGTAAAGTCATTTTTATGGAAAGGCAACTGTTGTGAAAGTTGCCAATCTGTTGCTCAATATTTCAAGTGACCATCTATAGTTGCTGGCCACCAGACAGCCTTCTGTACTCCTGGGGAGTTGTGTGTACTACTCCCAAGCCCAGGAACAACAGAGGCCTGCCCCAAAGGGAGGTGTTACATCCCCCTCGTAGGAAGCAACCCAGGATGTTTGCACAAAAGGCAAGCTTTATAGGAGAAGACACCTTTGATGGACAAATGGCAATGACACTCAAGAGGGACTGTCCCTTTGTTCAGATAGAATGGCTGGTGGTGGGAACAGAACAAAGAGTGGAAACCAGTTGCCAAATCGTTTTTTCCATGGGCATGTATCCCACAGGTACCACACCTCTAGGGTAGGCTACCACAGTCCTCACACGGAGTGAGGGATTCAGACATTTTGAGAGTGGGCAGAATAGCTCACTCTGAGATAGCTATATGCCACACATTGCTGGAAGTCATCATAAGGTGGAAGGGACCCTGGTAGCCCATTGGCTAGTGACCGCATCATCCCTCGAGGGCACTTTCTGGGCAAAAATATGGCACCACTGGCACCCTGTACCTCAGATCACACATTTATGGACAGGAGAGAGGCTCAAAGAAGGACTGCCCTGCTGATCCCTGGACCTGATAAGAGAGGCTGCACCAACCGAAGGACTGCACCGCTGGACTGCACCTGCTGCTCCTTGGGCTGGCAAACAGAGAACTGTGCCTGTGGTACCTGTGGCCTAGAAAAGTCGCTGCAGAGCCCAAGGTCGAAAAATTGAATTCCATGAGTCAGTCGGCTGATTCCCTGTTCCAGCGCCAAAAAAGCAAACATAGCCCGTCCCGGCATGTCAAGTAGCCGCTTTCGCAAACTAGCCACTGACCACCAATATGCAGCCAGGACGACCACTTCTCAATGCGCAAATGTTCCACTTAGTCTGCCGGACAAGGAAGAGTCAGAGTGCAGATTGGCCACCACTGAAGGACACTAGCCTGTCCCAAAGTATACTGCTGGACCTGCTGTGACCGGAGACCACTAGCCCCGCAGTTGCTGGGCTTCTGCTGGCTCAAAGAGGACCTTGAATGCTGCTGACCCCGGTGATCCAAATCGCCCCACTTCACTTGTGGACTGAGGAACAACCCCAGGAAGGACCTTGTCAACTGCGCAGCACCCAGAGCATCTGTCAGCAATCTGTTTCCTCAGCATCAAGACTGCTCCTTTGAGGTTTATAGCCGGCCTTGCATAAGAGGTTGAACTTGGCTTGAGACTGCTTTGGTGACAAAGTAACTGTCCAAATACTACTTATTGTCCCAACCATCTCATTGCCAGTCCGGGCCGGAGAACTTAAACACAACTCTTTAAACCTTTCAATTTTTCCAAACTTTACGGTTACAAATGCTTGTTTGTGCTTTGGACTAAAAAGCTGAGATTTTGGTTTTACTTAGAAATCTAAATCTCTGGAACCCTATGGTGGATTTTGTTCATTTTAGTGTTTAAAAATTCATACAAATATAACCTATTTTCAGAAATTGATGTTGGATTTCTTTGTTTAAACCTTGCTGCTTGAGGCCACATCTACCCATGGTTGAGCAAGTGGTTTTACCGAAGAGCCTGACTAGACCTAAGGCAGTTTGGGCGAGTGTATTACACAGATAGGTCGCACAACCACACCATATGATACACCACAGTCCTCACAATGATGACCTAAGCTGGCACTCCCATATCAATGGAGTGACCGCAGTTATCCTTTTGCCAAAGAGAAACTCAGAAGGATCCACCAATTCATCTCCCCAAACTCTCACTAAACCTTCATACAACTGCAGTGGCAATCATGAGCAATGTAAAGTGTGAATATGAAAGTCATACAGATATGCCAAAATGAATATCAGTTTAACCAACCTCTAAAGCACCATGGGCAAGATGTATCAAACGTTTTTCCGTATGCATCTTTCCCAAACTGCAATTCGATATGTAACCAAATCGTAATTTGGAATTCCGAATACATGTCAATTTGGTATTAGAAAGGGGCATGTTTAGGGCATCCCTTCCTAATACCGAATCACAGTGGTGTGGAAGAATCTTTAGCGACCGCATTAGAATGTTTAGTGACCGAAATGCGGTAGCTAAACACTCTTATTTTATCGCCTATTTCAAGTAGCTGGCAACCCATTCGCAAACGGGAAGGGGTCCCCGAGGGACCTCTTCCCCTTGTGAATGGTTGCAAAAACGTTTTTAAGAGCAGTCCGTGGTCCCAAAGACATCTACCTACTCTAAAAAAATTACAAGAAAACTTAAATTTAATTTCTTTAAACGCATCTCGTTTTCCTTTAAGGAAAACTGTCTGCAGTAAAAAAAAAAAAAATGCTTTATTTAGAAGCAATCACAGACGTGATGGTCTGCTGTCCCCAGCAGGCCACATTCCTGTGATTTAAGTCATTCGTAATGGGTCACAAATTGCGACCTACCTCATTAATATTCATGAGGTAGTTGATTTGCGACTCACTAGGAATCACTAAATGAAACACTAAGAGCAATTTGCAGAGAATTGAAATTAGGTAATCGCTATTCCTAATACTGATACATCTGGCACCAAATCTCTATTATCAGACTCACAACAGAATATAAAAAAAAGACAGACTCTGCATGCTGCATCTTTTAGAAACTCAAATGGAAGCCTGTGGGAGAATTAAATCAGTTCAATATTTTTGTGACTTCAAACAAATGCATCACCGATATTGGACCAGGCTGACCTTTGCCAAGAGACATGACTCTTTCTACAGCTCACCTTTCAGATGGTGTACATCAGGATCCATAGCATGTCCAGAAATACTGGACACAGGCGACTTTGCAATGAGCGCACTACAAACCTATTCAAATTACATTTGAAAACAAATACAGTATTACTGGTAACCAAATAATTCTTTTTCCTACTGGTCAGTTTAGGGTTATTGATTGTGCGAGTTTCTGCTGATGTCGAACTCCATTTTACTGTCTGTTTGCCATTGCAAATCAACAATTTCCCTGTGAAGTCAAACCAATAAAACTTGAAAATCATTCTAAAAAATCTTCATGAGATGCTCGAGTCACTTACCATCTGACAGAATATAGGACAGACTATGGGGCACATTTTGCAGAGCTGCATCATTTGCAAAACACAGGGATGCGCCTCATTTGCAAGAATACGGCGCACCTGTGTGGAATACGGCGCACCTGTGTGGAATACGGCGCACCTGTGTGTTTACCCAAGCGCTGGAGCTAAAAATATCTGGCTAGCCGCAACACAGATACCCTTGCGCCATAGGGACCTATTAGGATGGCGGTCGGACTTTAGTCCGCCTGTCCTCCTCGCGGTGCTGCAACTGGCCGACCAGACGTGCGGCGGTCCCGCACGCTGATTACGGTCGCATTCTGCATATTTGACATTGCAGTGGGGCCGCAATGCCAAATTAACATGTTGTGCATTCTCATGCACAACGTGGCAGGCCCGGCGGTGGCGATCCACCCGCCATCCTCATGACCCCCATAGTGCAAGAGTGCCTGTGTTGCAGGGATGATTGTTTATGTGCAGGAAGGTTCCCTCCAGCACATAATCTATAATGGCGGTTTGCTACTTCCATGTGAGCTGCATTCTGTAATATGCCACTATTTCTGTAGCAGCGTGTGTGGAACAAAGGCTGAAGGGCTGAAAAGCACAAGGGATTCTCTTCTGCCAGTGTTTATCAGTTCCCTTCAGCTGCTCGGCTCCGATTTACATACGGTGTAGTAAATTCTGGCCACGTGTTTTATAGCCTCCCGCTGCATGCCAGTTATTGCCTCATGAACAAGGTGTTTGTTGAAACTACTTGTACCTGGGAGGCTCAAATTTCTGCGCACAAATGCCTTTGTTTAGGTTGCCGCCTTAATATTGCATGAAATACAATGTACCGGCAATTAGTCGCGGGTGGGTTCCCCCGCCTGCCCTGCCAGCGCATTACGTTTTGTGTGTTTGTCTTGCTTCGCTTTCCTCCGGGAGGTATAAGTGAACTGTAAAAAAAGGATTCTGCGTTTATTGCTTTCGGAGTGTTTATAGAGCTCGTCTTAGCCTTCAGGGAGAACTGCAGAGCTCTTTGTGATCAGATTTCTCTCCAGAGTCATACGCGACCATTTAAAAGCAATACTGAAAGCCATGCTGAAGGTAAAATTACACTACAGCAATGAAAGCAAGCACGAGCGAAGGAACGGGGAGCGTGACCGCGTCTGTTTATTTACCAGCAAATCCCAGACCGTAGCATGCCTCCGGAGTGGGAGATTGACACAGAGGAAGGCGGGGACTGGCGGGCACAGCAGAGACAGAAGCAGAACCAGCACCGACGCAAGTCTGATGGGCAGCGTGGTCCCAAGTGAGGAAAGATGCGTCCCCACTGACCTATCGCCTGGCGTGGGCTCTCATGAGATGCAGGGCATGTACGCATGCAAACGGATTCGATGTCACAATATCGAATGAAAAACCGTTAAATACCTTTAAATCAATCTTATTGCCCAACTAGGTTTTATTGTACAGTTTTAAATGGGCTGACCTCCTCTACATCTCCCGTCCCTCACCATCCTTCTATTGCGACGCTTTATGCAATACACATTTGGCACAATTTGCTATCTCCCAATACTGTTCCTGCTGTAGTTGAAAAAGTGTGTGAAAATCATTTTTGGGCATTTTTGCCTCCGAAATAAGTCATTTGTATCACGTAAAATATCACAGAATGTCAACACTTAAAGGCATATATACAATGACCCTGCGCCACTTTTACGCCGCCGGAGCGTCACTTTTGTGACGCTTCAGGAGGCACAGTGTGACGCCCATATTTACAAGGCCACGTAAAGCCACCATGTGTGGCTTTTCATTGCCTTGTAAATATGGCCCCCTTTCACACATTACTCTGCATGAAAAGGGCATTCCATGGGTGTTGCTGTGGGTGTTCCCATGCAACACCCATGTGATCTGACGTGTTCTCAGATTTAGAAGATTTTTTAAACCTGGGAAAGCATCAGATTTTAATGCCTGCCTTTATAAATCATTTTTGTGTGGTTGCCTTGCTTACCTTTTAAAACAGCAGTGTGAACATTATTGACTTGGGCATGTAACTGCTCCTATAAACAGCCAGTGCGTTTCGAACAGAACCAAGGCAATGATCTAAGTTAGGCAGTCGGTGTGTGAGGGCATGAAATGAGGGTGCCGTAGAAATATTGAATAGATAACTTCTGCCAGACCTGCTGATTATATCGCTTCTCTCTGAAGTCATCGAATGTGTGCCCTCACTGAGCATCTCTGGCATTAGTAACATCAGTCATGAGTATGCTGCTTGGCTGGCAGGGATGGCATCACGGGTAAACATAGATAAGCACTTCCGGCCAAGGTGGAACAGCCAGAACATCAGCGGCTGCTCCTACGTTATGGTGGAGGAGCGCCGCCCTGCCTGCCTCAAGTGCCGCAGGCACACCCATTATTAAAATGGTAATAAATACCACTTTATTTTGGTTGCAGGCTCACGCTGTTACAGCTTGAGGGCAGGTGGCGGGGCTGATTTGTGCAATTGCCCTACTACTGCAGCCCTAGCCACTGTGTATATCAGATTGACCGACTACCTACAGCCGACCAATCTGACATGCGCACTTCAGCCTGCACAATCCCAGGGCTGAGAAACAGCAGAAGGATTGCAGCCACAGGCCCCAGCCGCAAAATGAGTGCTGAGTTAGCTGCTCTGACCCTCCAGGATTGGTTGGAATCACGTTGCACAAGGGAGGAAGTCCTTCCCTTTCCTGCTGCCTGCTGGATTCACCGCCAAGGAGACAGACATCGGATGTGGCTCCGTGCAACATATCTGGTGAGGTCTTTGGGCAAAGCGCCCCAGCATATTTTAATGTTGCCGGCCGCCCCTGCAGAACATTGCGAAAGAGCCAAGACATTCCGTAAAAACCGGAATACTCTGGTAGGAGCCGAAGGGTTCCACACACTTCTGGTTCAGTAAGAGCTGGGATGATTAAAGCACCAGTCACTGCATTACACTTTGCCTGGCAATAGCAGTTAAGAGCTGCCCCACCCACCAGAAAGAACTTAAGAGGGGTATAACAAAAAGGCGCAGGGAACACAAACAGAAAACTTCGCTACCAGAATAGAGAAGTTTTCTGTTTGTGTTCCCTGCGCCTTTTTGTTATACCCCTCTTAAGTTCTTTCTGGTGGGTGGGGCATCTCTTGTTACCCAGTACTTCCATAGATACTGAGCTTTGCGTGCTGCCATTATAGATTTCATGCTTCAACTTCGAAAACTCCAACTCTTCATGGTTTCTGCCATCTCTACCATTGGAGGCGAACCTTCATATTCGGTTGGCAAGCATATCCTGGTCATGACGTCACCATTTCAATACCTTGGTAAGTCATCCTACTGATACAATACATTGTATACTGTTGTACCCAAGTATACTAATGGTATTGCCTTAAAGGATTGCAAAAGTTGCCAGTCAGTCCGTTGCAGGTGTAAGGTCCATGCCTCACACGTTCCACCAGCCTTTGCCCCTGAGGTCAGCAGGCTGCGACGCTTAGAGAGTGTTTCTTGTCTCTCTAATTCTCTTCTCCTTTTACCACCTGCACAGTTATTTCAGATTTTGGAGTTCATTACAGGTTTTATTTGACTGAAAGGTAGAGGAGTTGAGTTAGCATCACAGTCTGTGGCCTAAATTCCTGGGGAAATCCTGACAGAAAGTGACAATCCTGACTGAAGTTTGATGAAAATTATTTACAACGTAATGAAGTTGCAAAATTGTATTCATTTATACATTTGCAGGAAAATGGTGACTTTTCCAACACTTTGGTGCCGATTCCGATCCTGTAAAACCCAGGTACAAATGGTCGTACGGAGCGTTTTCTCCGTACGACTCGTACCCGGGAAATCCACCGTACAAACCAGCAAGTACGATTCGTACAGAAATACCATTTCCGTACGAATCGTAAAAAACACCGTACGGCTAAAAAATACATACAATTCTGATCCTGGACAGCGCGTTTGTGACGCCCGCACGGAGTCAGGCAGCGTTTTACGGACCAGCAAGTACGATTCGTACCTACAGTACTCCGCATGGCTATATTTTTACAGGAGCCAAAAAGTGCCGGAAAAGCTAAGTACGCTGCGATGCATGAGGAAAAGGGGGCCCGGTACGCGATGTACACGCCATCACCCACATCGTACGTGTCATCATGTACGGTGCGTACCCCAACAGCGCATATGTACGGTGCGTATGTCCGCACCATACCCCCCACCCCCGTATGTACGGACCGTACCCCCCACCCCCCCAGATGTACAGACCGTACCCCCACCCGCGTATGTCCGCACCGTACCCCAGGCGTACCCCCCACCCGTGTATGTACGGACCGTACCCCCCACCCCCCGGATGTACGGACCGTACCCCCACCCGCGTATGTCTGCACCGTACCCCAGACTTACCCCAATCCTCGCGTATGTACGGACCGTACATACGCGAGGAGTGGGGAATGCCTGAGGTATGGTGCGGACATATGCGGGTGGGGGGTACGCCTGGGGTACGGTGCGGACATACACGGGTGGGGGTATGGTCCGTACATACGGGGGTGGGGGTACGGTCTGTACATACGCGGGTGGGGGTACACCTGGGTTACGGACCGTACATACGTGGGTGGGGGGTACAGTCCGTACATACGCGGGTGGGGGGTATGCCTGGGGTACGGACCGTACATACGTGGGTGGGGGGTTCGGTCCGTACATCCGGGGGGCTGGGGGTATGCTGCAGACATACGCGGGAGGGGTGGGAGGCTGGGGGGGCCATACGACACGTACCACGGGCACAAGTAGGGGTCGTACAAAGTTCGCTCCGTACGGGGCCTTTTCCGTGCGCTTGTGTTTTCAGACGGGCGGTACGGATCGTACTTGCGCGCTCGGACTTCAGTTTTACGATTTGTATGTAAAACTGTCCGGGGACGCCTCGTAGACTTTTCCCGAGGCGATTCGTATGTATTTTTCACGTACGAATCGTACTTTGCCGTTTGTACGGGACTTGTACGATTCGTACGTAAAAAAAATACTGATACGAGTCGTACGGGAAAAAATAATCCAGGATCGGAATCGACCCCTTTATGTTGTAAAAGGTAAACTTGCATGGAAAAATTCTGATATATTGGTGCAATAAGATAGAAAATTGTCTTGAAATGAGGGAAAAATTATCTCATACTACTGGAAGAAGAAATCTGGACGAGGGCTATAATAATTCCTATTTTTAAAGCACAAACATATCACCCCTTAAAGGTTTAAGGTGCTGGGGTCCATCGGGGATATGGAGCTATTGCCCAGAGTCACATGATGCTGAGCTGCCTCCGGGGATCGAACCACGAGCCTTGTGCTCCAGAGTCAGCCGCTCTGGCCACTGCGCCACACCTCCTCGGCACCTAAAAACACACACCTGTTCCTTTATTTTGGCCATTTTGATTATTTTTTTCTCACAAATTCACTTTTTAACATACCATCTAATACTTTATTGAAAATAGTCCACTGAAAAAGTCTCTCAGTAGTTGTTTTTATGGTATTGGAGGCAGCAGCAGAGCGGAGCAGGCCGAGAGTAGGTATGTGGTGGTATGTCCTGGATCTGATGCATAGGGAATGGGTAGAGCATAGTAATCTCCTGTGCACCCCCCACCAAAATGCAGTGCGCTTTGGAGCTGGTGACAGCGTTCATCTTGGTGTTGCCGGTGGCAAGAATGTTCGGCTGTTTGCCGACAAGCTCCTCTTTTGGAGCATGGGGAGCACTCTGAGGAAATTGTAAACCACCCTTGGAGGCAAACAGACTGTATAACCAACTCATGTGGCAAGCCTGCAAATGATTTTCCCCTTGGGTGTTGTGTCTTATGTTTAATCCTGCATTTTACCATTTTACACCAGTGTTGCCTCCTGGAGGTAAAGACGGCGGGTCAGATTGGGATATAGTCTACAGCAAGGTCTCTGTTTTAAGAACGGCCTATGTTATTATAATATTAAATAAGATTGTCTAATTGATATTGCTGAAAGGAAGGAAGGTGGGCAACAGGTTCTAATAATTGATAGATGTAACTTTTCTTGGCAAAGGGCTACACAATGCAGATGGGGTCTTCAAATTCAGAAACTACCCCAGAGTTTTGGTAGCTTTGGATGTTTGGGCTTGGCAAATACTACAGGTCCAACCCCAAAGCTACTTCAATATTACTTCTCCATCTTTGGAGTAATGATGAAGCTAAGTATTGTCCCCTAACAAGGTTTCCTTTCAGTGATGATTTAAGAAACTCTTTCGGAAACACAAGTAAGGTTGACTTTTAAACAAGGACACAAACTAAAGAGGGGGAGAAGAAATTATGTGGCAAGAGGCATATGCAGAAAAAGCTAGCAGAAGGTAAGAAATTGCTTGAAACTCAAAAGAATAAGATAAAGTAGGTGGCAAGAACCACTTCAACCATGCAAACATTAAACCCAGCTCAGGAGATCAAGTACTGGTAATAAAAGATACTTTTCCATATCCCAAAACATTGTTTTAATCGATCTGCCTCCTCTATGCATCCTGAGACTATGGCAGTGCATGTGCAATTTAATTTTAACAGCACTAAATTCTACAAAAGTAGACCTCTAATGAGTTGACAAATCTTGAAGAATCCCTCACCAAAGACAGAGCGTTATTAGTGGATTTGCGCACATGAGGAAAGTAATGGGGCATCTTAGGCTTAAGGAGGCAAGGGGGGTTAGAAGCTTTTGTGAAGCTGGATGCAGCTTTAAAAGGGGGCCAAATAAGTGTGACTGCAACACCTTGGAAAATTGGACAATTGGAACTGAAGATTAGGACCCTTAACGGGGAACAGAACTAGGCAAAGACTAAAATATAGCACTTCATGTTCTCTACTGTGTGGGAAAATAAACCTAGAACAAGGTTACCATATAGGTAAACATATAGAAGAGGAGAAAACAAAACATGACAAGTATAAGTATTGGTATAAGGTGTAAAACAGATTTGAATGCTCACCTAACTAATAGTGCACTTTCCTAACTTAAAAATAAACTAAAACAGGAAACATTAATAAACTAATATAACTATATTGTAATCAAGATAAATGGTGTAAGTGTAATGCATAACCCTGTTAAAGGCACCACAATAGTGGTCAAACAAAGGCACAGGACAAATCATTTAAGGACGAAAATCGTGAATGCATCCTCTAGCAAGAATCCCTCCCAGAGTGCCTGAAGATGGGCCAAGTGTCTCCTCTACTAAGAAAAAGTGGGCTCTGACCAGAAAGTCTTAAACAACTCCCGACCAGTTTCCAGTCTGCTTTCCCTGGGTAAATTGTTAGAAAAATGCCCCCATGATCAGCTTTATGAATACATTAAGAATTTTGACCTTCTAGACCAACACCAATCCGGCTTCAGGCCAGGGCACAACACAGAGCTAACCATTCTAAATATCCTAGATGATATGCAAACGGGAAACGACCTTTACCACTACTCATTAACAACGAGGGGCCTGAACCATGATCCCTCAACCACTACTGCATTTACAACTACCTAGTCTAAACAACGACCTGTCTAAACAACGACCTGCATGAAGAGATTAGTTGTTTCTTTTGTAATAGTAAGTTAAGTCTGTCTGATTTGTTTTATTCACAGAGTGTAACATTTTGTAAAAATAAGTAACTGTTTTACATTTTCTAAGTTTATTTATGCAATCTTACTAATTAATGTATGCTGTTTAAATGTACCTTCTGAGACCAGTAGGAGGCACTCTTGGATTGTTTGAGGGTTTAGGGTGGGTATGGGTTTTGGGGTGGAAAGGGAATTTTTAGGGTTTACGGTGCGTGTGGGGTTTTGGGTGGCAAGGGTAATTCTAGGGTTTTGGGTGGGTATGGGTTTTTGGGTGGCAAGGGTAATTTTAAGGTGGGTATGGGTTTTTGAACTGCAAGTGTATTTTTGGGGTTATGGGTGGGTATGGGTTTTTGGGTGGCAAGGGTAATTTTAGGGTGGGTGTGTGTTTTTGGGTGGCAAGGGTAATTTTAGGGTTTAAGGTAGGAATGTGATTTTGTGATTGCAAGGGTATCTACAGGGTTTAGGGTGGGTGTGGGTTTTAGGGTGGAAAGGGAATTTTTAGGGTTTAGGGTGGGTATAGGTTTTTGGGTGGAAAGGGAATTTTTAAGGTTTGGGGTGGGTGTAGGTTTTTGGGTGAAAAGAACATTTATCACATTAAAGGTGAGCATAGGGGTGTGTGTGTGTATGTATATATACATACATACTATACATACATATATATACATATATATGTATATATGTATGTCTGTGTATAAAGTGTTAATACTTATCAATATTAATTTTACAACTCATATATCTTTAGCATGCATGCCTTTACCGCGAAATGTAAAATATTTACAGGTACATACAAACCCCTAAACCCATTACACATACACACATACACACACACACATACACACACACATATATATATATATATATATATATATATATATATATTCACTGGAAAAAACCATAGGTTTCAGGGACGTTACAGTTAGAAATTATCATATATATATAAAACATATTTAAACTTTACAGAAACACACAATCACTGGATGATATCATCATTTGAGATGTCATCAGTGATGTCACTGACCATGTCATGATGAATGTAATATATGATGTCATCAGCAGTGCATTGTGGGGGCACGAGTTATAGTTAGCTCAACTAACTATAACAAACAAATTTCTCTGGTTTTGTATGAGTGAAGTGTCCAACTAACTATTAGGTTCCTGAAACATGTGATTTTTTTCAGTGAATTTCTAAGGTTTTTTAAATGCTAGTTACTAACTATAACGTCACTCAAGCCTATGTTTTTATCAGTGAATTTCTAAGGCTTTTTAAATGCTAATTCCTAACTATAACGTCCCTGAAACCTATGTTTTTTTCAGTAAATATATTATCTACTGGAAGGCCGCCAGTAGATAGTTATAGTTACAACCTAGTTTCCATAGGAAATCTCAAAATTCTATTTTGAATAACTTTGGCGACGGTTGACGAATCCTAGCAAAATTTTCAAAACTAATGGGGCGCTCCGCTCAGCTCCTACCCTGAAAGTCTCGGGGTGATTCGTCAAGCGGGGGCCGAGAAAAAAGGGGGGTCCCAAAACGCGTTTTCCCCATGCATTTTTCCATAGGACCTTTAGACACAGCTACAGCCCGAACGGCTGAACAGAATTACTTGAAATTTGGCAGAGAGGTAGCCATAAGGTCAAGGAAGTGCCTTTTGCAGGTCTGGTGTAAATCTGTTCAGTATTTCCTGAGAAAATAGCATTTAAAAGCATATCAATATCTATACGCGTGCACCGTGCGCGCACTGTGCGCGCACCCTGCCGTGCGCGAGCGCAATTCTGATTGGTTGTTAGATGTCGGTAAACATTCCAATCGGTCGAAACCAGGAAGTGTCGGCCGCCATTTTGTCTCTCGCAGTCTGAGGGGGTGAAAAAAAAAGGTGGAGAACGTGAAAAGGGGGCAGGGTGGACAGTTCCTGACCCCCTAGCCTTGGTCAGGGGGTCACAGAATGACCCCCAAGGGAGAAAAAAACAATTTATTTTTTTTAAAATCGCGAGGTTTGCGCACCCTGCGCGCACGGCATGCACTGCGAACCGAGGGTGCTCGGAGCGCGAAGCGCACCGAGCGCCCACAGCACGCGCAGGGTGCGCGCACCTCGCGATTTAAAAAAAATAATAATAATTCACGGTGCGCGCACGGTGAAAAACCTGAAAAAAAAAAATAATAAATACATAACTTAGCATTTAAAAAACCGTACAAATTCACTGAAAAAACCATAGGTTTCACACACGTTATAGTTACGAATTAGCATTTAAAAAACCTTGCAAATTCACTTAAAAAACCATAGGTTTCACACATGTTATAGTTAGCTGGACATTTCACTCGTAAAAAAACAATGAAATTCCCCCGTTATAGTTACTGCAGGCAACTATAACTCACGCGACCGCAATCCTCTGCTGATGACGTCAGATAATACATCACTGATGACATATGTGTCTTTATCAAAAATAAATATTTGTAATATATGTATAGCTAAAGATTAATGGGAGAAGACATGGGTAAATAAGTGTCTAAATACAGTGATGTAATATCTGACGTCATCAGCAGAGGATTGCGGTCGCGTGAGTTATAGTTGCCTGCAGTAACTATAACGGGGGAATTTCATTGGTGTTTTACGAGTGAAATGTCCAGCTAACTATAACATGTGTGAAACCTATGGTTTTTTAAGTGAATTTGCAAGGTTTTTTAAATGCTAATTCGTAACTATAACGTGTGTAAAACCTATGGATTTTTCAGTGAATATATATATGTTCAAAACAAAGTGGTCTGCAAGTGGCGCGCTCTTGCTGCTGGAGCAGCAAGAGTTGCTGCTGGTGTACCAGCAGCAAGAGTGCGCCGGTTGCAAACCACTTTGTTTTGAACCTTTAAATAAAAGTGGCAGCGCCCGGTGTTTGTGAATGCCTTAATCAAAGAAGTTGTTGAGGAGACACTTATTCCCTGCATGCGTACTATACACTAGAAGAAGCTGGACACGAGTTCCTTACTTCAATAATGCCCAGTGCGACTTCACACATGAAGGACAGTCTCATCATGGAGCAAAGGTGAGAGTTGTCTTTGAATTTCATCACCGATGCGGCCCATGATAAGTAGGAGTAAGGGCTTGGGAGCTGGCAACGGAGGGCAAATGACAATTTATTTAAAACTGCCACACAGTAAAATGAATGTGTAACTAGGGGAGTTAGGCCCAGTGGGCCAGGTTCTGGCTGGGCCGTTTATATGTGTTTTTGTACCTGTTTTGTTTTTTCATCTTAAATTAGCGCTAGACCAAACTATTTCTTTTATTTGATCTGGTACTTTGTTTATACCTTTTTCTTCAGCTTTTAAAAAAAATTCTTTGTTGCATATTTGGAACAGAAAAAGACAATAATGTCTATATACAAAAAATACTTGTGTACATATAGTTAACAAAACATTAAACAACAAAATTGTGTTTTAAATACACTATCTAAATGAACATTAATGTGAAAAAAATCATAAACCAACCATCCTAATGTCTTAGAAGTCTTATATCAAAATCCTATTTCATATATAGATATTATTTCATAAATTTTCAACAAATGTTGTGTGTATCAGCGTTTCAATTAAGGAAACATGACAAAATGAGCAAACAGGAGGAAAACATTAGTGTCAAATACATGGGATTTTTCTCTATGTCCTGCAAAAAATAAATTCACAATTCCTCTATGTTCATATCACGAATCATAATAAAGCCAACGCGTTTCAAGTCTCTGATACTGAATATGCAGACTCTCATCAGGGTTCTTGATTTTTGACAGCAATGTGGGTTTCTTGGCACTAGTGTGTTTTTGTCCGTTTAGTCTTCTTTATCTTTTCTTTCAGCCGGGAAGCCTTAACTAAGGACTTCTCTGCCTTTATATTATTTCATAAGCCGGCTCTGAAAACTGTAGCTTCTGCTTAACGCAGTGAAACCTTCATGCTTACAGCTCACAGAAGCTTTTTAAACAAGCTGTGTTATTTAGCGCGGTGAAACCTTTGTGCTACATTCACTCGCTAGGGGCTTTTTAACGAGCTTTAGTTTATTTAAACCACAAGCTCTCGTCTTCGTGATATATTTCTCAAATGTAATGAGCGTCTTTCTTGTGATTATTCTGTTCTTCTCTTCTGATTCATTCTGTTAAAGTGACGGCATTCCCCATTGGCAGCATCTCTTTAATTGCTTCTGGCTTAGTCCACGGAGCTGCGTTGCAGAGTGTTGTAAAAAGGGGCATGGCTTCTGAACACCTCTCTGCAACGCAGCTCTCTGGCGCATACTGGATGTACCTGGTGGGCTAGTTGGCCATCAGGGACCCTCAGTATTAAAAGAGAGTTAATCCCCCAACATAAAACGCGCCACGGGGTGCGTTTGCACAGTGGTGAAGGAAGGGGGCATGGCCTGAAGTGACATGTCTGCAAACACACCCTGTGGCACGTTTTAAGTTGGGGAAATAATTCCCCTTCAATCCTAAGGGACCCTGGGGGCCAACTATCCCACCAGGTGCTTCCAGTGCGCTGCGTTGCAGAGAGGTGGTGCAGGCTGTGCCCCTTTTTACACCTCTCTGCAATGGTGCTTACTGGACGTACCTAGTGGGCTAATTTTCCCCTAGGAACCCTCAGGATTCAAGGGGAGTTAATCTACCAACTTAAAACGGCCACAGGGCGTGTTTACACAGTGGGGAAGGGAGGGGACGGGGCCTGAGGTGACTTGTGTGGGGATTTCTTCGAGGAAGACAGGGCTTAAGCCACGCGGTGCCTGTCACCGCATGATGTCGGTTACTGACCCCCACCTCATCTGTCTCTGGTGACTCAGGCGCAACAACAATTCAATGTCGTGCTTGGACTGACTGGCTATGGCTCCAAAGGCCTTGCGGGAGCAGGCTGTTAGGCTCCTTGCGGCCCAGAAGTCGGCAGCATTCAGCGGGACTCTATGGAGGTCCCAGTACTGTTCAAAGACAAGGGGGCCGCCGGACCGCTCCCGGAGCCCCAAGTCCGCTTCATTCCACTCGAGGTCTTCAGGACACTCAGGGAAGAGGCACAAGACGAAGAAGAAGTCCAAATGGCCTTCATCTTTCCCTCAACTGTCGTCCATCGATGAAAGGGATAAAGTGCTCTAGGCATGGTTATCAGGAGTCGGAGCCAGGGTCGACTTTGTGCCTCCTGCTCAAATTAAAGAATTTTACAAGGCCATGCTCCATGTTTTTGAGTGGACCATCTGGTGAGCCCTCGGGCCCCGCAGGGTCAGAAGGGGCCCCATCGGATTCAACGCCCTTGGCTCAGGACCGGCCCTGGATCTGGGATGACACCGGTCGTGCCATTGCGACCTCGCCCGACGTCAGACTTGAAGGCGGTGCCTTTAGTACCACTGGTGGGCACCATCCTTATCCCGGATGACATTTAGTAGGAACGGCATCGCTTGATGCCAATTCCGGTTCTGATTGAACCTAGGTGTTCTATGTTGTTGCCTGAACACTTTGAAGATGTTTAAGGCTCTGGAGAGGACAGGGAGAGGTCTATGGACCCTTTGGAAAACCAAGATGACTCTGCAGAGTAAATGGACTGGTTTGGAGAACTTGAGGAGGCCAGTAGACTGGACACGTCTCCAGATATTGGCATGCTCTCATGCCAACTATGGCTACGGAGGAGGGGGCATCTTATGCCATGGTGGTTAAGAGGGAGGCTGAGGTCCTCAGACTAGAACTGCCCTCTGTGCAGGTCAGGACTAATCTCCAAACTGAAGTACTTCAGCCTGGGGCTTCCACCTCTGAACCCCTTTTACCCCTCAATGAGGCACTAACTGATGTCCTTCTAGGCATGTGGTCCAAGATAAGCACAGGGGTTCCGGTTTATAGGACAATTGCACACTGCCATCGCCTGGCTCCGGGCGACCCAAAGTTCCTCAGCCAATATCCCACCCCCAAAATCTTGGTGGAGCAGGCTTCTAAATCCCAGGGCGCATTCCCTTCTGCCCCTCTAGATAGGGAATCCAAGAGGCTGGATTCACTTGGTAAGTAGATGTTTTCTTCCTCCACCCAGGCATTGCAGTTGGTGAATATGCATGCTTATTGAGCTGTTAATCCCACTCCCTCTGGGAGAAGGTTGTGCAAGTGCTGCCACAAGTCCTGGAGGAGGCCCGGGTTGTGCTCTCTCAGGCAGCCAAGGATGGGGGAGATGCAGAAAAGTCACCCTAAGGTGTGGCCTTGACACAACAGATTCGCCGGGCAGATTGAGTTCTGTGACAGTGGCCTTGAGTCACCATGCCTGGCTTAAGACAACTGGCTTCTCAGGTGATGTCCAGGCCACTTGATGGAGCCCATCATTTTGGGCAGAAGGTAGACTCGTCCCTAGTGAGGTTCAAGGACTCTCAAGCTACAGCCAGATCCTTCGGCCTCTCTTCTATACCTTGTGTGCAGTCTAGCTTTCACCCTTTTGCTGCAACGGAAGGGGTTTCTAGCGCGTCATCCCTATCCCAGCCACAGTCCTTCACAGGCTTCCCAAGGTATGCAGGGACATGGATGCGGCTCCTTCTGACATCGGAATTGAAGCCAGAAGTCATCGGCCACCCTGCCCTCAACAGATGCAGCCTCCAAGCACTCCAAGTCTGACTCTGCAAGACCACGCCACTCCAGTTGGTGGGAGAATCAATTATCAGCTCCCCGCTGGAGGTCCATAACATCAGACAAGTGGGTCTTGTAGATCATTCAGGAGGGCTATTCACTGCCTTTCCTTTCTTTTCCTCCTCCCATTCTGCCAAATCAGGAATGGCTGATGGAAGATCATTTACAATTGCCCCAAGAGGAAGTTGCAGCTCTCTTGGCCAAGGGAGCTATAGAGAAAGTCACAAATTCAGAAGTAAGCAGGGGCTGTTATTACTGCTACTTTTAGAACACTGCACTGAGCTCACAGGTCACAAGTTCAGCACACAATGTTGCTAATCAAGACAGGAAGTGTGCTTGACTTTTCAACATATCAGCTTATCATATATAATGTTCCTTACAATCTGTTTTTGTTAACCAATAAGAATCATACCTTTAAAAAACAGAAATATACACCCTACCTTTCAGTGTAGAAAGTAGTCATACAACCAATGATTTCTTGGCTTTTTAAAAAAAACATTGCCGTGGATACGCGCACCCAACGCGAGAGAATCCGTGCACCCAACGCGTTAGGATGCGCGCACCGTGCGCGTATTTCGCCGTTTTAAAAAAAAAAAAGGGGGCCCCAGGGGGTCCTTCTGGGACCCCCTATAACCTCTAGAGGGTCAGAGTATTTCCACTCTACCCCTTTATATGTTTTACACACTTATTCCCCTTGCTTCTTCAGCCTCGCTTCTACCGAGGCAGAAAATGGCCGCCAACAGTTCCTGGTTTCGAATGTAGAGAGACACTCGACAGCCAATTAGCATTCAGCGCGCGATCGGGAGGGTGCGCGCTTGGTTCGGGGAGGGTGCGCTTACGGTGCGGGTAGAGTCCGCGGATCTTCCCCGGCCATAGATATCACTAACTTCTTTACCCTAATTTTCTCAGGAACTACTGAACAGATTCACACCATTTATGCAAAAGGCACGAGTCTGAACTGAGGACTACCTCTTTGCCAAATTTGGTGTCATTCCATTCAGCGGTTCGGACTGTAGCTGCGACAACAGATCCTATGGGAAATTACATGGGCAAATGCGTTTTAAAAATGCTGCTTTAAAATAAATACATATTATAATGATAAATACATATCATAAATGATTACAAAAATGATTAAAATGTAAATAAAAAAATAATTTGTATATAAAAAATATTTTTATTTAAAAATTATTCATTAAATATGTTTTTTTGTTACTGCCCACCATACACCCCTACAAAACTTACAAGCAATACCTAAAACTGAACTTTAAAAAGCTAATTATTTACACTTTTAACAACAAACTAATTATCAATAAATAAAAAGTAATTTTTATTTAATTAAATTAAATGTACTTTCCACTATATACCCCCACAAAATATACACCACACTCCTAAAATGTAATCAAAAATGTATTACACAATTACCATAATACATTTTATTAATTATTATCAATGAAAAAATGTATTCTAACCTAATTAAAACTTTATTTACTTCCTACCATATAGCTCAAGAAAACCCAAACCTGTACCTAAAATGTGTTAAAAAATGTAATTGCACAATCAATATAAATAATTATATATTAAATAATCATTATTAAATAATAATATGAATATTAATTACTTAGAATTAATTTACTTCACACCCTGTACCCATATAAACCCCACAAACTACACTAAAAATAAAATTGGGGTGGCAAAGTGACCTAAAGAACGATGATGGATTAAACCCGGATCTGTGACTGTGGGTGAGGGTCTGAAAAGTTTCAGCGCTCAGTCCATCATCTCTTTGTGTTTGTTTGTTCGCCCTAAGTTGGCATGGTAGGCCCAGACGTGGATCCCTTTCTCACTTTGCCACTGGATTCAAGAGAGCCTGGCTGATATGGGGTGTTACCCTGAAAAGAGTCCCAGGATGCTTTTTTCCGGTACAGGGAAGACCTGGCTTGGCAATTCGGGTTAGACTGTTCCCATGAGGCACAGGGTCAAGACTGATGTGCATATAGCTGGGTCTGAACTGGGGTGATGAAGTGACCTAAAGAACGATCATTGATTCAAGCCAGATCTGTGACTGGGGGTGAGTGTCTGAAAAGTTTCAGCGCTCCGTTCATCATCTCCTTGTGTTTGCTTTACAAATTTATCAGACCATTAAATTGTTATTTTGAATATATTAATTTTATCCTCAAAAGCTTTCAAATAGATAGATCTCTTTCATCAGATATAACTCAGAGAACATTTTTCTAATAATAATCAATAGTTTTTACAAAACATATATTTTACATAAACATAATTAGTTTCATAATATTTTGACTTTATGAGGCTCTTTAGATGCTTGTCTAATAGAATAGTGCAATGTGAGGACCATAGATCAGCAGAAAAAGCTTACAATTCACGTGATTAATATAGAACATGAATATCTGAAGTTATAATATTCATCTAATACAAAAGCGAATGTTAGAGTCATCTATGCAAAAAGAAGAGTTAACGTATTTGTTAAGGCTATCAATTGAAAAGATGTTTCAATCCCAAAAGATTACATTTTATGAGTATTTGGAAAGATGTAGCCAAGAGTTAAGTTAGTATGTTAGCTTAAAGCTCCACAATTTAGCAGCAAGATCAGAGAGATTGCCAGTAAAGAAGGAGCAGTCTCAGGTACAAATTAAATACTGGGGGGCTTATTTACAGGCCCCTCGCGCCTCCGGTGCATCACTTTTAATATGTGAAAAAGTGACGTATCGGCAGCACAAGGGGCTGGTAAATAAGCCTCTCAGTGTTTTTGAAGATTTGTTTTGTAATCTATATAAAATCTTTTCGATTGGGATAATATCTAAATCATGGCAATCAGCACTAATAGCTATATTTAATTAGCCTCGTAAAAACCCTTCCTAATGTTCATCCTCTCATCCCACCTCCTTGCTCAATTGATACTAAGATCTATGCAAAATTCTTAATGATAGACTGAGCAATGTAGTATGAAATGTTATTTAAACTCACCAATTATCTAGTATCTACACATACTCTAGTCCATGTGGTCGATAAAGCTTTGAAATTGGCAATACCCCTTGGAATATATTTGTTGACGCAGAGATGGTGTTTGACGGCGTAGACTGGAAGTATTCGAGAGAATTGCTTTTGCATTTCAGACTGCCAGAGGGCATTGTTAAAGGGATCTGAACACTTTATAACCAGCAACAATCTAGGGTGGTAGTTGATTGATACCTATCAAAAACATTCATCATTTTGAGAGGAATGAGACAGGGTTGATCCCTACCTTCCCTTTTTGTTGCTCTAGCTATAGGGCCCTGATCTCAAAAACGTAGGTTAGACAATAGTTTTTCCTCTTTTATTTTTAATAGTTTAACATTCAAATCAAACTTTTGTGCAGATGACCTTGTAATTTATATCGAAAATATAGAAACAATGCTTAATGGATAGATACTTATCAGGGTACAAGGTTAGTTTTTCTAAGTGTGAGTTCATGAAAAGGAGTAGTTTATTTTCAATTTGTCTAGAAACATCAGTGAAACATCTAGGGACGAGTATTACTAAAAACTTAAAGGATTTGAAAAGGACCAGCATTGCTTCAGTTTTTGTTGAAACTAAAGGTTTGTGTAGAAAAATTGGGCTTCCTTCATCTGACCATAAGTAGAAGAATAAACAGTCAAAATGGTGTTCATCCCCAAACGTAACTTTCTTTTTGAAGCATTGCCATGGAATTTCGAAACACCAGTGTAGGAAGCTGGCTCTGTATATACTATACCAAATTAGCGTATAGTGTGCACAGAGTCCAGTGGATCCCCAGTGTCTTCACAGAGGCTAAAGTAGATACTACTAAATGCTCTCTTTTGTGATAGGGTGGTCGAGCAGTTAGGCTTATCAGAGGTCTTTGTTAAGCATTTGTTGTACAAACTGAGTCAAACTTTTGTGCAGATGACCTTGTAACTTATATCGAAAATATAGAAACAATGCTTAATGTTTAGATACTTATCAGGGTACAAGGTTAGTTTTTCTAAGTGTGAGTTCATGAAAAGGAGTAGTTTATTTTCAATTTGTCTAGAAACATCAGTGAAACATCTAGGGACGAGCATCACTAAAAACTGAAAGGATTTGAAAAGGACCAGCATTGCTTCAGTTTCTGTTGAAACTAAAGGTTTGTGTTGAAAAATTGGGCTTCCTTCATCTGACCATAATTAGAAGAATAAATAGTCAAAATGGTGTTCACCCCCAAACGTAACTTTCTTTTGGAAGCATTACCATGGAATTTCGAAACACCAGTGTAGGAAGCTGGTTCTTTATAGGGTGGTCGAGCAGTTAGGCTTATCAGAGGTCTTTGTTAAGCATTTGTTGTACAAACTGAGTCAAGGAATGATTACACACACTCAATGAAAAAATACGAGACCAATTGTTTGTAAAACTATAACATTTTGTACAATTATTACTTAGAACCAAAGATACTTTGCTGCAGTAAAATATGTTTTGTAAAATTACAGTTTTAAGCATAAAAAGTGGACACACTGCATTTCTCAAACAGTTCAATGTTAACCTATGGAGGGAAAACAATGTTGTAATTTCACTGATAAGTACACAACTTACATTCCTGTTTTCGGGTTTTAGGACCAACACAGGGCAAGTGTCAGGTGAATGTAGGTACTGCACCACCAGCAGCACTGGGGCGATCGGGTGCAGAGGTCAAATTCGGTCACTGGGGCCCAATGTTAGACAATGGAGACTGGGGGCATGCAAAGAGGTGCCAGTTGCAAGTAGGTAAAATCGGAGTTGGGGGTCAAACTCCAGGGGTTAGGACCAGCACTGGGGGGCCAAGAGACAGCACCAAACATACCCCCTCAATGACACAGAGGCAGACGGGTGCAGAGTGTCAATTCAGCGTCTGGCACTCAATGCAAAGCAATGGAGACTGAAGATTTCGAACAAAGGCTACAGGCTAGAACCAAGAGTCTGAACGAAGGGAACCGGTGGCTATGGAGGTATGTTGAGGTACTGAAGAACTCAGGGAGACCAATCGGTCGAGCTCTCTAAGGTCTGGGGGCTGTGGGCGCAGGGGTGTCTTTGGACATCGGAGAAGTCTTACCGGAGCCGGTCGCGGGTGGGGGACCCTTTGTGTCGAGGCTCAGGTGTCGTCGAACCTTCTTAGGACTGGTGGGCCACTTCGACAGGTGTAGAGGTAGGTTTGAAAGTCTGTTTGTGTGTTTCAGCAGGGCACTGGAGCTCTTCTTGTTGGTTTCTTTGTGTACAGGTCCACTGTCCTCAGGAGTTTTTGATCTTTAGGGAAGGCAGGCATTCCTCCCAGGGTTGTGGAGGTTGCTGGACCTGCTGGTCGAATTGCTTTTTGGTGCAGGATTCTTCGAGGGCTGCAGACAGGCTGGTAGGGCTGGGGCCAAGCCAGTTGTCATCTGGAGTCTTCATTGCTGGTACGGCTCTTCGGTCCTTCTTCTTTAGGTCACCAGGAATCTAAGGATAAAGGTTTAGGGGTGTCCCTAAATGCTCAAGATTAGGGGTATTACAGGTGCAGGCAGATAGTAGCTAAGGGGCTACTTACCTTAAGGGTGACTACACCCTTTGTATGTCCACTTACTTTGGGGAGGGGACATACCCCTAACCCTAATGGTTGAAATCCTCACAAACAATATGGAGGATTTTCAAAGGAGGTAGTCACTTCAGCTCAGGACACCTTAGGGGTGGGCCTGGCCGAGTGGGGACACACCTCTTCTGCCTACTAATTTTCCCGCTGATCTTGCTGCCAAAAGTGGGGCTTGGTCAGGGAGGCGGGCATCTCCACTTGCTGGAGAGGCCTTGGCTAGCATAACAAAGGACAGGAAGCCTTTGAGGCTCACTGCCCTTGAATGCTGTTCCTGCTTGGGGGTAGGTGGTAAGCACCTCCACCCAGAGCAGGTTTTGTTTCTGACCTACGAGAGCACAAGGCTCCAACCTCAGGGGTTCAGAAAAATGCCTGGAAGTGGCAGGCTGGCGCTGACCATTGAGCCACACACTAGTGGTTGGGTAGGTTTTCAGGGGGCACCTCTGAAGTGCCCTCTGAGTGCATTTATGAATGGATCCAACACTTGCATCAGTGTGGGCTCATTAATCTGACATATTTGATACCAAACATCTTGGAATTTGGTGAAGCCATTGTGGAGCTGTGGAACTCGTATTGACAAGCTCCCAGCTCATGTACTCAGTATGACTTCACTATGCACTTATAATGCCTAAGAATGGACTTAGACACTATAGGGGCACACCTGCTCATGCAGTTATACCCTCACAAGAGGTATAGTTCACCCTGCCTTAGGGCTGTAAGGCCTGCTGTAGGGGTGACTTACCTATGCCTCTTGCAGTGCTGGAAAGCCCTGGATGGGTGCCAGGTCATCTCTTTACTCTTAGCTGCACCAAATCACGCAGGCTGCAGTGGCAGTGTACACGTGTTTGTGGAGATGGCCTCTTAGGGTGTCATAAAACCTGCTGCAGCCTGTTGACACCCTCTCTGGTCACAATGCTCTTGGTACCACTGGTACTTTTTACAAGGGGCTTATATGTAGACCAAAGGTGTGCCAGTTGTGGAAACAAAGGTAACGTTTTGAGAAAGAACACAGGCACTGGGAACCCAGTGACCATTCAGTCAAAGTTGCATATAGAGTCAGGCAAAAAGTGGGGGCTAACCATGTCAAAACTAGTACTTTCTTATACAAGCTCCTCCCTAATGAAAGAGGATGAGACTAACCTCTCCCAAGAGAGTCTTCATTGTCTAAGTGGAAGCACCTGGAAAGTCCATCTGCATTGGCATGGGCAGTCCCAGGTCTGTGTTCCACTGCACAGTCCATTACCTGTATGGAGATTGACCTCCTCAAGAGGTCTGTGGTCGGTTTGAACAAGGAAGTGAGTGCCAAACAGGTATGGTCTCAACTTCTTCAGGGACCTGACCACAGCAAAGGCCTTCGTCTCTATGGCACTCCAATACTGTCCCCAAGGGAGCAACCTCCTGCTAATAAAAGCAACAGGTTGGTCCTGGCTTTCATCATTGGTCTGGGATAGGACCACTGCTATCCCTAGCTCAGAGGCATCAGTCTGCACAATGAACTGCTAAGAGAAGTCTAGAGCTTTGAGAAGTGGTACTGAGCACATTGCCTCTTTCAGGGTGTCAAAAGCCTGTTGATAACTAACTGTCCAGTTTATCAGCTTGGGCATCTTCTTAGAGGTGAGTTCTGTGAGGGGTGTCACAATAGAACCATACTCCTTCACAAACCTCCTGTAATACCCAGGCGAGCCAAGGAATGCCCTGACTTGGGTTTGGGTTGTTGGAGCCTCTCAGTCCTAAATTGTCTGGATCTTGGGTTGAAAGGGTTGAACTTGGCCTCCACCTACAAAATGGCCCAAGTATACAACAGTTCCCTGTCCTATCTGGCATTTGGATGCCTTGATAATTAGGCCTGTAGATTTCAGGGCCTGCAAAATCTCACCCAGCTAGACTAGGTGATCCTGCCAGGAGGAGCTAAAGACAGCAATATTATCTAGATATGCTGTACTTTAGGACTCCAGCCCAGCAATGACTTGATTCACTAACCTTTGGAAGGTTGCAGGGGCATTCTTTAAGCCAAAGGGCATAACAGTGAACTGATATTGTCCATATGGTGTGGAGAATTATGTTTTTTCTTTCGTTCCTGGGGTCATGCCAATCTGCCAGTACCCTGCAGTTAAGTAAAAGATAATAAGAAATGTGGCTGCACCCAATTCATCTATCAGCTTATCAGCCCTGGGTATAGGTTGAGCATCTGTCTTGGTGACAACATTGAGACCTCTGTATTCCACACAAAACCTAATTTCTCTCTTTCCACCCTCTGGGGGAGTCTTGGGGACTAAGACCACTGGGCTGGCCCACGGACTCTCAGAGGGCTGAATAACCCCTCACTTCAGCATCCTTCTTACTTCAGCTTCAATGCTGTCCTTAACTTGGTCAGACTGCTGATAGATCTTTGTTTTGACAGGCAAGCTGTCCCCAGTGTCCACATCATAGGTACACTTGTGTGTCTGCCCAGGGCTTAACAACAGTCAGGCAAAAAGAAGAGCTCAGCATACTGCTGTAGGATTTGCCTGCAGTCAGCCTGCTGTTGGGCAGAGAGGGTGTCTGAGTAGACAACTCCATCAACTAACCCATCTTTTGGACTGTGAAAGAGGAGGTCAGGGAGAGGTTCACTCTCTGTCTCTTGATCCTCATCAGTAACCATCAACATGGTTACATCAGCCCTCTCATAGAAAAGTTTAAGGCTGTTTACATGGATCACCCTATTGGGAGTCCTGCTAGTGCCAAGGTCGACCAAGTAGGTGACTTCACTTTTCTTCTCAAGGATAGCATAAGGACCACTCCATTTGTCTTGGAGGGCCCTTGGTGCCACAGGCTCCAAAACCCATACCTTTTGTCCTGGTTGGAACTCTACCAGTGCAGCCTTTTGATTTAGTCATACCAGAACTTCTGGTGATCTTGGCTGGCCTCACGTTTTTGGCAGCTTCTTCCATGTACTCTGCCATCCTGGAACATAGGCCTAGTACATAGTCCACAATATCCTGTTTGGGCACTTGGAGAGGATTCTCCCAAACTTCCTTAACAATACAAAGTGTCCCTTAACAGGATGGGAAAACCCTACTCCCTTCTGAGGCACCTCTCTGTAGGTAAAAACCAGACATGGCAAAAGGACAGCCCCTATTGAATATTTCAGGGAGTCCCACGATCATACCTCTTGATGTCTTGTTGAATCTCTCAACAAGGCCATAGGTTTGTGGGTGATAAGGTGTAGTGAACTAATAGTTCACTCCACATTCATTCCACATGTGTTTCAGGTATGCAGGCATGAAGTTGGTACCTCAGTCTGATACCATCTCCTTAGGAAACCCTACCCTGGTAAAGATACCAATGAGGGCTTTGGCCACTGAACGGGCTATAGTAGTCCTAAGGGGAATGTCCGCAGGATACCTGGTAGTATGATATACTACTACCAGCATATATTTGTTTCCTGATGCTGTGGGAGTTTCAAGCGGACCCACTATGTCTACACCTACTCTTTCAAAGGGAACCCCAACCACTGGTAGTGGAATTAAGGGGGCCTTTAGATGACCACCTGTCTTGCCACTGACTTGACAGGTGACACAGGAGCTGCAAAACTCCTTTACTTTCTGGGACATGTTTGGCCAGTGAAAATGACTAACTAGCATATTCCACGTTTAGTCTAGCCAAGATTCCCAGGTAGGGGGATGTCATGGGCCAATGTGAGGAGGCATTCTGTAAACTGCTGAGGCACTACCACTCTCCTAGTGATACCAAGTTTGGGGTCTCTGGCATCAGTGTTAAGGAGTCCACCCAAAAATAGGTCCTTTGGGAGCCACTGACATCTCCCTTTTCCTGTGCATCAGCTTGCTGTCTCAGGCTTTCACGAGTTGGACAGGCCCTCTGTCTAAGGCAAAGCTGTTCCCTAGATGGTCCCCCTGGGCCCAGGAGTTCAACCTGGTAAGATTCAAGTTCCATAGGCTCAATTGCCTCTGGGGGTGACAAGTCCTTACCCCGAGGAGAGGGGTCCAGAGCTTTTTGCTGTACAGAAGCTGGTTCCCCAGTCTTCTTACCTTTCCTCTTGGAAGGTTGTGCCACTATTCCAGACTAAGACATTCTTTTTCACTCTCTGCTTGGGTTTTCACACACACCAACTCAGGGATTCCCAGCATGGCTGCATAGGTTTTCATTTCTCCCTCATCCCATGCCGAGGTCTCTAGATCATTCCCTAACAGACATTCAACTGGGATCTTAGAAGAGACCACTACCTGTTTCAGCCCAATAACCTCTCCCTATTGTAATGACACCACAGCCATGGGGTGCACTGTAGTGACATTATCAACATTGGTGATTTGATAGGTTTTTAAAGCCAAATATTTCATGGGGAGGCCAGTTTTTCTGTCACCATGGTGACACTGGCGCCTGCATCCCTCAGGGCCTCTGATTAATCAATGGTTGCTGTCTGTATTTTTTCACATTAGAGGGCCAAACAGCGAGAATGGCCAAATCTACCCCACCCTCAGAGACTAAAATAGCTTGAGTGTGAACACTGAATTGCTCTGGGCACACTATTGATCCCACCTGGAGACTTGCCATACCAGTGGTAGATGGAGGAGTACTAGGGGGATTCTTTGTGCGACATGCAGTCTCCAGTTTTGTGTCCCAACTGCTTATAGTTGTAACACCAGGCCTTGTTGGAGTTAAAGTTCTTACCTTTGTACCCACTGTTGGATTGTGAAGAATTCTGGGACCCACCCTCCTGTTCAGGTTTTGGTGGGCTGTTAGAAGACTCTTTACATTTATCCTTAAGATGTTCACCCGCTTTCCCAAGGGGAGGTTTTGTAACCCCTTTCTTTTGGTCACCCCCAGTGGTAGTTTTGGTCACCCTAGTCTTGACCCAGTGGTCTGCCTTCTTTACCAATTCTTGGGGAGAAACTGGACATAGGTCTATGAGATACTGATGCAACTTTTCATTGATACTGTTATTTATTATGTGTTCTTTTATAAACAGATCAGATTATAAAGCCCATTATAGTCATGCACTTCACTTCCAGTTAACCAGCCATCTAGTGTTTTCACTGAGTAGTCTATGAAGTCAACCCAGGACTGACTCAAAGTTTTGTGAGCTCCCCTGAACCTGATCCTATACTCTTCAGTGGTGAGTCTAAAACCCTCAATCAGGGTACCCTTCATGAGGTGGGCCACTTCAACTAGGGCCAGAGGTGTCGGGTGCAGCAGTGGGTCCAGAGGGATGGTTGTGTGGTTCAGCAGGGCACTGGAGCTTTTCTTCTTCTCGCTGTCCTTAGGAGTTCTTGGTCTTTAGTGAAGGCAGACGGTCCTCCAATGGTTGTGGAAGTCTCTGGGCCTTTAGGCCAAGTTAGTTGTCATCTGGAGTCTTCACTGCTGGTATGGCTCTTCGGTCCTTCTTCTTCTATAGGTCATCAAGAATCTAAGGTTCATGGTTCAGGGGTGCCCCTAAATACTCAATTTAGGGGCATTACAGGTGCTGGCAGGTAGTAGCCAATGGGCTACTTACCTTTATTTTATAAGTTTTATATAGCGCAAGCTAGACTTGTAGGTATCAGAGTGCTTTACAACATGAATGAATAGAGTGGTGAAAAACATGGTATAAGGATACATGAAGAGATATGCATAACAATAAACATTTTGAGACACTACATTAGAGGGTGACTACACCCATTGTATGTCCACTCCCGTTGGGGAGGGGGCATACCGCTAATCCTATTGGCTGAAATTCTCACAAACAATATAGAGGATTTTCAAAGGAGGGGGTCACTTCAGCTCAGGACATCTCAGGGATGGTCCTGGCTGAGAGAGGACACACCTCTCCTGCCTACTAGTTTTCCCCTGCCAATCTTGCTGCCAAAAGTGGGGCTTGGTCAGGGGGTGGGCATCTCCACTAGCTAGAGAGGCCCTGGCTAGCATAACTAAGGGCAGGAAGCCTTTGAGTATCTACACCCTTGAAAGTTGTTCCTGCTTGGGGGTAGGTGTGAAGTATGTGAGCATGTGTTTGGTGAGGATTCTCTTAGGGTGGCATTATACATAATAGACTTTAGAAAAAACCCAAACCAATTTTAATAAATAAAAATACATCAAATCAACAAAAATACAATCAGAAGAACCTGTGATATAAGATTTGTAAGTTTTAGGTGAAAATAGCTCCAATAAGCACAAAGCGCCACTCGCAGCTATCTGGGCACGCTAGACCAAGGGAAGCAAACGAGTTCACTCCGACTGCAATAGAGTGTGTTTCAGATACAGGGACCAGGTTAGTCCAGCTGAAGAGTTACCCTGTCAAGTCCTGCACAAAGGGTTCCCTTCATGTTGGAAGGAGCTGCGCAGATAAGGCTGCTGGCATGAGGAACAGGTTGAGCACCGCAGACATTCGTTGCTGTGCACGAAAAGCCAGTAATCGCTGAAACTTCCTTTTAGTGATGGTTGCGAGCTGTCACTGTTGATGCAAAGTGCAGGTCTCGCATTGCAGGTCGTCGCAGGCAGTTGCTGTCGGCAAGGACAGCAGGTCCCGCTGGAGCTTCACATTGGCGGTTGTGAACCCTGGTCGATTCTCATCTCAAAGAGGTCACTTTGCGGTCACGAGCAGCCTAAAACTTTACAGAATACCACTAAACACTGTAGGAAGAATGGGCTACTGCGATAAGCCTGTCAGAAAGAGAATCTCTCAATAAATCATAGTATATCCATATAAAGACAGGTGGCTGATGAATCAAAACAGATTTGTCCTTAAGATAATCAGAAACAAATCCAGGCATGTTTATATTCGTCGACGTTTTGACCCAGAAGATGAATGTGACAACGTTTGACCTGAAAGCGGGTCTTCATCAGGATGTGCAATATAAAGAAAAAGTGGGCATCCTTATGGGGTGTTGTGGGCTTCCATGCTAGGCTGGATGAGAAACGGAGTGCCAAAAGGCTCATTGATCAAACATAAATGTAGGTGAGTAAAATAGTCACTATTTGGAAGGTACCCTGAACACTGCAAACTGGTACCAAAAATAGGGAAGTAAGGGCCCTGAATCAAAAGGACGGGCCACCGACTTTGTAATGCGGAGACTAACCGTAGTGTGAGGTCACCTGACTTTATATGGATATATCATGATTTCTTGAGAGATGCTTTTTCTGACAGGCTTATCACAGTAGCCTGTTCTTTGCTTCTGTGTTTAGTGGTATTCTGTACATTTTTGGATTCGTTTCTACATATAGCAAATGATCTAGCATAATACTAGGAGGATCTGCAATGATTACAATAATTGAGGAGAGACCATTAGCCCTCACCTGTTTATCCCTCTGGTGCTCATTTATCTGACTAGGAAGAAGATAGAGATTTGTTTTTCTGTTGATGAAAATACAAATCCATATGGCTCATGTGGGATAGGATTTTAGGGAGGCAGTTAATCATTGTTTGGGGCTAGTTATGCAATTGTTCTTCAGATATAACCAGGTATTTATGTGGTTTGTAACTCAGGATTCAAGATTCAAGTAAGGGGGCTAGATAGTGCCCTGCAGAAGTCTGAATGGAATTGGGAGGAGGCTGGAGACAGAATTTCCAATCGATATCTCTAGTTTAAGCATGACTCAAAACATTTCAAGACTTCTTCAACGCCAGTTCACTCACTGAGAATACGCACAAGGATATCATAATCCAACCATGTTTAATGCTTCTGATAGGTAGAGTGAAGCAAGAAGACATCGGTTTCCTTCATGAAAAAGTCACAGACTGTCACTGATGATTTTGAGACGGGTCAGTTGTGTGCGATGGTGAGCTAAGAACCAAGATTGGAATGGCCAGGAAATGGGTTTTAGAGGTGAAGTTCTCAAGTTGGTATTCACACATCTCTCACGACATTTTGCTAGAAAAGAAGGGCCTGTAATGAGTCAGCAGCTCTAGTTAAGTTCAGGGTTAGTGTCTTTCTTTTTAGGAGGAATGGCCTTTTCTTGCATAATTTGCTGTAGCGTAATTACATGTAATTACTGAACATTATGCGCGATTCGACGTTATTATAAAATAAGAGTCATTTGCCATGTTGTGGTATTTTCTTATTGCAAAAATGTCCCCTCACATCCAAAATGTACCTGTGGATCATTTTGCACTAAGAAATAGCGCTAAATGCAGGGCAATTTTCCCTCCAAATGACTCCCCGCATCAAGCAATATTTTCATAACGCAAGAGGCACTCTCGCTTCCAAAATGGATGCGAGGATTCATGTTGCACTAAGAAAGTAGCTCTAAATACAAAACAACATTAACAGCAGTGTACTCACTAATTTTGCTGTTTATGTGCTTATTTTCCCCCCAAATTCCTCCTAATTACACAAGCCAGATTTTTTCTGATTACTCTGCCATGATTAAAATTGCTCCCAGGCCTACTTTTAAGCTGAGATGAACTGATCTATGTTTAAATAGACATAGCACTGGGGAGGGCCTTTGTGTGTGCAAGGAGGATGTTAGCTTAGTATTGTGATGGGTTAGTGTCTGTTTACCACTGCTACCCTGGGACCTAACCCTACTACTGGACTCAGAGCTGATCACCAAGTACTCTCCTTTTGTTACATACACTAAGACTCTGGCTTAGGTCTACAAGTTTTCCCTTCACACCCACGGGTGTCACAAGTGAACTTAGTTCAATGCACCAACAATTGAATGTGAAGAAGCAGGTTGTTGTTGCCCCACACAGCCCCATTCAATACAAAGTTGACATGGTGTCAGTGTTTTCAGGTTACTAACAGACCCTTAACAGGTATCCAGGAATGCACTGTTAATTTGAAAGCTCAATTAGTTCTTTACAATATCACACACACACACACACACTGAACTAAGAATAAGACACTTTGGGCCACATGGATGAAGCATTCTTGCAGTCAGAAACGACTAATTGGGCCATTTCCGGCTGCAGAAATGCTTTTTCTAATGTACAATTTCTGATTACGATTCGGTATTTAGAAGGGGCGTGTTTAGGGTGTGCATTTCACATACCGATTAGCATTGGTATGTATGAATGTTTTGTGACTGAAATGCTTGAAGTTGGTGGTAACCCATTCGCAAACCGAAGGGGTCCACAAAGGCCCCCTTCCCCTTTGAGAATGGTTCAATTTTTTTTTCAGAGCAGGCAGCGGTCCCACCCACCCCTACCTACTTTAAAAAAATGAAAAGAAAACTTTTCATTTTTTGTTTGTGATGCATCCTGTTTTCCTTTAAGGAAAAAGGGCTGCATTTAAAAAAAAAGATTGCTTTATTTAAAGCAATTGCAGGCATGGTGGTTTGCTGACCACAGCAGGCCTCCATCCCTGTGATTTTTGCGATTCCCAATGGGTTGTAAATTGAGACCTACCTCATTAATATTCATGAAGTAGGTCTATCTGTGACCCACTGAGAATCGCAAAAGTGTAAAACACACTTTAGTGATTGCGATTACCACATAGGAAATCACAAAAATTCGCTATTTGGTGATCGCAAATACTAATGCTAGCAGATGTGGCCCTTTATGCTTAATAGTGTGTATTTCAACAGTCTTATCCTGTTGCTAAGCACATCTAAAATAAGCACACAAAATATTATTAAAACAGCACTAATGCATGTTACAAGCAAAAAGAATAAAATTAAAATTTCTACCATAGTTAAAATGGTATCAAGTTACCTAAAGCCTCGAGCCAGATGTACTAACATTAGGAATATTGATTTCCTAATTGCGATTCTCTCTCTATTCTAATGTATGAAACTCTTTTGAGTTTCATTAGCGATTCCTGGGGGTCACAAATAGACCTACCACATGCATATTAATGAAGTTGGTCGCAATTTGAGACCAATTAGGAATCAACACCATCACAGATATGGTGGCCTGCTGAGGTCAGCAGACTACCATGTGTGTGATCGTTTTTATATAAAGCTGTCTTTTTTTTAATGCAACCCATTTTCCTTAAACGAAAATGAAATGTGTTTACAAGGAAAAAATTAATCTTTGCAGTTTTATGTTTTAAAAGTAAGCAGTGGTAAGCAGTGGTCTTAATAAATGTTGTTTTCATTGTCAAAGGGGTAGGGGTCCCTTTGGTACCCGTTCCCATTTGCGAGTAGATTACCACCTTCTTCAAGAGTTCAGTAAAATATGAATGATTTGCGAACTCGGTCGCAAAACATTCATACATCTCATTCAGATTTGATATTTGGAAGGGGCACCCTAAACATGTCCCTTCCAGATACCGAATCACAAACACAAATTGAGATTCGGTAACATGGTCATATGTAAAAGCAGTTTTGCGGTCATAAACGTACTGAATGGCCGTTTCCAAAAGCAAAAATGCTTTGTACATGTGACTTATATACGCTTTACTATGAGAGCATGTAGTGGTATAATTTGCATGTAGAGTTTCTTAGGGAGAATCAAGGTACTGCATACCTGTATACAGCAAGATGGTGTAGTTATCAGCAGTTGGGAGCAAGTGTTCCCTCGAAAGTAAGACACACTTCAGCAGCAGCTTCTCTCCTCCCAGACTTGACTCGGTATCAGCTTTCACTGCAGGAACTGGATGCAGCACTATCACCGCAGTCTGATAGTCCCTGTTAAGATCTTCTGACATTATCTTGTCTGATAATCTGGGCTGAAGGACCTCTCCTGACAAGTAGTCGATAGGCAGGTCTTTTATACTCCATCTTCTCTCAGATAGGAATTCTATGTCAGGACCGGAGGTGAGGATTATGTTCTATTTTCTTTATTTCCTTTCCAGCAGCTTTCAACTAAATAACTCAAAAAACTATCTTCCCCATGGTGCACAGAGAAAAGGTCATCAACAATCCACCAATAAACTGTCCAGGATGTCCACAAAGGCTGGAGACCCTTTTCTTTTCCTGCTTCCAGCAGTTAAGTACACATTTTCTTACTGCTCTTCATATCATGTTTACATTGTTAAATATTGTCTTTTACTTCAATTTGCGGTGTTAATATGGGCGCTGATCGCGGTGCACATTGAGTATGGGCCTCGGGAGAGATTTTCATCGCTCCACTCGCGGTGCCCTGTGCAGCATCGGGATGCTTCAGTGCGATAGGCACAAAGGTTACTAGAGGGTGTACAAAGCAAGTGCATGTCTCATTGACCTGCAAAGGTACGCTGTTGTTAGTTTCATTAGATCTGAAAGGTCAGTGCCCCTACGGAGTCCATACCTGCTTGAGCCACCTGGAAACCCAGACGCTCGTGCCTCACGGGTTGGTACTTTCACCAACAGCCTGATGCCTGCGTGTGAGTGGGTCTGTAGTCCCTCCTTTAAATACTCCCGGCTGGTGCTTATAACATGCTTTTCCAGCGTACTCTCAGCACCCCTTCCCCATCCTTCATGACTGTCAAGTGCAGGTCCCAGGTCTTTTTATGACACCCGGTAAAGGTAGAGTGCGTCAGCCCAGGGCAGAAGCCTGTTTTACCTCCCGCAGCCAAATCCTTAACTGTTTCAGTTGCCAAAAGTTGAAGCCTCAGGCTGCCTAAGCCGGCTCCATATTGTGTCATTGACAATATATCAAGCTCAGGCTTCTTAAAGCTATTCCTGCTTGTGGTGTTTACCCCAGCCTGCCTGGCTGCTAAGCGTGCATTGCAGATCCGTTTGGCCATTGCATTTACAGATAAACTCAGTAGGGTCATGGAGGAAGACTATACAGTGGAGGAGTCCTCCCTCTCGATGATGAATTCTGCAAAGCAGTGGATGTCTCCATCCACCAGGAGGTGGCAGTGGCCATAGGACCCTATGATCGCCGCATTACGCAAATGGCTTATGCATACCAAAACCCCCATTCTAACCTGGCGCCTACCCCTCCCATTAAACACGCCCCTAAGCGTAGAAATGATTCTGGGAAAGATTTGGGGCTTTAGGTCGCCTCAAAAAGGCTTTCCTGGCTCACTCAGATACGGGCGCGCATAACGCCCTAGCAGACATAGTCGACTTATTCCCCCCCAATGCCTGGATGCATAGGAAGATGACTCCCATTGCAATTCAATTTACTAGGCCGGCCCTTCCCAGCCATGGTGCCCCTCAATGGTACCGGCGACTGCAGAGTCGACAACCTACTCAGAGGATACCTCTGATATATTGGTTCCTGAGAATCTTTTGCACCCCTTCTCATTGCAGTGGAGTGGACCCCTTCCAGTAAGATTTCCAAATTTGCCACAGGGCACCTTAGAAAGTCCCTAGAGAAGGAAGTCAGAGCCTGCCTTAGGGAGGAATACTCCTGCCTACCTGCCCTACTGGGTATGGTGGCAGCAACCCTGGAAATTGATTCAAGAATGGCCACAGAATGGCCCAGAAATACATTAGAGACCGAAAGAAGGGCATTGATAAATCTTGGAAGTCCTGCCAGGACAAGTTATTAGACATCTGTGGTCATATGACTAAGATTTTGGAGCTGGCAGAGGAGGCAAAGGCCTCAGGCAACCCCCTTTCCCCAGAGAGAATCTCAGGTCGGGCGTGGTTTTGTGTCATCTTCTTAGGGAACACAAATTGAGCTCTATCAACTGAGAGGCGTCGCTCCCTCTTCTTGAAGGTTGGTCCCAAATTGAGGGATCTGGCCTCCTCCGAGGCAGGCACAGTGTCTCAGGGCAGGCTCTTTGGGAAACCTTTCATTAAGGAGCTGTGAAGGTTCGTAGCCACATTCACCTCTTTAGATAAGGTGCAGGCCTCCATAAAGAACTTTTTTTCATCCACAAATTGTTGTTGTGGCCAGACGTGTCAGAGGGTGTTCGGCCAGCCATTTGTACACCCAAGGCCCTCAGAGAGGATTCAAGATATCCCAAGACCTGTCTAAGGAAGGAGAGTTCTTCTAGACACGACTATGTCACAGCGGCCGCGGTTCCAGAGGTACCTCTAGAGGGCAGTTTCAGGCTTCAACAGGTTAAAGTTTCCTCCTTTCCCAAAATTAAGGTGGGAAGCCGGTTAGCGAGGGTTCGAGCACAATTGGGGGCAAATTACTTCAGATGCGTGTGTTCTTGATACTATCAAGGGTTTTCATATTGAATTGTACGGAACCCCGGTTCAAGAGTCCTGCCTTCGTCCACTGTTTTTTGCAGAAGAACAGGTCACCCTAATAGATAATGGAGGTGGCGGATCTGCTGCAAAAAGGCACGATTTCCCTCACCTGCCTCCACCCATGAGGTTTCCTCAGCAACATTTTTTTTGTTGACAAGGCAGATGGTGGTAAATATCTGGTGATAAACCTGAGAGTGGTTTACCGCCACTTCAAGATGGAGGGTCTCCATCTTCTGCACGATCTCCTTTGACCTGAAGACATGGACGGTACGTTTGGACACTTGACGGGTCTCATTTTTCCCCCACATGACTGTTTCCTTCAGTTCACATGGAGGGATCAAGTCTATGAGTTTACAGCCTTGCCTTTCGGTCTATTCCCTGCTCCCTGGTGTTTCACCAAGATTCTCAAGCCGGGGGTGCAAATTCTAAGGGTCAGGGGCTTTCACCTCATGATCTACCTCGACAATCTCTTTCTTTTGGGCCAATGCCATTCACGGCTGATGCAGCAGTTAAGATGTCGGTCGACCTTCTGCAAGATTTATGATTCATGATCAACAAGCAAAAACCTCTACTAGATGCCGTCCAAACAGACAACAGCCCCCCCTCTTGTAAAGTTGTGAAGATCTGTTGTCCTCTACACAGGCAATTTTTCCAGGCCCTCTCCACTACAAAACCCTGCAACGCCTCACGCCTTTCCACCTCGGATGGGGCCTTTAGTACTCAGATCAGGTACTTCTGACAGAGGAGGTTGAGGTGGAAATCAGATGGTGGTTGGATCACAAGCTCCCTGTGGGGACTCCTTTACAGGAGGAAAATGGTCCACGGATGAGCGGCAGCTCCACATCAACTACCAAGAGCTGATGGTGGGGTCGGTTGCCATACAATGTTGGACAAGGGACAGAGATTCCTACAGCTTACTCATCAAGATGGACAAAGGATCAGCGGTACACTATATAAACCACCTGGGGGTACCAAGTCCAAGGTCTTGGTAGACCTCACCAATGAATTTTGGACCTTCTGCCTATCTCACAATATCTCGGTGTCAGCGGAGTACCTTCCAGGAGCATCCAATGATAACGGATTGGTGTTCCAGGGCATGGTCAAACATAAGTCCGTGGCAGCTGCACCGCTTGGCTTTCCAGAGGTTGAACATCCCTTTAGGGTCCCCTTTTCGGCTAACCTCTTTGCATTTCATTTGGACCATCACATTCCCAGGTATTTCAGTTGGAAGCAACAGCGAAGGATGCCTTTCCTCCAAGATTGCTGTCTGGAGACAGGTTTATGCCTTCCCACCATTCTCCATGATTATGAGACTCTCAGCGCAGGTCCGCAGACAGAAGGCAAAAGTGGTTGTGATTACGTCGTAGTGGAGGTCTCAAGTATGGTTTCCAGGTCTAATGGAACTTTCCTAGGATTCTCCAATCCTTCTACCCCCGATCCTAATATCCTGCAGGCTCCCCAGGAACATCACCACCCATTAATCCTCCAAGGGCCCATACCTCTCATGGCCTGGCAGAATTCTGGCATCGCTGTAGAATCCCTGGTCTTTCGCATGAAGCTGAGGGATTACTGGCAGCAGCATGGGCTGACGGCACAAAAAAATCCTACCGATCAGCATGTGCCAGATGAGTTGGTTGGTGTCTTCGAAACAATCAGGATCCCATGGGGTGCGAAGTGGTCTCTATTGTAAACTTCTTGGTCTCCTTAGCATCACAGGGCTTATCATATCATACTATCAGCTCTTATAGGTCAGCAATCTCTGCTTGGGATGTCCCGGTTCAAGGAGTCTCGGCGGGTGAACATCCTTTGGTTTGTAAGCTAATGCGAGGGATTTGGTTGACACTCCCTCCAGGACGTATGTACTCCGCCTTAGGGCATGTTAATAAGATTTTGCGCCTTTTTCGTTCTTGGTAACAGAATTAGTATTTGTTGGGCAAGGAATTGTTTGTGAAACTCACAATGCTTCTGTGCCTCGTGTCGTGTTAGAGAGCGTCCGACGTGCGAGCTCTGGATATTTCAGGAAGGGTCTTTACTAAGCATAGGATCACCATCCACGTCTCCCGGCATACCGAGTCCAATTCCAAAGTGGTGTCTTATCCTGCTTTTGACAAATCGCCCAAGTTATGTGTAGTCCGCTGTCTCAAGGCTTATGAGAGCATGATGGAAGCGCTCCATCCACCAGGCGAATGTCAACTATTAATATCTCTCAGGAAGCCTATCAAAGCAGTCACTCCTCCCGCCATAGCTTGTTTGTCAGTTGGGTCATGCAAGAAGTGGGCATTGACGTCTCACAATTTAGCACCCACTCTGTTTGAGGCGCGATGGCTTCTAAAGCTTTCTCCCTTGGGGCTCGCATTGAAAACATTATCAATGCTGCATACTCGTCTTCGGACTCCATGTTCAAAAGGTTCTATTTCAAGCCAGTTGTCGATATGACATCATTTGTTGTGGATAAGCTTTGAACCAGCATAATTATCGCCTTCGGTCCTGAGATAGAATGAAAATGTTCCTAGTAATCATGACGGAAAGTTTCAATTCTCTTAAGGACACGGAGGAGAGGATTATTCCCGCCCAAGGTTCCTGAGATCCTTTCCCCAGCCTAGAGAGTTATTAAGTATTGGATTCTGTTTTCACGGTAAACCCGCAGTCATATGGCATAAGTATTGCTTTATTTATTCTTTTCAAAGTAAATGTTTTATTTCACTTGAGCATGTTTCTCAGAGGTATTTGCAAAGACTCTGTTTATTCTGTTACGGTATACGTCTTATCAACTTTGTATTTACTGCATGTTTAGTTCAATGTGTTGGTTGCCTTTAACTTGTTCACCACAGGAAGGTTCAGATTCATTCTTCTTGTTCTGGATTCTTTCAGGTTCCAATGGTTCTTAAGCAAAATAACAGAAAATGGTGGAAGAAACCTGTTGCAGTCAAGAAAGAGTAAGCTATCTAGGGGTCTTAGCTTTTTGAGTTATTTTGTTGAAAGCTGCTGGAAAGCGCAAGGCCTCCTCATATATTCCTCCTGAGAAGCCAGTGAGCTCTCTCGCTTGGCCTAGGATAGAGGCAGCCCCACATGGCAGGCTAGTTGGAGCCAGTGGTGGCTCCTCTGCTAAGGTGGATGATCGTCACCCCACTGCTTTTTTGCAGTGAAGACACAGAGAAAATAAAATGACTCGCGCTATTATCATTTTATTTTCTGCTACTCCGCCCACAGCTTTGCTTTGGGGCAGGGGAGGAGTGGTAGCACCCTCCTAAAGTGCACAGCGACTGCTTGGACTGCCCTGTCAGGCCGCCCAAAAGAGTCTTGCGCACTGCGCATGTTCTCCATGGAGGCTGTGTTACAGCCTTCGTGGAGAACATGCCCAGGCCTCCAGTCCGCATCTAAGCGCCGGAACATGGTGCTCAGACCTATCACAATGCTGCTAAAGCAGTGTTGTGATTGGCTGACTGGGAGTCTGGGTCTGCTTCCTGTGGCCCAGTGAGGAAAGGACTACGGAACAGAGATGCAGCAATAAGCATGTTTTTTTTATAGCCGCTGCCCCTGTGTCCGCCCCTCTCCCGCATCCTTGTCCCACCTCCTGCATCCCCCCTCCTGCCTCCACCTCCCTACCTCTGATACATGCCGGCCACCGCTGGTGGGAGCTTCACCAGTTTAACGGCCCCCATACCTGGAAAGGGGATCTGAGTGTTCCAACACTGATGCCCAAAAGAATCTCTTGGTTGCCAATGGTGTGGTACCCCAGGCTTCTGGTCAGGAAATCTTAGCATACTGATTGGAAGCTTCTATCCATCTTCATACTCAAGTTAAAGGCAGTCTTTATGTAGTCCAGCAGTTCAGTTCTGCACTTTTGAGATTACCATGCAGACTGGTTCAGTTTGGTCTTTGATACAGAGAGAGGAGCTAAACAAAGCAAGAGCATAAATACAAGTGAGACTGACCCTTTTAACCGCCTGTTAAGCTGTGGGGTGTAAACCCCCATAGAAGAATTGGCTAGAAAGGGGAGCGGGGAAAACTCTCTAGCTTGAAAGCTACCCTTTGTCTCCTTCCTTAACACCATTGACAATCCTCTGTCTGACCCAGTTAAAATAATCCCTGAAATGTACCAGGGGATCCTTTAAATGTTAAATACCAGCAAAGTATGTCAGATACAAAATAGAACCCACTTTGACAACGGCCACATGTATCAATATCACTCTATGTGAAATCTCTACACACATGTAGCACAAGAACATGTAACATTCATGCTGTACATGGATGGGTGTAGACCCAGTGGCAGTACTCTGAGACTGATCAAACCATTAGTCAAACATGAGAGAAGCTGGTTTTTGACTCTTCAGGCAGGAAACAGGGCAAATGGCCTGTCTTGCACTAACATTAAATTGCTGCCACCACTGTCAATTCTCTGCAGCCTGGTGAGTAGTAACTCCCTTAAAAAGAAATGTGCAAATGGTGTACTCTCACAGCCACAGTGCCCCACTCTTGATCTCACACCCTATCATGGAAAGTCGAATGTGTCGAGCAGGGGGTAAAAAGCACTGCAGGCCCAGGCAAGGGTGCATACTTTCTAGACCCATGCACAGGACCATTGTCTATCCCAACTACCTATCTCATGGTGTGCATGTGCTGTCTAGGCACACCAACTTGTTCTTGTAGGAATATGATTTCCCACTGCAGTAGCTGGTGAAACCTGCTGCAACCATCATTTTCCGTGTGACGGATTAAAGAGATGCGATGGGCACACATTCAGCATTAGGGGAGGGCTGTAAAGCCTATGTGCTGCACTATCTGCAAATAAAAAGGTAGATCATCTGTGACTAGCACATTTGCCATGGCCTGTGATAGCTCTGCAGAGAAGAGACATTCTGTTAATCAGTGTTTTGCTAATCTGAGCATTATACTGTGTATGGAATGTAATTACAGGCAGGCCTAGCTGGCTGGTTGCATGTCAAAATATCGCTGAAAAACATATTGTCTAGCATAAAAATGATCACTTAAATACCATTAACATAGATATCTCCCGATTGGGTGTACATTTTCTATTATGAACTCCGATGGAGAGAATGATTTGTAAAGGATATGAAGGAGACATTATTTAGTCCAATAAATTGTAGTAGAAGACCAGCTGGCCTGTCTATTTCTCTGGTTACTTGTAAGACAATGTGTTGTAACTTGTATTGCTGAATTGCATCCTTTCCCTTAGTCACCTCTTCCCTGCTGCTCAGCCAGTGTCAATGTGATGTGTGTGGAATGTTGGAATGCATGATGAGGTAGTGGAATGCTGGTGTGCCTGGTGTGGTGTACTTATCATCCTGTAACTAAGCCTAATAAATCTCTTACTTATGACCTACTTCATGTCTACCTTCTTTTGGCATGTAACAATGGGGACAATTTGGAGGGGAAAAAAACAAGGTGTTCTGAAAGATGAAGTGTACTTGAAACTGATGAAGAAACGTGATGTAAAGAAGCTTGGAACTAGGAGTAAAAGAACGCCCTCGTTAGCCCCACAAGTGTCCTTTCCACCAGACAGCCCACTACCAGGACACAAATTTGTCATTTACATGAACTGGCCAGACTGACACTTGAACAAACCTGATGGAGCAAGGTTTCGTATAAAAAGAAACTTGCTCGTATGCAATCCTCTCGAATAACCTGTAACATTACAACCAACCTGTCTGTGAATACTAATTTTGCACCACATTTTACATATCGTATCTAGGGGAAGCTTTTCTATGTGCTTTTCTAATAAGTACCCCGAGTGTCCTAAAATGGCCGCCATAAACGCGGGAAATCTACTACGCATGCGTCTACTACATCTACATAGTATGACGTCTTCTGTCACTTGGGTGGAAATCTTTGCAGCTGCGCAATAGCTTTTAACATGGCTGCTCAAAAACCTTCGCACTAACGCACATGCTGTGCTGAAACTAACCTATGCAAGTTTTACTAAGCTATTAATGCAAAACAAATATTCAGTAAATGGGGTTAGAGTAGAAGTAAGTGGTATACAGTGAATTCATTTAATTTTGTATTCTAACATGTTCTTCTCTGACTTTATTAATAGCTCATATTTGGCCCTTGGAGGGTGACCGATGTTCCTACCCTTTGCGACAACAACACATGCGTGAAAACCTTCTCGTTCTGAGACCAATGAAGTCATTGGTGGCTGCCAATCCATGTGTCCAACAAGGACATGGGCAGATCAACTCCTGACCCTATGAGAGGAAGAATTGAAACATTGTATTACAGATTTATTGATCCACATATGAAATGCTTGTGGGAATAAAGCTTGAGGGTATTAAAATTAAGGGGCAGGGAATTAGACAATGGAACCAAAGAAAGTTATTGGACTTAGTATGGTGTGATGTCCTCACCCCACTGCTTGGCCCAATCAAATTGCGGGTGAATATGAAACTGAAACATTTGGGGGTGGATCATACATTTGAATTGGTATAACAGAGGTCAGTTCTAGATAGTTAGATACACTTCACCCACGAGATGCCGATGCTATGCTGAGATGCTGCCCGATTTTGCTGCAACCTGACTGAAGAATCCAAGACTAGGGAAAATTTGCGGAAAACCGAGGATGCACATCTAGGAAGGGGTCCGGACGAGCCCGAGCCGGAGAGAGTAGCACCAGAGAGGGGTGTAATGCTGGCGTTACACTAGAAGAGGCTGCCTTCCCTGTCCTGAACCTGTCCTGAATCCTTGATACTCTGATGTCTAGGTCCTCACACCATTCTAGGTAAATATACTTCTGTGGGTTGTGCTTCGTATTTGCTCTCTGTTCTTTCTCTCCTCAGGTACTGTCATCCTATGAGATTAATTAATGCGAATTTAATTATAAACTAATTGAACCACTATTCCTGATGGAGAATCTTGATGTGTCTATGTGTATTCTGATTTGACTCACAAAATTATTAATTCAGATAAACTTTTAAAACTCCTTCTGAGTCTGTGGTTCTTTGAATAAAGATAGATGTATTATATTATTTCCTCCCTATTCTAATCTACTACTAGATCTTTCGAACGTGCATTTACTCAGGAGACAGGAATGGTAAGAATACTGGTGTAAAGGTTTCCTAGGGTAAAAAGAATTTGATGACCAGTGGATATTTGCTAGCTCATTGAGTATATGAATGCATATGGGCCCAAATGAGTGTTGTGTGTATGAATGTGTAGAGCTGGTAAACTCCGCTGCATCAGTTTTTCTTGGTAGCAGAGGCATGGTTAGTATAGGTAGTTAGGCGAGGATTGTATTTGAAAATTTGAATTATTGATTTATGTGTTAACCAAAACCTGTTATGTATTGTTTTATGTTGACTGGAAATTCCCGGTAATATTGAATAGAGGGTGGTAAATGGAAGCCACACTGCAGTGAGGTTATTGATCTGGATCGAGAAAGTGCTGAAAGTTATGCAGGACTAGAAGCACTACGTTAGGGAATAATTTCTTGTATGCTAGTAAGAGTAAGTGATAGTGAGGAGTTCGCTGGTGAAATTTTTGTATTATATCACCTAGAAAGGGTAATACTGAAGGAGTAGCAGGTTCTCTGATACTTGTGTGAAGAGTAAGCAGAATAATTTTAACTTGTAGTGTGTGAAGAGTAAGCGGAAGGGTCTTACTCGCAGTGAAAGAAATCTTACTATTCTTTGAATTAGTGGGTCAGACACAATAGCGAAATTTTATACTTTGTTAATTAATGAAATCTGTGTGAAATGTGTGAGAAAATAAGTTTTCGCATTACCTTGTAAAGGAGGGGTCAGTTGCAGGTGCAGTACTGACATCACTGAGAGCCGCGCTGGGATTGGTTGAAACTGCGGGTGTGTAGTTGATGCGAAATTGTAAGGGAGGGGTCAGTAGTAAGGAGTGATACTGATGTCACAGAAAAAGCAGCCTAAGCATTGGCTGAGGGAGCGAGCAGAGTAGAAGTTGATTGGTCCTCAGACTAGAAAACGCGCTGGTATTGGAGAATTTTTAGAATTAAAGCAAGCGTCTGATTAGTTGACAAAATAGAAATCCCAAGAATAATAATAGATAGTGGAGTTTGCATGTAAGCTCCAACATTAACAGGGACTCGTCCAGATAGAAGATTTATAGGGTTTGCTTACGAACAGTATCTTAACAAGCACAAGCACGCAGTGTACGGAGAAAAGAGAAAAATGTAATTCATGCAAAGGGTTAAGAATTATTTTAACAAGGACAAACCCATTAAGAGTAGAGAGGGGATTTTCATTCCTCCTCCTAATGCGCCTGCTTCATATATGATGGTGGAAAGAGGTTAGCATACCTGTGTATGGTTAGAAAATTGGGTACAGTACACAAAAGATGATGGAATATTAGCATTTCCTGAATACGGAAGCTTTAATGGAAGAATATTGTACAATTTAAGAACACGAATGAATGAATTAGAACCCAGACCTAGATTGACTCAATATGAGGCTTTAGAGGAATGGGAAATGGAAGCCTTTGAACGTGATAGACCACGAAGTAACAGGACCTTAAGTAAATATTACCCGAAATTTCCCCGAGAGACTAGTCAAATGAAACAATGGAGACAGGCCATGGTGGCAGAAGGTTTATATCCTGTGTTAACATCAGAAGAGCAGACAGGAGGTAAATGTACAGAGAAAACGAAGCACTTAACCATGTTTAGTAGCAGAGAAACAGAAGAGAGATACCTAGAAGACATATTGATGAAAAGTCCTCCACCTTATAAAGATGGATTCAATAAATGACCCCTAGTGCCCCGATGATAAGAACACCTTTGGTTTCCCAGATAGTACATGACACGGCAGACAGGGTACTTCAAGAAAAGGAAAAGGAAGCAATAAATAAAAATAGAGATGAATTGATTCAGAGAATAGCTCAGATAAACGCACAACCAGTGACAATAGGCCCGGTTGTTCCATTATATGGCGAAAAGTACAACCGTTCTACAATTCCTGTACTGCCTACCCCAAGCATAGAATCTAGAAAAGAAAAAATAATAATAGATGATCAAGCAAGTGACTGTGAATCAGTAATATCATTGATGGATTTGCCCATAAGAGAGCCAATGATGGAAACCCCGAAGAGAAATTTGCCCAGTTGTTCGAAGGAAGTTAGATTAGAAACATCATCAGGAACTAGAAGTGCCACAATAGTAACCCCAGAAGATATAGAGAGATGGTCTCAAGAAATAGAGAAGCCAAAGTCACAGCCAAAAGTATTAGACATTTTCAAATTGAGAGTAGAATTGGAAGAAATGGTTGCTGGAAATGTGGATCTAGACAGATTAAACACATACAGTGAGGAATAATTACTGTTTATTTGTAGAAGCATTACACGAAACACAAAGGTATTCCATGAAAAACTGATGAATTTGGCATCAGAAATGGGAATTGACATAGGGAAATCAAAGGTGTTGCAGAATTTTCTGATAAGGATTTGGAAAACATGAATGTATCTGGAAGAAAATTGCAGATCAGGGAATTGTTATTTCTGTTACAAAAGTGGGGAGATCTTGAAAGATGGAGCGTTAGATGGGCAAAGAAAAAGCACAGGTAAATCAAACGACATCCGAGTATGCCATGAGAGAAACAGAAAAGGCTGAGAGGTTGTATCCGATGAGAGAAGTACCCGGAGGGGGATACGTACATGTGCCATGGACTAGACAGGATATTTTGTCGTTTACAAATGATTTCCCAAAATTGAGAGAGAAACCAGTGGAGTGGTACAGACAAGTTGAGAGATTTGTGAAAGTTTCAAAGGTTCTGTTAAAAGATCTGGATGGTCTGTTTGACATAGTAGTACCTGCAGATTTGTGGACAGAGTGGAAAATTACTATAGATTAGCCTAGTGATGAATATCCAAGAGATTCAAAAACAGGAGCCCCGTCAGAAGATGTAATGAAAAAATATCATATCATCAAGTAATCACCTTTCTAAAGAGTAAAATTCCCCCAAAGGAAACTGATTGGGTAAAAATAGATAGGACAACCCAAGAAAAGAATGAGTCTGTACATGCCTACTACCAACGTCTTTTACAGGTGTTCAAACAGTATAGTGGGTTTGAAAGTTTAGAAAACAAGGACATGACTCTATTCGTGTATCGATTTGTAACTGGGCTGAGATTGGATATATCTCAAATGATTAAAGAGCACATGATGTGTTGGCAATCAAAGCCCATTGATGAAATTTTAAAATATGCGAAATATTGTGGGGATGAAATTGATAACAAACGAAAAGCTTTAGAAGAAAACGTAATGTGGGCTCATGTAAAATTAGATGAACAGCAAGAGCTCCAATTAAATAAACAGACAGAAAATCAAGGAAGAGCACAAGGTCAAGGGGACAATAATGGGGGAAAACCTCGGGGAAGGTTGAATCGGGAAGAGGCAAAGAAAACATTTTCCTGTCACGGGTGCGGGAAGTTGGGGCATTGGAAGAACGAGTGTAAAGCTATACAAGTTAATAATGTCCCGAATCAAAATTTGACTCCACAGACGCAGAATGAGGTGTTAATGAGTCATCAGCAACAGGATATAGATCTACAAAGTCAATTGCCACCTGCCCCTAAATCAAATTTTGTGAGTCAAGCCAAGTACAGTGTGGACGCCGGGTTTCCAGAAGGAAGTGGTATGAAAAGTTTTGTAACATCACAGTTTCTTTTGCAGGACCCACTAATTGACTATGATCAGGAATGACGGTGCCTGAGGGGGGAGGAAGGGGAGTGCGTACTTTGCGCATCCCTCCCGGTAGATCAGTCAGGTCCATACATAGAAGGTAAAGTGGAAGGAAATGATATCACTTTCTTTTTGGATACTGGTGCTACAAGGTCTACTGCAAGACATTCTAACCTGCCCCTCTCGGGTGAAGACATCCAAGTCGTAGGTGTTTCAAACAAACGGATTAGAACCCTGATCACAGAACCAATGGGGGTGCGAATTGGAAATTTTAAAAAAATGCATAAGTTCATAGTGTGTGATTCAAGCCCTGTAAATTTGCTTGGAAGGGACTTCCTGTGCAAAATGAATCTCACTATATTTTGCACACCGGATGGTGTTGCAATACAAACCCCAGATGCAGATGGAGTTTACAAGTTCATGTTAGCTAAACAGGGAACAGAAGTAAATGAATTATATTCAATGATGACACAAAATGAATTACCTGCCGAAGTCAAACTGACTGTAAAAGCAGAGATATGGGATTTTACTGGAAAAGAAATAGGATTAATGGCAAATGTAGATCCTGTAAAAGTAACAGTGAAAGAAGGTGCTGTATAGCCGAATACCTGACAATACAAATTTTGTGTCCAGAAATAAAAGCAGGTGTTGCAGCAGAGATTGAGCGATTGGTCGAACAAGGCATCTTGAAAGAAATAATGAGTAGCCCTTGTAACCCACCTATAATTGGTATTAAGAAACCTAACGGGAAGTATAGGGTGGTTCAAGACTGTTAGAAAAACACTCCCACACCGGAAGGGTGGTGGTGTTCTCCCAGACATACACTGTGGTAGCTTGGCTCGAGTGGTCAGGGGTCAGGCACCGTGCTAAGCATACGTCATACCCACACAATAACCATGCGTGCATCCGTTCCAAAAACGACACTACACCTTAAAAATTATACTGAAAATATATCTCTTTATCTTCTTTTCTCTTAGTTGCTGATTAAATAAATAATAATACAATCACAGTACACAAGGCTTTTCCTGTGGAAGGGTAAATCAAATCAATAATACTTCAACGATTCAATAAATAAGGTAGATCATAAATAATCAAGGCATAAATATAAGTGCATTACATAAAAGGCAATTAAATATTACGAGGCAATAAATAATGCGAGACAATAAATACTGTGCGACAATAAATACTGTGAAACAATAAATACTGTAAGGCAATAAATACTGTGAGGCAATAAATAGGATGAATACAATAAATACAGTGCTCTCAATAAATAATAAAAGCCAATAGTGACACTTGAAAATCAGTTCACATTCCTGAGGTACTATGGGATGATTTGACCCAATCCCAGCTTGGATGGCCTGAGGGGTCTACTCCCTGGCTTGGACAAGGCTGAGGCCTAAACTGAGGTAGATCAAGGGGGAATCTAGAGATCTGGCTCTCCCACACTACACAACCCCTCTGTATTAGTCTCAGCTCACCCCTGGCACAATCAAGCTGGTTCCAGCACCTCTCTAGCCCCTAGGATGGTCTCTTAGGGCTTCACAGGGCCTTAGGCGCCCTCTATTCCACTTACTGCCCTTTTTATGAAGTTCCGACGCCGCTGGAGTTGTGTCGACGCCGTGAGGCGGTTCCGGTTCGATGTCGGTGGCCTCGGCTCGATGACAGTTCTTGTCGACGCCGGGAGGCGGTTCCGGTTCGATGTCGGCGGCCTCGGTTCGATGACGTCGGGCGGTCTTGGCTCGATGTCGACTTCGGGCGGTTCCAGTTCGATGTCGGCGGCCTCGGCTCGATGTCGACCTCCGGTTCGATGACGTCGGGCAATCTTGGCTCGATGTCGACTTCGGGCGGCTCCGGAGTGCGATCTCCACTCCCGACCTCCGGTGCTCCTTTCCTCGGGTTCCGGCGACTCCGGAGTGCGACCTCCACTCCCGACCTCCGGCACGCTTCACCTCGGTCTCCGGCGACTCCGGAGGGCGGACTTCACTCCCCCGTCGACGCCGCACACTCGACCTCGGGTGACTTCCTCCTCGACCTCTGGTACTCTCCACGACCTCCGTCGGCGCCCTCTCTCGACCTCTGGCGGCTCCGGGTACGACGTCTGCTTTCCAGTCAGCGCCGCTTCTCCACCTCGGGCTCCAGGTCTCCAGGCTTCTCGACGTCGGACTTCAAGAAGTTACCAGCAACCAGGTCAGGAACTTGCTGTTCTTTACTTTTAAGGCCTGTTCCTGCTGTCCAGGTCCTTATGATGGTTTCTCTTGCTTTCTCCCACACAGGGCTCCAGGCTGGGCTCAGTCAGTAGGGACTAGTATCAAGGGTGGGTTTATGGACTCCACTCCAGGCACAAGTTTCCACCCCTGCTGCCTCACTCCTTCCTCCTTCAGGTTTCTGCTGCTCTCTCTTCACCAGTCAGGTGCCAACTGCCAACTCCAACTGTCAACTCTGACTTAGCTTCCCAACATTCTAAACCGCCTCCAACTGTCACAGGGTTCCAGAATGTTGCAGAAGGTTCTAGTAGGTTCCAGTGATGTCACAGGTGACAATGGGTGGCCACCATTTTGTGCTCCAGGCCCTCAGACAGAAGTTCCAGGGGTAGACAAAATGGCTCCCTGAATCTGCATCAATACTAAAAGTCTGGTGGTTCCCAAAAAGGAAAAATTCTAACAGGGTTTGAGGCAAAAGTGGGACAAAATAAATAATGATGAGGAGGGACCACCCAAAGGGCTGACAGGTCTAACACGCGTCCCCCCCAGCTGAAAGTGGGGAGAGCTACCCAACCCCTTGGGAGTTCTCATCACTAAGGCAGAAATACCTTGAGAGACCGTCTGCATTGGCGTGGTCCACTCCAGGCCGATGTTCCACCTGAAAGTCCATTCCCTGCAGGGAGATAGACCACCTCAACAACTTGGGATTCTCCCCCTTCATCTGCATCAGCCAACGAAGGGGTCTGTGGTCGGTCTGAACTAGGAAGTGCGAGCCAAACAGGTATGGCCGCAACTTCTTCAGAGCCCATACCACTGCAAAGGCTTCTCGCTCTATTGCACTCCACTTCTGTTCCCTGGGAAGTAGTCTCCGGGATAGGAAGACCACGGGTTGATCCAGACCCTCTTCATTGAGTTGCGATAACACTGCCCCAATGCCATGTTCCGATGCATCTGTCTGGACAATGAACTTCTTGGAAAAGTCTGGGGCCCTTAAGACCGGGGCCTCGCACATGGCTTGCTTCAGCTTCACGAAGGCCTGCTGACAAGCCTCCGTCCAGACTACCCGTCGAGGTTGCTTCTTGGACGTGAGCTCCGTGAGGGGGGCCACAATGGTACCGTATCCCTTCACGAAGCGGCGGTAGTATCCGGTGAGGCCCAAAAATGCTCGGACCTCAGTCTGAGTCTTGAGGGGTTCCCAGGCCATGATGGCCTCGATCTTCGCCTGGAGGGGTTGCACCGCTCCCCTACCCACCAAGTGTCCAAGGTACACTACCGACCCCTGCCCGATCTGGCACTTGCTGGCCTTGATCGTTAATCCAGCTTGTCTCAGGGCCTGGAGAACGGCTTGCAGGTGACGCAAGTGATCCTCCCAGCTGTTACTGAAGACGGCTATGTCATCCAGATAAGCAGCAGAGAAACTCTCCATTCCAGTGAGGATCTGGTTCACCAGACGCTGAAACGTGGCAGGTGCGTTCTTGAGCCCAAAGGGCATCACACAGAACTGGAAGTGGCCATTGGGCGTGGAGAAGGCTGACCTTTCCCTAGCTCCATCAGTCAAAGAGATCTGCCAGTACCCAGAAGTAAGGTCAAAGGTACTTAGATATTGGGCAGCTCCCAGCCGGTCAATCAATTCATCCGCCCTAGGGATCGGATGAGCATCAGTTTTGGTTACTGAATTCAGTCCCCGGTAGTCCACACAGAACCTCAGTTCCGGTTGGCCACCCGGTGGTGCGGCTTTTGGTACTAACACCACCGGACTGGACCAGGGGCTGCTGGAAGGTTCGATCACTCCTAGCTCCAGCATCTTAGTGACTTCACTGTTAATGCTGGCCTTCACCTTGTCTGACATCCGGTAGATCTTGGACTTCACAGGTGGGCTGTCTCCTGTGTCCACGTCATGGACGCACAGGTGAGTCCTACCTGGAACAAGGGAGAACAACGAAGAGTACAGTCCCAGGACCTGGCGGCAGTCCTCCTGCTGTTCAGGAGTTAGAGATGGGGAGAGAATCACTCCCTCCACCGACCCATCCTTCTCTTGAGACGCAAATAAATCGGGGAGAGGCTCGCTTTCCGCGTCCTCTGCTCCGTCAGTCACCATCATCAAAATGACTTCGGCCTCTCGTGGTGGGGTTTGAGGCGGTTGGCATGCAGCACCCGTAGGGGCTGACGAGGGGTCTTAAGATCCACCAAGTAGGTAGCCTTACCCTTCTTCTCCAATACCTCAAAGGGTCCTGACCAGCGATCCTGGAGGGCGCTAAGCTCTCCTGGTTCGATCACCCACACCTTCTGGCCAGGCTCCAATTCCACCGGGTGAGCGTTGTGGTCATACCACGCCTTCATTACTGCTTGGCTGGCCTCCAAGTTGTCAGAAGCTTGCTTCCACAACTTAGCCATTTGGCTCCGGAAGGCCAGCATGTAGCTCACCACATCCTGGGGAAGCTTTCTGGGAGTTCTTTCCCATCCGTCTCTCACCAGGCTGAGAGGTCCACGCACAGGGTGCCCATACAAAAGCTCGAAGGGGCTGAAGCCCACTCCCTTCTGTGGCACTTCCCTGTAGGAAAACAATAGACAGGGTAGGAGGACGTCCCATTTCCTCCGCAGGCTTTCAGGCAGACTTCTGATCATGCCTTTCAAGGTTTTGTTAAACCTCTCCACCAGACCATTGGTCTGGGGGTGGTAAGGAGTTGTGAACCGGTAGGTCACTCCACACTCCTTCCACATGGCCCGCATGTACGCTGACATGAAGTTGGTCCCCCTGTCGGACACAACTTCCTTGGGAAAACCCACTCGGGTAAAGATTCCCATCAGGGCCCTAGCCACAACAGGTGCAGTAATGGTCCTCAGAGGTATAGCCTCTGGGTACCGTGTGGCATGATCCACCAAAACCAGGATAAACCTGTGACCAGCTGTAGTAGGCGGATCTAATGGACCCACAATGTCGATGCCCACCCTTTCAAAGGGGGTGCTAACGACAGGAAGTGGTTCCAGGGGAGCTTTCAGCTTCACCCCTGTTTTCCCACTGGCTTGGCAAGACACACATGTCCGGCAGTAGGTGTCGGACGACACTTTCATCTGAGGCCAATAAAAGTGTGGGACAAGACGGGCGAAGGTCTTGTCTTGCCCCAGGTGTCCTGCCAATGGGATCTCGTGAGCCAACTCCAGAAGGAAGGCTCGATAACGTTGAGGGACTACCAAGGCTCATGACGATCCATGTAGGGGTGCCTTGGGTTCACTGTAGAGGAGGCCATCCTCCCAGTAAACACTGTAGTTCCCTTCAACGTTCCCTGCTGCCTGGGCTTTGGCCTGTCGCCTCAGTCCCTCAAGGGTAGGGCACTCCTTCTGGCCCTGGCAGAATTCCTCCCTGGACGGGCCTCCCTCCACGTGCCACTCGGCCGGGATGGGTAGGTCCTCCAGTTCGGTGACATCCCCCACCGTAGACTCCTGGTCCACCACCTCCGGTGGCCTATCCGTCCTACGGGGTGCGGTCGCCGAGGCAGGCTCCTCCTGTCCTCGGTTCTTCCCTTGATCGGCAGCTGGCTGGGCCTTTGTTCCAGGCTCCAGCCTGAACGAACTCCCTCTCCGGGTAGTCGCGGACCCTGTGCTCACACAGGCCCAGACAGGTGTACCCAGCATCTCAGTGTGAGTCCGGTATTCCACCTGTTTCCAAGCATTGTGCTCCATGTCATTCCCTAGCAGACAATCGACTGGCACGGCAGGGCTTACGGCAACTCGAAGTGAACCTGCAACCCCTTCCCATTCAAAGGGAACCTCGGCCACCGGATAGTGGCCCATTCTGCCGTCAGCCATCGCGGCAGGGTGGAGTACATCGGGAATCACCTGCTCTGGAGACACCAGTTGGCTACGCACCATAGTCATACTTGCTCCTGTGTCTCTCAGAGCCTCCCCCCTTTGGCCGTTGATGGTGACCCACTGCCCATACTTTATAGTATTTGCGGGCACCTGGATCTTAGGAACCATCTCCCGTTCTCCCAGGGACACTAGAGTGACACTCGCCCACTCCCTTCCCTTAATTAAAGGCATCTCCTCCCCGAGCACTACACTAGCTACTCCGGGGGCCTTTCCTCCAATGGGAGGGGGTGGTCGTTTTGGGCACTTCACATCTCCCTTATAGTGTCCAACGCCACCGCACTCGAAGCAATGGACAACCCTTGGCTGCTGACTCTGGCCAGGATTAGGGTTTCGGGGTGGGTTAGCCCTAGGGGTGAATCCTGTTCCCTTACCTTGGAAATTATTTTGGGGGCCTTTGGAGAACTCCTTTTTCTTTTCCCCTCCCTCTTTCTTCTGGGGGGCGCCCTGTCCGGCCTTTTGAGTATCCCCTCCAGTCCCCCTTGTGGACACCCGGGTACTAGCCCAAATGTCCGCCTCCTCAGCAAGCTTCCGGGGATTGGTCAGCTTGCTATCCACCAGGTGTTGACGCAGTTCAGGGAAACATTTTTCGAGCAGGTGTTCCTTCAATACTAAATCAAACAACCCCTCGTAGTTCCTTACTTCACTGCCCTGAATCCAACCCTCTAATGCCTTCTTTGCATAATCCAGGAAGTCCACCCAATTCTGTGTGCCCAGTTTTTGGCTACCCCGGAACTTCTGTCTGTATTTCTCGGGTGTTAGTCCAAACTTTCGTATGAGCGCCACTTTCATGATGGGGTAGTGGGTCTGCTCATCCTGCTCTAGGGCCAATAATGCATCCCTACCAGCTGGAGGCATGTACCTGTACAATCCCCCTCCCCAGTACTTCTCTGGAACCCCATGGGCCCTTAATGAGACCTCATAGGCCGCTAGCCACTTGGCAATATCGTCGCCCACACCATAGCTAGCCACTATGTCTTTCGGCAAATAGGGTTTGGGTTCCCTGGTGAACTCTCTTTCTTCGCTGCCACCATTAGGAATAGGGTGTGCCCCGGCTCGTAGGATCTGGAGATCTATCTCCCTTAACCTCAGCTCATGAGCCATCCTCTGTTCCTCCTTCTCTTTCTCCAGCCTTGCTAAGTCCCATGTGAGCTGTCTTTTCTCCCTCCGGTCTGTTAACTCCACTTCAGACAAGCCACCGCTAGAGGCACTGCTGCCCTTCCTAGAAAGTATCCTGGGCCCCGCTAACAGGTTCCCCACCTCAGGTTGGTACAAACCAGCTCCCTCACTGTCGGGCTCTCTATCCCTGTCCTCCTCCTCAGCCTTGCTTTCTCGTCGTGCCTCCCCCCAAGCCCTTAAGCTGGTTTGGAGTGCACCCTTCTTTGCTCCTGGGGGACAATACACCCCCTCCCGCTGACAAAACTCCCTGAGTTGGGCCACAGTGTACGTTTCTAAATTCTCCAGTACAAACTCCATCTTGCCCACTCAGAACAGAAGACATGTTTTTTACAGAAGCTATGCAGGGGGGTACCTTATATAATACCTCCTCCCACCACCAGAGTAAATTTGGAAAAACAAAAACTCACAATTAGGAAGTCCGCTTGGAGAAAACTCCCGGTGTAGGCCTATGGACTACCCACAGTTATTGTCGAGTATACGTAGGCACAGCTCTATCCCACCACTGAACACCAATTATGTTAGAAAAACACTCCCACACCGGAAGGGTGGTGGTGTTCTCCCAGACATACACTGTGGTAGCTTGGCTCGAGTGGTCAGGGGTCAGGCACCGTGCTAAGCATACGTCATACCCACACAATAACCATGCGTGCATCCGTTCCAAAAACGACACTACACCTTAAAAATTATACTGAAAATATATCTCTTTATCTTCTTTTCTCTTAGTTGCTGATTAAATAAATAATAATACAATCACAGTACACAAGGCTTTTCCTGTGGAAGGGTAAATCAAATCAATAATACTTCAACGATTCAATAAATAAGGTAGATCATAAATAATCAAGGCATAAATATAAGTGCATTACATAAAAGGCAATTAAATATTACGAGGCAATAAATACTGCGAGACAATAAATACTGTGCGACAATAAATACTGTGAAACAATAAATACTGTAAGGCAATAAATACTGTGAGGCAATAAATAGGATGAATACAATAAATACAGTGCTCTCAATAAATAATAAAAGCCAACAGTGACACTTGAAAATCAGTTCACATTCCTGAGGTACTATGGGATGATTTGACCCAATCCCAGCTTGTAGAGATTTGGATGGCCTGAGGGGTATACTCCCTGGCTTGGACAAGGCTGAGGCCTAAACTGAGGTAGATCAAGGGGGAATCTAGAGATCTGGCTCTCCCACACTACACAACCCCTCTGTATTAGTCTCAGCTCACCCCTGGCACAATCAAGCTGGTTCCAGCACCTCTCTAGCCCCTAGGATGGTCTCTTAGGGCTTCACAGGGCCTTAGGCGCCCTCTATTCCACTTACTGCCCTTTTTATGAAGTTCCGACGCCGCTGGAGTCGTGTCGACGCCGTGAGGCGGTTCCGGTTCGATGTCGGTGGCCTCGGCTCGATGACAGTTCTTGTCGACGCCGGGAGGCGGTTCCGGTTCGATGTCGGCGGCCTCGGTTCGATGACGTCGGGCGGTCTTGGCTCGATGTCGAATTCGGGCAGCTCCGGTTCGATGTCGGCGGCCTCGGCTCGATGTCGACCTCCGGTTCGATGACGTCGGGCAATCTTGGCTCGATGTCGACTTCGGGCGGCTCCGGAGTGCGATCTCCACTCCCGACCTCCGGTGCTCCTTTCCTCGGGTTCCGGCGACTCCGGAGTGCGACCTCCACTCCCGACCTCCGGCACGCTTCACCTCGGTCTCCGGCGACTCCGGAGGGCGGACTTCACTCCCCCGTCGACGCCGCACACTCGACCTCGGGTGACTTCCTCCTCGACCTCTGGTACTCTCCACGACCTCCGTCGGCGCCCTCTCTCGACCTCTGGCGGCTCCGGGTACGACGTCTGCTTTCCAGTCAGCGCCGCTTCTCCACCTCGGGCTCCAGGTCTCCAGGCTTCTCGACGTCGGACTTCAAGAAGTTACCAGCAACCAGGTCAGGAACTTGCTGTTCTTTACTTTTAAGGCCTGTTCCTGCTGTCCAGGTCCTTAAGATGGTTTCTCTTGCTTTCTCCCACACAGGGCTCCAGGCTGGGCTCAGTCAGTAGGGACTAGTATCAAGGGTGGGTTTATGGACTCCACTCCAGGCACAAGTTTCCACCCCTGCTGCCTCACTCCTTCCTCCTTCAGGTTTCTGCTGCTCTCTCTTCACCAGTCAGGTGCCAACTGCCAACTCCAACTGTCAACTCTGACTTAGCTTCCCAACATTCTAAACCGCCTCCAACTGTCACAGGGTTCCAGAATGTTGCAGAAGGTTCTAGTAGGTTCCAGTGATGTCACAGGTGACAATGGGTGGCCACCATTTTGTGCTCCAGGCCCTCAGACAGAAGTTCCAGGGGTAGACAAAATGGCTCCCTGAATCTGCACCAATACTAAAAAGTCTGGTGGTTCCCAAAAAGGAAAAATTCTAACAGGGTTTGAGGCAAAAGTGGGACAAAATAAATAATGATGAGGAGGGACCACCCAAAGGGCTGACCGGTCTAACAAAGACCTTAGGAAAATTAATAAGATTGCTGTACCATGCTGCCCAGTAGTGCCTAATCTGTGGTTCTTTATCAGATACCATGGAAAGCAGGATGGTTCACAGTAATCGATTTATGTCATGCATTCTTTTCTATTCCATTGCATCCAGATAGCAAGTTTTTATTTCCGTTCAAATTTGAAGAGCATGTTTACGTGTGGAATCATGTGCCTCAAGGGTACACTGAAAGTCCTTCAATCTTTAATCAGATTCTCAAAGGAAGCCTTGAATCTCTTGTGTTACCCAGCGAGTCAGTCTTGGTGCAATATATTGAGGACCTATTGGTGGCATCAAATACACGAGATGACTGTGTTACTGATTCAATTGCACTGCTAAATAATTTCCCAAAGGGTGACATAAAGTGTCCCCTGAGAAACTTCAGTTTTGTAAAAATTCAGGTAAATACTTGGGACATCAAATAGAAAGAGGGGTTAGAAGGGTGACTTCTGAAAGATTCAGAATAATAAGACAAATGCAGTTGCCACAAACCCAAAAAGAAATGAGAATGTTCCTTAGAGTTGTAGGATATTGTAGGCAATGGATTGTAGGATTTGCGTTACTAGCTAAACCCCTGATACAAATGACCAGAAAGAGAGCAAAATATCCTATAGAATGGGATGATGAAAGCATGGGATCTTTTAGAAAGTTGCGAGAGTGTTTGTGTGAAGCACCTGCTTTAGGAATGCCAGACTATTCAAAAGATTTTGCATTATTCTGCTATGAGCGGGGTAATTGTGCACTTTCAGTTCTGACACAAAGACATGGAATGATGAGCAGGCCAGTGGCATATTTTTCTGCTACCTTGGATCCTGTGGCATGTGCATTACCAGGTTGCCTGAAAGCTGTAGCCGCAACTTGTGTAAGCATAGAACAGAGTCAGTCAATTGTGATGGGACACCCTGTCAAGGTGTATGTTCCTCATGCCGTGGTGATTCTGCTAACGAGAACCCGAACGCAGTACCTTACTCCCAGTAGGCCGACAAAATATGAAAGAATAATACTGGGGGCTGAAAACGTGACTATAGTGAGGTGTACTGTTCTTAATCCAGCCACCTTACTCCCTGATCCTTACGAAGAAGAAGTGAAAGATGAGGTTGAACATGAATGTCTTGACGTGACTGAATTTAGCACCAAACCACGTCCTGACGTACAAGAGGAACCCTTGAAAAACGTAGAGCATGAGCTGTTTGTAGACGGCTCATGCATGCGACACGAGGAGGGAGGATTGAGTGCTGCTTACCCTGTATGTACATTAACTGGAATAGTCGAAGCATCCTATTTACCAGAGGTCAGATCTGCACAAGTAGCTGAATTAATCGCTTTTATTAAAACATGCAAAATTGGGAAAAACTGGAGAGTTACCATATTCACTGACAGTCAATATGGTTATGGGGTTGTGCATGATTTTGGCCAACTGTGGATGCAGAGGGATTTCCTGACTTCCTCAGGGACCCCTATCAAAAATGGAATTTTCGTGAAAGAATTAATTGAGGCAATTCAATTACCAAAAGAGGTGGCCGTGGTTAAGTGTGCTGCTCGCCAATCAGGAGATGACTATGTGACAGCCGGTAACCGATATGCTGACCAGGTTGCCCAACACTGTGCGAGGCATAAAATTGCCCTAAACAAGCCAATTGAAACTTGCGGAATCAGCTGCCAACTTATGCTACTTGCAGGAGTGGGAACCTGGGAGGAGGTGAAAGATTTGCAGGATGCAGTAGACATGAGAGAAAAGGAAGAGTGGGTGAAAATAGGATGTCAGAGAAGGGCAGAAGATTGTGTGTGGGTTTGTTATGATGGCAGACCAGTTATGCCAGACAGTATGCTTGCACCAATGGCTAGAATGTACCATGGAGACACACATTTGGGCAGAGATACAATGATTCAACTTTTCATACATGGTTGGTTTAACACGAAGTTCAGGAATGTAGCAGAGAGCCTTTGCCAAAGATGTTTAATATGTCAACAAATGAATCCTGGCAGGAAAACTGTGGTCTGCATGGGAACGATTGGAAAGGCAGAGGATCCTTTTGTAAGACTTCAATTAAATTTCATTCAACTGCCTGCTTGTCGAGGGCTGAAATATGTACTTGATATAGTTTGTTTATTTTCAAAGTGGGTGGAAGCATACCCGACCTGAAGAAATGACAGCTTGACAGTGGCCAAACTTTTATTAAGAGAACTCATCCCTAGATTTGGTTTTCCAGTAACAACTGAATCAGATAGAGGGTCTCATTTTAATAATGAAATAATTCGACTAATTTGTGAAGCATTCAAAGTCGAACAAAAATTGCACTGCACTTACCGTCCAGAGGCTTCTGGGGTGGCAGGACAATTAAATGGCACGATCAAGTCAAGACTCGGAAAGTTGTGTGCATCCACCCCACTGGAATGGCCTGATGCTTTACCTCTGGTCCTGATGGGACTCAGAAGTATTCCAGACAAGAATACTGGATTGAGCCCCCATGAAATACTCATGGGAAGAGCCATGAGACAAGCATGTGTACCAGGACACAAGCTGTTGAATGTAACTGATGACTTGGTTTGGAGTATTGCAAAGAGTTGGCTGACAGAGTGCGTTTTATCTCTCATCAGGTTGGGGAAGACGCTTTCAACAGACAGCTGAGCCTATCACATGATCTGAATCCCGGTGACTGGGTAGTTGTGAAGAATCACACTTGACAATCGTGCCTAGGACCAAGGTGGTACAAACCGCATCAAGTTATATTGATCACTTCACCAGCTGTAAAGTGTGCAGGATTGCCTAATTGGATCCATGCAAGTCATACCAAAAGGGTACCAGCTCCTGAAGAAGAAGAGTTTCAATTGAAACAAGAAATTGATGTTGCTGAAGGTTGGGCAGCTGAAGAACTTCCTAAAGAAGATCCTGAGGTAGCTGCCCAAGATCAACTGAGCACTTATCAGGACGACTGGATCCCAGTGGTGGACATACCTGAAGTACTTATAAGAACTAGGAGTCAAACACAGCTAGATAGACAGGAAAAGAGTGAGGACCAGACAGGTGTAGAAGAACTCGCTCAGGAGAGTAGGGAAACAACTTTTAGGGAGCCTGAGCAGAAACATTTAAGGAAAGAACAATATACTCAGACAGAAGAAAACCCAAGCCCCATTCCTGAGTCTGAGGAGGGACAGCTAGGTTTTGGAGAAAACGTTCAGGCAGAAGAAGGTAAAGAGGTAAAAAGACCTGAACTGGACCGGATAGGCATAGAAACGCAAGTTCAGGATGCAGAAGAAAAACCAGACATCACTAATCCAGAACAGGGTCAGATTGAGGTAGATGAACCCATCCAGGCAGAACAGGCCAAAACATGAAGCCTTGGACAAGGTCAGACAGAGAGGAAATCTGAAGACGAAGCTGATCAAGTTGTGTCGAAATCTAAAGAAAATAAAAGGAGTCTTGAAGAACCTGGCAGTGCAGCGAAGTTTAAGAAAAGTCGAAAAGGTGATAATTGGCCGAGAATTATCAAGAGACTGCGATATCGTCTTAAAACAATCAGTGAAGAACCTGATCAAGTAAATGAAGTAACCAGTCAATCTGGACCTTCTACAGTAACGCCAAAAAGAAGGAGTCAAAAATTGATGACATTGAATAACAAGTTCAAGGGTCCTGAGTGGACAATTGTTATTCTTGAAGACTTTGAAAACCTCGACTTAAATGAAGAAAGTGATGAAGAGCTGAATGTTGAACAAATTGAGGAAGAAGTGAGCCCGACTTGAAAGAGAGAAGACGCTTAAGGTGTTATCTCATACCAAGTTTTGAATTAAAGAAGAGACAAATCTTCTTGTCCAAAAATGTCTGATAATAAAGTTGCTGGAAAACCAAAACAAGGCTGTATAAAGAAGTGTTGTAGGATCTGTATATGTAGTTTAATATTAGTCCTTATAATATGGGTAATATTAGCAATAGCTATTCCTTATTTGATGATCACTGACAAACAGAAAAGTACTAACAACACACAGAAGATGCAAACATTAAAGGCGATAGAGTAGACTTAGAAACACCAGATGAGTTAGATTTACACCACACTGTAGATAAGAATGAAACTGATTTAAATGTATTTGCAAATCTCTTAGTACATTATGTAGAAACTATGTAAGTTAGTGATTGTTATGTTTGCATGAAATTGCCAAATTCAGTAGCTGAAGGGGTAACTTATCATCATTTACCCTTCAATATTTCATGTAGTGTATTAGCTAGTTTATTCTACAGAACTGGAAAACTGCAGTATTATTCTTCAAATGTAGATGTAATATTTTCAGAAGTTCCTAGGCGAAAGAGCATTAACCCTGTCCTTAGTACTAGAGACTCACAATTCATGGGTGAATATTTCCTAACAATGAAGACAATAGATATAGCTGACGCGCATAAGCGCAACCTAACATGTAAATTACATGAAGAAGAAAATATATTTTTGAATTTAGTAGAACAAAGGAGACAGGATTTCCAAAGAAGGGCCTCTGAACTAAAACCTCAGATACCTAAATGGGCTAAAAGGGAAGACCTTTTAGTAATTGGCAAGACTCATGCTGCTATGTCTCTGGACTTTCAAAAAAGGGAAAATCTGTCTCCATAGACTTAAAACAGAATATAACAATGTATTTATTGGTTCCAGTGAATGTGAACATAACTTCTTAGTAACTGGGGGTTGGGGACTAAAAGGAGGAATTGATCCAGTACTTCCTGGAATTTATTATATTTCTGGAAACAAAGCCTATTTAGGTTGCCTAATCGATGGTATGGGAGTTGCTATTTCGGAATAATATTCCCTAAAGTTTATCATGTTAAAAGAATCACTGGAAGCAATAATGACAGTACTGGACTAACCCGATACAAAAGAGCTAGTTTTTCGGAACTAGTAGGTGATATATTTGGTGCATTGATACCTTCAGTGGGGGTTCTGCTGAATTCTCGAACAATCTGTCAATTGTCAACAGTAGTTGATCGGTTATCCACTGACACTGCTGGAGGATTTTTACTGATCAATACAGAGTTAGTTTCTGGTAAATCTATGGTTTTGCAAAATCGACTTGCCCTTGATATAATATTAGCAAAAGAGGGTGGAGTCTGTAAAATGTTGAAAGCGCAACATTGTTGCACATATATACCTGATAAAAGTGTAGAAATTGGAAGGTATATTAAAAATATTACACATTTGGAAGAGGACCTGAACCACTGGAGGGTGACAGTATATGGAAGAAAATAATAAATAGTTTTTCCACCATTAATAGTTGGATTTCTAATATAGGTAAGAGTATCTTAGGTCAAATATTATTGCCAATCATGGGCATAACTTTACTAATTTTGATGATAACGTGTTGCCGCAAATGCAGTGGGAAAAGAAAGAGGTACGAAGTGAATGAGAAAGGTAGGAAAAGAAAATTAAAAGAAATACGACTGGAAGAATTGAAGGGAAATATCTACCAAAGAATGAAAGGATCACAATTTAAGAAGGATAAAGGAGGGAATAAAAGATTTGAAGAAATCGAAATGATAGAATGCTAAAGTTAGTGGTCCCTACACAATTAGTGTAGTTTCAAATAATATAGACGCGATCAGTGCTACATCTTCTGCCCAGCCGGGCAGGTTTTTAAAACGTAATAAATGGCTTAGAAAGAGTGAAGAACAAATTCAAGTGGGACACATCCTGCGTCCTACTCACACAGACAAACAAACAATAATGGAAAAAGGGTTCAGGCAAAGGGGACGTGTCTGCAACTAAGTTCAAGAATACAGCAGACGTAATCACGTGGGGACACTATTATATATAAAACACATCATAATATGATCTATGCATATGGTGTACATATGGTCGATGGCATTTCGATCCCTTAGTGCATTAACGGGATCATCTTCAGGACAGTAAGCATAACATGCCTGTATACATTTAATAATGTTTGCTACAATTGCATAAACCACTGTGAATTGGAAAAAATGAGGGAAGAAAAGAAAATGGGACATAACGTTACAAACGGCATTTTATGCAGGCCATACAGTCCTATTACATGTTCTTACGCGATGGAATTGCAGTTTGTGATATGCAAATTAAATTATTAGACAGTGTGAATAGTTTGACCATGTGAACAAAAATGATGCCGAAGGATTAATTTAAGGCCAGAGAGCAGAGGTGTGCTGTGGCAAAAATGGACCAGCATGACTAAAAGAAAGAAAGAAAGAAATGACTGTGCTCCTGAAATAGGGGTTCGTTCTATGTGTTGAAATCTAACGCATGAGAGGATGTTTCAGCAGGCTTAGCCGTTATGGCCGGTAGTGACAAGACACTGATAATACTCCTGTATGCTATGCGAAAATTGTGAAGGAGATGAAGAATAAAAACACACGTTGGTGGAAAAGTAAACAATTAGGAGGTGGCTGGGAAATGTGGATGCCTATACACTTATACACGATAGAACGGCTTACCCTGGGTGGGCGAATAAAGGATGGCGTGTCGAGATCGCTTGACGTGAGGGATAGTCTGTGGGAAACGAGCGCCGGTATAAGGGACATGTTAGCATACGTGGTGAGCCGTTATACCAAAAAAGGGGGGTGAGCGTCCGCTTACCTTACTGAGTATCAATGCAGTTTGTGCACTATTACGGAGCCTGGGTAGTGGCCTCCGGGGTTTGGAAGTTCCTAGAAAATTAAGGAGTGAGGTTGGGATTTGATGAGCTGAACGGCACCAGTGGGGCTCTATGGCGAGGGTTAGTGAAACTTACCGATACAATTACGGCTTCGGGCGTTTGGGCGCGATCCCGGCGGCTAGCAACACGGGTCGATACCCGGTGTTGTGGGGAGAGCACGATGGCATAGGTTGGTTGTGATCATGTGATATATATACAGAAACCTTGCGTGGCAAATATGGTTGGCCCTGAACGGCGGCCATCTTGTAACTTGCAATGTGTGTTCTGGGGGAGCATTGAGTGGCGGCTATTTTAGAACGTGCACTATGTACAGTGAAAAGGTGGAAGAAGACCTATGGTAGAAGGAAAGAAGTAAAAATCTGGGGGAGCATTGAATGGCGGCCATCTTAGAACGTGCACTATGTACAGTGAATAGGTGGAAGAAAGCCTATGGTAGAAGGAAAGTAGTAAAATCATATAAGAAAAGTTAGATTAAAGCAGTCCAGTCCTCAAGGCGGTTCAGGCCAGTATGTATACTGCCAGTCTTCAATATCCATTTCAGTTCCTCCTTGTTGAGCAGCTGATGAATGTCTGCACTCCTCGGGCGGTTTTATCACATTGATGATTGTCCACTTGATATCCTTTTCTGTATGTCTTGCGGCGTTGAAGTGATCTACCATGGGGCATTTGTGGTGTTGCAGCGAATCCTGCTGCGGTGCCGACAGATCCTTATGCGTGCTTTCTGAGTGGTCTGGCCAATGTATATCTTGTTACATGGACAGACAATTGCGTATATGACATTGCAGGTGTTACAATTAGAGAAATGTTTGCGTTCACACTTTATTTTATCGTATACAAAATCTTTCCCCTCAATTGTGGTCTCACATACAATGCATTCGCCACATTTAGCATGGCCTGTAAGCCGTGGTAAGCCCCAGAGAACGTTCAGCGTGCCTTTCATATCGGTAGGGGGTAGTGCAGGGCGTACTAGGTGGTCTTTAATGTTTTTAGCCTTTCGAAAATCAAACAAAGGGCGTTCAAGATTCAACACTCCTGCATTAAGTACATTTCAGTGTTTGATGATACTTTTTCGTATGGCATGTGATGCCGGAGAGACAGTTGTTACACAAACCATGCGGTTCTGTGTTCTTTTGATTTTTGGCTCTAGGAACACTTCTCTTGGACAGTACCAAGCCCTCTTAAGGGAATTTCGGATTAATCTATGGGGGTAGCCACGAGCACCGAGTTTGTCACTCAGGGTCTTTGCTTCCTTAAAATAATCTTCTTTCAAGAAGCAATTTCTCCTGATTCGTAAGAACTGGGAATAGGGGAGTGAGTCCTTTAAGGCAAGGGGGTGGTGGCTGTCATATCTGAGTAAGGTATTGCGCTCTGTGGGTTTTCCATTATTGTTTGTTTGCCTGTGTGAGTAGTATGCAGGATGTGTCCCACTTGAATTTGTTCTTCACTCTTTCTTATCCATTTATTTCGTATTAAAAACCTGCCCGGCTGGGAAGAAGATATAGCTCTGATCGAGTCTATATTATTTGAAACTACACTAATTGTCAAGGGACCACTGTCTTTAGAAATAGTACGTACCCAAGGTCCCTGACCAAGTGCAAACTGGGTTCCCTTGTCTTCTGAATAGAATGCTAAAGTTGGCATCTGATTTAATAGAAGCTAGTGATGGCATAAAATGCCATCAGAGAGGGGATTGATGGAGCAAGGTTTTGTATAAAAAGAAACTTGCTCGTATGCAATCCTCTCAAATAACCTGTAACATTATAACCAACCTGTCTGTGAATGCCAATTTTACACCACATTATACATATCGTATCTAGGGTGAAGCTTTTCTATGTGCTTTACTAATAAGTAACCCGAGTGTCCTAAAATGGCCGCCATAAATGCGGGAAATCTTCTGCGCATGCGTCTACTACATCTACGTAGTATGACGTCTTCTGTCGCTTGGGGGTAAATCTTTGCATCTGCGCACTAGCTTTTAACATGGCTCCTTAAAAACCTTCGCACTAACGCACATGCTGTGCTGAAACTAACCAATGCAAGTTTTACTAAGCTATTAATGCAAAACAAATATTGAGTAAATGGGGTAAGAGTAGAAGTAAGTGGTATACAGTGAATTCATTTAATTCGTATTCTAACATGTTCTTCTCTGACTATATTAATAGCTCATATTTGGGCCTTGGAGGGTGACCGATGCCCCTACCCTTTGCGACAACAGCGCATGCGTGAAAACCTTCTCGTTCTGAGACCAATGAAGTCATTGGGTGGCTGCCAATCCATGTGCCCAACAAGGACATGGGAAGATCAACTCCTGACCCTACGAGAGGAAGAACTTGAAACATTGTATTACAGATTTATCGATCCACATATGAAATGCTTGTGGGAATAAAGCTTGTGGGTATTAAAATTAAGGGGCGAGGAATTAGACAATAGAACCAAAGAAAGTTATTGCACTTAGTATGGTGTGATGTCCTCACCCCACTGCTTGGCCCAATCAAATTGCTGGTGAACATGGAATTGAAACATTGGGGGTGGATCATACATTTTAATTGGTACAACAGAGGTAAGTTCTAGATAGTTAGACACACTTGACCCACGAGATGCCGATGCTATGCTGAGATGCTGCCCGATTTTGCTGCAACCTGACTGAAGAATCCAACACTAGGAAAAATTTGCGGAACAACTGAGGAGGCACATCTAGGAAGGGGTCCAGATGAGCCCGAGCCGGAGAGAGTAGCACCAGAGAGGGGTGTAACGCTAGAAAAGGCCACCTTCCCTGTCCTGAACCTGTCCTGAAACCTTGATACTCTGATGTCTAGGTCCTCACACCATTCTAGGTAAATATACTTCTGTGGGTTGTGCTTCGTATTTGCTCTCTGTTCTTTCTCTCCTCAGGTACTGTCATCCTATGAGATTAATTAATGCGAATTGAATTATAAACTAATTGAACCACTATTCCTGATGGAGAATCTTGATGTGTCTATGTGTATTCTGATTTGCCTCACAAAATTATTAATTCAGATAAACTTTTAAAACTCCCTCTGAGGCTGTGGTTCTTTGAATAAAGATAGATCTTTCCTATTATTTCCTCCCTATTCTAATCTATTACTAGATCTTTGGAACGTGCATCTACTCAGGAGACAGGAATGGTGAGAATACTGGTGTAAAGGTTTCCTAGGGTAAAATAAATTTGATGACCAGTGGATATTTGCTAGCTCATTGAGTACATGAATGCATATGGGCCCAAATGAGTGTTGTGTGTATGAATGTGTAGAGCTGGTAAACTCCGCTGCATCAAACCCTGCAGAGATAACGTGACTTTATAATCAACTAGAACTTTTTTATGGCTGTACTGATGCAGAGTGAGCCAGCAGTTCCTTGCTGCGAGTACTTCAAAAAGGGAGGGGAGTCCATGAATGAGTAAAGAGGCGCCTGCTTTGGAGGACCCAGTAGCGACATCCAGTGGCAGCATTGACTTTGTTTTTAGTATCGGAAACCGTTTGGGTCATCAGCAATGTGGTGAACAGTGCGTCCACCATTTTCTATTGATGAGTGGCTCTATGGAAATTCTCAGGTAAGTGTGGGCTGTTTGCCGTTTTGAAATGCGGCATTTGAATGGGCCGCGAGACTCGGGCGGAGCAGGTACCCGAGAGCGGCCGTGGATGGCAGGCCGGGGGGACGCATCTACGCGTGGCCCGGGGATGCGGTGCGGCCTACACTAACTGCTCTCATTCGCAGCCCGCCGGCGGGGCAGTGAGGCGATCTCTGCTGCATGGAACGAAGAGTGATGCCAGACACGGACTCAGTATAGCGGCGGGGCCTCACAGCACGCGGTCCAGACGGGCGGGCTTAACTGGTGTGCCCTAATTGGTATCTGGCTGGTCTTCCTGTGCTGTGCCTACAAGCAAGTGGCTGGGAGCGGCAGGTGAAGCCGGTCGATATCTGTGTGCTGGGAGCGTGTGCGCTGTTGTGGGACTGTGTCATCCGGAGCTTACGGTCTCACTGCCACATCGGGCTATTGCAAGGGAGGCCCAGCCTCGGAGTCGCTGTGGGGAGACGCAATGTAAAGTGACACTGCGACCAGCTTGAGAGCGGCACACGGCGACCCTGGAGGGCATAGGGCGCTGACCAGACGTAAGAAAAGCAGCTGAGATCGCCAAAACACTGTGTTGGGCAGGTGTCGGCACGGGACTGGGATGGCTGAGAACGCTATTTGTTGCTGAGCGGATCATCGGCCCACCCCTGTGATGGGGCGCCCTAGGGAGAAGCAACAGGAGGCGGGGGCCGGCCCGAACATGGCCCAGACATCGCGGAGCACACTGATGCCACGCTGACGCCCAGCTGTATACCGCCCACTAACATGACCGAACCTACAGATAAATTGGATCTGATGCTGCTGGAGGTGCGAGACTCCTGGAAGGCTATTGAGCATCAGATTGGGGCCCTCACGACCAGACTTACATTGCTCCGGGCAGACCACGCAAAGCTCACAGACAAGGTCAAAGATAATACCATGGCGCTGAAGGAGCTGACCCTGCAACAGGCCCCAAACACCGCTCACCTGAAACAACTGCAGGATCAGGTTGCCACCCTGCTGGATCGCGTGGAAAATGCAGAGGGGAGAGCTAGGAGGAATAATATCCACGTTATAAGCCTACCAGAGAGGAGTGAAGGAAGTGATGCAACGCGCTACATGGAACAATGGTTCAGAGACCATCTGAAGGACTATCTGCTCAATACTGCATTGAACGAGCGCACAGGATACCCACAGGGTGACCAAAACCAGGAACCCCTCCACGCCCCCTCATACTCAAGTTATTGAACTTTCGAGACAGGAACACACTATTGCAAAAAGCCCGTGACCTGTCCCAGATCAACTTCGAGAACATCAGGATATCGCTATATCCCGATTACATGATCATGTTGCAAAGACAACGATCTTCTTTCATGGCTGTCAAGAAGAAACTGAGAGACCTGAATTTAAAATACGCACTTCTTTTCCCGGCTCGATTAAAAATCTTCCATGACCAAAAAGCACACTTTTTTGAGAGCCCCGGTGATGTGGAAGAATGGCTGGAGGTGATGAAGCCAACCACAACTGCGGCGTCTATCTCTCAAAGCACACCAAAAGCCTCAACAGTACGGGAGGGCCTGGTCCTCGCAATAACAGACGATCACGCAGGCAAACCATGAGGAAGTACCTAACGTCACAGCAAATGCAGCAGAACAAGTTGCAGGCGATTCTCGCAGCAGCCACCTTTACACACACTGCACGAACGGATGACAAGATCTCCTCCGACGAAGATACGCGTGATATAGACTCAGTGGGAAGTGTGGCCTTGTTCCCCACTGTGACTCCGCAGACGGTTGATAAGTTATTTGGTTGACTAAGATGACATCATGTATGTGTCTGAAATGTGCTATGATTTAGTATGATATTCTTTACATATACATGCGATAGTGCTGCGTAGTAGTGCGCGTCTATGGCCCAGGGAACCAAAGGAGCTTAAATGTACCTGGGGGAAGGCGGTTATACCACATGCGAAGTGCTGGCAATGCTCCCCACATGGTGAAAGCGCTTCATGTATTCACTATGGTTTTATATGTTCAGTTTGGTTGTATGGTCCGGTATAGTTCTTTGTTCGGACCGAGTATTGGGGTGTTTAGGGGGGGGAACAGTCCTGTTGTAGATACTGGCTTGGATAGGCTCGGCTGCACAAAAGATATATCTGCTGTTATGCAGGTAATTGTTGTACTGCAATGCATACACTTAACAAATACACTATAACGTGTGGAATGTTCGGGGAATGGGCTCTGTGCAGAAGCGACATAGGATACACGCACAGCTACAGCGCCGTAAAGCACAGAGGAGTCCCACATGGTGGACAGCGAAGTAGTAAAGCTCTGTAAGAAATGGAGAGGGCAGATTTTTTCCACTACGTACTCTGGCTTTGCGCGAGGGGTCACAATATGGGTTAGACACGGAGTGCCATTTTTAGCACTAGAGCAACGGATAGATAAGCAGGGGCGATACATATTTGTGCGGGGGACTTTGGATGGCAAGCATGTAGTTCTGGGTAATATATATGCACCCAATTTTGAGCAAGATAAGTACTGGGGTGTATTAAACCTTGCACTGATGGGATGGGAACTGCATCCATGGATTATAGGGGGCGATTGCAATACAGTTACGTATGTTACATTGGACAGGTCTCACTCACCTTTACGTGGAGCAGGTGTGGTTAAACAAGCAGAGGCACTAAATAGGTGGGCTGAGGGCTGGGAATTCTGTGATGCACGGAAGATGCGACAACCTACACATAGAGAATATTCCTTCTACTCCCATGTCCATGTACTTCATACGAGAATAGATCGAATATATTGTTCCAATAGGATTGCAATGCAGGTGCCCCAGGCTACATACTTGCCAAAGACCTTTTCTGACCACAACCCACTGGAGATAGTACTTAACTGGGGCAGAATACCCACTCCGGTTCCCACCTGGCACCTGTGGCCGCAATTATTAGAGGACTTAGTGTTCCGAACTACTATGTCGGACACTATTGAGCATTATTTCGCTGAAAATAGTAATACTGCATCAAATAGGTTGATTGAATGGGACGCCTTTACTCGGTTATCAGGGGAAAGGCCATCAGTGTGACAGTAGGCGCCCGTCAAGAAGTCCATAAGTCCTTTGTAGATGTTGAACACAAAATGGATAGGCTGGAACAGGAAGCCGTAACTGACGCTGACAAGCATACTTTGCTACAGGAGGCTAGAATCAGCCATGCGGAACTGCTCGAAACTCTCCGGGTCATAGGTTATCAGAAATACTCACAGTTGCATCACACTGAAGCAGATAAATCCGGGACCTTGCTTGCCAGACTGATTTGAGATGCCCCCCTGCGGTTATAATAAATAAAGTAACTACCCTGGGAGGAGATATACCCAAGAGGATATTAATGTCGCCTTCCATCAATACTACGCCACACTGTACAGCAAGCCCAATAGCAGCACAGAGACCCAAATGGATGCTTCCTTCTCCACCCTCCCATATCCACAGCTCACGACAGAGGCCCAGAAGGAATTATTAGGACCCATTACTCAGTCTGAAATTAAGATCGCCATGAGGGGACTCCCGCGTAATAAAACCCCTGGACTGGATGGCTTACCAGTCTAATTTTATGTTACATATGCCGATTACCTGGTACCCCAGCTGGAGATATTATATAACACAGCGCTAGCTAAGGGTTCCTTACCCCTCAATACAGCACAAGCGTTAGTGGTATCACTCCCGAAAGCAGGACGAGACCCCACAGATATGGTCAGCTATCGCCTGTTATCATTACTGACCACAGAGTACAAACTACTCAGTAAGGTGTTAGCCAACAGATTATTGCCCTCCCTGACTAAATTGATCCATATAGACCAGCCTGGTTTTCTGCCTGCCCGCAGCACGTCATTGAACACCAGGAAGCTCCACCATCTCCTAACAGAAGCCCAGAGTCAGTATGAACACGCAGGGTGCATATCCTTGGATTTGCGTCAAGCATTCGACTCTATTAACTGGGACTATATGTTCCGGGCATTGGAGAAATTTGGGATACCAGCAGGCTATATTGACTGGTTACGTCTATTATATGATGCTCCTACGGCACGTGCACGTACTGGAGGTAATATCTCAGCAGAATACCCGATCTATAGAGGGACGAGGCAGGGATGTCCCTTATCGCCTCTCATATTTATACTGGCCCTAGAACCACTGGCACTTAAAGTGCGTATGGACCTACTGGATATGGGCATAAAGATAGGGAACACAGCGCACCTCTTTACTGCTTACGCAGATGATATCATTTTGTATCTTCGTGATCTCCGCTTGCCCCTAGGTCCGCTTTATGAGGTATTTCGTCACTTTGAATTAATCTCAGGCCTTGCCATCAATGCAGCAAAGTCACATGTATTTTTCTTCACAGAACATACAAGCCCCACTGACATTGAGTTTGGTGATACAAGGCTCCAGGTTGCACAGCATACATTTAAATACTTGGGTATTCAGGTCTACCGGACACATACAGATATGTTAGATGGTAACTTACAAAGAGCTCTCAGAGCCTTGAGATCTAGTATTGCCTTTTGGACTACGCTACCTCTGTAAGTAATGGGTAGAGCGGCTCGAGCGAAAATGGTGGTCCTTCCGCGATTGCTTTATTATTTCACTAACTTACCTATTATAATACCACATTCAAACTGATGAATACCTTACTAACTGACCTCATATGGGGATCTGGGAGACGGCGTATTAGCCTTAGAAAACTGCAGCTTGGCACACGTAGGGGAGGACTGGGTGTCCCTGACCTAAGAGTGTACTATTACGCATGTCAATTACAATGGCTGTATTTTTGGACTGCTGGGCGTAATTTACAAGAGATAGGATTCACGGAAAGAGATATAGATCGAGGAACCTTACATACCCTGTTGTTACCCAAAAGCAGGATCCTAAAATGTCTCCCTCCTCTGCTGCGCACCACGCTACAGTGCTGGAAAGCAGCGCAACAATATACATGTGTGCCCCCTGCTTATGCTGGCAACATCCCATTATTGGGAATCCCATTGATGGATGGCCAGATAACCAAGCGTAGACTAGCACCGTGGCTGGAAGTAGGGATCAGTACGGTGGCTGACCTATTCGGCGAGGGTCTGCTGTTGGACCATGATACTTTTGTTCATGAAATTGGAGCACCGGCGCATTTATATTTATTGCATGCCGCATTGATACAATATGTAAAAACCCACTGGGCCCCGCAGAGACAGGAACCTCCCACGCATGAACTGGTCAAGATGCTTTATTATATGGGAAGGGGCAGACATCTTATTAAGTGGCTATACATAGGGATACGCTCCCATACAGAGGTTAGCCTACCTCCATTACGCACAACATAGGCAGAGGACACAGGGAGAGCTTTGGTAGATAAGGAATGGGCGGCTATTGTAGAACACCCTAAAAAGGTATCAAGGAATGCAAAATTTAAATTTATTCAAACAATGATTCTTCACAGGGCTTATCTCACCCAACATAAATTAGACAAAATGTTCCCGTAGACACAGCATCACTGTCCAAGGTGTTTATCGGAGGGTGTTGGCCACATACACATGCTATGGTCATGCTCAACATTGGGAGGGTTTTGGGACGCAGTCAAGCAAATTATTAGAATGGCCACACATCGCGAGATACAAAATACTGTGGAGGAATGTATTCTAGGCCTGAATGAACACGTGTCCAAGCATAAAGTACAATACCGTTTGGTTGATTTGGCACTCATTTTAGCGATAAATGCCATTACTATGCGCTGGAAGTCAAAGAAGCCCCCTAAGGAACACGCCTGGCATAGTGAACTGCTCCGTTGGGGCAATGCCGAGAGTGCTGCCATATGTCGAGAGGAGCTCAGTGGTCTACGCAAAGTCCCAATAGCATTAGAATGGGATGTTATGTTGGAGTCGCTTAAAGCTGTGGACGTAGACCATTACAGTACACTTAGCCACACACAATAGAATGTGCAATAAGGCAATCATGTCCCAAACGCCACGAAACACGATGAATGTTCATGGTACACAGTTTTATCAAGAGCCTCAAATGTCCATACGGATTATATATTGGATTGTATGAGTGTGCATAGGACTGGAGGGAGGGGGTATTTGTGAACAGAGTTTGTTTACTGTTATATTCTAGATGTATCAGATAGGTAGTCTGCATACGGGAAAGGATATGGCACATGGTACAACTACTGGGAGCTGTATAGTCTAAATCGTTAATTTGGCTGACATGTGTATGCATGGCAGTTTATTTATTTCCTCAACTCATTCTACATTGATGTATGTTTTGGCTAATTAAAACTCACTGTGCAATGCCTTTCAGCGAATGTAACCTGCATAACGCTTATGTAAGTGTCTTGTACCAATAGTATGATGTACTTTCGAAAACTAATAAAGCTATGTTTCAAAACAAATAAATCATACATTGATGTATTACACACAGTCAAACAACCTACAAGCTTTGGATGTAGGCTGAACATGCATTTTCATTTTTTCCCACTTTTATTTTTTCCTGTATGTTATGATATGTTACGTTTTGTGTATTTCCATAGGACATGACCCACCCAGAAGGGTATAATTGAACATTTTTTCATGTGCAGAAATCAGTTTTCCTACCCTACCTGAAAATATGTTTTTTTGGTTACTATCCTTGTCAGAGCCCCTTTCAAAGGGTCATGGGGCACGCAGGGGCTACTGAGCCTAACCGTGGTGCTAGGCGCCTTTTAGTCCTGATGTTCCAGGGCCTGACCTACAATGGATCCTGAGCAGCTGGGCCAAATACCCCTTCTGCATCTCTGTGGTAGCTGTGGACGAACAATCAAAGGCTCCCTCGTTGGGGTGGTGGGGGAGTGTAGATACAGGTTAGTGAATTCAACTCATAACTCAAAGTGCACGCAGTAATGTCAATAATCAATGCCCAGTCAAATACTTGCTTTTATATGAAAAGGAAGAATTTTATTTCTAACCCTACACATTCCAAAAAATAACAACCTTCATAAGCAAAAACTCAATCCCCTTGAGGATGGGACATTAGTGTTTGTCTAGCAGATCTTTGTCCCAACCTCTTCCTTGTAATGCGGTTGGGCTTATTCTCCATTCACTGGTGGTTGCATTCACAGAATGCTCACTAGTAGGTCTTACTCAAGAGTCCCCTTTGACGTTTTTAGGAAATAGTCAGAAGTGTGTTTGGTGCTGCAGCACCCTCAGCAGCGAGTCCCCCAGGACCTGACATGCCCATTTCAAGTCTTACCCACTCCAGAAGCACTGCAGCATTCAGCATTTCAGCGGGTGCTGCTCATGGATTCACATAGTGATACAGGGTAAAAAGAACCAGTTCATTTCTACTGATAACTACACGGTTTGCTGCCATCACCACGCTTGTGATTCTTAACTCTTGGTGAAGGTGGTAGCCTCCCACCACTATGAGGGTTGTGCTTTGGGCGCCTCTTCTGGTCCAACCAGAACGCAATCTGTGAGACAGGCCTATATCATGGCACAAACACATGATCCGTGTTTGCCTATGACATCAAAAATCAGCATTAGGGATCCAGACAACAGTACAGTTGGGTGCTCAGGGAAGAGGTATAGGTCTTTTACCTAGCAGAAGTTTTTTAATAGTTGATAGATGCATTTGAGATGCAAAGCGTAATGTAATGTTTGAGCCAACCCACAAAATATTGTTTTTTTAGACATTCGCAATGGCTACCACCGTCAATTCCCTTGGATTTGCCTACCATTTCCCAAACGAATAGGGCACTTTACCCCATACACTTTTACTCCGCGTGCCATTACCCTGCAGTTTTTACACCGTAAAATCTTTTACAACACAGGGCTTTACAATGCAATCCATTAGAATGCATTCCCCATTACAACGCAATTTACTATTCTAACTCCACAGGGGCATTACTTTGGGGATGCATTGTAATGGTTTGCGGTGTAAAGCCCTGCGTTGTAAAATATTTCGCTGAGTGAAATATGCGGGGTAATGGCATGCGGGGTAAAGGATGTTTCCATTCCCAAACCTACAACTTTAAGAGTGCAGCCTTCTGGTGAAGTTACCTCAATCGGTAATTCTAGCTGCCGAAGTTCCCTGATCTGTGACTCACTATATGTTATTCGCACTCATTGGAAACCTCTTTGAGCTCTCAGCTGCGTACAGTTCTTCTGGGAATCTGGCTCTTATCAGCTAACCCTGATAGGAGGTAGGCCTAAGAAGCCTGACACACAGCAACAGCATCTTGTGTACCTGAAAGCGCTAGTGGGCCTTCGCTTTTAAGAGATGGGGGAATTATTCCAATATATAAACAGTAGAGAGAGACCCCTTCGACTGAAACCAAAGGGACTGGAGTACTATCAAATAGTTTAGATAAAGGTATCCCTTTTGTGCAAAAAGCGCGAAAACAATATTATCTGCACATACTGTACTATGCTAAGTTAAAAAACATTTTTTATATCACAGTCAACTTTTATATCCAAAAATATTTTTATTGCATATTTTCATTAAAAACCTAATCACAAACACATGTGGTACGTTTTTCTTTAAAACCAAAAAAATTTAATTTTTCATAAAAAACATTACATCAATAGTATAAAAACATTACGATATTATACAATAATCACAAATTGAACACAGAGAAAAACCTATGAGAAAAGACAATATAATTTGTCATCATTACGACAGATCACATGGAAGGGTATATACACTCGACCTGGATGAGTTCTATAATTTCAACTGCAGGTCAGAGTGGTTCCACAGATTCTGCCGCACAGTAAAAAGGCGTCGACGCGTTTCGATGGTATTGAATTATTGTTCCATCTTTATCAAGACTAGCAATTTGAATTTCTCTGTTAGTCACTTGATTGGTTATTACAGCTACCCTGCATTATAAACAGATACAGAAAAATCACCATTATACACCATCCAAATATGAGGTCAGTGTTCTCAATTCACATTATCTATTGTCTGGCTAATCTAATACATATGTGTTATCCTATATCTGGTTCTTTTCCTCACAACCAATTTCATAATTCTCATTATGGTATCTTATAATGTCATATAATACATATGTGTTGTCCTATATCTTGTTCTTTTCCTACCGACCCATTTCATAATTCTCATTGTGATATCTTATAATCTCATCTTCATATTCTATGTAATTTTATCTCACCTGTCATTATAGATTGTAACTTTTATTTCATTAAGATAATTGATGTTGGTATACACTTGCTTCCCACCTTGGCTCACCTAGAAAGACAGCAACGGAAAGCAATACTGCTATTAGGATGTTCCTACCTCTTCTACCTTTAATTTGCTCAATAAACGTTTTTTATACCTTTCAGTGATGCTCCTCAAATTTCCATTTGTTGTGGGGAGATGTTTTTAATAATCCATCTCTTAAATATCCTTTTAATGGACGTGCTAGTTATACGTGCAGGTGTACCTGCAAAAGTAAAGAGAATGCGTCTATGGTTATTACGCAGATTATTTGGATGAAAAAAACCCTAATATTTATAAAACTTCTATCGTACCTTTTTTTTGATTTGAATATAATGGAACAAATCTCTGTTTCTTAGGAAGATTCTGCAGCTTCTATATAATCAAACGAAGCTCCTCCCCTAGATGCTCTTCAGTTCGTACACTAATAAAGAAGAAGTGATAAAAATTATTACTTCTAAGTAGGACTTGCTACTAGCAAGAGGTGTTATTATAGATTTCTATGCTATCCTAGGAATAGTCTGACTGCTTCTTTGCTCACCTTCGAACATGAAGTAAAACGACGCGGTGCTGCATGCGTCTCCTCGCGTCCGTGCGATGACAAGGAGTTAAACGCGAGCCTGTTTTAAATACCCTAGTCTGCGCAGTGATTGGTCATAGGATAATTGTTAATTGCTTGTTTGGCTTGTGAGAATTAGGCGTTTCCTGACCGTGATCACTCTCCTTACGTTGACCCGGAAGTAAATGAAAGCCCCTCTGCTTGCTAATGTGAAATTAAGCGCTACAGCCCCTCGTTTTTCCTGCGGTGTGGGCGCATTTTGTTATTTACACTCTACGGAGAAATAATAGTTTAAAATTCCGTATGTGTAACGGATATTCTTACGTTGACCCGGAAGTGAATAAAAGCACCTCTGCTTGCTGATTTGGGATTAGGCGCTACAGCCCCGCGTTTTTCATGCGGTGTGGGCGAATTTGGTCTACTCTATACGGAAAAAAATTTATAATAGTTAAAGTTCCGTTAAAGTGGCAGCTATTGTTATTAGCTGTCACGTTTTCTTTTTGTTAACCCGGAAGTAGTAGATACCTGCTACTGCGTGCGATCATACTACGCGCTGACGCTGCCACATTTCACCCCTTATTAGGTGCGTTTTGGTCCTATTACCTATTATAACTGCCACTCCTCTCTATGGCCATAAAGTTACATACATTATTATGATTAGCCAATGGGCTGGGTGTGCCTAATTGCGCCTCTACTCAGCTCCCACTTACTTAGTTCAGAACACTCCGTAATTATGCAAATATAAATGGCAGTATATGTTTAAATTGATATTGTCAATTAACTGCCATATATTATTACTAAGGGGATTGTATTACCAAACATGATCGGAAAAAGTGTTTTTTTTGTGGATTGTTATTAATACTACTATCGTCCTTCCAATTATTAACATATAACCTCACTAGCATTACACTCGTAAATCACTTGAGCTAAATTTTGGATTTTAGCTCTATCTAAGTTGATTTTAGAACTGGATATTAACGAATCAGGAAAACGTTTAAAGGCTAAAAGACTATCCCACTGGAATGTTACGAAATATCCTACTAGGTACTCTATAACCATTGTTTTCTCCTTGGTGTGGAAACCTTTGCCCAGAAATAATATAATAGACTTTATTGTATTTGGGATTCATGCCATGAACCTACTTATACGAGTTTAGAGATGCTGCATATGTAGGCTAATCAGTGTCTAACTATAACTGATAATCTTCATCCAGTCTTCTCTTGAGTTTAAACCTTTATTTACAGTATTAAGGTAACACATGAACCACTGTTCTCGGTTTTTCCTTATTGCTTCTAGATTACCACCTCTCCTACTCAGACTTATTTTTTCTAAAATAAACCATTTGATCTCATTGCAATCATGGTTAAACTCAATGAAATGGCTGGTTAATGGTGCATTTTCTTTTTTAGTTCTTACTGCCGATTTGTGTTCTAATAAACGTATGCGCATTTCCCTGCTAGTCTCCCCTACATAACCTAATCCGCACGGACAGATGAGTAGGTAAATTATGTTCTTGCTGCGGCAATTGTTGAGAGTTTTTGACGTTAATGTTTTACCATTAAACGTCATATTTTTGGTTTCTATACAGTGCGGGCATATTGAGCATGTTCCGCATCTGTAATTGCCTGTTGCCCTCTGTCCATAGAGTGTGGTTTGACTTACAGACTCAGTTTTATAGGTATGCACCAGACAGTTGCGTATTGTCTTGTTGCGTCTGTATGAAAACAAAGGTTTTTCTAGTTTGTTTTCCTCTTCAAAATTCAAAATTTTCCAATTTCGGTTGACTATATTCTTTATTTTATTGCTGAGACTGGAGAATTGGCTAACAAATACAATTTTATCCTTAGTTTTGTTGTTTTTTTCTCTCGTATTGTTTATTAAATGGTCACGATCATAAAATCGTGCCCTTTTGAATGAATGTTTGATTAGTTTTTTGGGATAGCCTCTTGCTTTCAGTTTACTCTCCATGATTTCAGCATGGTGATAAAAATCTTTAAGAGTGGTACAGTTTCGGCGCAATCTTAAAAATTCCCCAAAGGGAATATTGTCCTTCTGGGATTTGGGATGATTACTGCCGTATTGTAGTAACGTGTTTTTATCTGTTGTTTTGGTAAACAATTCAACATTCAATACATTATCTACATTTTTAATTTTAATGTCTAAAAAGTCCACACTTGAGGTGCTATAGTGGGCTGTAAACCTCAAATTGTCATCCCCTAGGTTTAGCCATTCTAAGAACGAGTCCAGATCACTGGTGGCACCGTTCCATATGAAAATGATATCGTCTATGTAACGATGCCAGCATGATATATTTTCATAAAACGGTGCCAACTCGTTGTAGATATGTTTATCTTCGAAGTTACTGACATAAAGACAAGCCAGACTTGGGGCACATGTGGCTCCCATACTGGTGCCTTTTGTCTGTTTGAACAGTTCATCCTTGAAAAGGAAGATGTTATTTTTTAGGACCAATCTAACACACTCCATGATAAATTCTCTATTACCTCCCTGTAGATCTTCTTGAGCAAGAATGGATGACACTACATTGATAGTATCATCCTGGGGGATATTTGTGTAAAGGGATTCAATGTCAAGGGTGACCAAAGTCTGGGTCACCCCATTGAACCCCAGCCCTTCAAAGATGGAAATGGTATGGGCCGTATCTTTTAAGTAAGATCTCTGTTTCTGGACTATGGGGCGCAAGAAAAAGTCAGCATATTTGCTAAGTGGTTCTAGCAAAGACCCCAAACTACTCACTATTGGTCTCATGGGTGGGTTTAACACATCCTTGTGTATCTTAGGCAATCCATAGATTGCTGGGATTACTGGATGCATATTGAGGAGAAACTTATATTCATTGTCACTAATAGTTCCATTTTCCTTACCTCTGTTCAAAAGCTGTGTTACTTCTCTTTTTAATTCATCGATTCCTGACATATTGATTGGCCTGTAATGTTCTTTAACCTCCAATAACTTCCTCATTTTTAATTCATAGTCAGGGGTATCTAACACCACAACACCTCCGCCCTTATCTGCTGGCTTTATTGTGATGGAGTCACAGTTTTGTAGAGTTTTTAGGGCCTCCCTCAGGTTCCTAGGAAGATTATTGTTATACGTGGGGGACTCCTTCTCTCTAAGATTCTTGATTTCTATTTCTACTATTCTTTCAAACAACTCAACCTTATTATCTAGTTGTCCTAAATTTGGGGTGAATGTTGATTTTGGTTTGAAGCCTGTCACACTTGGTGTGGGATCATACGTTCTGTCTTTAAAAAACCTATTAAGTCTTATTTTCCTAAAGAAATTTTTTAGATCTTTATCTAATTCGAATGAGTTAGGGGGAGCTGTAGGGGCGAAGCTGAAGCCTCTTTTAAGAACTTCCTCCTCTTCTTTAGACATAAGCCTTGTGGAGAGGTTCACTATTGGAAAATCATCTATCTCCAATATCTTTGGTTCCTTGTTTTTAGGTAGTCCTGATTTGTCTGATTCTGAGGTTGATGGTACCTCCCTATCCCTCCTCTGTTGTAGCTCCTGTGTCCTCTCTGTCCTTGGTTCTGGCGAGTGCCTAAAAAAGGCATTCGTTCGTGTGAGGAATTGGTACTATTGTTTTGTTCGGCAGGTTGCTCATCTTCACTACTAGAACCTGATGTTTCTGAAAACGTAATTCTCTTATTACCTCCTCTGGAATAAATTTGCTGTTGGACTTGTGGCTTTTCCCATCTCTGGTCCTTTTTTGTTGTGTAATATTCTTTATCGAGAAAGGGATAAACTACATTAGTGCTGAATCTCTCAACATCCTTTCTTAACTTTTTAGTTTTTTTATTAATGAGGTATTCTCGGTATCCATTGACTTCTACATCTAGTTCTTCTAACTTTTTCTTTGCCTCTTCTAAAGCGGTATTTTGTTTTAGTAATGATTCTAATTCTTCAAGTTCTTTCCTTTCTATTATCAATACTTCTTGGGCCGTCTCAATTATCAGAATGAGCCAATCTCTGCTACAACGATTCGCTATATGAGACCAAATTTCCAGAAATTTCCTATTTTCAACAAATAGCCCAGGCTCGTTCCTTATTTGTAATCCTATTGGGATAACACCTGCTTTTAAGTATTCTATTAAAAAGTCAGCGTGCAATTCTGTACGTATCAGTTTCTTTTTCAGATTTAAGATTTTAATTATCTGTTCATGACTTGTATTGTTCGTCATAGGTGCGCTCCCATTGCGAGGGTTTTGATTAATTAGCCTATTGAACTGATCTTCGGAAAACCCAAAGGTCTTGAAGTTTTCCATATTAATTATTTAATCATTTATTATTCCAAGCCAGCTGTGTCACTAAAGCACAATCAGTGAAGAATGAAACTATTAAAGGCTGCACAATGATCTAGGGTGGGATGTACCATGTTGGTTCATGGGTACTGGAACCTGCCATATATTCAGGATATCCACATAAGATACATTTACATTAAATGACCCTCAGTGGGACTCCTATATAATCAGTGTTTTCCCCGAAAGTAACTTGCATGGATCCGAAACTCGTGGAATTATGTTGAAAAACCCTGGCCTTGAAAATCCACATTGGCCAATAGCCACTGTGGCATTTCAGGCAGCAGACAACAGTATCATAAAAAAAGCATTTGCAATGCAATAGGTCTCGCATTTGCGAGAGTTTGAGCTATTGGCATTGTAAATAACAATTCTTTTTATTTATGTGTTTTGAAAACTTGCGCCTCTTTTACTACCAGCCTTGCTTCTTGTAGGCAAGGTCTATAAGTACAAAAAACGTGTTTAAGCACTGCTTGCAGGTTTTCAAAACAAGTAAATAAAAGGCATTGTCATTTTCAATGCCAATAACTCAAACTCTTGCAAATGCGAGACCTATTGCAAATGCTTGTTCATAACGGCGTCTACGGGTTTAATTTGCAACTCCTCTAATGGCGAGAATAGTCAGCGGGGTCAGCTAGTGTGATGCATCAGAACATGGCAGGTCAGGTTACGTGTGATCCTGCGTGACCCAAGAGGCCGGAAGTAATAAACCTGGATGTCGAATCGTGAGCGTTAGAGAGTGCGGCACAGTGCCAGTGACCTACGGTGAGGTGACTGTTTCACACTCACTCCATGAAATTTAAAACTAACCATTAGGCACACTCGTGAAGGACGAAACCGCGGCTGTGCAGTCTGTGAGGCGGCGTCAACAATACATAGTGAACCAATGTACTGAAAGCACAAAATACTGCTCTCTTCTAAAACATGTTTTAAATATGCACTCTCCTAGATGTATGGTTTGGTCGTTGTTTTAAAATTGTCTTATGACATTTTGTATCTTTTATGATCTGTTTGCAAAGATCGGATAAAGATACTTGACTTGCACATTTAAGGGGTTGTTGAGTGCCAAGCCCCACACTAATTCTCTGAGAAACCTTGAATTGTGTCTTACCCGACCACCCTGAGAATTAAGTGCTAAAAATGCATGCTGGGTGGTCAATTTTCAGTGCCATACTGAGGGCCATAAGAGGCCAGGTGCCCTGAAAGATACAAAAAAAGCCTTTCAACTTTGGCCTGCTAGATTAGTCGTCTGTATGCAAATTGCAGAACAAATATTATGCCATTCGAGAGCTACTCTGCTCACGAAAGGTACACAGGTAGAGCTGCCTGCATCTGAACATCAAAAAGCACTTTTGAGAAACAAGTAGGTACTCTGGTACAGAGTACCGGCACTTCAATTTTTCCATTTCAAGCGCTGGTTCCTGTCCTAATGCTTAATTAAAACAAAACACTTACAATGAATGTTTGAACTAGAATGGGGTTCCTAGGAACTAATATAGTGTAAAGTTCCAGTGGCTGTGTGGTGGAAAAATGGAACATTTCAAAACATTTGGGGTCAGTCACATTAACATCTTCGCAAGCCCGACCTCGGTCTCAGAAAAAAATATTGTAAAACACACTTCACATTGGCACTGCTTATCTCAACTTACTTACAACACTATTACTTTTCTTTTATTATTTAAAATTTGTGCATAGCTCAACAGGATCAAGAACCATTTGGTGGCGTTGCGAACAACTTAGCATCGAAGACTCAGAAACACGAATTATTGTACAAAACTAGAAAATCGTAAACTAAACAGTGCTTGAAGATTAGCCAGAGATTTTACATTGGAGCCATATCCAATCAAAATACCAATAAAGAGAACCGATAAGTTGTTGACTTTTGTTGAGGTAGTGTACCATTACCATACCATCTATTTTCTTAATAAACAGCCTCCCACACCTCCGCCGTTAACAGCCACCCTGCTTTTAAACCCAACTCGCACAAACTGGAGTCGTCACCGATCGAAACCTCGAACAAGGACCCTCAGTACTGTGAGAATACTCCGAGCCCGCCCATATGCCACATCAGTTGGTTAAGCTCTTGGCACAACTCTATGGTTGGTTGGTGGCCATGCTCATCACATTTGTTAATAGAGTGTTTCCGGTCAGTTTACACAGCCAACAGGGAAATGTAGGGGCATATTATCAAGGGCTAGCGATAACATTATCGCTGCTTTAGCGTCCGTTTTTGGGCGAAAAGCGCGTGTTTCCTTGCCTTAGCGCCCGGTTTCCTATCGCCTTGCATCGCTAATGAGATGCAAGGTAGGTGTGCCCCTTACAACTGCATCATAAAATATTGCTAACGGTGCTTCGCTGTATTTACAACGAAGCCCCGTCCGGTTTAGCGCTGATTTTTTTTTACGATGACTGGGCATTAACACTGGAATTTAATGTCTGTTAAATTCCAGACTAAGGCATACCTAACATGGGAGGTGGATTGTGTGGCTAACACCACAGGCCCTATCATCAAGGATATCGCCGTTTTCCATAGAACATCACTAGAAAACCAGCGTTGTTCCATGGAAAACGTCGATATCCCCGCTATCGCTGGAATATTTATCGCCATATCGCTAAGCGTTGTTAATACAGCGCTAACATGGCGATAAGTTCCAGCGATAGCCGGCGATAATATGCCCCGTAGTTTCTTGCTTTGAGCAAGCACTCGTCCCGTGCCGGGCGGGGAGCAGGAACCTTACCAATAGAAATAAAGTCATCAACTCTCCAGGCTCTCAGAAACCTCATACACTCCCCCACTAACGGGGAAGAGTGCACGACATCGAAAGACACAACTGGAAGATGGCGGTAGATCTCCATGAGTACAGAACGTGCACGGGCCCAGCCCAATAAAATGGCCACCACTCTGTTGATAGAGACAATGTCAAAGGAACCGTTTCTACACCTGCCCGTCACCTATCTTCCTTTTGTTTTGTTTTTACTCACCCAAATTTCCAGTTCTCATTCATGCTTGCAGATATAGTAGTCAGGGGCGCTCCAAATCTTGCAAGTTCCCCAGCGAGCGCACCTCTGGCCAGCATGCATGTCTGGACACCGATGTGGGAAGCAGCACCGCCGCGTGCACATCTCTTGTCCTCAAACAGTGAGCGCACTTCCGGCCAGCGTGGTTGTCTGGACACCGATGTGGAAGCAGAGCCGTACGCGTGCACATCTCCTGTCCCCCTTCAAAAAAAAACTACGACAATAGGTCTCGCCAAGGCGAGCAGGGCATGCACTGTGTCGCTAGGTGAGACCTAAAAAGCTTAGCTTATGGTATCTTTTTTTAGTAGATTAGCAAGAAGTAGATCAAAGGAGAACAGTCTAAATTGATCGGGATACTAATATGGCCTTGAATTACTCCAGTATGGCAATTTCAAAGCAAACGTAGCAGGGCCGGTTTTGTCTTTCAATCACTTCAGCATGGCAATTCTAGGAAATGGGCAACCGACCGACCCTGACGCAGGACTGAGGACAGTAATTGCAGAACTGGTTCCTGTATGCTGCGGGAAAAGGACATCTGGAAGCATTACGTATTCACATCCAGGGGCAGAAAATGTAAAGCCCTTAACTCATCTGCCTTCACAGTTACCCAAAGCAGATGGCAACAGTTTTTGCTTTGATTCCATAAATTTTATTTTTGTGCATCTGAAGTTCATTTTGTTAGGTACTGCACAATATCAAAACCCTAAAATGTTGATTTGACCGCTGTTACAGTCCCTTTCCAGATTGCCCATCTGTTGGCCCTTTGCCTCGTGTGATCTTTCTCCTTTGCTGTTACCACTAGAGATTTCAGAACTTGAAAAACAACGTGTTGCAAAGAAATGTTGTGTGCAATAGGGACATGCGCTCCATTTGTGGCATTTAATTGCCACATATTCAACACATAAAGAAAGCCTTGATAAAAGGGGCAAATTTATGAGGCCCGTTGCGCCATCGGAACGTCACTTTTTGTGACGTTCCGTGGCGCAGAAGCCTGCGTGATATTTATCAGGCAGCACTGAGCCACTTTTTGTGGCTTAATGCTGCCTCATAAATATCAGTCCCTTTAACGCAGTGTTCTGCGTTAAAGGGGCGTGCAATGGGTGTTGCTGGGGGCGTTCCCAGCAACATCCATGGCCTTTTGACACTGCCCCAGATTTACGAGAAATCGTAAATCTGAGGCAGCGCCAAAAGCTTACGCCTCCCCAGGGGAGGCGTAAGGGAGGCGCAACGGGAGAAATATCTTCATTTCTCCTCGTTTTTCCTTTTTCTATGTGTGCTGCATTCTGCAGCACCCATACAAAGAGGAAAAACCTCTTGTGATTATGTTTGTACAGAAAGGTTTCCCTTCCTGTACAAAAATATTAATCTCCGCAACACAGGCACCCTTGCACCATGGTGCAGAGGTGCCTGCGTTGGCGCAGGCAGCCCATTTTGCGCCAGCGCAGGGGAAAAGGACAGGAATGCGCCGCATTTTATAGATACGGCGCATCCCTGCCCTTTTCTTTTGCCGTAGGGCAGCGCAGCAGGAAGGCCTGCTGCGCTTCCCTACGGCAAAACCTCATAAATCTGCCCCCTCATCTGAACCATAAGCATGAGCAGCGCAGAAAAACCCTCAACAGACTACCATTCTAAAATGAACCAAGTCGTAAGTAAATGAATTCTGAAAAATATGCTCTATCAAAATAAAAGACAGACCTATAAAATACATTTAAAAAGGATATTTTTGGAGGAAGAGATGCCTCATCTAAAAATATAATTTAAAGATCATATTTTTGAGGAAGAGAGGCCACAACCCTTAGTGAAGTCCACAAAGATAAAAGTGAGTTTTTATTTCCTCGGTAGACCATCAAATGTAGTTAGGCCCTGCATCCTGTCAGTCATAACCTAGCCCTGTGTATGTCACTGTGGCTAGAGGCCAATACGAATCGCATGTACTACTTTATCATTGGTGGGATTATTTCATCTCAAAAATGTTCACAGACTCAACCCTGTTTATCTGTGCATAATGCATTCAAAGTGCTGAGGAAAAAGCATTTGCACACCTCAGCAACGTGTGAAGTCCCTAATAGGCTGTAGGAGTATCTTCAAATCCTATGATATTGAACATTCTGCATTTACCACCTTTAACAGTGGTCCAGTGCCTTTTTTTGCATCTCCTTATAATATACGCTGGGAAGTGTGAGTGTAAGCATTTTCAACGGGTACACACACACTGCTGGCATGTTAGTGCACGTCCTACTAGCACCTTGTGGTATACATGCACTTCACAAAGTATTAGTGTTCACAGTTCTTAAGTTTTCACCATTAAGTATATGCGCCACCAGTGTAGTAGCTCTCAACATGTTTCATGCTAGGTGGTCATCATTAGAAGAGGGCAGTCCATTTTGGGGGTGCTTAGGATGCTGATTTCAGGTTTCTCAGGTAAAGTACCTACCCAAGCTAAAGTACCTATCCAAAGTGAGCATCATTCCAACAGCTCATTAGGTCGAAGCAACTTCATGTGGGCATTTTGAATACTTCCCTGGGAATGATTTCCTCCCAATGCTTACCATTGACTTTGTGGTTTTTAAATCACAGTTATTAGCCTTTTATTTGACGGCCTTATTTGTTTTATGCTGTCCAGCTTGAGTTCTTCACTCCCATGGAGCATCGCCTGTTTACTGTATTCTCCTGAATGCTCACTTTCTGTAAATGGGCCTTAAAATCTTGTTCTTATCTTGTCACATCTGCTGTGCATTCAAAGACAAAGGTCAAATGTCAGGCTCTGTCTTTCAAGGGAGCTTGATGTTTACTTTTCTTTCTCTAACTTCAAGGGAGAGAATTTATGTGACATTCTTGCAGTGAAAAGAAAGGTTTTTTTCTAGCACACAACAATGATGAAATGCCTGTAAATGAACTATGCTGATATTTTAGACTGTATCACAATTACAAAAGTTTAAAGGAAACACTGTTTTTGTTATTCTGAAGGGTGGTGGAAACAAATATTTTGAATGTGATCAAAACACTTTACCCCCATCTACTCCACTCCACGCCAGTTTATCCATCCTGAACAGCAGCCACACTGGTCCACAACATGTCTAAAACACAATGCCAAAGCTAATAGCTCTCGAATAGGCGAGACATGTTGGCTTTGCCAATGCCTGTTTACCATGGTCAGTCTACAAAGGTTTTAATGGGTGCCAGTGCATCCTGGTATATGCAACTCACAAAAGTGTCAGCACTCCCAGTTTTGTATTAAAGCACTACCAGTGTAGGGCACCTCTTCACACGTTTCTTGCCAGTTGGCATTCATCAGCAGAGAGCCAGTGCTTTTAATGGCACCGCAATATGTTTAAAGCAGGGAAGAGTAGGTGAATGCATAATGGCACAAATCTACACGACCTGCACATGACCTACATCAGGGGTAGTATCATAAAAAAAAAAAAAAAAGTGTGCCGGGAAAAACCTGGGGGCATATTATCTAATAATGGTGATAATGATCGCCAACCCCAAGTGTCAGCATTTTTTATATCGCATCCTTTACCGGATACTTTTCGCATTGTTATCAACATATTTTCAACACGTTGGTAACATGCGATAGTGTCCGGGAAAGAACACGAAAACTCCTGCAAAGAGGCGATAAGTATTAATGCGATTAGGCCAGGGCTAAAATTCCGTTCCGCTCGCGGAATTTGCGATAATTTGACATCTTCGCGTTCCGCGGAGAGCGCGAAAAAATGTCAAAATTTCCGCAATCCGCATTTTACCGGAATTTTTTTTGCTTGCTCGCGCTGTAAAAGAATACATTCTCGCGTGCGTGCGATCGCCTTACCTGAATCCCCGCGTTCGCTGACAAGTTTTCCTGATCCGGTCACGTTCTCCACGAGATGTTGGATTGTTGGTAGCCATTTGCGCTGTCTCGCGACAGTTCGCGCCCGCAGTAGAGTCATTCGTCGCGCGATCACGTCTTTCTTCTCGTGATCATGCACCGCGAGACAAGTGAAAACAAGATGGCCGCGTCCGTGAGCAACCGCATGGGTAAGTTGGCGAGCCGCGACCACGCAGAAAATACCGCGAACGGGCGGGAAAAAAGATTTTTAACATTTTCGCGATAATTTGCGAAAGTGACTTTCTCAAAATCCGCCCACCCCTAAATGTGATGCCTTGCCTTTGGCAGAAATGGATGCGTTAGCGGCATTTATATTGCAGCTAACGCCCATGCAGTGCCTGCAAACTCCCTTTTCCTGGCCCATTGAGCGATATCCGCCTCGCTCTCTGCAAAAGGCACGCACCAGTGAATACAGTACAGTATGCAGTACAATGTACAAAGTACAGATTACAGTACAGTGAATGTTGGACACTGGCACCTTCTGGGACATGAGCAGAAATAATTGCACTTTCCACATGCTAAGAGGCTAAGGGGCTAATGCTAAGGGACTAATAATGCAGCATGAGGATTAACTCTTTGGTGTCTGTGACTCTTCAGAACGAGATCGGGCTATACTCCCTTATCTTCCGCCATGTAAGTCAGGTTTTTTTCAGGTGTTAAATTCCTGCGCTGATGGGGGCTTAGAGCGAGTTTTTTTATCGCGGGACATCTTTGGTAATAGTGCAAAGTGGGGTTAGCACCTTTTTCCATGTAATATTTGTAAGGAATGCCTACCTTGCATGTCATGAGCGATAAATATCGCTGGCATGCAAGGTGATAGAAAAACGAGTTGCTATCGCATGAAAACTAGCGCTAGCATCGGTTTGCGCGAGCTCGATAATAGCACGATTAAAAAACTGTGTTTTAACTCGCTTGATAGTATGCCCCCTGGATTGCAGACATCTGTGTGCACAGGTGCTCCTTCCATGATTTATGCACTTAATCAATTCTTTGTTGTGTGCTGATGCCAGATTTGATATTTTTTCAACTCGTGCACATTTTATCAAGCTGGTGCTAACTGAGCGTACATATTAAGAGAACAAGACATGTTTTTACCTTGGTGTCTGTCAGGAACAACCTCATAAACTAGTGAAAAATGTTATAGAAGCATTTGCTCTAATTACAACAAAGCGCCTGTGCAAAATGTTAGAATAGGCGCACAAATAACAGCCACAAGGGGCATATCAACGGCCAGCGATAATTATCGCTGGTCGTGCTTAGCGAGAATTATATTATCGCAGGCTATCTCTGGTATTTATCGCCTTGGTAGTGCGTTACTAACAACGTGTTACTTTAGGGCGATAAAAATTCCAGAGATGGCGAGGTTATCGCCCTTTTGCAGGGAACATCGCTGGTTTTCCAGCGATGTTCCCTGCAGCAAAAGGGCGATAACCTTGCTGATACGACCCACAGGGTCGTATCAGCATAATCCACCCCCTATGTTAGGGATGGCTAAGTCAGGATTTTAGCAGACGTTAGGTTTTGGTCGAAAAGGGACGTTTTCGCCAAAATCTAATGTGTGTTAAAATCATGTGGGCTGCTTTGTAAATATCGCGATGTAAACATCAGTGATATTTGCAAGGTAGTCCATCTTGGGTACGCCCAGTAACGCCCACTTTGCATCTCATTGGAGATGCAAAGTGAGGCGTTGGGAAAAAGGGTGCTAACATGCGATTGTGCATGTTAGCACCCTCTTGTAAATAGGGCGCTGGTTTTATCTCCGCTTTTTTGGCTTTGTAAGCCAAAAAAGCGGAGATAAAGCCCTTGTAAATATGCCCCCAAATTTGTACCTTTCTGAACTAAGGCGTGCAAACCATTTTTTTGCGCAGTTACACATTGTTTATGACATCTGAAAGTAGACCGACTAAGCATATAGTAAAGGTGGTTCCTAACATCTTGGTATATAATAATTTCAAATGTCTAAAGCCTTCTCGGTCGTTAGCCATCTTTATTTTTTCTATCTCTAATATTTACTGTCCCTCCAATACGTGGATACAGGCAGATTCCATACACAAATATGAAAGGCTGTGACCCGTCTGCCACAGGGCCACTGCTGTCATGCATAATGAGGTGCATCCCATGTAGGGTGGTCTTCCAGATGCAAATCCTCTATGGCTGGGGCCGCTGCACAAGGCATGACAGTACCAGGCAAAACAATAACAAGAACTCCACATTCAGGGAGAAAACTTCCTGATTATCAGAGCCATTGATTGTGGATGTTAATAAGCAACATCCCACTTGCGGGGGTAAAAAAATAAAATAAAAAACAAAACAAGGCACTTGCTCGGAATCGAGCTCTGCCTAAAGGGCATCCACCACTCTTTCAGGATAGAAATCTCAACCAGGCAAGCTCACATCTCCGAATATGGCAGTCAATCGCCCTCCAAGTGGGTGGAGGTCAAAGCCTCAGCCATTGTGGCAGGATGGTGGGCCACCTACCGGGGTCTAAATAACCCCCTCAGTGGTTTCCCTGTCGGGCCCCCTATGGAAACCTTGCACGTGACCTTCATGCAAGGAGTTTGGGGGCATATTATCAAGCACGGCGTGAACATTATCGCCGCTTTAGCGGCAGAAAACCGCCGCTAAAGCGGCAATAATGGGCTTGATAATATGCCCTTGAGAATTCCCATAGAAGCCCATGTTCTGGTGTCAACATGGGCTTCTATTGGAATTCTCTTCGGCATATTATCAAGCCCATTATCGCCGCTTTAGCAGCAGTTTTGTGCCGCTAAAGTAGCGATAATTTTAACGCCGTGCTTGATAATATGCCCTTTAGTTAGTGTGCCACGTGGGGCTCGACACCAGAAGTATGCGTGCCTTCAGTAAATGGGCTCGCGGTGTATTTATTCACCGAATCAAATGCTTGCATATCAAGTAACAGGCGAGTATGCAGTTGTAAACTAGTGTAGCATGAGCACAGATTGTCAGCATCTAACAGTAATGTATATATACTAACACGGTACACCCATATTTTATTTAGATTTCTGTCTACTCACACACAAGGCTTTCTGCTTGGTGTCATTCACAGAGCTATTTGAGATAGGTAAAGAATCTACTTCAGTGTGGCATTGCCAAATCCTTGTGAGCATAGTCACGATTTGCAGAATCATGAAACCTTTCATTACCGCTGAACATCCCCAGGTATTGCTGATTTTCAGCAGTGTTAAGTTTAGGTTTACTGGTGGCAAAATGATGCTTAAAAGCAATGAATCCTAGATTTACATGGACAAGACCTGTAGCCCTCTTACTGCTTCGGGTTACTAAAAGAGAACGAGGCACACATGGAAATCTACACCAGTACTTAGGGCCTGACTAGGATGGCAGCACCAATAACGGAGATGGGGACCACCCAACATAGTGTTGGGGTCCCACAGGTCAATTACAATGCGACCACAATGGTGGTGGTCGCATTGTACAGATTTTCCTTTGTGGCGGGTGCTGCTGGAAAAAAGGGATGTGTAACACATCCCTGTACTACGTGCCAGGCACCATGTGGTGCCTGTCACTTGGTACAGGGATCGGTTGGGGGGCCATAGGTGCCCCCCCACACCCAAAGAAAAGGATGAAGGGGGGGCCTGCGAAAGGCCCCCAATGTCCATTCCCGCCAGCCTCTCCATGGCGGGTAGGGACCATCCTAATCCCCACTACCACCATTGTAGGGATTGGGAGGACCTCTGCAGCACTGGTGGGCTCAAGGAGCCCGTCGGATGCGTGTCGGTTGGGCTTTCCACCTGCCTTCACACCGCCCGCCATCAAGATCTGGCGGCCAGAAAAGCTACTTAGGATGGCAGGGAGACCCCAACTGACAGCCATCTTAATCAGCCCTTAGTTCCATGCACTCCTCCAGATTGTGGGTGCAAGGGGGAGAGAGATGGATACATTTCACAGGAGAATGTCTGGCAAACACGTGCATCAGCTTTTTTTACAGTGTTACATTTTCCGCCAAAGGGAAAGCGTACTACTCATTTAGGTGTGCACCAACGATTGTAAAAAATGCCAAACATTTTCCATTGTTTTTCACATCTCCTGTCTGCACTTAACTTCAGCATTACGAAATTCTCAAGTCATTGTACACATTGTACATATTGAGGTACACCATTCGCTCAACTACCCCACATTTTCAGAGAGGTAGAAGAAAACCTCTACACATGGATTTTTTTTCTAAAAAATAAAATAAAAATCATATGTACAAATCCACATTTCTATGTAGAGTAATAGAGTACCCTTGAACAAACCCCTGAAGAGTTACATAATTAATCAGGGAGTCAGCCTTTGGAAGGTGATGCAGATTCAAAGGTACAAAAAGCTGGGCAGGAGAGAAGGTTAGGTTACAGGAGCAACAGTGGAAATGAAAAGTGAATATTTTCAGTTTTAAAAGCCTGACATTGGAAAAACCATACAAAATCCAGGTGTTTATAAAAGGGCGCTAGCCATCATAATGGTTTTCATTACTGCTGCCTGCTTAGCTGATTGAACTGAAGACCAAATGTCTGTCTCTAGCCAAACAGGCACAATAGTAAGCATGTCTGGACAAAACCATGGCAGTTTTGATCCAGCCTTCTCCTCCAAAGTCTGTTCCCAGTTTACATGTCATTAGCCGTTCAGATTGTAGGAGCGGATTTGCAAACATCTATATGGTTTGAACTCGGTTTTTAAGTGAGCCGGTGATAAGTGAGCTATTTGCTAAACCCAGTGACTACCAATACCAGTAAATACAGCCATTCGAGCTTTCCTCTGGAAAATCTGGAGTTACCTGTGAAGTGTGTGTAGCTTTTTGCAACAAATTTGACATGTCTCAAAGCAAACTAATGTTTTTCACCTGGTAAATTACAGCAGGTTTGAGCATAGGAAAATGGCGACAGTGTGATAATTGCTACAGTACTGGGAATTCCTATCCTTGTGCAAAAAGAACATTGCCCAGGGATCAAAATAAATGGGTCCACATATAATCAGAATCCAACCCAATCCTATAAAATTCTACAGAAGAAACTGAAGACGGTTCCAAGGATGTCCAAGCTACATTTGTCTTGGAAGATCTTTTAAAAATGATTTGAAAGAGATTAGGGTCGTTGTATTCTGCTCATTCTGGGTGAAGGTGACTTAAAAAATTCAGAAAGAAACATTATTGTTTAATTCCTCAGGGTCTCTCTATAATTTGTCTAAGTAGTGTTGATTAGTCAATATGACATCCATCTGTACACAGTATTAAGTGATATGTTATGGTAAGCACAGACCAAGGGGAAGGAGGTCATATGTAAATCACAAAAACATCATTATTCAAGTGAAAGCATGCTCAATTCAGGCCTTGTAGTCTAGTTTTTTGCTCTACTGTACAATCAGACAAATTCGAAAACACTTAATTTACACTTTTCACGATTAAGAATCAGGTAAATGCTAGGACAGGCAGGCAATAGGTGTAACAGAGGATTGGCAACAACCACCTCAAGGCAGAGCAAGCAGTCTCATCTCTGCCTTTTGACATATGTCGTGCTGAAGCCTTAGGCGAACCAAGAGGAACAGTGACACTCTTCCCACTGAAGGGTCAACCACTGGATGGAATAGGCAGGAGAGTCTATGAGCGGCTCCAATCTTTCTGCACATGGACAGTGCCAGAATGTCCATCACACCAGTCCTAGATCCCCACAAACACTTCAGTCTGCTTTTCATGATGGCTGTACACTAGAAAGGTATGCTGATGGGGCGAAGAGGGGATGGATGAGGGGATGAATAAATAATGTATCGAAGAGGCTGCGTTATTGAAAGTCCTTGTACATTGTCCACAGGACAGTCTGCTCCTTATTTGAATAATTCTATCTGACTCAGTTTATTTTCTAGTACATGAAACTCTTGTCACAGTGCTATATGTAATCATGGCATGTTGGTCACTGACAGAATGATAGACTGTAAGATTTTTTTAGAACGACCCAAAGCACTACTCCTTTTAGCACGGGAAACTACTGTCCCCCTGTCTGGGTTATGGCACTAATAATGGTTGGTGGTAGCTGATTCTAGAAGTGAGGTGTATGTCTTTTTACCTTATAAATCTGTGTGGTAGGTCATAACCAGACCCTTTCCTTCCTTGAGAGTATGAATCACCAATACATGGATACATCTGAGGTAGGATACCCAGGCAGTGGCGTAACATTAGCCCCCGCAGCTTCCACAGTGCTGGGGGTCCCCCGAGCTCCAGGGGACCCTCTCCGGCACTGTGCAGTGGCAGCAGGCCCCTGGTCAGAGAGCCCCTGACTGGGTTCGCAGTGGGGGGGGGGATCCCTATATGTACTTTGTATGGGGAGGGCACTCATGTTTCATTATGCCACTGTACCCAGATTGAGGTGAATGCCCTATGGTTGTAGGGTGCTCTACAAAGTTAGTTCTAGTCAAAGGTAACTTTCTCTTCCTGTTCTGCATGTTCTCTCGTGCTGCTCCTTCAGATGATTGTCCTCTCCTGCTGCAATTCACTGTAAAGCTAATTGCAATGTCTGCTTTGATAAATACATTTCCAGGAAGGCCCTTCTGTCTGCTGGCTAAAACTATAAACCACTTCCAACTTGTCAATTTGACCTGAGACAGAGCAATATTGAGACAAAGATCTTGCCTTGACTGTTCAAACCTGCCACCCCAGGAAAGTCTGCAACTAAAAAAGATGCCCTTAGCATTTGAGTAAGCTGTCAGTGGTGTCTGGCTCTGCATTTCCAGAGATAGCTGCAGTTCTTGTGTTAGAGCAATAAAAGCTGATTATTCTTTACACAACATAAAACTGGTTATGACAAATGAAAACTAACGTGCACTTTGCACACATCCTAGCAAAATAACATCGACGCTCAGAAAAATTGCTTGGATTTGTAGATATAAAAGAATTTACTTACCATGAGTATTAAATGATTATTAGATTACGAAATTACATTAACAAGTTCATAATGGAAAGTTATTTATGAAAATGTTTGCTATCATGGAAATTAACAAATAATTATAATTGTAAATGAGTCACACACGCAAATCTGCTAATTTGAATGATGAAACCTAGCATCTTTAGCTTCTTTACTGTAATGCACAATGGAGAGAAGAAAGTCTGGCAAAATTAATATGCAATGTCGTATATGAATGAAACTTTCAGCAATCATGCTTAATACCATTAGGGTGTTAGATTTATTAAAACAATAACTTTTTATTAACCTTTGAGAATGTTTTACATGTATGCACTCTTAAACTTTTTTGTAGTAGGCCATACTTAGGGTTGAACATTTCTATGCAATAGCCATTGGCAAAATTATAACTCTTTAACCATATGATATACTTAATGAATTTCGTTATGCTTGAACTTAATTATGAGATTCTTATACTAAATAAGAAATGTTGACTTTAAATGTATTAAATTGCCTCTTTCTCTTAGGTGTACATTTTTAATAGTTGATAGTCGTTTGCTAATTCCTTAAAATGTTGCTTAATCTGTTCTTTTCACATTGTATTCCTATATACATAAGCTACTTTTTCTTAACCCTTTGTGTGAAAGCATGGGATCTTGTTTTCTTATTTCAACCCATGAAGAGTAACAAACTAAATAAATTCTGTGTCGAGTAACCTGTGTGGATGGAATGGACACTCGTTTCCCATGACATATGTGGGAAGAAAGTTGAATCTTAACAATTGTACCTAATGATCGGAAGAAGAGTCACATGACAATAAGGCCATGGTGGTACAACAACAAATGTCACATTTGGACTATTAGAACTAAAAATAGTGACTTCCCAAGTACTCAGGAGAGACTCAGAAGCAGAGACACAGACGAGCCGTCTTGCGCCTTTGCCGTTTATTTCTCTTTTCTCCATTGCGGACTGCCTGCCGGACTATTTCCACATGCCATTGCCTTTTTTCCTTTGGTGATGAACTTGCCTTTTTGACAATTTAGAGTTGTCTAATGAGAGACAGACCTGATCTTTCCAGATTGTTGCTCTGTTCTCTTGTCAATGGACTTTCCAATAGTAGAGTTTAACTTGATCCCTTACGCCATGCTGAACAAACTCTTTTCTTTTGAAACCATCCACCTGCCTTTATTGGTAGTAGGAAACTCTAATTCTAACCATCCTTTAATGGATTTCTATATTCAGCTATAGATTTATTCTAACTAAATGTGTGATTTTATATTACATGTTGTGAGACTCGTGACAGAAATGCTTAAATGTTACTTAATTGCATTGATTTTGGATCTTTAATACAATAACCTAATACGTCAGAATTTGTCCGAGTCTTTTATTAATTGATTCTAAATGTTGTTTCCACAGAAACTGTGCTTACAAGAATTGATTTCTAATGCATTATAAAGATAAACATAGATTGTTTTCAGGGTATCAGGTTCTACTACTCTAGTTCTGGGTATCAATCAGAGAATTACTAGTCTGTATGATTCTTGATAGACTGAACTCTTTAAGAAGGTTTAGTCTCTCTTCACCATACTTTACATTTACTGTATGGTCATGAGGGTGGTGTATTTGAATTTGATATCTAATTTGTGTGTTGGCTATCAGGTAATTGGTCCTCATTGGGTGGCCAATAGTTCTACATCTTACTTCTTACACCTCATTACGACCAACACGATCCATCAGAGGACCAATGACTCTGAGGGAAACACTTAAAATATTAGTTTGGGCCCAGAACAGAATAAAACTGCCTAACTGCCCTTCAGTGGTCCTGGCCCAGTAGAGCTGGCCTAACTGTGTTAATGAATGCATTAAGGAAGAGCAGTTTACAAGCTACTACGATCCAGATACAGAGCTAAAAGAGATGACTATTGAGATGTTGAGATGCAGTAATAAGCAGGCGATAAACAAATGGATAAAGCAGGAATCAGTAGTTTATACAATTTAGCAATCTCAAAATCCTTTGATCAATAGCCGAGAATATGCTCTCATCTAATATCACGGTCACGGTTAATGGAAGTCACAGCCTGAAACACATTTTTAGGTTCAACATTGTTAAAAAATGAGAAAAATGTGCCTGGAAAGTATCCTGTTTATAACCATTCATTTAAAAACGAATATAAGATATCCAAACTGCCCCTCAGACGTGTCTGTAACACGTATCCTGTTTTGACTAAAGTGTTTGACAAATGTGCTTTTAACCGATCCAACTGCTGCGATTTAAGAATAAAAACAGCTGGTGGGAGAACTTAGAGGACACTGAAACTTGCTTTGTATTTCGGTGTCCTCTCTTGGAACGTTCATGAAATTTCATGCTACATTCATGATGAAAATCAACACATTAAACCAAGCCATACCTTTCACATCTCTCATCAAGTCACGCCTTAGCCTCAGGCGGAGGGTCTGGATTCAAGCAAGAGTACCAGCACCACAGTGCTTGCTTCAAGATTCATAACTTTCTCACTACACCATACAAAAGGTAAAATAACGTGATTGTTGTGATAGAGTCCTGTGTTCTTATCACATACTGCTAATGTTTAGCTGGATTTAATTATTTCCTATCTCCATTAAAAAAGTAGCAGCAAAATATGTTCAGAGGGTGATTACTCAAGAGTGCACAACTTGTCCCAGTCGAGGCAGAGATACATTTAAAACATGCCTCCTGATTCCATAGTTTCCATTTTGCCCATTACACAGCAACTTGGATGTGAGGGGTTCTGATGGTGAGACTCAGGGACTACTCTCACCAAAGGAATGCCACAGTGGTATGTACCCTTCTGTCGGAAAGTGTCACTTTTCGCCTGATTGCTAATGCACTTTGAGTGTTCACTGGGTCCCTGCCAATCTAGTTCCCAGTGCCTGTGTTCTTTCTCAAAACTGTACCTTTTTTCAACAACTGGCTCACCTGTAAGGCCCTTGTAAAAGGTACCAGGGATACTAAGGGCCTTGTGACCAGAAAGGGTCTCTAAAGGCTACAGCATGTATTGTGACACCCTTAGAGACTCCTCACCAAACACATACACACTGCCATTGCAGACTGTGTGTTTTGGTGCAGACCAAACTTCATAGTCGACATGGCACACATTTCTGTGTGCCATGCCTACCAGCCACTGCCTGGGGCATAGGCAAGTCACCCCTATGGCAAGCCTCACAGCCCTAAGGCAAGGTGCACTATCTCAAAGTTGAGGACACAGCTGCATGAGCAATGTCCTACAGTGTCTGTGCTATTCACAGACATTGTAAGTGCAGTGGAACCATATCAAGAACATGGCCTGGGAGTCTGTCATTACGAACCCCACAGCTCCATGATGGCTTTACTGAATGCTAAGACATTTGTTCTCATACTCCTAAGCATAATAAACCTACATGGATGCCAGTGTTTGGTGTAATACAAAATGCACTCAGAGGGCATCTTAGAGATGCCCGCTCGTGTCCAGCTGTCCAGCTGACTGGTCTGCACCAATCTGCCACACACAGACATGCTTCTGACCCCCTGACGTGGGAGCCCTTGCGCTCTCATGGGTCATTGACAAAGGCTGCTTGGGGTGGAGGTTCTTCACCCCAAACCCCTACCAGGAACAGCATTCAGGTCGGTGAGCCTCAAATGCTTCCTGCCATCTGATATGCTAGCCAGGGCCTCTCCATATAGTGGAGATGCTCACCCTCTTGACTAAGCCCCACTTTTGTTGGCAAGGTTGGCGGGAAAATTAGTAGTCATGAGAGGTGTGTCCCATCCTTGCCAGGACCACCCTTAAGGTGTCCTGGACCGAGGTGACCCACTGCTTAGGAAATTCTCCATCTTGAATGGAAGGATTTGACCCAATCAGGTTAGGAGGATGCCCACGTCCCCAAAGGGAGGGGACATTCTAAGGGAGTAGTCACCCTACAGTTAAGTAGCCCATTGGCTACCATCTGTCCGTCTCTGTAACGCCCCTAAATTCAGTATTTATGGGCACCCCTGAACCTTGAGCCTCAGAGTCCTGTGACCCAAGAAGAAAAGGCAAAGAAGATGCCATGCAGCAGGGCCTGGAAGACTACTGATTTGGCCCCAGCCCTCCAACTCAAAAACCCTGGAAAGAAACCGGCACCTGTCCCATGGCTAGCGACATCCAAGAATCCCAGGAAGACTGCCATTTTTCAGACCAGACCACATCTCCCAAGGACAGTTGCCCTGTCCAGAAAGAAACTCCATCTTCAAGGATTCCAGATCCTGGTGGATCCGCAATCCCTGTCTACTCTGCACCCGATGCCCATGTCCCAAGTTCGAGAGGCTTACCTGTCTTATGAAGTCTCTCCAGCGATACTGAGCTCATCTCCATTGGTGACTGACTTCTCATGGATCTCACGAAGATGCCTGCAGCCTCAACCTGAAGGGTCCCCCCAACCGTGACCGGCTCTGGGAATTTTAACCCAACACCAAAAAGCACCCCTGAATCCTCCTCTCCCAGACTTTGGGAGCCCAGCCGATGGTGCCCAGGTATCCCTCAACTCTCCAAGTTACCTACCCAGATGGTGGTCACCTTCGTCTAGCCTCCTGGCCCAAGCCTGCAGCCTCTTTGTGTGACCGATATTCCCCATTGAAAAGCATAGGGCGCCCAAAGCTGATTTTGCACCCTGCACCCGGTCGCCCCTGTGCTGCTGGTGGTGTAGCTTTGGTGCTGTCTTGTGGCCCCTCCTGTGCTGATCTTAAACCCCCGGCCTGTGCCCTGAAATCATGGGTACTTACCTGCAAACCGTGCCTCTTCGAGGTACTCTCACCCTCCATTGGTTTACATTGGGCTCAGTGACCTCTGCACCCACCACCCTAGTGTCGCTGGTGGTGCAGTACCTACCTTGAACTGACCCTTGCTCAGTGTTAGTCTAAACCCCCGAAGACTGGAATTGTAAGGCGAGTACTTACCTGCCAATGCATAACCTTGTTTTCCTTTCATAGGCTTGCATTGCATTTACAAACCTATTGCATACAAAAGTCTATCTGTTTCTAATGCAAAGTTCCACTATGCTAAACTGATTTTACAAAAGTATTTTAATTACTGTAAAGCATTTCCTACTGCCCTGCAAAACAATTCCAAACTGCATTTGAAAAATGTTGCTACTTTTAAACTGTTACTTACCTGCAACTGAGTTCCTCTTGGTTCTAGAAATAAAATAACAAGAGTGATAACTTTTTATACAAAACAATTGGTCTGGAATCTGGATTCAGTCTATTATTGTGTGCGATCAATTCTTGCCTGAGTATGTACAATAAATGCTTAACACTAACCTCTCATAAGCCTAACTGCTTGACCTCACTACCACAAATAGAACTTTTAGTATTATCTACTTGAGCCTCTGTACGCCTCTGGGAATTCACTGGACTCTGTGCACACTATACATTACTTTAGTGTAGTATACACGGAGCCAGCTTCCTATACCTGCCCGTTCTTTGAATCTAGAGTCCAAAGGCAACATATTTTGGCAAAGTGGTAAAGCCAGGATTAAAATGTCAAGCCTTGTGCCATGGCTAAAACGTTCCCATGTCTAGCGGTGGAGGTTGGGTGTTTGTGTTTGCCCACCTCTGTGAATTGCACACCTTGTTGCAGAGTCTTTGTCAAGGATTTATTTTTATAGGACTCACTACCTTAACAGAGCCTTTTTCTAAGCTCTTCTAATCTCTACAGATAAGAGACTAAAGTCATAAGGAGATTGGCTTAATCATGCAAGGTGAAAAAAGTCTGCCCCCCATATCACTGCTGGTGCAATAGTCATTAGGGGGAGAAGATAGCAGTCGGGTCTAACGGGTGTTTAATATATTCTGTGAAGAAACGTTTGATGGATGATGCCAAGCCTGTTGCTTGAGACTATTCCTCCTGTCTGTAGACAGAAGTCCTGCCACTGCTCATCCGTGATTGGTGCCCCCAGCTCCAGTGGCCATCCAGTGCATGCGCATCCAGCTCGGACTGGTGCCTCGCTCTGGGCTTTATGATATAAGATGAATACCTTGTGCTTTTGATTGGAAGCTGCGAGTAGCGTGTGCAGAGAGTCAAGAGCGGGTGGGTCATCAGGGAAGCCAGGTGTAGCAGCTTTTACAACAAGGCGCAACCTGTGATACAGGAATTAGTGCAGTAGGGTCAGTGGCTCAGGTGCAAAGAATCAGTCTTTACTGATGAATTTGCCTTCTAAGTAGAATTTGCACCAGTTAGAGAGTCAAACCTTTTGAAGCATGCATCTACAGGCTGTTTTGTGTGTCACTGGGAAAGACAGATAATAGTGTAGTGGAATTGAGGGGCCTAGCAATTTTCCGAGCCAGTAAGTTCCATTCCTCAGTCGTGCATGCCACAGTGGTGTCCGACAAGGCATGGAGGGTCCAAGAGATCCCCAAATAAGAGGAAGGAGATGTTGGGGCCATGTATCCCTGTTCTATTTCCCAGTACCAATGTGCTGCATAGTGGGCCTGTGCACACAAATGGTAGAGTTCCATGTCTGGTGCTTCAAAAGCCCCTCTAGAAAAGGGCTGAGTGAGTATTTCCCATTTGAGACGCGGTTGCTTCCCCACCCATGCTAGACTGATCAGTTGCGTTTCAGTGCCTTAAAAAAATGTCAACCCAGGGGGTAGGGGATATTAAGAAATAGATAAAATGGTTTCGGGAGAAAGACCATAAAGGGTATGCGTCTCATTAGGGAGAGGGGAAACGATATCCATCGAGTAATGTATTGTATTGTATCGTAATTGCATTTATATAGTGCTTACTACCCCTGACGAGGTGTACTATAGTTTGCTCGGATAGTTTTTCCCTCTTTCATGTGACACCACTATTTCCAAGTATTTTAGCTCAGTGTCATACCATGTCCATGTAAAGTCAGGGAGGAACCACCGTGTAGCTGGGGTGAGGGGAAATAAGTTGTATTTCTCCCAAGTAATTTGAATGCAAGATAGTCCCCCAAAATTCACAAATTCATGCAGAATCCCTTTCAAGCTGTATTGTGGGTCCCTCAAGTAGAGCGTGATATAGTCCGCGTATAATGATACCAGAAAGTGTCTAGTGAGAATCTAATCACAAAGTCACGGTGATGTTGCTGGCACTTAGCAGCAATGGCCTCTACCTAGCATAGACGAGAGGAGACACCCTTGCAAAGTGCCTTGATGATGGGGAATGTGGGGATGGTCCCATTGATTTGCACCCTTGCTAATCAGGGAATAAAGTAGAGCAAAATGTCAGAAAAGTCTGAGGAAACACCATACGCCAAAGGACGGTCATCAAATAAACCCATTCTAGCAAATCGAGTGCCATAATGGTGTCAAGAAAAGTCGATACAGTGCCAATATCTGTATTGATGTCCTAAATGAGTGAAACAACATTTTATAGGATCAATCAATCACATAATTGGTAAAGCGCACTACATACCCGTGAGGGTTTCAAGGCGCTGGGGGGGGGGGGGGGTGCTGCTGCTATTGGTCGAAGAGTCAGGTCTTGAGTTGTCTCCTGAAGGTCAGCAGGTCTTCTGTTTCTCACAGGTAGAGGGGGAGGGTGTTCCAGGTCCTGGCGGCGCGATGGGAGAAGGATCTGCCTCCGGATGTGGAACGTCCAGGGATAAAGCCCGATTGGTCCGGTCTGACCAGAAAGGACATTAGGAAGCTGATACAATTTGCCAGTATCTGTGCAAGTATTTGGCATCGCATTTAATAAGTGATAAGGATTTTCCTTGTTTAAGCAGAGTGATAATTTTTGTTTCTCTAATAGAGGGGGGAAGCACCCCATTCTGTTGCGCCTCCAACAAGACATCCTTCAGTATCGGCAGCAATACACCAATGTACTTCTGATAAAAATCAGCAAGTAGGCCGTCTGGCCCGGGGCTTTACCAGATTGTAATTGCATGATTGCTTCCCTTATTTGTCTCCCTCAATGTCGGATGCCAAAAACTCCCTTTGAGCATCGCTCAGCCATCCCAATGAAACCTCCTCTAGATACTTATCTATGGCCACCTCTCGCAAGCGTCGAGATGTGTATAAGTTTTCATAGAATGTGGCGAAGACCTGGTTGTATCTAACAGCCGAATCTCAAGAATATCATTAGTGAAGCGTGGCCTACGCGTCATTGCAGCTAGTGTGTGGCCTGTTCTTTCTGCTTTCCCGTATGCCCGTGCATTTGCACATTTTCTGCGACATAGGCATTCTCTTTCAGCTGTCTCCTGAAATTCCAACAGAGCCTCTCTATTCTGCCCAGAAACATCTGGTATATCTGAGGAGCCCAACCGTGCCTCTAAAAATGTTATCTTCCCTTTAAATGTGTGCCATTGGCTGCGAATGGAATGCAATACAATTTCACTCTTTGCTATACAAACGCCGAGCATCGTGACCTCAACGCTTCCCATATCATTTCCATCTCTAGGACCGAGTCCTTGTTTGTATCAAAAAATCTACGACTTCCTGACTCAGTTCCTCACAGAACTGAGCATCAAGCTGGACTGTAGGGGAGAGTCTCCACGTGGTATAAGGGGTGGGGGTGTCTGGGGGACACAGCACCATCCGAACTGGGGAGTGGTCTGAGTAGGTGCGTGCCAAGTGTGTGACTTTGTGCAGCCACGCACCCAGTCCTCTAGATAAAAGCCAACCGTCTAGCCTAGCCCGACTATTGTTTATGCCAGAATAAAAGGTACCCTCCCACACAGTGGGGGTGAACCATCCTCCAGGCGTCTAAGAGTGCATGCTCTTCAATTATGCCACAAATATGTTGGGCAGCAGAAGTGTGGTATTCAGCCTAAGAATAGGATCTATTCAGGGGTGCATTCAATGCCACATTGAAGTCCCCTACCCAGAGTATATGAGTGGATCCAATATCAACAATCTTCCCCCACCACCTATCAAAAAAGTTTGCATCCTCTGTGTTATGCCCACAACAATAAACAATTGTCACTGTTGTTAGGGCCAAACTACCCCATAACCATGTGTATTGTCCCTGAGGGTCGTTAAGTGATCCCTGGGTGATTTACGGAGTGCCTGTGCAAATAAGGGCAACAGGGCCTCTCGAACAGGAATAGTAAGTGGAGAATTGTTGACATAAGGCCCAATGAGCTGTAAAAGAAGAGCACGCAGACTCCACAAGGTGGGACTCATGCAAAAGGGAAATGTGGATGTCGTGCCCATGAGGATAGGCTAGTCTTTTTCTCCATTTGCGGGGGTCCCCCAGTCCTCTAATATTCCATGTTAGGCAGTTGTATCTAACGCATGCCATTGCATGCTGTGTCAGGTCAATGTCTGTCATCGTGATGGTGAGGGTAATAAACAAGCACACCAGTCCAGAGGTCTAGACCATGGGTACTGACAAACAGTTGCCAGAGGCCACAAAATTGTATCTGTGGTGTGACTGAGGGCCGCACTGATGCCAGCAGGGTGGTGGTAGGGAGTCTGGGTGGGTCAGGGATTGTGTAAGGAGTGTAATGCTTGCCCGTTTATTTAACATTTTTTCCTAAATATTAGTGCTCAGCAACTAAACTAAGCTCGTGCTGCCTGTCACCAGGGGGCAACATGTCAAAGTCAAGAGGGCCTCAAGCAGCCCCCGGCCTTATATTGAGTATTACTGGTCTAGACCAATACCAGCAGGCACATCAAATTCCAAATTATGCACAGCAATTTAAACAAAACAATTCCCATCCTTCCCACCTCCCACACTGGTGGCCTAATCCTTCCAGGTATGCATTACCCACCATCAGTCATAACTGGTGGTAACAAAAAGTCATGAACCATTGTGTGAGTACAATGGATGTGGCTCCAAAACATTAACAAGAACAAACAAATGAAAGTAAACTAAGGAAAGTAGAGGGAGAGATGGAGTGAGTAGGTAGAAAACAGAGGGAGAGTGAGATCAAAGAGAAAGGGATGTGCTCAGAGTAACAGAGAGTTATAGTGCAGTGAGGCAGAGTGAGAGCAGAGAAAAAAGGGTGTGCATAGATTAGCAGAGAGTTATAGTGCAGTGAGGCAGAGATTGAGCATAGAAGATTAAGAGGAATAAACAGTCAAATGAAACAATATATATCCAAGAGTTCAAGTTAGGGGTGTCCCATAGGATGTTTGCCAAAAAAGCCAAGGGTTCTCCTCGATGAAACAAGGGGGTCCAGAGAGACAAGTCAGACACCACGTTCGCCCATTACAAGTGCATTATAGAGTGTGGAACATTAAAAAAGTTTGAAGGAGAGCATATGGAGGTATACTTAGCGTCGTCAATGAGTACCTTCCCGCAAATCTTGGTGCAGCAGCATCTCCCACCATCAGGAGCATGCGACGGACTAGACAGTCATTTTGTGATCGGCAATACCTCTCGTGAACCAGTGACCCCAAACATATGGGTTGTTAATTGGGGTCCGAGAGAGGCAAGGATGGTCTTGACGTGGGAGATGAGTGACTAGCAGACAGGCCGCGCATCTTGATGAGACAAATAAAGTCACTGGCCTGCTGAGGAGTAGTACAAAATGTGTTCCTTGCCGTGATGAGAAATGGGTAGGTGGGCAGGGTATAGCATGGTATAGGGATATTGGCAGATTTCAGCTTCCGCTTGAGGGGTGCGATCTTCCTCCGAGCCTCCTGACCTGCCACGGTAAAGTCTGGGTAGAGTGCTACCACTATTCCTTCAAATTGTAGTGAGCATTTTTGCTGTACCAGGCGGAGGGCGGTATCTCTGTCGTGGTAATTCAGCATTCGAGCAATCATAGGCCTTGAAGCTGTGCCAGGTGGTGGGGGGACACAGAGGCATGGTGGGCATGTTCTACAATTAGTAATTTGGAGCAAGATTCCACACCGAATAATGCGGTCAGCAGGTGTTTGACAAAGTCTTCTATTCTGCCCATAGTTGCAGATTCTGCTATACCCATTATTCGTAACTTGTTCCTGCGGGACCAGGCCTCTAAATCTTCATTTTTGGAAGACGTTGTCTTCAGCACCTTCTCCATATTAGGCATCTTTTCACCATGGCTAGAAATGAGTCTTCGATTTAGAAGATTCTATTTTGTGTTTCAGTGATGCAGCCAAATTGTTTTTCCAGCTTCTGGGTAATGGAGTCCATCCTGGTGCACATACTTTCAATTTTTGATTCAATGGATGTCAGGCTCTGCTGCATTGCGATGAGCAAGTTCTTTATGTCTGCTGCCATATTGGAGTCTTCCAAGGGCTGTCCCTCTGCGTTTGCAGTGTCCATGGCGGAGCTCTGAACACAGTTGAATCTACAAGCTTCAGAGGACAGTTTAGATTGCCATCTGTTGGGTTTGCCTATCTTAGAGGCGGTATTTGGGGCCAACTTCTCCAGTGATTCCCCAGGTCTGAAAGCCGATAATGCATGCCCTCAGCACAATGAAGGTAGGTATATGAAGTCACATCCTTCAGCGGGTGTCCAGGTTTGGAAGGCACCAAAGCAGGCCTTCCACTCTCTACTACAGGTGTAATGGGGGCACAAGGCTCAGTCTGGGGCATGCACCTACATATGGGCGGGCCTCAAAAGGCAAAGCAAGGGTGTCTCAGTACCTCCTCGGGGCAAGAGGTCAGCAGAGGGCTGCAACGAGGCCAGGAGCCACAGAGGTCTCTCCAGCACCTCGCACCATGCATCTCCCAGAACAGACCGGCAGCGCACTGTGACTGGCTAAGGGATTCCCCCACCAGCTCCCCACAGCAGCCTTTCCTCTGCAGCAGTCCAGCCGGCAGCCTCCGTTTCATTTTGTTTACTACATGCAGAGTACAAGTGCCACGGTGGAGAGGGGGCACTGTGGTCTGTCCTGAGGCCCAGAGCTGTGTCCATCTTCCCTCTCCAGCAGAGCAGGTGGCCTCTGGAACTCCAGGCAACGTGAAGTGCAGGTAAGCTCCCCCTCACACCAACTCTACACAGGGGAGCTCCGCAATTGTTGTTTGTTGAGCCGTCCCTGCCCCCCACCAATGGCATATAAAGTATGGGGGTCCTCTAGCGATGTCCCGGACAGTACCTCAGTGTCGCACCAAGGCCCCGTCTCAGGCGCCAGGTGTCTCAATGGCCGCTATTAATGCCAGTCAGTCCCAGAGCAGGTGTAGCATTGCACTGCTTAGCAGTTGCTCGTTGGCAGCTTCATAACGTCCAAAAACAGCATCGGACCGCTCCTAACTTCGTCTAGTAGTCGGGGAGTGTAGTGATTGTTTTCAATTGGGCAGGTTGGGATAGGATGGTTTTGGATAATGGCCCTCGACTGCAGGAGTCTCACAAGAGTGCGACCATCTTGCCTGCGGCTCTCTGGCACACCCAGAGCAATAGCGACTTACTTACAGTATAATACATTATTCGTACATCTATGTATCTTCTAGAGACCAGTGGATTAATTTAGAGGATAGTATGGAATTAAATCCTCAAAATAACTCCATAGCTCATATCCTCTCTATTCCCCTACGCCACAATACACGCCCCATCCCATCCTGCTGGCATCAATGTGGCACTGGGTCACACCACAGACCATACTTTTTGTTTTGGTCCCTGGGGAAATGTCTGACAGTACCCATGCTGTACGGTATAGGTATTTTACATCATTATCTCTCACAACAGTGCAAGAAATGTGGGGAATCCTGGATCTGGCAGTTATTAATGAGCCAGATCTGGGACCCAGTCTAACCCCAGGGAAAATGCTGATTTTGTGCTGGTGTAATTTGCCAACACTGGGAACCATTCAGCGGTGCCCACACGTCTGCTTTCCATTTGGAGCAGTAACCTACAGGCCATAAGGAGGCTTTCTTATTTTCACTTCTAGGTGGGCACAAAACAAAGGCCTCATTTAAAGGGCCATCAGCCCCTATTTTATTCGACTGTCATCCTGGCTGGGAGCTATCTAGGACCTAATACCTAAATTCCAATGTAGTAGAGAGAAAATATGATTTGGAGGGAGGTTTTTCACTTTACTCCACCCCTGTGAGATATAAATACTTCGTAAAACTGTTACATGTATCAGTCTGTAATTACACAAATAATAATTAGGGTTACAAGGTCTAGAAGTCACATATGATCAATACCAAATTACATTACATGTTAAAAGAGAATGGTCGGGGGAAAAAAATGTCTGGATTTAAAATGTAACATAGTGATTAGAGTTGTCTATACTAATAAGACTTAATTAAAATCCAAATGAACCCTTTTTAGTAACCTTAGAATCACGACAAATTGAGAAAAATCAATTAGGTAATTAAAGTATGACTTGAAGTTTGCAAGCAGCTCCTTGATGCCAATCCTTAGCTCACTGTGCTATGTTGGGATTGCAACTTCTAAACTCCAAGTAACTAAAGCATCTCTGTGTTAAAAGCGGTAATTCAGTTACCTGTCTACATAGAGTGCAAATCACTGACCTGCATCTTACATGGTATGCTTTGCAGCAGGGACATTAACCCTTTATGCTATTTTGAGAGTCAAAACTGTCACTAGACAAAACGCTTACCTCTCCAACAAGTGCATTAACCTCCAGAGTTATCTTACTGTTAGTATGATCCCTTGCTGGGCACACAGAAGGTCTGATTCACAAAGTTAATCTTACATTTTTGTGTAAGTTTACGATTGTCTGGTATTCTTTAATGGGATTTACGAGTGCGGAGCCTCCCCACATAAAAAGATAGGACAGTCCTCTTATCTTTCTATGTGCAGAGACTCCGCACTCGTAAAGATACCACTCATAAATTCCTTTGTGAACACCAAGCAATCGTAAACTTGCACAAAAGTGTAAGATTACCTTTGTGAATCAGGCCCAAAGATCTCTGCAGTAGGTGCCTCACTCCCTCTAAGATATGCAGAGTTTTTGTGACCAATCAAGTACCCAAAACAGATTTACTATCCCATTGATCCTTGTTGACAATTTCTCGGTGATTGGGCTTTTGCAAAATGAATGTATACATTGACTGCCAGACTCCGCAGTTTATGACTCTGCTCCTTGGGACTCCACCCTTTTCCTTGTGACTGCCACTCCTTGACCGCCAATTTACGAGTACAGTTTTTCCACTTCCAGCACTGCCTTATGATGTAAAGTCAGAGGAATAAGGTACGGAAAATACAAAAGAGATCCATTCCTCAGCTTTAATAAGATATTTCTTGATCTCGTCTGCTTTCTCATCTAGTTTTGTGTCTCTATGCGTTCAAGTCCATTTAATAAAATCTGCCCAGATAAAACCTTTTTGTGGCTTCCCATATTTTTTTATAACTTTTGTAGTTTGCTTGAATGCCTCGAAGGAGTCAGACAGTTGAAGAGATGTATTGTCTTTCAATGTGATTTTCTTGCTTTATATTTCTTTTCTCTCAGTTTATTAAGAACCAGCTTGTGCCCATTCCAAGGCTATTGTTGGCTAGCTTACGCCTATATGACGACTCTATACATTATTTGTACAGATATTTAAAAGCTCCAACAAACTAGTATTTCCTCCACTGCGAGTAGCGTTGCCTCCAGGGACATAAAGTGAAGTTAGTTGTGCCTGATATTTTCCCACCCCCATTTAATTTTCCAAATATCATCTTTATCCCAGTTGTTTTGTGGCCAGCTCAGACACTTAAGTGCCGACACATCTTCCACCTATCCTATAGTTTCTAATGGAGGAAGAGTATTTATATCCCACTCAGAGGTGGCACTTTGGGGGAAATAGTCGCTATCAGATCGATCGGCAAATGATGCTGAAAGAGAAGTGTTGTAAGGGTATATTCAAGACGTTTCTCCCTGCTCTAGTGAAAGTGGAATGCTTGTGCAGTATTACTAGGATACAGCTTTCTGTGAAGACATTATAGAGACAAAGCTGACAATTCTCCTCAAAATTTCCCATTATGTACTAGTCTTCTTTTATGCATTGAGGCCATCTCGGTTATGTGCCAAACGGCATCAAATTGATCTGTAATCTTAGCGTTGATAGTCGGGAAATCAAAAACATAGTTAAAATCTCACAATATAATCTCAGATCTCCACCTAGCGTGAACATAGCTCCCTTGAAGCTATTGATGGGAAAGTTGGGGAAAGGAGGGGTCTCCTAAATCTACAGCACACTGGTGGTACACACCCCGGTAGTTTCTAGTTCCTAAGACAGACATGGGAGGGGCGGCTTGGGTGTTTCGATGACATGGACTGGACCCTGGTGCTGTTGGCCCCCTGAGAAATAGCAATATCCTAGATAAGCTTATGCAACTTAACAACCTCTACACCACTTACCTTACCCCGCATCGGCTTTCACTTTCTTTTGGACCCTATTATACTGAGAACCATTGGGACCACAATGTAAAAAGGTGTAAAAAGGAGTGTGGCCTGGACCACCTCTCTGCAACGCAGGCCTGTGGCGCTTACTGGAGGTACCTGGTGGCCTAGTTGGCCCCCAGGGGCCCTCAGGATTGAAGGGGAATTAATTCCCAAACTTAAAATCCGCCAAAGGGCGTGTTTGCACACATGTCACCTCAGGCCCCGTTCCCTCCCTTCACCACTGTGCAAACGCACCCCGTGGCGTGTTTTAAGTTGGGGAATAAAGTCCCCTTGAATTCTGAGGGTCCCTGGGGTCCAACTAGCCTACCAGGTACCTCCAGTAAGCGCCACAGAACTGCGTTGCAGAGAGGTGTAAAAAGGGGCGTGGCCTGGACCACCTCTGCAATGCAGCTCTGTGGCGCTTACTGGAGGTACCTGGTGGGCTAGTTGACCCCCAGGGACCCCTAGTATTGAAGGGGAATTAATTCACCAGCTTAAAATGCGCCACAGGGCGCGTTTGCAGAGTGTTGCTGGGAGGGGGTGGGGCCTCCGGCACGATCGCGACTTTTTAAAATTTAATTTTTTTAAGAAGGGGGCTGTGTGGCCCCCTTTCCTTTCATATTTTATGGGCCTTGGGGACCTGCTATGGCAGGGCTGGAGCCGCGAGGCTCCTGCCCTGTCATAGCAAACAGCAGGGTCCTGGGGGTGGGCACCCCAGGGCACACGGCAGGAGCCGGCCCTGGGGGGTGGCGGTCCCCAGGGCCATGAAGGGCTCCAGGAATGCTTCTTCAACATATTTCTCTCTTGTTGGAACAAATACATTGCCTCCCTTATCTGAGGATTTGATTATTTTCCCTCATCATTTTCAATGTCAACAATGCTTCATACTGTTGTGTTGTCAAATTTTGTTTATATGTGTTTATTGCCAAGAGGAGTTGTTATATCTTTAATCACTAATTAATTACATGCATCAAAGTTGTCCATAGGTGTTTGCCGATTAAATCTAGATTTGGGTTTGAACTCAGTTTGTACCCTCAAACTCAGTGATTCCAATCTTATTACTCGATCGAATTGATCTATATCTTCCTCCCTCCTCAAATCACAACTCAGATCATGAAGGATATCCATTGTTTCAATGTCAGCAATAAGAAAATTAGATGTACCTTCTGAGGGTAATACTATTGTCTCAGCTTTGGGATGGAGTGATTGGTGTACTTTGTGTAGTTTTAATTTAAATTCATCAATTCTTGTTTGTGGCAAATTATGTGACATATCAGGATGCGAGGACAGTCCTGAACTCAAAGCTCAATTTTATTGTAATTCAAAGTTCAAGATGATTTACAGTTAACTTGTCTTTGTCATCCATTATTGTTTCTTTGTCGATGGCCTCTTGTTCCCTAGACAAGACCGCTGTGTCTTCCTTCTAATCCTTCTTTTCTGACTTTTACTGTTTTTCCTCTGCCTTTCTTTGGTTTTACTTTCGTTGGATCGTCTTTTCCTTGTTTGAGGAGTTTTTACTCTTCTAGAAATTAAACTTGCTCCCCTGGAGTAATATGTCAGCTTCCAATGATTCCACCTCCGAACTGATGTCTGAATGCACTTCTTCATTAAGTTTATCCAAACACTGTTATGTTTTGTCCTTAATTTAGCTAAGAGTGAGCATTATCACATTTTCTCACAAAAGTTAACACCCTTCATTGTTTAAAATCATTTTTATCATGTTTTAATTTCTTCTATTTACCTAGTTTTACAACATGGCCCCAGGGAAAGTTTACAGTGTTGTTAAGCATTTCCAGAGCAAGAGCTTTTGTTCTTTGCTCGTCAGCTGAGGAGTGAAGGATACCATGTGGTTAGTCTTCAACCTGCGTTATGTGTTAAAGAAAGACTCCTGACACATTTAATACTGATTTGAATGCACATGCTTCAATTAAACATTTATTGGCAATTATTGTAATGCTTGCTATTAATAATGAATGTTTTTGAATATGGTTTTTGATTAAATTGGTTTTAATGTTTAGTCATAACATGAGTGCTATTTTATTGCGCTGTAGACCCCTTGACAAAGCCATAAGGATTGCCTTCATATTTTGAGGTGGTGATCCCATGATAAATCTAATAGGCTGCCATGTAGTAGTATACATTTATTTTGGTTGTAAAAGTGCAACCATAAAAGTACCTCATAAAAACACAATAAATACAATGCCAAAAATACAATAAAATCTCACCATATGTATGGTTATAGCCTAAGAAAAAGGACTACAGTTGGTAATAAATTGCCTTGGGTACACCAGAATCTCACACTCATAAAACACTTCAATTTAGGATGCCTCACTGGAGCCCAATAGTAACTGCAAGATAGTTTCAAAATAAAGTGCCTCGTGCTGTAACTTCAATAAAATTGATTGGATTCACAGTTAAAGGGTTGAGCACCCCAAAATTGGATGACCTGGGATGTCAGATGCTACAATAAATGCTAGTGCATGATAGACTTCTATTATACCATTCCGTCTAAACCCTCAGTAACAGAGAAAGTAAAATACAGCTTGAGAAGATATACACTTTTAGCCAGCAATGCGAGATTGTTATAGTATAAACATACTTAAAACTTCCAAACAGCAATGGAAAAAATGTCAACATCCATAATTTGAAACATTGTTTTCCCTGAGTCACTTATCACATGTAGGTGGGAAGTTGCTGCTGAGTAGAATTTTGAACAGATATGGGTCATGCTACTTCAGGCTTCTTGCTCTTATAATCCATGCCAAATTTAAGAATCTCGATAATACAAAAGCTATTGATTCATGAGTATCAGAGCTTAGCAAGAGCAGCTCCTCCGCACACTGAGTAACTCCTAGAAGCCAACATATCGGTATAATCCACTTTGTGCGGGGAACCATGTACTCGGGACAGATGAATAAGAAGCCTGCTTCTGATCCTTTGACTGTTGGGCAGAATGGGCACTTGCCAACATTGCCAGTGACACCCTTTCATTTGGCAATCTGCGTGCTAAAGGGGAGCGTGCCAATTCTAAAACTGAGGTACAAACACTTGGCTGAGTGGAGAGTACCCTGTCCATAAAGCTCTCAAACTTTGGCACACACTTGTGAGCCAAAAACTTGTCTATCTAGCCATCTTGGTACGATTCGCACCAGCATTCCAAATTAATGTGCTCCCAGTATATAGTTTTAATCTGAGTAGTCATGCTACTGCTCACAGTTTCCTGCTTTTTCCACAGATTGGGCAAATATGATTGACGGCAAAGATCTTTAATTGCCCTAAGCCACGGTGTGGACAATTCGTATCAAGAGTGACCAGCTCCTTCAAAGACATTCTATATGGGTCCAGCTCCACGGTGGACCATAATCATATCCAGTACACCAAAATCCTTAGTTTCGCAATACGGTCAACCCTCTGGCTATTCAAGTCTCATCTTAAAGGTGACATAGGGGAGCTACTGGGTAAGCTAAGAAATGCCCTTAGCAATCTATTCTTCATTTTTACCAGCAGACAGTTGTTCTTACATCTCCAAAGTTGAGCCCGTTAGAGAGCCCCTTCCAAAGCTATAGCTCTATACACCTTGAGACCCAGCGATATTACCCTGCTGGGTGTGTGTTTGTACCCTTTTAGGATAACAGCAGATCTGTGGTGCAGCTGAGTGTTACTCCTGTCTAGTTGGGGAGCCCAAGAATGTTTGTCTGAGAGTCTCACACACAAGTAATAAAAGCCCCTGATCCTCTCAATCAATATCTTGTCTACCATGCCTTTAAAAGAATGGTGGGGATTAATAGCCATAAACTTCCTTTTGCCTGCATTTATTTCAAGACCTCTGGATTTGCAGAACTTTTTGAACTTCACCAGCAAATTTGGAAACCCATAGGGGTGCGTGAGAAAAGTAGTGTCATAAGCTTACATCAGCAAAGGGGGTGCTGACGCTTGATAATTTGGGGGTGCCATGCGTACAGTTCTTCATCCACCCCACCAGTCCATTGATGTACAAACATAAAAGTAAAGCATTGGATGATGGATAGCAATTGAACATATCTGATGATACACACCTTTTTTTTTTCTTTTAGAGTTTTATATAGCACAAACAAAACCCGAACAATCGGGTATCAGAGTTCTTTTTATGAGCATGAGTTTCATTGCAGATGGACACATTCATTTTTGTTAGGCACGGGGAGATTAAGTGATTTGCCCAGAATCACAGGATGTTGAGCGTCGTGGCCATGACTCGAACCCAGTTCCCCAACTTCGAAGTCGACCGCTCTAGCCATAAGGTTACATCCTCTGCTTTACTTTTGTGTTCAGTCTAATATATAACAATTATATGGCACTTAACCATCAATTGTAATAATGTTTGTGAGTACTTACTCAAAGGTAAAAATATATGGACACATGTTTGTCAGACTACCACCTATCCCTGTACCAGCTATTTGTTGAGTGTATAATATTGCTTACATCATTATTGGAACATTTTTCTTATGAAATCAAAGGTTTGTAAAAGTGCTACAAACTACAAATCCCAGAATGCCTCATTATGGACAACATGGGCTGTGTTTATATAAGGGTAATTGAAGAAGGACTCACTCAACCGTGACCAAGACTTCACAGTCGAAACGCGTTGATGGTAGTGGTGTAGTTAAAATACTTTTGTAAATGAACTCCTGTAGTGTGGCAGTTTTCCTTCTTTGCTTGTAAAAATATATATATATATATGTACATGCTCTGGTTCACATCAAACAGTTTATTGTGGCTTGGGGTATCGTGTTTTGACCGTCTCCGCTGTCTTTTTCACAACAATTACCCGACGCCATTTTGTGCCTTTTATGTTAATTCATACATCATTCATATTGCAAACTGCTCAATAAAACAATTGCATGAAAACACAGTAGATTTACACATATACTTAAAATTGCACTAATTTGGACAACGGGAAATAATGATTTGTGCGTAATAAAAGAATACATACTAAAGAAACTAAATCATACCACCTCACATCTTCACTCTACCAATCATGTGACAGTGGAAGCTATTAAACAAATTCCTTGTTTAAAAATCTATTGGTGAATTTTTCTATTATGTAAGTAGCATTTGGTTATATATACATATTGCACATACAATGGTTGCACATTTTAGTCTTATTTACAGCCCTTTCACTTCTCTTGCTCTGCCTCTCTCCAAACGTAGACTATTGTGCAAATTAAAGTGCAAATCCCTATTATTTTACACAATTAAAGTGCAAAGTGCAAAATGGCATTCCTGAATAATTCATCAGCAATTAAAGAATAAATAGGGGCTTGTTAAATTCATCAACGGCAAATGCCAAATCTTCAAAAGTGCAATGTGTATTAATTAAAGAGTTATAATCAATATATATATGTGAGTGTGTGTATATAAATATATTTATATACATATATCTATATAAAAACATAGATAGATAGATAGATAGATAGATAGATAGATAGATAGATAGATAGATAGATAGATAGATAGATAGATAGATAGATAGATAGATAGATAGATAGATAGATAGATAATATATGGATGTAAGGACCATTTAACTTTACAAAAGAGTGCTCTTTTTGCCTATTTATTTCATCAAACGTTTCCGGGTGATCCGTCTAGCAGAGGCCGAGAAAAAATAGGGGTCCCAAAACACAAAAATCCCCATTCATTTTCCACAGACTTTTTTGAAATGTGAAATTTTGGAATGTGATACTGCAAAAAAAACACTGACGGAATTACACCAAATTTCATAGGAAGCTAGATCTTGGTCCTGAAAGAGCGCTTTTTGTAATTTCCCTAAATCTGTTCAGCAGTTTTTTTAGAAATTATGGTCCAGAAATAGTTGGACGGTTGGGTTTGAGACACACCCGCAAGAGTCCTGTAAGCTCAACTTAAAAAAATAGAGTGTTCTGATTGACCTAGGGGGCTTTTTCCCTTGGGCTACCTCGCACCGATGGGAGTGAGCACTCTGATTGGCTGGCTGCAATATGAACAAAAATGTTGCGGCAGCCAATACAGGACTCCCTGTCCTGAAAATAGTAAAGATAAATATAAGGGGGCACGTTAGAGATACTCTGCACACCCTAACCCTTGTGGGGGGAGTTTAGACTCTCCCAGGGCCAATATTATATATTTATTTTGCTGCGATCCCACAGCACTCCTGTGGTATCATGGGGAGAAAAGAACCAACAGGATGGCTTTGTCCCAGGGGTCAATATATGTACTTATTTGAAGAAGGGGGTGTGAGTGAGGCTCCCCTCCCAAACTGATTACAGCTCTGGGGACCCCAGCCCCAAGGGCCATACATATTAATAAATGAGGGGCCCCTCCCTGAGCCGCCATAAGGACCTGGAAACTCATTCCCGGGGCCATATGTTTTTTTAAAGATGTCACATGGCTCTCCTCCCCGAGCCACTATAGGGACCCGGTGACCGCATCCACTGGGGCTGAATTGTAATAAATGGGAGGGGGTGCACGGCCCCATCTCCCAGCCTTCTTAGGCCCCAGGGATCCCATCCCCAGGTCAAATTGTAATAGATGGGGACGGGGCCTCGGGCCCCTTCCCGAGCCTTTGCAAAGCCTGGGGACCCCAAACCCTGCTGCCAATTCTCTTTAAAAAGGGAATGAGCCTGTTGGCCTCATCCCCGTACAAGTATCAGCACAGAGACCCCATCCCCTGGGGCCCTAATGTGAGGGGCCTACCCTCGGGACACTGTTGTTCACTGCTCACTACAGTACGGGCATACCCTGCCTGCACTTTACCGGGCAGGGAACTCAACTTTGGTCCCACCCAGGTGGGAGCAACATAAAAGTGCTAGCTCCCACCAGCACCTCGTATGGTGCTGGCTGGAAATGCAGCTGGGGCCAAACTGGCTGCCATTGTGGGGGGCACCCACCTATGTTTAAACAAAAGGCTGGCTCCCGCTAGGGGAGCTGGAGAGGCACTGGCGTCATGGGTCGAACTCAGTGCCTCCTATCTGGATGCCATTGTGGGTGCCCCAGGTGGCACCCACCACAAATACATAAATCTGTCTGACTCCTGCAAGGGGACCCGCCTGTGGCTGTGGGGGCCCTTAGGCTCCCCCGCCTTCCCCTCCACGCCCCCTAAACTAAATTTAAAATGTGGGTCCCTGGATAGGGCTATTTACACTTTCTTTTCTAGATTGGTGACGTCCCTAAAAGAGCCAGGGGCAACACCAAGCGTTTTTTCCATGTTGTGTGGGGATGCAAGGAGCCTCCTGGGTCATTAAATCAATGACCCCAGGAGAACTTACCATATTTATTAAATTCACTAATAGCATACGTTTTATGCTCTTCAGCTGGAGTACAAGGCCCTCATGTGGTTATTTCTATGATTGCATTTTGCAAGGTAAACAATGTTCAAAAGAAAAACTTAGACATGTTTTTTTTAAAACTGTCTCTGGGTCTTTCTTTCAACATTTTTAGCCTACAAAATGCAATTATAAAACCATGTTAAAAGAAAGACACACACATTTGTATGAATTACTGAAATATACATTTGATTAAAAATATTGTGATTTTTAGGGACATTTGATAGATTTTCTTTATATATATTGATTTCGGACTCCATGATAAAGCCAATCACCCCACTTTTTATATTCTGGTTTTGTTATTCTTTGAAAAAGTCAGTAAGTCTGCCTGAATGTAGCTAGGACATAGAGACAAACCACACGCTGTGTCTGTGCATTCTTTTTTTATGTTTTGTCAAACAAATGAGCATCCCCTTTTGAAATTAGCTGAACACAAGCCAGGGGTCGGGGAATGCTCTCCATGTCCCTTTTGGTTTATCTAATTTTTTTTTGTTTTACAGAACACTGGTACATAACCTAGGATCCCATAACGGCAGTTCAACAGAACATTTTCTGTTCTTGCTCCAACTTTGGAACTGGGGGACCATAATGGATGATGGGAGTTAAAACCTCCCTTACTCAATAGGGGGCTTTTAATTTTTTTATTTAAGTCCATGGGCAGCCCACGAATCTCAGTTCGTGGACTCTTCTTGGACTACGGGCCACAGATCTAACTTTTACCCTTTCCTATGGCAGGTAAAATCAGAAACGCTGCTTATTTTGAATCCCCCTTAATTTTCATCCTCCTTAAGGAATCAACACGAAAATTGGCATGCCAAACCCAAACCAAATAAAGGTCACCAGAACCCTGAAATGGTAAAAGAAGACTGTATTGAATGTTACTTGTTATGTATTTTTATATTACATTTTTATTTTGTGGTACCCGGGCATAAGCTCGTTTTCTTCAAATTGCAGCTAAAAATGGACACTCAACGGAATGAGAATGCTCAGGTTTTCTTTTCGTGAATACATTTGATACAACATTAGACAATGGCGAGAGCCAGTTGGTTCATACGATTCTATGGCTGCAGCATTTACTGCATTATTATGGATTTACTACATTAGCTATTGCAGAATTTACAATAAATTTTGTTTTTAGGTCAGAGAATAAAATATATACTGCCAGAATATGTGCTACATAATTTGCATAGTTGTGCTTCATAATTTAGATAGCACTGCTGCATAATTTGGCACTCCAGTAGAGCAATTGATCAATTAGAAATTCGAGCTCAAGTAAAATATAAGCAACTTGGGGGACAGAGATCCTGAAATAAAAGTGAAGAGGAGGCATTGTTGAATTCAGTGGCACACTCATGAACCCAATAGCAAGTAATGGTAGCATCATCTTTAGATGATAATCTTCAATACTGGGTGTTTATGAAGACTATATGTTGCCTGATATCCCAGTTGCTAATTGGGTTACTCAATATGATGTTATAGATGATTATTTGATGGTGGAAGATGATGGTGGAAGATAAAGTTGAACCACAAAGTGGTTAGAGGGGCTATCAAATTATATTTTCTCTCTATCATGTGACATATCCAACCCAGATACACCTTGTTTAATTAAAAGCTTCCTTCCCCATCCTCCGGGTGGCTTGGTGTATGCATCAGACATGATGAAAGAACTGCACAGAGGTTTGTCCTCAATATTAGTTCTCTTAGACTTAGAGAAATCACTAATAAACCTGGGCAATGGTTAACTAAGATTCTAAAGTTGTATGCATCAGGTCAGACTGCTGTAAGGTTGGGAGGATACAAGCAGTACATATAAACAAGAGTACCCAGACAAAATTAGAAGAAAATAAGCCAAGGCAAGAAACGTTAAGGTGTAGAGAGATGCATCCAGACTTGGAAAAGGCATGCACTTTGACACAAAACAAAGTAGAGTATTTGTACTGGCAAGTTTAGTCCCTGAAAATAATCAATTCATGACAAAAGCTTGAATGACAGATCCATAAAATGTCCCATGTATTATATTAAAAAGAAAGGAGAGAATAAAATGTAGGATTGATGCTAAGAATCGGAACGAGAAAACAAAATTGGGGAATTACAACCTTAATGGTCAAAATAAATTAGCATGATCTTGCTGTTGGTGCTGAATCTAATTAAACTCAAAGGCAAACTTCAGAAAAGCCACAAATTGATGGCAACATCAACCATTTTAAGAATGGAGACCCAGGGTTGGTAAACCCACCAGTTACAGCATATGAATTTCTGCAGAAGAGTATAGGTAAATTAACTGTAAGGTGTATAACAATTTAGATACCAGAAAACCTGCAGTGAGGTATTTAACAAATAAAGCATCAGTTACAACATTCACAACTTACATTTAGGACTTACGTTCCCATGTGGAGATCTGCACAATTGTCTAAACTGTGCCATAAAACTAGGGGGCATATTCTCAAGGACATATCGCCGAGTTATCGGCACTTTATCGCAGCCAAAGTAGCGATAAATTTATCGCCCTTTTCACAAGCTGGTGCTAACAGCCCATATCACCAGTTTACCCGCGATAGCAGCCGCAAAAAACATCGCCACAGATGACCCTGGCAACTAGTAGGCGTGCCCGTGCCAAAAGCCGTGATAACACCACACCGCAACATTCACAACGACCAGCCAGATCGGCGATAAAACCCCAAAACAGGCGATAAGGCGCGTAGCAGCAGGAAATTAACACCTGCTCTGGGCTGGTGTAAAGTCGGACGACAACCTGCACCAGAAAAGGGAGCCCAGCCCAGAGCCACACCTAAAGTTCAACAGATGCCATGGAGCTACTGATCATGCAGTTTGGAGCCCAAACAGGGCCACAACACCCACCGCAACCACCCCCAGGCCCGCCAACCCCCCTCAGACCATCCTGCCCCCCGCGGACCCCTACCCCCAGACCACCACAGAGGCAGCGCAGATATAGACAGGGGACCTTCAGGAAACGCACCAGCCTCACAGACTCAACCCCAGAGAATGTCATTGCCCACTACAGACTCAAAAGGACAACCATTCTCCGCATCCTGAACATCATTGCCCACAGGCTGACGGTACCAACAAAACAGACAACCAACATCCCTCCGCAGACAAAGCTGCTGGCTGGGCTGCACCTGTTGGCCTCTGGGACATTCCAACTGACAAATGCCAGAGTAGGAGGAGTCTCACAGCAAGCCCTATCCAAGTTCCTCACACCTGTCCTGGATGCCATCATCAGCTTGGTACCCCAGTACCTATACTTCCCCCACACTGCGCTGGAACAGCTGGAGACCAAGCAAGGCTTATACGCCATAGCTGGATTTCTGCACGTGTTGGGGGCAATTGACTGCACACATGTCCTACTTGTGCCCCCTGCCGACACTGCACACAATTACCGCAACAGAAAGCACACATATTCCATCAATGTGCAGGCAATTGTGGACCACCAGAGACTCTTCACCAATGTTGTCGACAACTACCCAGGCAGTGTGCATGACTCATATATCTTCTGACAGTCCATCATCAACCGTCGCTTCCAGGATGGCACCTACGGAAATGCAGTGCTCGTTGGTAAGTACCAAATGAACACACCACACACCTCAACTCCACAATCATGCAACTCACACCTCTGGGAATGCACACATTACAAACTCACATACATCATGCCAAACAACATGCCCACCCACCATACATGAGCCATCAACGGCATGACAGCTCAGCCCACAATAGCAGAATGTGGGGCGAGGTAGATACCAGGCATGTGCGAAGGAGGCAAGGGACCCATGAATGAGAATGCACACAATGCCAAGTGTGGCGTAGATGTGCTGGGCAGACTGCAGTATGCAGACCACAGACATATCCATGTCGACATATACTGCTGGTGGTTGTAGTGTTTTGGACAGTGGACGCAACCATGTCACCCCAGCCAGTGGGGAAGATCTCGGAAATGTAGCTTGTTACATCCCCCCTGTAGGCATGTGCGGAGTGGGCTGGCCCGGTGTACGCCAGGCTAGCGTAGGGGTGTGAATAAAAAGCACGTAGCCCTGGGTGTGGTTCTCTTCCGGAATGGCCAACATGTCTGCCAGGGCGGCACCTCTCACCCCACCGCGAGGCTGACGTCGTGAGCAGTGGTGCCTGCGTTCCTGTGCGCCTGCTGCACCCCAGGATGCTGGTCCCCAGACCTTGTCTTGCCTGCCCCTGCGCATCCAGACTTCACTGCTCACCTGCCGACACTAGCGTGTCTCCAAGAGGCCCCACCACGTGTCGGTGCATGCTCCAAGCCCGAGGCCCACGACCATGGCAGCCTCCTCAGACCATCTTGGCCTCCGCGACACAGGCCCGCAGTACTCCTTTCTCGTTGACATACTCCACCGGCATACACAGGAGACAAGTACGTCACACATTTGGAACTGAGTCTTATCTACACAATGGCAGAGTGCATATTTTATGGCTGAGTTTATGTAACTAAACTCCCTTCGATGTGGTGCCACCAACTCTATGCATAGCATTCCGACCGCACGTGTCTGTGGGCACTTGCTGACAGCTGCATACCGGCCTACACTGCGGTCGAGTAGGTCAGACATTTGAACTGAGCCTTGATTTATTTATGGCGGAGTTGATATCATTTTACAGGCCTCATCGCAGACTGCATCCCCTTCCAGTTCTGGTGCCACTGACTCTGTGCCACGGGAGTCAGAGACACTCTCTGGTTGAACCTGGGTGGCGTCTGAGTCTATGGCCTGGGTGTTGTCTTCATCATCATGTAGCTGATACTGACATGGTGGGAAAAAGGAGACTGTAGCATTCAACTCCTCCATATTGCCTGTTTCTGCTTGCTTCTGCCCTCTGCATCATGCCCTGGATGGACACCTTCCACTGTCCCCCGTAACACTCCGCGACATTCTCCTTGGACATCAACGAGGACCCACTCAGCTCTAGTGGCCCTATCTCTGTGCACCGCAAGTCACCGTCCCCTGAGGGTGTGCCTGTGCCGGCCGCAGTGCATCCGGGGCCACGAACTCTGTGCAGCTCAAGTCATGGACCCTTGCTGTTTGTACTTTGAACTTCTGATTGTCTGATCACTGTTGTAGTTGTTGCCAGCACCCATCAACCCCTGAGGGGTGGCTTACACTACCCAACACCCATTCAGCACAGGCGTCACTGGACGTGTGACCCTGGCAATAAAAGGTGACGGGCGCACGTGCCCATAGCCAGTTCCTCACATTATCTCAGTGTGTCCGTGTGGTCATTATGTATGCATGAGGGCCCCGGGCCATACTACATTACATTGTGCTGTGTACAGCGGGCACAACCTTGTCACCTCAGGCAGTGGGGTAGAACTGGGACATGTAGCTGTGTCGAACCCCCCTGTAAGCTTAAGGGGGTGGACCGGCATACAGCAGTATGGCGTAGGGGTGTGGTCATTCAACACGTGGCTCTGGGCGTGGTTGACCTTAGGCCCTGCCAAGGAAGTTCCTGATGCGTGTGTCCCTGGTGTAGTGTCTGCGCCACCCGTCACACAATATACAATGCTGCTATGTAGCATGCCCCCGGAGTGCGGGCTCGGCCGAGGGGTACATGAAGGTGTGCAAGCCCGCTCGGGCCAGGGATCATACATGCCAACTGTTGTGTGTGTCGCTATTTCTGCAGCATAAGCCAAAGGTCTACCCTCAACCACATGTCGAGGTCAGCCAGGCATGAACTTTACATCTGTGTTCACCCTGTCCTTAACATAGGCCTACACACATGTAGCCACCCACCTTCAGCACACAACATCACTGTGTCGTCGTCAGGCTTGTGGGTATGCGCAGACAGGCATGGCAATGGTGTGCCGTAGGGGTGCAAGTGATGCAACTGTGCTGCGCACACTAGTGGATAGGCTCGGGGGGAGGGTGGAGCAGCAGGGAGGCTACGTGATACACATTGATGCCACTCATGTGCAACAAGCAGTACATGTCAAACAGGAATCACAAAGTCACACATATCACACACCAATGAACCAGTGAGCCTGCCAACACATCAGGCAGAACCAACTATTGACTCATGTCTCTCTGCACTGTCACAGGTGATCAAGGATATGCACTCTGCGCTTGGATGATGACACCCCTCAGAGCCCCGAACACACAGGCCCAGAGGCAGTACAATGCGGCCCACAAACGCAACAGGGGCATCGTGGAATGCACATTTGGCGTGTTGAAATCACGTTTCGGGTGCCTGGATGTCACAGGTGGAAGGCTCCTGTATAGTCCAGACATCGTGTGCAAGATGATCGTTGCATGTTGTGTGTTGCACAACATATGTGTACGCAGCAATGCCCCATGGATATAAGTGCCAGATGCACCGGACGATAATGATGAAGATGAGGCAGGTGGACCACACCCCACTGCAGCCGCAGCAGGAATAGCCTGTAGGAACATCATCATTGATAATTTCTTCACGAGCACATCACATTGTGACAGTCCATAGCAATCATGGGACAGTACAAAATGGCCACAGGCACAGCATGTGCAAATAAATGTATTCCAATAACAAATTCCTGAGTGCATGTCACTCATCTGTACAGGCACATCACTCAGACAAGTGTGAGTGCGACATGTAGTGCTGACAATTTTATGATTTGTTCATGGAAGGTGGGTGTGTCACCTCTGTGCAGAGAGGCTGTTTAGGGTGTCACGTATTCGAAATGCCAGTTCTGTGTGTCACAGCTAGTAGGGAATCCCACTCTTAGGCGTTTCACGTGTCCAAAATCATTCCATTTTGGCTGCCATTTGTGACCTACAGGTGACAACAGGGCTCCTTTTGGGGTCAGATATGTACCACCATGTTGCAGGGATGCCCCCTGTGACTCAAGTTCCACAACATGGGTAACATGTACGTAAGTGGGAGTCACTGCCCCTACATTCGTCCACGCTTTCCTAATTGATTGATCATGGTCATGACACGTCTGTGTGCAGGAGGGGTTGCTTGTCCCTCTGCAATGTGAAGGGGGGATGCGGTTTCAAAGTGTGTTCAATGCATGTTTCAGCATTGGCGCAGTTTACGTGCAGACTGCATGTCAATGTACATTGTGACTGTGAGGAGATGCCTATTTGATGCGGGACAATGGTCATTTGTTCTATGTCATGGATGTGGGGTTGTGCTCGTATGTAAGAAAAAAGGTTTTCCCCAGTTAATTTTAGGTCCAAGAGGGGGGAAGAAAAACAAATGTGTAGGGTTACTACCTCTTTACCGACCTGTCATTCTTTTATACTCTGGTAAATACTCTCAAACATCAAAAATAAACACACATCAGTAATACCCCATAAATACAATGTCTACACACAGATATTTCTTTTTTTCATCTTTGTTTTTTTTATTATTTAACAGAATAAGAGTTTTTTTTAATATCAAAAGTGTATATAAATATTTCATCTCTATATTTTCTTTTTTTGTGATTCACAGATATACTGAAGACAAATATGTACAAATAATCAATAATATGAGTGTCAATTACATTGGTTTCAGATCACAAAAGTAAGACAGATGACTTTGCCCCTCGACAAACAAACATAAATATCTACATTCTCATCTTGCATACTAATCTTGCATCCTAACAGTCATACCACACACAAATCTAAGGAAAAAAACAAACTTATAAAAATACACAACTGGAAGAATCAACTATCATATGATATTTGAATATCTTGTCAGGATTTTACTATGATAGTTGTGACAGCAGATTTAGTTTCTTCTTTTGTTTGATTTAAGTTGGTCCAAATACAATTTGTTGTCCAGTTGTGGAGTAGCTGGTCTACGTACGTTTCGGTGAAAGTTTTATTAAGATCACCTTCATCAGGACCATTGAAGAGCAATATTTTCTGTGCAAAAACGAGGGGGCTGTATTTTAAATGTGAAACATCACGTGTTTTCAGGCTGTTAAAATTCAGATTCATCAAGGATAGAAGTAAAATAGGACTAAGTCTTCTGATTAGCAAATCCTGAGTATATATGAAAGTCAAGGGTCGTTGGCCTTCCTATCTGGGATATTTCCAGGCCGAGTTTCTCCTTCAGAGGAAATGTGGAGGAAAAAGAATGATGTTATCCTTTTCTATAGATCTTTGATAGACTTAGTGTGGTGATGACGTTCACCACAATCAGTTCGATGGTCTTAGATTTTTAAGTGATTCTTCAATTTCTCAGTACAGCGCGGTCTTCTCCCGTGGTCACCCGACTCAAAGCTTCTGGGGGGTTGTGCTCGTACATTGTCATCTCACCGTTTTTTTACTCTACTTTTATGGTGCATTTTCCCGCATGCCGTGTGGGAATTGCAGGCCTAGCGCTGGCTGTCGCTGATTTTTGTATCACGATTGCCCTCATCGCAACTTTTTTCGCGTTGGTGTTTCGCATTTTTGCGGCGTCGCGTTGATTTTTGCGCGGTCATTTGACACGTTATCGTGGGACTATCGCATGGTGCCGCCGGGTTCAGAATACAACGTTAACACTGTGTTATTTTCCCACCATAGACTGAGATATGCAAAGTTGCGTTAAGCTAATTTTGTCATGATTATCACACGTTCTTGAGAATATCCCCCTAGGATTTTTATTGCCTAAGAATGCTAAGGATTTTTAATTCAACTGATTTAGATTTGGTGGAACAACTGAATCCAACAATATCAAAACATAGGTACATCTCCTCATAAAGTAAGCTTATATTACAGATGCTTGTAAACTAATATTAGATAATACAGGTCATCTGCCTATTAAGGGGATCTATTTCCTTCAGCAAGATGGCACCAATGTGACAATTAGGATTGGCAGCAGAATAGTGGCATGAAAGAATGGAACACTGATGCAAGACACAGCAAAGTCATTAACTACACACACATGATGGATAATCATTGCTGGAAGTGCAGGATAACTAAGGCAAGGGGATTAAAAATGGCAACTCATTGTGACTAATACATCTTCCAGAAGGGGCACCATGGAGGGAGTGGAATGCAAATTAGCAACACAGAGACAGAATGACCAGAGATTGAGCTGCTCATAGTAAGTGAACTGGAGACGTGTCTGGCGGCCACAGAGGTGGCATAAATGCACATATATGGATTCGACGGAGATCAATACTGTTCCTAATATGGTTTTGAGTTTGTGTTCTCAATATTATGGAGTAACTAGTTATGAGTTTGTTTTGGGCTCAAAAAGGGAGATGCACTCAGACCTTCAAGGCAATTCGTAATGGAGTAAGTAGGCAGACTGGAAATGGGGATGCTATACCAGAGGTCCGAGAGGGAGTTGAGATATACAAAGCGACACACAAAAAGAAGTAGGGTGCGCAAGATAAAGATAACACCCAGCCAGAAACACACCTTCAACAGATTCTTGGCGGGCGCTTCATCCCTCTGAGGCAGGGTTCACATACGCATCATTGGTTCATCCCACCCTCTCACGCCTGGACTACATATTCCTCCCACATAGCTACCTACACAGAGTTACACACACATCCATCATGTGCAGGGGCCTCTCCGACCACTCTCCAACTCAACTCAAGCTCCGCCTGCAGACTAATCAAGCCCCCTATCGGTGGCGCATGTCCCCATGGCTTCTTGGCGATGCTGACTATCAAGAGATGCTGCACTGCGCTATTGTGGACTATCTCAGCCTCAACGTGGGCACTTCCTCATCCCTAGTCACTTTCTGGGAGGCCCTTAACCCTATGATTAGAGGGACGGAAATCAGTTATCGTTCCGGGGAGAAATGGCAACGCTTGGCGCAGGTGCGGGAGCTGGAGGACCCTCAGGTACACCTGCAGTCCCAACTGGTGGAGAGCGCGGAATCCGGTACCCGTCGGAACCTATTACATGTCTAGCAGCAGCTCCATCAGTTGCATTCTGACAGTGCTATAGAGGCGTGGTTGGCGTCCCAATACAGGGTCTATCAGTGGGGTGACAAGCCCAGTCAGATGCTCCATAGGTTGTGTCAGGTTTGGACGTCCCCGACACAGGTTCCCCTCCTGAGGTCCCCAGACGGTACTATGTGTACTTCCCCCGAGGTGGTGGTCCAGGCATTTGCCAGCTTCTACGCAACCCTGTATGAGGAGTGTGAGGTAATAACCGAGTCCCTCATTGATGACTTTTTCTCCGATATCCCTCCCTGTCGTTTGCCCAATGATGTATGAGACGAACTGGATAACCCGATCACTCTGGACGAATTACAGGCGAACCTTGTCCAATATACACCCGGGCCATGCGCCAGACCCGAACGGGTTTCCCTGTGAGTTTTTGCACCCACATATGGCGACCCTGGGGCCTCACATGCTTGGGGCATTACACGACGCCTTGGAGCAACGTATTCTGCCTCCGGACTGGCGGCATGCCGAAATTGTGGTTTTTCTTAAACCCGGTCAGCTCCCTGCTGAATTTTGAGCCTAAACTGTTGGGGAATGTCCTAGCTGACTGCCTCTGCACCTGCATTCAAGACCTGGTACATCCGGATCAGTCAGGCTTTATGCCACAGCGCTCCACAAGGCACAACATCAGGCGGATTCACAATGCCGTTATGGAGGCCCCTAGTTTGGGCCGCCCCGCAGCGATCTTGTTGGCAGACTTCGACAAAGCATTTGACTCTCTGAGTTGGACCTATCTCTTTAAAATCCTAGAAGCTGTTAACCTGGGGCCCAGGTTCCTGGCATATGTGAAACTACTGTATACGGATCTCACTGCCTCGGTTCGTGCAGCCGGTTGCAGCTCGGCCCCCTTACCGATTCGTAGGGGCACGCTTCAGGGGTGCCCCCTATCGCCCCTCTTATTTGACTTAGCGATAGAGCCCTTAGCTGTGTGGGTGCGTCTGGACTCTGTCCTTAGGGGACTAGACTGGACACTGGAGTACTCTGACAGAATTGCGTTTTACGCCGATTACGTCCTGTTCTTCATGTCGGACCCATGGGCCTCCGGGCCTTATGTCCTCCAAATCCTTTGAGTCTTCGGGGAGACCTCTGGCCTCTGCACCAATCCGTCCAAATCTACACTGTTCCCTATTTACGGCGAACAGCAAAGTCAGGACTGGGCGTCATCACTGATCATTGCAGACAAGGGCTTTAAATACCTGGGGGTTTACATAACGCGTTCTTCCGGCAACGCCTGGGCGCATAACATAGCACCACTGCTCCTCACCGTTCGGGATGAGACGACGATCTGGTCTCAACTGCCTCTATCGTTATACGGCAGGTCCGCAATTTTTAAGATGGTAACTTTGCCGCGCCTATTATACAGACTCCAGAACTACCCATTCGCTATCCCCCCGTCGTGGTTCCGCCAACTTAACGCACTCCTCAATAGATTCCTTTGGCAGGGGGGCGCGATTCGTGTTGCACTCGCGATGTGCACTCAGTCCACATACTGTTATAGTTATTCAGGCATAGAGACAGGTGGTTAGGTCCATGGGTTGGTGGGGTAAGTTGACGTGTGCCACTCCCCTCTGGCAGGGAACGTAACTTCGGCCGTCTTGTTGCTGGTGGGGTTTCATAGATGGGACGATATCGGTATATCCACGTTCGGAGATATCATGCAGGGGACCATCCTCAAATCCTTTCAAAGGCTGCAGGCGGATTTTGACCTTCATAAATCACAGTTCCATCGCTATCTGCAGCTTTGTCACGCACTGACCCCCCTGATTCGGTGACTAGAGTCGCTACCGGAGTTCCATCCACTAGAAGGCCGCTTACTGATGGGAGACTTGGGGGCCCACAAGATCCGACAAATTTACCAAACCCTCACTCCACACACCAAGACAACTATTTACCGTACCCGGACGGCTTGGGAGGCTGATCTGCCAGCTCTGACGGATGATGACTGGGCTGAGGCGCAGGCTTGCACTTAGTACGAGGCCGTCTCCACCAGATACAGACTAATTCAATTTACATACCTTCACTGGGTATATTAAACGCGTCTCTGTCTTTGGAAAATGGGGGCAATTCCATTCCCTATTTGGCTCCGATGTGGCGCAGACTAGGGGTTGTTCCTGCACACGGTGTAGAGCTGCGGGGCATTGCAGCACTTTTGGTCTGGTGTGTTATCTTGCATGGGGCGTGTACTTGCGTGGGATGTCCCGACAGGCCCTAGATTGGCGCTCCTACACAGTACAGAAAATATCAGGGGGAACAGGTATACACGACACCTATTGTTTTTGGGGCCCACTCTGGCTAAGCGGGACATAGCACAGCACTGGAAGGATACGTCCCCGCCCTGTATAACCAATTGGATAAAGGCCCTGGATAGGTGTATGTCAGCAGAGGTTGCTGTGTTCCAGGCGAGGGGGTGTCCCCAGAAGCATGGGAAGATCTGGTCTAGGTGGGCCTAGTATAGGGTTATTGATTTGTCCTTAATGTCTCAAGACAGTTCCCAGGGACCCTATTGAACGACTCGTAGTGAATGATTTACCTGTGTAAAGTTTTGGTGCTAAGAAGACGTGGACGGGAATTCCTTTGGTTTGTGAATAAAATGCTATCAAAGTATGTATGGTGCGCTCATGGGGGATGGAGGGATGGCTGTTTCTCGTGGTCTGATGTTCTACAGACAATCTGCATTCCGATTGTATTTTGCTCGCTGGGCTCTGCCCTTGTGGTACGTTGAAAAATCAATAAAATCTGTTGTCAAAAAAAAGATAACACCCAGACATGCACTGCAGACCACAGAAGGTAGGGCAGAAGGTGAAGGGAGGGAGCCTAATAGAAACAATCACAGAGACAACTTTATGCTGGTCTTCCTGGGATTAAAGTGACTGTGAAATCGAACTTGGAAAAGAAGTATACCTAGCGGGCCTGATGACTGTTTCTGCATGGAATAGGCTTTGAGGCTTGCACGGTCTGATGATCAATTCTGATTTGAAATAGGTGTCTGGCTCTTAGAAGCAGATATCTCCATGTGTACATGATTTTTTCATGGAAAACAATTCCAAATGTGATGTTCCATCTGGTCATCTTCTTGTATTTGTAAAAATGCAACTCCTAAAGCACTCTAAGAAGCATCTATCTCCACAAATTGTTTTTGAGTTGGATCAGGATGTTGGAGAATAGGAGCAATGGTAAAGGCAGATTTTAAAGCCTTTTACTTTTGGCACCAGGGAATTTGGTGACTTCAAGTCCAGTTTGAATCTAAAATATTTCCGATGGCTCTAGAGTCCAACAAGGCCAAAGTAGATACTTTGCTTTCAAATCCCAGTAAAATTTGAGGAAGATGTCCTATTTTCAATCACTCCTTCCTCTTCAGGGCTTGATTTAAACATTTACCACCAGCTTATTTGGGACAACTTGACACTATTTTATCAGTTGACCCTTTTATCCACAGTATACCTTTAAAACGCTGTCTTTACTTTTCATTCGCCGACAAAGGCCCTTGGATCAAGCAATTTGCATTGGTTCTTCAGTTGACTCAGAAATGCTTGTTACATTGTGTTCCAGAATGTATAGCAGCCTGGCTTCAGAAACAGAACATTACTCTGTTTACTACGCATCTCCTTCTTTTGTTCCTTTAAATGAAACTCAATATGTAGAGCTGTTTCGATGGCTTCATCTGAGAAGGTAAGACGACAGGCATATACTGGCTTATCCTTAATTTCTTGTCTTAATCCTCATCAAAACAGAGTAAGTAGGGTTTGTTTGACCCTTTGAGTCTCTGTTGCTAAGCACCTAAATCAGGAAATCTGTCCATCACTTCTTGGGAACCTAGCTGAAAATTGCAAATGGCTTCTTCTGCAGTGCATTGCAGATTGGGTCTACAGAACATTCTTCGGAACTTGCCTAGAAAGAGCAAATAGTCATTCAATCAAGGACCAGAAGCTGTCACCTAGGGCTTTTCCCAGGACAAGGCATCCCCAGAAAGCTACATAATAAAGTAGCCTATTTTTGCTTTTTCCAATGCAAATTGGAGAGAGTGAATGTGATGTGAATTGACATGGCATCCAAGATCTCCTTCAATTTGTTTGAATTTCCATCAAAGTGCAGAGTGTTGGCCAGCACCAGGTGAATAACATAAGAATTTCAGGCCACCAAAGATTGTATAGTGTGACATTATCGCTGCTTAAAGCCTCTAGCACAGTGCTTTGTTGCTGCATAGTTACCTGAAGACTTTGAATCTGCTACATGACTATGTAAGAAGCTAAAACGTGTTGGTGTCATAATCTGGCAATCACTGGTCACTTCGGGAGAGCCTTAATCATGAAGAACTTGGCCCAGAAGAATGGAGGAGCCCTTTTTGTAGCCACTTGCCAACTGAAGGAGAGATTTCCAGTCAGATGATTCCCAGAAAAAGAGACCACTTCTGGTGGAGGATAACGCAGATGCACCCAAAGAACCTCCAGATGAATCCCAGAAGGTTTGGACTCTGCAGGGAGGATCCAAGGATCTGAGCAGGGAAGTGAAGGACAAAAGACTAGTTACTGCCAGGGAAAACCCCAAAGAATAACTAGGTGTGTGATTGCAACATGAACTATTGTGGCACCACTTCTGGTTGGCCTGTCTTCTTTATAAATGTTGAAGTAGCCTGGAAGGGGAAAGAGAAACGCAGGAAGAAACTATCTGCCATGCTGGCTTGGGCAAAAATGCAGGCAATAGGATGAAAGGGGCACCATCTTGGATTGGGAAGTACTACTAATCTCCAAGATGACGCCCGCAATCCCAGAATGCTGAAAACAAAGGAGAGAGGAACCCTGGCGCACGCGACACACCACAGCAGATCCCCAACACGGGACAACCTGCCTGCAATGATCCTGGGAACAGCTACCACAATGCCACAGGTGAGCCCTGCAGAGAAGTCAATGCCCTGTGTGCCGCTCCAATACCGAAGAGGCCGGTACTCGATGCGCCTGGGGTGTGGAGTCCCTAAAACTGAGGTTTAAGCAGAGCCATCAAGAGGACCATGGATGGGAAGAGGGAGCAGCAAAAAGTGTTCACTTTTTGATAACTTTGGCACCCTTTGACAAATATGCCTGACCTTTGTCAGGAATTTACATATATAGTTTTCAGTAGGTGTTTCAAATTAAGCACAGTACAGGCATCTCAGAATCTCTGCAGATATGAGCTACTGGTGATTAGTCCAATGAGAAGTTGGTTGCCTGTAACAAACCATTGTTATTTATACATGTAAGTTCCATTGCGTCAACTGATAATGTGAAATATAGATTTTAAATATGACATAAAAAATGGCAGCAATGTCTTGTTGAACATCACTTTGTGTAATTTCTTCTCGCTTCTGCTACTATACTATATTTTACTATATTTGAGGAGGAGGTGTGGCCTAACGGCCAGAGCTACCGACTGTGGAACTTGGACACTAGGGGCCTCATTTACAAAAATATGAAGCACCGTGGTGCTGCAAGCCATTTTAAAAGTACAAGGATGCTTCGTATCAAGAACAACACTGCGCATCAATGTGCTTTCCTCTGCGCTGGCACACAACTACTGCCATGCGCCAGCGCAGGCACCATTGCATCACATTGCAAGGGTGCCTGCGTTGTGGGGATGATTGTTTTTGTGCAGCAAGGAACACATTACTGCACAAAAACAAATATTGATGGCATTTTCCTCTTTCTATGCGTGCTGCAAAATGTAGCACGCATAGAAAGAGGAAAAAACATGGCGAAATAAAAGTATTTCTGCTCGGCATGCCACTCATAGACCTCCCCAGGGGCGGCGTAGAATTCTGACGCATTTCCAGGTTTACGAAATGTTGTGAATCTGTGAATGCGGCAGAATCCATGGGAGTTGCGTGGGAACACCCACAGCAACACCCATGGCACACCCTTTTCACACAACTGATGCGTGAAAAGGGGCCCATATTTACAAGGCCATGAAAAGTCACGCAGGGTGGCTTTATGTGGCCTCGTAAATATGGGCAAGCACACTGCGCTACATCAAAAAAAGTGATGCATCGGCGCACAATGGCCTTGTAAATTAGGCCCTAGGTTCAAGTCCTGGCGAGGGCTCAACATCCTGTGATTCTGGGTAGATCACCTACTCTGCCCGTCCCTAAAAAGAAATGAATCTGACCTTGAATGGTGTAATATGTGTGCTCATGTAAATCACTCTACTGACCTTGGCCAAGTTCACTGTAATAAAAAAGCCCTCCCCCATGTGCACTCACTCATCACTTCGGTACACAATGGCTTCACAGTTTTAAAATCAAGGCTATTGAAACCACAGGGGTCTTACAAATCGTGCACGGGCCATCAGACTTGCCAAGTATTTGCTGAACCTGGTTGGGCTTCAGTTCCAATATAGTACGCATTCTGCACTGATTTCATAACAAGTCTGCTAACCCTACTATTCAATGTAATATAGTAGAGCTGCACTAGAATAATGTCTTGTCATCATTGTGTTGATAAGAATCTAACATGACACGGGTTCCCTTTTTTCCAGCAACAGCCTGTTTGCCTTTGTTTACATGTCTTAATATCCTTATGATTGCTGCTTTTCCTCAGATGTGATGTATACTTAAACCTTTCCTCAAGAATGTAATACCTTTTCAAGACGGGGTTAATCCAAGCGTTTTGTCTGCTAAATCCTTAGGAATGTTAAGTTCTTTATTCTTTAAGCTTTGCCTCTTACACTTCTTAACTTTGATGCTGACACGGGCCATTTTAGCCTTTTTGAGATTGCCAGTTTGTTTTCATTCCGCATTTGGTGCCATGTAAAGATTCCTAATTGTATTCTTCTATGTACTTTGTCATCTGGTAAAATTATGTTTGCATACTTTGTCCCAACTACATTGTTGATATTGATGTTTTACTTTTGTGAGTAATATTGGAATGACATTGATCTTTTTTAAAAATGTGTCATAAAAATATTGTGTTGTAAATAATCACTCAGGGGGATATTCACAAGAACGTGTGATAATTGCCGCAAAATTAGCTTAACACATCGCAGTCTATCGAGGGAAAATAACGCTGTGTTAATGTTGTATTCCCAACACGGTGGTACCATGCGATAGGCTCACGATAACGCATCAAATGTCCGCGATAAAGCCAACGCGCCGCCGCAAAAATGCGAAACACAAATGCAAAAAATGTTGCGATGACACCAATCGCGATACAAAAATCAGCGAAAACCAGCGACAGGCCTGCAATTCAGACACGTCAGGCGGGAAAAATCACCATAAAAGCAGAAATAAAAAACATACAAACAAAAGCCAAACAACAGCGTAGCACAATGGATGTTGCCGGAGCAAATACAAAGGACAACCAGAACCCCACAAGCCCCCCGGAGGACCTGCCTAAGACCTCGGGGTCAGGGAAGGGCAAGGACAAGAAGAGTAGGAAGAAGCGGTTCAGTCCGCAGGAAAACAGGATCCTGATAACGGAGGTGGTAGAACACCATCAACTACTGTTCGTCACCTCCACTGTGCCATTGGCAACTAAAAATGGAATATGGCAGTCCATCGTGGACAAGGTGAATGCAGTTGGAGTGCTGAAGAGGACAATGGAAGAGGTCAAGAGGCGCTGGAATGATGTCAAGCGCAAAACCAAGCAGAAACTAGCCAACAACCGGAAGGCAGCAATGCAGACTGGAGGTGGGAGTCCTGCGCCACAGGAGGAGCTGGACGATATGGAGGAAATGGTGTCCAAAGTCATCAGTGGGGAGACGGTGGCAGAAGTTGGGGAACCGGACACTGCTCAACATGACCGGACAGAACAGCACTAGGGTGAGCAACGACCAGGGACTGGGGGGGACAGAGGGAGGTGGGCACAATGGCACACATGCACAATTAAGTAGAGCATATCTGCAGACAAACCATGCTCCAGATCCCCAACTCCCACCAAGAGACCAAAGTACCCAAGTATGCAACATCTCAGCACTATATGGGCACAGAAGTCAAAGGCACACCCCATGGAAGGGAGAAGGGGCAGCAAAATCAGAGCTGCAGGGGTGACTCACCCAAAATGCAGCACACACACATAACATGTTTTTTACATCAACATTGACAATGATGTGGTACAAACAGCAAGACGTCCACAACGGAACAGAGGACACAACTGGTGCTGCATGTGTGTAGAAACTGGCCAATCACATTTGACATTGCAGGGAAATGTGTGTTGATAATGTATAAGTACAAACACACATCTGTGATGTTGGTAAAATGTCCACTGTCCCGCATAAAATAGGCAGCTCCTCACAAACAGCTACAATGTAAATTGTCATGCAGTCTGTATGTAAACATGTACAATGCAACAACATACATGTGAATACAAGGTAAACTGCATCTACATATACATTGCAGAGGGAAAATCAACACCTCCTGCAGAGTAGCCTGAACCTCTCTTCTCTGATGACGAAGAGGACCACCACACCTTCGACACCGACGCCCTCCAAGAGTTCATTGACAGCCTTCGCACCCCACCTGCAGGGGCAGGGCAGCCCAGCTGCATCAATGAGACCCCACCCCACCCCCTGCACAGACCACACAGCAGGCAGCACCCACCACCACGGCTGCCTCCCAGGACCCCCACGAACAACACATGGCCTTCCAACGCTATGTGTTGGGGTGCCAGGAGAAGCTGGCTGAACAGGTGCAGGTGGGGTTTGACCTCATGGCAGCCAAACTAGATGCCATACGTGGGTGTCTATGTCCCATCAGGGACCACTCACAGTCCCTAATGGACACCCACAGTCCGCTCAATGCTCTCGAACGGACCATGGACAACATCACTGCAGCACTTACTCTGAGACAAGAACAACTGTCTAGTCAGAGTGGCTCCCGCGTTCTCACCCGGGAGTTGGGATACATGCGGAGGTTAATGGAGACCATGGAGCGGACTCAGGCGGAAAGAGCAGCTGCCACGGCTGCACACCAGCGAGAGGTAGATGGGTTCCTCAATGACCTCAAGATCATCCTCATGGCATTGCTGCCACAAGGCCTGGCACTGACGCATGCTGCTGCTACCACTCCATCCACATCTCCGCCCCCTGAAGTGTCAGTGCCACACAGTGTGGCAGACATTCCACCTCCGGCCCCTGAGGTGTCACTGCCACACAGTGCTGAAGAAAGGCCACCACCACCCACACGTGAGGCACATGAAACAGGAGAGGACGAAGATGGGGATGAATCTGTCTTCCTGGTAAGAAGAAAACTGTAGCATTCATCTCCACCATATGGACGGTTTCTGCTTGGTTGTGCCCTCTGCATCATCACCTTCCACTGTCCTCCGATACACTCTGCAACACTTATCTTGGACTTGGATATGGACTGCCATATTCTGGTTGGTCACCAATGACACAGCATTCAGACTGCGGACTGAGCTCATCCCCTTCCGTTGAACTTGTCATTCCCTGAAGGACTCTGGCTGGCCCTCCACGGGCAAACAATGTAAAGTGGGGTTTGCATGGCCCTGTACTGCTCCAGCTACAACACTCCATTGAATGTGCATTAAACATTCATATTCACACAGATGTGTTATGTCTATGATCTTTTGAGTGTGGAAGTATGGATGAATGTAGGGTCAGTAACTCCCCCTTACGTCCATGTTGCTCATGTTGTGGGACTTGGGTCACAGGGTGACACATTGCCGATTGCGGTCCGGGTGGCGCCGACACCACAACAGGGACACACGCATCAGTTACTTCCTTGTCCAGCCCAGGACGGAACCACGCCTAGAGCCCCGGGGTCATACGCCAGGCCAGCCCACTCCGCTTACGCTTACAGGGGGGGACGACAACACTACATGTCCAAGGTCTTCCTTGTAGTGATCTGCTGATCACAGGTCTAGTTGTCAGCATGCCACAGCCACTCCCTCATGGCTGGTTTACACCCACGCCACACCCATCCAGCACACGTGTCACAGGACATGTGACTCTGCCAACAAAAATGTCCGGGCGCACATCCTGAATGCCATTTCTACTCTCTATCTGGGTGTGTCTGTGTGCTTATTATTTATGCATGAGGGCCTAGGGCCCTTCCACAGCACATTCCCCAGGGCCGAAGGTTACATGATGACGTCCGCACCACGATACCCAATCATAGAGGGTCCATGACTTGCGGGTCACAGACTTGGTGGCACCGGACACACTGCAGCCGGCACAGGCACACCGCCACGGAACGGTGACTTTCGGTGCACCTTAAGTGCTGCCTGCGATGATGCCCCATCCTAGCGGTCCGGGCTGCTAAGGATTTGTGTGCCCTGCTGGATCGCAGTGTAGGCCTGAGCCAGCGGGCAGCATGGGCCTACCACCACGGGGCGTTGCCTCGCGGATAACAGAGTTAGTGGCGCCTAAAGGGCTGAGTGGGTGTGCAGCCTGCGATGATGCCCTGTGCACTGATATGTCCTCAGCCATTGTGATATCAAGACCCAGAATCAAGTGTGTGACCTGGTGGCCCGCGGTGTGGGGCTGCATGATGTGAGGGCTGCCAAAGTTGCGGGCCCCGTGTTTGGAGCTTGCACCGGCATGTGGTAGGCCCTCTTGGAGACACGCCGGTGGCGGAAGATGAGCAGTGAGTCCTGGGTGCGCAGGGGCAGGCAGTCACTCCTGGGCCTCATGGGAACAGTCCAGCCTGAACTGCCAAGCCAGGTCTTCCCTGAACCGGAAACAAGCATCCTGGGACCGGTTTCGGGGTAACACCCTTCATAAGCCAGGCTAGCTTGAATCTAGCTGGGTCAGAACTGAGCTGGACTGTCCCCATGAGGCACGGGGTCAAGACTGATTTGCATATAGCTGGGTCTGACCTGAGGTGGCGAAGTGAGCTAAAGAATGATGATGGATTCAACCCAGATCTGTGACTGAGTGTGAGTGTCTGAAATGTTTCAGTGCTCCGTCCATTATCTCCTTGTGTATGGAGTTTTATATAGGCCTGTTCAGCCAAACAGGACATACAGCCTCTAAAGTGTATAAAAAAAACTTTCTGCTTACCCTTCCCCCTTTATGGCCCTTAAATAAAAATGGTCATCATACATAACTATACCATCTTCATATAAACGATAGAAAGATATTTGGTGATCTAATATCGCTAGTTATCTCCTGGCCACTCTTATACAAACTAATATTTATTTACTATACCAATGTTTTTGGTCTCCTGATAAATAATTCAAAGTTAAACTTTTAGATACACCAAACTGTTGGCATTGTAATAGGGTTACTGGAGATTTACTGCATATAATGTATCACTGACCTGTTAGTTTAAAATTTTCGTCTGACGTGTGAAATATTATTACCCAGCTATTTAAATCCAAGTACCTTTATTATTTCCTATATTAATCTTTAAATTTTTCTCTCTTAAAACTATATTATCTCCTGAGGATTGAAAACATTTTGATTTTCATATTTTTACTGTGGTTAAAGCAATTACATCAAATTGGACGGATGCTAAACTACTGTCGGTTACTGCTTGGTTGGAATGGATTATTTTCCTGAGACGTTAACAATTCTTATTAATTCATACTCGTAATGACTATTCTGTTTTTCGACCCAATATGTGGTCTACATTGGACTCATATGTTAAAACATGTAACTCTTTAAGAAATGTATATTATAGTATCTTATTTTATGTCATACTTATTGTAGCTCTTCTTGCTTTCATTCTTTTTGTTTTGGTAATTATTCACATGGCTCAATGTAAGTTGATGGTTCAGTATTTCTCCTGCAATTGTTCACATATTTCATTCTTTAAGGTATGGTATTATTTTTTGGACCGTGTTTACTGTATACTATACTTAAATTTAATAAATACTTCTGAACTCTAAAATGACACCACATAGGAACCTAAGTTAGAATAAGTACATTATGTTTACATCTAAATATTTTAATTATATATTTTTATATATAAATAATAAAAAAATAATTACATATAGATACACACACACATATATATGTATATATCATATATATATACACACACAATTTTTATTGTTAAGTTAAAAATATATAAAACTATTATTAATTTAAAACATTTATTAAAAAATTTAAAAAGCACATTTGCATTCTTTTACCCCATCACTGAACAAAATTTACTACATATTACATTAGACAATTGTTAATAAGGATCAAAGTTTTTTTTAATTCTTGGTATCAATTTTGTATAAATTAAATTATTATATTTAAATTAATTAAACATTTAATACATATTTCATTTGATGATTATATGTGTTGTTCAAGGTTCATAATAATATTTTTAAATAATATGTATTTACATGATACATTAAAAATTGTTAAAACATTTTTCAAGAATAATAGACTTTAACAATTTTCACTATATTTTTTCACAGGAAGAGCTCCACCACGGTGGCAGACCACCTATGTGTGCAAAGTTACCAGTAGTAACTTTACAATCATAAATCCTGTTGTAGGACGCTCCGCCCCCTAGTATATACATGAGTATTGTTACTCATGTATATACTTACTGCTACATTTATGCTACATTTATGTTTTTTTCTATCCGTGATTTCCAAGTATAGATTTACATGTCACCACTCTCTCAAACCAGGGGGCGGAGCGTCCTACAACATGTGTGAATAGTGCCCAAGGATTTTTCAGGTTTAAAATGCACTTACAATCATAAAAAAGAATACCATGCTTATGATTCACAATGCAAATAGCATGACGAGGCTGCATATTAAATTAACGGTCCCATTTTATTTTAGGTGACCTGAGCTGTCATCTCTATTACATAAACCAAAACTGGTAATCCGTCATGTAGAAGTGGATTTTGCTTCATTACGGTTCCACTAGTCCCTGGGCCGACACACCTAGCGCGCCATCTCCTTGACCCCGTTTTCACGATTCTCCAGCCTTTGGAGGTGCAGATCCCCCTTCCTTTGCCTTGGAATGATCATTCCCTCATCTCCCTGTGGATACCTTTAGCTGGCTCCAAGCTACAACCCCATTGTAACCCTTCAATCAAACGTCCTTGGCACAAACTGGACCCTGCCGCCTTTAAAGCTGCCCTAAGCACCCTGGGTCCAGAAAGGCCCGAGAACATAGAAGCAGCCATCAAATCCTTCATGGGGTGGGTCAATATATGCCTGGATATATGCATTTCGGTCAAACTAACTCACCCAAAATGCGTGCAAACCAATGCCTGGTTTGATGAGTCATTAATTTTAGCGAAGAAGAACTGTAAGGTTCTAGAACGGGCATGGAGACGTTCCTACGATCTCATAGCTAAAGCACTTTATAGAAACGTGATTAAAGCATACCTTAAACTGGTCCAAAAGACTAGGGCCGTACATTATGCCAACATGATTAACAAGTAATACCCCATCTAAAACTATTTTCACTCTCCTGAAAGATATGGTAAAATCCCCTTCCGCCCCCGAAAGCACCATATCTTCCAATTCGCAGTGTGAGGTACTGGCCACATTTTTTATCAATAAGATTGAGCGTATTTACAGCAGTTTTTGTCCTGGCACTACCGCTCCCTGCCCTTGGAGGAGTCCGCCCTCTGGCTCTGAGACCTACTCCCTTTCTTTCTTTTCTCCTGTTTCCCCTAGAGACTTGGAAGCTCTGTTTGTCATGGTAAACTCAGGGTCCCCAGATGACTCTCTGAAACCTGACCTTTTTATAAAGTTCCAACAATGTCTCCTACCTGAGTACCTAGAGTTGATCAACTTGTCTATCTTCGGCGGCTATCCCCAAATTGTGGAAACACACCAAAGTTGTTCCTCTGTTGAAAAAACCGACACTGGATGCGTCCAAGCCTGAAAACTTCGACCAATCTCCTTGCTCCTGTTCCTCTCTAAAATCACAGAATCATACGTCAATACCATCTTTCCCAATACTTGGAAGTTAACTCGATACTGGATCCATCCCAAAATGGTTTCCGGCCTCGGCACAGTACCGAGTCCGCGTTGCTTGTGGTCACGGAGCAGCTACGGGCTTCTCTGGACGAGGGCAGATTCTCTGCACTGTTTCTGCTTGATCTTAGCATAGCCTTCCACATGGTCTCCCATAAGATCCTGCACATCTAACCTGGGCTTCTATTGGAATTCTATAACGCATATTAGTAAGCCCATTATCGCCGTTTTAGCGGCAGTTTCCTGCCGCTAAAACTGCGATAATTTTATCGCCGGGCTTGCTAATATGCCCCAACGTGCTTCTAATTTTGGTTGTCCGGCAACTTATGAGTGCACAGTACAGGTTTGTTTGGACTTCAAATAATTGCCTTTGATATGGATGCTCTTGGGTGTCTGTGGCACTAAAGATAGCTTTTGAGAAGAGGTCTCATATAGTAATACTCTTACAATCTCCTTGCCTCTCTCACCTGGGTTTCTTGCATTTCAAGTGTGCCTGGATTTACACATCAAAGCGGACAAGTAATGGCAGCTGACAGTGACTTAGATAGAAGACATGGTGAGTCTGAAAGAACGTGTGACACCAGTCTTGTAAGCAGCCCAGTGGCTAACTGTAGCTACATATAGCTAGATGAGCAATGTTCAGGGCACTTTGCATCATTCACAGAGCCTCCCAAGAAAAAGGACCACTTTACCAACAAATTAGATTCAAGCGCTACATACGAAAACAGGACCCTGCACTCTAGGTTAGCAGCACGGATTGCAATAACACCCGAATATTAGAAACCAAGACAAGACACCGCTTTCTTAGTAAAAGCTAACAAGCACTGGAAACCACTCCCAGACCAGGATCAAAGCATCCAAGAGCATTAACAATACAAAAGAGAGGTAAAATCTTGGATACTTTCGAGAAAACTAGACTATCCCGGCACCCTGACGTAGAACCCGGATCAATAATCCCTCCTTCAAGTACAACCTACAGTTCACAGATATGCACCAGCCCAAACAACACACTCTTCTCATGTTCGCAAACAATATAGCAACTTTCTATGTCCAGGTACGTTCTGATGTGCAAAACTGAATCTAGCCTAGGCATTAAATAGGAATGGGAATTGATACATATCCCTCCTGGCCCTCACTAATACTGTGACCCATTCAAACAAGATACATAATAATTCCTTTATAGTGCTTGGCCTTCTTACACTCACATAAGACAGAGCTGCTACAGTGCCGTTCCACAGCGACAAACCAACCATCATTGCGTGAACATCTAGGAATAGCTAAAGAGATCTGCCACATACCACTGGCTATCGGAGGGCTCTAATTTAGTCCACCACTGCAGGTCCCAACTAACTACATACTGTGACAGCTGATTGACCTATCACAGCACTTCTGTAAGAGATGATTGTGAGGTAGGCCAGATCTCTTGCCCACCTCTACCTCCAACCTATGCCTGCTCAGGACCATGAACATAAACACAAATCTCAAAATGGACAGCCCTGTGTGGTAACTGACTTAGAGTACTGTGGCCATGAGAAATACTATAAAAAGACCTGTAGAATTGTTCATAGGTGCCAACTTTCCAAAAGCGACCAAATAGAAATCAAATCTGGAATGGGTGAGCACTTACTGAACCCACGCCGCCCTCTATTAATGTACTGCGCATGTGCGGCTGTAGCTTGCACTAGTTAAAAGACATTAAAGAGCCCGTCTACTCCAGGAGGCCAGAATATGCGCTCTAGTTGACGACAAACGAAATGTAACCGGAGGCGATTGGAACTGCGCCAAGAGGTACTTATATATGTAACTAATTACCCACGATTTTCAGCTGGGACGCCGACATGAAACACCCCACAAATCAAAACTCGACATTGAAGCTCACGTTTTAGGGAACTATTTACATTTTAACATTCCATAGAGGAGGTTATGTTAATTAACCCCGGTGGGCATTTTTTTCTGAATACCGCTTTTGCTTGCTGAGGAAAGCACGCGGCTTCTTACCGCTGGCTGGCACAGAGCACCGCTGTCATGTATTCCAACCCAAACTCAGCATGTCATAATCTGCTTACTGTATCTATGAATGGCACGTTACAGGAAGGCTTCGCTCGGTTCTAAACCGCAAGCAGAGACCCTCCTTCACCTTTTTTATAGTACCCCGTTCCTACTTCTCCAACTCCTGGTTCTTTGCACTGATTCCTCAGCCTTGACTGACAGCTCGCGCATCTCATGCCAACTGTGGGAAAACTGACGTAGGGCCTCGTGAATCTGCAATTGACATGAGAGCCGGCACAGCATCGGAAGCCAGAAGTGAAATCCAGTTACTTATGATTTTTTTTCTCGTTATTTTTATTCATGTAGGCTATGCTGGCACGAACCACGACCACAGGAGCGTCAGAGCGCTGCACGTATAATTAGAAAAACCACACAAAGGTGGGTTGTGGACAATCTATTAATAAGAAAATAAGTAGAGAACATATGTTGATTATATTTAGGGGAAGGTTGTGAAGAAACATTACACAGTGGGCAAAATGGAGGTGCAGAAAAACTCAGTAAAATATACATTATGATATAAACTAATGCCACAATCTAAATAGAAGTTTGTTGAGGGAAAAAGTATGTGGAGAGGGAAGCAAGGTGGGATCATAGGAAAATGGGGGAGAGGAAGTGTCCACATTATACTAGGCCTGGGCCAAAATTCCGTTCCGTTCGCGGAAATTGCGATAATTTGGCATTTTCGCGTTCCGCGGAAAGCGCGAAAATGTCAAAATTTCCGCATTCCGCAGCTTAGCGATAATTTGTTTCTTGCTCGCGCTGTAAAATAATACATTCTCGCGTGCCCGCGATCACCTTACCTGAATCCCCGCGTTCGCCGACAAGTTTTCCCGATTCGGTCGCGTTCTCCACGAGATGTTGGATTGTTGGTAGCCATTTGCGCTGTCTCGCGACAGTTCGCACCCGCAGTAACGTCATGCGTCGCGCGATCACGTCTTTCTTCTCGCGATCATGCACCGCGAGACGAGTGAAAACAAGATGGCCGCGCCCGCGAGCAACCGCATGGGTAAGTTGGCGAGCCGCGACCACGCAGAAAATACCGTGAGCGGGCGGGAAAAAAACTTCCGCATCTTCGCGATATTTCCGCGTGTTTGCGGAGATTTTTAAAATTTTTGCGATAATTTGCGAAAGTGAATTTCGCTAATTCCGCCCACCCCTACATTATACACAGTGTCAGGGGAATCATTAGGCGGAAATGGAATTTGTGTTCAGATCAGGATTACAAATAATGTGTGTTTAGCACACTCCCAATTGTTTTCTTATGCAAATTTTGCCAGGAAAGATCTAGGAAAATTTACATGGGAAAAGAGGTTGAAAAGAGGCAAAACATACTGCTAACTCCCATACTGATTGAAAGGCTTCATTCCGACCCTCTACCAACACAAAAGAAGCTAATAATTCTTACCTAGTGAAATATTGCACCCTGCGGTATCAGTATTTCTCTGGGTGAGAAACCACCCAAGTGCAGGGGCACTTGTAATGAAGCCCTTAGTAGTTGCTTCAGGTCCTTGAGTGAGAACAGTCAGGTGAAGGACAGAGGGACGAGAGTTCCAAATTCCAGGGATACGGCGGATACGGAATGGGTCAGGACTCATTTTCGCTTACAGCCTGGGGTTATTGCCAACCCCCAGGAAATGAACAACTTCTAACTGAAGTATAGGTGGAGTTGGTGTGAAGACGTTTGTGCACCAGCTAGGCAGTTATAAATACACATTAGGGCAGGCTTTAGTGCAGTGCGACTGGTGCAGCTGCATTTGGAGCTGAGCTTGTGGGGGTGGGGGATGTGTGTTTAGAAATAACGTATAGATTTAAAAGTTCCTACTGTAGAGTTTCTTGAGTGACCAGCAGTTTTCAGGCAACAATAAAACCTCAAGATGAGTCGAATGATGATTACAGTTCCTGCTAGAGAGAGATCAGCGTTTTGTCTAGTGGAAGTTTTGGCTCACCATAAGGTAGCACAGAGGGTTAATATACCTGCTGCAAAGAAGTGTACCATGCACATTCTAGGAATGTATTTTATATGGATGGTTCAGTTGGTTATTGCTTTTGTCACAGATATCTTTTGTTACTTGCGGTACAATCCTAATATATCACAGTGAGCTATGAACTGTCATCAAAAAAGCTGCCTGCAAACTGCAAGGTATAGGTTAGAACGTTATGTTTGTTTCCCCAGTCTTTCATTATCCTAACGTTGCTAAAAAAGGGTTTGTTTGGATAAAAATATATTCTTATTAATAAAGGCAACCCCAACCATTGCGATACATTTTAAATCCTAAATTTGTACTTCACCAGACCAAACACTCTTAAAATATGCTGCTTGCTATTATGGATGACACGTGATTTCTACACCTTGTAATCCTCATTGTGTTATGTAACATTTCTTATAGACTCGTTCACACGCGTTATTCATTGTCTCTGTGTAATGAGAGTGTGTTGTAAAGAACTCTAACACCCTATACTGGTATGACTAGCGCTATAGAACAAATGAAATGCATGTCAAAGAGGGGCACTTTTGGAAGGTGGAAGTGAGGAAATCCGTGGAGCAGTAGGTCATGGGGTGTAATGTGTTTCCTGCAAGGCCCATTGTAGACTACCTATGTTAGCCTAACTGTGCGCATCGTAGGCCTGGTTTTCTTTTGCACATGTTAATATATAAACATGCTTGCTTTTGTGCCACATTATACTTTCACAAGGAACCTGCATATGTTTTGGTGTTCCGTTCTCTTCCTGGGATTTAGTCTGAACACCACTGACAAGGTCAAGCAACAATGATGCTTTTTTATCATTCTTTCTGGCCAGGCACTATCATCGACACATAACACAAGAATGCAGCTGCTGTTTATGTGCACACATGTCCTATCATATAGATGAGCACATTAGCCGAAAAGACACACATAGAGTGAGAGTTCTGAGACAAGTGCGCTACGCTTGCTGAGATGTAAAGCGTCCATCTGTGTATGCTAAGGTATGGGGTCTGCAAGTAATCCCAGAGATCTTTAATATATAATCATCCAGCTTTAGTAGTGGGGGGAGGGGGGTTAGGTTACTCTGCCCTATAAAACGACAGGGCGTTTCATGATATATGGATTATTAACCATGCTAACAGTATTTTTAGCATGCATTTGTTTACTAATTGTGCCACGTATACTGCATTTCGGAGTACAATAGTTTAAAAAAAATAATCTAAACTTCCTTTGTGTCCCCTGGTTATCTTTTTGGGGACTAGTATGAGTAAGAGAGCGAAAGGGTGTGTCTTGTTCCGCGATCCCTGAGAAAGTTTAGAGTGTTGTGTTCTGGGGTTTCAATTCACTTGTTTCTCTGGTAAGGTTAGGTGAGGCACTATAGCTTGTCAGACTTGGACTCATGGATACTGAGGTGGTATGGTGACTCAGTCCCTTCATACTGATGTTCTATGAATAGTTCTGTTCCAGAGCAGAATCTCTGCAGCGGGAGTGGGGCACCCAAAAAGATTGAGGCACTGAGCGCCACCAGCACTAAAGCTGGCCCTGATACACATCTTGCCTCAACACAAAGCCATTAAAGGGAAAAAAAAGGACAGGGGGATATGACTTAACTGTCTGAGCTGCTGACTTTGGAACTGGGGAACTAGGTTCGAATACAGATCCTGTGATTCTGAGTAAATCACTTAATCTTCCGGGGCCTATTTCTTTTTTTTTTATCTGACCTTGTGCAATGTAATCTGGTGCTCATGTGAAGCTCTGTGACGTCTTTAGGCCACGTATGCACTAAATAGAACGTCAATTAAAAATAAGGTGTGATGCTGTCAAAAGGACAAGTATAATGCACTGAGATCATCCGTACATGTGGGACTGTAAATTCCAGCCGTTTGCCCAGTGTTCAGAATTATACGTAGTGGAGAGTTTATCACACAAAATAATATGATAAAGTCCATAGTTCCCAATAATGTTCTACAGGCTAAACCTGCCTGAATTTAACAGTGGTGAAAAGCCTGGCAACACGAGAATTTTTGGCACTAAGCATCAACATCGGCATGCTATACACCATTCTCAAGTCGAAACTGTAATAGGTACTATTTATTGTACAGGATAAATGCAAAAGCCAGCAATGTAAGATTTTATTGGATACAATATAGAGTACCCTTCTCCTGGGATCTCATAAGATTGCTCAGTGGGGGACGGGGGGGCCTTGAGGTGGGCTAGTCAGACTGTGGGTGTACCAGTGAGGGACAGTTGCATGCCCTGCGGATTTAAAAAAAAAAAACGAAAAAAACAGTACATTTGCTACAATAGAATTAATTCTACTCCAGAAATAGAAACCAGCCATAGATTTTCAGGGCTACTCACATGTTTAGCATTTAAGGATTTGGAATTTCTTCCTGATGTAAATTTCCACATGTATAAGTGTTTTTGCACGCTGTTCATTTTTATTTTATTTTTAACCTTCAAGAAATAATTTCCTAAAAAACACCATTAAATATAGGGGTGTTCACACCCACTTTGGAAACACACTTTTGCCTACCCGTGATGGGAGTGAATTTGCAATAATTTCACGGTTTGGGTAGCTGCACCTGACATGTTTTAGGGTATTTATCTACTATTGTAGATATGCTCGTCTAGGAACACAACAGGCCTGTCCCTAACTCTTTATTTTCAGCATACTGGTGAAATTCCTGCATTCATGGATCCGATTTCTTAGGATACAGTTCAACTAATTCTGATTCTATAGCTATTTTTGTGCCCATAAATTGAATTTAGGCGTGCAAAAAGATGTGTGAATATGACCCACACTGCTGAACACCCCCTTTAAGTTTCTAAACACTTCAAATTTAAGAAAAGGAGGAACAGAGAGTCAAAGCCTTTCTCCAAGCATCATACTATTTGGTCACAAAGGGAATCCAAATTAAATTCAGCTATCTATAATGGTCGCGTGCATGGCTGATTTTAGGCAAGGGTGAGATGGACCCAGGCTGCCTTGTATTATATGGGCATGCTGAGCTTATCTACCAAATTGCTTTTAATATATTGTTTGAATTCCAGGCCACCGGCACCTATGCATTATATCCTGGCCACTCTATACATCTTTTTGCTCACTTCCATTAGCTTCTTTTTTTTCCATCTTTCCCTTTTTCCTCAACCTCTCCCTTTCCAACTCTCATCTCCAATTTGGCTGAGAGAGTGTGTATGCCCAGGACCATTGTGTTACGTTTACCAGAGAAGGCAACCCATGCAGAACATATGAAGGGATTTTTTAGGCCCTCATAATTGTATGAGAAGTGTACGAAATGGTCTTATTAATTGAGGTAGATCCGAGTCCGCAACAAGGAATAAGACCACAAATGTGTCAGTATAAAACACAAGTATCTGTAATTTAAACCTGGTATCAACCCCCCAGTAGTTGTGCCAGAGAGAAGACTGGCCTTACTTAAGAAAGTTTGTAAAGTATTAGCAGTAAAAAAAAACTGAGGAAAAGTCAAAACACAACACAATTAACAACTAAATAAACAACCAACTTCTAAAGATAAAGAAAATGTGATGAGCAAAATTACATAAAAGTGACAGAAAATCTAATAAGGGGAACAATAGATTTGATTTTTTAAAGATTTAAGGCAAAAAGAAAAAAGAAAAAATAGAGCACCAATGAGTACTCACTGTTCGTAGCTGACTAGAATGAAAGTGCAATTTCAGGCCTACATGATGATGCACAGGTCGGATACACCTAACGAGTTGTCCCAGTAAAAGATTTTGCCTTCTGACTTAAACTCTGAAATGGAAGTTGAAATCCTCCAGTGGGGCAAGGTTGCAGGCTGTGTCTGCCATAGTCCTCTCAAAGCCGGACAGCTGTTGGACGAGGTCCTGTTGAAGTCATTGGTTTGGGGAGCAAAGCCAGAATGGGAGAAATTCGAATGTCATGTCCGGCCGTGGTCCTTGCCTCAGGTGCATATCTTTTGCACCTTTGTCTGGTCAGGATTTCTACTTTGAGATTTAGGGCCTGATTTGAGTTGGCAAAGAAGTTGCTCTATCACAAATGATTCCATCTCTCTTACTACAAGGGCCATAGGTCATAATGCACTCATAATAAGTTGGACGTGATATCTGTTACGTTTGTGATGGAGAGCTTGTCCTCCAAACTCTAACTCCGGTGCTTAGTCTTTTTTATACAGCTAAAAGCCTCCAGTGTGGCAATCCTAAAGCTGTGTCCCTTTGAAATCAGACAACTTTGCCACATGGTGAAACTTGAAAGTCCAAACTATTCTAAATACCAACTTCTTCTGTTTCTGGAGCAGCTCTTCTTGATTATTTCTAAGGCTCCCTAGCACCTCAGAGACAGCACATATGGGCCAGGAATCAGCCCAGCATAGGCTAACAGCAAGGTCCAGTTGCAACTAATCACCTGGGCACTTTAGGAAAAAAAGCCTCTTGAGGCTTGTTGTGATCCTGTAAACAAAGAGGAGATCAGCCCACTGACCACTGGAGACCCCTTTTCAGTGTTGAATACAAGTGGGAGCAGATCAAATTCTTTGGTCCACGTGTGCTGTGAAGAGCTGTGAGTGAGGTGCCACTTTATTGGATTTATTAGGCAGTGGTTAAGGGCAACTCTTGGTTACTCTGTAACCAAATGAGTAAAAAGTTCCCAAAGGAAAACCTTCCTGCTTTCGCAGCACATCTGGTTTGCCCTACTCAAACTATTCCACAGTGCACTATTCTAAGTAAAATACAAGATGGCAAAGTATTTCACCCTTGTAGGGTGCTGGGGTGCCATTGCGGGTCTCTGTGTTTTACCAAATATGCTTGCAGATTTAAAAGCTGCAAGAGACAGGCAACACAGTTAGCCCTCAAGCCATGTTTCCTTTGGCAGTCCTGTGGATGGTACAACATGCTGTCATCCACATGTGGCTTTTGAATTTCCACACCACTGGTGTATTTCCTGCACCACATACTACAGTCTTAATGGGAAGCTAAGAATGTCAATTAGAAGTTTGCAAATGTGACCATATTTTAGGGGTCAGAGCACAAAAACTGGGGCCTGGACAGTGTGAGAGTTCAAAAGCCAGCAATACCAGTCAGCACAAACTGGACTGATCATCCAAAAAGGGGTACTTTCTCACAAGATGCAGATGGGAAGGAGGAGGTATTTCATTCTGAGGATTTATAAATATTTAGGAAGGAATATGGTACACAAGATGGTCTAGAATTTTGAAGCAAGGAGTCATACATCATAGATACAGGTTCTGATTCTTACATATTTTCACATCTAAGTTAAAAACATATTCGATGCAAAGACAATATCCCATTCATGATTCAGAGAATTGGGAAAGGTAGAATTTTATGCTCATAAATTGGATTTGCTTACACTGAAATTCTAGCAGCACGGTTAAATCACTTGTCCTAGATGACATAAATCTCTATTAGGTAGTCAAAATAAATGCCCATTGCTTTTATCTTCGTTTCTACCCGAAAAAAGGCTCATTAAAATATGTGATAGTCCCACATATAGAAAGACACCACTCGGGACCTCATCATTATGAAAGCAGGGATCACACTGTTAATATTGAGAAAGTCGATGTTACTATGAATAATGATACATTCATGTATAAAAAAGTAATCTTTGTTGATGAATTCACCCATTATGAACTCCACGTCAACCCGACTCAGAAATATATAGTCAGGCAGGCCTGAGGTCGCTGATTGACTGGTCAGAGGTGGGGTGGCACATAGCCGGCAGACAAACGTGCGAACAGGAAACCCCAGATGAATCCCACAGATAGGCGCAGTGACACCACAATGGTCCAAGAAGAATGGCCCCATAAAGCACACATAGCCGGAGGAGTATGCACATTCCCAAAACATCATAAAGTCAGATGCCACTGGAAGTTAGGAACACATAGTCAATCAGGACACAGCACACACAGTACATGCAGTGATCACGTGCTCCCCACGCCTGACACCTAGACACGTTACCTACTTGCCACATTGTGTTCATGCACGGTCAAGGCCCACCTGGACTCCTCATTGAATACATTAATTTATGGCTCCAAAGGCAGCGGTTTGCATTCCGTACCAAAAAAGGTTCGCCAGAACAATTTTATGGCATTCAATGAATTGAATAAAAACCTATGACAGATCGATTGTAAGTTTAGACAGTCCTCGGACCCGATGCATGTAACTGCTCTCCTGGCTGTACTGTTTAATTAAACAAACTGTTCATGTTTTGCCAAGCACCACTTATTTCCTTTTTTTTTCCAAGGTATTTAATGTTCATGCAACAACAACACCTCCTGAAGCTTAGAGTTCTGCAAGCTATCCCTGTTCTAACAGCCCTATCCTGATTTGAACATGGATTACTTCACTCAGGGTGTTAAACTGTAACACTTCAATTGTGGAGCCCACCACATCTTTTAGCTGTTTCTTGGCCAAAAGTTGCATCCTCCAAATATACATCAACACAATAGCAAATGGTCCACAATTTCAACTTCCAGGGAATCAAACCTATAATCTTTGACACAGATTCAAGCTTGTTACCCAATCCTTCATTTTGTTCATACTGGATCATCAAAGGTCCCTAACCACAGGAATCCCCAAAATATATCCAGTTGCCCTCAAAGCATGGCTTTACAAAGCTGCCAGACTAGGTAAGAGAATACAAAAATTCAACTACATTGCCCCATTTCTAGAGTCATTGAAATGGCTACCAATAGATGAGAGCAGCTTTAAACTAGATTGCATCACACATACAGCTTTTTTTAAGAACCTCCCACTAAATTTCCCAGAAATGATCTTGGGACATGCATTAATACTTCTAAGTAAGGGAAACTACTAATTGTAACTCCAGGATTAAAGCAGGAAAGAACTATCAAATAATCCTTTTCTTTAAGAGCACCTAAGTTACGGAACTGCATCCCAACAGACATTAGGTTAGTTGTATCCTACATACGTTTAAAAGTGCTAAGAAACCTTCTCTTTCAGCATCATTTCCAAGAACAAAAGACCTCTTTCTCTATGATGTAATGTCAGAAATAGGCAGTCTATTTCATCCTGAGCATTTTAGTCATTCATCGTAACTGTCTCATATCATCATTTTATACACTTATTTTTTTAGATTATTACATTTTTTATTACATGTATTACTTTTTCCTATGTTTGCTCCAAGTTGTCCCTGTACATTGTCCTCTGCCACCCATTGGGAATCGTCCGTGCTTTAGAAACCTGCAATTTAATGAATGAACTGGTGTCACAGACTATGAGATAGTCTGCACTCTCACAAGGACACCATTTTAAAAAACCGTGAGATTATAAGGGTCTTTTTGACAAAAAGCACAATATACGTTAATCCATTTTATTTGCCCAACCCTGTTAATCACTGAATCAATAACCTAAGGATCGGGCATTTGAATACATATGTATTTTATTTGATAAACAGTCACTGCTAAACTAGGCGACTGTGTCAGTCCTCTGTGACAGTTTAAGCATTCTTTCATACAAAGGCCCTATCCGGTGTCTTTAGACCTTCTACTTGCAGCCAAGTCTCAATGAGGATTTCTCCACGCTTCTTTTTTTCCCATCCTAGATAATCCCTGTTTCCACACTGAAGCTTTTCAGGATTAGTAACACAAAGGGGATTATCGTCAACATGATATCACTTTACCATGGCGGCTACATGCAACGTGTAGCCCGAGTAAAAGGAAAGTACTGTGTGACTAGTTTAAGCCCATGTCTGTCTGTTTCACTTCCTGTTGAGCAGTCTAGGACACCCTATGATGAGCCATCAGGCCCTGTACCGTATAGCGGGGTACCTCCTTTAATCCTATATCCACGGAAGTGATGTGCGAGGACGGATTTTCCCACATGCGTGTCTCCCGAGGGGGTACAGAAGCAATTGTGCGCTTTTATAGACACTACGTCTAAAGTTTTAGCCGAGTGACATCAGCATCAGTTGGAGGAATCTATTGGAGTGTATCTTTCTTAGAACTGCTTACGCTACTTTTTTGGGAGAGATTCATATAGGCGAACTCGACATGAAGGTATCAAAGCGCTTTACATGAGCACCAGCTGCGTTACAGACGGACACATTCATTTTTGGTGGGCAAGGGGAAATTATGTGATTTGCCCAGAATCACAGGATGTTGAGCGTCCCTGCCGAGACTAGAACCCGGTTCCCCAGCTTCGAGGTCGACCGCTCTTATTAAGTGCAAGGGCATTGATCCACTTTAGATGAATGGCTTCTGCCATCTTGCAGTGGTGGCTAGCCGGCGCCTATTAGTTCAAATGCAGGAAGTCATGCTTCCAGGATCCTCGGCGTCACACATGGATGCAGACATGCAGGGCAGGTATGGTAGGAACTTGTTGATGCTCTTTATATGCTTCGGGATCTCTCAGTCCCTTGCCTAGCATGCCCCATTTCACCACTTGGCATATTCCAGCCAGGCTGTACTTGTACTGAAAAGCAATACTGTGGTGCTGCTGCACTGCTTTCAGTATGTGTTCTGTGAGAAAGGGAAGCTTGCACTGCTGCTTGCTCAACTGTACCTTTTTGGTGAACGTCCCCATGAACCTTGTCTTCAAAACCTGCACAATGTTAGCTGAACTCTCTCTTGCATCGACCCCCTTGGACACTACATTGCTTCCCCAGACCCTGTGCTGGTGTCCAGATTCATTAAACAAACAGGAAGTGTCCTGAACATCAGTGGTTCCTCCATAGGTGCGGAGGGGCATCGGTCTCCCCCCACCCCCGTACTGCTGCAGAAAGCATGAAAAGTAAAACGGTAATCAAATGATTTGATTACCATTTTATTTTTTACTCTCTGCCAAACGGAGTGTGAGTGAGGGGCGCGGCTAGTGCGTCATTGGTGCTGATTGATAGCAGTAGCGGCTCCTGGAGGGAGCGCTACGGGGCAGGTGAGGGGCAGGGTGGGGGGGTAGTAAACTCCGGCTCATGGCCGACCGGAGTAATGTAAATACATAAATAAATAAAACAAATATCATTGCGCGAGCTGAAACGCCAAATGGGATGCAGCGCACGCAATGAAATTCGTTTTATTTACTTATTTATTTACATTACTCCGGTCGGCCGTGAGCCGGAGTTTACTACCCTCACCCTGCCCCTCCCCCGCCCCCGCCCCGCCCCACTGCCCCGCAGCACTTCCTCCAGGAGCCGCTATGGTAGCAATGAGGATTAGCCACTGCAGTTTGAAGTGTGCATGTCAGTTTGGCCGGACATCTTGCTACGGCCAGCCCGACATGCACATTTCAATCCTCCAACCCAGCTGTCTGAGACAGCTGGGTTGAAGAGTAGGCACAGTCCTACAGTGCCTTTTGGAGAGCTGGCCCAGCCTGCTCCAGCCACTACAGATGCTTTACTCATGGTGCTTAACATTGTTAATAGCATGAGAGCAGTGTCTACATTGGATTTGGTAGCTGCCTGTGGGTCCTTGCGCTAGGAGATGCTGCAGCCAGGAACTGGAGAACAAATAGGACATGATGCAGGCTATGGTAAGTGAAACTTTTATTTGTGAAATGTTTATTTTTATGAATAGTCATATTGCGCCCCACCATTTTTCGATGTCACCGACGGCCATTGCACCTGAAGCAGATATTTACAATTCCAGTGATAATTCTGGACATCTCGGGGGACCACCCAACTGTATTGTTCTTCTCTGATTTAAGAGATGTATCTTCCAAACAGAAGAAGCTCATTAGTCCACAGACCAATTTATGTGGTTGTAGTGGAAAACTTGCCAATGCTTTTTCTGTTTGGAAGATACTTCTCTCGGTTCACGTAGGTGTCCAGGATTTCCCCTGGAATTGAGAAAAAGAATGTTTGGTGTCCTGACTCTGACAATGGGGAAGTGTGTTTTTTATTTGACTCATGTGATTGCTACACTATATGATTAATTAACATTCAAGTTAATGTATTAAGAATTATGCCTAGCCGCAATCTTTTTTGTATTTCTTTACTATGTTCTGAGAATTATTAGTTAGGGAACGAATATATGGTTACCATATGCCTAAAATAAGCAACTGAGTTGTAAATATCTCCTACTGAAGGCCCCTTGCTTGTTTAATGTTTATACCCAGTCTCTTGTGGGAATATTGGGTTGCTGTATTGTTTTGTGTTCCTCAGACGCAGTCATACTTTCCATGTACCATGAACTACTCTTCCTGCCAGGCTCTACACTACTCACTCCCAAGTTGGGATCTGTACGGGCCCTTAAACCTTGTAACCTCATGCTACTCCATTACGCGGACCCTCCGCGTCTTTCACATTGGAACATTTTCTCATTCCCAGTGTTTTATAGAGGCAGGTACTACCAGGTACTGAGTACTTGCATTTCTTTAATTTGGAAGGCAGAGTACCTGCAATCCTCAGAAGCCAACAGGTACCCTAAATAGTGAGTACCTGCACCTCTATATTTCCATATAAAGCATTGCGTATTCCTCAATGGTACTCTGCCACTGCTTTGGATTTTCAGGTGCTTCTCCTGATCCTGCACCCTGTGCTGCACTTCCCCAACTCCGAACCTATGCTTCTTCCGTCTGCATCATATGCAGCTCCAACCTAGGTCCTGCGTGGCTCCTACAGTCTCTGTGCTGCTTCCTCTGAATGTTATGCTGGAGCCTCTTCTGCTAACCCCATATTCTATTGAACCCTGTTCTGCCGCTACTATTATGGATCCTATGTTGCCTTCTACCTCTTTGGACACTGCATCTCCCCCTTGGTCCCTGTAACCTAAACTCTGTGATGCTCCATGCGTTCTTTGTCCCAGGGCTGCTTTTGGATCTTGCCCTGCTCCCACATGGCCCTCTGCCTTGCTCACTCTGGACCCACAACTGCAAACCTATGCAGGCCCCATTGGGGCACTGCACTGCTTCCTTCCCCTGGAACTCACCTGGTTCTCACTCATCCTTTTCCAAGATTGAGCCTCTTGTTTTTTTGTGTGTATTAAAACGTTACTCACTTTCACTAGCATACAACACAAGTACAGAATGGGCAGTAGCTATGCAAGCGTCAATATATGTGGGAAACAAGTATTCTCTAAGGCTTTATATATGCAACCTCTTCAGTGTATTACTAAAGCTTGCAAAAGTCTTTTAAATACACTCGATCACCTTCTGGAATCCGATCACCATGCAGACCACTACAGCCCTCATGTCCTCCATCCACTCCGGATCACCCCCAGACCCCTGCCCACACCATTTCTTCAAACTCGGAACCCTGGAAATCAGTGCGGAACTCACCAACATCCTCCACACTTCCATCAACACAGCCACATTCCCCGACGAATGGAAACACACAGAGGTCAGATTGCTCCTGAAGAAACCCTTTGCTGACCCCAGCGAACTCAAGAATTAAAACCCCTTCTCGCTGCTTCCGTACCCCACCAAAATCCTTGAGAAGGCCATCAACCACCAGCTCACCAAACACCTAGAAGAAAACAACCTTCTTGACGCATCACAATCTGGCTTCTGTGCAAGCCACAGCATCTAGACAGCCCTGATCGCTGCCACCGATGACATCAGATCCCTCCTCGACCGCAGTGGAAACAGCAGCCCTGATCCTCCTCGACCTCTCAGCAGCATTCAAAACTGTATAACATTATACCCTCATCAAAAGACTATACCCTCATCAACAGACTCAACCACATCGGCATCCAGGGAAAGGCCCTCCAATGGATCGCACCCTTCCTCATGGGGAGAACTCAGAAAATCTGCCTACCACCCTTCACCTCTGAACCCAAGGCCATCGTCTGTGGCATCCCCAGGGATTGTCCCTCTGCCCCAACCTATTCAACACATACATGAAACCCCTCACAGACATCATCAGAACCCACAGACTCAACATCATATCCTACACAAATCATCCTGTCGCTCATCGAAGACCCCTCCACCACCAGAACGAACTTCCGCAAAGTCATGACCAGTGTCACCAACTGGATGTGGACCAACTGCTTGAAGCTCAACTTGTTCAAAACGGAAGTGCTAATCGTCGGGAAGAACACCCTCCTGTAGGACAACAACTGGTAGTCCTCTGAGCTTGGATCCACCCCATCCCCACACCCACAGACCACACCTGGAACCTCAGCATAATCCTCGACATCAAAATCACCATTAAACACAAAATCAACGTAGTCGCCTCCTCCTGCTTCCACACCCTCCGCATGCACCAAACCAAAAAATCTTCAAATGGATTCCCGTCAGCACCAGGAAACTGTCACCCAGGTCCTTGTCATCAGCCGGCTCGACTACGTGAACGCTATCTACTCCAGCAAGAGACTCCAGACCATACAGATTGCAGCAGCCAGACTCTTTTCCAACCTTCCCAAATGCACCCACATCAGCCCCACCTCAAAAACCTCCACTGGCTTTCAGTCCAGAAGAGATGCCAGTTCAAGCTGCTGACACAGGCCTAAAAAGCCATACACGACCAGGGACCAGCATACTTCAACCACCGTGTGAACTTCCATAAAACCCCGCCAGACACCTGCGTTCCACCTCTCTGACCTCGCTCGCGCCCCCCGCATCCACTGCAGCCACAGCAGAGGTCGTTACTTTTCCTACCTTGCTGGGAAGGCCTAGAATGACCTGTCCCCCCACCTACGAATATCACCCTCCCCGATGGAATTCAGGAGAGAACTCAAGACCTGTTTTTTTGACTGAGACCAACGATACTTCAGAGTGAGGAGCAGAGCTTTACAAATCTGATTGATTGTTTGATTAATAGACTGATATACAAATGCCTAAACAACCGACCAGTCGCGGCCGGCATGACTCACGGGCCGCGGGAGGGGCACAGTGGCGCGAGCTGTTGCACAATACAAAATATTAATAATAAAATATACACTTACCATAACTTACCGCCTGGTCCCGTGTCTCAGCTCCTGCTCACCTGGTGGTACTCGAGGAACAGGAAGCCAGGAAGAACAGCCAGGTTTCCCTAACCAATCACAACTCTGGAATGCAGCGTGCATGACTGGTTTGGGCAGCCTGAGAGGTCAGTCATTGTGCACTTAGGAGTGGGCAAACCACTCCTCCCCTGCCCTGCTCCGAGAGCAGAGGAGCACCTCCGACCCACCCGCAAAGCAAACATAAAATGATAATAACGCAAAGTTATTATCATTTTATATTTAGTTTATTTCACTGCTCAAAAGCAGTTGGGGGATGCTCCTCCGCCGTAGCAGACGAGCCGCCACTGCAAACGACGTTTAAGCTGGGCAATGAATGTTTGTGGCGAAGACATTCTGAATCCAATATATGGGAGAATGTTCCTGCAGAGCATCCATGATAGATTCTGGAGTGTGTGAGCAATGCTACACGTTTAATATTTGCCCTATACATACGTAAAAACAATTCTAAATGATAAGAATGCAGTGATTATTCTGAAAACCTAACAGTACTGGGGTCCCTTGGACTAGATTGGCTAAGCCATCAGTTTTTCTTAATCTGTCACCTGATTGCTTTAGTTTTAAACTCTTACCAATGGTATTAGTGCATGTTACCATAAACAGTGTGTTCATTCTTCTTGACAACTCCACCCTACACATTTGTGGATGGTAACATGTCCACTCTCTGACTGTTTAATTGTAAATCTGAGACAGAACTGAAAGAACTTGGAAAGCATTTTTATGCTCTCTATCAGGGTCTTCCCAAATGTCAAAGAAACATCTGATTCCATCGCCAGCCAAATAAACAGTTTGCAGCTGGTTCACAAACTCTTTTTTGCTAAAGCTGCTCCTGCCACCATGGCGGGGAACAATTTCAAAGAAAACTAAACAGTTCTGGGTGGTCCACCATGCTACGGTGGCAAGGCAGGTATCTAAACATTGTTTTGTTTTCCAAAGACAAAATCACAAAGGCTTTTGCTTTTGAAAACAAAATGCAATGCCCAAGATGCACTGAATGCACTCTCAGAACATAAGTAACATTTTATTTAGGTTTTTATTTGCTACCCAGGGCTCAGTGCTTAATTTGTAAAAGAATAAGTGTTGGGACCCAAGGTTTTGCTCAGAAGCCTGTGGCTGATGCTACTGAAAGTAGGTATGCCTCATACCAAGCCTGAGTAGTCTCAATTGCACCTCATGCCCTTTTAATCCACCACCAGACACTCCCTGCTACTTGATCTCACTCTTGCAGGTTAATGCGCTGCCCTTTAGGGGTGGCTTTTCTGTCTTTCTCGTCCTCCTTCATCCCCCTCCCCTCATGATGTTTTTACCTCCCTTGTTGTCGGTAGTCTGATGATAAAAAATAAGTGCTGTCCCCAAACATGAGTGCCGATGGCAGTAGTGGCTGGTATCGGTGAAAGTGATGGGGCAGCGGGGGGGGGGGGGACACAAAAAAACAAAAAGAACATACCTGCTGCTCACCGATCACCGCTTTTCTGCTGACTGCTGTGCACAGGCTGAGGCTCCCAGACTCCTCTACGGCCAATCCCAGTGTTTCTGTAATGCAGGTACCAGCATGAGAGAAGCGCTTGATTGGCCTGAGCTGTCTTGTTTTCTGCTCCAACTGGGACTGGGAGCCTGCACCTGCTGTTCTCTCCACCCAGCAACGCAGCTTGGGTTGGGGAGATGTCAGTGCGCATGTCGGTTTGACCGTCCTGAGACTGCTTGCCAAACCGACGTGCGCATGACAGCAGTGCCCACCACTCCGCTCCATGACCACCATCTATTAGCCTGGGAAAGAAAAATAAAATGATCATAACACCGTTTTATCATTTAATTTTTCAATTCTTGCCGCTGCTGGCAAGGGGGCGACTCTCCTCCGCCATACAGGACGAGCTGCTGCTGGCCTTTGGGCCTCACATGCAACCACTGCCTCTATGAAGCACTGCTAAGACTGCCATGCTATGCAGAAAATGAGTGCTCCGTATGGCAGTCACAAACAGGAAAATACATGCAAACGTGACATTCGAGGGCCTGCCCTTAATAGGGTGGACTTTTCAAGCCCAAGATAGCCAGCGGTCCAGTGCTGGTGAGGGGGCATCAGATGATGGAGCCACAGGGAGCTGTTCCATCGCAAACACAGTTGTCACCGCCTCTAAAGAAGGTGGTGGGGGAAGGACTGAGAGCTGGACAGACAGAATAGCAATTGTCGGTGGGTGTCTAGTTTCTAAGCAGCTTAAAAGAGACCCCTAGCTGTCACAACTGCTCCCTGTTTTCTCAGGTTTTTAACATATTGTCATATTCTGAAGATGCCTTTATTTTAAATGTAATCTCACCAATATTCTATTAAAAATAACATTTATTTTCATAACCTTGCTTCTATCCCTTTTGCAAATATCAGCTTTCAGTACAATTAAAATGATGTACAATAAGAAATTACACAAAAGAGTAAATAAATAAACTAAACAAACAAAAACGTATATCTGCTTCTCCTTTATTTCTTAATTATGTCAAAGACCCATCTTCTAGTCTGGACTGGCCATATGGGTCTAGGAGTGTTCTAGTCTTTCTTACCCTAGCAGATGAGCAGTCTATGGACTCATTTAACGACTGAGGGGTCTTCATTCCATTCTGCCCTAAGTGCATCTCCAAGGGAGCAACATATAGTATCTCTTGGGGAGCACCACACAGCATCTCTGAGGGTAGCAGCACACAGCAGCTCTGGTGGAGCAGCACACAGCATCTCTGAGGGTAGCAGCACACATCATCTCTGGTAGCGCAGCACACAGCATCTCTCAGGGAGCAGCACACAATTTTAATGGGGGAGCACAACACTGCATCTCTGACAGAGCAGCACACAGGATCTCCAAGGGAGCAAAACACAGCATCTCTGAGGGGAACAGCACACAGCATCTCTGACGGAGCAGCACACAGCATCTCTGGGGGAGCAGCACACAGCATCTCCGAGGAAGCACCACATAGTATCTCTTGGGGAGCACCGCACAGCATCTCTGAGAGCAGCACACAGCATCTCTGAAGGGAGCAGCATGCAACATCTCTGAAGGGAGCAGCACACAGCATCTCTGAGAGCTGCACACAGCATCTTTGGGGGGAGCAGCACACAGCATCTCTGAGGAAGCAGCTCACAGCATCTCTGAGGGGAGAAGCACGCAGCATCTCTGAGGGAGCAGCTCATAGCATCGTTGAGGGAGAAGCACACAGTACCAGTACAGTATATCTGAGGGGGCAGCATACAGCATCTCTGAGGGAGTAGCACACAGCATTTCCTCGGGAGCAACACACGCATCTCTGAGGGAGCTGCACAGACAGCATCTCTGAGGGAGCACCACGCAGCACCTCTAATGAAGCAGCACACAGCATCTCTGGAGGGAGCAGCACACAGCATCTCCGAGGGAGCACCATGCAGCATCTGCATATCTGAGGGGAGCAGCACACAGCATCTCTGAGGGAGCAGCACACAGTATCTCTGAGGGAGCACCACACAGCTTCTCTGAGGGAGCACCACACAGCATCGCTGATGAAGCACCACACAGCATCTCTGAAGGGAGCAGCACGCAGCATCTCTAAGAGCAGCACATAGCATCTCGGAGGGGAGCAGCATGCAGCATCTCTGAGGGAGCACCACACAGCATCTCTGATGAAGCACCACACAGCATCTCTGAGAGCAGCACACAACATCTCTAAGGGGAGCAGCACACAGCATCTCTGAGGGAGCACCACACAGCTTCTCTGATAGAGCAGCACACAGCATCTCTGGGGGAGCACCATGCAGCATCTGCATCTCTAAGGGGAGCAGCACACAGAGTCTCTGAGGGAGCAGCACACAGAATCTCCAAGGGAGCAGCACACAACATCTCTGAGGGAGCAGCACACAGTATCATTAAGGGAGCAGCACACAGCATCTCTGAGGGGAGCAGCACACATCATCTCAGAGGAAGCAGCACACAGCATCTTTGAGGGAGCAGCACACAGCATCTTTGAGGGAGTAGCACAAAGGATCTCCGAGAGAGCAGCTCACAGAATCTCTGAGGGAGAAGCAACCAGCATCTATGGTGGAGCAGCACACAGCATCTATGAGGGAGCAGCTCACAGCATCTCTAAGGGAGCAGCACACAGTACCAGTACAGTATCTCTGAGGGAGCAGCACACAGCATCTCTTAGGAAGTAGCACACAACATCTCTTAGGGAGCAGCACACAGCATCTCTGAGGGAGCAGCACACAGCATCTTTGGTGGAGCAGCACACAGCATCTCCTCTGGGAGAGCAGCACACAGCATCTCTAATGGAGCAGCACAGAGCATCTCTGAGGGAGAAGCACACAGCATCTCCGAGGGAGCAGCACACAGCATCTTCGATAGACTAGCAGACAGCATCTCTAATGGAGCAGCACACAGGATCTCTGAGGGAGCACCATGCAGCATCTCTGACGGAGCAGTACACAGCATCTCTGGGGGAGAAGCACACAGCATCTTTTGGGGGCAGCACACATCATCTCAGAGGGAGCAGCACACATCATCTCTTAGGGAGCAGCACACAGCATCTTTGAGGTAGCAGCACACAGTAACAGTACAGTATCTCTGAGGGAGCGGTACACAGGATCTCTGAGGGAGCAGCACACAGCATCTCTGAGGGGAGCAGCACACAGCATCTCTGAGGGAGCACCACACAGCTTCTCTGATGGAGCAGCACACAGCATCTCTGGGGGAGCAGCACACAGCATCTCCGAGGGAGCACCATGCAGCATCTGCATCTCTGAGAGGAGCAGCACACAGAGTTTCCGATGGAGCAGCACACAGCATCTCTGAGGGAGCAGCACACAGCATCTCTGAGGGAGCAGCACACAGTATCTCTAAGGGAGCAGCACACGGCATCTCTGAGGGGAGCAGCACACAGCATCTCCGAGAAAGCAGCACACAGCACCTTTGAGGGAGCAGCACACAGCATCTTTGAGGGAGTAGCACAAAGCATCTCTGAGAGAGCAGCACACAGTACGGGTACAGTATATCTGAGGGAACAGCACACAGCATATCTGAGGTAGTAGCACACAGCATCTCTTAGGGAGCAGCACACAGGATCTCTGAGGGAGCAGCACACAGCATCTCCTCTGGGAGAGCAGCACACAGCATCTCTAATGGAGCAGCACAGAGCATCTCTGAGGGAGCAGCACACAGCATCTTCGAGGGAGCAGCACACAGCATCTTCGATGGACCAGCAGACAGCATCTCTAATGGAGCAGCACACAGGATCTCTGAGGGAGCACCATCAGCATCTCTGACGGAGCAGTACACAGCATCTCTGGGGGAGAAGCACACAGCATCTTTTGGGGGCAGCACACATCATCTCAGAGGGAGCAGCACACATAATCTCTTAGGGAGCAGCACACAGCATCTTTGAGGTAGCAGCACACAGTAACAGTACAGTATCTCTGAGGGAGCGGCACACAGGATCTCTGAGGGAGCAGCACACAGCATCTCTGAGGAAGCAGCACACAGCATCTCTGAGGGAGCAGCACACAGTATCTCTAAGGGAGCAGCACACAGCATCTCTGAGAGGAGCAGCACACAGCATCTCCGAGAAAGCAGCACACAGCATCTTTGAGGGAGCAGCACACATCATCTTTGAGGGAGTAGCACAAAGCATCTCTGAGAGAGCAGCACACAGTACGGGTACAGTATCTCTGAGGGAACAGCACACATCATATCTGAGGTAGTAGCACACAGCATCTCTTAGGGAGCAGCACACAGGATCTCTGAGGGAGCAGCACACAGCATTTCCTTTGAAGCAGCACACAACATCTCCGAGGGAGCAGCACACAGCATCTCTGAGGGAGCAGCACATAGCATCTCCGAGGGAGCAGCACACAGCATCTCGGGGGGAACAGCACACACAGCGTACCATGCAGCATCTCTGACAGAGTAGCACACAGCATTTCCAAGGGAGCAGCACACAGCATCTCTGGGGAGCAGCAAACAGCATCTCTTAGGGGGAATCACACATCATCTCTGAGGGAGCAGCACACATCATCTCTGAGGGAGTAGCACACAGCATCTCTGAGGTAGCAGCACACAGTAACAGTACAGTTTCTCTGAGGGAGCAGCACACAGGATCTCAGAGGGAGCAGCACACAGGATCTCTGAGGGAGCAGCACACAACATCTCTGGGGGAGCAGCACACAGCATCTCTGAGGGAGCAGCACACAACTTTCTTATACCCGCATACGTGCGATTGTCCAACTGAGAATGAATACTTCTGAGTACCGTGACAAACTGAAGAATTTAAATATGTCAGAAACTATTGATAAAACAAATGGCTTTTTAGATCATAAAGTTGGTAAACTGTGATGCCAAATAAATAGTATAGATATATTCAAACTATATTGTAGAAACTAAAATGCTGAGTTCAAATGGTAGAATATTAGACTAATATTCAAACATTATCAAGGGATGCTCATGACTGGCAACACAGACCTGCTGCTATTTAGTTGCTTTCACCATCAATTTCAAACAGAGCTTCCGAAAACATTGAATTCCTACATTTTGGATTGTTACCTACACTACTTATTGTTTGGTCTTAGTAGCAAATGTATAGTTTGGACGAGGTTTGTATTTGACCAACAACAAAGTGAGTAGAAAATGGAAACGTACATGGGTGTACGAGAGTCTTCCTCAGATGTATCAGGAAGCAGTGTGTTCTAAAATGTTGTGTATTATTCCATCACTTTATGTGTCGGTGGGGGAATAATCCTGTCCAGCTTCTGCCTCAAACTCTCATTAACTATCTTGTCCAACTCTCTGGCCCTTTGCTAGCCTGAGAGGGCCATCTGCTCTTCCCACCTCCCTTGCTTGTCCTTTTCCACTGCCTGCTCATTCTTCAGATTCCCCTCTATATGAGAACCTACCCTACCCCTTACTATTTAAAACACCTGCAGGGTACCGGAAAATGTGGGTCCAGCTGTCATTTTAGGATGTTTGTGTTTTTATCTTATTATCTGCACGTTTCTTAAAAATGTCAGAATGCAGAGGATTATATAGGCAGAGACAAAAAGTTCTCTTGTGCCTTTGTCTTTAGAGTTGGGAAATTAGAACTTAGCAATACAGTTGCCTACAAGTCCCTGAAATGAACTTCACTTGCATTGTACTTCAGACACTCAAGTGATGTACCACTGAATTACTCTATCAACTTACCTCTGCGAAAGGACACTCAGTCCTCCGTAATTATAATTTACTGTAACTCACTTCTGCAGGTCTCCATCAACCTCTGAAGGCAAGCCTCTGAATTTTTCTCTCTCCAACCATCTCCTGAGCGTCTAACAGAGTGAAAGACTGCAGAGGAAAGTGATGTGAAGGAAAGAACAGGAGTGATTGAGACATTCCAAAGACCACTATCACACCCACGAACCTTAGAAACAATTAACTCGCAATTTAAAATTTTCAGAAGTGAAAATTATCAATTCTATTTACTCACAACAAAATCAGTTTTGGGAATCATTTATTTAGTACTGCTAACAAACATTCACAAAGCCAATAGATCTGTTTGTTTTAGCCATATTTTGCTGTATGATATGCCTGAACGTAATAACAGAAAACTCAGAGAAGCACCCAAACACTGGTCTGGTGGCATGCTGATTGAAACACATAATTTTAATTTACATGTTTTAAACCATGCCTGAAACTATATAGGCTACACCGCTTTGAAAGTATTCCTGATTATGCTTCTTGGGCCATGCTCCTTTTAGAGAACCCCCACCTTTTTCATTCCACTTAAAGCACCAATTACAAGAGATTTTTGTACTAGCATGCAGGGGGAAAAATTTCAGGTACCCCAATTATCGGATATTTTTTTTTCTATACACTCTGTTGCCAGACGGTATAATGTAGACAATGGTTCCCTGGGTCAAATTTATCCACAGATCTACCCACCTAAAGGAATAAGTTGCATATAGGTGAAATAGTCGCATATAGGTGAAATAGTATAACAATTAAGGAACTGTGCTTGGTGTATGGTAGAAATATATATATATATTCAGAAAACTTCAAGTGTTGGGATTGTATACACCATACTGGTTCAATACACATTATTTGAATCGTAGTTTGACAAAAGTTCATAGATAATGCCCGCAACATTATGTCAACGTTTCGGCCCTTGTGGATTGAAGCTGTGGGTCTTTTCAGGACAAAGTTGTCTATCCAGTGACTTCCGGTGAAGGGAACTTTCTCTTTACTTAACTCAGAATTAAATCAAAGGGCACGTATGTATTTGCAAAGTGCCAGTCACTGTTTGCTGCAGTGTATCCGAGCACTCCTCACACGATGTGTGGAAAGAAGGTCCAAAAAGAAGCTCAATTAAGAATGAAGGGACTTATCAATTTGAGGGGGGCGCGGCTTGGAGCCCACGGCAGATGGCGGCGCCCGGTGAGGCTCCTCGGTGCGACGCAAATGGACTACGGTAAAACGCCGTTTTGGGAAAATTGGTAAAGCGTTTTAGGCAGCAGATGTCATCCTGACCAGGAAAATACCCTTTGGTATAAATTCCAAAGCCCCAGGACTTACCTTTTAAAGCTGCAGATTCTTACATCGGAATTACGATGCTGCGGCTGCCACTTTGAATACATCACACGGAGCATTCACAATATGAATTATCAGAGCTGGTGACTTTTAAAAGCAACTTGGGCTCCTGTTTATAATTCCACATGCAGCACTCTCATAATTCTTGTGCCAAGAGTTTCAAATGTCTTTTTGCTTTATAGCTTGTTTCTTTTTACTTCCCTCGGGAAGCTACTATGTGTGACCTCCATTTTGTTTTTAAAATACGTTGCTGAGGCTCTGCAGCTTTGTTAGGAAACTGAAGGCGGCCACTTCGTCGTGCTGATATATTTTTTATTTTGTAGTCAATTTGGCACTCTGGCATCGCTTTCAGTGAGCATGATATATGCCATTGCGGCTCTCCATACATTGTTTGAGAAAAGTATAGAGCTCCTCAACATATGATTCATTTTTTATTCTTTTCTTCTTGCCATCTCTACTATGAATTCCTTCTTCCTGAACTCATACTCACACTGTCTCATCTTATGGGAAGATTGAGAATAACCGGTACCACCTGCATCAGGCTCTGCATTGACCTTTATCAAAAACTCTAAGATATTCTCTGAAATGGAAGCCTTTCTGGTATCCTTATCAAAGGGGTCTTCTTCTCTAAATCCTATCCCTCAAACAGCAGGGTAAGCTGCCACAAAGCACTTGAAGAAGGACCCTCCGTCCCCACCAAAATCTTCCTCTCCTGCATCACTGAACCCGCTGTTGGAAGAGATTTGCACCCTCTGCCCTTTTATGGAAGACACGAATAACAAACTTCAGGTCCTCACAGACAACTGGTCTAGAATGGAAGAAGGACTTACAGCAGTGGAGGAGAATGTCTCATCTCTTGGACTTACTGACGCTAAAGTCAACGTATTGCAATCACAAGTTTCCTCACTTCAAAAACAGGTCGAAGACCTTGAAAACCAAATTAGGAGGAACAATCTTCGCATCTATAGTTTACCGGAAAGTACGGAGGGGGCTGAACCTCTCGTTTTCTTCAAGTCTTTTCTCCCAAAGCCGCTAAATCTACAGGAGGAAACGGCACTCAATATCCAGCGAGCCCACAGAATAAGCCGACAACCATCGGGTATGTCGAGTTCACAGAGACCGAGAGGAGTCATCCTATACTTCCTTGAGTACACTGACTTATTTAAAGTTCTTACCACTGCCAAGTCAATTCCACGCATTGTTTGGTTAGGTCTACTCTATTCTTCTCTCAAGAGTACGCCAAAGCTACTGCTAATAGACGCAAAGAGTTCCTTAATATGAGACCTGACCTAGGCTCTTTGGGAGCCCGGTATGGACTTTTTCATTCTTGCCTTTTCAAGGTTACTTACAAGAACAAAACTACAACTTATGAGGAGCCAGTCAAGCTACAAAGATTCATCAACTCTTGCAAAACAGAAACCATGGATTTTTCTGGATCTTCGACTTCCCAGACCTTCTGATGTTACCTCTTTTTTCTTATTACCATGCTAATATTTTAGTATTTTAGTATACAGTTGATTAGTTACAAATTGTTTGTTATGATGCTTCCCATTATTTCGTTATAACTCCCTGTTATAATATTTGCCTTTTTTCTCCTTCCTTGCAGATTTGTTGATGTTCGTGTTCACCTTGTCTCTTCCTCACATGTGATGCAGTCCTTCCCCATCCGTCATTCGATGGAGCTTGGGTGTGTCGTCTGTTCTATGTGGTTTCACCCCCTCACTCTTATATGGCTTTTCTAGGTAAGTTTACCCTTCCGTCTTCCTGTCTCTCTTTCCCCCTCTCCTTTTTTTTTCTTGCCTTCTCTTATATTCTTTCATCTCGGCTCTCCTTTTCCCCTCTTTCCTTGTTCATCTCTTTTCTCTTCATCTGTATCTCGTTTCATATTTGTTTCTTCATTCATCGCTTTTATTGTCTATGAATTGTATGGTTAATACTTTATATAGTTGGGTTGTTGCATGGTTTGTTTCTAGTTGCTTGCTGGTTTATCTAGATTGATGTCTTCTATTTGTTTTTGTGTTATCTTCATGCCTCTGAAAATAGTTTCCTGGAACGTCAAGGGTTTGAATTCCACCATCAAAAGACAAAGGGTTCTAACAAACTTGGCTAAATTGGAGGTTGATATCGCCCTTATACAGGAATCTCATCTTACGGCAAACGAGTCTTTAAAGTTGAAGAGGGTATGGGTGGGAGAAGTCTTTTTTTCGCCAGGAGATGGCAAACGTAAAGGGGTTTTAACTCTTTGTCATAAATCGCTTTCTGTTAAAGTGCCTTCCCAGAATTCTGATGATGAAGGAAGGTGGTTGTGTACAAAATTGCTAATTGGAGGTGCTCTGATCTCTTTATTCAATATTTAAGCTCCTACCATTGGTGATCCCTCTTTTTGGACATACCTTGCTCCACATATCTCACACTCTATTGATGATAACTTTATCCTTGCTGGTGACTGTAACCAGGTTGGCGATCCTTTCATTGAAGGTAACTCGATGGTCTCCTTTGTCCCACATAAATCACATAAATCCTTTATCCAAACTACTAAACAGTACAAGCTTATTGATGCATGGAGACTTTGCAACCCTACTATAAAAGAATATACTTATTACTCTCCGGCCCACCAAACTCAATCAAGAATAGATTATTTTTTTATATCTCAAAACATCTCCCAATCCCTAACAGATGCAGGCATTGGCTCTATTATGATATCAGATCACCCCCCCCCCTAATTTCTATTCAATTAGACATCTTGCAAAAACCTAATATACCCATGAAATGGCATTTCAATAATGCTCTTCTTTTAGATCCAACAGTTACCTCCTCCTTTGTTTCCTTTTCCATTAATATTTTTTGCTTAACCAAATTGACACACTATCATTTTCTGTCATTTGAGACGCCTTTAGGGCTGCTGTTCGAGACTTCATTATTAACTTTGTCTCCAAAAAATTTAAAATTTCATTCCAATTAACCAAAGACCTTTTAACTAAGATAAAGAGATTTGAGCACTCCTATTATTATTCTTAGTCAAAAGAATGTCTATCTGAACTTATAAATGGCAAGTTTCAATTTAATCAAGAGTCGACAAAAAATGCCTGACCCTATTTATTAAAAGCTATTGCAAAGTTTAATGGTGGTCAGAACAAGGCTGGGAAAATATTGGCTAATTATTTGAAAGTTAAGCACAACAAGCTCCACATAGAGCCAATTATGGATGAACAACAAAGCTTGAAATTTAAGGATGCTGATATTTTGGGAGAATTCCTTTCTTTTTACAAAACACTTTACACTTCAGATAACTCTCCTTCAGAATTGCACATTTCTCCATTTTTTCTGGTATTCAACATCCCTTTGATACTCATTCAGATCTCACCTTATTAGAAGTTGAATTAGCCCAAAAAGAACTCTTAGCTGCTTTGCAGGTACTTAAAAAAGACAAAGCCCCAGGGCTTGACAGCTTTATTGTTGAGTTCTTTTTGCATTTCGCACACCTACTTATACCTAAATTGTATGATCTCTAAGGCTCTTTTTTGCACTCTGGTAGATCTTTCAGTTAATTTACAGATGGCCTAGTTTAACTTATTCCTAAAGAAGGGAGGGATCCACAATATTGCAAAAATTACAGACCCATTTCATTAGTAAATATCGATTATAACATTTTCTCTGAAGACCTGGCCATACGTCTGGAATCCTACTTACCCCAATTACTGGAAGCAGAACAATCTGGATTTGTTACAGGCTGCCTCATCACAGACAACACCTGTTTATTTTTTGACATACTATCCAAATCCTCCCACTTGCCTCAATCATTGGCACCTATAGCCTTAGACGAGGAAAAAGAGTTTGATCGAGTTGCATGGCCCTATCTCTTTCAAACACGTGAATGGTTCGGGTTTGGCCCAAAAATCATCTCTTTAATTTCCATCTTTTACTCAAAGCCACGGGCAGCTGTGTATGTAAATTGCGGTATATCCTCATACTAAAATTCTAGGCAGAGGTGTGGGTCAAGGTTGCCCATTGTCCCTTTCCTTTTTAATTTAGCCTTAGAGCCTTGTTTATGTAGAATTTGTCAAAATCCATCTATTCATGGCTTTGAATTCAAGGAGCAACAAATCAAATTGGCAGCATAGGCTGATGTATTATTATTTATCTCACAACCCCATCACTCTATCCCTGCTTTTTTGTAGGAAGTTGAATTCTTTACTTCTGTATCCGGATAAAAACTAAACAGAGACAAATGCGAAATAATGCCATTAACTAATTATACTTTCAAAGAAGATTTAGTTACCTCCAATTTTACTGGGAGCCCTAACCACATAAAATATGTAGGTTTACACTTCCGCCCTCCATCAAAGCAACACTTTCCCTATGCATGGGTCATGCATACAGAGAATCTCCACACTGACTGCTAAATGGCACCCCTTATATTTATCCTGGTGGGCCCGTTTGGACACCATCAAGATGATGATCACTCCCATTATACTCTACACAATATCAAATATCCTGATGCCCATTCTTTCAACATTTTATAAGAAGATAAACTCAGTGTTATCTTCCTTTCTTTGGAACAACCAGAAATCTTGCATGTCATTGTTCAAGTTATCAAAGCAAAATCAGAGGGTGGTGTTAATTGTCCAGATTTCCCCTTCTATCAAAAATCGTTCTTGCTTCGCCAATCTTCCAGATGGCTCTCTGTATCTCTTCTGGACAGTCCTTTGTGGGTGAAACTTGAACGTTCTTTACTTACTTCTTATTCATGTCAAGAATATTTAGCATTTACCCACAAACCTAAATCTATATCTACCCCTATACTTAACTACACTTGCAAAAATTTAGCCTCTGATACTTCTACACACCTTACAACTTTAGACTCTTTTCCGGGATCCACACCATGGCAAAACAAGATGTTACAGATATGTGGTAAAACTGTGTACTGGAAGTATTGGTGACAGAAAGGTTTAATTTGGGTATATCAGCTTTTTGTAAAAACCGAGGTCATGCCTTTCTCGGAAGCAAGCCTACTATTTAATCTCCCCATTTCCTTTGAGTCTAAATATACACTTCTGCAGCAAAACCTCCAGGCTATTTACTCTCAACTTTTAACCTCCAACAGCAACACTTCCTTTCCCGCGAACGGGTTACATAGCCTTCTTCACATCTATCCCAAGGCCTCTGTTATATATACATTTTTAAGTAACTCACAGCTTGTTAGGGTAAAAACAAAAACAGAGCTTTCATGGGAACAGGATTTAGAAGTGTGTTTGTCTACATCCGTGTGGAACAAGATATAGACTAAGATCAGAAAATCCTCAAGCGCAGCAAACACCACGCAAACACTCTTTTTTGTTTATAACAGAATTCTGTTGTGCCCGACAACTTTAAGGAAAAGAGACAATGGCCTTTCTGATACTTGCTGGACATGTTCCTCCCCACTTGCTGATCTAAGCCATTTACTCTTCACATGCCAGCATGTTAACAAATTCTGGGCAAGCGTCTGGTCTCAGATTAACACAATCATTGGTTCCTTAATCCCTTTTTCCCTCACACATTCATTTTTAGGGCGCTTATCTCCAGCTTGGGATGATTGTAATTCTAATACATAGTTCATAGACCTTTTGTTGACAGATGCCTTCCAGCAAATTATGAAAAACTGGAAGGACTTCACCAAATTATCTTATCAAGCTTGGTGGTATGCAACTTGTTATAACCACAGACTGGACACAGCCTTTGTACACCCTATCCATATGGCTTCGAACCGTTTACATCTATGGCTAATGGTCACATCGTTTATAGATACCCGCGCCAGAAGATCCTTTTCCCTAGCCCCTATACAACAAGAAGTTTCTCAGCTGCCCTGACTTTCCACACATTGGTTATATAGCAATCTGTTTATGTTACTATCATTAATACATTTTCTGTATGACATGTTTTACCTTGTGATATGCACCAATTTAGTCTTCATTTGTTTTCTATTATATCCTCCTTCATGCCATGTTAATGTAATGTTTGCACCTAACTATTCTGTTCTCTACATCTCAACGTAACGCATATGATTAAATTTGTATGAATATTTTATGTATGTTTCTCTCAAATTTCATTAATAAACTCACTTTTGAACTTTATTGTAGCAAAAGAATTGGCCATTTTGCTTCTCTTTTGGTGAAGCAATGATGAAGAAAAGAGTAACACCCTGATTTTGAGGACTACAAGACTTGGGTGTGGTAAAACAGTACAGGGAAATACTGACATTGCAGGTTATGTTTTCCCTTAGTAGATGTTAGCTCCCCATTCTGTTTTTGATAGGTCGGAATGAGGGATAAAATAGCAATATCAAACATGTACTCTTTTGAACCGAAAAACTGGAAATTGTGCATTTTTTGCCTGCGCAAATTTCATCAGGCATTGCCTACAATTTCTTTAGGATACTACCTCAGTAGAGAAGGAAATTACCCATTCATTAAAAGTTGGAAATTGGGTTCAAACGCTGTTTGAAATTGTGCCAGATTTCCAATTTTGCACAGCATTCAGGATGAGGGACAAAATTGATACTGGTATCAGGTACACACCACTCGGGGGCACATGTACACATAACCCTTCCAAGACCCACAGGCTCAAGATCAATTGTTGAACTATGATCTGGAGATCTGGACTCCTTGTTTCAGGTCTTTGAATCAGGTAGCGCACACTGCAGATCTTCCTGACAGAGTGTGCAGCAGACCTTAGTCTCGTTATGTAAATTCTAGAGTTGGGGCCCGATTTAGAGTTGTCGGACGGGTTACACCGTTACAAACACGATGGATAGCCCATCCGCGGTAGTACAAATGCCATTGGATATAATGAACTTGTAATATGGCGGACGGGATTGCTGTCTCGTTTGTGACAGAGTAACTCATTCACCAAACTCTAAATCAAGTCCTTAATGCTTTGGCTTTTCATATTAACAGGATACCAGGCAAGCCCCTCCTTATGTTACACATGTTTTGGGTATGTGCTAGGAATTTTAAGGAAGGGTTTATTGACATGTTATCTAGCATGTCAAGGCCACCAATTGTCTTGCAGGCCAGGGTGTGTCTGATTTATGTTAATAATAGGTATTACTTTCAAAACACACACACTGAAATTTGCGAGTTCTCTGATCAACAAGGGTGTCATACCTTGGGGTGAGGTGAGCCATTGTCCGTGCCCCAGAGTTCATTCTCCATGGGCAGTGCCCCGGAGTTGGTACCCCTGTGTCTTTTGTATGTTAGTATTTTGTATAGGGCATGCCTACCCCAGGCAGCAAACGATAGAACCTGCTGAAGGCTAGGAGTAGGTCCGCAATTTAGTTCTCTCCTTTACTTCATTTTATAGGTGACCTTGTCATGCCGTCAAAGTTATTCCACACAATCCCAACTCTTAAAATACATCAAAGGGAGGACCATAACATTTATCTAAAAACTGCCATTTGTGTAGAATAATCAAATGGCACGAAACGAGGCTCACTTGGTATTTAATAATTATTCCAAGTGTCATACAAGGCCCACTGATCAAGAGCGACTCAGCACATGCTCCTGTTACCACCTCAGCTCTGTTATCTATAAACTACATTCCACATTCCCTATTACAACATGAAAGAATGGCATGAAGAAGTAATGGACAAATAACATACATGAATACAACTCTACTTGGTAACACAACATATCCCCTGCCTTCCATTTCACCAAAACAATGCTATGAAATAAACTCTAAACCAAATCACCAGTCACTATGCATTTCAACGCGTAATACTTCAATTTCTGAGGTAATTTGCTATCTCTTTATGACTGGCCTAGTACCAGGGTCTTACAAGCATCATCTGTGGAAACAGGAACATTTGTAGAAGCATCATCCTTTTTACAAGGAACATCTGTGGAAACAGCTTCCTGCATCATTGTCAAACATGTACATTGTGACTTTGCCAAAGACATTTCCTCATGCACACTTCCACTTGGAACTTCTGTGAAAACCTCTTCCTGTATGTGTCAAATCTGTACCTTGTGATTAAACTAAAGAAGTCTCCTCAAGCACCGGTGACTGAAGTGTAATACCGCCACTAGCCAAATTCCCTGATAAATAAGAACTAATCATACCATCACCAGGACATTTTGGCATAGACACATCACTCAAATGAAACCCTTCAACATTTTTATCTTTTAACAACTTTTACTGATCTGGTTTAAGAACCACAATAGAGCTCTTATTCCACCATCCTTTTTTGTGTAGTAACACTGCACTTCCTGACACTTTATCTACTTGAACAGGTGTTATAAACATCGATACACCCTTGAGATCAATATTCGGTTTGAAATATGCACCTAATCTCCTTTTTTAATAATTTTAGTCTTAATCCAATGAATTCTATCATGATATTCTTTACACCTAAACAGTTTTGCACTCAGATTATTTTAATCAGCCTGTTAGCCCTCTTAACATGCCCATTGGCACTAGGACAATATAATACCCCCTTTCAGCTTTGATACCACACTTTTCAAGCAAATACAATATTTTGGATGAGACAAATTGCACCATAATGTCAAACATCAATATTTTAGGAAATCCCTCAATCTGAAAAGTTTTATCGCAAAATTGAATGACCTCATCTGTTGTGGAATTACTCTCAAAAGTGTGACAGATCCATTTGGAAAAATTGTCAATAAGCACAATCAGAAACCTTTTGTTCTGTCCCAATACACTATATGGATCAGAAAAATCTATAGAAATGTTATCCCAAGGTTTATGTGGTACTTCTAGGGAATTCGATGGTTCACAAGAAACTTTCCAATGTTTATCTGAATTCACAGACAAGACACCCTCAACAGCCCCATCCATACTGGGCCACCAATCATGTTGTTTGAGCAATTTATTAGTGCTAGACATACCAGGGTGCCCTTAATAAATCCGATCAATCAGTTTGAGTCTAAGACCCAACGGTGGTACAAACAAATTGTGTCTTAAGAAAATACCATTCTCACAATCAGGGCCTATTTATGAGAGCTCTGCGTCACTTTAGCATCATGTAAAGTGGTACATGCATGACAAAAGGCTCTCATAAAAATTTATGAAGCCATGTAAAGCCACCTTGTGTGACTTTTGAGTGGCTTATAAATCATAAGTAAGGCGACGTAGCGCAAATCACTACGTTGCCTTACTCTGCGGCCAAGAGGCGTTCCATGGGTGTTGTGGTTGATTTTCACTCGCAGCATCCATGGAATGTGACACTGCCCCAGATTTACAAATTGGTTTAAACATGGGGAAGTGCCAAGTCTGTACACCTAACGAGATGAGGCGTAACGAGGAGAAATATGTTGTTTTTTCTTCTTTCCATGTGTGCTACATTCTGCAGCACAGATAGAAAGAGGAAAATGCCTCTTTGGATTATTTTTGTGCAGGAAGGTGCTCCTTCCTGCACAAAAGCAATCCTGCCTGAAATAGAGACACCCTTGCATCATGGTGCAAGGGATCTATGGTGGCGCTAAACTACCAAAACGGCACCATCGCTGGCAGAAAGGACAGGATTGCACAATATTGCTTAAATACAGTGCGTTTTATTTATTTATTTATAAGGTTTTATATAGCGCGAACGTGACCCACGAGGGTATCAGAGCACTTTACAGTATATAGTTATAAAGACATACGAAATGAGGTAGTATGCACGCATTTGTTATTCATCATTACTTACAAAAGAGGTAAATAGTATAAGATAACATAGGTGCCCAGTAGACAAAATATAAAGATCCTAGAGGGCGACAGATCATTATATTATATGCAGTTATTGAGCTTTAGGTCAGTATTGAGGAAATAAACAAACATATAATGTTCTCTTTCAATCCACAAGAGTTAGGAAGTGATATGAGGATCATATCTGTGACTCGATGTCAGCATAGAGTCAAGACTTAGGACGTGAATTTGTTCATTAGGAGTATTTTTACCTCTTTTTTGAAGGTGGTAAAGGAAGAGCTTTCCCGTACCCCTAGAGGTAAGGAGTTCCACATCTTTGGAGCGATCCCGGAAAAGGCCCTGCAGCCAGTTCTCTTTTTATGAAAGGATTGTGGTTTCAGAAGTAAAGAACTCGCGCTTCGCAGTTGTCTGCATCCTCCGGATCGTTCTAGTTTTAGAGCTGGGTAACTGGGTGTATTGTTATGTAGTGCTTTATGGGTCATGCAGGCAACCTTTAGTTGTATTCTAGCCTCATAGGGCAGCCAGTTCAGCGCTTTCAGGGTCGGAGAAATGTGGCTGCAGCATTAAGGGATGCCCTCGGAGGAGCCAGCTTGTATTTGGGGAGACCGCAAAGAGTGGTGCTTCCATAGTCTGATCTTGGTAGCACTAAGGCTTGCACTGCCATTTTTAGGTCGGTCTGAGGGAGGAAGAGTTTAAGTTTCCTTAGTAGTCTCATCTGGTGATTGGCTCCCTTGGTGGCATTAGTGATGTGCGACTGCATATTCAGGTGTTTGTCTATGGTGACTCCCAGGGATTTCGCAGAGTCAATGATGAGGGGAGAACAGTCAATGGAGGTCAGGTGTTTCAACCACTGCTCTATCTTTGGTGTGTGATTGAGTGGGGAGATGAGAATGAATTCAGTTTTTTTTTGTGATAAGCATGAGGTGGTTGTTCGTGAGCCAACTTTGCGTGTTGTAGAATAGCGTTGAGGGAGATGATGTCTTCTGGAGTGGAGATTTTCAAACACAGCTGTGTGTCGTCCACATACAGGTGATATAGGATATTCGGGGATTTCAATGCATTCGCTAAGGGTTCCATTAGTAGGTTGAAAAGAATAGGTGATAGGGCTGAGCCTTGGGGAACGCCTATGTTGACCACAAATGGCTGAGAGAGAGAGAATTCTTCATCTTGATTCTTTGTGTTCTGTTATTAAGGAAGGAGGAGAACCAATATAACACTGGCCCCGAGAGGCCCATCCTTCCCTTCAATAGGGACAGTAGGTTGTCATGTTTAACCGTGTCGAAGGCGGAGGATAAGTCAGGCAGTATCATTAGGCACGATTTGTTGAGGTCAAACATTTTTAGTATGTCATCCAATATGTGGGTGAGTGCAGATTCTGTGCTGTGCCCTTGGCGGAAACCAGATTGGTGATTGTCTAAGAGGTTGTAATTCTCAATATGATTGCATAATTGTATTTGTACACATTTCTCCAGCAGTTTTGCCAAAGTGGGGATGTTGGATATGGGGCGGTAGTTGTTGAGTTCTGATGGTATGTAACCTGCCCTATTTTAAGACAGTCAGGTATGGAGCCTTGTCTCAGAGAGGCATTTACAATTTTTGCCCATAATGGTAGGCTGGATGTTTTTATCATTTAGAATAGGGCCAGAGGAAGGGGGTTAGAGAAGTGATTGGAGGGACTGATTGCTAGAAGACTGTTATAGATATTTTGTTCAGAGATTGGCACAAAGGTGTTCCAGGAGGCATTGTTTTTTGTGACTTCCCCTGGAGGGCTGAAAAGGACCTTGAGTAGTGAATATCCGTTATCATCAGTGGTCACCAATTGTGGGAGGGTCTTCTTAGATTGGATGTCGAGCTCAATGATCTTTATCTTTTCACTGAAGAAGTCGGCAAGCTCATCGCAGGAAGGTGTATCCAGGTCGTTTAGATATGTGGAATTCGCCGTGTTGCGAGCTTGTTGCTTGAGGTTTTAAAGAGTTTTTTTGGACGGTTGATTGCTTGGTTCAGCTGGGTTCTGAAAAAGTCTGCCTTGGCCTTTAGAATCTTCCTGTTGTATGAGTTCCTTAACGTTCTAAGGTGCTAAGGTGAACGTCGGAGGGTGCAGATTTCCATAATCGTTCAGCAGCTCTTAGCTTGCATTGCTCCGAGTGCAGGGAGTCAATGAACCAAGGTTTGGAAATTTTGGAGGACACATTTTTTTCTTGGAGGGGTGCTGTGGAGTCCAAGATTTATTTGGCATTTCTGTGGCGTTCCTGCCCTTTCACTTTAGTGTAGGGTATTTATTTATTTATTTATATATTTATATAGCGCAACTAATACCCAGAGGCATCTAGGCCCTGAAAACCAACCTCCTGCCTGCCATGGGGAACCAAGACTGAAAAAGGGGGGGGAGAAGAAAATAGAAAAAAGAAGAAAACTAGTCGCTGCTTATTACTAGGCCTTAAAAAGCCAGGTCTTCAGACCATTCCTGAAGGATGTCAGGTCTGGTGAATTTTTCAGTGAGAGTGGCAATTGATTTCACAATCTGGTGGTAATGTATAGGAAGCTTTTGCCACCCCAGTTGGAAAGACGTGCCCTGGAAACTTCCACCAGCCAATGGGAAGAGGACCACAGCATTCTGGGAGGAGTATACCAACGAAAGTGGTCAATCAGATATGCAGGGCCCTGGTTGTGCCGCACCCTAAAGGCGATGCAGAGAGCCTTGAACTTGATCCTCTTTTCCATTGGGAGCCAGTGAAAAGAATTCAGGGCCGCCTTTGCAGAAGCATATTTTGGTAGTTTAAATAGCAGGTGGGCGGCTGAATTTTGCAAAACTTGCATTTTGACGAGGGGTGCTTTATTAATTCCAATCAGAAAGCCGTTGCAGTAGTCCAGCCTTGACAGAACTAATGCCGAGACCACTGTTTTCTGTAGGTCAGGTGGTATAAAGAAGAAGATTTTCCTCAGACTCTTTAAGGTGTACCAGATAGCTGATGTGATTGCATTCACATGATGGGAGAATGAGAGAGTGGTGTCAAAGATGACTCCCATATTCCTTGCCTTGGGTATTGGAATGGGGAGAGGGCCCAGTCTGATAGGCCACCACTCTGGGGACCAGTGGGAGACATCTCTCCCAAAAAGGAGAACCTCCGTTAAGACAGTTCTCAGACATCCATTTACTCAACTGTCCCATACAGGCATGAAAGTTGTGAATAGTGTTGCGGGAGTCCTCTGAGATGGATACTATAATCTGGGTATCATCGGCGTATGACACCATGGCAAATCCAAAGGATTTGATGAGCCTAGGTAGGGAAACCACATACAGATTCAAAAGAGTCGGGCCACGGGATGAGCCCTGTGGGACCCCACATGGAAGATTAAAACTCTGAGAGCTCAAGCCATCCATCTCCACAAATTTGTCCCAGTTAGAAAGGAAAGAGTTAAACAATCATAGGGCGGTGCCGGCAATGCCTATTTCTTGGAGGCGACGTAGTAGGAGGCCATGGCCCCCCGTGTCGAACGCTGCCGACAGATCCCAAAGGATCAGTGCAGTTATGCCTCCCTTATCTACTGAGCACCTAATTTCTTCAGCAGCCGTTATCAATGCAAGCTCCGTGCTATGACCACCTCGAAAACCATATTGGGATGGATCCAGAATGTCGTTATTATTGATGTACGCGTGAGTTCTTGATTCATATATTTTTCAAGAGCTTTTGCTGGCAGTGGGAGGTGAGCTATCGGGCAATAGTTGCCTGGGACTGCTTTATCCAGATTGGTTTATTTCAATAGAGGTAAAATGGAGGTCTTTTTCCACAATTTGGGGAAATTATCAGATTGGAGAACAAGATTGAATAGCTCTGTGAGATGGCAGGCTATCGGTTAGATTGCAGAGATTACGATCTTGGGGGTGCACGGGTCCAATGGTGAGCCAGATTTAGCAGCAGAAATAAGTTTGACCACTGGCTTGTTTGTTATTGGTGGGAACTCAGAGAGAAGCACAGAATCCTGGCTGCTGGAGTGCTTCAGCACAGGGAGATCAAGACTACTTGCCCCCCTGGATAGGATTCAGCATAAATGTGTCGTAGATGTTGCGAACCTTACTGCAAAAGGTGGAAACCGAAGTATCACAAAAGGCTTGATCCGAGATATTACTGCCCTTTCACTTTCACTTTAGTGTAGGGTAGCGATACAAGGTGCCTTTCAGGGCTGCACTATGGCTAAATACAGCACCATACTTCGCAATCACCCTCTCAACATTAGTTTGCTGAATCTCCACATGATTCAATGCCACATCTCTCAACACAATCAGTCAATCAGTTCCTGAACAAAGCATCACAGTAAGTTTGCACAGATCATACCATTCAACAATATCCTTTCCATTATTAGCAACAAATATTTTGGTATATATGACTGGTCCATGAAACTGCAACATGTCCTCAATATACCTTAACTCTCAATATCAAAATTGCCAAATGCTTTAGGGTTTATATCTGCCTTTTTCAAACATACATGTTTCCACTTGTCTCTGAAACTAACCTCTGAAAGAATAGTAATGAACGGGGAACGAGAATCATCCATTATGTCTATTGCAACATTACCAACATGTATCACCCCCAGTAGGGCTTTAAACTCAGAATTTATAGCATTAATGTTACAATCAGTGTTATTATCATATAATGTGAGAACCACATTTTCCAATGTGTCACTAACATCATACACTGTGTTGACACTTACTTCACTATTTGATTTCAAATGTGTTGCATTTATTACACTTCCTTTTAATTGCAGGGCACCCTGGATTATTACTGAGATGTGATTTAGAAACATATTTGAAGCAGCTGAGATTTAGTTTGTTCCCATTCGTTTTAATAGTTTTCCTCTTCATTTAAACAGCACATACAGGTAAACTGGATTTAACCTCCTGAACTATTAATGTTTTGATGGCAAGATAGACTTCTCTATGCTCCTGGCAATATCCAGTATCTCACAAAGTTTGGGTTTAGGGCAAGCTAATAGCCTTTCTTGAATGTACATGGATTCACGATTAAACACAGATTGGTCACTTATATATGTGTCAACATTCTGCCCAAACTCACAATTTGCAGCTAGCACCCTTAAAGAGGCACTGTACTCCACCACAGACACTTTCCCAAACTACTTTCTCTTAAAGAAACTACAATGTTCAATTATCACATTTGGTTCTTCTATAAACAGTTTTTGAAGCCTTGAAACTGCCTCCTTGAACACATCCCATGGAACATTCTCACCTTACGGCATGGGAATTGGTTGCAAGTTTTCAAAATTTCAATTGCAGCATTTCACAAGAAACTAAATAACAACACCAGTTTCATTTCTGCTGAAAATGCCATCCATAGCAACTAGATAGTTCTCAAAAGTTTTAAACAATTGTTTCCAAATTGATGCAGGTTTACCAGAGACCTGCAAAAATATAGAAGGATGATTGAACATCTGTGCATTGGCCATGACACACAATAAATGATGACGCAAACACAATATGAATTGAAATGTAACACTAAAAACCCACTATGTTTGCCTAAACATAAGCTTAATATCACCAAATATTTATGCTAGGTTGTCCAAAAAGTTGTACTTCTCAGTAAACAGTGTGCGCATCACTGACCTTGCCATACGATGTGCACATTCTTAGTCTCTTTAATAAAGGTGTATGTATCATATATGAACTATTATACACCCGGATGGTTTTCAAGTGTGCTTATCACTGTAGAAAAGAAGTGTACGCTGGGCTAAAAGGGCGCGTATCACTGAGGAAAATAAAGCAGAACAACAAAATGAGGTGCCGGAAGTGTGCTTGTCACTGACAGAGTTCCCGCAACAAAACCAATGTACAGATTCAAGAAACAAAGAGTGTTCATCACTATCCCAACGTGCTGCAGACAATGAATGCGTATTCTTGCACACAAAATGGCAGTGAATGCACATTCTCAACTACACAACAAATTTCAATCTACTTCTAACTTTGCTCGGCAATTGAGAAGGTGTTTAAAGTTACAAAGTTTCTCTTAGTTTCGTGGTCCGAAAGAAAGACACTGAAAGCGGCACTCTACAATGGTAACATCCTATCACAATATGTTGACATTAGCCATAGCACTCCGCCAGAGTACGTTGGTGGTATGTTAAGTAAGGAAAATACATATTTAAGTAAGAACTATGCATTAGGGAACGTATTCATCTGTATTTACAGTATTGCATTTGAATTGACAGAGAATTCCACTTTGCAAGCAGGAAAGAACACTTAGTAGATTTAAACATTAATTTATTAAAATTGTTGACGGCTCTAGTCATCCTCAAATGAGCTTTCCTGTAATAACATGCTTAGTCTTAAAAGTTTGGGAACAGGAGCAAAAACGTGAAAAGGATCGCGGTACAGGTGGCAGAGTCAAATGCCATAAATAAATGGGATGTGCATGTTTTGACCACCATGTTATGACTAGAGGTGTGGAATGAAAGTGGTGCGGAAAACGGGATGCACCCACAGAGAGTTCAGCGTGAATCCGAGGGCGCCGGCTGCCCTGCCCCTATGCACAAAAAAACAGATGTGGCACGCAGCTGTGCTTGTGATATGTCTCTGAGAGGAGGTGTTGAAAACACTGTACTATGTTACTGTCAAGTAATCCTCCAAACAGGAATAGAGAAACTGAGTCCTCTGCAACTGTCTTCCACGCTCCATGGAACCATCACAAAACAATTCCGTAGATCGTGAAATGACAGCGCTAAGGGTGTTAAGCTATACACAATACATCCCCTTCTGTTACAATTAGAAAGACAAAAATATGGAGTGCAGAGTAAATTAAAATAAGAAATAGAATGAAACAATAATCCTTGCATAAAATTCAAATGAAGAACCTAAAAAAATGAGATACAATAAACCAAAGCGTGAGATTATATTATAGTACATGTTCAAATTAAAGAAAAACAATTGCCATATTCAATCAGCTCTCTCACATACATAATCAGCCATCCACACAGGATTCCTGAGCACCCTTTTTCTCTCCACGGGCGACTGTTCACTTCTTCCTCCAACTCTAAAAGACTGATCATCATCAGTCTGTAATTCTCCTTCTACAGTAGCATCCCTATCAATTCTTTTTTGAGTACTACTATTTTCTTTCCTCCCATGAATTTCCATTTCTTCCCACAATTTTTCATCAAAATTCAAACTTGCACCATCATCACTGTCTTTCCTATATATGTGGTTCTCACCCTTTAAAATGAAAATTCTTTTGAGGTTCCATACTTTTCCATCACTTAACCTCACAGCATTCTTAGGAACTAGAATCACTTGAAAAGGACCTGTAAACCAACCATTTTTAACTGTCAAAGGTTTTTTAACTTTGACTAATATACCAGCTTTAATGCTGGGTCCATCAACTAATGATCCTTTCTGTTTGTCATACCATAACTTGTATTTAGCATGTGTATCTTCAAGAGTTTCTCTAATCTTCTCCAAATCCTCCATTCAAGAAGTAGACTTCTTCAACGACCCTGGATCACAATAGCTCCTAGAAAGACAGCCCCTCAATTATATTTGTAGTTCCCAATCTTTTTTACCACTCATTGCCTTCTGAATAGCCTCTTTGAGTACCTTGTTAAACCTTTCAATCATAACATTACCACTAGCACCATAAAGAGATGTGGTACAATGTTTAACTCCCACCCTCTTAAAATAATCTTTAGCTATATTGGAAACAAATTGTACACCATTATCGGTTATAATGGTGACAGGTAAACCTTCTTGAGTGAACACCTTATCAAGGAAGCACAAAACAGTTTGTGTGTCCACTTTCTCTAGTACTTGCACTTCTGGCCATCTTGAAAAAACATCAATAGGAGCAACAATATACTTTGATTGTTCTCCGATAGGTCCCATAATGTCCACAGCTACCGTACTCCATGGTTCCTTAGGTATAAACGGGTCACACATATTAGGCCTAAAGGTTTTGAGTAACTTATCAGAGTTAGTGCAACGAATACAATTTCTAACCATCCTTTCAATGAATATGTCCACACCTGGTCACCAAAATCCTGCTTTAACTCTTTGCTTGGTTTTAACAATACCTCTGTGTCCCTCATGACCCTCTACAGGAATGTTTTTTCTTAAAGTAGCAGGAGGGACAGCTTTATCCCCTCTCCATATTATACCATCATCCGAAATCAGTTAATTCCTAACCTCCCAATAACTTCTTATCTCCGATTTAAATGTGCCTTTTGTAGGCCAACCATCAGCCATGTACATCAAGACTTTTTTGCAGTACTACATCTGCACCATACACTTTCACCCAAATGTCCATCTCCATAGCCGGAATACCCTGATCATGTACCCATGCTACACTCAAATGTACACTCATCCCATTGTACACTCAAATGTTTGTTAATTTGCAAAGGGATTCTAGATAAGAAATCTGCTGCCACTTTTTCTTTTCCTGGCACATAAACTATTTTGTCCACGTAATCTGCAATCTCATGGACATTCTTGCTATGTGCAAAGATGCTTTAAGTATACCTTCTGTGGTAAGTAGTCTGACCAAAGGCTTATTGACACTTTATAACAAACATTCTTAACCCCAAGCAAATGATCTAAAATGCTCAAGTCCCAATACGCACGTTAGAGTCTCTCTCTCAATTAGAAAGTATTTCATTTCTGATGGCGTATGAGCTGTCGAAGCATATGCAATCACAGCTTCCCCACCCTCCTGCTTTACTTGTTACAATACAGCGCCTGTACCCCTGCAAATTGCCTCAGTAGTAATCACACTCTTCAGGCTGGGATTGAACCTGCACAAAGCTGTGGCCTCAGCAATGGCTGTTTTCACATGGACAAATTCTCTTTGACAATCATCATTCCACAGAAATTGACATTTGTTATTAAGCAACTGGTGAATATTAAAAGTTCTGGTGGAAATGTTGTTCACATATTTTGACCAAAATTCTGTGAGTCCAAGGAATGATCTTACGTCATCCTTACTCATTGGTTCTGGTGCTGATTGAATTGCTCCCACTAAATCAGGTTTGGGTCGAACTCCATTCTCACTTAGCACGTGTCCCAAATAGGTGTCAGAATCTACTGCAACTTTGCATTTAGTATGTTCAACTGTTAACCCTTTCTCGTTCAAAATTTCGAACACACTCTCCAAAATATCGTTTTGCTCCTTTTCTTTTTTACCAAACATTAGAATATCATCTTGAAAGCATTTAACATTTGAGATTTTAGAAAATAATTGGTGCATCATACGATGAAAAACTGCTGCAGCAGACGCGAGCCCAAACAGCATTCTTTTGAATCGATAACAACCCATTGGTGTTAGAAATGTGGTGCATGACCTACATTCTTCCTTTAGTACAATCTGATGATAGGCTGCAGATAACGCAATTGTAGTAAAAACGTTAGCAGCATTTCTGATATTTTAGGCAATGGAAATTGATCCCCAAGGATATTATTTTTTAGATATTGAAGATCAACACATAGCTTAACTTTTTTGTTATTATGTCTGGCAACTAAAAAGGTGAAACCCATTCTTAAGGCTCTACTTCTTTTAATAATGTCATCTTGCACCAATTTTAATAGTTCTCTTTCAACCTCCTCTGTCAATACAATAAGTATTAAAATGTAAAGAAATAAAAAAATATATATTTTAGAGAGACTTTATCATATTTCGCATTATGTTTGTTGCATCCCAAATATTTTCAAGACTCTGCACCTGTTCTTACAGCCAAGCCAGACAATTTGTTTTCCGGTTAAATTGTTGGTTTGCTCATCTCTATTGCTAACACAGCACTGCGGCCTGAACTGTACTAGATCAGGAGCTGTTTCATGAATGTATGCGCTGCTGCAGAGTGGAGCTTCACTTATATTCAGGGCCATAGGAATTATGCAATTCTGTGGCTGCTACGTTTTCCGCATACCTATGGATTTGCTGCATTAGCCAAATAATCCATTATCTGCGGCATAAACTGCAGATTCCAACAAAGCTAGTTTGATTGGTTCAAAAGTTACTAAAAACGCAGCAACATGTGTTACTGCGCACTGCGAAGCCCTTTGCAAATTTTACTGGTCATTTTTCTGTTGTTTATTGATATGTTTGGGTGTTAAACGTGCACCAATTAGCTAAAACCTTTACCCATACAGTGTTAACATAAGTAGAAATAATATAAAATAATGGATTAATGCTATCAAAATGTGCTGTATTACGCTGCATAATTTGCCTTTTCTTGCAGCAGAATGTAGTCTACTCTGCCGCATAATTTCACACTCCCCTGCCGCATAATTCCAGTGGCCCTGACATTGCACTGTCTATAGCAAATACATTTAACCCGGTCATTCTCCGGGTTATTTTCTGGGCAGCAGATTGCACAATGCAGAAACAGCGAAAGGCAAACCAATGCACCCTGTCTCCTGCTGTGTTGCACTGTCTGCAGCGCGCGCGCTAATTTAGAGATTTTCAGAGCTAAGCATTTGCGATTTATGCATCCACTTGGCTCGGGGTCCTTCTAGAATGCAAGGCGAGAGGAAGCAATGAGAAAAGCTTCATGGGCGCTTTCCTTGTTATTTTATTTGCTGCAATCCAGCTTTTCTTCAGCGGTAACCTGTAACGTACGCGTGCAGGGCAAGCGAATGAGCAGAATGCGGTTTTGTGGACAGTAGCCCCGCCACGCGGACCTCTAGGCGCGTCTTCTATGAGCCCTCAGCAGACCACGGCCTGGCCACGCGGACCGCTGGGCGGTATTCAATGAGCCCTCAGCAGACACCGGCCTGGCCACGCGGAAGGCTAGGCGCGTCTTCTATGAGCCCTCAGCAGACACCGGCCTGGCCACGCGGACCGCTAGGCACGTCTTCTATGAGCCCTCAGCAGACACCGGCCTGGCCACGCGGACCGCTGGGCGGTATTCAATGAGCCCTCAGCAGACACCGGCCCGGCCACGCGTACAGCTGAGCGCGTCCCCCATGAGCTCTCAAGCTGCTCATCCAAGCCAAGCGTTTTATGTTAATGAAGCGTCCCGGCCTGACAGGATGAAGGCGCCGCTCCGGGCTGCTCGTTTACACCTGCCAGGCCACGGTTCCGGCTCTTGCCTCCAACGTGCGAGCAGAAAAGGGGGTCTGCCAGATGTGAGGCGCCTTCAAAGGGCGGGCTCCGCGCGCAGCGGCCGCTGCTGAATGGACTTCACGGGCCTGCTCGAATTGCCCTACAATAAAGCAAAGGGGGTGGGGGCCTGGGGGATCCCAGGGTCACACATCCACACGATTAAAGCGTCAACACTCATTGTGTATCAATTTCATGCGGTGGCGTGAAAGCAATAACCTGTCTCCGAACAGCTTTACGGTCCGTGCAAATTGCGAAATAAAATCCTAAGTGTATCTGGGATGTAGTGATAGGTGTTGAATAACAAAACCATTCAACACTTGGGGAAATTGGTGTACGTCTTCCTTCTTCTAGGACATTGCAGAGAGCCCCCTGAGAGCGGCCAAACTAAATAAAACGAACACGCAAGCCTCTTACGTCACATTCTTTATAATGGGGCACCGTGTTTAGTCCAATGTATCCAGATCACCGTGGTTAACGCGAAACTTTCAGCTGATTTAATGTGTTTAGAAATGAGCGGCAGCAAACCAGTTTTTGTCATAATGTACAATACTATTACCATAAGATATACCCCATCCTGCTGTTTTAAAATGCGGTAAAACCCGATTAGTACGAAAAACTCTCTGAAACTGGAGCTTAGGAGGACTGCACGCTGCACACTCATTCACAAATTTATGTTCACAAGATATATATTTGGTAAAAAAATGAAACGCCACCGTTAAAAAAAACTTAAACCACTAGTACAGATGTTGTACTAATGACAGATTCAACAGTAAATAATAAACAAGAATCAGCTGCACTGCGAGCAAACGTTTTAACCCCACACGTGAATAGCTGCTCGTTGAGCAAAGAGATAGATAATAAACAAAAAACAAACTGCCAAGACACGCAAATTCCATAAACGAGTCCAGAGAGGGAGTGCCACAGACATGCACCTTGACGGAGACCAGTGGGCACGGAAAGCGGTTAGAAGCGTGTAACTTACCCGGCATAGCGGTTGTTGTAGTGCGAGGAGTGCACCGGCAGCCAGGTGTTTAATGCAATGAGAGCACACAGAGCAAGGGCCGGTGCCGCCCCGCTGGGCACGTTCTTGATCATGCCCATAGTGTGAACCCCCAGGTACAGCAACGAGTGAACTTCTGTCAGCGAGCCTGAGCCGACGGAGAGTTTCACGCACAAGGTGAAGTTTTGTGTGGAGATTGCTTACAGGCGGCACGCGGTGTTTCAGCCAGTGATAGAAGTTCCCAGACTGCCTCTGCTGCTCCCCCTGCTGGACAGACTCCGGGTACTGTTCTTAGAAGCACAAGGACAGCAGCGCGACATCGGATACGACGCGAATTGCACTCGCGGGTGAAGCACGGAGTGAACAGATCCTCGTCTGCGAAACTCATAGTGACAGAATATTTCATTTCAATGCACGCTTTATTCGTTTGCCCTAGAAGTTATGGCTCCGCATTTTTGCTGAATTATATTTCAGTCCCATCCTGTATTAAAGCTCCGATCGATCACTACACATCTGACAGCTTCCTGCCTTGTTCAAAAGTCACACTACATGCTGCAAGGAGTTCGGTTCAAGGAGCAAATATCAAACACAAGACATTTTCTGGTGGATCCAATCACTCAAAGGCATCGATCACTAAAATGCGGATTTTCATACTTGCCCTATGTCACGAAAGTTTGCAAAATCCACGTCCAGGCCTAATCAATAACCAGTGACACAGCTGGTTTAAGAAGCTAAACTCCGCAGGGCTATGCTGCGCAGTTGTAGAGCCAGAGTGGTATGAGCATTAGGCGGGTTCTCTCATTAAAACTGTGCCGATTTTAGATTTATCTTCCTTTCTTGGTACACATTTTGAGCTCTCTTTGGGGAATTGATTTCCCTTTGCCCTGACAATATCAGGGAAGGCTTGACTCATTTCCCAATAGTTGTGTTCTTTCCAATATCTACAATATGTGCTTTTTTGTTGTTTGTGTTACTCTACATTTATAAGTGAGTGAAGCGCGTATGTTTAGCAGCAGGTCGTTTCATGCTGTAGGAGAAGGCTCGGCTGCCAACACTGGTTTTCTGAATGCATGGAATGTGCTCAAGTTGGAGTCCTGCTGAGAGCAGGTGTCTCGAGGGTTTGTGAAAACAGATGCGACTGTTAAGGTAAGCTGGGCTGGAGTTAAGTAGTGCTTTGAAAGGGTGGCTGAGGAGTTTGAATTGTGCTTGTTTTTTTATGGGTAGACAATGTAGCTCTTTGCTGTGGGGTGAGATGTATGTGTGGCATGAGAGGTTGAGAGTGAGTCCAGTAGCGGTCCGTGGAGGAAGTTCGGTGGGGCAGAGAGGCGGGGCGTGGGAGGGGCAGGGTGGGGAAATGTAAACACCGGAATTTGGATGAACGGAGGGAAGTACACATTTAAATAAATAAAACAAATTCCTTTGCGCGCGTTGCATCGCTAAATGCGATGCAACGTGCGCAACGACATTCGTTTTATTTATTTAAATGTGTACTTCCCTCCGTTCATCCATATTCCGGTGTTTACATTTCCCCACCCTGCCCCTCCCACGCCCCGCCTCTCTGCCCCACCGAACTCCCTCCACGGACCGCTACTGAGTGAGTCTGGCCACCAGGTTCTGGATGGTCTGCAGTCTTCTGGTTAGAAGTTTCTTGATGCGGTTTAGATGGTGTTCATATAGTCTAGCTTACTGGCGTTGAGCTCTTTGCTGTGGGGTGAGATGTATGTGTGGCGTGAGAGGTTGAGAGTGAGTCTGGCCACCAGGTTCTGGATGGTCTGCAGTCTTCTGGTTAGAAGTTTCTTGATGCGGTTTAGATGGTGTTCCTATAGCCTAGCCTACTGGCGTTGAGCTCTTTGCTGTGGGGTGAGATGTATGTGTGCCGTGAGAGGTTTAGAGTGAGTCTGGCCACCAGGTTATGGATGGTCTGCAGTCTTCTGGTTAGAATTTTCTTGATGCGGTTTAGATGATGTTCCTATAGTCTAGCTTACTGGTGTTGAGCTCCTTGCTGTGGGGTGAGATGTATGTGTGGCGTGAGAGGTTTAGAGTGAGTCTGGCCACCAGGTTCTGGATGGTCTGCAGTCTTCTGGTTAGAATTTTCTTGATGTGGTTTAGATGGTGTTCCTATAGTCTAGCTTAATGGCGTTGAGCTCTTTGCTGTGGGGTGAGATGTATGTGTGCCGTGAGAGGTTTAGAGTGAGTCTGGCCACCAGGTTATGGATGGTCTGCAGTCTTCTGGTTAGAATTTTCTTGATGCGGTTTAGATGGTGTTCCTATAGTCTAGCTTACTGGCGCTGAGCTCTTTGCTGTGGGGTGAGATCTATGTGTGGTGTGAGAGGTTTAGAGTGAGTCTGGCCACCAGGTTCTGGATGGTCTGCAGTCTTCTGGTTAGAATTTTCTTGATGTGGTTTAGATGATGTTCCTATAGTCTAGCTTACTGGCGTTGAGCTCTTTGCTGTGGGGTGAGATGTATGTGTGGCGTGAGAGGTTGAGAGTGAGTCTGGCCACAAGGTTCTGAATGGCAGCATCCTGGTTAGAAGTTTCTTGATGAGATTTAGATGGTGTACCCATAGTCTAGCTTACTGGTGTTGAGGGCTTGGGTGATGGTTTCCTGGGTGTTGGTTGGGAGCCATTTGAATATTTTCCGTAGTATTTTCAGGTTATGAAAGCATGATGCATTGACTTGGGTGGTCGTGTCAAGTTTGTAGTCAATGATGATCCCAATGTTCTTGTCGGGGTGAGTGTCGGGGTTGAGTGTCAGTACTAGCATGATGGAGCACCACTGCGAGGAGCTCTTTTGATAGATCACGACTTCGGTCTTGTCAGTGTTCAGCTTTAAAGTACACTCAATTGATCCATAGATAATGAATCATGAGAAACTAGCCTAAGTCAACAGACAGTTGGTTCACCAAATTGGTGAGCCTCAACAATTTAGAAAAGAAAAATGCTTTTCTAGAGTCCCCTCACTCACCCAGGGTTGCCCCTAGGTGACATGCTTCATCATTGGGGCCATCCCAAGCATCTACTGCTTGGGGCGTGCTACGACTTGCGAGATTTATGTAGGAGCACTTTTTTGTGTGAAACTATGTGTTGTGCAGTGTTGGGGGAGTGGTGTTTGTGTTAGTTAAAAATACCTAACTAGTGAGTTAACAATTTATTCCTACTCCTAGCTGGTAAGATAAAAAGGGGTTAACAACAGGAAAAATATAACTGTTATGTGGTTATATTGCCTATTATTTTGTCAACATGTTTCGAGGTATCCCCTAACCTCTTCTTCAGGACAGCATGGGATCCAGCCCCACGTGTATCACTCCGTGCAGAAACCTAAATTAAGGTGAAAAATTAGTCTAATAACGTGCGCCTATTGAGCGCACTTGGTTATATACATACGGTTATTGATGAACACGTAGTATTTATATGGTAGCACTAATATGCCCCATGGTCTGTCTGGGTGGAGGGGCCTGTAGGACCTGTTCTCGGCATCCCTCCGTGAGTGTGACCTGTAAGTGCCAGGCTCGACCGCATATACTTTAATGATATAGGAGGACGAACCTAGCCTGAACCTCCTTCTCCCTCTTATTCTGACAAGTGTTCAGCTTTAGACAATTGGTCTTCTTCCAATCAGTGATTTTGGCCATGGATCTTTCTTTCCATCTTTTTGCTTATCTTTTAACCATCCTTAATACCACTCTTCAGCCGCTCTGTAAGCATCTTGGTCCCAAATAACCTACCCTCCAACAGTGGAAACAGAGCACATCGGTCACAAGGTTGAGAGTTGTTATATGAGCTCAAGGTACCTCCCACCATCTTAGATGACAAACTTCAGAATCTCTTCTCTGGAAAATGTATCCTTTCGTAATTCAATTCATTGAATAAATGGTCACCGTGCTCACACAGTCTGCAAAAATCCATATAGAGGTGTACTGTACCAAAATTATAATAAACCTCTCAGAAGAATACAACAGGTTGACCCTCTATATCTAAATTCACAATTTAAATCCAAATTCAGTTTGTTCCAGGATCACTCTGGCACTTTCATAGGTGACAACTGAGCATTTCTCACTGTCTTATGATTGTCACAACATGCACACTGCCTAAGGTCTCTTCCCAACCTTTCCACCATGTGGTCCATTCTAGGCCACCAATATTGCTCCATTAAATGTGCATTAGTTCTGTTCTTTCCTAAATGATGTTTGTGTGCAAAATATATAATCTAATCCCTCATACCTTTGGGTGTTATCCACCCCATTCTTCAATACAAAATCCCTTTACCCACACACAGTTAATCTCTTACTGTTTAAAAACGTCTCTCTTCCTTTGGTAGAATACAATAATGTGGCCAGCCTCTAACTACATATTAATGAATCCTGACTAACACTTCATTCCCTCCCTCTGCTCTATTCTTCTACAAGGGCACTCTCACATATCCACCGTATGGCAGGTGTATGTTTCTTCTTCTTGTCTAGCATCGTCAACCGAGGTAGATAGTCAGCAGCACAATTCTGTGATCCAGCCAAATACTCACCTTGGAAATTGAACTCCCTAACTACCTCAATCGGTCTACCAGTTTCAGGAGTGGCCTTTTCACTACCCTTACTTGTGAACAAATTCACTAGTGGATGATGGTCAGTCCTTGCAATGAAAGACAAGCCCCAAGAGTAAAGTTTAAAATGCAGGATTCACCGACTGACTGACTGACTGAGTTATTTATTAAGCGCACTTATGCCGAGGCGTCTTGGCGCTATGATAGAAGGGACGAGGTGGAGCTAGATTAAGAATTGGTGAACAGCCAAGTCTTCAAGGCCTTTCTAAACGGGATCATGTTAGTTCCCAGTCGAAGTGCTGTTGGTAGAGTGTTCCAAAGTTTTGCTGCTTGGAACGAAAAGGCCCTGCCTCCCCATCGCGACCTCTTAAATTTTGAAGGGCAAACTAGGCCCATGGTAGAAGATCTGAGTGTGCGAGAGGGGACATAGGTAGGAAATAGGGATTTCATGTCATCAGCCCCTCCTCCATGTACAGCCTTATGCACTAGACATAAAGTCTTAAACTGGATCCTGTTACGAACAGGAAGCCAATGGAGCCTCCTCATGTAGGAAGATGTGGGATGATGCTTCGGGAGATCAAGCAGGACTCTGACAGCCGCATTTTGCAGGGATTGAAGCTTAGAAAGCTGACGCTCCCCTATCCCGGCATACAATGCGTTACAGTAGTCTATACGGGAGAGGACTAGGGCCCCCACTACTGTTTTCCGCAAGGTGAACGGGATAAAAGGTAGGACCTTCCGGAGTATTTTAATCATGAGGAAACAGGCCGAGGTCACCTGATTGACTTGGAACGTCAGTGAAAGGTCTTTGTCCATCAGGAAACCTAGGTTCTTTACTTTGGGTGCGGGAACTGGACAGATGCCCGCTTCAGACGGCCACCAAAGATGGTTCCAGATAGACGGCTTGTGGCCAAATTCTATCACCTCCGTCTTCTCAGTGTTAAGTTTTAGGAAGTTCAGGCTCATCCAGCTCATCACTCTGGATAGACAGGTTTTAAATTTCTCCGCTGTAACTTCGACACTTTGTGACAAGGACACTACTAATTGTGTGTCGTCTGCGTAAGAAACCAGGTTTAACCCATGATCCTTTATTAATTTAGCTAGTGGGGTAACATAAAGATTAAACAATGTGGGGGATAATGCTGAACCTTGAGGCACACCACAAGGAAGAAGAAGTTCTTCAGACTGGAGACCATCCCAGTGGATCTGCTGATATCTGGACTCGAGAAAAGATTGGAGGAGCGCCAGAGCAGAATCCTTTATGCCTAGCTGGATCAGTCTGTCATGTAGAACTGCATGATTAACGGTGTCAAACGCCGCCGTTAGGTCTAGTAAGACAAGAGTGGCCCTGCCCCCACTGTCCATGGCTCTACGAATTTCCTCTGTAGCCATTATTAAGGCAGATTCAGTGGAGTGACGCGGTCTGAAACCGTGTTGTGTGGTGTCCAAGGCGCTGCTAGTATCGATGAATTGCATTAGCTCCTGATTGATCACTTTTTCTAAGACTTTGGCGGGCAAAGGAAGACAGGATATAGGGCGATAATGTTTGGTGATCTGGGGGTCAAGTGCAGGCTTCTTAAGAATCGGCCTTATACACGCCTTTTTCCAGGTTGAAGGAAAGACACCTGAGCTAATGATCTCGTTTAGCAGAGGAGTCAGAGATGCGCTTATCACCGTAGGGACCAAGTGATAAATGCGAGGAGGGCAGGGATCTAGAGGAGAGCCAGATTTGATTTGGAGTAGTATGTCACTGACCTGTTCCTCACTGAGAGGAGAAAATTGTGACAGGCTGTAGGGCGGTGTGAGAAGCTCCAAAGGCTGAGCTATGATATTCCCAGGAGCAGATTGTAGCTCCTGGAGTTCCTTATAGACATCTTGAATCTTGCGTTGAAAGAAAAGGGCAAGATTGTCAATGAATTTTTGGTCAGGACAGAAAGTAGAATCGTTGGGACTCCTAGAAAGCAAAGTCACTATTTTGAAGAGTTCCTTCAACGAACTATTAGCCTCTTGAATTTTATTAGTGAAATAAGTGACTTTGGCTTGTTTTATTAAGGACTTGTACATATCCAGAGTACGATTATACTCCTTCTTTAATGCAGGACTGTAATCTGATCTCCAAAGACGTTCCTGCCGTCTACATTTGATTTTGGCAAGTTTCAGCTCTGGTGTGTACCAGGGTGAAGTCACTAGTCGTTTTTTTGGCTGAGTGGATTTCACTGGGGCTAGTTTGTCAATTGCCTTGCTGATCCAGGAATCAAATTTAGTAGCCCCGCAATTGCTGTCCTTAGGGTGAGGGATACCCTCTAGCAAGGCTTCAGCTAGTTCGGTGCCTTGGATGTCCTTCCAAGGGCGGGTGTTGACCGGCCGAGGGCGGGATTTTCGTCCCGTTATAAGTAGATGGAGGTTCACCTTAAAAAGGATTACTGCGTGGTCCGTCCAAGGGACCCGTTGAATATTTTTTACAGCAATCCTATCGTTATTGGTGAAAATTCCGTCTAAAGTATGGCCTGCCAAGTGGGTGGGTTGAGATATGATTTGGCAAAGTCCATAACCTGCCATGATGTCAACCAGGTTGGAGGAGTCTGAATTGGTAAGGTCTTCTAGGTGAAAATTAAAGTCACCTAGGACTGTGAGAGTTGTGGTATCGTAACACGATTCAAGAAAGGTCTGTAGAGATTTTGTAAAAGGGGCTCTTGCTCCAGGGGGTCGATAGACCAATAGACCGGATAGAAGTTCCACATTATTAAGTTTTATAGTAAACGACATGGCTTCGGCCTCTAGTGAGGTTTCTTGTTTAAAGGAGACTTTGAGGTGGGAGCGATAGATAAGCGCAATACCCCCCCCGACCGATCCTGTCCGGTCTACTTGCGCCAGTGAGTATCCCGGGGGGACCGCATTGTTCCAGTCTGGGGCAGAGGTAACCGATGACCAGGTTTCTGTCAGAAAAATCAAGTCAGAACTGGTGGCTGAGATGAGATCCTCCAGTTCATACTTATGTTTTGCCATTGACCTAGTGTTCAGGAGAATACAGTGCAGCTCATTCAACGATTTTGCGGTATTGGCAGAGCTAACGTTCCTATCATGGGGAGCTTTTTGTTCAAAACATTGGATTGGAGGGCTAAGACCGGAGTGGTTCAAAGGGGCGGAGATACCATAAGGCGCAAAGAAAGCCGTCTTTAGGCCGCACATTGAGCAGCAGTTAGGGCCTATTGTATCATGGTCGAACAAAGGAGTCGGCCACTGACACTTACCAGTGTTTAAGGCGCGTAGTTCATCCGGCTGGTACCCAAGTCTGATACCGACCGTACGGCACATGGCGCTGGCCGCGATCTTGGCGCGGACGGGCGCAGACGGGCTTGCCTTTGGCGCGCCTTTGGCGCGCCGCCGGCGCGCCCGCTGCGCGCGTCCGCTGCGCGGTCGCGTCATAGCGTGTTTTATAGTGTGCGACCCGGGAAACTAGAGCGCTGACTCACTTCGGGAGGGCCCGCTCCGAAATGGGCTACGCGCTAAACAGTAATGACACCCAGATTCCCCTCGTTAAAACATATAAAAACACAGTGCAAGTTCAACAGGAGCAATCAATAATTTTAAGATTTTAAAAAGCGGTGGTCTGAGCAACAATCTGAAACAGTCTCTCTCCCCCCTTCAATCAGGTGCGCGGTCGCGTCATAGCGTGTTTTATAGTGTGCGACCCGGGAAACTAGAGCGCTGACTCACTTCGGGAGGGCTTGCTCCGAAATGGGCTACGCGCTAAACAGTAATGACACCCAGATTCCCCTCGTTAAAACATATAAAAACACAGTGCAAGTTCAACAGGAGCAATCAATAATTTTAAGATTTTAAAAAGCGGTGGTCTGAGCAACAATCTGAAACAGTCTCTCTCCCCCCTTCAATCAGGTGCGCGGTCGCGTCATAGCGTGTTTTATAGTGTGCGACCCGGGAAACTAGAGCGCTGACTCACTTCGGGAGGGCTTGCTCCGAAATGGGCTACGCGCTAAACAGTAATGACACCCAGATTCCCCTCGTTAAAACATATAAAAACACAGTGCAAGTTCAACAGGAGCAATCAATAATTTTAAGATTTTAAAAAGCGGTGGTCTGAGCAACAATCTGAAACAGTCTCTCTCCCCCCTTCAAATATTCACCAAGTACATGCAATGACCGCTCTCTCTCCAGTACAGAAAAAATTGACCATTAAGTGTTATTGATGCAAATACGATAACTTTCTCCTCACCATTGTCAAACTAGGATAAATTGCACTAAGTCCCTTCAAGGTGGCATCAAGCGTTAAGCTGGTTTTATTGGATATATACAAGTGCTCAAAAGTGGACATATTGCCAAGGTGCCACTTCTTTTCCTTAAAAGCTTAAGAACACTTCTCAGACCACACAAATTTCTCTCCTTTCTTCAATAGTTGTCTCGTAGAAAAAAATAAACTTGAAAGTTTTTTTTAAAAACTTGACATAATACTTGGCGAGTCCAAGGAAAGAACTTACTTCATCCTTGTTCTCCAGTTCTGTTGCCTCCACTATGCATTTAGTCAAATTGGGTTTGGGACTGAAACACTCTCCCCAGATGGTGTGGCCAAGATATGTCACAGGACCCACTACGAACTGGTCTTTTTTCTCTTTTCAGAGACAATCCACACTTCTACAACCTTTCCAGGAGTGAGGATTCACCTCATTCTGTAAGGACTGGAGCAAGAAACCCATACGAGCCAGTCATGTGGATTAAATGAGTCATGCTTGTACGACTGGAGGTGGACGATGTAGGAATGTACACAATTTTAGCTTAGTGGTCCACTTATATTCTATCTTTTCATCACTAATATTTTTATAGGCTTTTTGTCTCTAGATTATAAAATGCCATTAATTTACTTTTGCATGCAATTTATTGGAACTCACTGAAGATTAACACAGCTGTGCTAAGAAGAGTGTCTGGTTAGAAGTGGAAGTCAGGAAGTAGCGCTCAGGTGAATGATCTCGGAGCCAATACCTGTGAAAGACACGTAATGGAGAAGACCCTATGCATGTGACTACAGCAGATCATATAGGACTGTTGAAGTTTATTAGATGATGGGGAAGATAGTGAGGTGGGCAAGAGAAAAAGGAAGAGAGAGCCAGACTAAACTATTGATAGGATGCAAGAGAAGCTGCACTATGGACCTACTTTCTAATACAATCTAAAGACTAAGGGTCTGATTTTGAGTTTGAGAGGCAGCCCACCTGCCCCCCAATCCAACAGAGGCTAAGGCATCTATTCCATTTTTGAAGACCACCCATTATATTTACATAACCACACCAGACAGGCATGGATTTTTGTGCTTTCAGTGGAACAGCAGCAGAAGGCATTCAAGCTTAGCTGAGTGGGCCCTGTGCTTAATGAACCAACTTGGTATATATTTTTATTTTCATTTTTGTAACAATATTTTTTTAATAAAAGACAATAAAAGTTCATATAGCAAAGGCATTGCCAAACATCAAAAATAGTAACGACATATATTCATTATTATATTCAAACGCCAACCAGTGGATACAAAGAAGTGTGTGTCGAGTCAGAATTTACTTTACCCCAAAAAATGACACAATATATTTAAGTTATACAATTCCTGTAAGGCATAGCGAATGCGCTAGCTTAAGACTGTCAAAGACACCAGGGTGAAGGATGTGAGAAAAAAGAGAACATCAAATAAAAGGGCGGCGGTTAGACGGTGAATATTATTTATTAACAACTATGCCATCTCTTTCTTTCAAGAAATAATGGAAATTCCTGTTACAAAACATACTACTAACAGTACACGACAGGTATTTTGATGTATAGACGCTTCAAAATAAAACATACCACAGAAATATAAAGGGGAATATAGATTGCAGTATGTTTATAAGCATATGACCTATATCTTTACAGGAATATATGTTAGTAGGCAGCAAAAACCTAGAAAAAGGCCAAAGGAGTTGGGCTAGATTCAGAATTTAAGTTACCACAAAATAAACTCATTGGAGTAAACCTCAGCAGACAAGGAGTTATCACCAGCCTTACATCTGCAGCATACGTCAATTAATTACCTTGTGTGCGTGATAGAGGATGAAGAAAAGGATCACATGTTTATTAAAAGATCTCCATTAGATCGTGAATTTTGTATATCACACGGTCACAGGTATGTACTTTTAGTAATTCAGTTAGCCATTCATCTGGGTCTTTCAATGTGACTTTCCTCCAGCATCTCATGATACTTATCTTGGAAATTGCTATAGCCATCAACAACCATTGTTGCGTGTGAATGAAACGGCCTATGTCACCTGTCATGTTGTGCCATAGGGAAAGTAGTGCAGATGGTATATTCACAAGGCTGCACATAATCTGTACCACATAGATGACCAATAGTTCAAGCTGGTAGTGCATGTCCACAGTGTGTGCAACAGGATGAAGATGGATTGGTGACTTCGACAACAGTTTCAGTGGAGAACAGGACCGGCCCTGCCTAGGCTCAGAGGCATCCAGTTATGTAAGATTTGAAGTGTGAGAACTTGAGATGTGCTTCCCTAATCTATTTGCCGTGCCCAGTCTTCTTCAGAGTACTCAACTTGTAGTGCGGACTGCCTAAACTGTCTGGACGACATAGCCAACACCGGTTCTGAGAAAAGACTATCCATGTCAAGCTGAAGCCAACCAATTGAAAGTACCCCAGGTCGTAGATTTACTGAGGATAGGGGATGCTTGTTAATACAATGAGAGGAAAACATTGGGCCTATTTCACACAGGTAAAATGAGACAAAAGTCTAAGTTTACAACGTTTGGTATTCACAAAGGGCGTTTACTACTCGTAAATGCTCTTTGTGAATACCGAAAGTCATACAGTTCAAATTTTGGTTTTCACAAAGGGCATTTACGAGTAGTAAATGCCCTTTGTGAATACCAAAAGTCATAAAGTTAGACTTTCATCTCAGTTTACCTTTGTGAATTAGGGCCCTAGTGTGTGGAGCAAACAGCGTGCTTGCTGGCTATACTGCCAGAAGTAGCTTCTGTTTACGTTATATTCAGCACATAATACATAGAATGACTTAAGAGAGCCAATGACAAACAGTTGTTCCAGCCTCCTGATCGACTTAGTTGCCCACTATTCCCAGTAAATTTCCTAGTCCAATTTGAAAAATGGCACCATGCTATGGGAGGTCGAGGAATGGAGCAGGGGGTCAACTGTGAAGATCTGAAATAATGGCCCAGATGCAAATCGATAACAAATGACGGTCTATATTCCTGCCTCAACCACCTCTCAGTTCAACTTCCAACCTCTTGACTTTTCTTCACGATTCCAAGAATGGAATCTGGTGAAGTCATGATCTTGTCGCAACCCATGAATATTTATTAATCTTCAGGGCACCACACATCTCACGCTTAAAACACTAACAAGGAAATACACTATAACCTTAAAGAACAAATAGATTTAGCAGAGAAATTATATCGGATACTTAGGGGAAATACACTACTGTACTTCACGATTAAATAAAGTCTTTGAAGTACACCGCCATTATAAAAATTCTCTTTGGTCTAACAAAATCTTTAAGACAGGACTACGGTCTTTATTGGTATCATTCCTATTAGCAGCTTTCGTTATTTTTTCTCTTTTTTCCCCACATCAGAATTGTCAAGATCACAAATAGTTTTGTTCAATAGCACCACCCGGCTCAAATTCCAAACATGGCCATCATTCGTCTTGACTGTGTATTTCTAAAATACCGGATACATTTCCTGGGTCCAGTAAATTTAGAACCAGGCTGTGCACCAACAGTAGCACGAATTTCGATCCAATCCCCAACTCTCACTTTAATTTCTCTCACCACATTCCTGGCATCAAATTCCTTCTTCCTCACTACCATTTTTTTCTCTTTTCCTCCAATCATCCTCAATAGATATATTCACCCAACCGTTATTCCAATCTATTTCCCCCGACACTAACATAGAATTAGGCTTCCTTCATCTGAACAATTCAAAGGGAGATTTTCCAGTCGTCATACGGGGTTAAAACAATAACCGCTCTTGCAATTGTTTTTTCCAATCCATCCCACAACATTTTGCCATTTGAATCCCTTCCTTAAGAGTTATATTAAATGTTTCCACCATGCTATTCGACTCAGGGTGATAAAGTGCAGTTATTTGGTGTTATATTTCTAACTTATCGAGAAAACACTCAAAATATTTTGAACACAATTGCACTCTTTTGTCTGTCAAAATGGTACTATTACACACCTTCCGTCTGAAACAAACCCTCCGGAAATCTGACCACAGCTCCTGTCATTATGTCCCCCAGACATACAACTTCAAGCCAATGAGAAAACAAGTCAATTACCACCAAAAGATAACGAGTAGCTCTTTTCTCTCTCAATGGGCCTACCACATCCATGGCAATTTCATTCCACAGTTCCTTAGGTAACTCTCTGCACACCATTGGAACAAACCTCACTTTATGTATTTTATCCCTGTCTTTTCACTCATAACACTCTAATATGTTCCTGTCTTATCCAAATCTAAACCCAGCCACCAAAAATCCGCTCTTACTTACTCTTTAGTTTTTACAACACCCAAGTGCCCTTCATTAGCCATATCCATGATTCTCCCTCTGATACCACTGGGAACAACCAAACAGTTTCCTCTAAAAACCATCTCATCATGAAATGACAATTCATCTTTGATCATCAAATATGGGCGTACTTCATCTTTCAATTCATTCTTTTTGGGCCAACAATTCAAGATGAAAGCTTGACCTCTGATTTCCACTCCTCCTCTGAAGTTTCCCCTTTAGCAACTGCACACACACTCTCATATGACCATTCCACTTCCTCTGATGTTTCATCCACTACTTCACCTAAGGAAACCAGACATGACAATCAGCCACACTATTTTGCACACCTGGAATATATTCCACTGTGAAGTTAAATTCCTGCAAATCCACAACCCATTTACATATTCTTGCAGACACAAAATCTAACCCTTTCTAATTTCCTTTAAAAGATTATAGTCTGTTTCCACTATAGAATGTCTCCCCCACAGAAAATGTTTGAATTTCTTGATTGCCCAGCTTAATTTTTGATGACTGAATTATTGAACTCTGCACCTCTCAAAGCGATAGACGCACATGCAATAGTATTTTCAGTTTCATCTATGATTTGTACTAGTATAGCACCCAACGCCTTACTACTCGCATCAGCGACAATCTTGGTTTGCCTATCTTGGCTAAACATTTTAAGGTTAGGAGCTTGTCTTAAATCATATCTGACAGTTTTAAATTCCCTCTGACAATCTGTACTCCATTCAAGCTCAAACCCCTTCTTACATAGTCCGAGTATTTCCTCAGTTTTAGTAGAAAGATTGGTAAAAACTTGCTGTAGAACTCAACCATGCCTAAAAATGATGCAGCTCCCTCCTTATTTCCAGGAGGTTTGAGTTTACAAATTGTGTCAATCAGATCTTCCTTTGGTTTAACACCAGAACTTTTCAATGTGTTTCCCAGATAATAGATTTCATTCTTCCCAAATTAAGGGCCATATTATCAAGGACGGCGTTAAAATTATCGCCGCTTTAGCGGCAGGAAACTGCCACTAAAGTGGCGATAATGGGCTTGATAATATGCCCTTGTGAATTCCCATAGAAGCCCATGTTCCGGTGTGAACATGGGCTTCTATGGGAATTCACAAGGGCATATTATCAAGCCCATTATCGCCGCTAAAGCGGCAGTTTCCTGCCGCTAAAGCGGCTATAATTTTAACGCCGTCCTTGATAATGGGGCCCTAAATTTTTTCCAAATTGAGTGTGAGCCCAGAATGCGACATTTTTCACAACCCGTTTATTATGCTCCTCCCAGCTTTCATCATACATTAACACATCATCCTGGAAACAACACACTCTCTCCATAGTGCCAAAAATGAAATTCATAACTCTTTGAAATGCTGAGGCTGCTGCAGCTAGTTCAAACAGCATCCTCAGACATTTGTAGGCCTCAAAGGTGTTATGAATGATGTCAGAGCTTGTGATGAGGGATGTAGCCAAATCGGCTGAGAAGCAGATGCTAGATCAAGAGTAGTAAACAATCTTGCATCTACCAAAGTGACCATCATGTCAGAATTGTTGGATAAGTTACTTGTCCCCAAATATTTCTCTATTTGAACCCCTCAAATTCATGCACAGACGAATAGCTCCTGTGGGTTGTCATGCCACAACAATAGGCACTCCTGTTGTTTTGGTCCCCACACATACAACTTCAAGCCAATGAGAAAACAAGTCAATTACCACTAAAAGATAATGACTATCTCTTTCCTCTCTCAACGGGCCTACTATATCCTTGTCGATTTCATGCCACCGTTCCTTAGGTAACTCTCTACACAACATTGGAACAAACCTCACTTTATGTATTTTATCACAGTCTTTACACTCAACACTCTTGTACTTTCGTTTCTAAATTCAAATCTAAACCCGCCCACCAAGGATCAGCTCTTAACCTCTCTTTAGTTTTTACAACACCCAAGTGCCCTTTATGAGCCATATACATGATTCACCTTCAGATACCACTGGGAATGACCAGTTTCCTCTAAAATCCTTCTCATCATGAAATGACAATTCATCTTTGATCATCAAAAATGGGCGTACTTCATCTTTCAACTCAGTTTTTTTGAGACCACTATTGAAGATGAAAGGGACAACCCTTTCAAGTTCCTTGTCAAGCTTGACCTCTGATTTTAACTCATCCTCTGAAATTACCCCTTCAGTAACTACACACACACTCTCATATGACCATTCCACTTCCTCCGAATAGCTTCTGTGGGTTTACAGGCCTCAACAATAGGCGCATACCACTCTGTGACTTCAATTGGGCATGATTACCTGGTGGATTCTAACCTGTTCAATTCTTTGCAAACCTCTTCCTGTACAATTAAAGGAATTCTCCTCACCTAAGATGTAACTGGAAAAGCTCCAGGTTTCAGTCTTATGCAATGTATATATTTTTTTACGCCACCCAGTTTTTCTGTAAACACTTCAGGAAATTGTTTTGCAAAGTCAGCACAAGAATTTCCAACTGCTGCAAAAAGTCACTAGGAGTCCAGGTAGAAGATAAAAGAGCTAGAAAGTGATATTTATAGGGCTCTGAGCGAGAGAACTGGATAACAAGAAGAGCAGGATCAGGTTAAGAAGGATAACAAAATCAGAACAGCAAGACAGGCCTTAGCAGACTACTTAGATAGTATTCTAAGGAAAAAGTGGGAGGCTGGTAAATTAGCCCACTATTAATATGGAGAAGGGTGTGAAAAGCTTCTTGCTTGGAAATCTTGCATTGATAATATGTGAAATATATTAAAATACATAATTTGTAAAAAAAAAAATCTGTTTATTAAACAGTTGTGATAGTACAGTGAAAGGCCGTGAGGCCACATAACAATGAAATACAATGGTAAAAGGACGAATAACCATCTCTCACAGTTTAAACACGGTCCCTGTACAACATGAAGCGGGATTAAGATCATTGTCCACTTCAGTGTTACGTAGTTCTTTTGTTGGGGATTCACATATTTCACCACCCGATACATTCCATTTAGCCCATTTATGATCCCATTTCTTAGGACAGCCCCTGTGGTTGAAAACATCCTTTTCTGTGATCATCGCCTCATCCATGTCGTTAGCCCATCTCTGATATGTAGGCAAATCCCCTGTCCCCCATATCTGAGCTATATTCCTCTTGGCACGGACGATTCCCAGTGATGCCCATGTGTGCTCAGTTTGGGTTAGGTCGGTGGCCTCCCATACATTTAGTAAACAAAGGCGCAGGGAGTGGGTGATGCCTTTCCCACTTACCCTTGCAAGTGGGGAGATGATTCTTTCCCAGTACGGCTGGATGTTTGGGCAGTCCCAGAGTTTGTGGAAAAATGTACCCTCCGCTGCGCACTTCCTGAGGCACTCAGAATCCGGCCTATGCCCCATTTTTACCAGTATTTGTGCAGATAGATAAGTTCTATGTAGAATTTTGAGCTGGACTAACCATTACCTCATTGGGATTGCAACCTCTTTGGGGAGGAGAGGGCTTCCTGCCAGTCGTCGTCCTCTAGGTATCCTAAATCTGTCTCCCACAACTGCCGGAGGCGTATCAATGGGTCTGGTCTATTGTTTATTAATTTACGATATGTGAGTGTTATTGCTTTACGCTACATGAGATCCGTTAACAGTCTATCTTCCAGTGGGAAGCCCTCGGGTAGAGCCTCACCGCACCCCACAATGGTAGTTATTGCATGGCAAATTTGTGAATAGCGGAACGTCTCTCACCCTGCCATTTGGTATTCTACTTGTAGGTCTCTGACTGGAACTATCTCATTTCACTTCCACAGGTCACAGACTGAAGAGATACCAATGAAGTCCCATTTATCAAAGCCCGGGCATCTGCTCAATGTGGCGTGTTGCTCAGACTCCCACAAGGGAGTGATCAGTGTTATTTTTTTGTGCCACCCCAGTGTTTTAGCTGCGTGGTGCCAGAGTGCGACTGTTTGGGCCGTGGGACCAGTGAGGCTTTGGCGTTGGAATAGAGTGCACGGTGATACCCCCCGGATTCATTATCAATTTGTCCGTGCGGTATGCCGGTTTGGACGGTGAGGCAAAGACTCATTGGTTGATCACTGCGAGCTGGGAAGCCCAGTAATATAGTTTAGAGTCAGGCAATGCGATACCTCCATCATACCATCCCGTGGTCTGTTTATGTGTCCCGATGCATGGGTTTTTCCCATCCCATAAAAGAGTTCTGACCTCTCTTTCTACACTTTATAAGTGCTTTTTTGCAGCACATATAAAAATCGAGGTAACGCCAGCATTTTAAACAGTGCTGCTCTGCCCAAAAGAGTGAGGGGCAGAGACCTCCAGTGGAGCACATCGTTGTGGAGCCTAGTCAGCGGGGCCTTAAGATTAATTTCATAGAATTAGGTAGGATGCTGGGTTACATATATATCAAGGTAACAAAATCCCTCAGTGGGGAATGTAATGTTGGTGTCTCTGGGCATCCGTGGCACAGGGCCTTGAAGCATATACAGTACTGATTTTGTCCAGTTGATAGTATACCCCGAGTGGGCACTAAAAATGGCAAAAATATGTTGGATCCTATGGATCGAGGTCGATGGGGTGCAACATACGAAAGGATGTCGTCAGCATAGAGGGAGATTCTGTCCTCGTGCTGGTCTGTCCATTTGAGCCCCCTGATCATGGAGTCACCCCTAACACAGGTCGCCAAAGGCTCTTATATCGGGGCAAACATGAGGGGCGACAGGGGGCATCCCTGTCTCATTCCCCTCTCTAGAAGGAATTATCGGGATGTGTGTTGGTTGACAACTACGTGGGCCATTGGTTCTGTGTATAGTAGCTTAACCCATTTTATGAATTTCGGGGCGAATCCCATATGTTCGAGGAGAGCAAATAGGTAAGGCCACTCAATACTGTTGAATGCCATTTTTGCGTCTAGTGACAGTAATGCTGCATCTTCTCGGATGGTGTGAATTCTCCCCATTAACCCATGTAATCTTCTAAGGTTGAGAGCTGTGTTGCGACCAGGCATAAAGCCTAATTGATCTGGGTGCACAAGTTTACAGATTTTTTTAAAAGATCGTTTTTATTAGCATTTCATATTATAGTACAGTACACAAGCATTAGTTTTGTCAACGACAGACATCATGCTGAATTTACATCATGGTGTTATGGTGTTTGTGCCCCCTCCATCATTTCATTGGATGGAATCGCTGATGTGGGGAGGCATCTGTGCAAAGAGCATGTGTCCATGAGAGATGGTCTGTGGCCTGTACTGAAGTTCGGGCATGAGCTTTTAACGTTAGCCCTATAGGTGTCGTGTTGCTATTCTGAATAAACAATCTGAATTCTTCAAACTACGGGATGAACAGGCTTACACTGTGTCTTTAATGTCCTCGCTTGTTAGGGGCAGCAGGTTAATACATCCTGACTACGCATCTGATAGCTCGGCGCTGAGAAGGGGGAGTGAGGGCATCAGACCGAAGGTAACACATGGGCCATACGCCCTGGTTCACAGTCCCTGGCCTATTAGGGGTCTATTCTCCGGAGGATCCACCGTGGTCAACCGCAGTGCGTGCATGCGATGTGGGGGAGCGGGTGCTCTGGGACAACAGCTCGTCTGTCGCTTCTTGTTTAAAGGAGTGTAATAGGATGGCCCAGTCCATGGATATGGGGTGCTTGCAGATACCCTTCAGATCTTCAGAACAAAGCACCTCGTCTTCTGCAGCCCCCCATTTGTTGACTGCCCCTCGCCAGGCCGCCAGCGGAGGTCCCCCCGGTGCCCTCCAATGCATTGCTATGCACCGTTTAGCTAGAAGCAGCGCCAAGGATGTGAAACACGCCTCTACTTTCAGAGATTTGCAGCACTTGTGTATACCCAGTGAGCAGGCCTCCCAGGTGTGTATGTCAGTAAGTCCCATGACTGTGAGGAGGGTGGCATGGACTACAGCCCAATAGGAGCGAAGCGCTGGGCAATCCCAGAACACATGGAGAAAGGATGCGGCGGGCACTGGGCATCTGGGGCATGTAAAGGGTGTGTCTGAATAATACTGTTGGAGCTTCTTGGGCATGAGGTAGGCGCGGTGTAGTATGTGCAGTTGTATGGCACAAATTTACAGATGACAGGGATCAAGCAGTTGGCCAACACCTTGGTGAGAATTTTTGCAGTTAACAGTGAGATTGGTCGATAGGAGTCACATCTCGTCGTTGGTTTACCTTGCTTATGGATGACGACCACTGAGGCCAGCATCAGGTCTTTAGGTAGGGACCCAGTTTGGTAGCTCTGTAGCTACATGGCTCGAAGAGCAGGTGTTATCTTGGAGGTCACTAGTTTGAACAGTTCCATTGGGAGCCTGTTAGGACCCATAGCTTTCCCCGACTTCATCCCTCTTATGGCAATTACTAATTCCTCCTAGTAGTAACCGGAATAGTGGCCAGGAGGTCACTGGAATCAGTTAAGGTAGTGCAAGTAGTGGAGGAATATATGGAGGCAAAGTGGGAGGCAAAGGCCTCAGCAAACTGCTGTGGGTCATTCAACATTTCTCCCGTGTCCCTCTCAATGAGGGGCACCCATCTCTGGGCGGATTCCCGCTTCTCTAACCATGTGGGCAATTTCCCCGTACTGTCACCCAACTCGTATATTTTATGTAGGATAGCTCTCTGTTTAGATCTAGCTGCCTCCGTTGCAAGCTGTCTGTAGTCTTGTCTTTTAACACTAAGATTTATGTGATCTGTTCGTCATCTGTGGTCGCCACCACATCCTCCAGCCCCCAAATCTCTCGTTGCAGTCTCCAATCTTGCCCTCTGTTCCTTCTTACGTACCGCCAATAGTGAGAGTGTCTGCCCCTTGATAACTGCCCCAAATGCCCCCCACAGGATCTGATGAGATTCAACTGTATTTGTGTTCTCAGAGAAGTACTGGTCTACCCCTTTTAGAATTGCACTCCTATCATGTGGAATCGTCAGACTCCACGGGTTTATGGACAGGGTAATACGGTCATTTTCCTGAGGGAGAGCTAACTGAACCAGGTCAGGAGAATGGTCAGAGATACCACGTGCCAGGGTCCTAGCTTCATTAAAGTTTGAGAGGTCGTCAGCATGCGTAAGCCAATGGTCAATTCTGGATTGGCTACTGTGGGCGCCAGAATGGAAAGTAACGTTTCGCCCCAGGGGATTAAAATGGCACCACAGATCTACAAGGCCAAAAGCTAAGAGAAAGTCCATCAGTGGTGAGGTGTCATGCGGATCTTGTCGAGGAGGATGCCGGTCGACCCGGCCATCCACCGTCAGATTAAAATCGCATCACTGGAAGATTGAGCAGGAATTTACCCAGGTCAGCCAAAGTGGGTTTTTTTTCAGCGCCGGAGGAATATACATCAAAAGTACATTTAGGGGTTTCCCCTCCCATGTCCAAGCAATCGCAGCGAATCTACCCTGGCTGTCAACCCATGTGTTGTTTATTATGTATGGGCATTGTTTGCAAATGAGAATGCCGGTCTCGTTGAACCAGATGTGATGCCAGCACTTGGCACCAATTTATAGCCCCATCGATCTAGTACCTTGCACATGTTGCCAATTTGATGTGTCTCCTGCAACAGAGCGATATCGGGGGCCTGCCTAATGAGATGCTGGAGCACCACCCCTCTCTTTAATTTGTCCCCCAGCCCGTTGATGTTCCATGTGATAATACGGAGTGTTCTCCTTACGTACCGGTCTGACATAGTATATTTAGGTGATGTAGGACACTGCACGCTCAGGGTATGAGTGTGTATGTCAACTGTTGATACAGAGATCCCGCCGGCCCTGATTGCATTCACATTAGTGATGTCCCCTTACCCACCGCTATCACAACTTGACAACAAGAAAAACCAGATAAACAAACCCTGCCACCCCCAAAATGTCCCTCACCCTCTCCCCTCCCTGCCTTTCTGCATGGCGGGCACTGAACCGCCAGCCACCCCAAACTTACAGAGTGACTATCGCCCACCCTTGGAACAGTAGGGAACGTCAACCCCACTCCCTAAGGCACATATTAATTCTTCATTGTTTTACCTTCTGATTATTCTTTTTTATGGTAGACTAATACGACAACATGCAGTAAATGACAAGTAAAGAACGATACCCGACAGTAGGTTGCAGTTATGTCTTTGGAGCTGCTAGTAATGGCACCGAGCAACCTCAAAGTCCAGTTGCAGCAGTCCGGTGCCAGGTTGACCTGTGCCGGCATGGGCGATGAAAGTTTGACCTCGTCAACTGTAAACCGTCGTCTGCTTGTCGCTGTTCCAACGGATCCCTCGTCGTCGCGTCACCGTCTGGGGGGATCCTGATTGGCGGGCCGCCCTGTCTTTAATTCCAGTGCTGCGGTTCTCTTTGTGGGTTCTGATTGCCAACAGAGCGCCAGCCATTGAGCCAATCCCAAGCGTCTTCAGGACTGGTGAAAAACCATGCTTTCCCTTCGAACTTAACATGCAATTCTGCCGGATTTGATTTCTTGGTCTCGTAGGGCGCGTTTCACCTCCAGGAAGCCGCGGCGTTGCCTTTGCACTCTCAGCGTAAAATCTGCAAAAAAGGTTATTTTGCTGTTTTCAAGGGTGATCAGCGGGGCTGCTCTCCCTGTATGGAGTATTATGTCTCTATCTCAGAAGTTGAACACTCTTGCCAGGATGGGCCTAGGAGGTGTGCCGGGTTTAGATCTTCTGCCCGGTACTCTGTGTGCTCTTTCAATAGAGAAATATTTAGACAGTCCCTTGGGTTGAAGATGCTGCAGCACAAGGTCTTCCACAAATAGGTCTGCCGCTTGCCCCTCCGCTCGTTCTGGCACCCCTAGTAAGTGGATATTATTACGTCGCATCCTACCTTCGCAGTCGTCGAGTTGACGTTCTAGCATATCCTGGCCAACTTGGAGATCCGCAACTTGGCGTTTGAGGAGGACAGTATCAGCTGTTAAGTCCTTAGTTGTGGACTCCACCTCCTTGATGCAATTGTTCATGTTCTGCATATCGGCTCTGATCAAGGAGACTTCAGAGGCGATGGTGTCAATCCTATTTTCCATGGACGTGTGCACGGTCGTTATCGCCGCTAAGATGTCTTGTAACGTGAGCTCTTGTTGTTCCCCTGTCGATTTCGGGTTCACTTGTGCATCCTTCTGGCCTTTTTGCCATGCATATTTGTCCAGCTTTGCTTGGAGAGCAGTACGACTACTCCAGCCACTCGCCATGGTGTGCTCAGCGCGTAGGGTGCTGCCAAAGGAGAGATTGGGGCCGTGTTGGCTACTCACCGCCACCTGCTCAAGGGTCAGTGCCCTGTCCGGCCTGTAGGGTTTCACCATGCAGGCCTATACCAGAGGGGAGCACGTTCCAGGTCGCTACACTTCAGAGGGGGGATATTATCATGGTGATAATGTGATGATTCCGTCCTAGGTCCACGACTCCTCAGGATTCGAGTGATGCCATAGTGAGTCCACCTCTCGACGTCCCCAACTCCTGCACTAATGGCACGGAAGGTTGGAGCAATCAAGCGAGGGAAGGGAAGGAAGGGAAGGGAGTAGAACCTGTAAAGAAATAAACACAAACAATACACTCAATGCTACGCTCATAAATTCTCACTAGAGTATAGATTCCTTATTATCTGTTTGCCTACGGGTTCTTGTCTTTACTTTTTGTTAGCACTTGTTTTGACAATTATTCTGACCAACAACTAGATTAGAACGCCACCCAGACACTTCACAGACATACACATACATGAACTGGCAGCATAATGTCTCACACTTTATTTGGCGTAGGCCCCCCTTTTTGGAGAGAAAAATGAGCGGTTGTTCATAGCCCTAGGAACCTCTCCACAGTGCCTTAACCCCCTCACACTGAGAGGTCTAAAGTGTCTCGATATTACTTGCACTGAAAACCAAAATGTTCAAAAATAAATGATGTTCTGGTAACCAATCCCACACAGAGTACTTAGTTGAGAGAATGGTCAAGTACCATCCTCTCCTAATGTTTTACAAAATTCTGGGTTTAAACGTACAACACGGTTAGTGCACCGCTGCGAGGACCTATGTTGACTCTTCAACTTGTCCACAAACAAATACCTCACTGGAGGTTCTTAGGGAAGTACAGGAAAAAACCCTGTCACCGTGCTCGCTGCCTCTCCGTAGCCTGAGGCGAGCAGCAGCGCGTAATGATTAAGTAAATCTACCCCCGGGGGGGTTTCCGACACAAAATACCTGACGGATGAGGTCCGGATCCGGGAACGCCCGGCTCTCCTCAGAAGTTCAGAGCGGACACATCGGGCACATCGGCCATTACTACCTCTGCGGGCTGTCGATTGGAAAGGGCATCAGAAGGCTGGCGGTTCTTCTCTTTATCCAGCAGGGATGCCCAACAAATGGTGCACAGGAGCGCCTACAGCTCTGTTCCGATCGTCCTCAGAGCGGGTTCAGGAAACAACAAACTCGCCAATCCGCATGTACGCGCCACGTCCTGTGCGCGTCCCCGCCCTTTTATGGTCGTGGCTCCTCCCGCTCTCTCCTCGTGCATTCTGGGGCGTGTAGTCAATGCAGGCGCGCGATGCCTGTTCCCTGACAGTAGCTCCCCGTCCTGGCGCCTCCTAGAACCAGGCGTATCAGGGTGTCGGCGGTAGAACACCCGTACCCTGGCCGGGGCGTGCACGTGGACACTGGCTCCCCACGAATCCTCTTCCGCGGTATAGCCTTTCCAGGATATCAAGTACCACAGTTTGTTCCCCCGGTACTTGGAATCCACAATGCGTTGCACCTCATATTCCTGGCCGTCTTCGGTGGATATTGCCGGTGGTGGCTTTCTCAGCCCTCCCTTGGCGGGTTTCAACAGGCTACAGTGGAAAACCGGGTGGATTCGAAGGGATCCCGGCAGGCGCAGTTTATAAGCCACGGGGTTGATCTGCTTCACCACTCTATAGGGACCTATATACCTGGGGTGGAATACGCTACGCAGCTTGAAGCGGAGGTTCTTTGTGGACAGCCACACTTGGTCTCCTTCCTTGTACTGAGGACCATCTACTCGATGTCTATCCGCCCAGTTTTTATAAGTCAACTTGGCCTTTATCAGGTGTTTCCTCACTTGTGCGTGCCCTTGTCGTACTGCCCGTATGTGGGCTTGCACCGACGGCTGATTGTGTGTGCGTAGTGGCAGGGTGAGAGGCAAAATCCAGGCGTTATAGCCGTAGTTGGCCAAAAAGGGAGAGACCTTCTGCTGCCAGTTCATGTATGTGTATGTCTGTGAAGTGTCTGGGTGGTGTTCTAATCTAGTTGTTGGTCAGAATAATTGTCAAAACAAGTGCTAACAAAAAGTACAGACAAGAACCCGTAGGCAAACAGATAATAAGGAATCTATACTCTAGTGTTAGAATCTGTTATAGGTTCACTGGTCCAGGCCAATCAGAAGGGCTTTATTAAAGGTGCTCAATTGCATGATTTAACACACAAATTGATAGGCACAATTGATATAACCTCAGTAAATAACTTAGCCCTCAATGTTTTCACATTTGATGCTGCAAAATCTTTTGACAGAGTGAGTTGGGCAATTTTTACTTTCCCCCCGTCCCATCATTTCGGCCTGGGCCTATTAGCGCCAAATATAAGACACCTACTGCGAGGATTGTGGTTAATGGGAATCTTACAAACTCATTTAATATAGAGAGAGGACAAGACAGGGGTGCCCGTTATCCCCTTTGCTCTTTGACTTATGTATCAAACCCCTAGCATGTAAAATTAGGGCTCGACAAAATATCTTGCCATTTGAGTGGAATGGGTGGGTAAAAAAAGGCGTCCCTTTATGCTGATGACCTGATGATCTTTACAAGGGAAGGTATCCATATCTTGCCCGTACTAGAACAACCTTTAATGGACTTTGGGAAAGTTTCAAGCTATCAAATCAACCGTCTAACAACTAAGATCCTGTCTTGGAATACTTGATCAAATAACGCCGACAGTAACTAAGAAGTATCGATTTACACAATGAGCCCAGTGTAGGCTTGACTTGTAGTGCGCGAATGAAAACTTAAAATGAAAATAGCGCCGACAGTAATGAATGAGTGCCTATTTATACCATGAACCCAGTGAAGTAAAAAATTCTTCACTAGCAGTCTAGTCTTACATAGACTATAGCAATAATATGATAAGAAGATATTAGTGTGGAGCAGAAATTCAGGGATTACGGAGAAGATGAGATATAAAATAACGAGAGCAAGTAAACGACATGAGAATGATAGGAACTATATATCTTTTCTTGTCTACTTGATGAAACAGCCACGAGCAATATTTTCCCGGAGCAGTAAAAGAATTTCTTAATGCCATCAACCTTCTAACAAAAAGGTGAGCATCGAGTCCAATAAGTCTATAGCTTTGTACAAACACATGTTTTTTGAGAACTTACTCTGAAAAGAAAAACTCCTATGTTATTTTAAAGGGGCGGCATTCTTGGTTGCTGGATGATCATCGAACCATAGGAAAGCTCAAGAATCGGTGTCAGTTAACAGACATAAGATCTAAAGGTAAAGAAGAGAAATAACCTATTGATAGCCTTGGGTAGAATAAATACTACGAACCTTTTAAGTCACTAGGGGTAAAGTTAAGTTAACTTCTCTCCTAACAGGAACAAATCTAACGTGACAGAAAATCATCCTTCGATTCTACGATAAATAAACTAAGCAAGGAAGAACTCTAGTTTGTTTATACCTATGCGTGATCTTACAGGTATTGCATAGATCTTTAATAATAATAAAAATAATTCCTTAAAACTAAAAATCATATAATGGATCTTTAGTGAGGGAGTTCATTCCCCTGACAAGCAACCGACTGTTTTAAATATGATTATATTTTCTGACAGCCTGGAGAATCTTGAAATATTGAGATAATCACACTCAAGATTTTAACCCAAGAAACAAGTCACCCTAGTGCGATTGCACAGGTGAGTTATTCGACAACTATCAATGACTGCGTGAATGGAGTATAAGTGTTTTATGATAATGGATGTGAGATGAGAGTGACAAGAACGAGCTGAACGCATGGTTGATATGTAAACACTTACAACGTAAAAACGTTTATTTAAAACTTTTTTTAAAGAAATTACAAAAGAAAGACTTGATTGTTTGATAAACAAACTGCTCTTGTGTCTTCTTAAAATGGTCTTGTAGTTATATATGTATATTACGGATAAACTGATTGTTTCCTCAAAACTATTGACACCCAAAGTATGTTTTTAAGAGATGTAATAGAAACTATAGTATTGTTGTAGGTAAAGAATATGGTTTATGCTAAAAGTAAAAAAAAAAATTATTTCTGCACTAGGTTAAAAAATATTTTGGAGAACCAAATAGATTTTGTCCTGAAGAAGGAGGCTACGAACAGTGAAAGCCTCCGAAACGCGTCGACGCATTGAGTTTGTGTTAAATTCGGAAGGGGCTAACAAACTATTCGAAATTGGGAAGTAAATCCCTTGTCGATGTTGCCTATAGGTGTCTGAATTAACCACTACATGACATAGTGTATTGTCTTTTCCTTTTTTTTGTCCTGCATGATTACATGCTAAAATGTTTTTAACTGTTTTTGATATTTAGAAAAATGAAATTTTATTGAATATATTGCCATGAAAATATTTTATGAGGCTAATAAATAGCTTGTTTGAGAAAAATTGGTGTTTTTTCGTGTAAGTGTTACATTGGTTTGAGTGAGTAGTCTAGACCCCTCTTGGGGATTTTGATTGAATGGAGTAAGTGAGTGTACTGCTCGATTTTCCCGGCCCTATTGTGTTGATGGGTGATTAGGGTGACTTCAGTCTCTCTACCATTCAAGCCTAAGGGTTAGAGTAGTGAATGAAGTCTATTTTCTAGGCACTTCGACATGATCCTGTGTCCTTCCCCATAGATTAGGGCTTGCACACATATCCTAGGGGATAGATTCGTTAGTCTTAGGGATAGCCTGCCCTGTAGTGAGGGTATTTCATGGAGCCGTGCTGAATTCAGGCCTGGTAGGCCTCAAACGGGGGAGACTCCATCTTTCTTTCTGCTCCAGCAGCTTGAGATGCTTCTAGGTTAAAGGGGATGTTTTAGTTATGAGGTGTTATTCGCTTGGAGAGAACCGGTTCAGACCGGCCCTTATCGAAGGATTGTATTTTTCTTCATGCCGAAGACGCTACATCAGGCCGGCCGGCTGGGAAAGTGTCCTTGGCACGGGGAGGTACAAGAATTTGGTGGGCGGCAGGTTACGGGCTGGAATTTTCCATGAGAAAATGCACCTCTATATTAGTGAAAGTCTGAGGCAGATACTGGCACTTATTCTTTCAATCCATAGGCGGCAACTAGCCGTTAGCAGAAAAGCTATTACTTATTCCAGGGAAGACAGATGACAAACTTGAGGGCGGAGAAAGACCAAGAGACGGATACTCTTCTAGCAGAATTGCCAGAGAGGAGAGAGTAGCCGATGAGGAAGAGGTCCCAGTGACTCAGAGAAGGGAGCTACGGAGGTGTGATCTCCAGGCGAGCCGAGGCACAGACGAGAAGGGAACCTAGATGACCATTGAGTGCAGGCTACACACGACTAAGGTGATGTCGACCCCTTTCTTATTAGAGTGTACAACCTAATCTTTCACTTTTCTTTACAGGTTATGTGTTACACAGTAATGTTATGTGCTTGCGTATATGATATATAATAAAGTCAGTTTGTAGTGAATCAACATGTGCTGCGTGTTCTTGTATAAGAGGGTAGCCTATTCTTCTAGTCAGCTGTGACTTGACATGAACAGATGTTAACCCTGATCAGGTAAGTGGTAACTGAATAAGGGAGAGAGGAGCCCCTCGAACCAGAGAACAGGTTGTGCTCAAACTGGCAGTTCTTGTGTGATCTGATAAATAGTAACACTGATTCCCTTGTTGTATGTTATGGTGATCATAGGATGAACTCGTGCTAAGGCTGCCGTCTGGGTAGGAAGTCCTGGGTCCATCTAGGACCGCGAGGCTGAGGCTGCCGTCTGGGTAGGAAGTCCTGGGTCCATCTAGGACCGCGAGGCTGAGGCTGCCGTCTGGGTAGGAAGTCCTGGGTCCATCTAGGACCGCGAGGCTGAGGCTGCCGTCTGGGTAGGAAGTCCTGGGTCCATCCAGGACCGCGAGGCTGAGGCTGCCGTCTGGGTAGGAAGTCCTGGGTCCATTTAGGACCGCGAGGCTGAGGCTGCCGTCTGGGTAGGAAGTCCTGGGTCCATCTAGGACCGCGAGGCTGAGGCTGCCGTCTGGGTAGGAAGTCCTGGGTCCATCTAGGACCGCGAGGCTGAGGCTGCCGTCTGGGTAGGAAGTCCTGGGTCCATCTAGGACCGCGAGGCTGAGGCTGCCGTCTGGGTAGGAAGTCCTGGGTCCATCTAGGACCGCGAGGCTGAGGCTGCCGTCTGGGTAGGAAGTCCTGGGTCCGTCTGGGATCGCGAGGCCGCCACTTGTATTATAAGAGGTCTTGGTATATATAGTAGGAATTCCCTGTCCTTAGGTGGTATATATATATGTGATTACTTATTGTGAATAGGCCCTAGGGAGGGGGTAACGTTCTGGCTGGGTTGGAGAGGCTCTGTTGAGCGGGTTCTATCTGATCCCAAAACCCAAGCAGAACATTTGGCGTCACGAACCGTTTTCGAAACCTGTGTGCGTCGTGTTGTCTCGTGTTTGCTTTCGGCGTGTGCGTGGTTTTGTTTGTATATTATTTGTGGTATAATTGTGTGTATAGTTTTTCTTCTTCTTTCTTTTCTTTTTCTTTCTTTTCTTCTTTCTTTTTCACAATGTTTTCTAGAAAGTCAAAATCTACTTTTAAGTTGCCCGTTGATATTCCCGGATGGGATTCAACGCCTTATGAAGCCTTAGCCCGTGAGTGGGCTGATTCTACTGGTTTGAGTGAGAATTGGAATTCTTCTTTGGAGCTGGCGGAGCCGGCTAATGTGATTACTTGTTTACAGAAGGCACCCATCTCGAAGGGTGAGGAGATTCCCATTTTGGGGCGCAGAGGTTGGATTGTTCTGTCTGCGTACAGGATTCTGCATGAGAGGTTGTTGAAGCTACAGATCTCTCTTAAGGATGTTGAAGCGCACTTTGTTGAGATTCAGAATTCTCATACTTTGTTGCGGTGTCAAAATAAGTTGCTTGCTGACAAACTTGAGACTTACCAGACTATTGCCGAGAGGGCGGCTGTGCGAATTGCCCGTTATAAATACAAAAATCGGCGCGGCCGGGTTTCGACGTGAAAGGTGCGTCTGGTCGTGGCGAAAGCCGGACTGGATTGGAATCCTGATGAATGGGATGGTAATATCTGGAATTCGAGTGATTCTTGTTCCTCGGGTGAGGAATCTGTTAAGTGCGAGTCCTCCCGCTCCCGCCATGATTGTAAGCCTGCTTCTCGCACCCCTGATGGTGCACCCCGTGATTGCGCTCGTCCTTCGAGTGGGGTTGATGCTTCTTCCACTGGTTGTTCCTCTACGTGTACTGGTCGAGCTCCTTGTGATGCTCACCCCGCGGTCTCGGTGCATCCAGTTTTTCGTCGGAAATTGCAGCAGTCTCCTGCTGCTCCGCAGGGTGTTTCTTTAGACTCTTTAGAGGACTTTACTCAACAGGAAATTAGTGATATTTTGCAGCGATTTTGGCAGCGAGCTGGTGAGACATTACTCACATGGATGGTGCGCCTTTATGAACTGGGCGCTGCTGGTATTATGTTGGATAATGGTGATTGTTTGAAGTTTTGTTCCTTGAGCTCGGATTCTACTGTACAGGATCATTTTCGTAACTATAATGGTGGTGGTCAAATTTCTTTACTTCAATTGGCGACTGAGGGTTGTAATATAAAGTACCCTACTGAGTCTGATTGGCCTGTGAATGACAAACAGTGGTATACTTTGCGCGACGCTGCACAACGTCTCAAAGAAGAGGTGATGAAAACGGCGATTTTTCTAGGTACTGCTGACAGGTTGCTTGATGGTTCGTTGACATCTTCTGTGCGGAATCGTATTATTCGTTCTTCCCCTGTTGCTTATAAGCAGGTCATGATGACTTTATTGATTAATCAAACTGGTAACGTGTTATCTACAGTACTGGAATCGGTACGCCAACTCGGTGAGTTAGGCGAGTGGTTTAAACCTGAACGTCAGTCCCGGCCTGACACTCGTACTCCTGGTGACAATAAACTTACTAGACGTGATATCTTTTCTGGTCTTCTGGCCGATGGTGTGCGGAGGGAGGACATTGACGGTGAGACAACTGCTCGTTTGTGGGAGTTGTTTCGCAAACGTGGCTTGGATCGGAAGGAGGGTGCCCGGCGTGTTCGGATGTCTGAGTGTGATCGCGGTGGTTCTGACGGTAGCGGTGATGACGACCGCCGTGGGCGCTCTGTTCGTCGTGATGACCGACGTTATGTACGTGATATGTCCCCCCGTCGAGAGAGAGACAGAGAGAGAGAAGAGGAAAGAGAGAGGGGAAGAAATGATTATATTTACAGCAGACGTAGAGATGATAGGGATCAATCCCCTGAGTTGAGGAGGAGAGAGGATCGTCATAATCTGGCCGATCGAAACCAGCACTGTACTGCAGAAGACACGAATCCATTTCGTACTGGGAATGGATATGAACAGGAGGTACCGATACCTAAGAAGCGTGAGAGTCTTTATCCTGATTTATCCTGGTACACAGAATGCAGTAAACATGACTAGGAAATAGGTCAAGCTCCAGTACACAGATGGGCTCACAGAGATAATAGACCCTACGTAGATATTGAAATTTATTGGAGACATCGTAATATCCAAAGGGCCCGAGCATTGGTACATACAGGAGCGGAGGCCACTCTTATTCATGGTAAATCAAAGAAGTTTAAAGGTCAGCCTTTTACAATTACCGGATTAGGTGGAAAGGAAACTCCCGCAATTCAAACATTACTTGAAATGAGAATAGGTAGAATTCCTAGAAAAGAATACTCTGTACTAGTGGTGCCTCTCTTGGAATTCATAATTGGAATAGATATTTTGAAAGGAATGACTTTGCATTTAGATGATGGATGTTACCAATTTGGAACTACGCATTATATATCGTCCAGGCCTATACGGGTTGGTCGTTTACGAATGCCCCCCATAACAGTTCCTCAGGCGACAAAAGTGGTTTGTCAGAAGCAGTATCGTATTCCGGGTGGTCATGAGGAGATTAGTACCACTATTCAGGAGTTGGTGGATGCAGGTGTTATAGCCCCAGTTACTTCTGCCTGGAATAATCCTGTTTGGCCTGTACGTAAAAGTGATAATTCTTGGCGTATGACTGTTGATTATCGAGAATTGAACAAACACACACCCTCTTTGACCGTTGCAGTACCGGATGTTATTACCCTAATTGAAAGAATCCAAAAACATCCGGGTACATGGTATGCGTCAATTGATATTGCTAATGCTTTCTTTTCGATTCCGATTGCCCCTGAGTGTCAGGAACAGTTCAGTTTTACGTGGAATGGGCGTCAAATGACGTTTAGGAGTCTTCCTCAGGGCTATGTGCATAGCCCTACTATATGTCACCGGCTGGTGGCAGAGCATTTGGCTGAGGTACCGGTTCGTCCGCAGGTTCAGATGTGTCATTATATTGATGATGTTTTGATCCAAGGCGAAACACAAGAGGAAGTTCAGACCCAATTGGACAGAGTCATTGGGTGTCTGCGTGAGAAAGGTTGGGAAATCAATCCGGAAAAACTACAAGGCCCGTCCCAGGCTGTGAAATTTTTGGGTATTAATTGGCATGAAGGGCACCGTGAAGTGATCCCTCAGGTTAAACAGAAAATTCTTGATTTTGCAGTTCCAAGGAATAGGAAAGAAGCCCAAAGCTTCATTGGTTTATTTGGTTTTTGGCGTCAGCATATTCCTCATTTGAGTCAAATATTGGCCCCCTTGTACCGTGTCACCCGTAAAAAGAATGCATTTGATTGGGATACACCACAGCAAGATGCGTTCGACCTAGCAAAAGAGGCAATTCAACATGCTTTGGATTTATGGCCCGTACGTGATGGGGAGGTAGATTTAAATGTGTCTGTACAGGGCCTTTATGCGAATTGGAGTTTGTGGCAGAAGCAAGGCAGGAGTAGAGTGCCGTTGGGTTTCTGGACCAAAAAGTTACCTGATGCTAGTGAGCGTTATACACCCTTTGAGAAACAGTTACTTGCATGTTATTGGGCTCTGGTGGATACCGAGCAATTGACTTTGGGACATGATATAGTTTTGCGACCTGAGATTCCTATTATGCAGTGGGTTATGAGTTCGCCAAAAACTCACCGCATTGGACACGCTCAAGAGGCGAGTGTGATTAAATGGAAATGGTATATACAAGACAGGGCACGTGTGGGACAGAAAGGAGTTGCTTCTTTACATGAGCAGGTGGCGCGAGCGCCATCGACTGAGACTGAGAGTGTATGTTCCGTACCTTTAGTACAGGAGTCTCCTGTCAAGTGGGGTAGACCCTTTGATGATTTGTCCGCGGAGGACAGGAACCATGTCTGGTTTACGGATGGTTCAGCAAGGTTCATAGGGCCGAAACGGCACTGGAAAGCGGTGTCCTATAATCCGATCACACAGAAACTGCTGAGCACAACTGGTGAAGGTAAGAGCAGCCAATTTGCTGAATTGTATGCTGTTTATCAAGTCCTGAAACAAGAATTACCCGGCACATGTCATATTTTCACCGACTCTTGGTCTACTGCCAATGGACTGGCAGTTTGGTTACCGACTTGGCATTCCCATAATTGGGAATTGCATTCAAAACAGTTGTGGGGAAAAGAGTTATGGCAAGAGATTTGGGAGATGCTCCCACAGAGTACTGTTACAATCTTCCATGTGGATGATCACACCCCTATAGATTCTCTTGACAAATTTTTTCATAACATTGCAGATGAGAAATCTAAAATTGCTGAGGCAGTGGTGGACAGGCAAGATTCTGATATGGCGGGATTGGCGAAATGGGCCCACCAGAAGGCAGGACATTTTGGAGAGAAAGCCACTAGCAGGTGGGCTGCTGATCGAGGAATTTATATTCCCTTAGATTTGATCAAGAATGTTATTTTACATTGTCCCATTTGTCAGCATATCAGAAAGCGCAAAGTGCCCCAAATTGTTAAAGGTCATTTACATCGCGGGAAATTGCCCGCTCAAATTTGGCAAATTGATTACATTGGTCCACTTCCCATGAGTAGGAATTGTCAATATGTTTGCACTATTGTTGATACATACAGTGGCTTGTTGGTAGCCCTTCCCTGTAAGCAAGCTACCCAATTGAATACCATTAAAACATTGGAATTGATTATCATGTATTATGGTGTGCCATTCCAAATTCAATCTGATAATGCATCCCATTTTCGTGGAAGATTGGTACAGGAATTCTGTGTGGAAAACAATATTGACTGGGTGTTTCATGTCCCGTACTATCCACAAGCCTCAGGTCTTGTGGAGAGATTGAATGGTCTGCTGAAGGGGCAGCTGCGTAAATTAACTGATGACAAATATAAGAATTGGCGAGACCTTTTGTCCCAAGCACTATTAATTTTGAGTAATCGTCCTTTTCTGAATGCTGAATCTCCACTTATGCGTTTGTTCCCTCCGAATGTTAATGCTCAGCCAAATGAAATCAGAGAGACTGTGACGTACTGGGAGATTACTCCCGGAGCTTTGGCTCCATGTAGAGCGACCCCAGGGTCGGCAGGTTTAGACTTGCATGCCATGGATGACACCGTTCTAAAAGGTAGAGATCGGGTCATCATCGCGACCGGTGTTGGTGTTCATATACCACCCGGGAATTTTGGATTAATCGCCCCTAGATCGGGGCTGGCTGTAAAAGGCATTCAGGTACTTGGAGGGGTCATTGACAGCGATTATCAGGGAGAGATTAAGGTGCTCCTGCTAAATAGCAGTGAGGCTGATTTGCTGATCCATCGAACTGACCGAGTGGCTCAATTACTGATAATGCCTGTCTTCAGTGGTGGGATGGTAAAAGGCACTGCCCCAACTTTGCTAACTGTATGAGGCCAGAAAGGTTTTGGCTCCACAGATAACCCTGGGGCCAGGGTTTGGGTGCAGTCGCCTAAGACTCCCCCTGAACAGGCAGAGGTCATCGCCACCGGTCATGATAATACCATTTTAGTTATGAGACCAGGGAAAGATAGCTGGGAAGCGGTCCCGGCTGACAAATGTTACTTACGAGAATGATTAATGCCTGTATTTGATTCTCTTTCAGATCATTCTTTGGACTGTCGCTGCAGGATGTGTCGTCGCAGGACTATTTTCGGGTTGGTTCGACGAGAGAGGAGGACTCCCGTCAACCCCGGATGAGCTACGCGCCCGAGTGTCGCGTTCCTTCGCTGCGTGGGATTCGTCATCGAACTTTTGGACCCTACTGGCGAAGAGGGTGACCGATGCCCCTCACTTTTGTTTGACGCCGATGAGATCTGTACACGACATTTTAGCGACCTGTCTGGTTGCTGTCCCTGCTTCACTGGAAACGCTAACTAATATTTTCAACATTTCAAAGGCTCGCCCCAATGTTCTCCTGGGCGATTTTGCCACCCATACGTATTGCCCCTTATGTACTGAACTACCGGACAGGATACCCCCCGTCCAGTCCCAAATAGTTACCTATAATATCACACAAGGTGATATATGCTTTTTTCTTACATGTAATCCTAGTGCAATTTCTGAATGTCTACATCTGAAATTGAAAGGTGCTACTTCCTTCACCTTTCATGAGCGAACTTTGTGCTTTCAAAGGACACCGAAAACATGTGCTTCGGTCATGAACAATATGACTTGCAAGAGTTTGGTAGTTACCCCTAGTCATTATCGCACGATGTTGCTACCTGCCGGATGGCTTTTCTCATGTGGTAATACTTCTTGGCCATATGTCCCCGCAAATATTTCTGGTGGCCCCTGTGCCATTACGAGACTCAGCTTACTGATGTTCTCGTCACATCCGAATGCCAATTCTCGTGTGATTCGAGATGCAGTGATGTTACAGGAGGATTGTGACTCATCTTTGCATTTATATTCCAAGTCTGAATACCTTAGCCTGGCTCTTTCAATTATTGGTGTTCCTGCTTTGGCGGTTTATAATGCTAAATCTATTGAGAAAATGGCCTGCTGGATGGTAAAATCCATTAATCATACTTCTACAGTCCTATCTGACATGCTGTTAGACGCCCAGGGTGAACGAAGAGCCATCTTGCAAAATCGAGCGGCCATTGATTATCTTTTGCTTAAACATGGACATGACTGCTCTGATTTTGAGGGTCTTTGTTGCTTTAACTTGTCTGATCATACACAATCTATTCGCGCCCACATTGACAGGTTACATGATTTGACGAAGGAAGTTAGAAAACACATTGACCAGGGCTGGTTTGACTGGCTCTTTAATTGGTTACCTGACCTGTATCTGTTACGCCGAATATTAGGAGGTATTCTAATTACGATCGCTGTTTTGATTTCTATTTGTTGCTTTATTCAGTGTATTCCTTCATTACTTCAATTTTGCACATTTGGTACTAGACATAGATCAGTTAGCTTTGTTTCATATTATTCCTCCACAGATGTTAGTTCTGTTTAATGAATGTGTAATAGACTGAAGTCAAGGGTGAAATGTACTGCTCGATTTTCCCGGCCCTATTGTGTTGATGGGTGATTAGGGTGACTTCAGTCTCTCTACCATTCAAGCCTAAGGGTTAGAGTAGTGAATGAAGTCTATTTTCTAGGCACTTCGACATGATCCTGTGTCCTTCCCCATAGATTAGGGCTTGCACACATATCCTAGGGGATAGATTCGTTAGTCTTAGGGATAGCCTGCCCTGTAGTGAGGGTATTTCATGGAGCCGTGCTGAATTCAGGCCTGGTAGGCCTCAAACGGGGGAGACTCCATCTTTCTTTCTGCTCCAGCAGCTTGAGATGCTTCTAGGTTAAAGGGGATGTTTTAGTTATGAGGTGTTATTCGCTTGGAGAGAACCGGTTCAGACCGGCCCTTATCGAAGGATTGTATTTTTCTTCATGCCGAAGACGCTACATCAGGCCGGCCGGCTGGGAAAGTGTCCTTGGCACGGGGAGGTACAAGAATTTGGTGGGCGGCAGGTTACGGGCTGGAATTTTCCATGAGAAAATGCACCTCTATATTAGTGAAAGTTTGAGGCAGATACTGGCACTTATTCTTTCAATCCATAGGCGGCACCTAGCCGTTAGCAGAAAAGCTATTACTTATTCCAGGGAAGACAGATGACAAACTTGAGGGCGGAGAAAGACCAAGAGACAGATACTCTTCTAGCAGAATTGCCAGAGAGGAGAGAGTAGCCGATGAGGAAGAGGTCCCAGTGACTCGGAGAAGGGAGCTACGGAGGTGTGATCTCCAGGCGAGCCGAGGCACAGACGAGAAGGGAACCTAGATGACCATTGAGTGCAGGCTACACACGACTAAGGTGATGTCGACCCCTTTCTTATTAGAGTGTACAACCTAATCTTTCACTTTTCTTTACAGGTTATGTGTTACACAGTAATGTTATGTGCTTGCGTATATGATATATAATAAAGTCAGTTTGTAGTGAATCAACATGTGCTGCGTGTTCTTGTATAAGAGGGTAGCCTATTCTTCTAGTCAGCTGTGACTTGACATGAACAGATGTTAACCCTGATCAGGTAAGTGGTAACTGAATAAGGGAAAGAGGAGCCCCTCGAACCAGAGAACAGGTTGTGCTCAAACTGGCAGTTCTTGTGTGATCTGATAAATAGTAACACTGATTCCCTTGTTGTATGTTATGGTGATCATAGGATGAACTCGTGCTAAGGCTGCCGTCTGAGTAGGAAGTCCTGGGTCCATCTAGGACCGCGAGGCTGAGGCTGCCGTCTGGGTAGGAAGTCCTGGGTCCATCTAGGACCGCGAGGCTGAGGCTGCCGTCTGGGTAGGAAGTCCTGGGTCCATCTAGGACCGCGAGGCTGAGGCTGCCGTCTGGGTAGGAAGTCCTGGGTCCATCTAGGACCGCGAGGCTGAGGCTGCCGTCTGGGTAGGAAGTCCTGGGTCCATCCAGGACCGCGAGGCTGAGGCTGCCGTCTGGGTAGGAAGTCCTGGGTCCATCTAGGACCGCGAGGCTGAGGCTGCCGTCTGGGTAGGAAGTCCTGGGTCCATCTAGGACCGCGAGGCTGAGGCTGCCGTCTGGGTAGGAAGTCCTGGGTCCATCTAGGACCGCGAGGCTGAGGCTGCCGTCTGGGTAGGAAGTCCTGGGTCCATCTAGGACCGCGAGGCTGAGGCTGCCGTCTGGGTAGGAAGTCCTGGCTCCTTCTGGGATCGCGAGGCCGCCACTTGTATTATAAGAGGTCTTGGTATATATAGTAGGAATTCCCTGTCCTTAGGTGGTATATATATATGTGATTACTTATTGTGAATAGGCCCTAGGGAGGGGGTAACGTTCTGGCTGGGTTGGAGAGGCTCTGTTGAGCGGGTTCTATCTGATCCCAAAACCCAAGCAGAACAGTGAGTCACTTGAACAGTGTCTTTTCCAAAAAGAAAAAAAACTTTTTACTTTATAGACTCTTCAACTTGTCCACAAACAAATACCTCACTGGAGGTTCTTAGGGAAGTACAGGAAAAAACCCTGTCACCGCGCTCGCTGCCTCGCCGTAGCCTGAGGCGAGCAGCAGCGCGTAATGATTAAGTAAATCTACCCCCGGGGGGGTTTCCGACACAAAATACCTGACGGATGAGGTCCGGATCCGGGAACGCCCGGCTCTCCTCAGAAGTTCAGAGCGGACACATCGGGCACATCGGCCATTACAACCTCTGCGGGCTGTCGATTGGAAAGGGCATCAGAAGCCTGGCGATGCTTCTCTTTATCCAGCAGGGATGCCCAACAAATGGTGCACAGGAGCGCCTACAGCTCTGCTCCGATCGTCCTCAGAGCGGGTTCAGGAAACAACGAACTCGCCAATCCGCATGTACGCGCCACGTCCTGTGCGCGTCCCCGCCCTTTTATGGTCGTGGCTCCTCCCGCTCTCTCCTCGTGCATTCTGGGGCGTGTAGTCAATGCAGGCACGCGATGGCTGTTCCCTGACAGTAGCTCCCCGTTCCGGCGCCTCCTAGAACCAGGCGTATCAGGGTGTCGGCGGTAGAACACCCGTACCCTGGCCGGGGCGTGCACATGGACACTGGCTCCGAACGAATCCTCTTCCGCGGTATAGCCTTTCCAGGATATCAAGTACCACAGTTTGTTCCCCCGGTACTTGGAATCCACGATGCGTTGCACCTCATATTCCTGGCCGTCTTCGGTGGATATTGCCGGTGGTGGCTTTCTCAGCCCTCCCTTGGCGGGTTTCAACAGGCTACAGTGGAAAACCGGGTGGATTCGAAGGGATCCCGGCAGGCGCAGTTTATAAGCCACGGGGTTGATCTGCTTCACCACTCTATAGGGACCTATATACCTGGGGTGGAATACGCTACGCAGCTTGAAGCGGAGGTTCTTTGAGGACAGCCACACTTGCTCTCCTTCCTTGTACTGAGGACCATCTACTCGATGTCTATCCGCCCAGTTTTTATAAGTCAACTTGGCCTTTATCAGGTGTTTCCTCACTTGTGCGTGCCCTTGTCGTACTGCCCATATGTGGGCTTGCACCGACGGCTGATTGTGTGTGCGTAGTGGCAGGGTGAGAGGCAAAATCCGGGCGTTATAGCCGTAGTTGGCCAAAAAGGGAGAGACCTTATGCTGCCAGTTCATGTATGTGTATGTCTGTGAAGTGTCTCGGTGGTGTTCTAATCTAGTTGTTGGTCAGAATAATTGTCAAAACAAGTGCTAACAAAAAGTAAAGACAAGAACCCGTAGGCAAACAGATAATAAGGAATCTATACTCTAGTGTTAGAATCTGTTATAGGTTCACTGGTCCAGGCCAGTCAGAAGGGCTTTATTAAAGGTGCTCAATTGCATGATTTAACACACAAATTGATAGGCACAATTGATATAGCCTCAGTAAATAACTTAGCCCTCACTGTTTTCACATTTGATGCTGCAAAATCTTTTGACAGAGTGAGTTGGGCAATGTTTACTTTCCCCCCGTCCCATCATTTCGGCCTGTGCCTATTAGTGCCAAATATAAGACACCTACTGCGAGGATTGTGGTTAATGGGAATCTTACAAGAGCTAAAACTCCTGAGGCACAGCCGGGAGTAGGGAACAGATAGCATTTTAACTTGTATTGCCACCATTGTTGTTCTGTTGTTTTATTCGGCGTTCTGTCCCTTCTCCCTCGCTCAGCAGACCAAAGCAGCTGACGTGGGTAGGGATTCCCAGCTGCAGTAGCGTGATTGGCCGGTTCGCCAGAGGCACGCCCATGACTTCAGCCACGCCCCCTTTGCAATATAACAAACGCAGACCTCGAGCGCTGCGTTTTAGAGCTAAAACTCCTGAGGCACAGCCGGGAGTAGGGAACAGATAGCATTTGAACTTGTATTGCCACCATTGTTGTTCTGTTGTTTTATTCGGCGTTCTGTCCCTTCTCCCTCGCTCAGCAGACCAAAGCAGCTGACGTGGGTAGGGATTCCCAGCTGCAGTAGCGTGATTGGCCGGTTCGCCAGAGGCACGCCCACGACTACAGCCACGCCCTCTTTTACTCACCCCGCCACTATCATAAAGCATGTGTCTCCACCGGAAGCGCAGCGGACGAGCGCAGCGGGCGCGACGATTGCGCGCCGAAGGCGCGCATAAGGCAAGCTCGTCTGCGCTCGTCCGTGCCGAGTCAGGGCCTTGGGCCACCCCCCCTGCCCCCCAGCCGTCAGCACAAAGATGCTATTCGCAAGCAACCCTCTACAAGCTAAGGCCTCCCGTCAACACATGCCCTCGGCACTCCCTCCAAGCCATGGACCTTCCTTCAACGTGTCCTACCTGTTCTGCGCCTCTCAAACCTAACTTACGCACAACAGTCACACAGGAATTCCAAATGCTCCTACTAAACTGCCGCTCGCTGACTAAGCATAGCGCCGAAATGGCCTTATTGATAGAAGAGCATACCCCGGATATATTGTTCCTCACGGAAACCTGGCTTACCAGTGAGTCCAACCCGGCGATAGTAGAGGCCCTCCCCACCGGCTATCAAATAACACGGCAAGACCGGCCAAAAGGGAGAGGAGGAGGCCTTGCTATCATCCATAAGGAGCAATATCATTGTCGACTCTCTCCTGAGACCATCTCGGACTGCGAGAGCACCGGTTTTAAATCAACCTCTCTCCTAACATCTGCTTCTCAGGCACTTTAATTTATCGCCCGCCCGGCCCCCCTAAGCAGTTTCTTCTAACTCTGCCATCGAATGTGGCCAGCAGAGTCAGCACCTCCTCTAGCTTTACCGTGTTGGGCGACTTGAATCTACACTTTGACTCCCCCTCGGACCTTTCAGCTGCTAGCCTATCAGATGATCTAGCGGCTTTACAACTTACTCAACGCGTCTCCTCCCCCACCCACGAAAAAGGCCATCTACTGGATCCTATTTTTTCAAATTGTTCTGAGATCACAGTAGACCCAGGCATTATCCTACCCTGGACTGACCACTTTTTAATCCCCTTCAAATGGACCACACCCAAATTCTCTCCTCCAGCTCCCACCACCAAACTAAGACGAGCCTGGACGCGCCTTGAGGTTGATAAGTGGTGCACTAAACTGGCTAGCTCGCAACCAGAAATTCAGGATGATCCCGCCCTAGCAAATCAGGCATATACCAACTGGATCTCCTACACTCTTGACTCTACTCTCCCAATGAGCAAGACTGTACTGAAGCGGCCTCAAAAAACCGCCCCTTGGTACACCCAGTCTCTCAGAGAAAAAAAGCGTATCTGTAGAAGGGCGGAGAGACGCTGGCGCTTAGACAAATCGGCGGATAACAAAGCCCGGTACCGTGAAACCATCAACGAGTACAAAACTCAAATAAAAGCAGCTCAGTCGTCGTTTTTCGCCGAAAAAATTCTGAATGCAAGATCCAAACCCAAAGAGATCTTCCAGATCATTAAAAAGCTAACGAACCCATCCCCTATGGTGCATGTCGAGAAATCGGTCACTCAATGTAATGACATTGCCGAATTTTTCTATCAGAAAATTAATAACATTTATTCAACTTTTTCTTCCCCAAACACCGACCGGTCTACTCAACCTAATAACCCCCCTAGCCTGTCACATTCCTCCACCCCTTACAGCTTAACTCACTTTCCCCCACTAGACCTCCCCACTTTAGAATCACTATCCCTCAGTGTCAAATCAGGTTCTCCGGCCGACCCTGCCCCTCCTGACATCCTAATGGCAGCATCCCATACCATCCTGCCCGTCATCAGAGAGGTATTAAACTCTTCCATCTCCTCTGGCACCGTTCCACCCGTATGGAAGCAGGCCATGGTTAGGTCACTGATCAAGAAACCCAATCTAGACCCGTCTGAGTTGGCTAACTACCGCCCTATTTCTCTGCTCCCTTGGTTGAGCAAGGTTTTGGAGAAATATGTGAACCAACAGTTAGTGAACTATCTAGAGTACCACCACATACTGGATCCCACTCAGACGGGTTTCAGACCTAAGCACGGGACAGAGACCGCTCTCCTCATGGTCGTAGAGGAAGCGAGAAAAATCCTGGATCAGGGAGGATCAGTGGCAGTGATCCTCCTTGATCTAAGCGCGGCCTTTGACACTGTGTGTCATGACACCCTACTAAGCCGCCTGTCCTGTGTGGGGATCAAGGATAGGGCTTGGGCATGGTTTGAGTCCTTTCTGGGGAACAGATCCTTCAGGGTTTTTGATGGCGATTCAGCTTCCTCCAGTAGACCTCTAAATTGTGGAGTTCCTCAGGGCTCCTCTCTGAGCCCTGCTCTATTCAACCTTTATATGAGACCACTGGCCAGTGTCGTCCGCCCATTTGGAATTAAAATCATCTCATATGCGGACGACACGCAGCTGGTGGTCTCACTGGCGCAGGAGGCATCTCGAACTGCGCCAGGCGGGCTCAGAGAATGCCTGGAGGAAGTGAGGAGCTGGATGTCGTCATCATCCCTGAAACTGAACGGAGAAAAAACTGAGCTGATGCTCCTAGGACCCTCAGAGCCGGCACTTCCCCCTCCCCTATGGCCCCCATGCCTAGGACCGCCTCCAACCCCAAAAAGCACCATCAAAAGTCTTGGGGTATGGCTGGACAGCTCACTGTCTTTCAATGTCCAAGCCACAAAACTGTCAGCCACATGTTTTGGCATTCTGAGAGTGCTAAATAAAATCTTCCCCCTCCTCCCCCTGGAAGCCAAACAGGCTGCCATTCAAGGGCTAATCCATTCCCGTCTTGATTTTAACAACGCACTGTATTTGGGTGCACCAGAATACACTCTTCGGAGGCTGCAAACTGTACAGAACAGCGCAGCTCGCCTTCTACTTAAAATCCCGCACAGGCACTCAGTGAGGACAGGACTGACTAGCCTCCATTGGCTACCGGTCCGGCAGAGAGTTCTGTTCAAGGCGCTATGTATAGCCCACCAAGCCTTCTGGGATATGGGACCCATCATTACCCGTGATCTGATCACTCATTACATCCCAAATCGCAGTCTTCGCTCCAGCCAGACTTTCTTAGCAGCTGTTCCAAGAATAAAAAGATCTAGAACCGGCGGAAGGACGTTCATGTACAATGCAGCTAAGGCTTGGAATGCTCTACCGCTTCATCTTAGAGCCACCCAGAACCTTACTATGTTTCGCAAGCAACTGAAGACCCACCTGTTCACATCTGCCTGCTAAAGCACTGTCTCTTCTTTTTTCTTCTCTTCCCTGCTCTCTGTAGGTCTCGGTTATCCTAGCGCTTGGACGCCTTCAGGCAACAACTGCGCTCTATAAATCCCCAAGTTTACAAGTTTACAAGTTTTACAAACTCATTTAATATAGAGAGAGGACAAGACAGGGGTGCCCGTTATCCCCTTTGCTCTTTGACTTATGTATCAAACCCCTAGCATGTAAAATTAGGGCTCGACAAAATATCTTGCCATTTGAGTGGAATGGGTGGGTAAAAAAAGGCGTCCCTTTATGCTGATGACCTGATGATCTTTACAAGGGAAGGTATCCATATCTTGCCCGTACTAGAACAACCTTTAATGGACTTTGGGAAAGTTTCAAGCTATCAAATCAACCGACTAATAACTGATCCTGTCTTGGAATACTTGATCAAATAACCCTCTGATTGAAAAAGCGATCAGATATCTAGGGGTTTAGATTACTCAGGACCTTACCAAGAAGGCCCAAGTAAATTTTGAGAAAAAAAATGAAAGAGGCTAGAGCACTGTTAAGATCCTGGGGAGTCTTCAGCTCTCAATTCTAGGTCGCAATAACTTAGTAAAAATGTCAATTTTACCGAAATTCACATTTAGTTACTTTTTGTTTTTAAAACATATTTTATTTGTCAAATGCATAAAGAGCGGAGCTCTGTAACCCAGAGGCTTCCGTAGCATCACTATACAGTATCATGACTTCAACATTTTTCTCATTGAAATAAAGAAAAGAAAATAATGTAAGGACATGCATATGAAATAAAACAATACTAAACAAATAAAATAAACCAACCCCCACCCCATCACACTGTCAAGCAAGCAAAAACCACATGCGTAATCAGAGCAACAGTCCTACACTCACTGTGATAAATGTCTGAGAGAACACTATACCACCCGGTATATGCATAGTATGGACCCCCCCAGTGAGGGGGAGGAGGAAACTACAACCTATGCGATCCCTGCTCTGGAACAGGCTCCAATTCCAATCCCCGATAATCAGCGCTTCCATATCTTATAATGTTTACGCGGGCACCCCCTTGCTATAAACACGGGGGCCTCTAGGCCCATGCAGAAATCCAGTCCTGCCTTCCACACCGAGACGGAGAGGGTGCAGCTGTCGCCTTCCAGGCTCTAGCAATGTCGCGCTTGGCAAGGGTAAAGTCTAGAAGCATAAGGTGACGTTTGTAGACGTTGCCACCAATATCATCCATAACATGCAGGAGCACTAGTTTAGGGGAATGAGGGAGATCCCAACCCAGAACCTCTGACAGACATGTCAGTACACCCCGCCAAAACCTAGCTAGCGCAGAGCAACACCATATGGTATGGAGCAGAGTGCCCTCCTCATGCAGGCAGCGAAGGCACTCCGGGGAAGCCACCAAGCCGGCCCTGTAGAGCCTGACTCTAGTAAAATAGACCCTATGGAGGTATTTAAATTGAATGAGCCGAAGGCTCATAGCTATAGTCGCCCCGCGAGGGGAGGCGAAGGCCTCCGTCCAGTCCTCCTCCTCAAGTGAGCCCACATCGTTCTCCTATGCCCCACGAAGACGCTGCAGAGATGGGGAACAGTGCCTAACCAGAGATTGGTAAACTTTAGATATTTTATGGTGTTGCAGGTCCCCCATGAAAACCTTCGCCTCCACCAGTCTGAAGTCTGCCAACTCATCCAGGCCCACCAAGCTAGGAGAGACAGCATGCCGAAATTGCAAATATTTAAAGAATTGTGTACATGGCATTTGAAAGTACTTCTGCAAGCCCTGGAACGATTTCAAGACAGACCCCTGCATTACATCCCCTAGGGTGGAGATCCCAATCTCATTCCAATCCCAGAATCCAGGCAAGGCCGCCAACTGCAGCAGACATCCATTTTGCCATAGCGGCGTCTCCCTAGTCAGGCGGTTCCACCAACCTATCCTCTGCAACGCCTGCCACCATACTTGAAACACCAACTGCATCACACTCGGCAAGGAACGTCGCAAGGGCGCAGAATAGAGGAGCGTGTGTAGTGAGTGATCGCCCATCATACGTCGCTCCACTACATATGCCGGATCCGCACTATTCCCATACCAGCATTTATTAAGGACCAACAAGTGTGAGGCCAGATAGTATGAAGATATAGGATATGGATGATTTTGTAGCTGGTATAACAGACAAGGAAGAGAGACCATTTTAAAGATGGCTGAATGACCATATATAGATAGGGGCATGTGGGACCAGATTTTAATATCTTTGCGCACCTTGTTCCACACCGGCACTAGGTTTCTATCCCAGGCTATCGACCACAAGTCCGAAATGAACACACCCAGATATTTGAGCCCCCCGCACACCACTTGTACCGCGGAGGCCCAGGCACCAGGATAGCCCCATCGCCCAAGACCCACAAAGTAGACTGCAGCTTGTCCATAAAGAGGCTAGTAGTCTCTCCGAACACCTGCATGATGCGCAGTAGCCGCGGGCCAGTCCTGTCCAGCTGAGTAAGAAAGAACTGCACATCGTCCGCATATAAAGCTATGCGATCCGACAGTCCATCAGTCCATTCGAGACCGGCCACTTGCGCATCGATACGCACCCATGCGGCCAGTGGCTCCATCGCCAAGGTGAACAAATATGGTGATAGGGGGCACCCCTTCCTTGTGCCTCGACCAATAGGGAAGACCGACGAGACAGAACCAGCCACGCGCACAGACGCCGTTATATCCGTATAAAGTAGAGTCAGATAAGACAGGAAGCGAGGTCCTAAATTCAATCTGCGTAGAAGTGCAAATAGATACTCCCAGCTCAATGAATCAAAGGCTCTAGCCATGTCAGCAAGCAATAAAGCCACGAGTAGCGCCAAAATCACGACTGCCGCGATAGCTGTATACGCTCCACGAATATTATGGCGGGTCACCCACTGGGGCATAAACCCGGCTTGGTCCGGATGAACTATAGAAGAGATATGGGGATGGAGACGATTATAAAGCCGAACATGAAGGAGCCACATGGTTCCCTTCCAAGCTGCACTGCCTAACGAATCCAATGAATCAAATGTATATTTCACTCCTTAGTTAATCCATGTTTCACTTCCTTTTTATGCTTCTTTTTCACCCTTAATTTATTCAATCCATTTCACTCATTTTCTTCACCATTCAGGATTTTTTACAAAATACACAGGAGCATCGGATGTTCCACACGCCACGATTTATTAAAAAACCCTAATGCATTTCGGGACAACCCTTCATCAGGGGTATCTAGAAAAAATCATTTAAAACAACCGTCAGTCCATTAACGCTCATGATACAATACATGAACTCAAAATAATCATTATAAATTCAAATTACTTAAACAGTAATTAATTACACATTTCAATTACATTGCATCCTTAATTGGAACCTAAACCATGATCTGGTCACCCCATTGCTCCCTGCGCTCTGCATATGTCAGGTAAATGTGTGCAGAGTTGCTTTAAAACTCGTAACCCTGTATTCAACTCCAAAACCCTCATTTTATCTTTATGCCAAAAAACACAAAAACTCTTGGAATACGCTCGTGCCCCCACGCTTATCGATATCTAATGTTGTTATTTCACTAACTTCCCAACAGCTTCCACAATGCGCTTACCATGGCATGTGCTTTTCTAGCTTTTAAAAGCTTAGTTCGGGGTCATGTCTTGTCAGTCTTTTGCAGTTTTTTCTTCTCCCTTTTTAAACACCCATACTTCCCCTCAGGTGATCTGTCACATGTCTTGATACTCGTACTAAACTGTGAACCGGATTTCAACTGATGTATTAACTATTTCACACTAACGTACTCAATGTCCCAGAATCCTATGGGAATGTCTAAGGCAAATCTTTTATTATACATTGTGCTTTTAATTGAATCAATGGCACTTCGAGTATTTACAAAATACACAGGAGCATCGGATGTTCCACACGCAACGATTTATTAAAAATACTCAATGCAATAACTCTGATTATTGATTATGTGGACACAATTATCTTGGGCAAATTCGTTTTGTTCATACCATTTTATACATGTAATTTTCTATGAATTGTTTAATACTCGAAGTGCCATTGATTGACTGGGTTAATTCTGTTAAAAGAGTCAACAGGCTGCTGTCGACGTTGCGGACTTCTCTACAGCCTACCATTACTCCTTCACCACCAGGGTGGTGGGTTTTCGAGGAACCTATTTTGAGTTCACAGTTGTGCTGGCTGCGTTTATATGGGGAGGAATCAACACAGCCCCCCTCCCGAACCTCTAAAGGCACTGGGGATCCCACCCCTAGGGTCAAATTTCTACAAAACGGGGAGGGGGGGTTGCGCAACCCCCCCACACCGACCCATTAAAGCCCATGGGAGCCAACTCTTAAGTTGATTACATGAAAGATGGCCCGTGCGGCCCCCTTTATGGGCCATTAATGGCCCTAGGGACCCTATTCTCCGGGCTCGGCTCAGTAACTATGTCTTGGGGGCCCACCCCTGGGACACAGAATGTGTGGGCAAACAGCCCTGTGACAAATAATCAAAAACTAAATTCCAGAGGCCCTAGGGGACAAGCAATGTTGTTTTATTGTCTAACCATGTGCGCACGCCCCCCCTCCCGAGCCATTAAAGCCCTTGGGAGCACATCGCCTCAGTCGATTACTTGAAGGGAGAGGGCCAGTGCAGCCCCCTCCCTGAGCCATTAATGACCATGGGGACCACATCCTCCGGGTTCGGCCCAGTAGCTATGCCCCATATGCCCACCCCTGGGACATAGCATGTGTGGGCAAAATATCCTGTGACAAAGAATCACAAAATGAATTCTAGAGGCCTTAGGGGACAAGCAATGTTGTTTTATTGTATAGCAATGTGAACAAGTGTTTGCGATGAATACTACAATGAATGTTCTTTTCTTCTTTTCTTGGATCATCGTGCTGCTCTGCCAGAGGCCAGGCCTAGAGAGAGTCCAGCAGGGAGATAACTGCACAGTGTCACCTTCATTTGATGGAGCCCATTGCAGTGGAGTATCACTGGCTGGTAATCCTGGTGAAGGAGGCTGAGAAGAAAGCTGCCGTCACCTCAGCCATGTCATTGCCGCCATTGCACGCAGACAGGCCCCAGAGCAACAACAATTCCCCCCCAACCACGGATCCCCTTCTGTAACAAGTCCTGAAAAACTGAATGAGGTGAAGAGGGCCAGCAGGGCCTTGACAGCACCCAGCACAATATTTTAATGAGGCCATAAAGGGACATTTACTTTAGGGAGAAGGTGGGGCTGCCATGTGAGAGGTGTTGTAGGAAGAACAGTTCAGGATGGGGTAGTTTTACTACAGGTTAGGTTAATGTGGAATTGAGGGCTTAAGGATGGGGGCTGTTGTGCAAGGTGATCATGACAGTTTACATTTTTATGTTAATAAATGGGTTGCCATTGCCAACACAGAGAAAAGGCAACAATCCATCCTTCCAGTTCTTAGAGCTTCTTTTCTTAACTGAATTTAAAAAGTGATGTCTGCTACCTGCCCCCAATTGGCCAAATACCTCAAGGCAAGGTGTTTTCCATATGGTCTTAATGCTGGTGGTGGCCAGCTGCTAACAGGTGAAGACATCACAGAAAAACCAAGGTTCTTCTTAATCTAAATGATGCTGGTGAATTAGCCAAATAATTCTCATTCTGCAGGCAACTAGACTACACAGAACCACAGAATGAGTGGAAAATCCAAGACAGAGACGATCATCATGATAAAGCTATTGCAAAGCAGTTTTTTTTGTCCTCATACGCCATTAGATCTTTCCAGTACATTGCTGATTTCCTCTGCTGTCCCCCTTCGTACTGGCACCCGCAGGAAAGTTCTGATCTTAAAGGTTTGCACTTTACACAGAACCTCTCAAATTGGTCTATTCCACTCTTCTATCTATACGCCCCTGGAACTGACCCGAGGGGTGAAGTAAATCTATGTAGAGGCATAATCATTATACTAAAGTACTCCCAATTTAGTCTAGAGACTATCCAACCAACTTTTGCATGGTATCCAGAAGGCAACCTTCTTACTATTCTCTTTTCTTGAATCTATGTCCAATTTCATTACGTATTTAATAGCATTTACCCAGTCTAGAAAGGTCGGAGGGGTACTTTAAATCCAACATTTACAAATTTCCCTTCGGGCCAGTAAAATGAGATAAAAACACAGCTTATTAGAATCCAAAGGTAGACTTTCATACCCATTGAAGAGACCAAAGAAGAGTAGAGAGATGCTCACCTGTATATCGACCCCAAATATTCCTTCCATACCTTTTAAAACTGGGTCACAGAACTTCTGAATTATTGGAGAACTTACAAACATATGTTCATCATTAGCTTTTTCTTTTCGGCACTTTGGACAGCATGGAGTGACAGCCTTTGCAAATTTAGATAGTTTTAGAGGCGACCAATAGACTCTGTGGAGAGAGAAGAGATGATTTCTCCTTAAATTGGCAGCTTGAACTGTAGCGTATAGTAACTCAAAAGATACTTGCCATAATGTTTCCGTATCGACGTCTGGCAAGTACTCTCCCCACAACCGTGTTGGAAGTGTTAAGTCGCCATCTGCCAAATCGATCAGACGCCAGTAGAGATTCACCACTTCTTTTTTGTTTTGCTGCCTGGTTCTCAGTGCAGTCTCTAAATCGTTTGTATAGCCAATCGGTATTCCAATCTTTTGAGTCCAACTTTTTATTTGTAGATACTTAAATTTGGATATCTGATTGTCTGTCATATCCTTCATCTCCTCCCGAGATATCAAACATCCTTCTGGAATCAGTTGGCCCCAACAATTCACCCCGGCGGTTTTTAAAGGTACTGCTAGCGAGTCTTTGGTCCACTCAGGTGAACCGGGGGTGTCCCATATAGGCGCGATAGCGCTATAATAGCTGATTTTTGACAGTTTTCTAATTTTGCTCCAAGTAGTTGCTAGATCTTTTAAAACATTCAATCTTACTTTCTTGAAGAAATGTGGATCTCCAAATTTATACAAATACGCATGTTCTGCTTCCTTTAGGTCCTGAAGCATTTCCTTGAACATTTTCCCTATATCCGACAGGTCTGGTTCATTCATAAGCATTTTCCCTGACTTCATTTGGAAAACCCAAGCATAAATAAGTAAGTCAGGCGGACATAAGCCTCCCTTCTTCTTTCTTCTTTGAAGTTTCTTCCAAGAAATTCTGGTGCCTTGGATGCCCATATAAATGAATTCATTTTTGATTGGATTTTCCTCAAACTTTCCTCCTTAAAAGCTAGGGGTATTTTTGAAATAAGAAAATCAACTTTGGCAATAACAACATTTTCACCAAATTGACCCTTCCTATTAATGTTAGGGGTAGATATGCCCAACCTTTTAAGGAATCGGAGATTTCCTTGTCTATTTTACATAAATTTGTGTTGGTTATATCATTGATGTCCTGAGTAATTTTTATTCCCAAATATCTCATTTCTCTTTTTAATTTTAATTGGGTGGAGGGAAAGATAACATTCCAAGCCATGCACTCAGTTTTCGACTGATTAATCTCATATCCTGAGATATTACCAAATTGGTGAGCTAATCTATATACAAATGGAATAGTTCTTTCTAAATCTGACGTACATACCATGATATCACCGGCATACAATGACATTTTTTTCTCCCAATTGCCAGATCTGAAAGGAAGTATGTCCTCTCGTGCCCTAATGCTCTCTGCAAAAGATTCTATGTACAAATTAAAAAGCATTGGGGACAGGGGGCAACCCTGCCTTGTACCTCTTTGCAACTGTATAGGAGAGGAGAGGTTCCCATTTATTAATATTCTAACTGTTGGGACTTTATAAATTGCTGAAATAACTCTAGAAAAGATTTCCCCCAAATTGCATTTCTCTAGTACCTTATTTAGAAAAGCCCAATTCACACGGTCAAATGCTTTCGTAGCGTCCAATGTAATAACAGCTAATGGTAACTTATATAGGGTTGCAAGATCAATAGAGCCGACCAGATTGTAGATTAAGTCTTGCATCCCTCTTCCTCTCACGAAACCCTTTTGATCTTGGTGTATCAGACCGCTCATGATGCCATTCAATCTCTCTGCCAAGACCTTAACAAAGATTTTATAAACGGTTTAGCAGAGAGATCGGTCTATATGAGTCGCATTGTTTTGGGGACTTCAGAGGTTTTAATATCAAGGCCACCGTTGCCTCACTCCAAGAGGGGGGCATAGACCCACCTTGGTCAAAGATATGAGAGAACAATGTATCCATTACAGGGATCAGAGGTGCCGCTAAAGATTTATATAGCTCTGCCGGTAGACCATCTGGCCCTGGGGCTTTACCTTTCTTACCTGAATCTATTGCTTTCCTAATCTCATACTGAGATATAGGTTTGTTAAAGTTACCACAGGAGTCATCGCTAATTCTTTTTACAGGATACCGCTGTAACCATGCTTCTATTGTGCCTTCCTGTGGGTTAAATTCTTCCCTATAGACTGATTCGAAATATTTTCGGAAAACCTCTTCAATATCTGCAGGATCTTGACATATTTTCCCGGTAGAGTTACATATCACCTCTTTTATATTGCTTCTAACTAAGTCCTGGTTAGTTTTCCAGGCAAGAAGCTTACAGGATCCTTCCCCATATTCAAAATGTGCCATCTTACTCGTCTTCCACCTCTTTTGTATCCTGGCATCTAATATCGCTGCCAAATCCCTTTTGAGAGATAATAGTTTCTCAATTATGTTTTCTTCTGTACCATCTTGTGCCATAGAATGCTGTTCTAGCTCTTGAATTCTGTTCTCTATATCCATTATCTCAATTTTATATTTCTTCTCTCTTGCTATTTGAATAGAGATTATACATCCCCTTAAGTAGGCTTTATATGAGTCCCACACTAATTCTATAGAGGTGCTTTCTAAATTGGTTAAAAAGTAAGCCTCAGTTTTTGCCACTAATCTATCTTTAATCTCTTCCTCTGTCAGAATCGCACGATCTAGGGTCCATCTTGCCTTAGTTGGGGCATTTGGAAGCTTCAACGTTAGCGTTACAGCTGCATGGTCCGATAGGTGTCCACCTAAGTGTTTAATTTCTGATACCCCTGACCGAAACGTTTTGCTAATTAAAAAAAAGTCTAACCTAGACTTGTTACTATGTTTTTTATTGTGAAACGTATAGCTTCTTTTCCCTCCCTCTCATTCTCTTCATATATCCGTCCACCCCAGTTGCTTCATTGTATTTCTCAGTAGAGATCTCATTTAACAATTATGCAGAGTTCTACTCTTTAGAGACCTATCCAGCACAGGATCCAAGACTAGATTGAAGTCTCCTGTCAGTATTAGGGGGTCTCGAAGTAGCAGTAACTCAGCACATAAGTTTTTTAATGGAACCGGGTCATCTAGGATAGGACCGTAATAACCAGCAATCGTAAATTTGTGAAAGAAGAACTTCACATTTGCTATGGCCCATCTACCCATCTTATCCACCTTAGCCCCCTCTACTGAAATAGCTGGATGGTTCTTTATAACTATTGCTACCCCCTTCGTAGTTGTTTGCTGTGTGGTGCAAATGACTTCCTTAATCCAGCTTTTGCTATTACATAAACTCCTCATCTCAGCCTCTACTAGATGCGTTTCTTGTAAAAATAAAAGTTGCTCAGGACAATCCTTAAAATATTGAAATATCCTCTTCATCCTCTGTTTTACCCTCAACCCATTTAGATTCCATGTCAACACCTTCAAAAATTTAGAAGAGTCAACTAAAATCTGTGCCATATCTCATGAAAACTGGAGGAGAAGTTTTTTGTAATTTTACATGGCGAATTGGACTCTTTTTTTTGTATTTTTTACCTATGCTCCCCACCCAGTGGCCCCCCATGTTCTACCCACCTCCCACCCTTGTGCTCCCCAGGAGAACCCCCATTATTTCTCTCATGGCCCTACCCTGGCCTTTGAGGCTGGTCGGGACGGCTCATACTTTATTGCTGCTCAGAGGAGAAAGAAAAGAAATACTACTAAATAACATTTTTGGAAGAGACCCAATCCAACTAAAAAAGAGGAAAGAAACCAGTGCTTGACTAACTCATTGTTCCGTGGCCGTTGTTTCTACCTGAATTTGGTTCAAAAAGACTTCAGCTTCCTCTACCCGTCTAAATGTGTGCATTTTATTTTTAAACATTACTTTTAGTGTGGCCGGGAATGTAAGTTGTGCCATGGCACCCAGCTGTCTGAATGGGTCTAACAATTTTCCCAGCTCCCACTGCCTAGACGCAGTAATGGAGGAGACATTCGACCTAATTTGAAAGGTAAACCCTTCTGCATTTAATGTGTTTACTTTTAAAGCTTTGTTTAATATCTCATCTTTCAAACTGTAGGTTAAAAAGTGAACCAGAATTTTCCTGGGTCTACTCTTGTTTGGGCTCTGTCTGAAAGGGTCCCTATGCACTCTTTGAATATCAGTAGCAAGTGCTTGTTCGGAACATTTGATGTTAATTGTTTGCATAATTAATTTCACAACAAATTGTTTCATATTATCCCCCTCAACTCCCTCAGGAATTTTGAGCAATCAAATGTTATTTCTTCGCTGGGCATTTTCAATAGACTCCATCTTGTCCTGAAGGCCAGCCTCTTGAGCTTTTATTTTAATTAGATCCTTTACATTTTCATCTACATTTGCTGTTAGCTCAGCCACTGAAGTCTCCAAAGCTGTAGCCCTAGTAGCTAATGAACCCAACTTATCTTCCATCTTCCCGCAGAATATCTTAATATCTGCTTGTTATTTCTCCGAGACCTGGAATCTGTTTCTCATCTCTTCAGTGAGAACCTGTAAAAGTTCTATTGTTGAACTCTGGGCTTTTAAATCAATTTCATTATATGTTAGCAATTCATTCTGATTCTTTTCCTTTCCGAGTTCTCGATAATTACTCAGGACAGGCCCATCTTTTTCCGTACGTGACATATCACCCAATTGGTCTTGCAGCAGGGGGCTCTCAGCCCTCTCTATCTCCCTCTCTGTTGAATTTTCCGCTAATAGTTGATACTTGTTTGGGGTTAGCACAGCCTCAGGGAATTGGAGTGCATTGACCCTCTCATCCAAGTTACTATCAGTACTGCCTTTCAGCATATTCTCTCGTGGTTTAAGAATCAGTGTAGTAGGGACTACCTTAAAATAATCCTTTAGCGAAGGTGCCAGTCTCGTTGTTTTATTTATTTGATCTTGTTTTGATATCTTGGCCGTCTTTTTTGACTTAGTTTTAGATTTCAGTTTTACTGGGCCTATCTGGTCCTGGGTTTTATGGTTGAGGGGAGAACCTATCAGAGGCAGTTTACAAGTTGTTATGCTATGGCCCCCTGAACTCTCTGGGTCTAATCCCCTTATTGACCCAGCAAACGAGTCTCGACCTGTACTCCTTAAAGTATATCGTGATTGTGGTTTAGTATTACATCCCCTCTTTTTATCTACTGTGTGCCTTTTAGCCGACCTCCTCCTCTCTGTTACGCATACTTAGCACTTACTTGTTTACTGTTATCGCTGTCTGTATCTGAATTCTCTCCAGGGAGATTTTGTGCCTCCCTCCTTCTTGTAGTATGCCACCTTCGATGTTCAGGGTTCCCAGATACCCTACCTCTGCTTCTACCACCATGTAAAGGGAGACTGGCGGAGGCTCTACGCCCACGATGTAACTCTAATGCAGCCCGTGCCCAAAGAGCGACCTGCTCCTCCCGAGGCTCTCCCACCTGCGGGAGAGACACCGCGTATTGAATGGCCACAGCTGGCCCCGCCACCTCTGCTGCAGTTCCAGCAAATTTTCCTAGGAAAACAGGTAATTCCACTGCTACAGATGCAGTAACAAAAGGGATATAGGGTAGCTCTAGTTTTCAAATATTAATCTCTTTCCAGGGGCACAGCAGTTAAAGCAAAAATGTATTTTATGTTGTAAACCTCTTTATCAGAAGCAATATTCACTCCCGGCTCACCAAATAACGCTACCACTCTATAGAAGCCTGGATCTTCCTGCTGCTCCGATGTTTCAACCCCCAGTACTTTTCAAACATTTACCACAGCTATATAACCTTTGTATAATCTTCATAAAAATAGTTCCCTTCGGCGTTCCGTTACATCTCCCTGCAAAAGAGAAGGAAAAAACTCTGTAAATGCCCTGCCAAAATCTCTGCCAAAGCCACAGATTCGTCAGCATCTAACCATAGCGTAGGAGTTCTTCCCGCTCCAATGCACACCTCGGATGCTGGCGGGAACCCCAACTTCCCTACCTCTGCCGACTGACAGGGGATGGCGATTCTGCGTTTGCATCAGCTCGCCGCCGCACAGAGCTCCGAGCCTGGTCTGTTTCAAAAATGATTTTCCAAAATGTTACCGCTGATGTAGCAACTATGTTATCATCATTCTATCTACTCCCGCTTCAGCTTTCCGCTACACCTCCTCCGTACAAACCGTTCAGACCTTACTGGAGCCTCCTGCGACCCACTAACCGCCGGCCGCCATGTTCTCCCTTCCACTGTTGCAAAGCTGTTTACTTAAGTAAGCATAATGAGCCCTCATCTCTCAGGAATTAGGAGAAGGTTAGTTCAGTAGATTCTGTGGGGAATAGATTCTGTAAAAAAGTACACACTACTTATCGTTGGCCAACTATTGTTGTCATTTATTCTCTGCACTATGATGTCCCTTTCTTAACTGGGTAGGAGTGGTGGCGTGGACAGATATGCAATACTTTGTACCCTCCTCCAGTAACAGTTGGTGTAGCTTTAAACACAACCGCCTCGCCAAATGTGAGATCTTTTGATGGTGGAAATTAACAGCACAACAGATCGCAGAACTTGGGGTAAGAGGATTAGAGATTTTATGAATGATGAGTAGGGGGAGTTAGGAAAAGAGGGGAGATAGACAGACAGAACATCCTTTAAGTCCATGAACACAGCATGTATGTCTTGGAAGGAAGATGACAGTTCAGTTTCCAAATTCAATCAGCCTTTCTCTTGAGCTGCCCCCAGATGCCAAAGTTAGCTAATCATTACCTAGGCAAAAAAATGCATAATAAGGAGGATCCACAGAGTTCAAAACATATTTATAATAAAACAAAAATGATACTGTATACAATTTGAAAATCCATCTGCATTCTTCTGACATTGTCCATTCTGAGTTCAGGGCTGAACCGTAGAGCAGGAGCTCCATGGAGGTTCCTTGCAAAGGAGAAGGCCTGTGCAATGCAAAACATTATTGGAGAATAAAATTAAGAATTATCCATGATAAGTCAAAATGCAGAGCATAGACTGGAGCAGTGGCATGCCATTCACTAAGAGCCAATTACATATTGATTCTAGACAACCAGAAACCTAGCCTCATGTACCTGGCTGATCACCCAAATAGTATCAAAGAGTATGCCACTTGAGGCGCTAGTCTGCAGGGAAACAACCTTTACAACGCAGTCTTTACATCGCACTACATTTACAACGCAGTCATTACATCGCAACATCCTTTACATCGCATGCCATTACAATGCAGCCATTACATCGCATGTCACTACAATGCATGTCATTACAACGCATGCCACTACAAAAAATATCATTACAACACATACCATTACAACGCATAGTTTTTACCCTTACACTATCCAACACTTACCCTACTGTTGCACTCACTGGAGTGGGAATAGTAATTTTTAACCCTACACTATCCAAGACTTACCCTACTGGTGCACTCACTGGAGTGGGAATAGTAATTTTTACCCCAACACTACCCAACACCTACCTTAAATGCGATGTAATGGAATGCGTTGTAAATGTATTTTCTAAAAATGCGTTGTGATAGCATGCGATGTAAAATCATGTGTTGTAATGAATGTTGCGATGTAAAAACTGCATTGTAAAGGCATGTGTTGTAAATGTTTGCGTTGTATTGTCATACATTCTAGTCTGCATTATCCTAACCAATACTCCTCTCTTCAATTAACAGAGGTAGGACTCCTCTTGTTTTCCCATATAAATATATTGCCATTGGTCCTTCTTTTGGATGTTATCAATGGTGCTTTTAGATTTGATTTAATCCAAAGAGAGAATGAGCTGTTGAAAAAGAAAATGAAAAGAAATTGGACCTATTCTAGGTAAACTGAGTGTTCTGAAAAAACCCTAGAGAGTTAATAAATGGCAAATCAAATAAAGTAACGATCCCAGAGACATGTGGAAGCAATGATTATCCAGAATGATAACCCAAACATGATATATCAAGTTTAGTTTGCATATCAAAGACCCTCCCAGCTATCACATGAATAGTCATTATTTGTTAGTATCCATATTCATTAGCACAAGTTATCAGTTTTGAGTTTTGTGTTCATTTACCTATGTGTCTCTCTTTCCCAAGGAAGTGACATACAATACATGTAAGCAATGAAGTATCTTCACTGGCAGCTCAGCATAATAATGAGATAAGGGTTAGGGATGGGAGGTATCTTCTTGTTCTTTGTATGAAAGGGAGGCTTCCATTGCAAACTGATTCAATTTCTCATTTCAAAGCCTACAATCACCGCTCAGTCAGTCCTAGCAATACAATGACTGTATCCTCCTTGATTGACTATCAGTGCTGTGAACACATGTAAGTTGATGTTTATTTACAAAAGCTGATGTAAGCTGCACTACCAAATAAATATATATATGTGACCAAGCTCGCGTGATGTGAGCGAAACACGTCATGGCAGGCACTATGCCTGGTTATTCTGTGGCAAATATTCAAGAATAACTTCACTGCTATTTTGAACACCGCATTGTTGCTGTGATTGTTCTTTGAGCGCAACGAGGTCCGTGCCTGGGTTTCCTGATAGCGAACGTCAGGCCAGGGTTTGGAGTTTGATATATATATATATATATATATATATATATATACGCTCCGGTTCCACTTTAAAAACGAAGCACTCTCGGGCGGGTGCGAGGTTGCGGCTGTGGACGCCGCACTTTACATCAGCTCCAATCCACCTCAATTACAAAGGAATTATCGCACTCTCGGGGACGTGGAAGAAAAACTTTATTTTTCAAATGGCCAGCAACAAACGCGTTTCGGCGAACTGCCATCTTCGGTGTTGATGACACACCGGAGAAGGCCATGTTTATAAAATCAGTGAAACAGAAAAGGGACCAGCGTGTTTGTTTTACTAAACACGCCATCTTTAAAAAGGTTCTATATGAACCAGCATTGCATATTTACCTTATTCTTAACATGAAATCATGCTGTTACACCATAATTATGCACACTCATGAATAAATCTCAATTGTGAATAAACATAATTACATATATTCACCCTAAAATCCATAGAATTAATTTCTTATTTGTGTTTTGTAAATATTTTCCGAACACATATCATTATCCATATATTGGTTGTTAGTGTGCTAAATAATTAGGTATTAAATATCTCGCCGTGGATCGGCTGTGGTCCCTACTTCGTCTCACTTTTGATACATGATCTTCTTACAATCAATTATTACGTCAGTGTTTACTTTATTTTTATTGATATTTTTGTTATTATTATTTTTTGTTATTCTTATTTATGTATGTTTTATTTTTTATTTTTCAATCTCAATCTCAATAGTGTTTAGGAAAACAAATTCATATAGCAATTACAGTTTCAGTTTCAATGGTTTCTACCTAATATCTCAAGTTTTTTTAAATGATAACTGAGTATCTCAAAATCAAGAACCTATATGTACTGCTAACTCCTCTCCACTGTTCAGGCCTCTTGGAAACTTTGTGAGCAGGTCTATAATATACCGGGACTCGAGTCTCCGCAATTTGCGGACCCGGTCCTCCCCTCGTACACTTAGGGGGATGGAGTCCAAGCCATAAAATTGTAGCTGATTTCGGTCACTCTGATGTTTCTCAGCAAAATGGCGTGCTACCGAATATGCAGGATCTTTCTTATCAATGGCCCTCAGGTGTTCCAATATTCTAATCTTCAATTGATGGACCGTACTGCCTATATATCGTAGCCCACAAGGGCATACTAGGCAGTATACTGCATATGGTGTACTGCAGGTGATAAATGTAATTATCTTCCTTTCCTTTCCTTTCCTATATCCGGTATTTTATATGATAAGACCCTTTTGCTGTTTGCGCAGGCTTTACATCTGCTGCATGGAAAAAAGCCCATCATTTCTTTTAATGTGCTCACTCTCTGTGGTATTTTCTCCAGATGACTTCTAACTAGAATATCCCTAAGTGACCTTGCTTTCTTAAATGTCACCAAGGGATAGGCAGGAATATCGTCACATATAACACTATCTGTTTTCAGAATGTGCCAATTCTTTTTGAGTATATGTTTTAAATGATTGGCTTCCGCAGAATAAGGGGTAACCATCCGGAATTTACCCTTTTCATCTCTCGGTTTTTCCTTATCAATTAACAGTTTATCTCTTGGAATTCCTCTCACTTTACGCAACGTAGCATTCAACATTTTGGAATCATATCCCCTTACAGAAAACCTGGCTATACTTTCTAAGACAGCCGCCTCAAAATCCTTCTCTCTAGTGCTGTTTCTCTTCAGCCTAAGTAATTCACCATAGGGTATGCTTTGAACGAGTTTAGGTGGATGGCTACTGGTTGCAAATAACATAGAATTTCCTGCGGTGGACTTGCGGTATAGGGCTGTGTGAATTCTACCCTCTTCTATAAACACTTTCAGGTCCAGGTAGTCCACTGCCACTGGACTCACAGTTCCCGAAAAATGTAAGTTGACACTATTGGTGTTTAGAGCGTCGACATATGTAAGGGCCGAGTCCATTGTCCCCTGCCACACAATGAACAAGTCATTGATATATCGATACCACTTAACTACCTTTCCGCAATTGCCCTCACCCTCGTAAACTTTGGGCACCTGCTCCTCCCACCAGCCAACGAACAAGTTCGCATAGCTGGGAGCGAAGCAGGTGCCCATCGCTGTACCAGACAGTTGCCTATAATGTTGGTCCTCAAATAAAAATATGTTATTTTTTAGGCAAAATTCCAAAAACTCAATCAGCATTTGATTATGTTCTGCGTATCGTAACTGTCGTTTTTCCAAGTAGAATTTCACAGCTTTAACACCATCCCTATGATCTATACAGGTATAGAGGCTAGTGATGTCAAGTACCATCAATTGGTAAGTGGGATCCCACTCCTGTTGCGTAGTTTTGTTCAAAAAATCCTTTGTATCTTTTACATAGGAATCCAATTGTATCACAAAAGGACATAAAAAGTTATTTATAAACATTGATAAATGCTCAGTCAAACCATTCAAAGACGATACAATTGGCCTGCCCGGTGGATGCAGATTGTCCTTATGCAGTTTGGGAATGTGGTAAAAAGTGGGAACTACTGGATTTGAACTGCGAAGAAATAAATGTTCTTCTTGGCCTAACATTGATTTAATGTACCATTTTTGAATCAATTCATCATAGGTTTTTATACTTTTCTGATACATGTCATTAGTTGTTTTCTGATAGGATTGTTCGTCTGATAGTTGACGCAAGGCCTCCTTACAGTATTGTTCCCTAGTTTGAAAAACCACATTTCCCCCTTTGTCGGAGGGTTTTATGATTACAGACGTGTCCTGTCTTAAGTTCTGTATTGCTCTTTGTTCCATCTTCGATAGATTGTTCTTTTCACTTCTTGGCAAATTCTTCGACCTGTATTTTAAAAGATCTTTCACCACGGTTTCCAAGAACCCATCTATCGCATCAAACGGCATTTGTGGGGTGAAGAGGGATTTAGATTTAAATGGACTCTCTTCTCTTTCTTGCTCAATGCCTACATTTCTGGCCATTGTGGCCATATCATCATTGGTTGTCAAGTCTCCTTCTGTTTCTGATCGGAGATTTTCCAAGAGTTCAATTGCTGGCAGATCTTTTCCAGTCAACATGTCCGTCGCAGTCAACCTTGATGTTATTCTAGGGTCTTTCATATTCACTCTTAATTTGAAATATTTGTGCAGTTTTAGTTTACGCACAAAACTGAAAAGGTCGATCCTAGTTTGTGTATACTCCAGGTGATTGCTTGGACAAAACGTTAGACCTAGACTTAGTACTTTAACTTCAGTCTCCGTAAGAAGTTTTTTAGTTAAATTGACTACTGTTAAATTGGTGGTATCTACTGTTTTTTTAATGATGTCTTGCGATTCGCCCATCCGGGTGCTCTTCCTCTTCCTGCCAGCCCCGGCTCGTCGCGTTTTTCTGCACCTCTTTCCAATGGTTTGTTCTTGCCTCCCCGTAACCAGGACTGTCGAATGATTTGAAACTCGTCGTGAAAAGGAGTCTGGATTCCCCTCCCTTCCACTGGTCTTCCTGTTTGTTCATCTCCTCATTCATTCTCTGTAAGATCAGATTCTGCGTTTTCCACTCTTTGGGGCATTTGCTTAGATCTTATACTCAACTCTTTTCTCGGACCATCAAATTTACGGGCAAAAGTTAAAACCTTGCCCTGTAGGTAGTCATTTTCATCACGTTGGAATTTCTCTTGTTTCAGATTTTTGATCTTTTGTTCATATTTGAGCAATCTTGCATTCATTTGTCACATTAGATCTTCAATCTTCTTCTTGTCTTCCTCTTTAACTAGCTCCCCTTCTAACTCCTTGATCTCACTGAGCGCTTTGTCACGATCGCTCCAAGCATATTTAACCAGTATTTCCAGTGTCCCTTGGCAATATTGAGCGGTATGTTCTGCCCAATCTGTCAACAACTGTGGATCTGGATTCTCATATTAGGGGAGTGTATAAACTCTTAAGCCTCTTGGGACTCTGTTCTCACCAATATAGCTTTGTAAGCTGGTGACCTCCCACCACTTCCGTGTTTCACTGATTTTATTAACATGGCCTTCTCCGGTGTGTCATCAACACCGAAGAAGGCAGTTCGCCGAAACGCGTTTGTTGCTGGCCATTTGAAAAATAAAGTTTTTTCTTCCACGTCCCCGAGAGTGCGATAATTCCTTTGTAATTGAGGTGGATTGGAGCTGATATATATATACTGAAAAAAACCATAGGTTTCAGGAACGTTATAGTTAGTTGGACATTTCACTCGTACAAAACCATAGAAATTCCGGCGTTATAGTTAGTTCAGCTAACTATAACTCGCGCCCCTGCAATGCACTGCTGATGATGTCACATATTACATCATTCATGACATGGTCAGTGACATCACTGATGACATCTCAAATGACATCACTGATGACATCATCCAGTGCCTCTGTGTTTCAGTAAAGTTTAATTTTGTTTTATATATATGCCAAGCTGTATTGAGGAATGAGTGGGTGAATAAGTGTCTGTATGGAGGATTTAGTAGGTACGTGACTGACTGTATAAGTGAGTGATTAAATGTGTCTTACTGAATGCATGGGTTAGTGACTAAACTGTGTGAAAGTCTGTATCAGTCTGTCTGTTGTTGTGTAAGCTGCTGCATGGGTTGGTGAGTAGCTGCATGAGTGTCTATATGGGTTATTCATTGCTTGCCTGAGTATTTGTATGGCTGCCTGAGTGTGTGTGTGGGTAGGTGGGAGGTGTGTGACTCAGTGCATAGATGTGTGAGTGGTTGATTCACTGGGTGTATGGGTTCAAGAGTGCATGTGGAAGCAGCTGTATGGGTGGGTGAGTGTGTGTATGGGTGTGTTGGTGAGTGAATGGGTGTCTCAGTGGTACATGTGCAAGTAACTACATATGTAAAAGGCAGTATATGTGAGTGATGTGTATATAAATAATTATATGTGAGAGTCAGTGATTGTGAGAGTGACTGCATGGATGAGTGTGTATTTGTATCAGTGATTCTATAATAGAGTAATTATGTGTTAGTATCTGTATGAATAAGTGAGGTTGTGTCTGTATAACTGTATAGGTGAGTAAATGGAAGTATGATTGATTCTTTGCATGACTGACTAAGTGTGTGAGTAACTCTGGATATGTGGCAGTGTGTGAGTGTCTGTATAGGTGTATGAGTGCATATGATAGTGTTGTATTGATGAGTGACTGCATGTATGAGTGACTGTATGGGCGAATGAGTGGATGTGTGTGTAGACCTAGGAATCAGTCAGTGCGTATTTAGTAACTGGTATTGATGTGTCTATTTTTGGAAAATGGTAGTCTGTATTTTAGAGTGGGTGTATCAAAGGTTATATTCAGGTGTGAGGAGGTGCATCAGATTTTCACATGGATGATGTCATCAGTGATGTGATCATTGATGTCTTTTGAGATGTCATCAGTGATGTCATCAGTGATGTCACTGACTATGTCATGAATGATGTAATATGTGACATCATCAGCAGTGCATTGCGGGGGTGAGAGTTATAGTTAGCTGAACTAACTTTAACACCGGAATTTCTATGGTTTTGTACGATTGAAATGTCCAACTAACTATAACGTTCCTGAAACCTATGGTTTTTTCAGTTAATTTCTATGGTTTTTTAAATGCTAATTTCTAACTATAACGTGCCTGAAACCTGTGGTTTTTCAGTGAATTTCAAAGGTTTTTTAAATGAAAATTTGTAAGTCTAATGTACCTCAATCCTATGTTTTAAAATGTTTATATATATAAATATATATATACATATAAATATATATATATATACACATATATATATATATATATTGAAAAATTGTGAAGAATTTTAGTTAGGAAAACTATATTCATTCTTTTAAAAAAAAAGTTATACAGAAGTCACGCACCCTACACGATGGCTGTGCGCATTCCGGTAGCCATTTTGAAAAGTCACGCTGGGGTCGCGACTTCGGCGTAATTTGTAAAGTATGAAATATCTTTAAATTAATTATAAATAAAAGTTTTCTTTTAAGTGTTTGTCTAAATTTATTAAGAAAAGTATTTTTAAAGTATTATTTTCAATATAATTTCGACTAAACATTATTCAGTTATTATTGGATTCGGAGGTTAGGAGGGATGGCCATTTTGCTCGATCTGTTTTGCAAGATTTTTTGGTCTAGTCAGGTGGACACCCTCCTCCGGGTGATGTACGGCTTGAGGATTCTAGTCAAAAGGTGAGGAATCAACAGGCAGAAGAGCAAGTTACTTACCTTCGGTAACGCTTTTTCTGGTGGATATAGTATCTGCCTGTGGATTCCTCACTGTCCCACCCACCTCCCCGTTGTCCACCTGTTTCTACCAAAAAGATGCTTTTACTGTTTGGCATGAATGTTTTTAATATGTGTTAATCATGCTTATGTTTTAATAGTGATAAATGCTTGATCTATTGCTATTTCTTTATGCCTTTATTGGTTATGCATTTGTATATATATATATATATATATATATATATTACCTACTGGCGGTCGCCAGTAGGTAGTTATAGTTAGGACCACGTTTCCATAGGAAATCCGCAACATTCTATTTTGAATAACTTTGGCGCCGGTCGACGAATCCTCGCGAATTTTTCAAAATAGGTGGGGCGCTCCGCTCCGCTCCTTCCCTGAAAGTCTCGGGGGGATTCGTCAAGCGGGGGCTGAGATAAAAGGGGGGTCCCAAAACGCGTTTTTCCCATGCATTTTTCCATAGGACCTTTAGACAGGGCTACAGCCCGAACGGCTGAACAGAATTACTAGAAATTTGGCAGAGAGGTAGTCCTCAGGTCAAGGAAGTGCCTTTTGTAGGTTTGGTGTAAATCTGTTCAGTAGATTCTGAGAAAATAGCCTTTAAATCAATATATATATCTGAGCCAGCTTACGGTGCGCTTATGGTACGCTTACCGTACACGTACGGTGGCGTGCGCGAGCGCGATTCTGATTGGCTCTTAGATCTTAGTAAACATTCGAATCGGTCGAAACCAGGAAGCGGCGGCCGCCATTTCGTGTGTTTCACTCAGAAAAAAAAGAGTGATAACAAGAAAAGGGGGCAAGGAGGAGAGTTACAGACCCCCTAACATTTGTAAGGGGGTCAAAGAAGGACAGAAAAGTACAAAGAAAACATTTATTGATTTTAAAAAAAAATCGCGGGGTACGCGTACGGTAAGCGTACGGTAAAAATAAAAATAAAAAAAGAAATGAAATGCAGATTTAAGTGTTTAGATATTAGGGGGCTCTAAAAAGAGCCGTTGTGTTTATGAAGTGATTTTTTAGTGGTACCTACAAGTAAGTACCGATGCAGAGTCTAAGGTTCAAGAGGAAGACTCTGTTCCCTTCATCATTGAAGTGCACACCATCTCCTCTATAAATGTCTTGCATGTCGTAACGCAAGTTGTTGTGGTAAATGGAACCCATACCATAGTCACGGAGGAAAGCAGAAACAGATTTGTTGACGTGCTTTCTTGCTTTGTCAATCTGCGGACAGAAATGATTGGACCAGTTCCATTTTTGCCTTTGGCATATGTTAGAAAACACAAAGGCAGTTTTAGGGAAAAGTGAAAACAGTTGTGCAAAGGTGTCCTTCATAAGCATTTCCAGACCTACCCCAGTCAAAGTGCCTAGGTCATTGCCACCACAGTGCACTATTATGAGGTCAGGGTGTTGGATGTGCATGAAGGATTTCACCAATGGCATCAATTGGTGCCACTTTAACCCTCTCTGACCAATCCATTTAATGTCTACATTTGGCAAAGCAAGGTCTCTCACCATATCTGTTTTCTCTGCATACTTTTCACGCCAGAAGACATAGCTGTGCCCTACAATCCACACTGTGAACATCTTCAAAGGAGAACTGGATGCACTCAGGAGGTGTCTTTCAGTAGAATGGCAATATGAAAAGAAAGACAGTTTGGAAATGGAGGCATACATATTTTTTTCATAAAAAAAAGAACTGATTGGCTGTTTCATACCATTCTAGAATAAAAACTAGGCTGTATGTGTAAATTAATAGAAGCATGTTTTGTATTGGTACAGAAAAATGTGTTACCAAAGAACAGTACTATGGATTTGCTGTTAGGTTTGAAAAGTCAAGCACTCTTGCTCTGTGGAATTGAAAAATTGTTTGGTGAACTTCTGACCTAACTCCACACAGCAGTGTTCCATGAGCTGTTGCTATGGTAGCAGGCAGAAGTCAAGTTGGGGGAAGGGTACTAGGCAGAAGTCAAGTTGGGGGAAGGGTACTTTTGGAAAAGGGTTGGTTTTCAACCAATAGAAATGTGTGATTACATTTGAAAAAAAGGGGGAAGCACTGAGATTTGAAACTAACATGTATATGTGTGGAAAAAGAGAGGGAAAGTTTGCCATTATCTGGTTCTGCTGAGAGGAGAGAGGTGTAAAGAACAGAGATCCTGGCTCTGATAATCTGCTGTTTGAGTGCCACATTTCTTTCACAACTAACTAATTTTAAAGGTGAGTTTAGAGTTTGAGAGGGGATGTATATGGTAAATTAAGAAATGAATAATAGAAATGGGATTCCTTTTGTTGAAGTTGTGTTTATTATTTTCTGTTTTGGGAGAAATTTAAATGTGAGGAACATGTAAAATAATATGGACTATGTTTTCACGATAAATTAAGGTGTACTGGTATAAAAAAAGAATAGTTTAAGGGTTTGAGGTTGGACTCAGTAATGCAAATACATACAGCATCACTAAGGCTGGTTGCCCTTGCTGGAGTGTAGGCAGTCACCCAGGTTACAAATGGTGCTGGTCTGAAAAAGCAGTTTGGACATGTGCTTTTTTAAGAATCTGAAAAGTGGATTCATAATGTGTCAGTCTGTAAAAGTGATTATCACTTGCCAAAAAAAAGAGTAGTAAGTGTGTTTTCAAATTGGCAAAGAAATTTCGTTTTGTGACTAATGTGAAAACATGACTCTGTGTGCAAATAGGAATTACAGGCAGAGATTTATTGCGTATTGCTCTGGTGATTTCACAGTTGCATTAGATGGAAAGGGGGAGCCATTTTTTGGTGCAGAAGCAGACTCTTAGCACACACCCAGCTGCTTACCATGTGGAATCATGTACAGTATTCACAAGCGAGTGGGGTTTGAGGTTTCAGTCAGTAATGCAAATACATTCAGCATCACTAAGGCTGGTTGCTCTTGCTGGAGTGTAGGCAGTCACCCAGGTTACAAATGGTGCTGGTCTGAAAAAGCAGTTTGGACATGTGCTTTTTTAAGAATCTGAAAAGTGGATTCATAATGTGTCAGTCTGTAAAAGTGTTTATCACTTGCCAAAAAAAAGAGTAGTAAGTGTGCTTTCAAATTGGCAAAGAAATTTCGTTTTGTGACTAATGTGAAAACATGACTCTGTGTGCAAATAGGAATTACAGGCAGAGATTTATTGCGTATTGCTCTGGTGATTTCACAGTTGCATTAGATGGAAAGGGGGAGCCATTTATTGGTGCAGAAGCAGACTCTTAGCACACACCCAGCTGCTTACCATGTGGAATCATGCACAGTATTCACAAGCGAGTGGGGTTTGAGGTTTCAGTCAGTAATGCAAATACATTCAGCATCACTAAGGCTGGTTGCCCTTGCTGGAGTGTAGGCAGTCACCCAGGTTACAAATGGTGCTGGTCTGAAAAAGCAGTTTGGACATGTGCTTTTTAAAAAATCTGAAAAGTGGATTCATAATGTGTCAGTCTGTAAAAGTGATTATCACTTGCCAAAAAAAAGAGTAGTAAGTGTGCTTTCAAATTGGCAAAGAAATTTCGTTTTGTGACTAATGTGAAAACATGACTCTGTGTGCAAATAGGAATTACAGGCAGAGATTTATTGCGTATTGCTCTGGTGATTTCACAGTTGCATTAGATGGAAAGGGGGAGCCATTTTTTGGTGCAGAAGCAGACTCTTAGCACACACCCAGCTGCTTACCATGTGGAATCATGCACAGTATTCACAAGCGAGTGGGGTTTGAGGTTTCAGTCAGTAATGCAAATACATACAGCATCACTAAGGCTGGTTGCCCTTGCTGGAGTGTAGGCAGTCACCCAGGTTACAAATGGTGCTGGTCTGAAAAAGCAGTTTGTACATGTGCTTTTTTAAGAATCTGAAAAGTGGATTCATAATGTGTCAGTCTGTAAAAGTGTTTATCACTTGCCAAAAAAAAGAGTAGTAAGTGTGCTTTCAAATTGGCAAAGAAATTTCGTTTTGTGACTAATGTGAAAACATGACTCTGTGTGCAAATAGGAATTACAGGCAGAGATTTATTGTGTATTGCTCTGGTGATTTCACAGTTGCATTAGATGGAAAGGGGGAGCCATTTTTTGGTGCAGAAGCAGACTCTTAGCACACACCCAGCTGCTTACCATGTGGAATTATGCACAGTATTCAGAAGCAAGTGGGGTTTGAGGTTTCAGTCAGTAATGCAAATACATTCAGCATCACTAAGGCTGGTTGCCCTTGCTGGAGTGTAGGCAGTCACCCAGGTTACAAATGGTGCTGGTCTGAAAAAGCAGTTTGGACATGTGCTTTTTTAAGAATCTGAAAAGTGGATTCATAATGTGTCAGTCTGTAAAAGTGATTATCACTTGCCAAAAAAAAGAGTAGTAAGTGTGCTTTCAAATTGGCAAAGAGATTTCGTTTTGTGACTAATGTGAAAACATGACTCTGTGTGCAAATAGGAATTACAGGCAGAGATTTATTGCGTATTGCTCTGGTGATTTCACAGTTGCATTAGATGGAAAGGGGGAGCCATTTTTTAGTGCAGAAGCAGACTCTTAGCACACACCCAGCTGCTTACCATGTGGAATCATGCACAGTATTCACAAGCGAGTGGGGTTTGAGGTTTCAGTCAGTAATGCAAATACATTCAGCATCACTAAGGCTGGTTGCCCTTGCTGGAGTGTAGGCAGTCACCCAGGTTACAAATGGTGCAGGTCTGAAAAAGCAGTTTGGACATGTGTTTTTTAAAAAATCTGAAAAGTGGATTCATAATGTGTCAGTCTGTAAAAGTGATTATCACTTGCCAAAAAAAAGAGTAGTAAGTGTGCTTTCAAATTGGCAAAGAAATTTCGTTTTGTGACTAATGTGAAAACATGACTCTGTGTGCAAATAGGAATTACAGGCAGAGATTTATTGCGTATTGCTCTGGTGATTTCACAGTTGCATTAGATGGAAAGGGGGAGCCATTTTTTGGTGCAGAAGCAGACTCTTAGCACACACCCAGCTGCTTACCATGTGGAATCATGCACAGTATTCAGAAGCGAGTGGGGTTTGAGGTTTCAGTGAGTAATGCAAATACATTCAGCATCACTAAGGCTGGTTGCCCTTGCTGGAGTGTAGGCAGTCACCCAGGTTACAAATGGTGCTGGTCTGAAAAGGCGGTTTGGACATGTGCTTTTTTAAGAATCTGAAAAGTGGATTCATAATGTGTCAGTCTGTAAAAGTGTTTATCACTTGCCAAAAAAAAGAGTAGTAAGTGTGCTTTCAAATTGGCAAAGAAATTTCGTTTTGTGACTAATGTGAAAACATGACTCTGTGTGCAAATAGGAATTACAGGCAGAGATTTATTGCGTATTGCTCTGGTGATTTCACAGTTGCATTAGATGGAAAGGGGGAGCCATTTTTTGGTGCAGAAGCAGACTCTTAGCACACACCCAGCTGCTTACCATGTGGAATCATGCACAGTATTCACAAGCGAGTGGGGTTTGAGGTTTCAGTCAGTAATGCAAATACATTCAGCATCACTAAGGCTGGTTGCCCTTGCTGGAGTGTAGGCAGTCACCCAGGTTACAAATGGTGCTTGTCTGAAAAAGCAGTTTGGACATGTGCTTTTTAAAAAATCTGAAAAGTGGATTCATAATGTGTCAGTCTGTAAAAGTGATTATCACTTGCCAAAAAAAAGAGTAGTAAGTGTGCTTTCAAATTGGCAAAGAAATTTCGTTTTGTGACTAATGTGAAAACATGACTCTGTGTGCAAATAGGAATTACAGGCAGAGATTTATTGCGTATTGCTCTGGTGATTTCACAGTTGCATTAGATGGAAAGGGGGAGCCATTTTTTGGTGCAGAAGCAGACTCTTAGCACACACCCAGCTGCTTACCATGTGGAATCATGCACAGTATTCAGAAGCGAGTGGGGTTTTAGGGTGTCAGTGAGTAATGCAAATACATTCAGCATCACTAAGGCTGGTTGCCCTTGCTGGAGTGTAGGCAGTCACCCAGGTTACAAATGGTGCTGGTCTGAAAAAGCAGTTTGGACATGTGCTTTTTTAAGAATCTGAAAAGTGGATTCATAATGTGTCAGTCTGTAAAAGTGTTTATCACTTGCCAAAAAAAAGAGTAGTAAGTGTGCTTTCAAATTGGCAAAGAAATTTCGTTTTGTGACTAATGTGAAAACATGACTCTGTGTGCAAATAGGAATTACAGGCAGAGATTTATTGCGTATTGCTCTGGTGATTTCACAGTTGCATTAGATGGAAAGGGGGAGCCATTTTTTGGTGCAGAAGCAGACTCTTAGCACACACCCAGCTGCTTACCATGTGGAATCATGCACAGTATTCACAAGCGAGTGGGGTTTGAGGTTTCAGTCAGTAATGCAAATACATTCAGCATCACTAAGGCTGGTTGCCCTTGCTGGAGTGTAGGCAGTCACCCAGGTTACAAATGGTGCTGGTCTGAAAAAGCAGTTTGGACATGTGCTTTTTAAAAAATCTGAAAAGTGGATTCATAATGTGTCAGTCTGTAAAAGTGATTATCACTTGCCAAAAAAAAGAGTAGTAAGTGTGCTTTCAAATTGGCAAAGAAATTTCGTTTTGTGACTAATGTGAAAACATGACTCTGTGTGCAAATAGGAATTACAGGCAGAGATTTATTGCGTATTGCTCTGGTGATTTCACAGTTGCATTAGATGGAAAGGGGGAGCCATTTTTTGGTGCAGAAGCAGACTCTTAGCACACACCCAGCTGCTTACCATGTGGAATCATGCACAGTATTCACAAGCGAGTGGGGTTTGAGGTTTCAGTCAGTAATGCAAATACATTCAGCATCACTAAGGCTGGTTGCTCTTGCTGGAGTGTAGGCAGTCACCCAGGTTACAAATGGTGCTGGTCTGAAAAACCACTTTGGACATGTGCTTTTTTAAGAATCTGAAAAGTGGATTCATAATGTGTCAGTCTGTAAAAGTGATTATCACTTGCGAAAAAAAAGAGTAGTAAGTGTGCTTTCAAATTGGCAAAGAAATTTCGTTTTGTGACTAATGTGAAAACATGACTCTGTGTGCAAATAGGAATTACAGGCAGAGATTTATTGTGTATTGCTCTGGTGATTTCACAGTTGCATTAGATGGAAAGGGGGAGCCATTTTTTGGTGCAGAAGCAGACTCTTAGCACACACCCAGCTGCTTACCATGTGGAATTATGCACAGTATTCAGAAGCAAGTGGGGTTTGAGGTTTCAGTCAGTAATGCAAATACATTCAGCATCACTAAGGCTGGTTGCCCTTGCTGGAGTGTAGGCAGTCACCCAGGTTACAAATGGTGCTGGTCTGAAAAAGCAGTTTGGACATGTGCTTTTTTAAGAATCTGAAAAGTGGATTCATAATGTGTCAGTCTGTAAAAGTGATTATCACTTGCCAAAAAAAAGAGTAGTAAGTGTGCTTTCAAATTGGCAAAGAAATTTCGTTTTGTGACTAATGTGAAAACATGACTCTGTGTGCAAATAGGAATTACAGGCAGAGATTTATTGCGTATTGCTCTGGTGATTTCACAGTTGCATTAGATGGAAAGGGGGAGCCATTTTTTAGTGCAGAAGCAGACTCTTAGCACACACCCAGCTGCTTACCATGTGGAATCATGCACAGTATTCACAAGCGAGTGGGGTTTGAGGTTTCAGTCAGTAATGCAAATACATTCAGCATCACTAAGGCTGGTTCCCCTTGCTGGAGTGTAGGCAGTCACCCAGGTTACAAATGGTGCTGGTCTGAAAAAGCAGTTTGGACATGTGTTTTTTAAAAAATCTGAAAAGTGGATTCATAATGTGTCAGTCTGTAAAAGTGATTATCACTTGCCAAAAAAAAGAGTAGTAAGTGTGCTTTCAAATTGGCAAAGAAATTTCGTTTTGTGACTAATGTGAAAACATGACTCTGTGTGCAAATAGGAATTACAGGCAGAGATTTATTGCGTATTGCTCTGGTGATTTCACAGTTGCATTAGATGGAAAGGGGGAGCCATTTTTTGGTGCAGAAGCAGACTCTTAGCACACACCCAGCTGCTTACCATGTGGAATCATGCACAGTATTCAGAAGCGAGTGGGGTTTGAGGTTTCAGTGAGTAATGCAAATACATTCAGCATCACTAAGGCTGGTTGCCCTTGCTGGAGTGTAGGCAGTCACCCAGGTTACAAATGGTGCTGGTCTGAAAAAGCGGTTTGGACATGTGCTTTTTTAAGAATCTGAAAAGTGGATTCATAATGTGTCAGTCTGTAAAAGTGTTTATCACTTGCCAAAAAAAAGAGTAGTAAGTGTGCTTTCAAATTGGCAAAGAAATTTCGTTTTGTGACTAATGTGAAAACATGACTCTGTGTGCAAATAGGAATTACAGGCAGAGATTTATTGCGTATTGCTCTGGTGATTTCACAGTTGCATTAGATGGAAAGGGGGAGCCATTTTTTGGTGCAGAAGCAGACTCTTAGCACACACCCAGCTGCTTACCATGTGGAATCATGCACAGTATTCACAAGCGAGTGGGGTTTGAGGTTTCAGTCAGTAATGCAAATACATTCAGCATCACTAAGGCTGGTTGCCCTTGCTGGAGTGTAGGCAGTCACCCAGGTTACAAATGGTGCTTGTCTGAAAAAGCAGTTTGGACATGTGCTTTTTAAAAAATCTGAAAAGTGGATTCATAATGTGTCAGTCTGTAAAAGTGATTATCACTTGCCAAAAAAAAGAGTAGTAAGTGTGCTTTCAAATTGGCAAAGAAATTTCGTTTTGTGACTAATGTGAAAACATGACTCTGTGTGCAAATAGGAATTACAGGCAGAGATTTATTGCGTATTGCTCTGGTGATTTCACAGTTGCATTAGATGGAAAGGGGGAGCCATTTTTTGGTGCAGAAGCAGACTCTTAGCACACACCCAGCTGCTTACCATGTGGAATCATGCACAGTATTCAGAAGCGAGTGGGGTTTTAGGGTGTCAGTGAGTAATGCAAATACATTCAGCATCACTAAGGCTGGTTGCCCTTGCTGGAGTGTAGGCAGTCACCCAGGTTACAAATGGTGCTGGTCTGAAAAAGCAGTTTGGACATGTGCTTTTTTAAGAATCTGAAAAGTGGATTCATAATGTGTCAGTCTGTAAAAGTGTTTATCACTTGCCAAAAAAAAGAGTAGTAAGTGTGCTTTCAAATTGGCAAAGAAATTTCGTTTTGTGACTAATGTGAAAACATGACTCTGTGTGCAAATAGGAATTACAGGCAGAGATTTATTGCGTATTGCTCTGGTGATTTTACAGTTGCATTAGATGGAAAGGGGGAGCCATTTTTTGGTGCAGAAGCAGACTCTTAGCACACACCCAGCTGCTTACCATGTGGAATCATGCACAGTATTCACAAGCGAGTGGGGTTTGAGGTTTCAGTCAGTAATGCAAATACATTCAGCATCACTAAGGCTGGTTGCCCTTGCTGGAGTGTAGGCAGTCACCCAGGTTACAAATGGTGCTGGTCTGAAAAAGCAGTTTGGACATGTGCTTTTTAAAAAATCTGAAAAGTGGATTCATAATGTGTCAGTCTGTAAAAGTGATTATCACTTGCCAAAAAAAAGAGTAGTAAGTGTGCTTTCAAATTGGCAAAGAAATTTCGTTTTGTGACTAATGTGAAAACATGACTCTGTGTGCAAATAGGAATTACAGGCAGAGATTTATTGCGTATTGCTCTGGTGATTTCACAGTTGCATTAGATGGAAAGGGGGAGCCATTTTTTGGTGCAGAAGCAGACTCTTAGCACACACCCAGCTGCTTACCATGTGGAATCATGCACAGTATTCACAAGCGAGTGGGGTTTGAGGTTTCAGTCAGTAATGCAAATACATTCAGCATCACTAAGGCTGGTTGCTCTTGCTGGAGTGTAGGCAGTCACCCAGGTTACAAATGGTGCTGGTCTGAAAAACCACTTTGGACATGTGCTTTTTTAAGAATCTGAAAAGTGGATTCATAATGTGTCAGTCTGTAAAAGTGATTATCACTTGCCAAAAAAAAGAGTAGTAAGTGTGCTTTCAAATTGGCAAAGAAATTTCGTTTTGTGACTAATGTGAAAACATGACTCTGTGTGCAAATAGGAATTACAGGCAGAGATTTATTGCGTATTGCTCTGGTGATTTCACAGTTGCATTAGATGGAAAGGGGGAGCCATTTTTTGGTGCAGAAGCAGACTCTTAGCACACACCCAGCTGCTTACCATGTGGAATCATGTACAGTATTCACAAGCGAGTGGGGTTTGAGGTTTCAGTCAGTAATGCAAATACATTCAGCATCACTAAGGCTGGTTGCCCTTGCTGGAGTGTAGGCAGTCACCCAGGTTACAAATGGTGCTGGTCTGAAAAAGCAGTTTGGACATGTGCTTTTTTAAGAATCTGAAAAGTGGATTCATAATGTGTCAGTCTGTAAAAGTGATTATCACTTGCCAAAAAAAAGAGTAGTAAGTGTGCTTTCAAATTGGCAAAGAAATTTCGTTTTGTGACTAATGTGAAAACATGACTCTGTGTGCAAATAGGAATTACAGGCAGAGATTTATTGCGTATTGCTCTGGTGATTTCACAGTTGCATTAGATGGAAAGGGGGAGCCATTTTTTGGTGCAGAAGCAGACTCTTAGCACACACCCAGCTGCTTACCCTGTGGAATCATGCACAGTATTCACAAGCGAGTGGGGTTTGAGGTTTCAGTCAGTAATGCAAATACATTCAGCATCACTAAGGCTGGTTGCCCTTGCTGGAGTGTAGGCAGTCACCCAGGTTACACATGGTGCTGGTCTGAAAAAGCAGTTTTCTGCCTAATTTCAAAGCATGACTTTGTGTGCACACAGGAATTATTTTTAGAAATTTAATTTGTGAAGGTGTTATTGTGATTTTCATTTATAGGAAAGGGGTTTATAGTATTTTAACATTTCTAAAGAACATAAAAAATGTAGTAATATATTTAAATAAAATAAAGGAATTTTTTTTTTGTTTTTTTCAGGTATTGCTGAAGAGCAGTGAACAAAATTTAAGATGCCTACAAAATCCAAAGTAAAGAAAGACCACAAAAAAAACCTATATTTGAAGACAACTGGAGGACCTAAGTTAGTTGGAGATGCTCATGTTGGGAAAAAGAAAAAATCTTCTGGTAAGCAAACAAAAGATTTTTTAAAGAACATATTCAAAAAAAGGAAAAATGTACAAAATGTCTGTACTGGAAAAAATGTTTTCAATAGAAAAGGAGAGGAAAAAATTGAGCATTTAGTTAATGCAAATATACCTTCTGCAACTAAAAAGATAAACTTAAACAGAAAAACAGCGTTTAAAGAGATACGTAGAAAAATGTTTCAGAGAAGAGTTATGTCCAATTTGATAAAGGATGTGAAGAAATATAAGCAAAAGGCTAAGTTTTATAAGAGAAAAAAAGAAATTGAAGCCATTGCAGCAAAGGCATTAGAATTAAAAAGGAAACTATTCATTTTAATTTTGAATAGGATGCGTACATTAGATAAAATGGTTAATGTACTGAAATCACAAAGCAAAAGGAAAAGAGTAGTGAACAGAACAAACTTTTGTAAAGTGTTTTTAGGAAAATGGATGCATAGTTCAAGTAGTGAACCTTTTTTTAATGAAGAGAGCTATTTTCAAAGTAATAGTTTGCTGCATGCAGTTGACACCAGAGGTCGTGCTTACGAAGTGAAAAATGGTTGCATAATGGAGAAGGAGATAATGGTTCCAAGAGATGAGGTACAAGTGATGGCGGATGAGGCTATGGGGAGACGTCCTAAAGCCCCAGTGTACACTTGGAATTGTAGTAGTATTTGCACTGTGCGTCAGGAATCTATTGATAAATTTCGTGAGTTTCTAAGAGAATACAGTAAAAAAAGTGTAAAACAGAAGATTAAGGTGCTTCAAAGTCTGGATCCAGGCAGAGTGAGAGAGAATACTGGTTTGCAGGGTCATTCTCTGGCTTGTCTATCTAGAAAAGTGTGTAATAGTGTTTTCCATCATTTTAGGATGCTGGCTGTTCATCATACTGAAATGAGAAAGTTTGTGAGACGGTTGTATTTTGCTAAAAGTCCAGCAATAAAGTTAGATGAATTGAATAGGGCTCTGTTCCGTGGAACGGTATCAGATGTAGAGAAGGTTGTTGATGAAATTCAGTTTTGTTACTTTGGTCCTGAACAAAACAGTGCAGAAAAGGACACAGTAAATGAGGAAGAAGTGGAAGAGAATGTAGAACCCTCTGTAAGTAAGACATTTAATGATCACATAACAAAATTTGCAATAATCTCTAATGAAAGACCAAATATTACTTGTATTTGTTGCCGCAGAACTCATTATAGAAAACAAACTAGGAATGTTGATCTCTACAGAAAAAGTGAAAATGAAGATAATTATAAGTGGAAGGATTTTGCCACATATATATTTCTTGAAAATTGTTTTGAATTGGGTGAAGATCAGCGTATTTGTAAATACTGTTACAACAAGTTAGAGGAAAATAGAATGCCGACCAGAGCTGTACATAATAATTTAGAATTGGATGCTATTCCTGCTGAACTTTCTGAATTAAATACATATGAGTCTATACTCATTCAATGTGTTCATCCGTTCCAGACCATAGTATGTATGGAGCCCAAAACTGGTAAATTACCTCCTTCAGATTTACTGAGAGGTTTAAAAGGTAGAGTGGTGTATTTGCCCTTGGATTTGAAAAAAAATATGGAAACTATTGATGCGGATACTTTGGAAACTGAACCATTAATTATTCTGGTTAATGGTGTACCTACAAAGAATAAGAAGATTTGGCAGGAGCTGGTAGATGTACGGAAAGTACAAAGAGCAAATTTTTATTTGAAAAGGAATAACAAATGGTATGAATCAATTTATATAGAAGAAGAAGAAGAAGAAGATTTACAAGAAGACACAGAAACACCAACTGGACAAATTGAAAAAGTGGACAAGTCAAAGGAAGAAGAAATTTATGAACATTTTAGCATACATCCTCTTCATTCAAAAGAAGTTATGGGAGACAATATTGATCTATTTCAGATGAAGAAAGCAAAAGGAACTCCCGTGAGTGTATGGGAGGAGAGCTTGGAAGCTCGATGTTTTCCCCAGCTGTTTCCTAAAGGAAAAGGAGGACGATACGATGAACGTCCGGAACAGATTCCAGCTTCTGAGTATCGGACTACAAGACTATATGCTGAAGATCCCAGATTTCGACAAAGTATTCCTTATTTGTTCCATCTTTTATTTGAAAGTGACTTGTCTGCATTGTCTTATGCAGTAAATCACATTTTAAAAAGTGGAGTACATTTACAAAATGTGTCTGCTAAGGATTTTATGGAGAAAGTGCAGCACCGAGATGATCATTTGGAAACACAACTGATCAATCTGATGGCTTGTCAGCGTGGGACAAATGAATATTGGTACCGACGCCATGGTGAATTAAAATGCATGTTACGGAATTTAGGAACACCAACATGGTTCGTTACCCTAAGCTGTGCGGAGTACGCTTGGGATGATTTACTGGATTTTCTACGAGAGGCAAATTCAAACATTAAAAACATCGAATACAAGACAGCAGGAGAACTGTGCTCATTGGATCCGGTTAATGTTTGCAGATATTTCAATCATAGATTTGAGGCTAGGATGTCGTTCATCTGCAATAAAAAAAATCCACCTCTAGGAGAAGTAGTGGATTTCTTTTGGAGAAAAGAGTACCAGGCAAGAGGGGCTCCTCATATTCATATGCTGTTGTGGATCAAGGATGCCCCAAAGTTTGGAACAGATGCTGATGAAGCAGTGTTATCTTACATTGAAGAATATGCAACATGTGCTATACCAAAAAGCACAGAAGAGAAAAAGTTAAAGGAGCAAGTTTTACGTTTCCAAAGTCATCGGTGTGGAAAATACTGTCGACGGAAATACAAGAGCAAAGATAAATACTACACTAAATGTCGATTTGGATTTCCTAGACCTGTTCTTTTAAATGGAAGAGTAAACAGTTTTATGTCATCTGTGAGACATACTATCACAAGAAAATCACCTAAGAATACCTACAACCTTAAAAGAAAAGAAGAATCAAAAAATATAAATGACTACAACCCAGTCATTTTATCCATGTGGAACGCTAACATGGATATACAGTATGTAGCTGACAATTCCATTGCTGTTGCTCGATATGTAACGTCTTACATTACGAAATCAGAAAAAACAGAATTGAAGGAAATGTGGGAAGAGATTTCTCACGAGAAAACTGTCAGTAAGAAGCTGTACAGTTTCAGTTTGAAGATGTTATCGCATCGAGAAATTGGATCCTACGAATGTTCAGATAGGTTATCTTCTGCAAGTCTCTACTCGAAATCAAGAAGAATAATTTGGGCAAGTTTAGGCCTTGCAGCAATGAGAAATCGGGTACTGAAATCTGTTGGAGAAATTGAATATTTGGCCGAAAATGACCCAGAAAGTACAGATATTTTGAAATCAAACATGTTGGACACATATTATCCCAAGAGAAGTCATCATCTGGAGAACATGTGTCTCTATGCAGTGCTGCAGAACTACATTTATTCACGGAAAGCCACAGAAGACATCAACAATGGAAAATATAAAGTCATTGGTGAGGAAGGATGTTTGGTGAAGCAAACAAAAGGAAGTTTGATAAATCACAGGAAGCTGAGTTGCGACACTACTGACAAAAAGGAATTTTACTACTTGGCTCTTTTACAGCTGTTTAAACCATGGCGTACAGAGGATGAACTACTGGGAGAATTTCAAAGCTATGAAGATTCTTTTAATGCTTGCAAAGACAGCATACAATGCAGTACATTCTCCACTTATCTGCAAATGTTAAATGAAGAAATTGAACAGGAAACTACAATTGCAGCAGAAATAGCTAGAGACAGTTCTCAGGACAGCCAAAGTTCAGGAACACTCAGTCAAGATCCCCTAGGACAACCAATCGTTGAAAATGAAGCATCAATAGCCATGAATGAAGTGGAAACGGCTATGAATCAAGCTCAAGAAGAATTTATAGACTTACAAAATTTGGAAAGACAACTGAACGAAGAGCAGCAACAAATTTATGAAGAGATCAGAAACAAAATTGATCACGGATTTCTACATGAAAAAAAAGAGTGCTCATGCACATCATTTCATCCAATCAGGATGTATGTAAGCGGACAAGCTGGAACTGGAAAAAAGTTTCCTTATAAAAGTCATCAGAAGCTACCTACAGCAAAAAACGGATTCTACTTTGTCTTGTGTGGTTACTGCTCCAACTGGGTTAGCAGCATATAACATAAAAGGAATCACTTTACATCGTTTGCTAATGTTACCAGTGGAGCATGAGAACAAAATACAATACAACAAGCTAACTGGAGAAGCATGCTTGGAAGTTTCAAGAGTATTGAAGAAGATGCAAGTTCTCATTATTGATGAGGTGAGCATGGTATCAAACTTAATGCTTGCCTTTGTGCATTTAAGAATGCAGCAAATTCTGAAGACAGACTATGACGTGTTATTTGGAGGAAAACACGTCATAGTTTTTGGAGATCTTTTGCAACTTACTCCAGTTAAAGGACAACCAGTGTTTAATACTGTGACACATGAAGACACGAAGAAGTCATTGGGAAGCATCGGTAATACAAATATTTGGTCCTTTGAGTACAAGGAACTTACTACTAATATGAGGCAAGCAAACGATGAAGAATATGGAAGTATTCTGAAAGATATCAGAATTGGACTACTCACTGAAGCTGGCAAAAAAGCATTACAGAGTCGGCTGCTACATAATTTATTTCCAAAGGAAGAAATAGTTGCAGAGAAGATATACAAGAACATTGCAGAAAACAAAAGTGTCATCTGCTTAATGCCAACTCTACGTGAATGCTCAATATTCAATGAGGAGCTTTTGAAATTGGAAAAGGAAGATATCAGGAAATTGGAAGCAGTGGACAAAATTGAGGATGGAAGAATTACTGTCACATTAACAGGCACACTGAAAAATAAATTGGATTCACTAGAGAAGAACATTTCCAAAACAGCTGGATTAGAAAAAAATCTATATGTTTGCATGAACTGTAGAGTATTTTTAAGGAGAAATTTGGATGTTGAAAAAGGTTTAGTTAATGGAGCTATGGGAAGAGTTGTGGGTTTTATTAATTATCAGAAAAAAGATGGAATTGAATGTTTAAAAAATAAAATTTGATCAGATAGAAGAAGTTAAAGACATTTGTCGTTGTTCAGTTCGTTTCATGCTTGTGAAAGATTTATATGTACGTAGGAAGCAGTTTCCGTTTTCTCTAGCATATGCTGTAACTATTCACAAGTCTCAAGGATTGACTGTAGATTGTGCATTTGTGAACATTGGTTCAACTGTGTTCAAAGAAGGTATGGCATATGTTGCTTTGTCACGAGTGAAAACATTATCAGGTTTATTCATGATAGACTTTGATGATTCAAAAGTTAGTGCTGATACAAATTGTGTAAAGGAGTATAATAGATTAAGAAGAAGCTATGCTCCTCATTTAGGTCAGTATCCTGTGTTGGAGAAACGTGTAGTTTCTCGTAAAAGGAGAAATGAGAATATCTGTAATGAAGATGTAGAGAGGAGGAAAAAAAAGAGGAGTGATGTAATTGCAAGCAAAAAGAATAAGGAAAATGAAGAACAGGTTGTAGGATGTCATTTTGAAGATAGCTCTGGTGTCAACTGCTACGCAAATGTAGTGCTGAATGTTGCATTTTATCTGGAAAGTTTGCAAGAGCATATAATAGTAAATCAGGGAAAAAGATTCTGTTCTGTGCTGAGTCTCCTTTTTGAAAAGCTGAGTAATGATAAAACTCAAATAGAAAGTGCTACTGAAATTAGAAAACTTTTAGATGTATGTTCAGGACGAACACAGTTTTCTCAAAATGTACAGCAAGACGCACAGGAATTCTTGATGTATTTTCTTCAGGTACTGGAAGAAGAAGGGGTTCCCATTGAAAATTTATTTGGTCTCTCTTATAAATGGGAACATAGTTGTGAAAACTGTTATAATATATGTGGCTCTAATGTTGATAATGAAAGGTTTATTTATTTAACATTGCCAGAGAGTAAAACAGTCACTTTTGCTAAATTAGTTAAAGATGCTAATCATAGCATGCAATGCGGTGAGTGTAAATCTGACATGTTTTCAACGTTAATTTTAAAGGAATACGGACAGTATGTAATTTTAATGATGCAACGATGTAGAGCTGATGGTTCAAAATTGGATACTTTAATAAAGAAGTTTACAGGACAGCAATTATCAATTTCAGGAAAAACTTTTGTAACAGTTGCAATAATTTTCCATGATGGACCTACTGTAACTTCTGGTCATTACACAGTTTATCTTAAATGTGAAAAAGGCTGGCCACTATGTAATGATTCCCAATTGATTTTTAAGCAACGTTTGCCTTTTGATTTAGCAAATTCCTATCTAATCTTCCTGAAACCTAAATTTTAGAGAGATTTGGCAACATCTGGACAAAACAATTTTACCATTTTATTGGATTACCATTGGAATTTACAAATAAAAAGATTTAACAAATTATCATTTGGCCTAATGGAAAGGTAACCAATTGTAATGTGGAATTTTTCCATTTTTTAATGAAACTTTGGAAAACCAAAAATTTAGAAAAAATCGGTAACATCTGCACAATTTAAATTTTGGAATGTTATTGGATTGCCATTGGAAATTTTTTCAAAAAAGATTTTTAAAATTACTATTTGGCCATGCGGAAAGGTAAACAATTCTATTGTGGACTTATTTAATTATTAATAAATCTTTCGGAAACCAAAATGTTACAGAGAATCGGTGAGATCTGTACAATTTAAACTTTAGTTTTTTATTGGATTACCATTGGAAATTTAATCAAAATAGAATTTTAAAATTACTATTTGGCCTAAAGGAAATGGAACCAGATGTATTGTGGAGTTATTTGAGATATATTATTGTGATTATACTTCTGAAACAAAAATATCAGACGGTATTTTAAAGAAATAAGTATTGATATTAGATGATATTTTTTAAGAATATTATGCATTTCTATAAAGTTATGTTTATGCAAAAAGAGATTGTGGGCTTTTTTAAAACAATCTTTGAGATTGTTAATTTTTTTTTTGCCCGCTGTTAAATGATGAATGCAATTGCTTTCACAATTTATAGTGAAATGCAATATATTCTGAAAACAGCAAAAAAAAGGCAAAAATATTTTTTGAAAAATATGTAAATATGTGTACTGTATTATAAAATGTTTTATTAAATATTAATACTTTTTTCTTTTTTTTCAGATTGAGATAGAACATTTTCGAAAACTAGAACCATTTTTAAAGCAATTTAAAAAAAATTTAAATGAATAAATATTTTTTTGAGTGGGTATGGTAAGTCAATAATATCATGGTCCCTTTTTTCCACTTCTCTACAATCACATTTTCAGTTTTTCATTGTAGTCTCTCAAGTACCTTGTAATGTGATAATTGATTTTTAGTGTTTTTTTTTAAAAAAAAAAACCAAAATTACGCGTACCGTACGCGTACGCTAAAAAAAAAATTAAAAAAAGTTTTTAAAAACATATATAAAAAATAGATGAAAGGTAAGGTTGGCTCTTAAAAGAGCCGTTGTGTTCATGCAGGGACAGAGGAAAGAAAGAATGGGAATATTAGACGGTACGACAAGTGTGCTGATCTATTTTATTGTTCACTAGGGAAATACTGGTCTCCCTATAACAAATTAGATCATGACAAGTGGCGCACCGTATTTCAACCCTCAGAAACCGAGGGTTAGTTTCCAGAGGACCAGAAAAAGGAGATGCTCCCCCCACAGATGAAGGGCTCACCTGACCTGCAGAAGAAGGACTCGGCACTGCAGATGATGGTCCAGGCTGAGCTGCTGTGGATGTGCTTGGTTGATTTACTGAAGGGTTACCTTCAGTAAGTCGAGCATGTGTCCTTCTGTGTACATCCTTAAGGTGTCTCATCATGGTGTGATTCCCAAAGGAATACTTCCTGTCGGGATTCCCTCTTGAAAGTACACGGCCACACAGCTTACAAGTCACTAAGGGTGCATTTACCTTTTGCTGGCCTTCTGGAAAAGAAAAATACTCCCATATGTAAGAGGTCTTTTGTTTCCTCGCTCTCTGCCTCAAGGTAGTGCTGCTAGCCTCACTCTCAGAAGGGCTCTGCTGTTCTGCCATCGTATCACAAAGACAACCCAGCTCCTTCTCCTAAGGGATCACAAGCAGAAATGAGGGGAATGGGTGTGGTGTAGGAGAGTTCTAGAACTGAATGTAGTTTCAACCAATCAAAAGTTTTGTTTCATGATCACATGACCTACCGTACGCTTACGGTACGCTTACGGTGCGCTTACGGCAAAAGTACGCATGCGCGTAAAAAAGACACGCGCACGCGCGCATGCGCAACACAGGCACGCCCCTTCACTTCCGCGTAACGTGCGCGTGCAGCGTACGCGTTACGCGCTATGCGCGCGTGACGTGCGTCTACGCAAATTGCGTAAATGTACGCAAACAGCGTAGAAATCTAACGTAATTACAGCAAGACGTGCGCTTACCGTACGCGCACGGTAAAAAAAAAAAAATTTATTGCTAATAAATTTTACCTGTTTATTTTAAAAAAATTGTAAAATAAAAACATATTGTAGAATTTTTAACATTTAACCATAGTCTTTAAAAAAGGATAGACAATTAAAATAAAAATATGTAAAAAAAAAAAAGAAGAAGAAAAAAAAAATTAGCATTTAAAAAACCTTGCAAATTCACTGAAAAAACCATGGGTTTCACTCACGTTATAGTAAGGAATTAGCATTTAAAAAACCTTGCAAATTCACTGAAAAAACCATGGGTTTCACACACGTTATAGTTAGGAATTAGCATTTAAAAAACCTTAGAAATTCAATGAAAAAACCAAAGGTTTCACACATGTTATAGTTAGCTGGACATTTCACTCGTAAAAAACCATTGAAATTCCCCCGTTATAGTTAGTTCAGCTAACTATAACTCGCGCGCCCGCAATGCACTACTGATGACGTCACATATTACATCACTCATGACATGGTCAGTGACATCACTCATGACATCACTGATGACATCTCAAATGACATCACTGATGACATTATCCTTGTGACAGAGTGGTAGACCTCCTCTCACCCTAATATAACCTTTGATACAAACATTCAAAAATAGAGACTGAAATTTAAAAAAAAATGGACATACCAATAACAGTTACAACAACCTATTCAGTAATTCTAAGATCCACATACACATCCACTCATCCACCAACAATCCTATACAGTCACTCATACATGTACTCACACATCATATGTACTCATACACCTATACATCCTGTTACACAACGCCACTCATCCATAGAGCTACTCACTTACATAGTCACTCATGCTAATAAAGAATCAAACATCCATTTACTTGCATATACAGTTATACACACACCACCACACTTACTTTTACAGAAACTTACACATACTTAGTCTTTTAAACAATCACTTATAGAAACACATACTTATTCATAAAGGAAGTCTACCAATCTCTCACACTCACATATACTCACTTATAAACACCAATAGTCACATATACTAGTTTAAAACATATGTAGTTACTTATGAAGACACTATTGAGACAGTCATTCACTCACTAACACACCCATGCACACACTCATCCACCCACACAGTCCTGCACACATGCTGTCTTCAACACATACAAACAGTGAGTCACTCATTCATGCATCTATGCACTACGTAATACCCTCCACCGCACCATGAAGACACTCAGACACTCATACTGATACTCAAAAAACCAACTAATAACCTATATAGACACTCATGTAGCTACTCACCAACCCATGCAGCCACTTATATACAAAGTGAGAGACTGATACAGGTATTTACACATTTAAACATTACTCACTTAGCCATGTATTCAAAAAGATACACTTAATCAGTCAGTAATACAATCAATTTTTCAAAAACAAATCATCAATTTAGACACTTATATACTCATTTATTCTTCCATCGACCTTGAGATATACATATATTAAACATATTTAATTTTCAGAAAAACACACATTCACTGGATGATGTCATCAGTGATGTCATTTGAGATGTCATTAGTGATGTCATGAGTGATGTCACTGACCATGTCATGAGTGATGTAATATGTGACGTCATCAGTAGTGCATTGCGGGCGCGCGAGTTATAGTTAGCTGAACTAACTATAACGGGAGAATTTCAATGGTTTTTTACGAGTGAAATGTCCAGCTAACTATAACATGTGTGAAACCTTTGGTTTTTTCATTGAATTTCTAAGGTTTTTTAAATGCTAATTCCTAACTATAACGTGTGTGAAACCCATGGTTTTTTCAGTGAATATATATATATATATATTTAGTATACTATGCATACATTTGTATATATATATATATATAGATATATTTAGTATACTATGCATACATGTGAAAATGTGTCGGTCCACCTGTTTACCTCGGTGGCATGGAAAAAATGGGTGGAACTGACGTCAGCACGCCGACGAGGTCCTCTTATGGCTCCTATGACGTCATACGGTGTTGCGAGCGGAGCCGTGCTATTATGACATCGTTGTTGACGTGGGAGAGCTAGGGAAGAATTTCCGCAGAATGCTGGCGCAGGGGATATTCACCTAAGTGTTCAGGTTAGTCCTTTGGGAGCAACTGTTTATGTTGCCACTCCAGAAACCGAAACCAGTGATCCGAGGGCAGAGGCCCTGCAGATGGCACATGAGGTGGGGAGCCCAGTCATGTGCACCGGCGGGGCAGCGAAGTGACAAGCACCACTACCCACAGAAAAGGTAACGAGGGCACTGAATAATACAGAATCTTCTCTTTGTATCTGGCAGGAACAACAAGGTTAAAATGCCCTAGTTCCAAAATGTAGAATTAGTGCTACAACGGTCTTGTTATGTTATGTTATGTTATGTTATGTTATCTCATCTTTTATAGCGCACAGCTGCCCCAGCAAAGGGGCGTCCCGGCGCTTTGACTGGCAGAAGGAAAATACATACAGAACAGAGAAAAAACCAGAAAAAAGTAGCAACAGGGCAGTGTATTAAGGTACATGCAGTATATTAAGGTCCAGGGGGGAAAAGATAGGTTTTAATAGCCCTCCTGAACGTAAGCAAATCATCTAGGGCGCGAATGTGAGCTGGTAATGAGTTCCAAAGCCTAGCCGCTAGATAGCGGAAGGAACGCCTTCCCGCTCTGCAGCGTTTGAACCGTAGCCAGATTTTGACCCAATGACCTCAAAGAACGAGAGGGGACATAGGGGGTGAGAAGATGCTCTAGGATCAGGGGAGAGGACAGTTTAAGAATCTTGTAGGAAAGACATAGAGTCTTAAACTCAATCCTTTGAGCCATGGGCAGCCAATGGAGTTTCCGGATGATTTCCTTTGCAGAGCAGAACCTAGGTAGACCCACCAGGGCTCTGGCCGCCACATTCTGTACGCGCTGCATCCGGATAACTTCCGCCTGATTGGCCCCCAACAGGAGTGAGCTCGCATAATCAAGCCGCGAGAGTATGGTGGCGTGAATTATCAACTGTCTAGTGGGGGCGTCAAAAAATTTCAGGATTGGCCTGAGCCCACGCAAAATACCAAAACAAGTAGCAGCCACTTTTTTAGTGTGTCCGCAGAAACTGAGGGCGGGGTCTAACCAGACACCCAAGTTTTTAACCTCGGGTACCGGGATGGGAGCTGAACCCAGCTCTGGAGGCCACCACTGAGCACCCCAGAGGTTGTTATGCTTACCAACAATAAGAACCTCCGTTTTCTTGGCATTAAGCTGTAAGCAGTTAGCAGTCATCCAGCCAGTCACTGCTGTCAAACCCTCCCTGAACCTAGGGGCCTCAGAGTCGGAGTCCCCACTGAGTGCAACCGCCAGCTGCGTATCGTCAGCATAAGAAACCATAGTTAGGCCCCACTGCTTGGTGACCGCAGCCAGTGGCTGCACATACAGATTGAACAACGTGGGGCTAAGTGCCGACCCCTGAGGCACTCCCTGCTCGATGAAATAGGGCTTAGACTCAAATGGAGGTGTAGCGACCCAAAATGAGCTACCTGCTAGAAATGACCGAAACCATTCAAGTGCTAAATCAGAGACACCTGCTTCTCCCAGACGCTGCAGCAGTATCGCGTGTGAGACCGTGTCAAACGCGGCACTGAGGTCGAGTAACACCAGTGCCGCAGTTTGACCGGAGTCGAGCACGGAGTGTAGATGTTCCGTCATAGCAAGGAGAGCAGTCTCTGTGCTATGACCTGCCCGAAATCCATTCTGGGAGGAATCCAGGATATTGGCAGTCTGAAGGTGTTTAGTCAGGATTCCATTGGCATGAGCCTCCGCAACCTTCGCGGCCCATGGGAGAAGAGAAATCGGACGATAATTCTCCAATTTGAGAGGGTCCAAGGCGGGTTTCTTCAAGATAGGAGTGACATAGGCTTGTTTCCACTTAGTTGGTACTGTCCCTGAAGAGAACGAAAGATTGATGAGTTGGCGCACGGGGGGAAGACATAGAGCAGCCGACTCTCTGAGCTGCGCGGGTCTGAGCGGGTCAGCAGGAGACCCGGATTTTACTGTGGCCGCCAGCCTATCGAACTCTACCTCTGAAATTATAGGAAATGTGGATAGAACCACATTAGTAGTAGAATTAGGCCTCTGGTCCTCACTCTGAGGGATGATACTAGGAAAGGAGCGATAGATAGTATGCACCTTTTCCAGAAAAAAGGTAGCAAGCTCTTCACAGTGGGACACTGAGCATATCTCAGCTGCAGGGGCTCTATTAGCAGTCAGGTCTTTGAGAACTTTAAAGATCAGCTTCGTAGGATTAGGACTGCGTTTGAACTCCTGGGAATAGTAGGCCGCATGAGCCCTACATATGGCTCTATGGTAAATTTTGGTTTTAGCCAGGTACTGCGTTTTTTTCTCGGCATCATAGGTTTTACGCCAGAACGACATTTACTCCACGTAGCAGGGATCAGAGAGTCAAGTGCCCGGGAGACCCATTCATAAAAGAGATCATAGCCAGACTCAACATCGTTAAAAGGGCCAAGCGGGTTTTCGCTAAGCACCCGATGAAAATCCTCAAGCTTTAATTTCTTCCATGGGCGTTTAAGAACGAATCTGTCTTTGTTTTTAAAAGGAGGGTTTCTGATCGCGAGGTGCAATTCCACTAAAAAATGGTCTGACCGAGCTACCGGAGTCGGCGGCAAAGCATTTGCCACTGTCAAGTTAGTAAAAATGGGGTCCAGGATGTGTCCACCCACATGCGTGGGGTGGGTAACCACCTGACTTAACTGCAGCGCCTCTAAATCTGCAAGTGTACTACTAATAGCTATGGTTTGACAAAGGTCAAAATGGAGGTTGAGATCACCAAGGACACTAAAGTTAGTCGATCCTATCGCAAGAGAGCTCACTGTTTCTGGAAGAGCCTTTCTAAAAGCGGTGTCATTACCAGGGGGTCTATAAATCAGAAGCCCAGAAAAGGTAAAGTGATGATTAACCGTAATACAGAAATGCGCACTCTCGCATCCATCCATAGCTAATTTCTTCCAAATACAAGGGTAGCATGATTTAACTACCACTGCAATACCCCCACCCCTAGAGTTACGATTATGAGTGTAAATGGAGTATTCTGGAGGGAGTGCTAAATTCAGTTCAACCACGGCCTCATCATGAAGCCAAGTTTCGGTCATGAAGAAAATATCAGGGGCCTCCTCCAAGATAAGGTCGTGGATTACGGAATGGTGTTTAACCAGCGACCTAACATTGAGATTCCAGATTTTAAGATCCCGGGGAGCCGAAGGCACGATGGGCGGGGATACCATGGGAGAGGGCACATTAAAAGCTCTAATAGGGGTTGGGGGATTAAGTAAAAAATTACCACATGGACACCGAAAAGGGCCACACAACGGATCAAGAGAGGAGTGCTCACAGAGTAGGGACAACTGCCGGATCATGAGTAGCTCCTCCCTCATGTACAAACCTCCAGCGGGTTTGTGAGGCACATTATCCCTGGCGCATGGCGCCTCCTTAGCGCTGACGGGCGCAGACGGGCAGGACTCTGGCACGACTCCAGCACAGATCCGGCGCGTCCGCTGTTCGCGTCCGCTGCGCGGAGACATGACCTTCCCCTTTTATGCGCAGGTAGAGCGCGTCCCAGCAATAGCCCACACCCAATATGGCCGCCGTCTATCACTCGCCTACCCGGAACCGGACTCTCAGCGTCGGTACTCGACTGAGAGTGGCCGGGCAGCGAGGGGGGGGGAAAGGTCTCTACGGTCAAGAGGACCTGCGATGGATGCCGCTTCTGCCTTCCGTACACTGGAGGCGGCACATGGGTCACGCGGTACGGTCATACTGCGGTGGGACGCACACTCGTTGACCTCTCATGGCACTGCTCCACACTTCGGGGACAACGCTTTCCATTAGCTGTGTTTTCTGATGACATGTCGCGCCGGCCTCGTACAACAGCAGAACCCCTTTAGATCCAAACAGACTCTTCCACTCTCTCACTGGAAGTGAAACCAGGCCACGTGGACACTTTCACAAAACAACAGCCGGGAATGCACTTTTCGGTAAAAAAACACACATTTCTTCCTCCTAATTTATCAAATAAACAACTCACTGAAGAACAGGGGCCAGCTTTGATCGGTAAACAGCCGTTACAACGTCTTTTGTACTTTGCGATACCATTACAACACATGCATTACCACGCATGCGTTGTACATCGCGAAGTCATTACTACACATTATTTTAAAACGCATGGTCATTTACCACGCATGCCTTTACAACAAAATGTGTTGTGAAGGTATGGTAAATGACCATGAGTTCTAAAAAAATGTAGACAATCCACGTCGTTGTAAGGAAACAGAGGCTGTTCCGTTTCCTCACAACGACGACATGAAGCAGGAACCATGAGGAGAGAGGAACCATGAGGAGTGAGAGTAAAGGGGGATTGGGCATGGGGTGGTGGTTACTTTTCTAGGAATTAGGGTAGTGCAGTGGTGTTTAGATAGTGTAGGGGGTCCTGCTGAGGGTAGTGTTTTAGGGTTTAGGATAGTGCAATGGTGTGGGTGTAGTGTAGGGGGTCATGCTAGGGGTAGTGTTTTAGGGTTTAGGGTAGTGCAGTGGTGTTTGGGTAGTGTAGGGGGTCGTGCTGGGGGTAGTGTTTTAGGGTTTAGGGTAGTGCTGTGGTGTTTGTGTAGTGTAGGGGATAGTGTTTTAGGATTTAGGGTAGTGCAGTGGTGTTTGTGTAGTGTGGGGGGTCCTGCTGGGGGTAGTGTTTTAGGGTTTAGGGTAGTGCAGCGGTGTTTGTGTAGCATAGGGGGGTCGTGTTTTAGGGTTTAAGGTAGTGCAGTGGTCTTTGGGTAGTGTAGGGGGTCGTGCGGGGGGTAGTGTTTTAGGCTTTATGGTAGTGCAGTGGTCTTTGTGTAGTGTAGGGGGTAGTGCTGGGGTAGTGTTTTAGGGTTTAGGGTAGTGCAGTGGTGTTTGTGTAGTGTAGAGGGTCGTGCTGGGGGTGGTGTTTTAGGGTTTAGGGCAGTGCAGTGGTGTTTGTGTAGTGTAGGGGTCGTGCTGGTGGTGGTGTTTTAGGATTTAGGGCAGAGCAGTGGTGTTCGGGTAGTGTAGGGGGTCGTGCTGGGGGTAGTGTTTTAGGGTTTAGGGCAGTGCAGTGGTGTTCGGGCAATGTAGGGGGTCATGCTGGGGGTGGTGTTTTAGGGTTTAGGGCAGTGCAGTGGTGTTCGGGCAGTGTAGGGGGTTGTGCTGGGGTGGTGTTTTAGGGTTTAGGGCAGTGCAGTGGTTTTAGGGCAGTGTAGGGGGTCATGCTGGTGATGGTGTTTCAGAGTTTAGGGCAGTGCAGTGGTGTTCGGGCAGTGTAGGGGGTCGTGATGGTGGTGGTGTTTCAGGGTTTATGGCAGTGCAGTGGTGTTCAGGCATTGCAGGGGGTCGTGCTGGTGGTGGTGTTTCAGGGTTTCGGGCAGTGCAGTCATTATCGGGCAGTGTAGGGGGTCATGCTGGGGGTGGTGTTTCAGGGTTTAGGGCAGTGCAGTGGTGTTCGGGCAGTGTAGAGGGTCATGCAGGGGGTGGTGTTTCAGGGTTTAGGTGGTGTTTCAGGGTTTAGTAAATCACTTGAAAATCAATTGTGCACTGCCTGAAGTTACGTTAAAGTTTCTCAATTTGTGCTGTGCTCCTGGGTATCACTCCCTGCTTAGGAGTGTGAGAGTAATCCAAATGGTAGCAGCCCCACCTTCGTGGGGTGTCTCCCTGGGCACTGGTCTGTGGCTAAATTAGCTTTTCACTTGGTTATGAATAACGCAATGTGCTTCTCAATCAGTTGCTGAATATTCAAGATTGTTTTATTTTCACAATCATATCATTGTATTCCAAAAACTTCATTTCCCAAGATGCAATATTCACGTATGCATCAATGCAACCTCTTATTTAGCGTTCCAATGCATTTCGGCGAGTCGCCTTCATCAGGGAACATCTATAAAAATCAAAATGTATCTGTGTATAATACAAGAAACTTTTACATGAATCACTATTGTTATCGCAACATGATATTGTCTTAAGAAAAGTTTACAATGTTTTATAGTTGTACGGTTTCGTAACAGATTATCCGTGATAAACGCAACTAAAATGTGTGATAATAACGTGCCTTTCATCAAAGTGCGTTAGTCTTTTTTCATACACGGTGTGACTCTAACGTAAATAAACGTGTTGGTGAATGCTAATGTTGTTGTCTTCCAGTTAGTGATGTTAGCGTTAAAAGCGTGCATGGGTTTTTAGTGTGAAATTAACCTTTGATACCCAGCTGATTAATTGCCTAATCTTTCTGAATCTTACCTGTGCTTCGTGATAGCATGCCTTTCTGCTCGGGACCTGCCGTCTGTGTGGTGATAATTCCTGACTACCCGTTACGTGGTTTATAACGTGAATAGCGTGCTTACGTATTTTAACTAAACATGAAAAGGGGACTGATCTTGGTGTGTTGAGACCCGTTGTATGTGTTAATAAAGTAATTCAAAAACGAAAACAGTGCTGGATTGTATGAGGTGTCAACCTTAGCATGTAATTAGTGCGTCTATGATGCAATTATTTTCAAAGTTCATATATAGATATTTGAATAGCTTATATATGCGGCTATACATTCATATGTATGTATAAATTCACAACGTACACTATATTGATGTAAACACAACGATGTCTCGCTGGCAGTCCGATATGGTACCCAAAGTAAACAAATAGGTTACTGTCTTGGTGTTGTAGACAATTACTACAATGTTATGCGAGTGCCTATGCACTGTAAATGGTTTAAAGATAACATGAAAATTCCACTCTGTCATTCATTCCGTATGGCTGTAATGTATTCAAATGGTATATCCAGAAGTTTTCTCTTTGAAGTAATGAAGTGTGATTGTCTTTCCCTTCTTGTTTTTGTACTATCTCTAGTACACAAGCTTTTAGTTGACTGTTGTGATGCTGTGCTTCAATGAAATGGTGGGCTACCATTGATTTCATTTGTTTGGTCCTAATGTTGCTTTTATGTTCATTCATCCGAACTTTTAGTTTCCGTTCTCTTTGACCAACGTAGGCTTTCCAACAAGGCCATTTCAACAGGTATATTATGTTGGATGTGTCACATGTAGCCGTAACTTGCAATTTAATTTTATGACCTTTCATAGGGTGCGTGATGTAGGAGCCCTTAATTATATTGTTACAGTTGCTGCAGTTCCAACACGGGATGGTGCCTTTATGTGCAACCTGAAGCTTCTCCGTATTAGGGTGTTTAATTAATTCACCTACGTTTTTGCCACGAGTGTAGGCGAACATTGGTTCCTAGATGAAGATGTTTTTGAAATCTTGTTCTAATTGTAACAACGTCCAGTGTTTTCTGATGATTCTCTTGAAATGTTGACTCTTAGTTGAATATTTACTGACGCATGTTATTCTGTCTGTCTTAGATTTGGGTTGCGTAGATAGTAATTGTTGTCTGGTTGTGTTTTTAACACGATCTTTAGCTTGTGTTAGTATGTGTTCCGGATATCCTCTCGTTCTGAATCTTTGTAGCATTTCTTCTTGTTGTTCTGTGTCTTTCGTGGAGTCTGAGACGATCCTTTTGACCCTCAATAATTGAGAATATGGTAAGTGTTGTTCAACCTCTTAAACAACACTTACCATATTCTCAATTATTGAGGGTCAAAAGGATCGTCTCAGACTCCACGAAAGACACAGAACAACATGAAGAAATGCTACAAAGATTCAGAACGAGAGGATATCCGGAACACATACTAACACAAGCTAAAGATCGTGTTTAAAACACAACCAGACAACAATTACCATCTACGCAACCCAAATCTAAGACAGACAGAATAACATGCGTAAGTAAATATTCAACTAAGAGTCAACATTTCAAGAGAATCATCAGAAAACACTGGACGTTGTTACAATTAGAACAAGATTTCAAAAACATCTTCATCCAGGAACCAATGTTCGCCTACACTCGTGGCAAAAACATAGGTGAATTAATGAAACACCCTAATACGGAGAAGCTTCAGGTTGCACATAAAGGCACCATCCCGTGTTGGAACTGCAGCAACTGTAACAATATAATTAAGGGCACCTACATCACGCACCCTATGAAAGGTCATAAAATCAAATTTGCAAGTTACGGCTACATGTGACACATCCAACATAATATACCTGTTTGAATGCCCTTGTGGGAAAGCCTACGTTGGTCAAACAGAACGGAAACTAAAAGTTTGGATGAATGAACATAAAAGCAACATTAGGACCAAACAAATGAACTCAATGGAAGCCCACCATTTCATTGAAGCACAGCATCACAACAGTCAACTAAAAGCTTGTGTACTAGAGATAGTACAAAAACAAGAAGGGAAAGACAATCACACTTCATTACTTCAAAGAGAAAACTTCTGGATATACCATTTGAATACATTACAGCCATACGGAATGAATGACAGAGTGGAATTTTCATGTTATCTTTAAACCATTTACAGTGCATAGGCACTCGCATAACATTGTAGTAATTGTCTACAACACCAAGACAGTAACCTATTTGTTTACTTTGGGTACCATATCGGACTGCCAGCGAGACATCGTTGTGTTTACATCAATATAGTGTACGTTGTGAATTTATACATACATATGAATGTATAGCCGCATATATAAGCTATTCAAATATCTACATATGACCTTTGATAATAATTGCATCATAGGCGCACTAAATACATGCTAAGGTTGAGACCTCATACAATCCAGCACTGTTTTCGTTTTTGAATTACTTTATTAACACATACAACGGGTCTCAACACACCAAGATCAGTCCCCTTTTCATGTTTAGTTAAAATCCGTAAGCACGCTATTCACGTTATAAACCACGTAACGGGTAGTCTGGAATTATCACCACACAGACGGCAGGTCCCGAGCAGAAAGGCATGCTATCACGAAGCACAGGTAAGATTCAGAAAGATTAGGCAATTAATCAGCTGGGTATCAAAGGTTAATTTCACACTAAAAACCCATGCAAGCTTTTAACGCTAACATCACTAACTGGAAGACAACAACATTAGCATTCACCAACACGTTTATTTACGTTAGAGTCACACCGTGTATGAAAAAAGACTAACGCACTTTGATGAAAGGCACGTTATTATCACACATTTTAGTTGCGTTTATCACGGATAATCTGTTACGAAACCGTACAACTATAAAACATTGTAAACTTTTCTTAAGACAATATCATGTTGCGATAACAATAGTGATTCATGTAAAAGTTTCTTGTATTATACACAGATAAATTTAGATTTTTATAGATGTTCCCTGATGAAGGCGACTCGCCGAAATGCATTGGAACGCTAAATAAGAGGTTGCATTGATGCATATGTAAATATTGCATCTTGGGAAATGAAGTTTTTGGAATACAATGATATGATTGTGAAAATAAAACAATCTTGAATATTCAGCAACTGATTGAGAAGCACATTGCGTTATTCATAACCAAGTGAAAAGCTAATTTAGCCACAGACCAGTGCCCAGGGAGACACCCCACGAAGGTGGGGCTGCTACCATTTGGTTTCAGGGTTTAGGGCAGTGCTGTTCGAGCAGAGTAGGGGGTCTTGCTGGGGGTGGTGTTTCAGGATTTAGGGCAGTGCAATGGTGTTCGGGCAGTGTAGGGGGTCTTGCTGGTGGTGGTGTTTTAGGTTTTAGGGCAGTGCTGTGGTGTTCGGGCAGTGTAGGGGGTCTTGCTGGGGGTGGTGTTTCAGAGTTATGGGCAGTGGTGTTCGGGCAGTGTAGGGGGTCTTGCTGGGGGTGGTGTTTCAGGGTTTAGGGCAGTGCAGTGGTGTTTGGGCAGGGTAGGGGGTCTTGCTGGGGGTGGTGTTTCAGGGTTTAGGGTAGTGCAGTGGTGTTAGGTAAGTGCAGGGAGTAGTCCAGGGGGGTGGTGTTTCAGGGTTTAGGGCAGTAGAGTGGTGTTCGGGCAGTGTAGGGGGTTGTGCTGGGGGTTGTGTTTCAGGGTTTAGGAAAGGGCAGTGGTGTTCGGGCAGTGTGGGGGTCGTGCTGGGGGTGGTGTTTCAGGGTTTAAGGCAGTGCAGTGGTGTTCGGGCAGTATAGGGGGTTGTACTGGGGGTGGTGTTTCAGGGTTTAGGGCAGTGCACTGGTGTTTGGGTAGTGGAGGGGGTCGTGCTGGGGGTGGTGTTTCAGAGTTTAGGGCAGTGCAGTGTGGTTCGGGCAGTGGAGGGGGTCGTGCTGGGGGTGGTGTTTCAGGGTTTAGGGCAGTGCAGTTGGGTTCGGGCAATATAGGGGGCCATGCTGGTGGTGGTGTTTCAGGGTTTAGGGCAGCGCAGTGGTGTTCGGGCAGTATAGGGGGTTGTGCTGGGGGTGGTGTTTCAGGGTTTACGGCAGTACAGTGGTGATCGGGCAGTGTAGGGGGTCATGCTGGGGGTGGTGTTTCAGGGTTTAGGGCAGTGCAGTGGTGTTCGGGCAGTGTAGGGGGTCATGCGGGGTGGCGTTTCAGGGTTTAGGGCAATGCAGTGGTGTTCGGGCAGTGTAGGGGGTCGTGCGGGGTGGTGTTTCAGGGTTTAGGGCAGTGCAGTGGTATTCGGGCAGTGTAGGGGGTCGTGCTAGTGGTAGTGTTTTAGGGTTTAGGGTAGTGCAGTGATGTTTGTGTAGAGTAGGGGGTCGTGTTTGGGGTAGATTTAGGGTTTAGGGTAGTGCAGTGGTTTTTGTGTAATGTAGGAGGTCGTGCTGGTGGCAGTGTTTCAGGGTTTAGGGCAGTGCAGTGGTGTTCGGGCAGTGTAGGGGGTCATGCTGGGGCTGGTGTTTCAGGGTTTAGGGCAGTGCAGTGGTGTTTGTGTAGTGTAGGGGGTCGTCCTTGGGGTAGATTTAGGGTTTAGGGTAGTGCAGTGGTGTTTGTGTAGTGTAGGGGGTTGTGCTGGGGGCAGTGTTTTAGGGTTTGGTGCAGTGCAGTGGTGTTTGTGTAGTGTAGGGGGTCTTGCTGGGATGGTGTTTTAGGGTTTAGGGTAGTGCAGTGGTGTTGGTGTAGTGTAGGGGGTCATGCTGTGGTAGTGTTTTAGGGTTTAGGGTAGTGCAGTGGTGTTTGGGTAGTATAGGGGGTCGTGCTGGGGGTAGAATTAGGGTTTAGGGTAGTGCAGTGGTGTTTGGGTAGTGTAGGGGTCATGCTGGGAGTAGATTTAGGGTTTAGGGTAGTGCAGTGGTGTTTGGCTAGTGTAGGGAGTCGTGCTGGGTTGAGCGTTTTAGGGTAGTGCAGTGGTGTTTGGGTAGTGTAGGGGTCATGCTGGGGGTAGTGGTTTAGGGTTTAGGGTAGTGCAGTGGTGTTTGGGTAGTGTAGGGTGTACTGCTGGGGGTGGTATTTTAGGGTTTAGGGTAGTGCAATGTTGTTTGGGTAGTGTAGGGGTACTGCTGGGGGTAGTGTTTTAGGGTTTAGGGCAGTGCAATGGTGTTTTGGTAGCATAGGGGGTACTGCTGGGGGTAGTGTTTTAGGGTTTAGGGTAGTGCAGTGGTGTTTGGGTAGTGTAGGGGGTCATGCTGGGGGTATTGTTTTAGTGTTTAGGGTAGTGCAGTGGTGTTTTTGTATTGCAGGGGGTTGTGCTTTAGTGTTTAGGGTAGTGCAGTGGTCTTTGGGTAGTGTAGTGGTTAGTGCGGCGGATAGTGTTTTAGGGTTTATGGTAGTACAGTGGTGTATGGGCAGTGTAGGGGATCATGCTGGGGGTAGTGTTTTAGGGTAGTGTAGTGGTGTTTTGGTGGTGTAGGGGGTCGTGCTGGGGGTAATGTATTAGGGTTTAGGATAGTGCAGTGGTGTTTGGGTAGTGTAGGGGGTCATGCTTGAGTAGTGTTTTAGGGTTTAGGGTAGTGCAGTGGTGTTTGGGTAGTGTAGGGGGTTGGGCTTGGGGTAGTGTTTTAGGGTTTAGGTTAGTGCATTGGTGTTTGTGTAGTGAAGGGGTCGTGCTGGGGGTGATGTTTTAGGGTTTAGGGCAGGGCAGTGGTGTTTGGGTAGTTTAGGGGGTCGTGCTGGGGGTGGTGTTTTAGGGTATAGGGCAGAGCAGTGGTGTTCAGGTAGTGTAGGGAGTCGTGCTGGGGGTGGTGTTTTAGGGTTCAGGGCAGTGCAGTAGTGTTCGGGAAATGTAGGGGGTCATGCTGGGGGTGGTGTTTTAGGGTTTAGGGCAGTGCAGTGGTGTTCGGACAGTGTAGGGGTCGTGCTGGGGTTGGTATTTTAGGGTTTAGGGCTGTGCAGTGGTGTTCGGGCAGTATAGGGGGTCATGCTGGGGGTGGCGTTTCAGGTTTTAGGGCAGTGCAGTGGTGTTCGGGAAGTGGCGGGGGTCGTGCTGGGGGTGGTGTTTCAGGGTTTAGAGCAGTGGTGTTCGGGCAGTAGCAGGGGTCGTGCTGGGGGTGGTGTTTCAGGGTTTAGGGCAGTGCAGTGGTGTTCGGGCAGTGTAGGGGTCATGCGGAGGTGGTGTTTCAGGGTTTAGGGCAGTGCAGTGGTTTTGGGGCAGTGTAGGGGGTCGTGCGGGGGGTGGTGTTTCAGGGTTTAGGGCAGTGCAGTGGTGTTCGGGCAGTGTAGGGGGTCGTGGGGGGTGTGGTGTTTCAGGGTTTAGGGCAGTGCAGTGGTGTTTGGGCAGTGTAGGGGGTCATGCAGCGGGTGGTGTTTCAGGGTTTAGGGCATGCAGTGGTGTTCGAGCAGTGTATGGGGTCGTGCAGTGGTTGGTGTTTCAGTGTTTAGGGCAGTGCAGTGGTGTTTGAGCAGTGTAGGGGATCGTGCGGGGGTTTTTGTTTCAGGGATTAGGCAGTGCAGTGGTGTTCGGGCAGTGTAGGGGGTCGTGCGGGTGGTGGTGTTTCAGGGTTTATGGCAGTGCAGTGGTGTTCGGGCAGTGTAGGGGTCATGCTGGGGGTGGTGTTTCAGGGTTTAGGGCAGTGCAGTGGTGTTCGAGCAGTGTAGTCGGTCGTGGAGGGGTTGGTGTTTCAGGGTTTAGGGCAGTGCAGTGGTGTTCAGGCAGTGTAGGGGGTCATGCAGGGGGTGGTGTTTCAGGATTTAGGGCAGTGGTGTTCAGGCAGTGTAGGGGGTCGTGCAGGGGGTGGTATTTCAGGGTTTAGGGCAGTGGTGTTCGGGCAGTGTAGGGGGTCTTGCTGGTGTTGGTGTTTCAGAGTTTAGGGCAGTGTTGTTTGGGCAGTGTAGGGGGTCTTGCTGGGGCTGGTGTTTCAGGGTTTAAGGCAGTGCAGTGGTGTTTGGGCAGTGTAGGGGGTCTTGCTGGGGCTGGTGTTTCAGGGTTTAGGAGAGTGCAGTGGTGTTCGGGCAGTGTAGGGGGTCTTGCTGGGGATGGTGTTTCAGGGTTTAGGGCAGTGCAGTGGTGTTTGGGCAGTGTAGGGGGTCTTGCTGGGGGTGATGTTTCAAGGTTTAGGGCAGTGCAGTGGAGTTCGGGCAGTGTAGGGGGTCATGCTGTGGCTGGTGTTTCAAGGTTTAGGGCAGTGCAGTGGTGTTCGGGCAGTGCAGGTGGTCTTGCTGGGGTAGTGTTTCAGGGTTTAGGGCAGTGGTTTTCGGGCAGTGTAGGGGATCGTGCTGGGGTGGTGTTTCAGGGTTTAGGGCAGTGCAGTGGTGTTCGGGCAGTGTAGGGGGTAGTGCTGGGGTAGTGTTTTAGGGTATGGGGCAGTGCTGTGGGGTTTGTGTAGTGGGCAGCGCATGCGCTGCGTCACTAGGCGAGACCTAAAAAGCATTGCACCAAGATGGCTGCCAACACTTCCTGGATTGAAGTGTTGTCAGCCAATTAGAGCCAAGCTTGTGCTTGTGTAGTTAGGTTCCGCCCAGATATATAAAGATTTTTTTCCTTTAATATCTCAAACTACTGTACGGATTTACACCATTTCAAAAAAAAGGTTGCTTTCTGAACCAAGGGCTACCTTTTTGCTAAATGTGGTGTAATTCCGTTCAGCAGTTCGGGCTGTAGTCGTGTCTAAAGTTTCCTATGGGAAACACGTTTTGGGACCCCCCTTTTTTCTCAGCCCCCACTTGGCGAATCACCCTGAAACTTTCAGGATAGGCTGGAGTGGGCCGCAAGGTTTAAAAATTTCACGAAGATTCGTCAACCGGCGCCAAAGTTATTGGGAAAAGAAAAAACGCTTTTCCTATGGAAACTAGGTCCTAACTATAACTGTCTACTGGCGACCGCCAGTAGATAATATATAACCGGTTGTATCATTATAATCACAGAACAGAGTCCTAATCGCGCTCTCGGGTCTTGCAAATAACCAACCAGTGCACCAAAGTCAAACAAGGGGTTTTATTCACATCACAAACCCTCCGTGACGCGTTTCAACCTCAAAAGGTCTTGATCACAGAACGGAGTGGCAGGTTACAGTTACTTACATACACTTTCTGTTGTAATGTAAAGATAAACAACAGACTTAGACACAAGTCTCAATGTATACAACTTGATACATGATCGCCATCTTAATACAGTCAACAGTTAGTTCACAAGTGCTACTGAATAACATGGCATGAGTGTGCAGGTACGATACCCTGCCAATCCTGTAATTATTTACAACAGATTACATCTAGTGTTGTGTGTGGTGTGCGGTCTGTATAGTTTTGCAGATCAGCATCCGCGCTGGTGCATGCTGGTAATTGTAGTAGTACAACAATGGAATCACTTTCCCATGAGTGATGTGGGTGCATGCAGTAAGTCAAAAGTGATGTGACGCTCACTGCCGCACGTTAAGTTGTAAAATTAGTGTGGTGGTGAGAATACCTTGCTGGTCTTGTGTAGCGAATGTTCTGCTAGTTCTGGTAGGCGCTGGTATGAAGTGATACTGCTATCTTCCCCTGATTAGTGGGAATAATAGACTGGTAGTGTACCCAGTAGCGTGGCTCAACCTATTGAAGTCATTATTCTGATTTATTCTTCCCATGAAGAAAATTGAACGTTATTGTGAAACATTGCTCGTGGCACATGTAGAAGTAGTTCAAACCAGGAACTAATGCAACCTGCCGAAATCCATGCCCACTACATCACCTATTAAGTGTACACTGTACTGTAAAATAGAAACGAATATAGTGCAAATGGTCTTATCTGTGGACTGGGTCGCAGCAGAATGGTGTCACGAAGAAAAGGGTAGGGATCCCGTTGTCACAGTCACGAGACATGGTCCCTTCCTTTCCTCCTGCAAAAGAAGAAAAGAAGAGGGAAGAGAGTCAGAAACATAGACTGTATACAATGTTGAAACAATAAATACATTTTTAAAACAACCAAGCATTGAATGTTGGACATTTCCTATTGGATACATGAGGAATTGTCACTGGGCTGCCCTGCCACTAGGAACGAGGCCTGTAAAGTAAATCAAGCATGGAATGTCGGACGTTTCCTATTGGACACATGAGGAATTGTCACTGGGCTGCCCTGCCACTAGGAACGAGGCCTGTAAAGCAAATCATGTGTATCTGCATGGAATAACAAAAACTGTTATTTGGAAGGAGAAGAAACAGGAAAGAAAAGGGGGAGAGTGAAAGGAAAGGATGGAAGGAGTTTGGAAAAAGAGGGTCTGGGGAGGAGGGGAGGAGTGGTTGGTTTTGGTGGTGGGAGACAGAAGGGAAGAGAGGAGGGAGTGTTCTAGTCTTCTTGTAGATGTATTGCCATCTCTTCATCCAAGTTGTGCCCATAGGGATAGCGAGTAGCCATCCCTATGATGTGCCTGGATTCTAGTTGCCTGATTCTAAGGGTGCGATTGTCCCCTCTTTTGTTGCCCATCACCTGTTCTATCGCATAGTATGATAGTTTGGCATTGTCTGAAAAGTGGTGTGTCTCAATGTGCCGTGACATCGGATACTGTTTGTCCCTGTTAGTGATGGCCCTCATGTGTTCGAGGATTCTCTTTTTTGCCATGTGAGCGGTGCTGCATACGTATCTCAATTTGCATGGGCACTCCAGCACAAACACCATGAAAGTTAATGAGAGCATGATACATGAATTTATGAAATTGAAAAAATCTAAGTAAGAAAGAGAAAATGTAACACATTGTGGAAACTAAAATATAACAGAGCGATGAAAAAATGGTCAAAGTGTGATAAATACATTCTGCATAATTCAGATAAAGGAGGTAATGTTGTTATTTGGCCTACGTAAATGTACCTGCAGGAAGCATATTTACAACTTAATGATGCAGCCTGTTACAGTAAAATATCAAGAAATGATTATGACAACCTTAAACCGGATTTTTACCAAGATTTGAAAAAGTGGAGTGATGCCAGTTTACTCAATTTAGATAAATACAACTTTCTGAAAATTGTCCACCCAAAGGTACTGATGCTGTATATATTACCACAAATACACAAAAATCGAAAATGTCCTCCAGGCAGGCCAATTATTTCAGCTATAGGCAACCTATTTGAGAATGTTTCTAAATATGTGGATTACTTCTTACAACCATCGGTCCAAGATTTACCATCCTCCATCAGGGACACAAACATTTTTATTTCAGCAATCCTCCATTTTCTTCATTATCACATTTGAAAGACCTTTCAAATGTTCAGAATAAGAAGCATAAAGGTGTATTGTGATTGATTTAATAGACTAGAATGGTGCATTATCCATAACAATGTTGTCCATATGCAAGGTGCGCATGACAACTTACTTTCCTCTTCGATCATAAAAATGCCACTAGGGCACGTGGGGGTGCAGGAATGGTTCTAAGTTCCTGTTTAAACACTCTCACTTTTAAAAAGTGCCTTTCAGAGCAGTGATGTAATGGGCGGTATTCATGTCAAAACTCTTGCATATTAAAGAAAGGTGCTTTTTTTTTAATGTTAAAGAGACTTTATCATATTGTATGTGATGTTTGCTGCATGATTTAGATGGCAACCATTTCAGAACTCAGCTTGTACAAGAGCTAAAATCACCAAAAGACAGCCGGGTCTGATGCACTAGGAGTGAGCAGGCTGATCTCTATCTTTTTTATTATTAGCATCCCAGGAGTGGAATGAGTGGGCCAAGAACAGCAGAAGCCATCCTTGCTACATCAACTGTGGGCTTGTAAATACGAACAATGCCCAGAGCACAGACTTCAAAGGAAACATTACCATCGAGAACTAAGCCGCAAGATGTAAATGTTATCCTTGGTTGAACAAATGAGTGCCTGTATTTTGAGCACATATTGAGGTGATATAAGCAAAACATTAGCGGCCAATTGCACATCATGTCCCCTAGACCCTGAACAATGCCAATTAGTGCATGGCTCTAAGAAACATACATTTATGAGAGACACTGCTACCGCAGCTGTGTAGCTGCCATACCTACTATCCCCAGAACTTATGCAGCAAGTGGCCTGTCTGGGACCCACTTGCTATGCTCCTTGGAACCATCTGCAGCCCCTACACAGTGCTGTGGAAAAGGAATACTAAAATGCTACTCTCCTTTTCCGCGTTGGTCCGCTCCTCTACACGTGATTTGTGCCACTGCTCCCTGTGCTTCACAAACATGCAAGTGAATGTTTTTTGTGCTGCTCATAGTTTAAAAGCAGTAGCTGCAAACCGTCTCTTGTGTGATGTGTGAATCAAGATTGTGCACTTGTGTAAGTTATGCTGCATGCGTGCACACATGTACATTCTACAGGGAACAATGGCCATATCTGTTGCTGTGTTATTGTCACTATTTTAATCATCCTGGAAATCAGGGGGTCGTATGGGGGATGATCACTCACCACAATTGGCCTCATCCATGGATGTGTCTTCTGGAGCCTGATCAATTTTGGGGATGAAATGTTTATTCATTTTAATCATTGTCAGTCTCTTCACACTTATTTATGGAGAGAGACTGGTCATTCCTAATTAGACAACTGCCCTGCTACACTGAGCATATGCTCCAAAGATACAGTGGCTACCGGACTAGCTAGATACTTTATTGCCAGCCTGCTGAGTTCTGGTCACTGTACCTCCTTCTCATGCTTATAAGCTAATACGTGTTGCCTGTGCATTTGATTTAAGTTCTACCATATAAAACCAACCCACTGCACATTTTGGAAGTAAAGCTGTTGTTGTTCATTTAGTAGTAAACGGTGATGGTGTTGGGTGCTGCTGCTGCAGTTGCGACAAGCTTCTGGGGGATTAAGAGCCAACAGCGTCAACCTTTACAGATTCTGAAGGCTACACAGTTCTACCTATTCCTTTTCAATTGTTCCTCTTCTAGATCACCCGCTTTCCCGATGATTCAGTTCTTGTAAATTTAAACATCCAGTGTTGAGAAAAGGATGAAAGTAGCCAGCGTTTTTTCGTACCATAAGTCTAACATCATGGCACATATGTACTCTTTGGAGGACAAATCTCTTTTTGCAGAATTTGATTTGTGTTCAAACAAAGGATTAAGCTGTTGACAAAATAAGCTGTTTCTTCATTGACATTATTAACAATGGTATGACAGATGCACGCCTGGCTCATGGTACCTCATGGTACCTCATGGTACCTCCTTGCTGACTTCCCGTGTCACAATCTCAAAAGTCAGTAGCATTTCAAATAGGTTCTCCACTGGCCACAGTCATCAATCAATCAATCAATGATAGCATTTGTAGAGCGCACTACTTACCCGTGAGGGTCTCAAGGTGCTAGGGGGGGGAATGCTGCTACTGCTCAAACAGCCAGGTCTTGAGGAGTTTTTTGAAGGTCAGCAGGTCTTGAAACTGCCGTAGGTGGATGGGGAGGGTGTTCCAGGTCTTGGCAGCGAGGTGGGAGAACGATCTGCCTCCGGTGGTCGCTTTTCGGATGCGGGGGACTGTGGCGAGGGTGTGGTCAGCGGAGCGAAGCTGGTGGGTGGGGGTGTAGAAGCTGAGTCGTCTGTTGAGGTACGCTGGTCCGGTGTTGTGGAGGGTCTTGTGTGTGTGGGTGAGGAGCTTGAAGGTTATCCTCTTGTTGACAGGAGCCAGTGCAGGTCTCTCAGGTGGGGTGTGATGTGGCTGAGGCGAGGGATGTCGAGGATCAGGCGTGCAGAGGTGTTCTGAATGCGTTGAAGTTGTTTCAGGAGCTTGGCCGAGGCTCCTGCGTAGAGGGCGTTTCCGTAGTCCAACCTGCTGCTGATGAGGGCCTGGGTGACCGTTCTTCTCGTTTCGGTGGGGATCCACTTATAGATCCTGCGGAGCATGCGGAGGGTGTTGCAGCAGGAGGAAGAGACGGCGTTGACCTGCTTTGTCATGGAGAGGGTGGAGTCGAGGATGACCCCTAGGTTGCGTGTGTGGTCTGTGGGTGTTGGAGCTGTTCCTAGTATGGTCGGCCACCAGAAGTCATCCCAGGCCGAGGGGATGCGTCCGAGGATGAGGACTTCCGTCTTGTCCGAGTTCAGCATTAGTCGGCTGTTCTTCATCCATTCCTTCGTGGAGGTTGGTTTTGGCGGTGTGGGGGTCCTTAGTGAGGGAGAGGATCAGCTGGGTGTCATCGGCGTAGGAGATGATGTTGAGGTCGTGCAGTCGGGCGACGTGGGTGAGCGGTGCCATGTAGATGTTAAACAGCGTTGGGCTGTGGGATGAGCCCTGGGGTACGCCGCAGATGATCTCGGTGGCTTTGGAGCTGAATGGGCGGAGACGGACGCTCTGTGTTCAGCCAGGGAGGAAGGAGGTGGTTCAGTCCAGGGCCTTCTTTTGGATGCCGGCGTCGTGGAGGCGTTTGCGTAGTGTGCAGTGTCAGACCTTGTCGAAGGCAGATGACAGGTCCAGGAGGATGAGGGCCGTGGTTTCTCCGTTGTTTAGCAGGGCCCTGATGTCATCCGTGGCGGCAATGAGGGCAGTTTCGGTGCTGTGGTTGCTGCGGAACCCAGACTGAGACGGGTCCAGGATGCTGTTCTCCTCGAGGTAGCGGGTCAGTTGTTTGTTGATGGTCTTCTCGATGACCTTCGCTGGGAACGGGAGCAGGGAGATGGGCCGGAAGTTCTTGAGGTCCTTGGGGTCCGCCTTGGGTTTCTTGAGTAGGGCGTTGATCTCGGCGTGCTTCAAGCTCTCCGGGAAGGTTGCTGTCTCGAAGGAAATGTTGATGGCTTTCCAGAGATGGGGTGTGATGGCGGTGCTGGCTTTGTTGAAGATGTGGTGTGGGCATGGGTCTGACGTAGAACCGGAGTGGATGGTGTTCATGATTTTGATGGTGTTGTCGTCGTTTTGTTGGTCCAGGAGAGCAGGCGGTCGGTGCGGATGGTGGTCGTGGGGGAGGGTGTCTCAGTGGTTGTCGGGGTGGTCGTGGCGTTGAAGCTGTCGTGGATGTCTGCGATCTTGCGATGGAAGAAGGTGGCGAGCGAGTCGCACAGGTCTTGCGAAGGTGGGATGTCGTTGGTGTTGGAGCTAGGGTTGGAGAGTTTCTTAACGATGTTGAAGAGCTCTTTGCTGTTGTGTGCGTTGTTGTCTAGGCGGTCTTTGAAGGAGGCCCTTTTGGCGGATCTGAGGTGAATGGTGTGTGTGGGTGGCGTTCTTGTGGGCTGCGTAGCTGTCCGGTGTTCGTTAATGGTGCCAGTTCTTCTCTAGCTTTCGGCAGGTTTTCTTGGAGGCCTGGAGGTCTTCAGTGAACCAGCTGGCTTTCTTGCTGGTGTGGCTGTTGGAGGGTTTCCTGAATGGGGCGAGAGTGTTGGCGCAGTCGTCGATCCACTGTCTAAGGTTGCGGGTGGCAGTGTCGGGGTCGGTGGGGTCGGTGGGGTCGGCGGGTGGGCTCCGGGCGAGGGTGGTGGTTAGCTGGTCCTTGGTGACTCTGCTCCAGCAGCAGCGAGGGATCTGTTGGGTGCGGTGGTGCGTGGTGGGCTTCCGGAAGGTGAAGTGGATGCAGCGATGGTCGGTCCAGTGGAGTTCGGTGGTGTGGTTGAAGGAGACGTGGGGACTAGCGGAGAAGATGGGGCGAGCGTGTGGCCAGCGCAGTGGGTGGGTGTTGTGACGAGTTGTCTGAGTCTGAGGTTGGCGAGGTTGTCGATCAGGGTGGTGGAGTTGGTGTCGTTGTTGTTCTCGAGGTGGAAGTTCAGGTCCCCAGGAGGATGTAGTCTGTGGAGGCGAGGGCGTGTGTGCTGACAAAGTCAGCGACGGAGTTGCTGAACTGTGGTTGGGGGGTCTGTAGACGAGGGTTCCTCTGAGGGTGGTGTTGGGGTCGGTGTGGATCTGGAAGTGCAGGTGCTCGGCGGTGCTGAGGGTGTCTTCGGTGTGGGTCGGGACTCTGAGAGTGTTCCTGTGGACGATGCCGATTCCTCCTCCTACTCCTTTGGTGTGGTCCCTGCAGGTTATCTTTTCGCCGTCCGGGATGGCTATGGCGATGTCGGGAGCAGAGGAGGGGTTCAGCCAGGTCTCCATCAGGAAGGTCACGTCTGGGGGGGTTGAGTCGATTAGGTCCCAGAGTTCAACGGCGTGTTTGCGTGCGGAGCGGGTGTTGAGAAGATTGCATCTGAGGTAGTTGGGTTCTTTCCCGGTGGGCAGGTTGGCGGGTCGGGTCCTGGTGAAGCTGCAGTTCCGGTAGGAGAAGGGTCCTTGGGGCGGCCAGGCAGCAGGCGTGTGATTGTCCGGCGTTGAGTGTGTGGAGGGTGCTGGCATCATAGCGGCGTCGGGTGTCGTGGCGTTTGCGGGGGCCAGGGGTTCTGGCGCTGGGCACAGTCCAGTCGCAGAGGCCGCCATAAGAGGGGAGGTGGGAGGGAGGAGCAGCTGGGAGGTGGGAGGGGGCAAATGGGAGAGCGGGGGGCAGGGCCGCAGGGGACGCAGTGGTGGGAAACGGGAGTGAGGGACAACGAGGGGTACAGGAGGCAAAAGGGCACAGAATGGCACAAGGGGGGAAAAAGGAGAAATTAAATGCAGACAAAATAAACAGTGTTAACAAGCAGCACAAATGCTAAGGCGAAGGTGAAGCGAGCGGGGGATGGGGACGCAGCGGCGTGAAAAACGGGGGCAGGGGAAACAGAAGGCAAAAGGGCACAGAATAACAAAGCACAGGGAGGAAAGAGCCAAAATAAACAAGTGACACAGGGAAATGCAAATACAGCAGAACAGAACAACAGCAGGACAAACCTATGGCCTACCACTGGCCACCAGGGATGAGGTGCAGGTGGTAGCCTGCGGGTGGAGGAGGGCCTCGCACTTCATCAGGAGCAGCAGCAGCTGGGCTGAGGGCATGGGCACAGGTGGTGCTGTGCGGCGTGGGGAGTGACCTGCTTAAGAAGGGTCAAGGGTCGCTCCCTTCACTGCACAGCGGCCGCCATAAGAAGGGGAGGTGGGAGGGAGAAGCAGCTGGGAGGTGGGAGCGGGCAAATGGGAGAGCGGGGAGCAGGGCCACAGGGGATGCAGTGGCGGGAAATGGGAGTGAGGGACGACGAGGGGTACAGGAGGCAAAAGGGCACAGAATGGCACGAGGGGGGAAAAGGAGAAATGAAATGCAGACAAAATAAACAGTGTTAACAAGCAGCACAAACGCTAAGGCGACGGTGAAGCGAGCGGGGGTGGGGCCGCAGGGGACACGGCCGCAGGAAAAACGAGGGCAGGCACGCGGGGGAAACAGAAGGCAAAAGGGCACAGAATAAAAAAGTACAGGGGGGAAAGAGACATAATAAACAATTGACCCAGGGCAATGCAAATACAGCAGAACAGAACAACAGCAGGACAAACCTACGGCCTACCACTGGCCGCCAGGGATGAGGCACAGGTGGTAGCCTGTTGGTGGAGGAGGGCCTCGCACTTCGTCAGGAGCAGCGGCAGCTGGGCTGAGGGCACAGGTGGTGCTGTGCGGTGTGGGGAGCGACCTGCCTAAGAAGGGTCAAGGGTCGCTCTCTATCATCATGGCTTTGACATGTGCATCCACTCTCTTTTGTAGTATAAGATCATTGATGGGCCTGTGCTGGTCAGTAGATGTTGCAGAATATAGTAGGTGGATTTTGTATGTATTGGAATCTCTTGTATGAGTTCTTTGTCAAGGTCTCTATTAGCACACTGAATGATCCTCAACTGCTTCTGAACTTCGAAAGAATGATTGAAAAATTAGTGCAAATTCTGTGACTGGTGACCTGCATGTTGTTGTCGTTTATCTGGTTAAGCTGCAAATTTCTCTTAATGGCAAGCTGCATCTTTTCACGGATCCTAAGGCAGCTTTGAAATTCTCACACAAACTGACAATCTCATGGCGGGCCCGCTTAGCTTCACCAGGGGTTGACTTGGGCGGCCATCACAACGATAATGACTGACGATAATCCTGGAAGGGCTACATTGCATCTGCAGAGGAGGTGGTGGGAGGACGTTGGACACTGAGGTTGGAGCCATCTTCATCGGCTGAAAGGCCTTTGGCCCATTCTGGGTTTACTGGACCTATCCCACTGTCAACTACCTGCAGAGGTCCCTTTTTGCATATGCTGACCTGCACCCTAGCCTAAGTGTAGGAAGCTGGTTATTTATATGATATATCAAAATGATCTATATTATGCAAAGAGTCCAGGGTTTCCCTTATGAGTGGGCAGGGGCTTGCTCTAGCAATCCCAATATGCTCTTCTAGGGGGTAGTGTAGTTGAACAGACTTAGGCTTATCAGAGAGGAGTATAAGACATCCACTGCACACACGCAGCCAATAAATGACCCACATGACCTCAATATGGAGATCTACACACATTTATAGAAATAACACTTATCTTTATACAACTTTAGGCACCAAGACCATCAAAATCAGGTCAGTGCCCCTTCAAATAGCAGGCTCAAAATACAAGGTTTTTGTTACTTTAAATTGTAATTGAAGAACTTTGTGACACTGTTAACCACTGGAGGAAAAACATGTATTGCATTCGGGCACTCAACAGCAGCTTATTGGAACTAATCTCTGGACTTAAGGTGAGTATGGGGCAGGGTCTAAATCAGCACCAACAGTTCACTTCGGGCAGCACTGGGATGGCCAGGTGCAGTGGTGCTTACAGCATCAGGTGCCCCATTCAAGTCTATGGAAATTGGTTTGTCTGAAGAGAGGCTGTATGCTCGGACTGAGGGACCAGATGGGCTGAACCAAATGGAATGCTCAACACTTGCAATGCTCAGGGATCTGGGGTCACATTTGATCTTCTTCGCCAGGAGTGATGGGTGCAGAAGTGTCTTTAGGCATCGGATTTTCATCCCTGGGAACACTCACGGTAGAGGGGACCTGCAAACTGAGGTGGCAGGCATCGTCGGGAAGACCACAGTGGGCAAGTCCATGGTGGGCTTTGTCTCTGGAGGGCCGGGGGACCACACTGGTACCGTTGGCCCACTTTAGCTCAGAAGCACAGGTGCAGTGGTGTTTTACGGTGTCAGGGCATTTTGTGGTCCAGAGCACTCACAGTCATTTTTGGGGTGCCTGCCAGCTGCAGGGAAGGAGCTCCGCTGCTCCACACTAGTTCCTGAGTCTTTATTGAAGGTAGGCAGTCCTCCCAGGCTTTGGAGGCACAGCAGCTGCAGGATGAGATGTCTTTGGCGCAGTTTTGGTGGGGAACAGCAGACAGGCCGGCAGGCCTAGTGCCAGGCCACTTTCTCTTCCTCGGTCTTCTGCTTTCATGGCTCTTCACTGTCCTTCTTCTTCGTGGGCCATCAGGATCTCAGGACCACGTTGGCACAACTGGCCCACTTCAGCTCAGGCTAGGTGGCTCGGGTGCCGTAGTGCTTTCCGGTGTTGGGATTTCACAGTCTTGGAGCCTCACAGCTCAGTCTTTGGTACCTGCCAGCTTCATGGGAACAGTTCCACTGTTTCACAGGAGTTTCTGAGTCTTTGGAAAAGGCTGGCCATCCTCCTAGGCTCTGGAAGATCAACAGCTTGCAGGGTGAGACAACTTTGGCACAATTGTCGAGAATAGACGAACAGGAACAGGCCAAGTGAGTTGCGTCTTCTGCAGTTCTCTTTGACATGTCTTCTTCCGTTGGTCAGCAAGATCTATTTTCTGGTGCCAATGCTCTGCAAAATACTGAATTTAGGGGCATTAGGGGAGTATAAGGTAGTAGGTAAAGGTTAATCTACCCCTCTGGCCACTACACCCTTTATATGACCAATTCCTGGTGGAAGTGGGTATAACCCTGTCCCAGAGATCCTAAATTTACCATCACCAAAATGGCCACTTCTGAAAAGTTGCACACACTTCAGGCAGCCCACTTCAATGGCGGTGCTCGTCTGAAGGTGGACACACCTGTCTTGCCTAGCTAATTTTCCCACCTGTCCAGGTGCCCAGGGCTCTGGACAAAGAGGGTCGGTTTCCTCTTCTGTGAGAGAAGCCGATTCACATACTAAAGGCGATGGGCCACTCCCCGGCCTTGGAATGCTAATCCGCAGGTCATTGTGTGTGGGGGGGGGAGCATCCTCCACTCCATCAGTCTTGGTTTATGGTTCCAGGAGAGCGAAGGCCCTCACAATTGGGGGCCGGACACTTGTCTCGGGTGGCAGGCTGGTTAGAACCAGTTAATCAGCACACCAGCGGCTGGTACACTTTTAGGGTGCACCTCTAAGGTGCCCTCTGTGTGCATGTATTACTCAGTTAGACACTGGCATCAAGGCAAGTTTATTAATAAGATGTTTGATATACAACATCCTTTTTTCCAGTGAAGCTATCATGTAGCTGGGGAACTGATTTCTACCAGTGTCCAACACATGCTTCCCTGTTCACTTGTACTGGCAGCAATGGAACTGACCAGCAAAGGGGCTGAACCTGCTCATGGAGTGATGCCCTCACATATAGTATAGTGCACTCGTCCTTAGGGCTGTAAGGCCTGCTGTAGAGGTGACTTACCTATACTGCATGCAGTGTCGGAACACATGACACACAGGCTGCATGCCATGTTGTGTTTTCACTTTCGTATGCACTATGATGCCCAGTTTGCAGTGGAAGTTTGCATGAGCTTAGTGTGGGGACCCCTAGGGTGGCACAATTCACCTTGTCGCCCTTAGGCACCCTCTTTTGTACCTCAGGCCTTAGGTACCAGGAGTATCACTTATTAGGGACTTTCAGAGGGTATGAAAGGTATTGCCAATTAGGGGTAACAATTGTACCATTTTGGGAAAGAGATCTGGCACCGGGGACCTGGTTAGAAGGAACCTAGTGTACTTCCTGTAGAAATCACATCAAATACCAGGCAAAAAGTGGGGGTGGCCATATCGAAAAGGGCACTTTCCTACACTAAGGTTCTGTTTTTTTTTCAGATTGTTCACCTCTGCCCTCTGATATTTCTCCCTCTTACTCTCGGCCACCCACCCTATGATTGCTGGGTTGTTTGCTAGGACTACTGGCGCCCCGAGGGATGCATTCCTCCATGTTTTCTTATAACCGAAATTTGGGAGAAAGGTGGGGAGTGGGTATGGTTCATTCAACTGGCTGGGGATGATGAAGTGGGTGAGTGGAGTGGGCATTTAGTCTTTCCCTTGTTATCTCACCACAGGGCAAATATATTTCTATGGCTGGCTGCACACACACTGATCCCTTGCACAGGGCACTTGACATTTAGACACTGTCACTTAGACACATGCCCCTCTACTCATCGGCAATCACCTTTAAATGCCTGACCTGGAATATCTATGGACTGAATGATCAACGCAAGGCTCGTCAGGTTCTGGCCTATCTCCGTAGATACCACATTGACATCTTCTTCATTCAGGAACTTCACCTAACTAATTTCTAAACATCCCCAGCTTCATGCCAGCTGACTTGCAGAATTACATGGGGCTGTGTACTCTAATTATTTATGTGAAGTAGCCATTCTTATACGCGAAGGTTTGTTGTGGTTTACCTCCACAACAATATATGATAAGCAGGGAAGATCTGTTATATTGCATAGCATCCACCAGGGCCACCCAATCACCCTGGCCTTAATGTATGGGCCCAATAATATTAGTCCTGACCTCTTTGTAGAAATATGGTGACTGATCTGTAGTGTGGGGCCCAGGACTGTACTTTGGGGTGGGGATTTTAACTTAGGTCTAGACCACCTTATTGATCAGTCTAGCAACACGAGACATCAGCATCCTGGGGCTCTGGCACAATACCACCTGATCATGAGTGGCCATAAACTCATAGAAATGTGGAAACTTAAACAACCCCAAAGCATGGAGGTAATATGCATAGCACCGCATGCACATAACACTTGGTCTAGGATTGACTACTGATTAGTTGCAAAAGATGCTGTCCCTTGGACCACTACAATTGAACACCTTCCCAGAAAGGTGCCTGCTCATGCCCCAGTCCTTTTGGAATTTGCTATCCCCACTGCCCATATCCGGGCGTTCTCCTGGAGGCTTCCCACCCAGCCCTTCAGGGATCCTGTCTTTGGTGACGAAATCCGATTTGCCATGTTTAAGTACTTTTCCAATAACTTCCAGTCTGTGGAATCCTCCTCCACTTTATGTGACGTGTTCAAAGTATTCATTCGTAAAGTGTGTTTTTACAAACAGTCGGAGCTATTGAAAGTGTTGTGAGCACAGCTCGCTCGACTGGAAGCAAATATCCACACACTTGAGTTAACCTTTTTTCCCTCTGGCAAAGCAAACACTCTTGCCTCTATTAGGCAAAACTCCTAACGAATATGATAAGGCGGTGGTTAGGGAGACTTACTATCTAAGGAAAGAGGTGATAGCTAGACACTATGTGGCAGGAGAAAGAGCTGGCCAAACTCATGTCAGGTTGTTCCGCAAACTTTGGACCAGCAATTACACTATGCGATTGGTCATTGACCAATAGACCTCTCGCACTGACTTTGAAGGAATCGCACGCACTATGACTGCCTTTTTTATACGGATGTCTATCGCTCATCAATGGTGCACAACCCTGTGCAACTTAATGAGTTCTTTCACTCCAGTCAACTCATCTAGATGGAGAAATGCCATCGGCAATATCTCGATGCGCCCTTTTTGGCTTAGGACATTGTGCAGGTGATTCCAAGCATGCCATGGGATAAATCACCTGGTCTAGACGCTCTGACCAAGTTCTTCTATAAAGAATATGCTCAGCTTCTGGCCCCCCACTAGCTGCATATGAGGAAGCTCTTCGACTTGGTAGGTTACCCACCTCCTTGCATGGTAATCATCGTAATTCTGAAGCTTGGTAAGCCAGCAATACTATGAAACTCCTATCGCCCACTCTTGATGATTAACGTGGACAACAAAATCCTTGGAAAATTGGATATGACCCGCTCACTACTGCTGTTACCAGAGAGTGTCTGTCCTAATGTATCCGCAATTCCTCCTGAGTGCAGCACAACACATCATTTGTGCACAATGTTCACACTCATACACTCTATAGAACCCCAGCTTAACGCGCCTGCAATTCTACTTGATGCCACAAAGGCGTTTGATTTATTAGGGTTCCCGTACTTGCTGATGCCCAGTGGATTCAGTACCCACTATATTGGGTGTATCAAACTCCTCTATACATGCCAAAATGTTAGACTGCGCATCAATGGTGAGATTACTCCCCCATTGTCTATTTTTTGGGCAACCAGACATGGATGTCCCCTATCACCCATCCAGTTTGCCAATGCAATGGAACCCTAGAGGCCCGGCTGCAGCAGCAGCATTCACATAGAGGGCTCGCCTTTACAGCCAGAGGAGTGATGGTCTTTATGTATGCATATGATGTCACTCCATATGCGAGAGATCCTTAGGTCAACATTTCCCTGTGATCTGAGAAATCATTGGGTTTGGCCGTCATGCTGGTATCCCCATGTTCTGCTCGATTTTCCTGGCCTTCTTGTGTTAACAAGTGATTGGATGTGACTTCAGTCTCTTATCATTCAAGCCTAAGGGTTAGAGTAGTGAATGGAGCCTATTTACTAGGCACTTTGATATGATTCTGTGCTCTTCCCCATAGATCAGGGCTTGCATATATAGCCTAGGGGATAGATTCGTTAGTATTAGGGATAACCTGTCCTATAGTGAGGGTATTTCATGGAGCTGTGCTGAATTCAGGCCTGGTAGGCCTCAAACGGGAGAGACTCCATCTTTCTTTCTGCTTCGGCAGCTTGGGATGCTTCTAGGCCAAAAGTTATGTTTTAGTTATGAGGTGTTATTCGCTTGGAGAGAACCGGTTCAGGCCGGCCCTTATCGAAGGATTGTATTTTTCTTCATGCCGAAGACACTACATCAGGCCGGCCGGCTGGGAACGTGTCCTTGGTACGGGGAGGTACAAGAATTTGGTGGGCGGCAGGTTACGGGCCGGAATTTTCCATGAGGAAATGCACCTCTATATTAGTGAAAGTCTGAGGCAGTTACATGTTCAGTCCGTAGGCGGCATCTGGCCGTTAGCAGTAAAGCTACTACTTATTCCAGGGAAGACAGACGCCATCTTGAAGGCGGAGAAGAACCGAGAGACAGATGCTTTCCTAGCAGAATAGCCAGAGAGGAGAGAGTAGCCGATAAGGAAGAGGTCCCAGTGACTCGAAGAAGGGTGATTCCAGGCGAGTCGAGATACAGACGAGAAGGGAACCTAGATGACCACTGAGTGCAGGCTACATACTACTAAGGTGACGTCGACCCTTTCTTATTAGAGTGTACAACTTAATCTTTCACTTTTCTTTGCAGGTTATGTGTTATATCGTAATGTTATGTGATTATGTATGTAATGAGTAATAAAGTATCCAGTTTGTAGTGAACCAACATGTGCTGCGTGTTCTTGTATAAGAGGGTAGCCTATTCTTCTAGTCAGCTGCGGCTACATGAACAGATGTTAACCCTGATCAGGTAAGTGGTAACTGAATAGGGGAAAGAGGAGCCCCTCGAACCTGAGAACAGGCTGTACTCAAACTGGCAATCCTTGTGTGATCTGATGAATAGTGAGCCCTTTTTGTATGTTATGGTGACCATAGGATGAACTGTCGTATGAGACTGCCATCTGGGTAGAGAGGTCTGGGTTCGTATGGGACCGCGAGGCCGCCACTTGTGATACTGTCGTATGGGCAGAGAGGTCTGGATTCGTAGGGGATCGCGAGGCCGCCGATTGTGCTGATACTGTCGTCTGGGCAGAGAGGTCTGGGTTCGTATGGGACCGCGAGGCCGCCACTTGTGATACTGTCGTATGGGCAGAGAGGTCTGGATTCGTAGGGGATCGCGAGGCCGCCGATTGTGCTGATACTGTCGTCTGGGCAGAGAGGTCTGGGTTCGTATGGGACCGCGAGGCCGCCACTTGTGATACTGTCGTATGGGCAGAGAGGTCTGGATTCGTAGGGGATCGCGAGGCCGCCGATTGTGCTGATACTGTCGTCTGGGCAGAGAGGTCTGGGTTCGTATGGGACCGCGAGGCCGCCACTTGTGATACTGTCGTATGGGCAGAGAGGTCTCGGTTCGTATGGGACCGCGAGGCCGCCACTTGTGATACTGTCGTATGGGCAGAGAGGTCTGGATTCGTAGGGGATCGCGAGGCCGCCGATTGTGCTGATACTGTCGTCTGGGCAGAGAGGTCTGGGTTCGTATGGGACCGCGAGGCCGCCACTTGTGATACTGTCGTATGGGCAGAGAGGTCTGGATTCGTAGGGGATCGCGAGGCCGCCGATTGTGCTGATACTGTCGTCTGGGCAGAGAGGTCTGGGTTCGTATGGGACCGCGAGGCCGCCACTTGTGATACTGTCGTATGGGCAGAGAGGTCTGGATTCGTAGGGGATCGCGAGGCCGCCGATTGTGAGATCTTGGTATACATAGTAGGAATCCCCTGTCCTTAGGTGATAGATATATGTGGTTGTAGGATTGTAAATAGGTTCTAGGGAGGGGGTAACGTTCTGGCTGGGTTAGTGAGGCCCTGATGAGTGGGTTCTATCTGATCCGAAAACCCAAGCAGAACACCCCATCAACAAGTCCAAATCTGTGATCTTCCCGCTTACTCCTGAGTCCCATAGGCTCAACTCTGACCATTCCCTACAATGGGCCGTTAAGCCAGTTCGCTATGTTGGCATTTGAATCAGCAGAGAAATTGGCGAACTCTGGAGGGCTAATTATGGTAAACATATCCTGGCTACAGGAACGTGTTCGGGTCTGATCACGACTACCGCTTTTTATGGCAGGGAGGCTTTCAATCGCTAAAACGATAGTCCTCTTAAAAATTTCTGTCTCTATTCATTAATATTCCTGCTCTGCTCCTGCTGCAATTCCTTAGACGACTCCGTACAAACTTCATTATGCTGGATGTCAGGCAGCCGAGAGACCTATGGGAAACATTGGCCCTACCCTATGAGCAGGGTGGTCTCTGTGCCCCAGGCATGGATCGGTACTACTGTTAGTCATAAGTGCAACTTGCACACTCCTGATTATACACAACTCTATTCCAGCCACATTTAACTGTTGAATTTGATGGCATGGCCCCCTGCCATCTGAACACTACATTATACCTGCTGTCCGCCAGCCTTTCACTGCATTGGATACTGTGGCCTGCACAGTATGAGCCTGAGATAGACTGTACCCGTGCACCCACATTGGATGTCTGTAGTCATTGAATATACCTCTGGCTGGTCACCCATTGCTCCCTGCAGCATCAGATGAGAGTACACACTGCACGACCTCTATCCAGAGGGGCAATTCCTTTCAGCGCAACATATGCTCAGGATTCCAACTCATACCTCACCTGATGTCTTAACATACCATCAATTTTGTGTAGTGCTTCGATCCCAAATAATACCATCCTGAAAGCCCCATGTGCTCCATGCACTAGACATGCTGCTGATCAGCCCATCCCCCATAAACAAATAACTCGCTTAGTTATAAGCCATCATGCAGAAGTCATCCGTATGCGCCCCTAAGTAAATGGAAAACATACCTTGACCCCTCTCCAACTCTGGAACAATGATGCTATTGCTGCGTGGTGACCAGAGCTCTCTCACCCAACTATAGGTTCCACCTATTTCACATGAAATTCCTGCACAGGATGTACCATACACCTGCCCAAATGCATTGCATGGGGCTCTCGGAAGATGCACGATGTTGCAGATGCCCTTCAAACAATGCTTCAGTCCTACACTTAGTGTGGGACTACCCCTCTGAAGCCTAATTCTGTGACAGTGTGTTTGATACCATCGCCAAGATCACTGACCTTCACCCCAGAGATCCCTGCTGGTAGCTATCCTGGGTTATGTCAAAGAGGTCCTCTCCGAAGTTAGGCATCTGACTCAATGCTGCTACTCTTGGACCACTGATGTGCTGCTCATCTACACAGCTGGCTATGTGATGTGGCTTATTGTCAGGGGTAGCTCAATGCATACTGGGAGTTGATGCCTCCAGGTTCTCACCCAAAGGACATCTGGCCCCCCTTCACCACTTTCCTCTCCTCACTCCCAGAGGCTGTCAATGGCAGGGATGCTCCCAGCCCCTGAACGTGTGGAGATTTTTAACCAAATTGAGGTGATATGACAGTGGAATTCACCATTTGCCTCCAAGATATGGGTGTCCCCCGCTTGCACATGACTTTTACTAGCCCCCTTTGGCACATGCCAACTTTCACCCCCCTAGCCTGTTCTCAGTGACCATCTCTGTATGTCAAGTTACCTGCTCATTCTGCTGTGCGCCATGCTGTACTGCTACAAAACTCATAGCCAATGTTTTTCTACTGTCCTCTCTTCTCCCTGTCCTTTAAGTTTTTCTCATGCCTTGTCGAGATGTTTTTTTTGCATGGAAAACAGAATGTAAATGAAATTAAAAAACACAATAGTGTATCCATGCAAAAACTATTTTTTGCTAGATCTTACACAAGAAAAGCTACATTGGTGTTCATCTACTGATGATCTGACCCTCTATATGAGGTAGGGAAAATCAAATAAATGAATTAAATAATTGCTGATTGCTCTCACAGCACATGGAGCCCTATGGGAGGCAGCACAAATTGAATAAATTAGATTATAGCTGGTGTCCATCCAGAGCCCATGGGACCCATGTGGGAAGCAGGCAAAAATTGAATACATTGATTCAATAATTGCTGGTGTCCCTCCACGTCTTACGGGGCACCTATGGGAAGGAGTAGGATTGAGGCAAAAATGGAATAAATCAAATATTATCTGATGTTCATCCAGGGTCCATGGGACCCCTGTGAGATGCAGGATGAGGCAGGCAAAAATTGGATACATTCATTAAATGATCGCTAGTGTTCCTCCAGGACCAATAGGATCCCCATGGGAGTCAGGAAGAGATAGGCAAAAATGTAATAAATTAATTAAATAATTGCTGGTGTCACTCCAGGACCCATGGGACCCCTGTGAGCGGCAGGGAAGATTGAACAAATTAATGAAAAATATCTGTATATCCGTCCAGGCCCATGGAGGCAGTCAATAATCAAATACATTCATTATATTGTAGCTGATAGTCCTCCAGGGCCCATTGGACCCATATGGGAGGCAGGGAGAAATCAGATAGATGAATGAAAAACAACATCTGTGTACTACAGACTACTGTAACCAGACACCACTTACCTCTCCTCACTCCCGGAGGCTGTCAATGGCAAGATGCTCCCAGCCCCTGAACGTGTGGAGATTTTTAACCAAATTGAGGTGATATGACAGTGGAATTCACCATTTGCCTCCAAGATATGGGTGTCCCCCGCTTGCACATGACTTTTACTAGCCCCCTTTGGCACATGCCAACTTTCACCACCCTAGCCTGTTCTCAGTGACCATGTCTGTATGTCAAGTTACCTGCTCATTCTGCTGTGCGCCATGCTGTACTGCTACAAAACTCATAGCCAATGTTTTTCTGCTGTCCTCTCTTCTCTCTGTCCTTTCAGTTTTTCTCATGCCTTGTCGAGATTTTTTTTGCAGGGAAAACAGAAACTAAATGAAATTAAAAAACACAATAGTGCATCCATGCAAAAACTATTTTTTGCTAGATCTTACACAAGAAAAGCTACATTGGTGTTCATCTACTGATGATCTGACCCTCTATATGAGGTAGAGAAAATCAAATAAATTAATTAAATAATTGCTGATTGCTCTCACAGCACATGGAGCCCTATGGGAGGCAGCACAAATTGAATAAATTAGATTATAGCTGGTGTCCATCCAGAGCCCATGGGACCCATGTGGCAAGCAGGCAAAAATTGAATACATTGATTCAATAATTGCTGGTGTCCCTCCACGTCTTACGGGTCACCTATGGGAAGGAGTAGGATTGAGGCAAAAATTGAATTAATTAAATATTATCTGATGTCCATCCAGAGCCCATGGGACCCCTGTGAGATGCAGGACGAGGCAGGCAAAAATTGGATACATTCATTAAATGATCGCTAGTGTTCCTCCAGGACCAATAGGATCCCCATGGGAGTCAGGAAGAGATAGGCAAAAATTGAATAAATTAATTAAATAATTGCTGGTGTCACTACAGGACCCATGGGACCCCTGTGAGTGGCAGGAAAGATTGAACAAATTGATGATATAAATCCGTATATACGTCCAGGCCCATGGAGGCAGTCAATAATCAAACAAATTCATTATATTGTAGCTGATAGTTCTCCAGGGCCCATTGGACCCATATGGGAGGCAGGGAGAAATCAGATAGATGAATGAAAACAACATCTGTGTACTACAAACTACTGTAACCAGCCACAAGCACAAATAAATATATCATGAAAAATGTATAGGAATTAAACAAACCATGAACAAAAATGACCTAGGCTCATAGTATCAATACTTCTAGAAAACTGAATAAAATTATGAATAATCAGAAACACCAACTGGTTCAACAAAATGATTGTCGCTCACCACTCAAAATGGGCCAGCAAAGAAGGTGTCATGGAGAACAAAGTAAGAATAGTTGTTGCTGCATGGCCAGCAAGGAAGGAGGCATGAAGAACAAAGACAAAATGGCCACCTTCGACATGCAAGCTCACAGTCTCCACAAAATTGCCATTGTTGCATGACCAACAAGGGAGGAAGCATGGAACACACACACACGCACACTGGGTCCACAGAATGGCCATCACCACATGAAGGCATTGAAAATAATGAGAACATGGATGTACTTCCCTGGCTGAAGCCCCCCCCTCCATCAATAAAAAGTGGAAAAGGATTACAAAAATACACACCCAAAATGTGACTGTACGTCTCCATGTGCTGAGTACACCACCAATTAAAGTAGCAATAATAAATTTAACAGCAAAATGGAAAGGTTCAAAGAAACTTTAAAAATGCCTCAAAACAAACAGCAAAATGCAACACTTACCATTCTTGGAGGCATATAAACTCTAGGCAGCAGCAAGCACATGGAGACAGACAAACTAAATTTGGCAGAAATACAAAGCCAACCCCAGGCCATTAAAATCATTTAAAAAATCTCTATCACACAAGCAGTAAGAATGTGAAAAATACACCAAAGTTCTACAGTAGACCAAAATGTGAAACCCGCCACAGTATGAAGAGGAATCTGGACAACATTCACAACAAGCATTTGTAATGCAATAGATCTCGCAATTGAAAGAGTTAGAGCTATTGGCAATGTAAATGATTATGTAATTTATCTATGTGTTTGCCTTTGGGACCTTATAAGTCTTTAGCCATGCAGCACATTATCCATAATTCTACTCACACCCACCGATTGGGAGGTGCATTGCAGACAGAGTTTTGCTTAACATACTGGAGCAGACGGAGCGTGCTCAATGTACGAAGATACTTTGGAAACAATGGTTCAAATGTGGCCAAAAAATGGTCCAGGACAGACGCAGGAGGTGCGTCAGAATGGGGAACACTACATATGAGTCTGGGGAGGCAATTAATGCTAGAGGGAGCAAGGAAATGTGTGACCAGACGTAACAATCAGGATAACAATAGTTATTTATTTTCAATACTATGCAAGGAATAGTAATAGTTCAGGTGCTCATATAAAAAAGTGACAACAAACGTGAGGTGCTAAGTGAGGGTGACTCTTAAAATATGTACATTGCATTGACAACACACGGGTGAACTCCTTACGGAAGAATTTATATAGACTACATGGAGTTCAGGTTGTAGGGGGTCGACGGCATTTCGATCTCAGTTATTGGAGTTCATCTTCAGGACATAGCATATGTGAGCAATCCAAATCTATAAAAGTTATTACATAGTCTTAGGGTAAGGTCCCTGTAGTTGAATGTTACTTATTCTTATTGAAAGCCATGTGGAGTTGAGCTCCCAGAAAAACAACATAACTGAATAAAAAAAGTTATTGGTCACTTAGTTAATTAGTGCCTATAATCGTATAATTTACCATGCTTAAGTAAGACATACTAACGTGTTAAGTAAACGGTGCAGCACATCAACCGTGCCCAACAAATGTACATTAAACAGACCACCCAGAAGATAAAAAACAGGATTTCACAACACAAGAGCTGGATTCGCTGCAAGATTACCACAGCACCCCTTGTTGAACATTTCCTGGAAAAGGGACACTCTGAACTGGATTTTAAATGGCTAGTGATTGAAAGCGTACGCCCTAACTGCAGCGGCGGCAGTCTACAACAGGTTCTCAGACTGGAATATAAATGGCTCTTCAACTGCCGTACCATTGAACATGGACTAAACTCAATGGATGAAAGGAATGCTTTCATTTAATCACTGACTGAAAAAATATGAGACATAGAGCAGGTGTCTCTTATATCAGATTCTGCAAATAGGTACTATTCCTAAATACCCCTCCCCTCGGTGTACGTAACAGCCTAATTATGACGCTATTAACTGTTTTACAGAAAAGTTTGGCAGTGTATTAAGACAATTCCCTTGTACATAACCAGGTTAATTGTGTTGTTAGTTTATAGGCTCTCACTGAATCGCCTCCAATACTGAGGCTATTATTATTATCCCTGTTTTTTCATTCATTTTTTCATTTCTTCATTCTATTGTATGTTTAGGCATGAGTGTGTTTGCTCTAATTGTCACATACTTCATCCTAAATCTGTCTCTCTAATTATTTAAATCTGCCTTTCTAACTATCTTACTCTACAAGTGTCCTATATACACTAGAAAGGGTTAATACCCTGCAGCTGTCGACGTGGGCCCTACGTGTCCAATTAGACACTCCCGCCTTACTAAGCTGCTGTACGCATACGCACGTGTCAGTACTCCAATTAATAGCACCTAACACGTTCTGACCAGCTGTCTCCATTCAGCGCGCCCTTCACGGAAGCGAGGGACACAGGCTGCTCCTCCCTTGTCAGACTGACTCCAACGGTCTGACTACTAAGTAAGTTAAATGCTCGCCGCAGACTACCATCTCCCAGCGTGGAGCCTTTCAACATACCTGATGGCTACCCCTTTTTCTCCATAGGTGACTCTCCAACAGAAGGAATTAGTTAGCCTCCGCAGGCGACATGGCTGTGTTGCATCTTGAATCACCTTACTAACCATGTAAGTTCGACACCTAATCTCTATGGCATGCGCTTACCGATAGTCTGTCCACCGGCTGCAACTCACCCATTATTTTACACTGTCAGAACTGGATTGAAGCTAATTCAGGCGCTCTCACTATATGCACTGGCACCAAGTATTATTCGCTAGTCCCGTGCTGATGATATCTATGCTGTAAGTGCAGCCACTATCCTAATGAATTATTCTTCGATGGACTCGTGCTTCTCATCAGCTGTGATTAGTGCTGACCATTCGTCCCTAGCCACCTGGGTCCATACTACAATCAGACGACCACCAGCCCTAGCACTCACCAATAAGAGGTCTTCCCTCCATGCCTTAATTGTGGTTACCCCTATTCCTTTTCGACGTTCCCTACCCCACCATCCGGTTTACAGTAAGTTTCAAGCTGCACTCATTAATTAGGCACTTCTCAGTCCTCTTTTGTCTCTTGTCAATTCTCATGCCCTGGCATAACTATCCTTTTCTTCTAATATATTTCACTCACTCGTTAATTTAGTTAATTATGTTACCTCACCTGAATTGTACCATTATAGGCACTAATTAACTAAGTGACCAATAACTTTTGTTATTCGGTTATGTTGTTTTTCTGGGAGCTTTCAATAAGAATAAGTAACATTCAACTATAGGGACCTTACCCTAATACTATGTAATATATTTTATAGGTTTGGATTGCTCACATATGCTATGGCCTGAAGATGATGTACAATAAATAAGATTGAGATGCCATCAACCCCCTACGGCCTCAACTTTTTAATACATTTCACCTTCGGACCATAAATTGTGGGTAAAGCGGTAGGCTAGATTTGGAGTCACGAGCAGTGGAGTTTTACAGTTTAAAGTAGTAGTTTGAAATGTAAACACTAGACCTTCTGGAGATAGAGGCAGCGTGTTCTGACAGTTTTCAGAGCATAGTCCATTATGGACGCATGAAACATTAGGAGTATAGATGTGGAATATGGCAATTTGGCAAACAGTGAGGCATATGAAACACTTTAAAAACAAAAAAAATGAAAATTTGCAGTCAGTGATATTAACTTGTGCTCATGCATGACCTCCTGTAGTCTAGGAAGACACTGTACAGTTCTGATTCATGGCCATGCTGGTAGTCAGGGTGTTTGAGAAGCGGATTAACACAAAAGGTTGTGAACATCACAAGATGGATAGATGTATTTGCAGCTTGTAGCTGGAAACACACCATGTTATGTAGTATGGATGCACTGAGGTCCCCGGTGTTAAGTTATAGTAGCCTGAAAAGCAAGTTACTCAACCCCTGAACATAGACAGACATAATTGGAGGCCAGGCTGCAGTGAGAGCATGCATGAATATTCCTTGTAGTCTTTGATGCGTGCTGCGTATACCGCAAGCTGGGCGGCAGGGGTGGGATAAACAGAGCTCTACGGTCGCCATCTTTGAACTACTCACAAAGATAAAGAAGAGCACGGCATTTGGAGCTAAGAGCAAGCCTCTGACACACCCGGCAGCAGTGGAATGCTACGCCCCTTCCCCCATGGCAGGAACTGCAGATTGCCCCCTCGCAAACAAGCAGCGGAAACTATTGAACAAGCTATGTCGATTTTCACATGTGATGGATAGCAGCAAGGGCAGTGATTCTTGTCACAAGGACTTGAGGGGCATGGAGGAGTATTAAAACATACACAGAACAGTGGGAGCCCCAGTGAAGTTGGCAGCCATTAGCTGAGCACTTAGCAAGCATTGACAAAAAACTCACTCGGAAAAGGCGGGGGGAGGAAAAAGCTTCATTTGTGCTCAGAGGCTGGAGGGAGGGATTTTAATGTGAACCAGGAGTGGTAAAGCATTAGAGCATGGCAGTGGCCGGCTTTGAAGTTCGGAGGTGAGGGCACTGAAGAAAGGAAAGGAAGCCATCAGCTGAGTGCGAGCGCTGCTCAAGGACAACTAAAAACAAACAGTGCTCACAAGTGTAATAAATAACATGCAGTGTAAGAGCCCATATAACAGGGGCAATCCGAATGGGAGGTTACACATTTTGAAAAGTAGGGACTAGCAAGCTATTTCACCAATCAAAAGCCGGTATTTATGAAGGAGAGTAAGAGGAGCCAATAGAAACGATGGGAGGAGCTTTAAGCGCACATTCTAGATACAAAAGACACACAATTGATGGAGAGAATGCAGAACAAATCAAAACATTCACTCCCAAACAAGAGATCTGGGTTAAATCCATCATTCGTTTGCTCACCATGCCACCCCAGTTTAGACCTGGCCATATGCAAATCAGTCTTGACCCTGTGCCTCATGGGAACAGTCCAACCTGAACTGCCAAGCCAGGTCCTCCCTGTACCAGAAACAAGCATCCTAGGACCGGTTTCGGGGTTTCACCGCTCATCAGCCAGGATAGCTTGATTCCAGTGGCACAGTAAGCCCGGGACCCACGTCTGGGCATACCCTTGCGCACTTAGGGCGACAAAGCAAAAGACACACAATTGATGGATGGAATGCAGTACAAATCAAAACATCTACCCCCAATCAAGAGATCTGTGTTAAATCCATCATACTTTTGCTCACCATGCCACCCCAGTTCAGACATGGCCATATGCAAATCAGTCTTGACCCTGTACCTCATGGGAACAGTCCAGCCCAAACTGCCAAGCCAAGTCCTCCCTGGCCCAGAAACAAGCATCCTAGGACTGGTTTTGGGGTACATTCTAGATACAGCATATCTCGAAGAGACAGCACATGTGCTGCGTAGGCGAGACCTAAAAACACAAGGACGTGCAGAAAATATATGAATAAATCCAGGCCCAAAAATGTGCAAACATTATCCCTTAAAAACCTTACCATCACTTTGACCACAATTAAGAAATCCTGTCCATCCACCAGAAAACAAAGAACAAGAAAAAAACACCCAAAAAGTAACAAAAGAAGTGGTACCTGCCCTCCCTTAAACAACAAACATTTTGCAAAGTACTGCATTGAACTTTTTCATTATTCCCAAAAAGAAAGGATCCGAAGGATGTTGATTCAGCAGAGATTGCAGATTAAAAGAGAGTGTTGCTTTCCCTTCAAAATTCAAATACAAAATGACTAAGGGGCATATTATCAAGCCAGGCGATAAAATTATCGCCGCTTTTTCGGCAGAAAACTGCCGCTAAGACGGCGATAATGGGCTTGATAATATGCTCCATTGGATTCCAATTGAAGCCCATGTTAAATGTGAAGGACGTCTAACATGGGCTTCAATTGGAATTCCATAGAACATATGATCAAGCCCATTATCGCTGTTTTAGCGGCAGTTTCCTGCCGCTAAAGCGGCGATAATTTTATCGCCTGGCTTGATAATATGCCGCCAAGTGCAGAACAAATAGAGATAGGAGTCTTCAGGGCAGGAAGAGGAAGTTTCTACTGTATAGATAGCAGCTTTTCAGTCTGTATGGTATTTTCCTCCTGTGAAAAACAAAGAAAAACTAAGTTTACACTAACAAAATTACCCAAACAGTCCGTTAGGGAAAAAATGTAATTCAAAATATATGTTTGAGTTGATTTTCAGGCACCTACATTCAAAGAACTGTCTCTCGCGGTTGAAACTTCAGTTACACACAAAAAGTTGGCTAAAATGTCTGCTCTGGTAAAAAATCAACCTGGAATGTGCGTAGATCTCCCTTGTTAAAGAAATGCCATTCACGTCCGAAAATGCTGCTCGCACTGATTTCAATTGTGTTGCTTCCGTGCTTCTCACATTTGGACGTTTCTCTGAAAGAAATTCTAGTTCTGCAACATGGCGTAATATCGTAATCTCTGGCACTACATGTAAATTTCATTATGCAGAATTCCCAAAATTATGTGAATCCTCACAGCATATTTAAATTTTGCTAGCTCCAAGTATAGAATGACCCAAGTTCAGTGTGGTGTACAGATCTTTTTTTGCAATAACCAACTCCCTAGGTGGGAGCTTGTTACTGAAAAGTAAAAAGAAAGAAATAAAGAAACAGAAATAAATAATGGGCCTGATGCACCCAATGCATGGTCGCTATTCTTCAAGTGTCATATAAAGTTCTACCAGGCTATCCCTGCAGAAACAAACATGAAAACGGAACATTTGAACAACCGTCTTAAATAGGGTGGATGTTTTGATGTACATTTACCAAAGGCCTTTTGCCAGAGGGGCCTTGAGTTAAAGCTGTCTGCTGGCATAGCCAGCCGAGACTTCACCTTTAAGAAACTTGGTGGGTTATGTACAATGAAATAGCGGAGCATGTCGTTAGCCTCCTGGGCTTAACGACACGCTCCGCCACTTCGGAAACGCAAGGCTGCACCATATTTACAAGAATGTGGTGCAGCCTTGTGTTTCTCCCTGCGATGGCGCTAAGTTTAACAACTTAGAGCCAACGCAGGCGCCCTTGCACCAGAGTGCAAGGTTGTCTGTGTGCAGGGGCGGATTGGTTATGTGTAGGAAAGCGTCCCTTCCTGCACATAAACAACCCTAAAATGCCATTGTGTAACTTGCATGTGTGCTGATTCATGCAGCACACATGAAAGTTACAAAATGCCATTCAAAAAAGGTTTGTTTATATACAGGTAGGGACACCTTCCTGTACATAAACAAACCATGCCATTTTGCTTTTTTCATCATGAAAAAGAAAAAAAGAGGATAAATAATGCATTTTTCCTCGTTTTACTAACAAAAGACCAGGATTATCCTGGTCTTAATTTTGGCGCTGCCTTCTATGTACGCCACCCTTGTACATAGGGGCAGTGTCAAATACAATGGGTGTTGCAGTGGAACGCCCACCGCAACACCCACTGCATGTGGTCACCATGGAGTAGAGGCCAGCGTGTTTATAAAACTGTGTCATAGACTGCGCCGTGCTCGGGAGGGTTCCCTGGAGGTCCGACTATGGCAGGAAATACAGAAAAACCAGACTAGCCAAATGTATCGGCAACTCCTGGATAGCAGTTTACAGCTATTAGGAGTATAAGATCTCTGGGTAACAAATCCCACCTACCCAGTGTTAAAGATCGCAATCAAAAAGACTGTTAGACTGTGGTCCTTTCACTCAGACAGGGCAATACTGTAAAAAAGGAAATACGCCTGGGCTGTAATCTCTCATTTTAAATTCGGTGTTCAGCTGCCCTACCTATCAAGCACATTTGCACTTTACTGGAAACAAAGGTTTTTAGCTCTGAGGATGGGTGGCTGGCCCTTTTTAAAGAACCTTCCCGAATGGCGCCGTCCAGGTAGCAGTATTGAATGCAAGTTGTGTGGCTATCACTCTGAAGTAATGGAACACATCGTCTGTGTATGCCCCGCACTGCTCATGGGCAGATAGTCATTATTGCGGGATCAATGGATCAGGTTGGGAGTTCGATCCTGCCGTCAGGCAATAGTGGCTGCTCTAAATCCCGACAACACCAAGTTGAACATTGGGCTCACGAAATTTGTTCTTAATGCGTCAAAACTACTGGAAGCCACAACTGCAAGTAAACCCTCCTCATCTTAGCATGGCGTCCGAGTTAAAAGGCTCAACAATAGAATTAAAGACTATAATATCAGAAAACCAGAGTGAGGCCTTTCAGCAGAACATTATTAACTCATAATGATCTCTCAAATTTTTTGTAATTTATAACCCTCCGTTTCTTATACTCATCATTGTTATTTTTATTGTAAGAATTAGCTATGTTTTAAATTGTATTTTTTTTTAAACCAATCCATAAAGTTATTATCACCCACTGCATGATCCTTTCACGCTAAACATAACATGAAAGGGTGCCTTATGTACTAGGCAGCATTAAGCCACTTTAAGTGGCTTAACACTGGCTTAACACTGCCTTGTACATAAGGCAAGGCTCCGATCGCCACGGGAACGTCACTCGTCATAGATGACCTACATTAACAAAAACTCAAACTGAGGCCCTAAGTTAATTATCATTGCTTTGTGATATTTAGGTGTTGCCGATGCTATGGACAATCATTTTTTTAAAAAATGTTTAAAGAATTTATGTGCCAGATGTAGTAACCTATTTTGTCTTTGCACAGACTCCAAATTGCAAATTAGAAGTGTTTGTGGCAGCAAAACAGGTTTCTTTCTATGAAGGAATCCCATTTTAGGAATCTGTAATGTTAATCCAACTTTTAATATGGGACTGTGAAGCATATTAATTCAGTATTTGAAAGGGTCGCAAACCACTAAATAATTACCCTCCTACAAGTTGAGGTGGTAACACAAAACAAAAATATACTATAAAATAATAAATAATTTGCATATTTGGCTTTAATTTCCAAGAATAGGAGTTATACTCCTTAGCAATTTAGGAGTTTGGCGACCAAACTTTCTCTCTGCCAAAATGTCCGTTCCCCTGCTCTAGTTAGTGTCACGCAAACCATCATGGTTCCACCGAAGGAACACCCTTGTACCCTTAAATCTACAACCCATGCTCGTGGTCCTAAGTGCCTCAGACCATCGACCCTATTTAGAGTGAACATTCTGACTTAATTTTTCCTGATCACCAGGAAAAGCGTGGCAACCTCGAAAAAAGTGACCCTCCCCCTTTCTTGGGAGTAACATTTCAGGGTGATCAGGCCATTTAAACAAGCTAACCCCTGTAGGAGTTTGTTCTAAAAAGCAAAAATGTTGCTAAGCGACCTCATGAAACATGGCAGCCACTCAGCAAAATTACAGGTCCTTCAGGGGAGCCGCTGTGTTGGTCATTTCACTCAGTAGCAGCTCCTGGAGGGAGTGCTGCCAGGCGGTGACGCAGGGCGGGGGTTAGTAAAGTCCGGATTATGGCCTAACGGAGGAAAGTATACAAATAAATAAATAAAACGAATTTCATTGCGTGCGCTGCATCGCTTGATGCAGCGTGCGCAATAGGTGATAATCTGGACTTTACTACACCACCCTTCCCCCGCCCTGCGTCACCGCCCAGAAGCACTCGCTCCAGGAGCCCCTACTGTTTTCACTGCATCTCCATGAGGAAGGCAGCGATCTATAAATACAGCGGGTGGTCAGCCACAAGAGAGGAGGACATGATGACCTCCACCACCCTAGCAGGATGGGGGACTACCCATCCAACCCTAACTAGCAACGTAATTTGAAACATTGTGGATGAAAATCTAGGATTCATTAATCTGTAATGAAGTGAGGGCAGTTTTATTTCCTCTTTGTGAACTAAAAACGTTTCACTGGGAGTAAGTAGTGGTTCAGGAGATCACTGTCTGCTTTTAGTGAAACCTTTAAAACAGTGTATTTTCATTTTACAAGCAGCCCTGTTTCCCTTAATGAAATGGGCAGCTTTTAAAAAAAAAAATATATTTTATTCTTTTATCATTTTTATGACACCAATAAGAATATTTATTTGTATACTTATATTTATTTGTATATTTATATGTAGTTCTTTTAACAACCGAGTAACGTCATCGCCCTGTATTTGCAATATTACTTAATGTTGCTCACAATAATGTCTTTTGCCACAGTCAGGCACAAAAAAAACAATTTTTTAAAGATTGTTCATTATGTTTATTTAATAATGAAGATATTTTTTTTAAAATTCAATGCTCAAAAAATACACCGACAATGAGTGAAGATTGAGAATATGTTTCTATCTCTATGGTGCTTCATTTAGTATTCATCATGTGATTATTCACTGGCACTTTAAGAATGTGGCTGTTTTCCTCACATGTCATGTGATCAAGACCTCTGGGAGGCCGAAACGCGTAATGGTGGCAGTGCTGGGTGAAAAATAAAATTCTTGCACTGATACCTGGGTCTGTGTTCGTCTTTTCCTGAGCGACGTGGAAGCTGGTGACGAATTACACAACATTGATTTTACCGAGATTGCTTCCTCGGTATTCACAAGACCCCTCCTTCAGTTTTGGGCCGGCGGCAGGAAGCAGATTCACGGTTTTCCGGAAAGAGTTTTACAGTCCTGTAAGGACCAGCCGCTGCAGCCCCCGGACCACGGAACAATCCTCCACGCCCTAGACGAGAGTGTCTAAGCCCGAGTCGGAGGACCCGAGCAACGTCAAGGAACTCGCTGAGGTAAAAGAGGGATAAACGTATGCTCTGGTGAAGGAGTGTGCGTGAGCGAAGCCCGTGATATTTTATCGGAGGTTATTGCTCGCAATTCGATACTACACCCTAAATTAAGCACAATGGCCGTTGACATGTTGAGGAGCCGTGAGGAGGCGGCGAATGTAATGTTTGAAGATTCACCAGCTGTTGAACTTCCGCAAACATCACAGGCAACAGTAACAGTAACTGGCCTCCCCCCACTAAATGAACTATTTAAAAAATTGGAGAAACGTATGCGTACAGAGTAGGCAAAGTGGTGGGAGCACCAATCATTATCTAGGTATTTAGAAGTAGGACGGATACCTAGAGGACTGCGTATAATGTTAGTACCGAGTTATGAACAACCTGACACTAATATGCTCAGCGAATGGGCAGAAAGCAGCCTGGATTCATCTGGTCGACTTGTGAGAATCTTAATCAAATATGCTGAGAGCGATCGGGCAGCGTTACAGATTAAAATTGAGGAAACGAATGCTGAGATCGACAAAATGGAACCATCTGACAATGCCAAAAGATATCGTGAAGAAATGCTCAGTCGCCTAAAGAAAGAGGAGGAAATAATAAAAAAACAAAAAGCGTTCAAATTTCAAAGGGACAAACTAGACTATCAAAATGGGCAAATTTTCACTTTTGCTAAAAAGTTTGACTCTTTAAGGACCCCAAATCAACATTCAGTCACAATTTCTCAAGCTTGTGAAAGAAATGCTTTAGAACCAACATCTTCGGTATCCGATCTCAGTTCAGCAGTAGACAGTGAGTCGGATAACGAACAACAACGTCTAGCATCGAGGTTGGGGTTTCCACGACCATCCCTGGCACAAGAAGTGGATTACTTACGCCAGGATTGACGGTCATCTCTACGGCCACCCATGGGAAATGTAAACAAGCCCAGCGAGCAAATGGCAAACGCCGTGAACGACGGCTCAGCAATAAATGGCGGCAAACAAAGCAGCAACAAAAAAAGGGCATACAAGAAGAGCAAACAATGGAACCGCAAATAAAGTATTACGGTATAGGATCGAACGATCCCCAAACAGTCATTAACCTTACATCAACACCATTAAGTACAATTGAAACTGAGATTTTATCACTACGTTTGACTTATAGTGCAGCCAGCGACTTCAATTATGCCCAGACGCGGATTGATATTTACAAATTCACTCGAAAAATGAAATTATGCAAATATCATGCACTCAACAAATGTCAACGAGATAGGCAACCTAAGACGACTTTACAAGTAACATCTGATTTGAGTGCCAATGATCTGGGAGCGTTACAAAGCCTCTATGATCTTGCAGAAGAAAGTAACAGTGATATCAATAAAGAACGAATTACATTGAATATGACTGGCAGCACACACTTTAAGGCAAAATCTACTTTTACTCCTATCATGCTTCATGACAATATTGATACATTTTCCGAATTGATTACAATTGAATTGAAATGATTGTATAAATCCATTGGTTACTCTAGACGCAGATATACACACCAGAACAAGTGTTATTCCCAACTTATTAAGAAGCTTCAATCCAATGGCAGTATTATTGTACCCCAGGCAGACAAGGGGGGTAACATTGTTTTATGGTCTAGAGAATTGTATCTGGAAGAGGCATTGAGTCAGCTTAATGATCACAGCTGCTATAGGAGAAGTGAAATTGGCAAAGTCAAACAAATGTGGTGTGAGTTCTATTTAAAATTGACTGCTTGGAGAAGTGTGGGTCTTATAAGTATTGACGAACTTAAATTTCTTAAAAATGATCATCCGGTCATACCGGCCATGTACTTCATCCCCAAAGTGCACAAGAGTCTAGAAAGACCTCCAAGCAGACCCATTATCTCTGCTAGGAATAGTATCACTGAGAACACTTCTAGATATGTAGATTATTTTCTACAGGAGCATGTCAAACAGCTCCCATCATATATCCGTGATACTAGTGATTTCCTGAATAAAATCAAAGACATCAAATGGGACCCGGAATGTCTATTGATCACACTTGATGTCACTAGCCTTTATACCAGTATTCACCATCTGAATGGTATAAAGGCAGTGGAACATTACCTTGGCACTAAATCTATTCACATGAGTAATCATAGCAAAATGCTGGTAACTATGATCCATACCTGCTTGCACAATAACTTCTTTATGTTTCAAAATCAAATATATCAGCAGGTCAGAGGTGTTGCAATGGGGGCTTGCTTCTCTCCCAGTTATGCGTGTTTGCATATGGGACTGTGGGAGGAGCAGGCCCTCAGATCAACTTTCTCTGAAATACTGGATACTCATGTAATTTGTTGGTACCGATTCATTGATGACCTTTTTATAATTTGGAAAGGTACTGAAGTACAGGCCATGAATTTTATAGATCAGATCAATGTCAATACCCTCAATTTAGAATTCACAGCCAACATAAGTAAGGAAATCATTACATTCCTTGATGTAGAGGTATATATCTGTGAGGGTCAATTACAAACCAGGCTTCACAGAAAACCCACTGCTGGGAACTCAATACTTCATGCTTCTAGCCATCACCCACGCCATCTGATTCGCAGTATTCCCTATGGGGAAATGTTGCGCATCAGACGGATCTGTAGCCAGCATGAGGAATGTCTGTTGGCAGAAAATGAAAGCAGAAAAAGATTTCTAGCTAGAGGCTATGCAGCAAATGATATTGATCGGGCAACCATGTGAGCCAATCAAATTTCTAGGACGGATGGCCTAAAAAATACTCAGGTTGCCTCAACCATCGTTATTAATCAATCTGTAGAACCAACCAGATTGATATTAACTTATAATCGACAACATCGCACAATCCGAAAAATTATCAGACTTAATTGGAATATCATTTGTAATGACCCTGTTATTGGAGAGCAAACTACATTGGTCCCCAATATCACATTCAGGAAAGCACGATCCATGTCGAGCGACTTGGTTAAAAGCAGCCCAGAGATAATTTCTACTAAAACATGGCTAAATTCTAGGCAGGGTTTCATTTTTTTTACTAACTGCAAAGCATGCAAACAAGGTGTTAGCACAACATCATACATGACTCCCTTCCATATGAATGAGAGGAGTATCACAAAATTACTAACGTGCAAAACGGAGTTCGCTGTCTATGTGCTGGAGTGTCCCTGTGGCCTGCAATATGTTGGCAGCACCAAGTTGCAGGTTCACAAGAGGATACTCCAGCACATTAGAGCGATTTCCAACAGCGATCCCGCATATCCAGTCACCAGACATTTCAAAGAGAGTCATGGCAATGCTATTGAACATTTGAAATATTTTGTGATAGACTGTGTATTGCCACTCAGAAGAGGTGGTAATCGTGAAGCCTTGCTGCGCAAACTTGAAACCCGATATATCCTTGAATTAGATACCAAGTCACCAAATGGTCTGAACGCTAATGAGGATTTCTATACTTGTTTATGAAATTGATGCTGGGAACTGCTACTGATAAAATTTAAATTTAAGAAGTAAAATGACAGACGGTACTAAGTAGTGTCATTTTCAGCCTCCTCCTTTTAATGAATTCTGTTTTTCTTATGATTATTGCAACATTGGGTAGCACTTTAAATTTGCACTAGCACCTTTTCTTAGAAGCAGCTCAATCATAATCTATTAAGGCATATAGGTTGAAAGCACCAGCACTTTAGATACAACATCATATGAAGGTTGTTTTGGTATTTTACCATTGTTACTGATCAATCAACACATAAAGTCTTAAGTGTGTTTAAACGCATTATAAGAAGGCAGGGAGTTCTCTTTAGACTTTAAATTTGAATAATATCTGTGGGAATGAAATTTTGGAATACACCCACTAGGGTTTTATTCTTTCATCATTTTTATGACACCAATAAGAATATTTATTTATATACTTATATTTATTTGTATATTTATATGTAGTTCTTTTAACAACGAGTGAATATTGAGAATATGTTTCTATCTCTATGGTGCTTCATTTAGTATTCATCACGTGATTATGCACTGGCACTTTAAGAATGTGGCTGTTTTCCTCACATGTCATGTGATCAAGGCCTCTAGGAGGCCGAAACGCGTAATAGCGGCAGTGCTGGGTGAAAAAAAAAAAAAAAAATCTTGCACTGATACCTGGGTCTGTGTTCGTCTTTTCCTGAGCGACGTGGAAGCTGGTGACGAATTACACAACATATATATATATATATATATATATATATATATATATATATATATATATATATACATATATATATATTATATATTACCTACTGGCGGCTGACAGTAGGTAGTTATAGTTAGGACCTAGTTACCATAGGAAAATCGTAACATTATTTTCCCAATAACTTTGGCGCTGGATGACGAATCTTCGTGAAATTTTCAAAACTGGTGGGGTGCTCTGGTCAGCTCCTATCCTGAAAGTTTGGGGGTGATTCGTCTAGCAGGGGCCGAGAAAAAAGGGGGGTCTCAAAACGTGTTTTCTCCATGTTATTTCCCGTAGGAAATTTTGGAACAGGCTACAGCCCAAACTGCTAAACAGAATTACACCAAATTTTGCAAAAAGGTAGCCCTTGGTTCAGAAAGAGACCTTTTTTTTAAATGGTGTAAATCCGTTCGTTAGTTACTGAGAAATTCAAAAAATAGAGGTAAAAAAATCAATTTCCCATAGGAAACTTTAGACACAGTTATAGCAAAAACTGCTGAACGGAATTACACCAAATTTGGCAAAAGGGTACTGTTTGGCTCAGAAAGCGACCTTTTAAAAAATTGTGTAAATCCGTTTTGTAGTTTTTGAGAAATTAAAAAATAAAGATAGTTATATCTATGGCCGCGGTGGATCCGCGCACCCTCCCGATCACAAGCTTCATGCTAATTGGCTGTCAACACTCCAAACCAGGAAGTGTTGGCAGCCACCTTGTGCCTCGGTAGAACCGAGGCACAAGAAAAGAGAAAAACATATACGCGCAAAACACGAAAAGGGAGCAGGGTAGAAACACCCTGACCCCCTAGGCCTGCTTCGGGGCTCCCCAAACATTTTTTTTTCTTTTTTAAATCACGGGATGCGTGGAGGATCCGCGGATCTGGCCGCAAAATTAAAAAAAACGAAGCGCGGGCTCCGGGGCAGAAAAAAAAGTGTGGGGGGGGGGCCCAATCCCCCCACACTGCCCCGGGGACCGCCACCCCCCGGTGCTTTGCTCAAAGATTTGCAGGGGGTCAAACAGCCCGCTGCAGCCCCGGGGGCCGCCACCCACCGGGGCTTTGATTTTTAACGTGGGTGGGTATCCAAGCCTCCCCCAAGCCCCGGGGACCGCCACCCCGGGGCTTTTCAAAAGTATTTGCGGGGGGCTCATGGCCCCCCCGCAGCCCCGGGGACCGCCACCTGCCGGGGCTTGTACAATAAATGGGTGGGGGGGCTCAAAGGCCCCCATAGGCCCAGTGACCGCCACCCCCCAGGGCTTTTGTAAAATATTGGCGGGTCACATGGCCCCCCCCGCAGCCCCAGGGACTGCCCCTCCCTGGGACTTGTTCTAAAAAATAATAAACTACCTGTGGGGGGGGGGTCTCAGAGGCCACGCCCCTTTTTACACCTCTCTGCAACGCACCTCTGTGGCGCTTGCTGGAGGTACGTATTGCAGAAGGGAGGGGACGGGGCCTGAGGTGACGTGTGCAAACACGCCCTGTGGAGCGTTTTAAGTTGGGGAAATAATTCCCCTTCAATCCTGAGGGCCCCTGGGGGCCAACTACCCCACCAGGTGCTTCCAGTTAGCGCCACTGCACTGTGTTGCATAGAGGTGGTCCAGGCCGTGCCCCTTTTTACACCTCTCTGCAACGCAGCTCTGTAGTGCTTACTGGAGGTAGGTAGTGGGCTAGTTGGACACTAGGGACCCTCAGGATTCAAGGGGACTTAATCTTCCAACTTAAAATGGCCATAGGGTGCATTTACACAGTGGGGAAGGGAGGGGACGGGGCCTGAGGTGATGTGTGCAAACACACCCTGTGGCGTGGTTTAAGTTGGGGAAATAATTCCCCTTCAATCCTGAGGCCCCCTGGGGGCCCACCAGGTGCTTCCAGTAAGTGCCACTGCACTGCGTTGCAGAGAGGTTGTCCAGGCTGTGCCCCTTTTTACACCTCTCTGCAACGCAGCTCTGTGGCGCTTACTGGAGATACCTGGTGGGCTAGTTGGACCCAAGGGACACTCAGGATTCAAGGGGACTTTATCCCCCAAAGTAAAATGGCCACAGGGTGTGTTTGCACACATGTCACCTCAGGCACCCCCCTCCCTTCACCAGTGTGCAAACGCGCCCTGTGGTGCATTTTAAGAGGTAGTTTTAATCCCCCTGCCTTATTATGTACCAGGGTCTTACAGAGGAGGTCATGGTAATCACAGGGGTACCCCAACGCATAGTGTTCCCTAGTGTATGTATGTGTTTTCACTGTATTCTAAGTGTCTTTTAGCATAGCACTGGCTCTAGGCCTGGATAGTCAGATTCAGTTACCACCAGTACCTGTCTCAAATAGTTGTGGGCACAGGAGGACTTTCTGCTCCTCTGTTGGTTCTTTCTGTACATCTCTTCTTCTTCCTGCACTTTTCTTCATCTTTGTGGATGTATGTTGCTTCTTTATGCATTTCTTTATTTTCTTTCTGTGCGTTGTTTCTTCTTACATCACATGTCCTACCTCTGTAGGTATAGTTAGAAACTAGCATTTAAAAAACCCTTGAAATTCACTGAAAAGACCATAGGGTTCAGGGGCGTTTTAGGTAGTTGGACATTTCACTCGTACAAAACCAGTGAAATTCCCCCGTTATAGTTAGTTCAGCTAACTATAACTTGTGCGCCCGCAATGCACTGCTGATGTCACATATTACATCACTCATGACATGGTCAGTGACATCACTCATGACATCACTCATGCCATTTCAAATGACATCACTGATGACATCACTGATGACATCATCCTTGTGATAGAGTGGCTGACCTTCTCTCACTCTAATATAACCTTTGATACATACACTCAAAAATAGAAATGAACATTTTCAAAACAATGGACATACCAATACTAGTTACAACAACCTATTCAGTAATTCCAAGATCTACACACATCCACTCATTCACCAACAGTCCTATACAGTCACTCATACATGTACTCAGTCATCATATGTACTCATACAGGTATACATCCTGTTACACACCGACACTCATCCATAGAGTTACTCACACACAGTCACACATGCAGAGTAACAAACATCCATTTACTTGCATATACAGTTATACACACATATCACACTTACTTCTACAGAAACTTACACATACTTACTCTCTTAAAGAATCACTTATAGAAACACATACTTATTTATACAGGAACTCTTCCAATCTCTAACTCTCACATACACCAATACTCACATATACTAGTTTAAAACATATGTAGTTACTCATAAAGACACTATTGAGACAATCATTCACTCACTAACACACCCATACACACACTCATCCACCCATTCAGTCCTGCATACATGCTGTCTTCAACACATACAAACAGTGAGTCACTCATTCATGCATCTATGCACTAAGTAATACCCCCCCACCGAACCATACAGACACTTAGACACTCATACTGATACTCAGAAAAACAACTAATAACCCAGATAGACACTCATGTAGCTACTCACCAACCCATGCAGCCACTTATACATAAAGTGAGAGACTGATACAGATATTTATATATTTAAACATTACTCACTAACCCATGTATTCACTAAGATACACTTAATCAGTCAGTTATACAATAAATTTTACAAAAATAAATCTTCCAGTTAGACACTTCTATACCCATTTATTCTTCCATTGACCTTGAGATGTACATATATAAAACATATTTAACTTTCAGAAAAACACACATTCACTGGATGATGTCATGAGTGATGTCATTTGAGATGTCATCAGTGATGTCATGAGTGATATCACTGACCATGTCATGAGTGATGTAATATGTGACGTCATCAGCAGTGCATTGCAGGCGCGCGAGTTATAGTTAGCTGAACTAACTATAACTGGGGAATTTCACTGGTTTTGTACGAGTGAAATGTCCAACTAACTATAACGCCCTTGAAACCTATGGTATTTTCAGTGAATTTCTAAGGTTTTTAAAATGCTCATTTCTAACTATAACATGCCTGAAACCTATGTTTTTTTCAGTGAATTTCAAAATGCTAATTTCTAACTATAGCGTGCCTGAAATCTATGTTTTTTTCAGTTACAATATATATATATATATATATATATATATATATATATATATATATATATATATATATATATATATATATATATATATATATATATATATATATATATATATATTATCTACTGGCGGTCGCCAGTAGATAGTTATAGTTAGGACCGTCTTACCATAGGAAATCTGCAACATTCTATTTTGAATAACTTTGGCGTCGGTCGACGAATCCTCGCAAAATTTTCAAAATAGGTGGGGCGTTGAGCTCCGCTCCTACCCTGAAAGTCTCGGGGGGATTCGTCAAGCGGGGGCTGAGATAAAAGGGGGGTCCCAAAACACGTTTTTCCCATGCATTTTTCCATAGGACCTTTAGACAGAGCTACAGCCCGAACGGCTGAACAGAATTTAATGAAATTTGGCAGAGAGGTAGTCCTCAGGTCAAGGAAGTGCCTTTTGTAGGTTTGGTTTAAATCTGTTCTGTAGATTCTGAGAAAATAGCCTTTAAATCAATATATATATCTGAGCCAGCTTACGGTGCGCTTACGGTGCGCTTACCGTACACGTACGGTGACGTGCGCGAGCGCGATTCTGATTGGCCGTTAGATCTTAGTAAACATTCGAATCGGTCGAAACCAGGAAGCGGCGGCCGCCATTTTCTCTCTCGCACTCTGACAGGGGGTTGAAAAACAAAGTGCAAAAACATGTAAAGGGGCTGTTTAGACAGCTCCCAAGCACCTAGCCATGTCGAGGGAGTCCCCAACGATCCCCCAAGTGAAAAAAGGCAATTTTAATTTTTTCGAAAATTTCGCCGATTACGCTTACCGTACGCGTACGGTAATAAATAATAATTAAAAAAAAAATATATCCATATTCTCCCCACCCCGTGTGCAAATGGTGCCCGAAGTGCACCATTTGTGCATGGCTTATTACAGCAAAACAAAACATATATTTTACCTGTCACAACGATGCTCATCATATGTCCTCCATGTGCGCACGGTGCGCGAAGCGCATCGTGCTTTCATGGCCCATCTAGCGTAACGTGGGCATGCGGTGCGCGAAGTGAATATATATATATATATATATATATGTATATATATATATATATTCACTGAAAAAACCATAGGTTTCACACATGTTATAGTTAGCGGAAATTTTACTGATAAAAAACCAATGAAATTCCCCCGTTATAGTTAGTGCAGGCAACTATAACTCACGTGACCGCAATCCTCTGCTGATGCTTATACTGTATTTAGACACTTATTTGCCCATGTCTTCTTCCATACATTTTTAGCTATACATATATTACAAATATTTTTTTTTCATAAAGACACATATGTCATCAGCAGAAGATTGCGGTCGCGTGAGTTATAATTGCCTGCACTAACTATAACGGGGGAATTTCATTGGTTTTTTATCAGTAAAATTTCCGCTAACTATAACATGTGTGAAACCTATGGTTTTTTCAGTGAATTTGCAAGGTTTTTTAAATGCTAATTCCTAACTATAACGTGTGTGAAACCTATGGTTTTTTCAGTGAATTTGTACGTTTTTTTAAATGCTAAGTTACTTTACGCCATTCGTGGCGTGCGCGCCCACTTAATGCAGTTCGTTCCGTGCGCGCACGGTGCGCTTCGCGCACCGTGCGTGCACAGTAAGCACGCGGTGCGTTTGCGCACCGCGCGCCCACTTTACGCAGTTAGTGCCGTGCACGCACGGTGGGCACGCGGTGCGCTACGCGCACCGCGTGCCCACGTTACGCTAGATGGGCCATGTACGCACGATGCGCTTCGCGCACCGTGCGCACATGGAGGACATATGATGCACTTCGTTTTGAAAGGTAATATTTTAATTTTTCGTAATTTTTAAAAGCCATGCACAAATGGTGCCCTTCGGGCACCATTTGCACACGGGGTGGACAGAGTGTGGATAATTTTTTTTTTTTTTTTTAAATATTATAGTTTATCTCATCTGTTATAAGCCATGCACAATTGGTGGCCTTCGGCTGACCAGGTCAGGCGAAACGCGTCTAGCATTTTCAGCTGACATTAAATTCATTCTTTGCACAGACACGGCGTCGATTGCTTTTCTTGGAGAAGTTTGGCTGAATATATATATATATATATATATATATATATATATATATATATATATTTTATTTTTACTGAAATGACGTCAGAAACATGGTGGCCTGCTCACCCTTGCAGGCCATCCTCCCTGCCATCCATTGCACCAACCAGAGTCAGTCGCCATTTGAAACCTATCTTGTGAATATTAATCAGGTAGGTAGGATTGTGACCAATCGGAATTTTATGAACTGACATAGATCGGTTTGCAAAAATTCACACTGGTCTCAAAAATAATAGTCTCAATTTGCAATGTGACGTTACGACCAGTGTAATTCAATAGCTGGGCATTCATTTTGTTGCATGTACACTTTGATTTAATTCTTTAACTCTATGGCAATATAAAATCAAAACTATTGTGCCAGTCGCCCATGTTTTGAGACACATATTTAATGGCTTGGCAAGAATAGTAAAAGAAACAAGAGACAGTTTGTTATTTGGATTGGAGGCTTCATTGAGGAGGGCAGGATAACATGCATTGGTAATGCATGGTTTTGCCTTTACAATGAATAATACGCTGTTTCTATCAGTCACCGTCTGGCACGAAGGAAAAGCTCACTGAGAAGTATCACAGGATGGAGAGGATGTGGCAGAGCGGCCAGAGCTGCTGACTCGAGAGTTGGGGATTTCTGGTTCGAGACTCGGCTGCACAACATCCTGTGATTCTATGCAAATAACTTAACCTCATCGATGCTCAGGACCGCTCCCGGCCGTCATGAGTCACGGTAGTCGTGTGCTCATGATGGCCTGGAGCCGTCCGACTTTTGCCGCTCCGCCCACGCACGGCTAATTCCCCGCCTCTGCGGGCGAATTAATTGGTTGGCGGAGTTCGGACGGCTCCCGGCCGTCATGAGCACACGCCCACCATGATTTATGACGGCCGGGAGCCGTCCTGGTTACCTGAGTGCCACGCCCAGCCCCGCCCCCTCGCATCGCGGCGGAATTTGCCGCATGTGGAAGGGGTTAATCTCTTCGGGTCATAAATTGTTATTAAAATATGCTGCAGGAGTAAAAAGCAAAAAGAGGCAAAACTTTAGGAAAAAATAGTTACACCAAAGCGGATGTTAACAGTATTTCAGCTCCGGGAACTGATAAGTGAAGCAGACGAGAAAAAAAAAGTATTGGTAAATGCAGGAAAATATGCTAAAGCCAATTGAAATAGAGGAAAAGTAAGTGGCACGCACTGGAAATAATGAGAAGCCGGGAAAGAGAGGAGGCAGGATGTAAGTCCCTTTTAAGTTCCTATTAAGAACAATAGATTTCACAAACACAGCGCAAGCGATATGCAGCAGAAACCTAAAAATTAAGGTGTATGTGATACAGTGGCAGGTTAGAGGGCAGTCATGATTATTTAAGGGATACGTCTGACCAGGGTGACTTACACTTGCAGAACTCATGAATTCCAAGAAATAGCCATGAGGACAGACTTACTCCTGGAAGTCAAGAGTAAATCAGGAGCACTCCAAGAGTAATGCACAAAAAACTGTGCGAATCGCAGCCGCTTTGCTAATGTATATAACATAACTATATGTGTGTGTGTAACATCTGAAAAAAAGAGTGTATTTGATGGGCAGGAGGTGAAGCAGATTTGACTCTTATTACTGACAAAATCTTTATATCTTATGATGAAAATATCTATAGCTGACACTCATGAAGTGTAACATTTATGAAAGATCGAAAGCAGATCAATAGCTATTGGAAAGAGAACATTAGAAGCTCGCCACAGTACAGTTGTGCAAAACATGATAAAGGAGATGTAAAATATTTCCATATTAATGGCCCTGTGGTTTATAAACATTTTTTATTTCCTGTAGGTGGAAGAACAAGGTCCATTTGTATCTGCAGTTTTGACATGTTATAGAAAACAGGCACTGGGGAAGGCTGCATGTCTGGTCTTCATTTTAAATCCTGGGTAAAATATTGAAAAGCCTGCTGATATGTTAAACCGATACAAAAACGATTCATTTCTGTATACAATGCATCTACGAGATCTTGAATGTAATGTGTGACGATTCTAAGAATTTTGAGGACTTTTGTGGTGGTAAAATAGACTCTCATGCGTGGGGAAGGATTATGACCTCCGCCACCCTGGCAGGATGGCGGGCTGCTCAACAAACACTAAATAACCCCCTCGATTGATACAGCATACATGAATATTTGGCACTTCTTAATGTGTAATGAAGTAAGTGCAGGTGGCCAAAGTTGTATTTAGGAGTCTGCCGCCAAGGATACTGAATGCTGTGGTTTCCACATTATGCTTCTATCATCAACCACTCTACCTTTCCTGTTTCTTTATCTTGCAGATACTTTTAAATCCCTGGGGCCTCATTTATGAAAAGTGTTGCATCGCTGACACAGGTATAATGTAGCGCAGGGCTTTACAAAGTGACGCATGCAGATGCGTCACTTTGTAAAGATGGCGCAACGTGGTGCATTTTGTACGCCGCCGCAGTGCCACAAAAAAGTGACGTAAAAGCGGCACAAAGGGCTCATAAATAAGCCCCCTAGTTTCTCCCTTTGCGCCTGTTTTCTGATCTTTCTGTTCCCCTTTCTGCCTCACTTTCCAGCTTTCCTCTCTTGCTGTGTGTGGCTCAAAGCCTGAATGTTGGTGTCCACCAGCTGCAACTACAGGCACAAATTAAGTAAGCATAGACTAATCATAAAAGCATAGATGTTCTTATGGAATATTCGTAAAATGGAGCTACTGGCTGACCCGAACCGTCCACATCTGCCCGAATTTTCTTTTTGCCTCTAGTGGTCCAGCAAGTAAATATCTGCTAGATTCAGGTCCCGTGATGCAACAGGTGCCCACTGTAATGTGCGATTTAAACCTAGGCGAATTAGTGCAAATCATACACTAAGCTTACTTTTGAATGTATACATATGCCACATTTTTGTCAACATTTTTGTTTATTTGGAATGTTTTCCTTGACCGGGTTGTAAAATGGGGTTTTCAGGCGAGCCTGTAAAAACAAGTAGATCCCTGTGCAGCCGGGATCCCTGGAGGACCACAGTATGTATAAAGACTGTGTGCGGGCTCTGGGGGCTTAGTTTTATGACCCGGACGGATTTCTGTGTTTCACTGTTAACTACCGCACCGAGAAGCGGCCGAAACGTCACGCGCCTCGATAGTAGAAATGGGAAGCCGGCTGAACAGAACGGGGCACTGTTTCTCCGAAATTCCAAAGCCTTGCAGCATTGCTAATGTTCCAGAGAGCAAGAATGTCGTCATTTAAACCGCACTTTACTATAAGTGAATATATTTTTAAACGCGTCAATGTGTTGAAAGAAAGGTATGTTGAGAATGGAGAATGGAGAACTTTGTTGCAGCCACATAGCTCAATTCACTTCACATCGAATTTTATTTTGATGTGAGACATATCAGCGTGCTTACGCTCTCCGGTCATACTTTTTTTGGAACGTGATCTCCCTCTGCTGGTCTTGCTGAGTATTGAATATTTTTACTGAAATGCCCTCATCAGATTGCATAGGGAACATTGACGTGCAATGTGCTTCTTTTTATTTTATTTATCAGTCTTAGCTACATTGTCCATTGTTGCCGTAGAGAGGGTGTGGTGAGACCGTAACCTATCCAGCCATAGGCCCTATGGCTTGTGATTTGTCATCGGAGTCCCGAGATGGCAATATAGGACCATATCTCACACGTTGCCCAATACGATTTATTTTTATATTAGATGCTTATTTTGAATCAAGTATCCTGAAAAGGTTGTTTTCTTCTAAGTGCATCTAGCAATGGACACGAATTGGAATTCGACCGGTTAGGTTTTACCTTTCATGTTTAGTTTTTAACAAAACAAAGAACGAAGGTGAGTGTCATTGTATTTACGCAATTATGATACTGTAGCAATATCGAGATTTCCCACATTTGCCACATAATCAGCAGATTTCACAAAAAGTTGTTTCTAGCTCAAATGTATGAAAGTAATACTGCCAGAAAATGTACCTGTGCTTGATAACCATACGGCTTAGTTTGTCATCCATGCCGCATAATCCTCGTAACTCTGACAATGGTAAAGCTCTGCGCAGTGGTTTGGGCGCTGTCATTATAATACCCATATTTCACAGGGAACCATGCTTCACTGTGAAATTTTCATGCTCAAGCATTTTGTCATTTTGTACAATAAGAACCTCTAAACATGTCCATCTTATATACACACATATAGGATTTTGTTTGTTTGATGGGATCCATAATGGAGAGCCCGCCCGCCAGCTGGAAATACTGAGGGCATCATTAGGATGGCAGGCGGACTTTGCCCGCCCGCTATCCCGACGGGAAATGGGACCACCCGCCATATGTGCGGCGGTCCCGTGGGGGATATTAGGATGCGCCCGCCACACTGGCAGGCGCATCACGCATTTTTTACATTGCGGCGGGCGGTGCTTTCAGCAGCACCCGTCGCAATGCCAAAAGTGCATATGCATGCACAACGTGGCAGGCACCGCGCGGTGCCTGCCATGTTGTGGATGCACATGCAGCGTGCCCCCCCACCCCCCAACATCCTGGGGGCCCGTAACGGGCCCCCAACTTGAAGATCCGCAGGCCATTGTCGCCACGGAAAGGCTGCCGCCCGCCTGCATCCTGATATGGATGGCGGTGTCCAGAAGACACCGCCACCATATTAAACCCTTTTCCGCCCAGTCGACTTGTTGCCTGGGCGGAAAAGCGGCGGACGGTCTTCCTGTCTGCCGCAGACCCCCGCCATACTAATATGGCGGGGGGGGAATGGGTGGCGGGCAGGGAAGGATGTAGGGCGGATCACCACCGCCATGCGGGCGGTTGTGATCCAGCCTACATCCTAATGGGCCCCTGAGAGCCAACAAAGGATGGATGGAAGGGTCCGCCCCAACTTGGGAGATGAACATTGTAACAGCCAGGGTTTGCGAGAGGGAGTTCCCTGTGCACTTTGTGCTATAAAGCATCTGTTTTGAAGACAAGCAACAAATTGGATGAAAATCGGTGGTAGCGGAATTGACTTGTTTAACACTCTGCCCTTCGGATGTGACCATAACATGGAACTATTCCGTCAAAGGCACTATATATACTTTGGGTGCACATAAGAAGCAAGTTTAAGTTCTTCCAAAACCAGCATTGAATTACCGAGTGGATGAAAAGCGTCAGGAAAAGTGCATTGTGGCCATTGTAGGCGGAGTGACTACAAAAAGAAATGGAAAATGAATTTTGCAGAGATGAGCGACAGTGATTGTGAAACTACTTTATTTTCGAGGCATTTAACCTGAACTTAATAATAGAAAGTGTGTACTTTTCATCTCTGAGTAAAGGAAATCTGTCGAATTTGAACACCAACTGCCGCTTTAAATCTAAAATTGAGGGCATGAGTCCCTTTTCAATGTCTAAAGTTACGTAGTTAAAAAGCTGACAATCCCACCGTTTGAATGTCTGCATATGATTAAGACTCATTGGAGTTGAAACGCGTTATGCCTGTCCTGCCTCGAATAAATGAATGATACAAGCACAGTTGATGTGGCCTGTCTCAGGTTGCGGAGAAGTACGTGTGTTTTGTGGAATATAAGAGGTGTCTGACACACCTGTAACAGGCCTCGACCCGAGAGGATGAGGCTCTCCCTTTGTCAGGATTTTGTTTGTTGGATCGGATCCATAATGGAGAGCCCGCCGGCTGGAAATACTGAGCGTCGACAAAGGATGGATGGAAGGACCCCGTGAAAGGCCCGCCCCAACTTGGGAGATGAACATTGCAACAGCCAGGGTTTGCGAGAGAGAGTTCCGTGTGCACTTCGTGCTATAAAGCATCTGTTTTGAAGGCAAGTAACAAACTGGATGAAAATCGGTGATAGCGGAATTGACTTGTTTAACACTCTGCCCTTCTGATATGACCATAACATGTAACTATTCCTTCAAAGGCACTATATATACTTTGGGTGCACATAAGAAGCAAGTTTAAGTTCTGCCAAAACCCGCATTTAATTATAGAGTGGGTGAAAAGTGGCAGGAAAAGTGCATTGTGGACATTGTAGGAGTGACTACACAAAATAAATGGAAAATGAATTTTGCAGAGATGAGCGACAGTGATTGTGAAAATTCTTTATTTTCGAGGTATTTAACCTGAACTTAATAATAGAAAATGTGTACTTTTCATCTCCGAGTAAAGGAAATCTGTTGAATTTGAACACCAACTGCTGCTTTAAATCTAAACTTGAGGGCATGAGTCCCTTTTCAATGTCTAAAGTTACGTAGTTAAAAAGCTGACGATCCCACCGTTTGAATGTCTGCATATGATTAACACTCATTGGAGTTGAAACACGTTATGCCTGTCCTGCCTTGAATAAATGAATGATACAAGCACAGTTGGTGTGGCCTGTCTCACGGTGCGGAGAAGTACGTGTGTTTTGTGGAACACACATATATATGTACACACACACACACACACACACACACACATATATATGTATACACAAACACACAGACACACATATATATATATGTATGTGTGCACACATACATATATATGTGTGTCTGTGTGTGTGTGTTACCCAGTTATAGTTAGGTTAGCGTGTTCATTGGAAAGGCCTTTTATGTTTTGCTAATAACTTTGGCGCAGTTTGACGAACCTTCAAAAAACTTTCAAAAACTGTGCTCTTTTTTACCTAGTTTGTGCATGGAAAGTTTTGAGGTGATCTGTCAAGTGAGGGCTGAAAAAAAAGGGGGCCAAAACGCAAAATGCTCATCGATTTTGCATAGAATTTTTTACGCAGCTACAGAAAGAATTGCTGAATGGAATTACACCAAAATTTGTCAGGAAACTAGATGTTGTTTTTTTGTGATTTGGTGTAAATCCGTTAAGTAGTTTGAAAGAGATTAAGGGTGAAATATATTTGAATATCTGGATGTGATAGTCCCTCTAACCAATGGATAAAAATAGAGTGTTCTGATTGGCCCAGAGGGCTCTTTTTCCCTTGGGCCAATTTGCTCCTTCAAGGGACACACTTCCATAGGAGGTAATGCCCTGACTGACTGCCTGCAACATCAAGAAAAAACTTGCAGGAAGCCATTACAGGACTCAGGACTCAGTCCCCCTGGTAGGGGGGTTTCCCAGAGAGACACCCATGGGGCAAATATACATACTAGACTGTGGGTTTTCAGAAAGTATATTTTCAGACTGTTTCAGTGCAGGCATGCAGGGACAATGGAGAACGGTGAAGTAGTGAAGCAGTGCCCCGATCTTCAAGCACATTGCCCCATTACTCCCTTACAGCTTACCCTCACCCTCTCTTGCAGTGCAGATAGGGGGCGGGAATGCAGGGGTTGTACCACAATGCCGTTTTCAGCATTACACCAGCGCAGAATTAGTCCACGTGCTTCTGTGGAAATATGGATTTTTCTGGTCAGTTATGTCCCCTATCTTGGACCCCAACAGTTCTATGTGCATATCACAAGTACATGTATGTTCCCTCCAGTTCCAGTTATGAAGACGCAAATACATGTGCGTCCGACGTCAACATGTCCTCTGTCAGATCCGCCATGAATAGGCCGGATATTCCATTCCTAAATATGAAAGGCCACCAGCTTTATATGGTTCACTTATGCCATTTTACAGTCCAGGCAAGTAGGCCCTGATTCTGTCATCAAAACTCTTCTTGCTTTCTGCCTCTGAAAGCTCCAGTCTGAGCCTGCATCTGTGACCATGAACTTTGTCTCATTCTCTGCGCGGCTCACGAAGCCTGACATCAGCCTATTCTCTGCCAAGAACTGTATTTCACCTTCGAATTATCTGCTTCCCCCTCAGCCGATGCATTCCTGCCTAGTAGTTTAAGTAAACATTCTTCCAGTTACCGAGCAAAAGGCCCGGCTTCTCTGCCCTTATGCAAGTAATTCATAGCCCTGTCACCATGGAATATTCCTACCCCCTCGCATTCAGTGTAGACACTTAGACGCTTGTACACGCACGCACAGTCAGTATAGAATAGATTCTGTCCGAGAGTCCTTCTTTCTTGGATAACATAGTTCTTTAAACATAGGATGTTAGATATGATTTGGGATTAGGTTGACTTGACCCCCCAGACTTTTTGTCTCCACATGTAGAGCTAAATGTCAAGTCCCCTTCACCCCCTAGTTACACGTCAATTACACGTCATACTGCTGCGCGCGCATCTAGGCCAAGTATTATCTTATAGATCCACCTATATATGACATCATAACCAATTATGTTCCTTTTTACTCTTTATTACACCCATTTCTGGTTACGCAGAACAAATCGTCATTTTCCTTATCAATTGTTACGCCTACTGCATTCGCTTCATTGTAATGTATGTACTATAAAAGTCATTTCTTGTCAATAAAGTATGTACTTCACTTCCTGAACCCCCGTGGTGATGGAACTTGGAGCAACCGATTATAATCGATCACTGGAATAAAGCCCATTCCGAAACTCTAATATCACGGATTCTGCCTCTCATTTTACTGAGCTATTTTATAATGTTTCTGTATCAAATTCAGTCCCGGTAAAGGAATTTTATTTACCACATGATGGCGCCCGAACAGGGACACTTTCTCATCTCACGCGCCGGCGGTGAGTTGCAGGCCCGGTCTCCTGCCACAGCTGGACGGACAATAACGCGTACCAGCAGGATTTCCTGTATCTCCCTCCGGTCAAGCGGGGGCGACTGAGACTGCGATCAACACCCAGACGAGGCGGTGAGAAGTGCAAAGTATCCCGACCAGAGCCTAGCTGAGAGAGCAAGATCCGAGGTATATAGAGACCCACCAGTTCGAAGTCAAGCCCAGTTTCCGACGAGACGAGTCGAGTCCAGTCCGGTTCAAGTTCAAGTTACCGAGGCCTTCCGTTTCCGAAGCTACCCGGTGAGTACCATTACTGGGGAGGCATTTCTGACGTGCACATAGGTTGTGCCGGTCAAGACGGGTTTGGGTACACAAATCCGGTCTGCACTGTTTTAGCAGTGTATCTGTACTGTTTAGCAGTATATCAAGTATTCCGAAGTATCTAGTTAGTGTCAAGAGTTATGCTTGGTGATTAGTTATGCAGACGATCATCATTGTTGTTTATTTTAAAAGTTAAAAAAATGTTTAATGTTTAATGTTTAATGTGTTAAACGTCCTGCATATTGTGGTATGAATGATTGTTCATTATTGTGCTTTTGTATTAAGTGTGTTCAAGATTAAGTGTCAGATCAGTTGTCAATATGCCGCTCTTTTCGAAATTAAGACAGATCACTACTAGAAAAGGGGTACTCGAAGAAGCCGTCCCTATTCCTCCTAGGGATACTCCAGGGCACTTCATGTATCACAAACATGGCTTAGACGCTATATTATTTCTTGATTTATGGGTAGACTATACCAAGGGATTACCAGAAAGTCAGAGGTGGCCCGCAGCGGGGACCTGGGATGCAGAGTGCATCATGAAAGTCGAGGAAGAGTTATGGAAAAGGAAAGTCAGACAGTCACAGAAGGACGCCGTTGAGTTATGGCGTAAAGAATCTCATAGACGTACAGAAAAAGCACGTAGACAGGAAGAAAGGAATAAAGAAAGTTCAAATAAAGTTCAAGGAAATCTATTAATTGAGGAAGGTATCCGAGTGAAATCAGAACAAGTAGACAGACAAAGAAATGCCCTTATGAATGGTATGTATCCCCTTCTGGCCGAAGGATTACCTAAGGCTACTCCAGAGATACCGAAAGACTTGCCACCCCCATTATTCCCAATCAAGGTACATCCTAAGGGGCATCCTAGAACCGCAGAAGATGTTTTTCTTTCCTCATATTTAGATGACGCAGCTCCCGAGTATGCTAATTCCGCTCCACATAGACCGCATATCAGGGAGGTCCTACGCCAAGATCCAGCACCCGTATCCCTACAGCAACAAATCGAGTCACAAGTTCCGGCAAGCACATCTGTTTCTGTATCTGTTCCTACAGCTACTTCTATAGCTGTGTCCACACCTATAGTTGCTGTGTCACGTTCAACGAATCCTTTCACACCCGACGCCCCAGATGGGGCCACGGGAGGTGCTACCAATATCTTTTCTACGCCACCCAGAATAAATAAACTTACTTTTCAAGAGTCAGCGCATTCACGTACACCCAAATTCGTAAGTGCTCGTGCACTTAAAGAGCTTCTCGTAGATTGTAGATATGATCCGGTGCCCGGTATAGAGGACGAAATGATCCTGGCCTCATTGCGTATCAGACGAGCCGCAGTGTATTTAGCGAAGTTACCAGGAATGACTGCGCATCTAGACGAAATATATCATTTTGTCCAAACAGGACGAGATCCAGAATGTATTAACAGAGCTATGGAGTACCAGAAAGTAGAGATACAGGGGGAACTGTTACGTTTCCTCATAAACTGTGTGATCAGAAATGTAGACCGACCGGGGGTAGACCCGGAAGCAATGCAAATTCTTACCAGATGGAGTCAGAACATATCAGAAGGGAGACATGACAAGCAAAATTGTATAATAGCCATGTGCCGAAAGATCCGTAAAGAAATAGAACGCCTACACGAAGAGAGATTAGAGGCAGACGAGTTCGAACAAAGCGAGGAAGAAGGGTCAGGACTGCCCGCAGGACAGTCGGACACCATAGCCTATGTAGGTAGAGGAAGATCTTGTAATAGGAATCAGACTAGATGTCATACTGACTCAATACATCCGATATGTCCAGATAATAACAGGAATTTCCAAATACCTATAATTAATATAAGGTCTAACGAGCATTCGTTCCAAACCGCCGACAAACTACTCCGAGAACGAAGGGGTTATCATTTTCTCGATTCTATGGACGAACAAGATTTAGCCAGGGCAGCTGTCCATTGGGTGGACAGTCCCGGAAAATATAGTGATGATACAGTAGTACGCACATTTTTGAATCTCACCCCAGATGAACAGAGGTTAGCTGGGATTTATATGATTCAACAACTCATTATACTATATCGGAGTCAGCATTCGGACCCTGGTCCCTTACCTGACATACTGACTGAATTGCTTATGAATAAATGGAGAGGTCCAGGTACTAAATTAATTAAAGAAATTCTAGAATCAAGAAAGCAGTATATTCTTTTTGTATGCTCAGAGCAGGTCTCAGTGCCCGTCAAGGAAAGAACCACGTATCACATGGATAGACAGAATCCCTTACGAGAAGTGCACCCAATAAAAGGCGAGGACAACGAGTTTAAGCGCGTATTTGTATATACGCCCATATCAAAAATAGAATTGTTACAAATGAAGAAAGTGGTACCCAGTCATGACAAAGATCCAGCGGGTTTTCACCGAGAAATTAAAGACATGTTACTCATGGGAGAGTATACCTATCCCGACATTATGACAATATTAAAGGTATTGATGCCTGCTGGCATTTATGAAAAACTCAAGGAAAAAGAGTGGGAGGTAGGAGACCAAAAGATAGAGTGGTCAGTGTTAGAAGCGGAAGAAAAGGCCCGAACTGCAGGAGCAGGACTTGGGGATAAAACTAAAGCATTACCAGGTTTACTAGTACAGGTACTGCCACGTTTATTAACTACGAAAAAGGAAGATTGGGGAACGATTTCAGCCTGTAAGCAGAAGCAAGATGAAGACACTAGTGATTACTATGCCCGATTTGAAAAATGTTTTGGTATAAATAGTGGCATAAAAGCCAGTAGCGAATCATACCCGCATCTGTTTGTAACAAAATTAGTAGAAAATGCCCTGCCCCCAGTAAAGAATAGAGTATTAAAATTCGAGAGTACCTGGCAAGGTAACACTCCATCACAAATGTTACAAATGCTACAGTACCATCACAATAGAATTAGAGAGGAACAAGAACATGAACACAGACGCATGAAAGACACGAAAATGAAAATGCTAGTTTCCCAGACAGTTCCAGCGGAAGGACATAAAAAGGGTATGACACATTCCGATTCAGCAGGACCTGTAAAAGGGACATGCAATTATTGTAAAAAGCCAGGTCATTACGTACACGATTGTCCAGTTTTAAAACATAATATCGCCATAGGTAAAACACAAGAAAGATCACGGCCACTCAGACAAGATCAGAATGAACAAGGAGCTATGCAGCATGCCCAGGCCATGCCAGCCGCACAACAGCCAATACAGTTTGTGCCAGCTGCACCACCGTTGCCTGTTACTGCCACACAGACAACAACACGACAAATGTATCAGACCGCACAGTATGAATATCCCGAGTATCAGCGTTACGCATGAACTAGCCTAGAGAGGGAAATTGACTTACCCCTTATCGAGATTCCTGTAGATCAAGAAGGACCTTATGTACATAGTGAATTATTAGGCCAAGATAGGAAATTTTTACTCGATACAGGGGCAAGTCGAACAACTATAAAACGTAGTGAAGTTCCAGGGGCACCCCTCTCAGGCTCTCAGAATATTTCCCTTGGTTTTTCAGGAAAACCTATTGTTAATGAAGTGTCACAACCACTGCCACTTACGATAGGACCTCTGACCCGAACTACAGATTTATTGCTTACTAAATCATGTCCAGAAAATCTGTTAGGAATTAAAACCCTGAAAGCTCTAGGAGCCATAATATGTTGTTCTCCGGAAGGTGTAAGGTTGTTTTTGCGTGATTTTAAAGGTCACTATGTGTCTAGAGACATGGATCCCCGACTGCAGACTTTACCTACACGTCTATGGGCACAAGGCCCTACTGATGTTGGTTGCATGAATATTACACCATATAGAGTCACATTAAAGGCAGGAGTGGTGCTACCACGAATGCGACAATACAAGTTACCACCAGATGCTGTAGTGGCTTTACTACAAATCATTGACGAGCTCATTGCCCAAGGAGTAGTTGTGGAAACAGACTCCAATGTATGTAATTCACCGATAATTCCGATTCTTAAACGAACAGATCCAAAGGCCCCGCCAGTATATCGATTGGTTATTGATCTGCGCGAATTAAACAAGTGCATTGTGCCACAATTTCCTGTGGTCCCAGATATCTCGTCATTACTGACAGCCATTGATTCCGAAGCAACATTCTTTACTGTAATTGATCTCAAGAATCCCTTTTTCAGCGTCCCAATAGATCCGGAAAGCCAATATTTGTTCGGATTTAGTTTAAATGGACGTAGCTTTAAATTCTCACGCGCACCTTAAGGATTTACAGAAAGCCCCAGCATCTATAGCCAAGCACTGAAACGAGAACTTGACAGTATCCACATGCCAGTTAACACTGCACTGCTTCAATACGTCGATGATCTGCTGATCACCGCAAGAAGCGAACCGGAATGTGAAAAAGCATCACTGACAGTTTTACAATTTCTAGCCGAAAAGGGGCACAAGGTGTCCCCTTCTAAGCTGCAATTCTGTGTCCAGCGAGTTGTTTATCTTGGACACTCGCTGTCCAAGGAGGGAAGGCAGCTTACACCCGACCGCATTCAGTTAATAGCTAACATGCCTATACCTAAGACACAAAAGGAGGTACGAGCTTTCATAGGCCTCACTTCATATTGTAGGCAGTGGATCCCTCAGTATGCATTTCTAGCAAAACCACTCATTCAGTTAACCACACAGGAGGCAGCCACATCGACTGTTCTCCCTTGGACTCAAGAACATACACAAGCTTTTGAAAGCCTAAAGAAAGCTTTATGTCAAGCACCTGTTTTAGCAACACCATGTTACAGAAAACAGTTTACACTCTTTGTTACAGAACGCGAAGGTACTGCCTTGTCAGTACTCACACAGGATCAAGCAGGAGCACACAAACCATGTGCTTATTTTTCTAGTACATTAGATCCCGTAGCTCAGGCTTTGCCTGCATGCCTGAAATCAGTGGCAGCGACAGCTTTAGCAATCAGACAAAGCGATGCCATAGTGTTAGGACACCCATTGACAGTTCAAGTACCACACGCAGTAGAGGTTCTTGTAAATAGAACACAAACACAACACTTGACTATAGCGCGACTTACAGGGTACGAACTTACATTGTTTCAGCCACATATAGAAATCAGACGCTGTAACACATTGAATCCTGCCACACTTTTGCCAGTAACCGGAACAGACCCACTAGCTCATGACTGTATTGAAGTTATTACTATAACGACAAAACCCAGACAAGACCTGACAGATGTTCCATTGTCCGATCCAGACCTGACGTTGTATGTAGATGGTTCATGTATGAGAACAAGTACAGGAGAGTTAGTGGCTGCTTACGCAGTCACCACAGATACTGAAGTCATTGAAACTAATCGTATAAATACTTTGTCAGCTCAAGCCGCAGAGCTCATCGCTCTGACACAAGCCTGTATTCAAGCCACGAATAAAAAAGTCAACATATACACTGATTCACGTTATGCATTCGGAGTTGTACATGACTTCGGCGTGCTGTGGCGAGAAAGAGGTTATTTAACTTCCCACGGTGCCCACATTCAGAACGGACCCCTCATTCATGCCTTATTAGATGCGATACATCTACCCACTGCAATATCTATTATGAAATGTAAGGCTCATACAAAGATTACTGATATCATTTCCCAAGGCAATGATCTAGCCGACAGAACAGCTAAACAGACTGCTCAAACTCAAACCCCCGACATGACAAAGACAATAGTCCCGATACCGACACATTGTATGACAGTTAAAGATCCTACCCTTGATGTAATTGACATACAGACACATGCTACACCAGACGAAATAAAGACATGGACTGAATTAGGAGGGATCCAAACGGACCAAGGATGGATGATGAAGGAAAAGTCTGTGTGGTTCCTTCCTGATTCAATGGTCCAAGTTATAATTAAAACTATACATAGTCCAGCACATCTAGGAGAAAAAGCTATGCTAGACAGCATTCAACACATTTGGTTCAATAAACATTTACGAGCAGCAGCCAAACAAAAGGTCCGTACCTGTATGATCTGTTGCCAGTTTAACCCAGGAAAAAGCGTTCCCGTAGAACAGGGTGGATTTCATCCTCCTAATAATCCTTTTGAAGTACTCCAGATGGACTATATCCAGATGGAACGATGTCGAGGATTCAAATATGTTCTCGTAGTTGTCTGCGCTCTGTCCCGTTGGACAGAGGCGTACCCGGTTTCAGATTACACTGCCCCGACTACTGCCAAACAGTTGGTTCGAGAATTCTTCCCACGATACGGTTTACCACGTGTTGTTCACTCAGATAACGGCCAGCCGTTCTCATCCGAATTAATGAAACACGTTTCACTTCTGTTAGGTTATCAGTGGAAATTCCACTGTGTCCGACACCCCGAGGCAGCAGGTCTCGTAGAAAGACATAACCAGATACTGAAAATCAGATTGTCCAAAATATGCAGAGAGAAAGGTGTCGACTGGATAGTAGCGTTACCAGTTGCACTCTTTTACATGAGAATGGTAGCACACTCTCGAACAGGGCTATCCCCGTATGAGGTGATCTTCGGTAGACCACCAAATATGTGGGGGACGCCCGTACCACGCAAAATAACTGATATTGACTGTAATATGCTGACAGATTACTTGGCTTCCTTGATGTCTGCACTACAATCTTGTCGTTCACAGGTAGCTGCAGCCTTTCCCGACAACACCGAGGTGAAACCCCATGACGTGGTTCCGGGGGACCTGGTCTTTGTGAGGAATTTCGACCGAAAGACTCAGCTGGAGCCCAGGTGGAAAGCACCCAAGTTGGTCCTGCTGACCACAAGGACAGCCGTGAAGATCGAGGGCCGCAAGGGCTGGATTCATTCAAGTCATATCAAGAAATTTCATGGACTATCCTCGGATATAGACATTGTGCCCTGCACTCCCTCACAGACTGATTCAAAACTTCCTTTGGTTGAAAAGACTGAAACCGAACTTTACAAACTAAAGCTTAGGCCCAACAAGTCGAGCAATTTGATTGTTTAAGTCCTCTCCAAGGTGAAGCGGTTGAATTGTCTCTGACATGTATCCCTTGGACCTGAGTAGAGAAAATACCCGGAAAATGTTGAAACGACAGGCGTATTGTAAATCACTGCGTAGCCACTGCATAGTGACATTATTAATTCTGCTTTTATTAAGTCTTTTAATAATTATTACAAGTATGTTGTTGCACATATATTACCCTATTTCTAGACATGTTTATAATGTTGCTGCTGAACATTCTTTTAGTGACTTACCTCCACATGAATTGTCTTATAGACTTGCGCTGCGCAATAACACTTTCATTAGTATGTTACATCATTCCCATCAGACTAGTAATGCTACTAATTGTTGGGTGTGTGGTCGGCTCCCTCCCTATCAGAATTATGAAGGAGTCCTGCCATTCTTTCCACACCCATTTACACACAATGGCTCCTGTGGAGCATGGTTTAGTTTAATCAATTCCATAGACTCAGACACAGCAGTTTACCAAGATCATTGGGTATGGGGAAACCTGAACCTAGTTTTACTCAAGGTCTGTTACCGCGACAAGGAGGGTCGCCCAAAAGAACAGGAACTGATCTAGAAAATGAAGTATATGGATTAGGTAATTTTACACCTAATCTCATGATTCTAAATGTCGTATCCGAAATTGAACTAGTCTTGCCCACCATGTCAGTATTCCCAGCGAAGGGTGAATTATGTGTAAGAAAAGTTGGTTCCATACATATGGGCCATAGTAAATGCACCACTACAGTAGAATTCAGTGATCAAGGCAAATCTTTATTTAGAGCTTCTCGCCATTCCTACTTTGTATGTGGTCAGACTGCATATATGCGTTTACCTCTAGATTGGGATGGTACCTGCTACATTGCATTCCTTTTGCCACCTGTTTTCCTAGCTCCTCCTGATTATTACAGAAATATTCATTTAGTACACAACAGAGAGCGGAGAGATCTCCCCATTGTCGATTACACTGAGACGGCATGGGACAAGTATGTAGATTTTAATAAAGGCATCTTTCCCTACATAGGTACCGTTACTAATAGTAAGCTGATACGTAGATTAACTAGAACCCTTGAAGCAGTAGTGAATGAGACTATTTCCGCCTTAGGCAATTTAACAGAAGAGCAGTCTGCTATGCGGATTGTTGTGCTTCAAAATCGTCTTGTCCTTGACGTCATCCTGGCTGATAGGGACGGAGCTTGTAGGGTCATCGGATCAAGCTGCTGCGTATTCATACCAGAAAATTCGCCATCTGTATATAAAGCCATCACTCGCCTTCATAAGATTGTAAGCCAGATACACCAGAACCCAGGCACTTGGACTTGGTCCAGTTGGTTTTGGAATGTGATATCAGCCTGGGGATGGAGAGTTTTATCCTTCCTAGGTATTGGCCTTCTCATACTATTCAGTTGCTGTCTATGTCTACAATGTGGACCAGCGATCTGTGGTCTGTGTGCCACATCGTGTATTCCACCACCAAGATTTCATTCGTCACGGAAGAAGAAAGAAGAACAAATGATGCTATATGAACAGATCAATGGATTAATGAAGATTGATATCTCTTGAAGGGCAAGTAGGGGACAAGGAGGGAATGTGGAAATATGGATTTTTCTGGTCAGTTATGTCCCCTATCTTGGACCCCAACAGTTCTATGTGCATATCACAAGTACATGTATGTTCCCTCCAGTTCCAGTTATGAAGACGCAAATACATGTGCGTCCGACGTCAACATGTCCTCTGTCAGATCCGCCATGAATAGGCCGGATATTCCATTCCTAAATATGAAAGGCCACCAGCTTTATATGGTTCACTTATGCCATTTTACAGTCCAGGCAAGTAGGCCCTGATTCTGTCATCAAAACTCTTCTTGCTTTCTGCCTCTGAAAGCTCCAGTCTGAGCCTGCATCTGTGACCATGAACTTTGTCTCATTCTCTGCGCGGCTCACGAAGCCTGACATCAGCCTATTCTCTGCCAAGAACTGTATTTCACCTTCGAATTATCTGCTTCCCCCTCAGCCGATGCATTCCTGCCTAGTAGTTTAAGTAAACATTCTTCCAGTTACCGAGCAAAAGGCCCGGCTTCTCTGCCCTTATGCAAGTAATTCATAGCCCTGTCACCATGGAATATTCCTACCCCCTCGCATTCAGTGTAGACACTTAGACGCTTGTACACGCACGCACAGTCAGTATAGAATAGATTCTGTCCGAGAGTCCTTCTTTCTTGGATAACATAGTTCTTTAAACATAGGATGTTAGATATGATTTGGGATTAGGTTGACTTGACCCCCCAGACTTTTTGTCTCCACATGTAGAGCTAAATGTCAAGTCCCCTTCACCCCCTAGTTACACGTCAATTACACGTCATACTGCTGCGCGCGCATCTAGGCCAAGTATTATCTTATAGATCCACCTATATATGACATCATAACCAATTATGTTCCTTTTTACTCTTTATTACACCCATTTCTGGTTACGCAGAACAAATCGTCATTTTCCTTATCAATTGTTACGCCTACTGCATTCGCTTCATTGTAATGTATGTACTATAAAAGTCATTTCTTGTCAATAAAGTATGTACTTCACTTCCTGAACCCCCGTGGTGATGGAACTTGGAGCAACCGATTATAATCGATCACTGGAATAAAGCCCATTCCGAAACTCTAATATCACGGATTCTGCCTCTCATTTTACTGAGCTATTTTATAATGTTTCTGTATCAAATTCAGTCCCGGTAAAGGAATTTTATTTACCACACTTCTTTTGGCTCCTTGAGTGCATATATAACTGAAACAAGAAAAAATCTACAGACCTACGTCACATTGTTTGACCAGTATGAGGAGGACTTTATTAAGAAATGTAGGCTAAGCAGGTACATGATTGTAGATCTCCTTCCACAAATTGGGCTATCACTTAAATTTACAACTGAGAAACCATATGCTATACCAGAACCTTAATGTAAAACATATGGCCGTGCTCCATCGGAACCTTCCAGAATAGAATTGCCACATTGACTGGTGTGCACAGATTGCATTGTCTGCCTTTATGCCGCATGTTTTGGATGGTATACGAAAAATAACTCTGCAGCACATCAGGTTTCCCGACCGAGGACAAGAGCAAGAAGTAACCAAGGTTTCCATCAAGTTATTCTTTTTCCACATGTTTTTGGTGCTGTTCAGTGCACACGTCAGCTTCTTCCCCCATGAGTAACTGCTCCTCCCTAAATGAACGGGAAGCATGCAAATCCTATCAATGTAACCCCCATCTGTGTTGACAAGTATTGTTTACCCAATGTTGTAGTGAAATTTTCAGGAAATGCACACGATTCATATGTAATTCAACAATGAAAAATCAACCAACGCTTTGAAAGTGGGCTGTATGATCAAGGAATACTGATTGACAAGTGCTTGGAAACTTATTCCAAATTAGATCTATTTACTATAATGCTTTCGATATTTAAAATCCTACAATCTGAGTAATTTACTAAAGTTTCAAAATGATATATATATGATATATTCAAAATAGTATTTGATTGTTTGACGTTAAATGTAGATTGAAATTTGTGTGATAATGTTATTTATAATTGCAATGTTTGCACTGATTTTGGTGATTAAAGTTTTTATTTTTGACCAATTTGTTGAGTCTATATCTTAGATTGTAAGTTGGACAGTTTTGCAACATTATTATGGATCCAGTTTTTGTATGTCAATAGATGTTCAAAATAAGCACCAATGTTTTGCTGTTATTTTTTGTGTTGAACTTGATTATGGGTGAACTAACATATTTATTCTGTTTTTATACAAGCAAAGGTAATAGGAGACGCATCGCAAGGGGTTTCCAGTTACCTTGCTAGCCTGCCAGCACCTACCGAGGGACTCCAACCCCCAGGATCCAGCGGGGCACAGGCACGAACAGCGGCCCCTCCCCCAACCAGCGGGGGTTATTTCAACAACTCGCGCCTCCCGCTTCGCGGGAGACGCATCGCAAGGGGTTTCCAGTTACCTTGCTAGCCTGCCAGCACCTACCGAGGGACTCCAACCCCCAGGATCCAGCGGGGCACAGGCACGAACAGCGGCCACTCCCCCAACCAGCGGGGTTATTTCAACAACTCGCGCCTCCCGCTTCACGGGAGACACATCGCAAGGGGTTTACAGTTACCTTGCTAGCCTGCCAGCACCTACCGAGGGACTCCAATCCCCAGGATCCAGCAGGGCACAGGCACGAACAGCGGCCACTCCCCCAACCAGCGGGGGTTATTTCAACAACTCGCACCTCCCGCTTCGCGGAGACGCATCGCAAGGGGTTTCCAGTTACCTTGCTAGCCTGCCAGCACCTACAGAGGGACTCCAACCCCCAGGATCCAGCGGGGCACAGGCACGAACAGCGGCCACTCCCCCAACCAGCGGGGGTTATTTCAACAACTCGCGCCTCCCGCTTCGCGGGAGACGCATCGCAAGGGGTTTCCAGTTACCTTGCTAGCCTGCCAGCACCTTCCGAGGGACTCCAACCCCCAGGATCCAGCGGATCACAGGCACGAACAGCGGCCACTCCCACAAATAGCGGAGCGTATTTATTGGAGATAGGAGTCCCGCCTCGCGGGACGCGCGCGGGCGGGCGCCGGGCTAAGTCCAGGCAAACGGCGGGCCGTCTGTGGCCGTCAAGGGCCAGAGGAGGCCGGGCTGGGCCCATCATCTGAGGTCTATTTGTCCCCCCCCTTGGAGTCCAACCAAAGGTAATGTCCAAACTATACCGGGGATAATCATTTGTGTTGTAGTAAGCCCTGTGTCAGTTATCTCCTCCTGGTCCGGTGCATCTAAACATCATAAACGAACGTTTTGCACGATGGGCAAAAGAAAGTTGCTAGATGTCACCGGAGGGACTCCAACAAACATAGGTGGGGCAGCAAAAAGTAAAAAGGCTAAGAAGTCTTGTAAAAAATCCTCAATGAGTGGCCCTGGTACAATGGATCGTATAGAGACACTGGTTGAGGACTGTGAAACAATCCTACAAGCTGCCCCGGACTCATTACCTATATCTAGTATGGAGCCATCTACCTCGAGGAAAAATCGATCTGGCACTACGTCTATCCCTCAAATGTTCTGCAAAGTACCTTCCCACCAATTAGTACTCCAAAATGACGAGAGGGGGAGCAACGAGGGGAGCCCTTTGGCGGCTTCTCCTGGTTTAGACTTTATGAGAACTGATGTGAATCCAGTACGTCTTGACCCTGTAGTGGTTGTGTGCTCTAACCGCTATGCGGCATTAACTGATAACTCTGATTTAGTTGTATCATCTTATCTAGGCTCAGAGCCTGATCAACGACTCACGGCTATTAGGAAAGAGGGAGGGGAACTTCAAGATCGAATGGGTGGGGAGGTACCTGACGTTGGGCAAACTGTTGAATCATTAAGGCAAGAAATCAGCGAAATGAAACAACTAATTTTGGAGCTGATGACTATCATTAAAAAGTCAATTTTACACCCACCTCCCACTCCCTCTGACAAATCCCCTCTATATCCACTACCCATTCCAACTCAGTCTGCATCTTTAAGCTATGTCAAAAATCAGATTTTCCCTGCTATTCCATCTGAATATAGCAGACACGAACCAAGGGTAGCATCCAGAGCTGGCCCTACTTCCGGCAACCCTTCTAAGAAGCCTCACCCGATTTCCACTTTGCCCAAGCGACCCAGTCAGGCCAATCCATCCTGCAGAAATCCTGAATCTTGCCTACTTTATTTACTAATCAGGCCCAAATACCCCTAGCTCCTAACAAGCCTACAGTCTATATGGTCAGGGTTCCACCAGCAAAAGGAAGAGAGGATGAAGGGTCGCTAAAAAATGAGGTAATTCATTGGATACGCCACGTCAGGGGCTGCCGATCCCTAATAAGGGATGACATAATTTGAGCCCAAAGACATAGATCTGATGATAACTTTACAGAAACTGTTGAACTCACCCTGGCCAGTTATCCCCTGGCTGAGGGTCTTTTAGCTTTAGAGTTCAGATCTTCCTCCCCAGATTCATCTGCGATCCAATTTAGGCGATTTCCTTCTGTTAAACTAAATAGGAGGAGGGGTGCGGCACAGGACTTACTAGAGGGGAACCACTCTGTACTTGACAATATTGATTGACTAATTCCTGATGTGAATCCTTCGAGCAAACCAGGTATTTATTCTAATGTTGGTGTGGAATTGGTCCAAGCTCAAAACAATACTGTTATGATTCACAATACCAGTGTAACTAACGCAGGTGGAGTGAATGGATTCCAAATACACGAATTGCATACTCACGCTATTGACACCGTATTGCCCCCTCTCTCAAACCTTAAAATAATTTGTTGGAATATCGCTGGCCTGCGAACTAAGCTTTCTCTTCCAGATTGGAATGATCTGATCACAAGCCATGACATATGCATATTCCAAGAGACCTGGAGCCTTGTTCCATTATATAAATCTGGTTATGCCTGTTTTTGTGTTCCAGCTGTTTCGAAGGGGCGAGGGCGCCCTTCAGGAGGTCTCATAGTGTAGGTGAGCATTGCTCTCAATTGTAGGGTTCGTGACTTTCTTTGCATTTCCCCAGACGTGATGCGATTAACATTGAGAGGGCTTAGGGGCGGTCCCGTCATTGAGCTTTTCAATGTTTATATTAGAGGAACATGTGGAGGTTCTAAGTCATCGATAATTACAACCCTGGGAGACGAACTCTCTTTGTGTTTACCTGATTCTCTTATTCTGGTGGCAGGTGACATGAACTGTACGTTCGAACCCCTGGCCACAGATGATTTCCTCCAGATTGAGAATGAGGATGCCAGGTGGTGCATACCACCTTTGACATTACCTCCAATTAAAAAATGGACACCGGTAGTAATCCAATTAAACGCCCTAACACTAGAATTTGGCCTAAGAGCAGCCAATGGACGCCTTCCATCTGATATCCTTGGTGCCAATACATTCAATAGAATGTTTTGCCCAACCCGAATCGACTACATTTTGATTGACCGATGACTATGGAGAAACGCAGTGGATATGACCATAGTTCCATCTACAGAAAGTGATCATAATCCTCTGTGCCTAATTATGAAGAGCCCATGGTCTCTTGATCCATCAGGTTCTGGTGCCGGCTCTACCATGCTCTCTAAGGAAGTAGTTCCATCAAACTGCCGGAGATATCTTAAATGGCCCCAAATCACCTGTAATGAGCAAAAATTGATTGCCATAAAGGAGGTCTTGCTAGCCAATATCATGGAACTACAAAAAGCATGCAGCGACCCAGACGGTGTACAAGGGTTCGGAGCATCCATATAGATACAGTTACGAGGATAGGCTCATTCTTTTTGACACCCTTCCCTTCGAGAATTTCTAATAAGCCTCATAAAGCACCTGGCTCATGGTATAGTTCGGAGTGTAGATAGAAAAAGAGCACACTAATAAACGCCGTTAAAACTTCTGACTCTTATCAAGTGCAAAGTGCTAGAAAAGAGTATAGAAAGGCTGTGACTCAAGCAAAGCGTGCTTGGGAAGAATCCCACTGGTTGGAACTAAAAGCCGCCAGTCTAGCAAAGGACGGAAAAGCTTTTTGGAACCTGTGTAGAAAGTCCACAGGTTCGGATTCTGATACGATCCCAAATCACATTACAATTCAAGAGTGGTTTGCTCATTTAAAAAAACTCTATTCTGGGGAGGATGTACAAAGTTTTCAACCTTTATATTGCCCAATAGTACTACCTCTATTTCAGAGGTATGCGATCCCTTTGTGGAATCTGAGGTCCTGATTGCCATTAACAAAATAGTCCCAGCTGAGGCTCCAGGCCCAGATGGTCTCCCCGGCGATTTGTTTAGAGCGGACTCCCAAAACTGGCAAAGTATTTTACCATGTTGCTCAACGCTCTCATCAATCGATCCCCTGTTCCCGAATCGTGGAAAGGAGCCGAGGTGGTCCCAATATTCAAAAAAGGCTCCAGGGAGGACCCTGCTAACTACCGACCGATTAGCCTCATTGATGCTGGTCAGAAGGTGGTTGGCAGGGTCTTGTTGGAGAGAATCCTGTTGTGGGCTAACGAGAAAAATATTCTGTCTCATTATCAGGCAGGATTTAGATCAAATACAGGTACAATCGACCAGGTCTTCAGACTCCTCCTCCTACATTGGAAGGTGGTCTTGATCAGCAAGGGCAGTCTTCATTTGGCGTTCATAGATCTGAAGACTGCTTTTGACATGGTCCCTCGAGATCGCTTATGGTTAGTTATGACTGGGAAATGGGTGTGCCCTCGCCAATCCTTGACCTTCTGATCCACCTGCATGAGGGCAATTATGCCCAGGTTAGATGGGGAACCCAGATCCAAAAAACTGCAAAAATCCCTGTTAATAGGGGAGTTCGCCAGGGCTGTGTTTTGGCACCCACCCTTTTCTCTCTATTTGTGAATGGGGTGGTAAAATTTTTACAAGATATTCCAGCAGATGCCCCGGCCCTGGCGGGTGACAGGGTCCCCGCCCTCCTCTTTGCAGATGACACCCTGCTAATTTCCAAGACCCCGGCAGGGTTGCAGAAGCTCTTGGACAGATTCTATTTGTTTTGTAATCTAAGAGGCTTGTCTATAAACACCGCAAAGACCAAACTTCTCTCGTTCACATCACGTAGACCATCTAAAACCACCCTTATGCTAGATGGAACTCCTCTCGAGCTAGTAAAAACTTTCGATTATCTTGGTATCAGAATTTCCGATAATGTTGGTTGGAGACCCCATTTGGATAAGATGCTTCTTAATCACAAGCGGGCTGCGGGGGCTGTTATCAAAGAACATCGCTCCTCGCAGAGCAGGCCCATTGCACCCGCTTTAGTGATTTATCAAACAAAAGCTGTTAGCTCGGCTCTGTATGGTGCCGAGCTATGGGGTTTCGACAACGTTGAAGAAATCTCTAGGTCAGAAAATAAATTCTTGAGGGAATTGGTCTCAGTCCCAAAGGGTACTCCTCTTAAACCCTTATTTAGCGATTTGGGTAGGCGAACAATTAAGGATCTGGCAAGATTGCGCCCCTTGCTTTTTTGGGCCCGCTTATGGCGCACCCCTGAGCTATCAAAGTACGTAGAGGGCCTTAGAGAAGTGATAAATACCCTGGGTTCACACAGAGTTGGTTGGCTGCGCAATATCAAGACGTTTTTTCTCCTGTTGGGATTTAGAGAAGCCTGAAAGTTCGGTAAACCAATAAATAAGACTGATCTCAAAAGAGCTTATTGGGCATGGATCGATACCCAAGAGACCAGCAATCCCAACCAAGGCAGACTAACAGAAGATTTCTATTCACATAAACAAGTTGTTAGCCTTGAGTCCTACCTTGATTTTGTTCAGAAACCAAGAGATAGAACACTCTATATAAAATTTAGATTGGGCACACTACCAACTCGAGAGTACACCAACAAATGGAAGCCTCCCCATCAAACCTCGGCATTTTGCCCGAGCTGCAGTGGGAAGGTTGAAAGCACGGCACACCTTATGTTTGAGTGCCCAGCTTACGAAAACCCAAGAGGCAGGTGGTTAAGTCCAGTCTGCAGACAGCTGGGCACGTTGAACTACCGTGTAGCCCTCAGAATCTTACAATCAGATACTAGCGCTGTGCTGGTTTGTGGTGTGGCCAAATTTCTTGGGTGCTCTTGGATAATTAGGTTCAAGTCTCTTCGTTCTGACACGATATTTTAGCCTTCTTACATTTTATTTCTTTTAGATTGTCCTTTACCAACTAAAAAGCAATGGGACTAATATTGAAATTTAATTCTTTTTATCTGATTGTAAATATCACATCATATGTCAAATGTATTTATTCAATTATTAGCATTCTTTCCCACACGATAAATTGTATCTTTTATGTATGTATGTTGTTGCTTTTATGATACAAATTTTTATCGAAATAAAGCTTTGATTGATTGATTGATATGTTGTCAGGCCATCAATAATGATCCTGTTTTTCTGGCTAAAATACTCTGCAGGGAACGCATATAACAGTGTATGCTGTAGAACGCAAACGATTATTGAGCGATGCTGTGTAATCTTGAGATCTAGGTGCACGATTCACAGAACTAACTTAAGACAAAATCCTAAACTTACTACCATTTTGGTATGTCTTTCTTCTGTGGGAGGGATGGTGGCGGACCTTGAGGCCCTTCAATTGTTCCAGCTGGTCTCGGACCCCACTCATAGTGGTGGCCACACTCTGGACCCCTTTTTTTCTAACTTAGAAGGGGTTACAGTGGCCCCCCCCCTCCCCCTGACCTGGTCAGACCACTCACTCGTGACCATTCACTGTAGTCTTGATGAAGCCCCACTTAAGGTGCCACTGCGAGCCATGCCCAGACGGCGCTGGAGCAAATTAAAGGCGGAAGATCTCCACCGCCTTCTCACTGACGACCCACTGGGTGCAGTGGAGAACGTGGAGTCTGGTTATGACCATTTCTGTGGATGGGTAACCAGGGCCCTCGACTCCCTTATCCCGATGGTTTTCAGTAAGTGTGGCTCCCGCGCCCCCAGTCCCTGGTATGATGGCAATCTGAGGGCTCTGAAAAGTGTCTGCAGACGTGCAGAGAGAGACTGGAGGAAGAGGTATGACAGCAGCAAAAAAACCCTGTATATGGCTGCGGTCAAGTCTTATCACCGCGCGGTTTGTAGAACCCGGGCTGAATACTACGCTCTGGAGTTTCGCAATAGTGGGAATCCTGTTAAAACCATCTTTAAGGCCCTTAAAGACCTAGTGGCAAGGAAGCCGGCCGGTAACTCCATCAGCTCCAATACTCATTGTGAAGCGCTGGCGGCTTTCTTCCTGGAGAAGGTCCAGACCATATATAGGGCCTTCCCCTCCTCCACTGCACAAACCAGTATGGGGCCTCCCACCCGGTTGGATCAGGTGGTGCTAGACTCTCTCCCCTCTCTCTCTCTGGAGTCTTACACGGCCTTGGCTCTCCGAGTTAAGTCGGGGTCGCCGGACGACCCGCTCAAGCCACCTATGTTCAGAGACCAGGTTTTTGCTCGCCCGGTTTGCGACTTAATCAACACGTCGCTATCATCAGGCCAAGTGCCTTTGAAATGGAAGCATGCGGTAGTAATGCCCATTTTGAAAAAACCATCTCTCGACCCTACAAAATCGGAGAACTACCGCCCGATTTCACTTCTCCCGTGGCCAGCCAAACTCGCGGAGGCGCATGTCAACACCGCCCTCTCTGGTCATCTGTTGCGTGCCAACATTCTGGACGACACCCAGAATGGTTTTCGGGCTGGCCACAGTACGGAGACAGCACTGTTATCTATGGTCGAGCACCTTCGGGTAGTTCTGGATGCAGGTCAAACGGCGGCGCTTGTTTTGTTAGACCTAAGCGCCGCCTTTGACACGGTCTCCCATGACATTCTCCTGCAACGTCTTGAGGAGATAGGGGTTATCGGCACTGCACACCAGTGGTTCCGTTCGTTTCTCAGGGATCGTTCCTTCTGTGTGGCGTCCCCGCCCTACCAGTCCAAATGCCATCCTCTGTCTCTTGGGGTCCCACAGGGTTCCTCACTGAGCCCCACGTTGTTTAACATCTACGTGAGGCCGCTGGCTGAGGTTGTGAAGCTCTGTGGTATGACCATGGTGTCGTACGCAGATGACACCCAGCTAGCGGTCACGATCAGCGGGGACTCTGGGGTGGATGCCCCAAGATTCAGAGAAGGACTCAGGGCGGTGGCTGGTTGGATGACGTCCAACTGTCTCCAACTAAACGCCAAAAAAACGGAGGTGATGATCTTTGGGAAGCGGACGGACCTATGGGGAGATACTTGGTGGCCCTCTGAGCTGGGGCCGACCCCCACTCCGGTTGCGGAGATCAAAAATCTTGGTGTTTGGCTGGACCCTTCCCTCAACTTTGTTGGCCACACCAAAAGGACGGCGGCTTGCTGCTTCGGCATCCTGCGCAATCTGCGCCCTGCCCTTAAATACTTCGATGCCGCAACTCGTCAATTGGTGGTGCAAGCAACGGTTTTGGCACGGTTGGACTATGCCAGCTCCCTTTTTATAGGATTAAACCAGGCTGAGTTAACCCGACTTCAAAGAGTGCAGAACGCTGCGGCCAGAGCGATCATAGGTCTTCCTAGGTTTTGCTCGGCCGGTCAATCTTTGCGAGCCTTGCATTGGTTACCCGTTAGGCAGCGGATCCACTTTAAAGTTTTGTGCCTCTCCTTCAAAATTCTGAAGGGCCTATCACCTCCCTTACTGCACCAACTCTTGTGCCCTTACATCCCGGGCCGCACTCTGCGCTCGCTAGACCAAGAATTAGCGGTAGCCCCTCGGTTCAAACTCAGTCGGGTGGGGGGTCGCTCTTTTAAGGTGCGGGCAGCCGCACTCTGGAACGCTCTCCCTTTGAAACTCCGGACCTTTGGTGACCTGCTCTCCTTCCGCAAGGCCGCTAAAACTCATTTATTTTCTGAGCTTTGTTAAATCCTTCACTCCCCAATTTCTTAATAATTATTTCTGTTCCCCAGTTGTGTTGTGTTCGCCACCTTGTCGGTGCGCCGGGACGCTCCTTCGCTGGAGCAGCCGTGCGCAATACAAATAGCACTAACATAACATAACATAACATAACACAGAAGGCACTTACTCATCTTGGTATTCACAGAAGGCACTTACTCATTTCGGTATTCACAGAAGTTAGGACTCCTAAATGCCTTCTGTGAATACCGAAAGTCTTAAAGTTAGGATTTTTCTCAGTTTAGGAGTAGTAAAGTTAGGACTCCTAACTTTCGGACTCCTAAATGCCTTCTGCGAATATCGAATGTCTTAAATTTATGATTTTTTTTTCAGTTTAGGAGTAGTAAAGTTAGGGCTCCTAACTTTACTACTCCTAAACTGAGAAAAATCCTAACTATATGACTTTCGGTATTCACAGAAGGCATTTAGGAGTCCTAAAGTTAGGACTCCTAACTTCTGTGAATACCGAAATGAGTAAGTGCCTTCTGTGAATATCAAAATGGTAGTAAGTTTAGGATTTTGTCTTAAGTTAGTTCTGTTAGTGCACTGTTTGTGCAGTGATGACATACACAATAAGAACAAACCACACACTTAAGCCCTTAACTGCTAAGATTTTTCCAATCCAGTGCGGAGCCCTTTTTTGGTATTAGTAGTACTTTGTGCTTAGGCTTTCATAACTTTTTTTCCACATAAGGAATTGACACCAAATGTCCCTTTTGTTTCAACGTCTTGGGAATTCTTAAAAGTGCCCATAATTTGTTGATGTACCAATACAAAACTGAGAAAAAAGCCAAAACATAGAGATTTTCATTTTTAAAGAAATTGGAAAAAAAAACATGCTGTGCAAGGAAGTGTTTGCCTTTTACTTCCTAAAAATGGCATCAGTGAAAGGGTTGCAGTGCTAAGATCACCATTTTCCCAGCATTCAGGCGCAAGCAGAACGGTATCCCCAACATTTTTTTATCCAAGTATTGCCATTTTTCCACGAGATAACAAATTTTTCCCTAATTATTGTGGCTTCAACCTACTTGCAGTTTGCGGTGGAAACAGGTGTGAAACCAATGGGTGATGCTGGAAAGCCTTACATTTCTGAAAAGAAGACAACATTATAAATTCAGCAAGGGGCCCTTTGTGCAGCTCCATCAAGGGTTTCTTGAAGAAACGAACTGTTGAAATAAAAAAAAACATTTTAATCTGTAACTTCTTGTTATGATGGCCAATTTACAAAAGCAATATACTGTTACATCATGCAGACCAGGGGCCTCTAATCTTTCCTATAGTGAGAGCTACTTTTGATAATTAAAAACCTTCTTGAGCTACTGCCCAAAATAAGGAATCAAAAAGGGTACATAACCTAAACGCAGCCACTAGAGTGCCCCCAGTATTGCTTAAGTGAGTATATATTAATGTCATAATAGCTGTATCACAAAAGAGTTACTTGTAGGGTGCGAAAGGAGCAGTTTTGCACATTTACACTTATTATCAATCACCTTGTGAGGTGAGTGTCTCCTTGAGGCTTCTGGTCTCATTGTCATGCCACACATATAATGACCATGTTCTCATTTTGAAAGCAGGGCCCTAAACACTTTCACTATCTGGCTAATTGTCCTAAGGTCCATTTATTGATGTCTGCAAATAAGCTAATACAAACATTATTTATTACATGTAGATTGCAACCTCAATTAGGAGCATTATCTAAAATCCAATTTCAGTGGTAATACACACTTGATAGCTGTCTATGAGCAAACACATATCTGCAGTCACCCCTCAGCATGTACCTGTCAGGCAATCATGCCGCACAAATTAATGAATGAAGTATATTCTCCATAAAAGCTAAATGTGATTAAAGGAAGGAAGGAAAAAATGACAAGTAGCAAAAGTAAAAAAAAGAAACAGACGAAGAAAGAAGTCAAAGAAAGAAAGGGAGGAAGAGAAAAATAAATAAAGAGAGAAAAAAAGAAACAGAAAGAAAGCAATGGAAGAGGGAAGAAAAAGGAGAGCTGGACAGTGGGAGGTAAAGGATGGAAGAGAAAGAAAAGAGGGAAGAAAAGCGATGGAGAGGGAAGAATTTAAGGGGAAGGAAGGTAGGAAGAAAGAAAGGGAGAAATGTAGGGGAAACAAGGGAAGGAAAAAAAGGATGAAAGGAAGATGTGAGGAAGAAACCGAAAGGAAATGAAAAAAGGAATGAAAGAAAAAACAGCTGAAGAAAGGAATAAGATAAAGGAGCAAAAAAGGAAGAAAGAAAAGGAAAAGAAAGATGAAAGAAAGAGAAAGGGAGCAGAACAAAACTAAGAAATAGGAAAGAACAACGATTAGAAAGAAGCAGAAAAATAGAAAGAAAGTCAAAAATAAAAGACGGTAGGTGAAAATGACAAAAACGGGAAAAGAAAATCAGAAAAAAGGAAGAAAGAATGAAAGAAAATATTGAAAAAGAAAAAGGGAATGAAAGGACAATTATAACAGATGCAGAAAAAAGAAGAATGAAAGAAAGAAGCAAACAAGAAAAACAGTAAAGGAGTTTTTAAAATAAGAATAAAAGCAAAACGGAATCAATGAAAGGTGAACAAGAAAAAGGCAATGAAGGAATGAGCAAAATAAATGGAAAAATTAAAAAGTATTAAGGAAACACAAAAACAGAAAGAACAAGAAGAAGGAAAGAATAAAGAAAGTTAAATTAGAGACATAGGGGAAGAAAGGGGAAGAAGAAAGAAAAAGTAGAGAAAGACAAATAGCAACAAAAGGATGAAAAGATAAAAAAAAGAAAAAGAGAGGCACTGCAGAAACAAAGGAGGGAAGAAGTAGAGAAAGAAAGGCAGGAAATAAAGACAAAAATAAAAAAGGAGAGAAAGCAAGAAATGGAGAAAAAAATTAATAAAGATGGAATAAAAGAAAGAGAGCAAGATCCGGAAAGTAAAAAAGAAAAGAAGAAAAAGCGTAGGAAGCAAATTGAGAAAGAAGGAGAAAGAAAGAACATTTTCAGAAAAGGGTGGCCGGCACTGCGAGCTTCCCAGGCATCACAGAAGGGAACCACAATATTTTAAAGTACTGCCATTGGAAAACTGCAGCTGCATATTCTCAAATGAGCTGACAGACATTTATGGGTGAGCTATTCAGGGACAGGCTGTGAGCTTCTGGTAGCTCACGATCAACCTCTTGAAGACCTCTGCTATAGACCCTTCAGGTCTTCAGTATATATATATATATATATATGGGGCTTTATGTTCGCCATGGATCACAAAATACCCAGAGACAACAACTGAGCTGCTTCTTACAATGGTTTCTCATTGCGTACTCCATACACAGCAAGTCATATGGTAAAATATCTAGAGTGAAAAATGGGTAGGATGAAAACGTAAGAATTTCTGAAATGTACGCAGTATACTGATTTTAGGAGTAGTGGCTATTTGCACATCTCTGTATTTGTGGGTGCCCATACTATCAGTGATTCATAAGGCAGTTTGTAAAAATGTTATTTTATGGCCCCACACATCTCCCAATAAAAACAGTACCCCACGTCTATGCCTGAGACAGAATATGCCCCAAAACGTGACCTGGACACATTACATCCACCAAAATTAAAATTTTACAATGTGTATAGCTGCGGATGTCTGAAAACTAGACACCCAGGGAGTCTTGTGGAGTTTTCATGACATTTTCTTACCCAAAAGTCCCTGCAAACCTCAAACATTGGCCAAAAGCACATATTTTCCTCACAATTCTGTGAGGGTAAGTTCAAGAATCTGCCAGAATCAGCACATTTCCTACAAGCCAGTGTTCACACATGTCTACCGACACAAAATGGTAACCAATTTGTGTGGGTGGGCCTAGCCCCTGTGACAGGAAAGGGACCAAACCACAACATTGACTTTTTTCACTTGAAACCGATCCTTTTTCATGATTTGGGTTACTGTAGATTTTGGGTCTGGGATCAGCTGACAGCTAGGGGAATCTACCAAAGCCACACATTTATGAAAATTAAACATGCGGGGGAGGTGTGACTTATGTTATTCTCTGTTTTTTTTTACCCAGAAGTTCTTGCAATTCGCAACATGTAGCTAAAAACATGCATTTTTCCTAATATTTCTGAGAGGGAAAGTTTCAGAATCTGTCGAAATTCACAGATTTTCCACCACCTAGCAGTTCTGTATGTCTCCCGATAAAAATGGTATATCACTTTTGTGGGTGAGCCAAGCACCTATGACATACAAGGCCCTAAAGCGCTATGTGGAGAGATCAACAATAGGGGTAGCTGCCATATTTGGGGCCAAGCTCGTCCACCACTCATGGAAACCTACAAACCACAGACATCTTTTAACCTAGACATCAATGGGATTCTAGGGTGGTGTGCCTTGCATGGATTCCATGGTATTTTATTACCCCCAATGTCCTGCAAACCTAAACATTTACCTGAAATCACACATTTTCCTTACATTTCAATGAAGGAAAATTCCGGAATCTGCAGCAACCCACAAAATTCCTTCTACCCAACATTACCCCACTTTTCTCAATAAAAACTCTACCCCACTTGTGTGGCTGGACCTAGTGCCTATGATTAAATTAGAGTCAATGTGGGTTCCCTCACAAGGAGGGGAGCCATATGGACAGGTCAAGCCAACAACCATTTTATGGGTCATTCATACACCTTTCACACACCACAGACCATGCCATTCATACTGCCCGACTCACAAAGCACAACACTCACATCAGCATACTGCCTCTATCTAAGGATCCATCACATTCATGTGCCACAGGACTGACTCGTCAATCACACTGCACTCACCCAATGATCGTCATCAATCAACTTGCATACAAACCCATCATAAGCAAGCCTCTACACACAAACTGCCAGGCATGTTGTAAGTTGGTGTGTCAACAAGCTTAACAACATCCAAAATGAAAAGAAACTTAAACTAAGTTTTTACCATGTGTCAATTATCTGTCTCCCACGTAGTCCTAAATGCTTGCCAAGTGAACCTTTACTACGAGCATCCCATGACAGCTACAAGAGGCACACGAAGGCATGTCTTTCATGCTCTTTTAGCGCACTCACTGTGTTAAACTGTGTTGGAACTTGACCTCCGTTCCTCAAACTCTGTTAGCATATCTACCTTTGAAACTAAGGTAAACATGCTTGGGAATACTGGCCTAAGTTCCCAAAGAGAGCATGTCCAAAACTAGGGGTGTTAGGATTTTGCGCTCTTAGTACTCTGACAATGTGGCATATGACTTGTCCACTGTTATGGACAGTGCTGTGACTCTAATGCACTTGTCAAATGGCGAACAGAACCTCTACTACATTCTGAGGGTGAATGAATTGGCAAGCAGTCGACAAATATGACCCATTTGTCTAGCATTGAGTGCAGTTTTCGGTGTGTCTCTCGTACCTTGACTATCTGCCTTCTTTCTATGTGATATCCCTATGAAAGCGTACCCAGCCTAAGCTTATCCTACCAGCTCATATCACTGTCAACCTTTAAAGGTCCTAGTATCGTATACATAATAAAGTGAACCAGTTCTAATGGATCCCATAACACCTACCTGAGGCGCAGAAAGATATGTGTTCAATGCGCCCTTGCCACACTCACTGTACTAAATACAATTCCTTCCAGTTTGTTGATGTGAGTTAAGCGGCGTCCAAGGACTTCTTCAGGATTCGGCCAACATTTTCGAACTGTGTGAGCAAATCTACTGTTGAAATGAAGATAAATATGCTGGAGAAGACTGCCCTAACTTTCCTAAAGAGCATTTAAAAAAGTACTAAGAGCTCTAGGTTTTGTAGCACATGGTATTATGTGACAAAGTGGCATACGTTCCTTCCACCATTATGTGCAGTGCAGTGTCTGTAATGCACTTGTCATAGGGTGGACAGAACATCTAGCACTTTCTAACGGTGGATGAAGTTGTCACATAGGTCATAAGCAGATCCAAGATTTTCCATCTAGAGGAAATTATTTGAAAGGCTGCATGCCTAGTGAAGTAGTGGCCCCTGGAATCTATGTGTCCATGCACAACCATTAAAAGCCATATGCTATTGCTATACGTGGGGAGCTCCAACAGTTCATTTCCCTATACTTGACTTTTGCATTGTACAACATAAAGCAAATTGGAAAACAGAGACCTAGCTGAGATGGGTTTTGGTGACAGTAATACCAACTCTTCTGCTTCTTTCCTTGCTAAGCAGACTCTACAACAATGACTGACATGGTTGAGTCTTTCTATTCGCTTTAGAAACGAGTTCAGGAAAGTGCCAATCCTGTAGTTTGCAATGTCCTCCACAGCTGATGAAGTAGAGGCCACTGCTTCTGAATTAATGAGGCTTTCAATGACAGCCAACTGAAGGTCAAGGAAAGATATTGCTCTTTCTGTGGTGGTCTGATGGTAAACAACATACGCATTGTATGTTAACGACTTGGTGAGGTGGCTAAACAACTTCTTGTACCATGTATGAGTTTTACGAACTTGCATTAAGTGGCTGCAGTACTTGATCATACTTATCCACTCCGCCCATGTACTTGTTGTAATCAAGTAAACAGTTGGGGATGTGAACTTCGGTCACATGACTGCAAACCGTGACTGGGGAAGTGCTCTCTTCATGAATTGAAGTGAGCATATACATCCCGTCTATCCGAGTATTTAACTCTGAGAAGTACGTTGGAACACAATGCCATGCTCTGGCATTATTAGAGCTTCTTACAAACAAGCTCCTTCTGAAATCCTTTGCGGTAACATTGAACTGTACCGAATACCACAGTGCCAGCCTTGTACAGCTCACTGAACAGCTCTGCTCCTGTGTAGAAGATGTCCACCATTAGGTTATTACCTTTATAGAGGTGTGATTGCACAAGCTCCCATACACTCTTTGTGGTGATTCCTAGTGCAGAAAGGCAACATGCAGGATTTAGAGCAGAGTCCTTCCCTGTATGTACTCTCACTCTGTATACATAAGCAGTAGAGCTCTCATACAGCATGTCCTTCTTGATGCCATAACAACCTCATTTGCTTGGCATGTTCTGACTGAACAGCAACCACCTTTATACAGGAACAAGGACTCATCCACAGCTATGTTCTTTACAGAAGTTTAAATCTCTGGAAGCCTGGAAGACAAATGTTCCATGAGAGGCTGACTTTTAATTAACTTAGCATGGTCTAGATCAATGTTTCCCAAACTGTGGGTCTCAAACCACTGGTGGGGTGTGAGCTGATTTGTGTTGGACCATGAAAGTCCAAGCATTAATAAAGGTACCTTTAAATTCTGTATTGATCTTGTCACATTTGCTGCGCTTTAAGAACAGAAGTCAAATGTCAGGCTATTTCTTCTGACAAATTGTTACTTTTCTTTCTCTCACTTCACAGTCAGAGAAAAAAGTATAGTGAATTATGTGGGAGTCATGCTGTAGTGTAGAGAGTGTGAAAGGAAAGGCAGTAGGATGTCATTTTTTGTAATACACAACAAAATGTAAATACTCATAAATGTCAAAGCAAGAATTAAGCACATTTTGTGTGAAATTCTGAAGTATGATGGACCAAAGATTTTCATAGTATCAAAACAAATCAAGACACTTTACTTTGTGATGCACAAATGAGAAATATTCACTGAAACCCGGTTATCTCACAGTATTATTTGCGTGCAATATAGTATTATCAGTAAAACAGTATGCCTGTGCAAATTTAGTTGCTATTTCAATGGAAAATGTGCTGTCTATAAAAGACAGTGCGCAGCCACCCATTACTTTAGTTAGACTAAAAAATCACTCACCTCATGTCCATTAAAACTAGGTGGGTTGCTAATGTTTGCCATTTTAAAAAGTTGGTCATGGTTCTAAAATGTTTAGGGAGCACTGGTCAGGATGGTCCTGGGCATGCATCAGAATTATCATTGAACTGCAGCATACACTACAATATCAAAAACCTATCTCTTCTCATTATCAGTGCAAATGGGGTGGGTGCAAGTAGACAAGTAGGACTGTACCCTTGGTGTGTGCGCTATCCCCATGGCGAGTGTAAGTCCCATAAATGTTTTCAACTCCCCAAATGAAAAATTGCTTCCCATTCTGCTCCTTTTTTCTTTTTTCTGAGGCGGTCTCATTTTCTGGTCCTGCCTCCGAGATGTCTTCCATTACTTGAGTTAGGGCTTGGGCAGCAGTCATCCACCGAGACGTCATCTTTGTTTACTTCCTGAAACCTGTCTAAAACCTTCCTTCTCAAACACTATGCCCTACATAGAAGGCAGAAGTATGCTTATAATACAGTGGGGAGGTGTGTGCATCTGTGAGATATGTCTGTTAGATATGTCAAAGTAAAAGGTAAAAAAAGCACTTAACTTATCGATGCTGCGATCTGAAGAACTCCTCCAGAAAACCTCTCCAAAGACACTAAAAGAGGCAAAAACCAAAGTATTACTTCAATTTGCCACATACACAATACCAAAGCATGCTTCATGGGATGAGTGGTGCGGCCACACCAGCCACTGCTCATATATTATGGCACTCAAATGCACATAGGAGAGAATTTTAGATGGGGGACAGCAAGCCATATAAGAGTCACAGAGGGACAGAAAGTAGGCCAGGGCTCCACAATGAAAGTGTCTACCATCAGTAAACCAGATAGTTAACCAAACATTTACAAAGCAAATACTTCTGATGTGTGCTGCTAGCATTTTGGCTTTATCAATGTTTGTTTTGTTTTCTAGTGACTTTTTCAAAAAGTGATTGTTGAGGGAGCTGCCAATATAAATACAATCCCTGATACAAAATGCCTGGTTTTGGTCTCAAGAAGCACACATTGACATATGTCCATGGGACTAAAGAGCCCTACTTTGTGTGCAAACACATTCCTTGTGAAAAGGCTAAATGCGATCACCTCTAATAAAGTTAGCCAATGACTGGTTTGGGCTGACCCATTGTCCCAAGCTGTAGTGAGAAGAAAAACGTGAATGACACAACAGCAGACCAATGAATGAAGAGGGCTAGCTGCAAACCCCTAGAAGTATACTATATTTATTTAGGTAAAATCAAGAGGTCATAGCTAATGATGGATCTAAAATGTAGCCCACATTTTTGGTTGGCCCATCTGCTATATTTGTGGGACTGAAAGGCCAACCCCCTTAAAATATGTGCGCCATTTTGTTTTCCCTTTGGGAGCTGATCACACCATGCAAACATGCAGCAAAAAATAATGGCCCCAGGGGCATCAGCCCATATATGAGAGGGGTCGACCCCCCAAAAAACACTAGATATTCATGGGGTCTAGTGGTGTTCCTGCACATGGATCCCAGTCCAGCCATGAACTCTGAACAGGAATTTGTTTGAGACAAACTTCATTGGAAAGGGAAGCAGTCCCCCTTTCCAAAGATGCCACTCTCAAACGTGGGGAGGCATCCTGTCGAAAACCCAACCAGACACATGAGGGAACACTCATCTACTCCTTCCTTGCCACTGCTGTGCACATGACTGGATCCAAACTGACATGAGATTGTGTGCAAAATAATAATACATTGGGATGGGGCCTAAGTATACCAATGGCTGAGATTAATTCAAGCAGCATCCATCACTTTTTGAAGGTTGTATGATGGTACAACGCATACAATTACAAAGCATGCATTCACAACGCAATTTTACATCGCAAAATCTATTACAACGCATAATTTTACAATGCAAATATGTAAAATAAATGAAAAGAGAGATTACAACGCAAGACAAAACATCGCATACTATTACAACGCTTTTTTACATTTTTTGCGATAATTTCTTTTTGTAAAATAACCCCCTGGAACGGGGTGCAGGGAAAATAGGGGTTTTGGGTGGGGAAGTGTATTAATATATGTTGAAAAATTATCAATTCATAGGAGAAAAAAGATACTCGTTTAATAAAGTAATACTCGGTATTAATTTTAATACTCGGGTACTATTAGTATTATACTTCTTCAAAAAACGACAATTATGTTTTGAAGGAAACAGTAATTGAATTTATATAGATAATGAACAAAAAAGCAGAAAATGAAACACAATCTACAAAAAGGTAAACAAAGGAACCACCATTTTAGAAACTGACCTAATCTTAAGTCCTACAACACTTTCTACACTTTCAATGCCATGAACATGACCATCTGGGAAACAAAATGGAGGAAAAAACAAACAGCACAAGATGTAACGATCATAATCAAAATCCAAATTTAAATTATTGTTTTACACATTATTTGAATGAGAAAAAAAAACGAAGCCGACACATATTTTTATACAAATGTAGGTGTTACACGAAAAAACGTATGAAAGGAGCCGACCACCATTTTAAATTCAGTGTTTACCTGACTAACAGAGACACCACACGTTTCTTTTTTGCTGCCAGACAGTGTTACATCGGAAAGCTGCCTAAATAATAATCTAAGTAAGTTACTTTAATAAAATTAAATAAATTAAATATTAATTTAAAAGAAATAAAATTATGAGTAAAACAAATGTTTATTTATTTACAGATTATTGTAAAATTCATCCGGATTTTGGTAAAGGAGTTTAACCCTGTATTCGTGTGACAATATTAAAAGTAAGTGAATACATTAATTAAAAATATAACATTTATTAAAAAAAATATATATGTATATTATTCAATAAGAAATATTTTAAACACAATTTTGTTAACATTGATAAACTGGTTGATATAAAGCACTCGAAGAGTTGCATGGCTCTGAGAAAATACTGAATAGAATATAATTTACAAAAATTATTCTAACTCAAAGAGGTACTTGCCTAATGTAAAATAAAGATTAGTGGTGGAGTACAAAATACTATATCAACAGAAAAGCTGTGCTTGCATCAGGCAAAATGATGGAGACTGGTGATGAACTAAATACTATTCCAACAGAAAGGGGTGCTTGCCTCTGGGAAAATGTGGGCAAATGGTGGAGTAATATTTAATATTCCAAATTAAAGGGGTGCTTCACTGTGGGAAAATGCTGTATAGTTTTGTGGGACTAATTAGTATTCAAAATGAAAAGGGAGAATACCTAATTGAAAACGTTGGATATTGGTAAAGTAATAATTACTAATCCAAATCAAGGGTGGGCTTGCTTCAGGGAAAATTCTACCTAGTGGTGTGATAATAATTAATATTCAAACTGGAAGAAGTGCTTGCCTGACGGAAAGTGGATGGTTAGTGGTGGGGTAATAAATACTATTTAAACACTAAGGGGTGGTTGCCTCAGTGAAAAGTGTGAATAGTGGTGGTATAATAATTAGAATTCCAACTCCAAGGGGTGCTCGCATCATGCAAAATGCAGAATAGTTGTGGGCTTAAAATTACTATTCTAAAACATGATAGATAGTGTTCAAGAAAAAAATAGAATCAAAGAAATTTTAAATTTGAAAAGCATAAGTCATTTATCATTCTAAAAAATACAAACAAATGTGTTTTCTCAAAAGATATCAACCAAAACTAACTACATTTACAAGAAACTACTTTCAACTGCTGTCGAAAGAGGGGAACAACCGTCGAAAGAAGACGAGAAAAGTACACTGTTAAATTAATCCAGGTAAAACAATCTCCAAAAACAAAACTGTGGCTTGACTCTTGCTAAGAGCACAAAGTGATGTGATTACAATTAGAATTCCCACTCCAAGGTGAACTTGACAAAGAGAAAATGTTGGATTGTGCTGCAGTAATAATTACTATGCCAAGTCCAAAGGGTACATAGAGAAAGGCCCAACCATCTTTTGAAATTAAGTAAAGTGGTATTATTAAAATGGCTATTACAACGAAAAGGGCTGTTTGCCTCTTTTAAAATGCCTGAAAGTGGAGGTGTGTAATAAAAACTAATCAAACAACAAGAGATGGTTGCCTCTATGCAAATGGTGAGTAGTGGTGGTCTAATGAATACTATTTCAACTCGAAAGTTTGTTTACCTTATGCAACATGCTGAATTGTGGTGGGGTAAAAATTTGTATTAAAAAACAATGGAAGTAGTAGTATTATTGAAAATGCTAGAAAGCGTTGATTTGAAACCGACAATACATGTACTATTAACTTGTAAAAGCATAATTCAATGAGCATTTTCAAAAAATCAATACATTTTGTTTTCTCCAAAGATATCATCCAAAAGTAATCAAATAAAAACAAAACAACTTTCACCTGCCATCGAAAGAAGACGTGAAAAGTCAAAGGTTGAATTAAAACAGATAAAACAATCTACAAAAACATTACTTGTGAATTAGTCTTGAAAAATGCCCAAATTGATGTAATTTAAATTACAATTCAAACTCCAAGGTGTACTTAACAAAGATATAATTATTGAGACTGTTGGGGTAATAATTACTAATCAAATTTCAAACAGTGCATGCCTCATTGAAAATGGTGGATAGTGGTTGTGCAAAAGTAGGGTAAGTTTTGGATAGTGTAGTCATTTAAGTTACTATTCTAACTCCATGGGGGTGCAACGGTAAGGTAAGTGTTGGATAGTGTAGGGGTAAAAATTACTATTCTAACTCCGGGGGGTGCAACAGTAGGGTAAGTGTTGGATAGTGTAGGGGTTACAACTACTATTCTAACTCCAGGGTGGTGCAACAGTATGGTAAGTGTTGGATAGTGTAGGGGTTAAAATTACTATTCTAACTCCAGGGGGGTGCAACAGTAGGGTAAGTGTTGGATAGTGTAGGGGTTACAACTACTATTCCAACTCCAGGGTGGTGCAACAGTATGGTAAGTGTTGGATAGTGTAGGGGTTAAAATTACTATTCTAACTCCAAGGCGGTGAAACAGTAGGGTAAGTGTTGGATAGTGTAGGGGTTACAACTACTATTTTAACTCCAGGGTGGTGCAACAGTATGGTAAGTGTTGGATAGTGTAGGGGTTAAAATTACTATTCTAACTCCAAGGCGGTGCAACAGTAGGGTAAGTGTTGGATAGTGTAGGGGTTACAATTACTATTATAACTCCAAGGTGGTGCAACAGTAGGGTAGGTGTTGGATAGTGTAGGGGTAAAAATTACTATCCTAATTCCATGGTAGTGCAACAGAAGGGTAAGTGTTGGATAGTATAGGGGTTAATATTACTATTCTAAATCAAGGATGGTGCAACAGTAGGGTAAGTGTTGGATAGTGTAGGTGTAAAAATTACTATTCTAACTCCAGGGAGGTGCAACAGTAGAGTAAGTGTTGGATAGTGGAGGGGTAAAAACTTACTATTCTAACTCCAGGGTAGTGCAACAGTAGGGTAAGTGTTGGATAGTGTAGGGGTTACAATTGCTATTCTAACTCCAGGGTGGTGCAACAGTAGGGTGATTTTTGGATAGTGTAGGGTTTAAAATTAGTATTCTAACTCCAGGGTGGTGCAACAGTAGGGTAATTGTTGGATAGTTTTGGGGGGCTAAAATTACTATTCTAACTCCAGGGTGGTGCAACAGTAGGGTAAGTGTTGGATAGTGTAGGGGTAAGTATTACTATTCTAACTCCAGGGTGGTGCAACAGAAGGGTAAGTGTTGGATAGTGTAGGGGTTAAAATTACTAATCTAACTCCAGGGTGCTGCAATAGTAGGGTAAGTATTGGATAGTGTAGGGGTTAAAATTACTATTCTGGCAATATGCTGGATTGTGGTGAGGTTGAAATTAAAATTACAAATCAAAGTGGTGGTTGCCTCAGCTAAATTGCAGGATAGTTGTTGGTTTTTAAAAACCTTTCCAAATCCAAGGGGTTCTTGACTCAGAAAAAAAGCAGGATAGTGGTGTGGTTTAACTTAGAATTCAAATTCAAAAGGTGTGCTTGCATCTTAGAAATGTAAACAAACTATGCAAATTCTTATTTTTTTCAATTTCTTTTTTTACAGAACATACTACTTTTGAATAATTCGAGGCACCTCCTTAATAGTTCTATACATCCTTAAACGGTGAGTGTAATTTCAACATAACACATAAAAAATAATTAAGTAGTTTTTCTCCCAAGCAAACAACATTCATAAAAAATGAAATTAATATTTTTTTCAATGTTTTTTACTCTTCAAGATTTAAAGACAAGACAACTGAGAAATCTTAATTCCAAAAACAACCGGGACCTGGAAGGAAGAACAATCTATTAAAAAGGTAATGATAACTCAAACAAAGTGCAACCATATCTTATTTCTTTTTTACAGGCGCATAAATAATTTAGTCTCAAAGATTTTGAACATCAAATGAAAAACACCTAAATTAGCATTAATGTATTTGTGGATAAACCAGTTGTTCTGCAAAAAATACACTATCATTAATAGTGTTATCAAATGCCTTTTCAAAAATGCACACCTCGACACAAACTATTAAAAACAACTAACATTTTTTTCTACCTTTTCATGTAATTACAGATAATGTAATCAAATGATGAAGCAAGATATATCAGCTCCAGCGAGGGAAACCGGCTACTGAAACATTCAGGGTATATTTATTGTAAGTAGAGACTAACTGAACCCAGGTGTCATTGGAAGTGTGTGCAATACTACTCATCCCATTGCACAGGCAGAGCAGTTACTCTTGGTGACTCTGTTTTAAGAACCACAGAGCATAACCACTCTGCCTCTGCAATGGAGCTTGAGGTTAGGGAAACAATAAATGAGATCAAAGATATTGCATCCACCTCCAATGAATCCTGTGGTTCAAGTTTGAGGAAGGTAGCACAACATGTAACAACACATGTTGCCAGCAGTATGCCTATTATTCCTAATCTGAGACGTATTGTTCAACGTAAAAAACAGGCAAGTAGCCCTAAACGAATTAGACCTCAAACCTTTTCTGATATACTTATTCCTCCTGAACTCTCTGTAACTGTTTCTAATGACCCTTTCCTATTGCATGACAACAAAAACCCTCTGAAAAGAATCCTAATCTTTAGCACACCCCGTAATCTTGTTAGGTTAGAGAATTGTGATATTTGTATGATGGATGGGCTGTTTAAAAGCACGCCCCATCCATTCACCCAAATATACACCATTCATGGCAAAATTAACAACACAGTAGTCCCCTTAGTTTAAAGTTTGCTACCAGATAAACAATCCTCAACTTACACTGAACTTTTGACAGTGGTAAAATCCAAAACATCTAACATAAGTCCTAGAAAAGTAATTATTGATTTTGAATTGGCAATGATTAATGTTATTACCAAATCGTACACGGACACCGAAATTCAAGGATGTTTTTTCCACTTTTCTCAGGCATTTTGGTGTAAAAATACAAAAAACATCCTTGGTTGAGGATTATATATCTAATATCAAACTGCAGTTTGAACTAAAAAAACTAGATGCACTTTGCGTTGTTCCTCCTGATGGTGTAGACGAGTACTACACTTCAATTACTGAATCTGACTATTTTACAACAAACGACAAAAAATTGGCACCACTACTAAATTACTTTGAAGACACATGGATTGGGCATCTAAGCCACGTTTCCATGTGGGGTGGTGGAACTGCTACTCGAGCTGCTTAGAAGGAGGAGCAAAGACAAACAATGCCATAGAGGCACAACTCCTTCAATCATTCAATTGGAAAACATCACCCCAATTTCTATCATTTTTTGGAAACTTTGGGGAAGGAGCAAAGTTTCCAAGAAATGAGATTAGCACAAGCATTAACAGGTAGTCTGAACCCACAAATGTCCAAAAAATCAAAGGAAATGTCGGGAAGACGATTGGATGCAGTACAACAGTTTAGGTTGTGTGTGGCTTCAGACTACCTGGATAATCTTGCACACATCCTAAATTACTAACTCACACAACACTATTACTTTCCTGTTTTGCCCTAAAAATATTAACATTTACAAAATTTGTTTAAAAATATAAATAAATAAATAAATAAAGTTGGGTCACCTTACCTTTTGATGCCTTCATCTTTCAACTCTTGGTCTTGACATCCTTTCCTATCTTCACCAAGAGTCCTTTTTCAAAGAATATAATCCACAACAAAAAATCCACAAAGAGTTTTTTTTTGAGAAGTTCAATGTTCCCAGAATTTGTAACTTCAATCTTGCGCATTTTTCCAATTAAAGCACAAACCCATAATTAGAAGATTTTTTTTAGGAAGTCTATTGAAAAATAAATGATCGAAATTCATCATCGCAATCCAGTCTGAAATTGATACCACTTCTTTTTCCAAAACAAAGTCATTAGATGCCAAAAAATAAAAATTCATCGTCGCAATCCAATCTGAAATTAATACCACTTCCTTCTCCAAAACAAAGACCTTAGATGCCAAACATTTGAAATCCATCGTCGCAATCCACTCTGAAATTTTATCCAACTCTTTATCCAATTTGAAGTCCTTATAAGCCAAGCATTTCCAAAAAATGAATTCCACTATATCCTTCGTCGACTTAGAATATTTAAAAAAGCCCATAAAAACCTTTCTTGAACAATTTCCGAAAACAGATGTTTACCAAAAAAATCAATCCAAAAAAACAAAGCTCACAAAAAAATCCAGACGACGCGACGATCCTCGATCTTTTCTTTTTTTAATATACATTTGTCATAACAAAACTTAAATTTTTAAAAAAATCTTTTTCTTTTTCTTAATTTTTCACATTATATACCAGTTAATAATCTAACTAAACATTAATCCTTTAGTAAACACGTGACCCGACATAGGCATACGCTGGCAACATTGTTGGTTTTGGGATTTTTTTAAACACATAAAACTCATTTACAACATCTTAAAACCTCCCTCGTCTCTTCTTACAATACATATCACTCTTATATTATGCATTTAAAATAAAATAATATCTCTTACCTATCGCAGATCTCCCTTGCTTCTGCTCTGTCCAGCGATGATCCTCATAGTGACGATTTTCACGTTTTACGTTTACGAGTCAACGTCATCGCTAGCTGAAAAATAACAAACAGACAATTATTTTCTATATACATGCAGTGAAATATATTAAAAAACATTTGTATATATAACAAAAATAAATATAATGTACATTATTTAAAGTTATGAAAAAAATGATGAAGAAATATTTTTCTAAAAATTAAATAAAGTCTTTTAAAACACTAACATGCTTCGTCTTTTTTTCTTTAAATCTAGCTATAAATTACAAATGCAACGATTGTATTTAAAATGTGTTTTAAATATTATTTTTGAATTAAAATATATGTATTATGATTAATCTTACCTTTCAGCATCCCCACCGACCTTCTGCTCTGTCCCACGATGATCCTCAGAATGACAGTAATCACGTACACGCGTCTATAACATAGCAAGATGTAGAAATAAATGAAGGACAATTCTTTCCATTGAGTTCAATGCTAAAGTGTGCAAACCTTTTTTTCATATTTCTTTACAAATCTTTCAAAACATATTTAATTCATACAATTATTAATTACCATTTTTTTTTAAATTCTGAGTTTTTTAGTATGTAATATATATTTCATCATTTTTAGTTAAACTTGTTTAATGATTATATTACCAATATATTCAGTATATTTATTAATTTAAATTTAGTTTAAATAAACTAATTCAATGTAAGTATTTTTCTTACCTATGACCATCTCCCCAGACCTTCTGCTCTGTCCCTGAACATTGTCATAATAAAATTAATACCTTACTTGCGTCTGTATCATATCAAAATATATATAAAAATATAGAACAATTCCTGAGTTTTCTTTATCTTAATTTATTTATAAATACTACTAATTACATCATAAAATAAATTAGTATTAATTCATTTAAAATAATACCTTAGTAATAAGTAAAGAATTAAAATGTTACTTTTTTTAACTGAGTACTTCTAAACAATAATTTAAAATATATATATATTACTCTTACAAAATAGTACTATTCATTCACAATTAATAATAGCAAAATGTTTATAAAAGTTTTGTTATATTTTAAAATTTTTCAAATAGTTACAATTGAAATAACAGTATTATATATCCAAAATTAATATTATTATAATTCTTGAAAACATAATAATGTATGCTTCTAGTAATTGATAAATATTAAAAAATATTAACAATTCATTTAAAAAAACACCTGAGTAATATTATAACACAAAATATATCAAGACTTACCATATTTTGCGTTGTAATAGCATGCATTGTAATTGCATCTGCGATGTTATAGGATACGTTGTAATTGCATGCGTTGTAATGGATGTTGTGAAAAAGAGTTGCGTTGTAATAGCATAGCATAGTGAAAGTTGCGTTGTGATGGCTGTTCCCCCTTTTTGAATACATTACTTTTAGAAATCTGGCATTTTCCTGCTTTACTGGCTCCTGCAGCCTGCTCGTGTGTCACATGACTGGGTGTAGCTGACGGTTGCACTTTGTTTATCCGGTCCAGACAGCCACGCACCAGAGGGATTAGGTGTGTCTGGATGGGTCCTCAATTGGCCGGATTAGGCAGAGCTAGGTACAGCTCCACTTGCAACTCAATAGGCTGTGTCCTGCCTTCGCTCAAAGAACTTGTCACCCCAGCATTTTTCATGAAGCCAGCTTGGAACCAGGGCAGAAAAGGAAACTTCAAGGATTTCAAACGGGAATTTCTCTAGAACATTCCCCTACTTCGAAGAAGGCACCAGGTATAATTGGGGCCCTCAGACCCATTCTTCAGTTCCCTTTCTGGACCTGCAGAAGGATGTAGATAGATAAAGCAACACAAAGGGGCCGATTCCGATCCGGGTCGGAAAGCACTACGACCGAGTCGGATCCGGAGTGTTTTCCGACTGAGCCGGACCCCTACAGTCTGACCGAGTGAGTATGATGCACACGTATGCTGTCGGACTCGGTTCGGTCGGACTCCCATAGAAGTCAATGGGAGCCAGTTGTGCGACGCGTACATGCGCTCCCATTGACTGAATGGGTAAATCTCGAACAAGTGCGCCCCCTACAGTGGGTACGTGTTGGTGCCATCCGCACCATACATGCCTGTGTTGGGGAGACCCATAGGTCTCCCCCTGTGTCCGAGTTATAGGGCTGCGGGTGTCAGGGAGTCCGACGCGGATCCCCGAAGTCCGACTCCGGGAGCTTTTGCGAGCCGGACACTCCGGCTCACACAGGCTGTCCGACGCATGCATCGTACTGGCTCGGTTGTAGATCGCATCCACTGCACGCCACGGTTAGCTTCCGACCAAGACGTATGGAGCGGTTCGGACCCGGAAACGACTCGGTCGGTGAATCTCACATAGCTCGCATCGTACTTGCTTGCTCGTACAGCTGTACAAGTCGTCCTGGAAAACACGCATACGGCTCGTAGTTTTTCTGGCCGGATCGCGTATGGTGCCCTTCCGACCTGGATCGGAATCGGCCCCAAAGTAGTCAAACATTGGTTGTGGCAAAAAGAATAATAAACTGTATTTTACAATACAAATGCGTAAGAGTGCATATTGTCCACATGAAATGGAACCAGAAAAAAACTGAAAGTACAATACAATTATATAAACAATAGGAAAAGGAAAGAAGGTTTCTAAACTGTAAAAACAACTAACTGATTTAAAAAAAAAAAATATATATATATATAAAAATGAGCCCTCAAAGGGGTTGCATAATTGGTTTGTTTTGACCCCCTTTACAATGCGGAGTCTCATTAGGACCAGTTGATATAATTGAATATGTTATGGAAGTATGTAGAAAGACATAGAAAAATGCATATAGTGCACACGAACAATGTGCTAAGGGAAAGGGGTACTCACATGGGGTACTCTTGGAGGGAAGCCCAGGGAGACGGAAGTAATTATAGCTGCATGTCCCAGGTTAAGTGTAGTGGCTGGTACCGAAGTGCTGTGAACTGCGCTGTTTGTGTAAGTCAGTATAACAAGTGAGGTGGGTTGCAGGCATCAAGCCTCCCAGCAACATTCACTTATGTGAAGCATGCGGTCTGTGCTGTTTGGATAAATCCTTGTAGTATGAGGGGCAGGCTGTAGAATCCAGCATCACAGTTGCTAAGGAATTGGCTGGGAGACGCGGCTATAATTAACTCCTTCTTCCTGGGGTTCCCACCAGGTGTACCCCATGTAAGCACCCCTTCCCCTTACTTAGCACGTTGTTGGTGTGCACTTTCTATGTATTTCTCAATGCCTTTCTCCTTGCTTCCGTCTGGTGTCCCCATATCAATTGGTCCTGGCATTGCAAGGAGGTCGAAACATCATCAAGATTTTTCAAAACAAACCAATTATCTGACCCCTTTGATTGCTAAAAGGGTTCGCTTGCAATAGATATTAAAAAAATCCATTGGTTGTTTGTTACAGTTTGGAAACCTGTCATTCTTTTTTGTGTTGTTTATATAATTGTATTGTCCTTCCTGGTTTGTTTTCTGGTCGCATTTGTATTTCAAAATACAGTTTATTATTCTTTTTGCCACAACCAGTGTTTGACTATTTTGTGTTACTTTCTCTGTCTACATGCTTCAACAGTCTCATTGTGTAATTGTGCTCATTATTGCTTCAAGTATATATTAATAAATCCAATAAGAACCACTGTTCCTTCTGATATTGCAGAGTAAAGCAAAGCAGCCTTGCGTTACTCTAGATTTATCAAGCACGGCAGGGCAACGCAAGGTTGCCTTGCATGGCTTGATAAATCTCACTTAGGTTTTGTGTTGCCCTCGCGCCCCCTTGTGTGGCGCAAGTACAACAAAAACCATGATAAATCTGGCCCCATGTTTGCAGTGTGCTTTTCATTTATTAAAATATTGTGCTAAGATTGAGCACTGCTATGTGTTCATATGTCTATTTATATAATACATAGAGTACGATGATCTAACGGCTCTTCAGATATGAGAACTAGTCTTACACCCTTATTGTCGTAAACTCCATTCTTTTCTTCCCAACATGTTTTCCCAGATTGCATAATTTTTTTCTCACTAAACCAAGCAATGGCACCAAAAATCACTCAAAGTCACACAGACATATGCTGTCATTGTACAATGCACATGCATGCATTTGCAGACCTCATCCTTTCACACAAAATTTTTCTTACTGTCTTCAAGACTAAGGAGCCGATTCCGATTCCGGCCGCAAAACGTACCGACCGTCACGGACCGGGAACAGAGACCGACTGACAAGGACCGGCGCTGTAAAACCCATGCTGTACGATGCAACACGTGTGAATTACAACCGACACGTACGGACTACAAGCTGTACGACAGAGCCGTAGGGAAACCAGTGATTCGCACAGAAACCGGACACGATTCGCACCGACCGACACATACCAGGAATGAACCCGACCGACACGTACCCGCGATGTCCGATCCACGCAGTACGATGCAATGCATGTAAAACCAGACCGACTCGCACAGAGCCCAAGCCGCATGACCGACACGCACAGAAAACAGGGACCGGAAGCAATAGAGATCTCTGCGACCGACGCGTATGAAACACAGAAGAAAATCAGCATGAAAGACCCGGAGAAGCCCGCACGAGCCAACATCAGCGTCCGTCTCGGTCAGAAGAATGTCTCCTTCATGCCTAGAAAACCCAAAGGAAAAAATGCAAAAAGAGGACCAAACAAGCAATGGCAAAGTCAATAATTATCAACAAAAAAAAAACTTGGAACAAAGACACACACACAACTCCACCTATATAAAGGACACTAATCACTACCATGATCCTTTGCAAATTCAAGAGAACAGCCAGCAGAGAACACCATCAGACAGCAACCACAGACAAACTCACAACTCACCCATCACACAACTTTCACACCATTAGCACCTCACCAAAAGCACTCACTCATACACCTAGCAAAACTGACACTCACCCTCACTTGCACCCTCACACATACATCACTCACCACCACCACCCATCACCATGACCCCAAAGAAGAATCCAAAGTTCACAGATAGTGAGTTAGAAGTGCTGGTCAATGAAATCATCAGAGTGGAGCCACATTTGTTTGGTACATTAGTCCAAAGGACCCCCATGTCACAGAAAACAAAGATGTGGGCGAGGATCGTGGACAAGGTGAACGCACGAGCACCAATGTTGCGCACAAAGGATGATATCCAGAACAGGTGGTATGACGTGCGCAGGAGGGTCAAGAAACTCATCGAGAAGGATCACGCCTTGAGTCAGCGCACTGGTGGTGGCCCTCCTGCCAAACCAGTATACCTCAGGTCCTGGGAGGAGAAGGTGCGGGACATCCTACCACCAGAGAGCGTGCATGGTCTATCAGACATACCAGAGCCTGGTGAGTACACAACCAATATACTCAATATTGTGTGGCAAGGGGACAGTAAAACTATGCACCGTTAGCAAAGCCACAGTAACCAATAGATAATCATCCCTAGATGTGTATGCTAGTCAGACAAACACAATACCTGCCATCTCATAGTGACTTGTAACTGTGTCATGACATGTACAAACCTACCAACAAATAGAGCAAGGCAGTGGCGCAAAGCCAAATAAACACTGTCAGACAGTTTGCCACCACAAACACACTACCTCACAGTGCAGCTGACTGACAGGAAGGAATAATGGATATGCAGGTGAAGGGAGTGTATCCAAAAGCATGATGGGGTTTGTAGTCACAGATAATGCTCCCCCTCCCAATTGGCCCATCAAGACCTCTCTGAACCATGCCCACATCACAGGGAGTGGAAAATGACTGACAAGATGGCTGATACTGGGTCCTGCTGTGGGGAGCACAAGGCCCTGGTAGGGGTTGTGCGCAAATCAGAAGCAGGACACCACTGCCTGACATCCTGAAAGCCAACTTGCACGCCCTCCAATGTAAGCACGTTTCATGGTGGGATGTCTGGCCAGGTGGGAAGGAGGACTGACAGCTCTGACCATACTTACCAGCATGTGTAGACACACACACCCCTCAACACAAACTCCACACAACTCACCGGGTATAATGCATTGACTCACACTGTAGTGAAATATCACCCAAAGATACACCGCAATGGGTTCTGCTGTGTGATGCACAGGGGCTCTCTTTGGACTTGTAGCCAAACAAACACCAGGACTTCACAGTCAGCCATCTTGCCATTGCTGTCACACTCCCTCTCAGGGAAGCAGAGTGAAAAGGAAGGAAGTATGGGCATGCTGGGAAGGGGGGTGCAGTCAAAAGCATGATGGGAGTTGCAGTCACAGACAATCCCCACCCATCCACATGGCCCAGCAAGCTCACACTGAACCATGCTCACCTCACAGGGAGTGAAAATGGACTGATAAGATGTCTGACACTGGGCTCTGTTGTGGGGCGCACAAGGCCCTGCTTGGAACTGGGCACCAACAAAAACCAGGACTGCACAGTCAGCCATCTTGCCATTGCTTTCACACTCCCTCACAGGGAAGCAGAGTCAAAAGGAAGAAAGTATGGGCATGCTGGGAAGGGGGGTGTAGCCAAAAGCATAATGGGAGTTGCAGTCACAGACAATCCCCACCAACCCACATGGCCCAGCAAGCTCACAATGAACCATGCTCACCTCACAGGGAGTGGAAATGGACTGACAAGATGTCTGACACTGGGCTCTGTTGTGGGGCGCACAAGGCCCTGCTGGGAACTGGGCACCAACAAACACCAGGACTGCACAGTCAGCCATCTTGCCATTGCTGTCACACTCCCTCACAGGGAAGCAGAGTCAAAAGGAAGGAAGTATGGGCATGCTGGGAAGGGGGGTGTAGCCAAAAGCATGATGGAAGTTGCAGTCACAGACAATCCCCACCCACCCACATGGCCCAGCAAGCTCACACTGAACCATGCTCACCTCACAGGGAGTGGAAATGGACTGACAAGATGTCTGACACTGGGCTCTGTTGTGGGGAGCACAAGGCCCTGCTGGGAACTGGGCACCAACAAACACCAGGACTGCACAGTCAGCCATCTTGCCATTGCTGTCACACTCCCTCACAGGGAAGCAGAGTCAAAAGGAAGGAAGTATGTGCATGCTGGGAAGGGGGGTGTAGCCAAAAGCATGATGGGAGTTGCAGTCACAGACAATCCCCACCCACCCACATGGCCCAGCAATCTCACACTGAACCATGCTCACCTCACAGGGAGTGGAAATGGACTGACAAGATGTCTGACACTGGGCTCTGTTGTGGGGATCACAAGGCCCTGCTGGGAACTGGGCACCAACAAACACCAGGACTGCACTGACTGACATCTTGCCATTACTGTCACACTTGCTCACAGGGAAGCAGAGTCAAAAGGAAGGAAGTATAGGCATGCTGGGAAGGGGGGTATAGCCAATAGCATGATGGGAGTTGCAGTCACAGACAATCCCCACCCACCCACATGGCCCAGCAAGCTCACACTGAACCATGCTCACCTCACAGGGAGTGGAAATGGACTGACAAGATGTCTGACACTGGGCTCTGTTGTGAGGAGCACAAGGCCCTGCTGGGAACTGGGCAACAACAAACACCAGGACTGCACTAACTGACATCCTGAAAGTTAACCTGCACCCACTGCAATGGTGGCACTCTTCATGATGGGATAACTGGCCTGGGGGAGAAGGAGTTCCTGACTTGAAAACAAATAACACCGATGCTGGCCATACACACACCTTCTATGTTAAAACACATTGCACACATGGTACCAGTCACTCACAAAGATAATGCCCGGGCAAGATGTCTGACACATGGGCCTGATGAATGATGTGGCTGAAAATCACACATATGCACTGGCCAAACCAAAGACAGTCACACACACAGCCATTGCAACCATATGTTCAAACTCACTGTCTGGGAATGCAGTGTCCAGGGGTGCCCCCTGGCCTGGCTGTGGAGGTGTGTCTTGAAGATGACAAGTGTGGAGATCCATATATAGTACATTGCACAAAACACACAGGAACTCACATATACATCATTGACAGGGGACATCTGACAGTGAATGGAATGGACACACCAATATAGCCGACACCGTAACATGGTCTCATTCACACTCGGTGCTGTTGTGAGCTGCATTTCACTCCTACATTGTGCTGCAACATATGCATCCTTCACACAACACACCACTCACTGACATAGACACTGTAGACACAAGGTCTAACCTGGACTGCATTGGAGGAGACATGCTACTCACAGCAGCCAAACCGCAATACACACAACACCGGCTCTCACTGTCATGAGCATTGAAAAGCCAGAGTGCTTCCTTGCCCACTCCATGTCACCATGGAGAAAATTGACAAGTCAAATCACATATGCACATACAAAACTCTGCACCAGACTCATTAACGATGGTGACATCATCACTTGTATGAAATGAGATGGGAACTAGGAACACTGTAAAAAACCCTTTCTCCCAAGAGATCACAGGCATACCGGACTTAGACAATGTCGTACCAATACACCATTGTGGCACACAAAGACTAGCAAAATCTGCTACCACACATTCCCCAATCTTACAACATATCCTCAGTAGAATTGCACGTATGTCCTTGTTAAAGGTCAAATGTGTACAGGGATGACACGTGATGGCCCTTGAGTAGTAATGGCCATGTACAGCCAAATCTATACATGAGCTGGTCATGCACACACTTCGACATGCACATTGAAATGCTGGGCAATTTGCCACAACAATATCAATCTCTGTCCGTGACAACTTTGGACAAAGCAGTGTACAGGCACGCATCCTGACGTACAGTAGCAAATGTCATGTATGTGAACCATTGATGCCTGTAGAAACATAACTTGCCTTGTGTGTCTCTTCCAAACACAGGTGGTGCTGGGGACACAGCAGCAAATCAAGAAGAGTCCCTGTCCCAGATTCCGATGGACCCTCAGCTCTCTGGTGTGGATCAGTCTCTGTCCTCTTTGGATGACGAAGAACAACCTGGCACCTCCGGTGTGAGTCATCATGCAGCACCAGCAGTACAACATCTGCACCCCCTGTACCCATGCCTCTAACATCTGGCAACAGACAGGGCACCCCCACCAACACGGACAGACCAAGGACACAGAATACCGACAGCACAGAGACACAGGACCCCCAGGAAGCTACGGACAACACCACCAGTAACAACACCCATGGGGTCCAGTGTCACCTGTGTGTGCTGCCGCAGGTCCTGCCCGTGTGGCAAGGGGTGGTGGGAGGGGTGGTAGGCAGAGGTCGCGGCTTGCAGCGGGGTCTGGACTGCATGATGACCCCCAACTGGCACGCATCATAGATGGGTACCAGGATAGCACTGGAGGATTCGGCCAGGTAGTGGGGATCCTCAAGGACATTCAACAGGAGCAGGCTGCCCATCATGCTCGCCTGGAGTCCAAGTAGGATGCACTTACTGCGGTGCATAGGGACATACTCACATGCCTCCGCCAGATAAGCACCAACATGTCCACACCTCCCTGTGTGGCCACAACATCTGTTGCCGCAAGTTCTGCCAGTGCCACAGGGAGGGAGGATGACTCTGGCGGAGAGTCCTCTGCACCGCAGACGCCTGCACCTGAGGATCCCCCCAAAGTAGAAGGGGGGTCGTCCGAAGAAGGACAAGTGAGACACAGATGGCCATGCACATCCCCCAGGGCCTCAAAACCTGTTCTGGAAAATGTTCTTTGTGCGCAAACCGTTCACCTTGTCGTATCTAACCCAACTCGCCTACATGACATGGAGGGTTCATGTTGGTCCAATGTAGCAGATGACAGTGGACTTTACTCCTGACATTTCAGCTATCAACACTTCCAACTCTACTGTGAACTTTGGATTCAAAACCCAATGTACAGCACCCACCATCCTGTGCACTATCCTCACACATGTTTGTAAATAAACTCACCAGTACACTATACTTGCCTCTGTTGTGATTCCAAGTTGTTATGTGTCATGGAGATGTTGATCTGCTAAAGAACACAGTGCATGCCAAATACTACAGTAATGTGATCACCGTTATGTGAGTCAGGGTGATGTGACACATGTGAGGGAGACACACCACTATCGCACCACAACACATACTCACCATGGCCATGTAACTCATCCCATACAATGATGTTGACCTGAAATACAGTGGAATGCACAGACACCACACCTATCCACAGTCAGTGGTAACAAGCCCGCAGGTGAGGTAAGCAAATGTCAGTCAGATGTGGGAAGACAGACAACGCACATAACAAAGCATAGCACAGGTTCATAACACATCAGCAACATGTTTAATCCACAACAGTTGCAAGGTAATTCTACGTGACAGTGGACACACGGTCACAAAGTGTAGGAGAATTGAAGTCCAGGGGTGTGTGGTACATCACTTGATGGGAATCGACAACTTCCACCATGGGGTTGGATTCTGGGTGTTGGGGTCAGTGTTGACCAAACAACAGGCAAAGTACCCTGGGAAGGACAGACATAAGACACCGTCAAAAGCACAGCAGAACAGGAGAGAAATGCAATACACATGCACAAAACATGTCAAAAGAAACCTACATAGAAACAAGTTAGCATTTCAACACTATTGTGGAGTACAGACCACCTGAAAGGACACATCACTTTACGCATCTAGTCAAGTAGCACACAGACAAACTCAAACAGGAATAGAGCAGCCCCAACACATTTCAGGCTAACTCAATACGTTGACATAACAACCCTGTAAACTCACATTCAGGTGAAGAAGTTGTTGATGAGCTGTGTGCAGACCTCACCCTCATCATCATCATCACTGGCATCGTGGCCCAGGCCTGGATCATCCACAGGTGGCAGATGTAGGTCATCGTCATCCTGGATGAGAGGCAACTTCTACCGCACTACCATGTTGCGTAGCATGCAGCATACAAGGATAATTTTTCACAGCTTTGCAGGGTCATATGGGAGGGCCCCTCCGGTCTTGTCCAGGCAGCTGAAGCGGCTTTTCAGGAGACCAAAGGTCCACTCAATCACCTTCCTGGTCCGACCATGTGCCTCATTGTAGTGCATCTCAGCTGGAGGGTGTCAGCAACCACGGCATGTTGGGGTATCCGGAGTCACCTACATACAAACAATTGAACAATTAGCTGAGTTTTGAAGAGGGTGGAATACAACATTGTCAAACACACACAATGGTAAACAGTCAGTACACACCGACAAGCCAGGCACGCTGGTTTGGCATCTGTGACATCAGCGTTGCAATGCGACTACTCCTTATTATGTAGGCATCATGCGCAGAACCAGGGAAACATGCACACACATGTGTGATACACATGTCTGCAAGACATACCACCAGAGCATTGATGGAGTGGAAATGTTTACTGTTCCGGTATGCCTGCTCATGTGCCTGTGGTGGTACCAGGGCCACATGTGTACCTTCAATAGATCCGATGAGGTTCGGCATCCTCCCCAATGTATAAAAAGCATCCTTTATGTCAGTGAGTTGACCTGGGCTAGGAAACTTGATGTACAGGTAAAGGAAATGCAACATCCCCTCCAAGACATCCCGTAGCACACGACTGAACATAATTTGCGACATACCACCAGCAGTAACCACAGTGAACTGGAAGGTACCAGTAGCAAAGAAGTGCAGGGCTGCCATCACCTTCACCTCTGGGGTCAGTGCTGTCGGGTATGTCCAGCCAGGTAGCAGATGTGGCACCAACTGCTCCGCCAACTCCTCAATCAGTTGCCTGGTGAAGCGGTACCATCGGATGCAGTCGCGTTCCTGCATGGTTTCAAGGTCTTGGAACAGTCTATGGACAGCTGGTGCCCTGCATTACAGAGATGAACAAAGGAAGATTGTCGATTCATCCACCCATGTAGCTATGACCAAGCAAAATATCACATGATACATCATGACAATACACAATGTACTGAGGTGTGTGCTATTGGGTATGGACACATATGTCACCTACATGTCCATCACCTCACATCTCAAGTCCACATGTCTACATAAGTTCCATGTAGTGCAATGGCCAATCATTGGGCTGTGTCACAGTACCTATGTACTGCTGTCACGTTCCAAACACACTCCACAGTGACAAGTGGGGCCTGATGTCTCCCAGGCATTACAGCTCTTTGACATGCAGATACTCAGGGTCCCTGTATTGCCACATGGACACTGGCATGACATGGCTTATCATGTACACGCCACAAAACAACCATGAGTCCCACAGGTAGTGGCCACTGTTGTCTCTGCAGGCCCTACATGGACATCTCGTAGACACACACACAACATCAATGTTGATGCACAAACCACATGGATATGGAGACTGTCTCCCATTGGGCACATTTGATCAGACACATCTGAGACACGACATGGACACACACTATGGGTGTACATCAGAATTGTGGCTATGGGTCTCACTGTGACGTACATACCATCCCACCCAGGACTCAGGGTGTATGTGACATGTCCTAAACATATCCAGCCTGCAACTGTGTCCATGCCCATAACTGTACAGTGGTAATGTGCACAACACACAAAGGATTCTGTCCCCATGAACACGTGCACAGCCTGGGAGTGGCTGCACCAAAGTGCCACACAACAAACCAAATGTTGCCCCCCCCACACACACATATAATGCAGCCTTACATGCCATGGGACACAGTGTTGCACATGCTGTAGTGTGTTAGGTGTGCACCTGAGTCCCTGGCAAGTAATTGTGTGTGGAAGCCGTCAAAAAGTCACACCAATGTCAACCGACGCGGGTGACTTCTACAGAGACGCATTGCACAGTTCAGGACTGAGCCGTGTGCATGCTTAGCCATTGACTGCAATGAGAACCGATGCGGGTGACTATCATGCATACGCGTCGTGCACGCATGGACCGAGCCGTGCGTACACTTAGCCATTGACTGCAATGTGAACCGATGCGGGTGACTATCATGCATACGCATTGCACAGTTCAGGACCGACTCGTGCGTACGCTTAGCTATTAACTGCAATGTGAACCAATGCAGGTGACTATCATGCATACGCATTGCGCAGTTCAGGACCGAGACGTGCGTATGCTTAGCCATTGACTGCAATGTGAACTGATGCAGGTGACTATCATGCATACGCGCCGTGCAGGCTTGGACCGAGCCATGCGTACGCTTAGCCATTGACTGCAATGTGAACCAATGCGGGTGACTATCATGCATACGCATTGCACAGTTCTGGACTGAGCCGTGCGCACGCTTAGCCATTGACTGCAGTGAGAACCGATGAGGGTGACTATCATGCATACGCGTCGTGTAGGCATGGACCGAGCCCTGCTCACGCCTTGGCCATTGAATCATATGAAGATGGGTGCGTGTGGATTTTCAAACTACGTGTCGTACAGTCAGTTGACTGAGCCGTGCGCACCCGTTGGCTCTGGAGTGTCATAGAGACGGACGCGGATTCAAAACTTGTACGAGTCGTGCGCTGGAAATTCAGTTGGATGCCTACATCAATGTTGCAATTTCTAGAGTATAATGAAGGATGAAGGTTTGAACGATGCGGAAGACGTGTACGAGTCATACAATTCCATGGATTGGCCCGATTCATAGAATGCAACCGTGTTGGACCTATCACTTTGAACACATGGCATAGATTCTGCCTCTGCAGCACAGATATAAGGCTGGCTGGCCCCCAGGGAGCTCACTTGCCTGCACTACATGCTACTGGACCACATCTCTGCTACCACTGCTGCTGTCTCTGCATCCTCTGGCTACTGCTATAGCACGTACTCTGGAGAGGGCCCCAACCTTCACTGAGGAGGAGAACCAGGCCCTGCTGGACGGGCTCCTTCCACAGTGATGCAAGCTGTATGGGAAACCAGGGGAGCAGGTGAGTGTGCAGTCCCGTGCCTTCCTAATTGTGCATGTTGTCTGACTAGCAGTACTAGCAGTGTGTACACCAGTGGCAAGCGTGCTCACTGAGTACTTTCAACCCCCAAAGTGTGTAGGTACATGTGATGAACAGGTGTTCTGCAGCAAAAGTGCATTTGTGCAAGCTTCAACTTCCCAGGCAATGTTAACATGCCAGACATGCAGGGCGTTTGTCCATTTCCATGGGTGCACCACCTGTGTAACTCATTTTCCTTTGTTATGACGACATGTATATCCAACTGTGTGCAGCACAAATATGGTGCATGTGTGTTAAAGGACTTTTAACTTTGTCATCCTCACAGGTTGATGCCCACCAGAAGCAGGAGATCTGGCTGACCATCGCCTGGGCAGCTCGATCAGTGGGGGACTACAAGCGCCGGATCCGCAACTGCCAGAAGAGGTGGCAGGATCTTCGGGGCTGGACCCGGAGGATCGCAAGGGTCCAGCTGAAGCTGTCGCCTTCTCGCAGGAGGGGCGGACTCTGGACCCTGACCCCCCCCACATGCTCAGGATTCTGGCAGTGGTCTTCCCGGACCTGGATGGGCAGCTGAATGCCCGACAGCAGCAAGGAGGGGGTAAGTCCATGCCTAATCTGTGTACTATGTCTGACATGCTATTTGCAGTCTTTTGGCCTGGTCACACTTCCACATTACGTAGGTCTTGTAGTCCAGGACTCATGTCCCTCAATTGTGTGAAGCACCCTCCTCATATGAGCCACAGGTGTGGACCCTACAGTCTGTAGCTTGTGTCACTAGGGCACTGTGTCCCTGCAGTCAGCTATGCTTCAGGTTCCGGACAACATCTGTTACCGTGACTCTGTTGTGTGTTTCATGGGTGGATCCATTGTTTACACAATGCCTGAGATCTGACATGTGATCTGTGTGTGCCCTTGATTTGTGTTCCAATTGCTGGTCTGACTCGCCACATGTGCCTGGGGTATTTCAAACACACCCATGCAGCAGGGGACTCCAAATTTTGGGCCTCAGGAGTATGTATGTCAAGTGTGTCACACTTGCTTAGCCACCTGCCTACTGTCCAGGGCTATACACTGTTTCACGCAGACCTGGGCAGTCATGCCTACTCAAGGGCATTTAGAAACACTCTGTAATCCCACTCCTGTGTATCAACTTACAGGTTGTGCTTAGTGACATGTGTCTTCAGGTGTCTGCCTCAGTGTCATTGTGGTGTGGCTTCCTTTTCAGGACAACTGTGGTGTTCATGAGTTTGAGGGTCAGCAGGACATCTGAGATGTGACTATAGGAGACAAGATCTGTGTGACATATAGGTGTGTGATCACTTGACAGTGCACAATGGTGTACTTCAGGCAGCTGTGTTTCATGCACATCAGACTGTGATGTGCTCATGTTCAAGGAGTTGTGTTCGCAGAGACTCATATGTCTGTTTTGTATGATGTGGGGTCATCTGGGTCCGGGATATGTTGTTTGCAGGGGATGGACAAGTGCACTTGTCAGCTGCAGAGTTTGCTTTACACATGACCTATGATTGTGACACAGTGCATACTGTTGTCGTCTGGATGTCCTGCCCCTGTGACAGGAGACAGTGATGACTGACTTTCCAGGCATGCCTGTGCAATGGCATTTAACTTGCTATGAGTGATCCTGCATTGGGATCAAATGTGCTCCATGCACCCCATTGTGGCATTGACTATCAGGACATGAGAACATCATAGTGTGAGTTGCTGATATGCATCACAAGCATGTGAAATGAGAATCTGGCCATTCCTTCTTCCTGACACCTGTACTGAGTCAGTGGCAAGAGGTGTGATGTGTGTATAGTAACATACTCCTACATGTTCACTTGCATGTCCAACAAATGTGTAGGTGGTGCTTGTCTGCACATTGGGGTATTAGCATCCAACATGCAACAGACATATGGGTGCAAGTCCAGGAGGTATATGAGTGCCATGGTTGATGGTGAGACTGACAATTGGCTTATTCAAAGCAGTGTGAGCACTTTGAGAAGTGTTCAGCTGATGATGCCAGAGCTTGCCCTGTGATGTGCTGTACTCACTGTGGTGTGTGCAATTAGTGCAGGTGACTGATGTTGGTCTTTTTTTTCCTAATTCTATCCAGATACATCCACGGCCACAGGAGGGGACAGCTCCACGGACCAGGAGGAGCCACAGAGTCAGACTGGGACAGAAAGCGAGGAGTTGGAGGGAGCCAGCGGCATGGAGGGTGAGTGGAGCCACACCGAGGAGTCCTCAGCACCATCCACCCCAGCTGAGGGCCACAGCAGCTCAGAGGAGGACTTCCTTGGGGAGGCGGGTGTCAGCAGCCACTAAACCCCAGCTAGTGAGGCTGTCCCCGCCACCACCATCACCACCCTCCCATCGGCTCCCATCCCAGAGGTCCGTGGAGGCTCCCGTGTTCGGGAGCATGGCTCCTTTGTGCCAGGCATCGCACCCCCGGCCCCTGTGTCCCCTGCTACCCTGAGTGTGGAGTCTGTAGACTTGCTTCGACAGATCCATGTAGGGCAGACATAAATGCTGAGTGTCCTCCATGCACAACTGGTGTCATTCATGGAGGGCATTTCATCGGGCATGTCTGCCCTACAGAGGACCAATCAGTCCCTGGCCTCCTCCCTGACAGCAGCAGTGTCCCTCCTCCAACAGTCCCTCGCCCCTCCTACCCCTGTCCCATCCACGATTCCTAGCAGCCTACCTGTCCCAAGCACACACACACCAGCACATTCACCCAAACCCAAAGACACGGGCAGCGCACAAACACCCAAACCAAGGTCTAGACGTGCACACAAGCAACCTCAGGGGACTGATACCACACTCACAGGGGATGGTTTGTAAACACACACACAGCCATCCACAACCACTCCCCAGTCCTCCGATACCTCTCCCTCCAAGAACCCTTCCCTTGCCTCACCTGCAACCCCATCTCCCAAGAAGCTCTTCCTCTGTGACCTTGGCCTCTTCCCCACCGATCCAGAAAATCCAGCTTACAAGGGGAAGAGGAAGTCCCCACACACAGAGGGAAGTGCCCCTCACACCCAGATACCCTCCCCAGGTGCAGTCAGACTGAGGCCCTCACCCGCAAGTCCCCTAGGAGCCAGAACAGCAAGACCCCACCCACGCCCCGCAGCTCCACGGCACAGTCTCTGTCCTCCATCCCCCAGGCCACCACTCCAGAGGTTCCCCCACCACACCCTGACCCAGGTTCCCCCACCCACAGATACAGCATCCCCAAAATGCTCCAGCCCTGCCCCCTACCACTTGCTCTTCCACCCCCACTCCCCCGGTCAGACTGTTTGTGCCACTGGTGTGGGGACCGTGGCCCCCCTCTGTTCTGCCGACCTCACCTGAACCCCATTCCGCTCCCATGGAGTTGGGCACTGCAGTGGAGTCCACGACCACCCCGGCTGACTTGGGCACTGCAGTAGGGAGCCAGTCCACTCCATCTGACCTGCCCACTGCATTTGTGTCGGCACCCACCCCATCTGACTTGTGCCCCACAGTTGTGACTACACCCACTATGTCAGACACCTCCACTGCAGTTGCCAGTGACTCTCCTGTATCCACCACCCCTTCGCTGCCTCCTTCTGCTGAGCCCTGATCCTGTCCCTGTGGTGCCTGGCCTGCCCCCATGTATGCCCCTCCGAGTGGATGTCCCCTGTCCTTACCAGTGCAGCAAGCAACGTGTGACAGTTGTCACTCAAATCACATTGTTGACATTTGGAAATGGACTGGCCATTGGCCTTTGTTTTGAAAGGACTTTGCATTTGCATTTCAATTTTGCTGAATAAAGCATTTGTATTTATCCTTGCTAATTTGATTTAGCTGTACATTATGTTGATGATGTTTACCATGACCTTGCAGTTATAATGCTGGATTTCCAATATTGAATACTGAAGTGTTGATGTGATGTACTCCATGTGGTCCATGAGATATGTATCCTAGTATGGTCGGCACCCATGTCATCCTTTGCAGCTAACTGGGTGTGTCATGATTAACAATTTGTGAACATCTCTGTAAACATATTATTTGCATGGTCACATCTGTGGCTTGCACACATGCACATATAATGCTTCCCATTGTCCAATTTGTCTATTTCCGTGACTTTGGGCGCATCTCCACTGAACCTGCAGGTGTGGGCATCATTGTTGTAGGAGCAACTGGGTCCTCTGTGCAACTTGCTGGACATATGTATTGAGTATGTGCAGATGACTTAAGGGACACTCCCGTACCCAGGCTGTTGTGAACAGAGCCTTCATTAGGTGGTAACTGATGACTGACTGACCAAGTGTTCTGCTGACATGACTGAGACCTGCTGGGACTATGGGTGGCACAGCTGAGCTTCCACAGGAGTTGAGTCCCCTCAAGTAAGTGTGTTGTTCCGTGACATTGCCTGGGCCCATGGTGTGTGTTGTGTGAGCATGTGTGTGTGTGTCCACATCCCTTTTTATACACAGGCAGGGTTCCCTTAATATGTTCCTAGTGTTAATGCTTTCTGAGTTGTACTGTGTTCATCCCACATCTTTGTCCTGGGCTACCAGATGTGTGGGTGCATGACACACTACTGTTAATTGGTGTTTCATCATTGGGATTTGTCAGTTCGGAGTGGTGATGATGTGGTCAGACGCAGATGGGACACAGTCAGGGGTCCCCAAGGCACTTGTTTGTTCGCAATATCATGTAGTTGTCCCTAGGTGGTACCTTTCGGTGATTGAGACATGTGTACGTGTGTGTGACTGCTCCCACTCGTCAGGTTCAGGGCTGCAATGTTGGCAGGTGTCAGCATGTGTGCCTTGTGGTTCTCCTTGGCTTCTGCATTGTCCTGGGACTGTGGCAGGGATTTCGAAGGTTACGGGAGCTTTGACGTCATGGCCATGTACCGCATACTGTGCAGTGTGTCTGTCATTCACCAGGGTTGTAGACTGTCCTTGTGTGATGAGTCTGTGCACCTTAGTTCCTCACAACATTACAGTGTTTGTCATGGGTGCATGTGCAATGTCACATGTCCATGTGGGCTTCACAGATGCACATTGGTGTAGTTCAGGGTGTGTGGTGTTGAGGGTGGACTCATGTGAATGTTTGCATGGATCTGCCCCTACCTCCCGTTTGTCCATGGATGACGGGCCATGCTGAGTGATTTGTGTTTGTGTAGGTGTGATGAACGTTTGTGGCACAGGACACATGTCTGGGTTTCACAGATTGTACAACATCTACCTTTGTCATCACAGTGGACGTATCATGCATGCATGTGTCACCCCAATGTATGGTCCCTGGGGGTAGTGCTGTTGTGTGTCAATCTCTTGCTGTTTTAGTTGCTTTTCATTCCAGCTTGTGTCACATGTGTCTGTTGTGCTCCCTCTCATCTCACAATGCCTGATTGCCCACTAAGGGGGGCCCAATGATGAGTTACTTTTGTATGGCACTGTGCCCACATCTGTCTCACTGTGGTTCAGCCCCCCTCATGTATTATGTAGTTGCCTGGGGATACCGAGACACACACACACATGTTGTGTCATATGTGCAGTGTGAGGTTGCCTGTTTGTGTTTGTGCATCTGCACCAGTGCAATGGTATTGCTGTTGGGGGCCATTATCTGGATGTTGTTTTTGTGATTTTCTCTGCTGTCCCTGTGAGTCATATCACATCATTCTGCACATTCATCCTGGTTGTTAGGTCCCATTGCTGCCATGGAATGGGAGTTTGTGACCTGACACATATGATGTTTTGATTTGTGTGTCTATTTTCGAGATGTGTGTATGTTTTGTGATGGTCACTTCTGCTTTTTTGTCATTGTACACTGTATCCAATGTCAGCCCCCATGGGTGGTGCTTGTCTGCACATGGCCGAGAGTATGTTAGATTTTGACAGCACTGTTAGCCTCGCCACATCTCTGTGGGTATGGGACACAACCACACAAAAGTGTTTCATGTGTTGGGACCAGGAATCATACATGCTGTTTGGCATTTGCAGCTTTGACCATGATGACACTTATCTTTTGGTCACTGTGATGAGGGGGGTTTTAGACCACATCACCACAATGCTCAACATTTGCTGCAATTTGGAACTCCACACTTAACTTTTGTTCTGCACAGTGAGGGGGTGTTAGTGCTCATTGACACAGTGCTATTGTGATGCTTGCCTTGTGTAGGCCACACTCAGTTTTTGGTCACACATGTGATGGTAGTTACATTGTATGTTCGAAGTCATATTCACTGTTGTGAGCATTTGTCACAGACTACACACTGTTGTCATGATGTAAGGGGGGATGTTTTTTGCTGACATACCTAATGTTGGTGTATGATGGATGTGTGGCGCATCACCCATCCTATGGGTGGGGGTGGCAGGAGTGATGGGCAACATAACCCCTATGAGTGGGGGTGGCAGTAGTGATGGGCAACATAACCCCTATGAGTGGGGGTGGCAGTAGTGATAGGCAACAGGTCCCCTATGAGTGGGGGTGGCAGTAGTGATGGGCAACATAACCCCTATGAGTAGGGATGGCAGTAGTGATGGGCAACATAACCCCTATGAGTGGGGGTGGCAGGAGTGATGGGCAACATAACCCCTATGAGTGGGGGTGGCAGGAGTGGTGGGCAACAGGTCCCCTATGAGTGAGGGTGGCAGGATTGATGGGCAACAGGTCCCCTATTAGTGGGGGTGGCAGTAGTGATGGGCAACATAACCCCTATGAGAGGGGTGGCAGTAGTGATGGGCAACAGGTCCCCTATGAGTGGGGGTGGCAGGAGGGATGGGCAACATAACCCCTATGAGTGGGGATGGCAGTAGCGATGGGCAACATAACCCCTATGAGTGGGGGTGGCAGTAGTGATGGGCAACATAACCCCTATGAGTGGGGGTGGCAGGAGTGATGGGCAACAGGTCCCCTATGGGTGGGGCTGGCAATAGTGATGGGCAACAGGTCCCCTATGAATGGGTGTGGCAGGAGTGATGGACAACTTAACCCCGATGAGTGAGGGTGGCAGGAGTGATGGGCAACATAGTCCCTATGGGTGGGGGTGGCAGTAGTGATGGGCAACAGGTCCCCTATGAGTGGGGGTGGCAGGAGTGATGGGCAACATAAGCCCTATGGGTGGGGGTGGCAGGAGTGATGGGCAACATAACCCCTATGTGTGGGGGTGGCAGTAGTGATGGCCAACATAACCCCTATGAGTGGAGGTGGAAGGAGTGATGGGCAGCAGGTCCCCTATGAGTGGGGGTGGCAGGAGTGATGGGCAACATAGTCCCTATGTGTGGGGGTGGCAGGAGTGATGGGCAACATAACCCCTGTGAGTGGGGTGGCAGATGTGATGGGCAACAGGTCCCCTATGAGTAGGGGTGGGAGAAGTGATGGGCAACAGGTCCCCTATGAGTGGGAGTGGCAGGAGTGATGGGCAGCATAGTCCCTATGGGTGGGGGTGGCAGTAGTGATGAGCAACATAACCCCTATGAGTGGAGGTGGCAGTAGTGATGGGCAACATAACCCCTATGAGTGGTGGTGGCAGTAGTGATGGGCAACATAACCCCTATGTGTGGGGGTGGCAGGAGTGATGGGCAACATAGTCCCTATGTGTGGGGGTGTCAGGAGTGATGGGCAACAGGTCCCCTATGAGTGGGGGTGGCAGTAGTGATGGCAACATAACCCCTATGAGTGGGGGTGGCAGTAGTGATGGGTAACAGATCCCCTATGAGTGGGGCTGGTAGTGGTGATGGCCATGCAACCCCTATGGTGGCCTGTTGCTAGTGGCCAGGATATGGATCCCCTGGGTGTGTGTGGCATTTTGCGGGTGCGTGTCGTTTGTTTGTGTGGTGGGTGTCTGACTTACTGTCTGCACCGTCCACGTCTGTTCCTGATCCGGTCATAGATGTACAGTACTGGTATGACCTGCGTGATGGGATTCATGAGGTGTTCATCTCGTACACGCTGCTTGTTGCTCCGTCTCATACCCGTTGCTAGTTGGTCCATCTCGTAGCTGTGGATTGTGTTCTGGCGTGAATCGTACCTAATATGCTGCTTTCCCGGATGCTGTGACGTGCTGTACGTGGCGACCCGTCCGGCGCGTATGATTTGCGCATCGTACTTGTCCGGCTGGATACTGCTGTGGGTACTGCTTCCGGGCGACTCGGTTCGGCGATCGGAGGTATGGCTCATACGGAAAATGAAGCTTGAATCGCAGCCTACCTATCGGTCGGATTTGTGTCAGTTATGCGCATCGTACTTCATTGCCCGGACGCACCGGCTCCCGGAACGTGTTGGTTGCAAGGTAAGGCTACGAACAGCTCTCGGAGAGCTGTCTGATCCGAATCAGAATTGAACCCCTAAGAGTTACATGACTTTGGTGTTTTTTCCACATGTTCTGTGGATAGAGTAGGATTTAGTTTGTGCTGGTTTGCATTTTGTGATTGGTTTAAATGTTTTAGTTTTAGTTGTTTCTGCCTTTCTATTACTTAATTTTTCAGAGGCCAAAAAATGTCAAAGAACAACAAAGGAAGGCATAAGTCTGGGTTTGGATGGGAGTCTCACATGGGAACTTGGGATTTACATTTTTAGGTCTCGCGACCTACGTTGCACTGCGCAGCAGTGCTCGCGCAGGCGAGAGTCCGTTTGTCCGGAGTTCAGAAATGGACCCTGGAATCGCACACGCTCGGGCGTGTGCGTTTCCTTTTCAGCTCCCCCATTGGCCTTTGCGTGCGTCTTATTCTAAAAGACTGCATGCAATTGGCCCGAGGCGCGCGCATAGCTCCTCCCATGGCCTATTGGTGTCTCTTACGCGCACCAAGCGCGTAATAGACACCAATAGGCCGTGGGAGGAGCTATGATCGTGCCCAGACACAGGAGTGACGCGCGCGCCACTTGTTTTTCTATACTTTTGGTATAAGCGCGGCACCCGCGCTTTATTTTTGATGTTATAAGTAAAGTGCGGGTGCCGCGATTATACCAAAGGTAAAGAAATAGAAAAAAACATCTATTTCTTTACGTTTGGTATAATCGCGGCACCTGCGCTTTACTTATAACATTAAAAGTAAAGCGCTGGTGCCGCGATTATACTAAAGGTAAAGAAATAGATTTTTTTTTCTATTTCTTTACTTTTGGTATAATCGCGGCACCTGCGCTTTAGTTTTAATGTTATATGTAAAGCGCGGGTGCCGCGATTATACCAAAGGTAAAGGAATAGAAAAAAACATCTATTTCTTTACTTTTGGTATAATCGCGGCACCCGCGCTTTACTTATAACATTGAAAGTAAAGCGTGGGTGCCGCGATTATACCAAAGGTAAAGAAATAGATTTTTTTTTCTATTTCTTTACTTTTGGTATAATCGCGGCACCCGCGCTTTGCTGTTAATGTTATAAGTAAAGCGCGGGTGCCGCGATTATACCAAAAGTGAAGGAATAGAAGAAAACATCTATTTCTTTACTTTTGGTATAATCGCGGCACCCGCGCTTTACTTAAAACATTAAAAGTAAAGCGCGGGTGCCGCGATTATACCAAAAGTAAAGGAATAGAAAAAACATCTATTTCTTTACTTTTGGTATAATCACGGCACCCGCGCTTTACTTAAAACATTAAAAGTAAAGCGCGGGTGCCGCGATTATACCAAAAGTGAAGGAATAGAAAAAAACATCTATTTCTTTACTTTTGGTATAATCGCGGCACCCGCGCTTTACTTAAAACATTAAAAGTAAAGCGTGGGTGCCGCGATTATACCAAAAGTAAAGGAATAGCGAAAACATCTATTTCTTTACTTTTGGTATAATCACGGCACCCGCGCTTTACTTAAAACATTAAAAGTAAAGCACGGGTGCCGCGATTATACCAAAGGTAAAGCATTTGCAATGCAATAAGTCTCGCATTACTGAAAGTTTGAGCTAATTATACAACACCAATAACTCAAACTTTTAGTAATGCAAGACCTATTGCATTGCAAATGCTTGTTTACTTTGTTAGGTACTTGCCCCAAATTTTGGAGAAGGGTGGCAGAGTAGGGTAAGCCTATCCTTTGAATGAAAGGCGCATTAGATAGAATTAGGTGGCTTATCAGGTCTCTGAGGCAAATGGTGTGGAAAAGTCCATGTAGCAGGTCCAGGTAATAGTATGCAGATATTGTGGCACAGGAGCAAGATCTTTTGCACCACCATAGCATCAAAATAAGTGTACCAGTTGAGAAGTGCAGTGGTGTTAATATGTTATGACTAGTATGATTGTTGTTGCTCACTTTAAATATAAACCTTGCTGCTTATTCTTGCTTCAAATATGCTTAATTTAATACATTATGTCAAAGCTAGCTATATACGTTTTCTAAATTGGGTGTGTATGTAAGTGAGAAAAACAATCTTGTGATTCCATATTAACTACAAGGCAAAGGCCATTACAATGTACAATGTACTACAAGGCAAATGCCATTACAATGTACAGTACATTGTACAATGTACAATGTACTGTAATGTTAAAATGGAAAACAAACTTGTTGTTTGCCTGCTCAATGCTTCCAGAAAGCAAAATGTATAGGTAAGGGGCCATGCAGTGGTCAGTCTTTGTTGTCCCCGTGCAATCAAACAAGTCACCTATCAGCATTCTTTCACTCATTGCATTAACATTTAACTTTAATGACTATTAAAAATCATAAAATTAGGTGGGTGCCAATGTATTTATTTCTGCTTTTCCATCTAGATCATTGTATGAGCACTGTTAGAAAGCATGCATCTAATGTGTTAAACACAAAAAATGTAATGTACTATTTTTTAAATACAAACATACTTAAATGTCTTAATGATTTGAGTCTATGGCCATTTTGCAACCAATGTCTGTTTTACAAAGTAGCGTTAAGTGTCAGCAACATTCAAAATTAGGAGTGCCACTTATTTGATCTTTTCCCCTACAAGCAACCATAGACATCTAGCATTTGGAAATGGTGCATATTGTGTCCTTATTTTACTTTATATTGTAAACTCCAGGAGTTTCAAATGTATGCTGGGAAGATTGTGATATCTTTGATGTGAGTGATCTTCTAGCATTTGTAAGAGACCATTTACCTGTATGGAAACATACAGTCCAACTCTGTTGTCCTTGGCAAGATCGTATGAATTTATAAACTCGTCTGCATTAAAAGGCTGTGTTGGGTGAAGGAGGGGCTTTGGAGTACTGTGCTTTAGGTAATGGTATTTACATGTGCCCTGTCTGCATTTCTTCTCATTAATAGTCATTACAAAGAGTGTTCCTGCTTGACTGCTGCTTACACTGCTGCTGTGATTGCTACACTAGCGAATCAAAAATCATGTATGTGTTAAATACCTTTCATATCACAATGTTAAATACCTTTCATATCACAATGGCTGTTGTAATTGCCCTACTTTAAAACATCAAAAAAAGTGTATATTGTAGGATTTAACACATTTTTGTATTTGATTTTGTAGACACTTGTAATCATGGGTGTGATTCACAAACTGCAATTTTGAATAAGTTTAGACTTTTGAGTAAATGTATTACTTTTTAATATTCACAAACTGTACTTTTGAAGTAACTTATTCTTTCTTACTATGTCCAGCACTACACATGCCAACCACATAACCCCCATAGAAAACAGTTTAAATTAAATTACATTTTTTTAAATAGTTAACAATAGAAATAAATACACACTAATGAACATACATATATATAGTATTTAATTATAATAAAGCAATAAATATGTAATGCTATTAATGTATTATTTATATATGTATTAATATGTTTAACAATTTAAAATAATGTAATTTTGTTTCCTATTGGGTTTCTTTAAGTCCTTACCTTCATTATTTTATATGGGAGGGTGTTGCATTATGAGTGGTTTGTTATGTGTAATGCTGGACTTACTACAAACATATGTTATTACATGGTCACAGCCACTAAGGCATATTACTATGCCAACAACATTCTGGGACCATGCAATCCTTTCAAGGAGATATTCTTTATAGTTCACTCTTTGTCATCTCCCATGCGCACAGGGCACTCTTTTGAGCGCACACAGCAATTTTGGGATGATCTATCTAATTTCTCCATAGAGAAAATCTCTAGAATATGTGGGAACCTTGAACAAGTAGCAATATTTCCAGTAGCCTAAGGCTGGTTGTTGAGCAGTGGGATTGTTGGCTCATGAAGGTTTCTCTAGTGAATAGCCCTCCTTTTCTGAATTTGACCTGCCAAGTCCAGAAGTGTTGATGGAATTACCCAATTCAATCTTCTCAGGCTCTCAATTTGATCCAGTTCCTCCCATGGACTGGAAAATAGTTTCTTCTTTCTTGGCTAAACTGCTGTTGGATATCTGCAACAGATCCTTAGTTGATGTGTTGATGGCAAAAGTGCTTAAAATGACTTAGGTTGTACCTTTTTTGAAAAAGGTCAACACCAGTCTATCTATGTGGAGTACATTTTGTCCAATATCTCTGTTGCCTTTTCTGATTAGGAATCTGGAAAAATATGTAAATAGGCGGATATTGAGATTTTGAAAACAACATTAGTAGTCGGGTACTTCAATCTGGATTCTGCCCTACTCATGGAACAGAAACAGCTCTAGTATCTGCCTGTACTTTATGGCCTGAGAATGTCAGCAGATAATAGTCACTTGGTTGCTTTGGTGTTACTTAATGTATCTGCCACATAAGATATGGCATTCCAGTCCATCTTGCTCTCTAGAGTGGCTGTGGCAAGCATCTGTGGTTGTGCTCTGCCTAGGGGTAGGTCCTATCTTGAAGACAGATGTAAGGCTGTTCATCTTCGCCCTTTCCAATTGAAGTTTAAAGCACTGGGCGTTCCTCAGGGTTCCGCTCTCAGTGCCATCCTGTTTTATCTTTATGACCACCCCCTGGAGCAGCTCATTACATCTTATGGGGTGAACTTCATGAATTATGCAGCTGATACACAATTGGTCATCTCCATTGATTACACAGTGCCTCATCTTTTGCAGGTGCTCAATGAATGCATGACCGCTTTCACATCTTGACTGTCCCACAATTTATGGAAATTTAATGCAGACAAGACTGGGGTCCTGTATCACACTAATAATAATTTCCCACGGGCTCTACCTACTAGGTTTCGGCCCTTCCCCAGGGAATTTGCTCCTTTTCCAGCTGAGTCAGTCTGAAACCTTGGATTCTATATGAAGGACAAACTAATACTTTCCAAGCAGATCAATCAGTTATCTGCCATTTGTTTTTCACTGTTGTGACTTTTGCAGAAAATGCTGACTCTTCATCCTGTTTTCTCTCATTCTTTGGTAGTGCAGTCAGCTATTTTGAGCTAACTGAACTACTGTAATTCCTTAATCATTTTCTCTTTCACTGGTCTTTTAAACTGGTTGCAGTGGATTAAAAATGCAGCTACCAGATTGGTGCTACTGCACATTACACATGAAAAACATGGCTCTGAACTCGATAGTATAGCTTTGTTTAATCTGTTATTATTCTCTCATTGGCATTATCTTAGCGCCAAGACACCTCTACAGGAAACAGCACGCTCTATGAAACTATTAACATCAAATTATTCCCTCTCTGGACTTTTCTCTGTCACATTCACTTTGGCCACAATTTCTAGTCATAATGTAAGCGTAACTTTAAGATGAATGGTCCAAATAAATTTTTGCACCGTGGTGCTTTAAAAGCAGCTAGTGTTAACAATTACAAAATTCAAATTTCACAGAAATATTTATATATATAACACAAATGGGACAGGGAAGCCGAAACAGTAGGTAGGTCCCTTATTCACTGTTCAATATTAGGACCAATATTAGGACAGACTCACCATTCTTCAGCAGGATTTCGATTTTTCCATGAAAAATATTTGTGGCCCTATTCCCTGTACAGCACTTTATTTGTTATGAACTTCACACTTTGCTTCAACATTAATAAATTACATATTATTGTGTTAGGAATAATTGTGAATTGTTAGTTGTAAGTGTTTGTGAAAATAAAACAGATCTACCAAGTTTGTGTTCACATGGCCATGGAAAAATGTGCATGAGAAATGTGAAAATAAAATGTCAAAATGCATTATAAAGAACAAATACTGTCAGTTTGCAAGCTCTTTGCTTGTGTGCGATTAATGATACTTTTATCTTGTATAATGTTTAATTGTTAATAAAAATACACTTCAGAAACATCGTGTGGAGTACTTGATAAAAATCTAAACGTTTTCTTATTGTGCATAATTTCTTCAGCTGCTATGGATAATACTTCAAAGTGTGAAAGGAACAAGCGAAACATCAGGCTCCAAAACATGGGTGATATTGCAAGTCATTTTAGAAAGATGGTTGCTAAAGTGGAGGAAAGGAAATCTAGAAACTCTGATACCCAGAAGAACCTCCACCCCAAAAGGGAGTACTGGTAAGGAAGCCTGTGGGTGGACATTAGCCATCTGGTAGCAACCTTTTATAGGTGGCCAGCATGAGCTCCAAGACTATTGGTCATACCACAGAAACAGTTGGCAATACAAATGCAAATACCCCAGCGCTGTAACAAAGATTAAAGCAAATTACTCTCCAGAGGTGGGATCTGAGGGTTGTGTTAGACAATGTTTTTAATTTTACTATATTTTGAGTTACATTTATTTCTACATATATTGTTTGTGTTTCTTATTGTGTTAATTAGAATATTATGTTAGTTTAATAATTTATGTTTTTACGTACACCATTCAAGTAATTGTTAAATAACGCTATAATAAATAACTTTTAAAAGATGACATATAAGAGTTGGCTGATTTTTTTGCAATGTTTAATGATCTAAGAACAATACAACAAAAAATATGTTGAATCTATAAACTGTTTGATGAGCAATCTATGTTCTGTCAACTAAAAAACGAATTTAATATCCAGAAGAGTTGTTTTATTTTTTTACAAAGTAAAAAACCCATGAAATGTGGTCAATCCTAATAATGCAACCAGTTTGGATGCCAACATGTGTAAACTCAATTTTATCATTCACAGGTGTATTATCAAAAAGTTGCAATTTCCACTCAATTTAATGTTCCATAAAACTGCAAATTTATTGAATTGTTTTATTAGCAATATGTATTACACACGGCAAGATGCAATTGTTTCAATAAAGTCATCTTAGATTATGTGTTTACAACACATTTTGGAGATGATGTAAGCATTAGAAAACATATATGAAAAAAAGTATTTTTAATTATATTATATTTGTAGACAAATAATTATGAGGAACTACGTAAGGCTATTTTGTAACTATGATTTCATTATTACACATCGCTAGTACTTGACATTACTGCAGGACAAAAACACATAGGGGCTGATTATGATGGCGGGCGGATCGCCACAGATCCGCCCGCCATCAAAAGGTGATTTACCCACCGCCATATTAGTATGGCGGTGTGAATCACTAATGTTCCATAGGAGTCGGAAAGACTGACTGCCACGGTTCCGCAATGCGGTCCTTTTCCACCCACCTTGCGGAACCCGGAATCAGACAATCATTGCGGTGGTGCCATGCAGGCACCGACGTAGTGATTACAATGGGCCTCGCTGCCTGTCTTATTGCAGCGGATTCTCCGCCGCAAAAAAGCAGGCAGAGACTGGCTTTGGGGGCCCGTTGCAGGCCCCCGGGAGGGGAGTCAGCTGTGCACGGGGGTACCCATGGTACCCCCCTCCATTTCCATGCACAAGGTGGCAGGCACTGCACGGTGCCTGCCGCGTTGTGCAGGGAAATGCACAACTAGGACATTTCACATTGTGGGGGGTGCTGCAGCCAGATCTCAGAAACTTCCATAGAATCAATTTGGGATGAGATCTGAATGGGTGTAGCGAGATGTGGGGCATGGTGAACAGACAGAATTTTGATGTAGAAATATTGGGGCAGATTTATGTTCCCTGGCGCATCCCTGCAAATCAGCATGGATGCGCCAGGGAAGATGCGTCGCGCAAGTTTGCCCTTGCGCCACCGCAGATGCGCCGTATTTACAATGCGGTGCATCGTGGCGCAAGGACAAGCAGATGCGTGACGTATCTGCCGGCGTAAGGTTGGTGCAGTGCTGAAGTTGTGTCGCAAGCGCAACGCAACTTCAGCACTGTTCCAAGCTACCCCATACCTAACATGGTGCGTCAAGCCTTACGCCTGCTTCAAGCAGGCGCAGGGTTTTGACGCATCAGCGTTGGGAAAGTGACTCAGTGAAATCTTATAGATTTCACTGAGTCACTTTTCAGGGGCGTTCCTGCGACGGAACGCCCCCCCCTGCGTGGAAACGCCCACATGAAACCTGACGCAGGTTTCATGTGGCGCAGGGCTTTACACCGTGACGCATCTCCATAGATGCGTCACGATGTACATAGGGCGCAACGTGGTGCAGGGTTTACGCCGCCGCTGCGTCACAAAAGAGACGCAACGGCAGCGTAAAAGTGGTGCAACTCCAACATAGATCTGCCCCATTGAGTGTAATGGATATCGAGTAAAGAATATTGAGGAAGCAGAATATCAAGGTAAGTTATATTGTAGTAAAAAATATCGAAATTTGTGTAAGTAAAAAATATCGAATTTGAAAATATTGATGTAAAAAATATAGTTGTTAATAATATCGATCATTTAGTTATTTTTTTGTGTAAGGTTTAAAATGTATTTTTTGTGTTACAACTAGTTATTTTCTATGTATAAATATTATTTTTAATGTTAAAATATATATATTTTTCTTATTTTTAAGTGCGGGATGTTGGGTGTATAGGGGATACGGGTGGGGGTAATTTTAAATATATTTGTTTAAAGTAATATATATTTTTTTATTTATATTTATTTTATTAAGGAGCGGGATGCTGGGTTCATAGGGGATACGGGTGGGGAGTAATATAAAATATAATTGTTTTAAGTAATATATTGTTTTACATTTCAATTTATATTTTTAGGAGTCGGATGTTGGGTTTATAGGGGAGAAGGGTGGGAAGTGATTTAAAATATATTTCTTTCAGGTAATATATATATATTTTTAAATTAATTTATTAATTGAAATTTTAAATACATTTTATAAGTTATAAATAAAAGTACAACTTTTTTTAACTTTCTTTGTATTTTGTTTCGTTTTGAGGTGTTGATGCATTGTAAAAAAAGTTTTCTTGATTTATTTAAAAAATGTAAATTTTTTACAAGTTTTTATTTTAGTTAATTTGTAAAAATTTAAGTTGTATAATTTTTTTTATTTGTTTTTATTTGTATGTGTAAATCTGATTATTTGCTGTATTTGTTTTAAAAAAAGTTCAAAAATATTACATTTAAAGAATGTCATAATTAAAAACTAAAACATATTTAAATAAGAAAATGTTATTAATAATAGATATAAGTTTTGCAAAAACTTGAATCATTTTTGATATTTAAAAAAAAATATGGTTAGTTTATAGTGTTAATTTTTAAAAATTGAAATTTTTATGTATATTTTTGTTTTTTTTAATTGTTACATTTTTGGGTACTTTCTCAGAATGTATTTAAGTGGGAGTTGGAATAGTTCATCTTTATGTGTTATTATCAAGGATTTTACATGACTTTAGTTATCTTGGAGTTGGAATAGTAATTTTTCATGGTTTATAGTAAGCCTGGGCGTTGAACTACGCTCCGTTCGCGGAGCTTGCGAAGTTTAGGTAACTCCGCGATTCGCGTAGAGCGCGAAGTTGCAGATTGCTACGCAATCTAGCGCGTAGCGTAGTAGTTTTGCTTCCTCGCGCGCTCAATATTCATTCTCGCGCGCGCGGTAACGTCTTACCTTGATTCTGCGATCGCCAACTTGCTTTTCTGTCCGCTCGCGATCGCCACGAGATTTGTAATATGGCTGCCCAAGCCCGCGAGAGTGTGCGAACCCGAACACGTCATTGGTGCGCGCGAGCTGACTTCCGGCGGCTGTTTTGGTAAGATCGTGATCCCGAACATGGAAAAACTGCAATCTGGCAAAGAATATCTCGCGAGCTTCATAAAACCTTCTCTAAAATGATCATTTTGCTCAGAAAACTCCTCAGATTGTGATCTTGCTGTAGTCTTTTGTGTAAGAAAGAGTCCTTTAATTTTTTTAACTCTTTTTTTTCAAGAGGAAGGAAGTGCCCCTGAGTCTACAACTTCCTGTTCCTGTCCAGCAGGCTCCTCCCACGTGCTTTGTGCATGTGTTGTTCACTTTCATTTGGATTTGGAGCTGGAAGGATCACTTTTTGTGTCTGTCTGCTGCATCATACCATTGGATTGGATTTATTTGAGGAATTTTTGATTTGAGATTTAATTTACTACAAGTAAGTTGGAGAATTGGTGTGTTTGTTTCATTGGGGCTTGTTTGTACCTACATTTTTCCGGGATTTTTATTGTTTTTAAAAATTATTGTTGTGGTGGGTGGCCTGTACTACTTTCAATAGGGGCCTAGTTATTTTTCTCTGCAATTTCAGCCAGTAGGGTACCTATGGGTCCATGTTTTGTGGTGTCTGTAGAATTTCTACATCATGTAGGGCATGGATGGCATAGGATTGAAATGCTAAATGTGGCTGTGGTGTATTTCACTGTTGGTGTGTGTGTGTGTGTGTGATTTACCTTTGTTGGATGTGTGTGCTTGATGTGTGTAACTTCTTTCCAATCCTTTCGTTGCCCTGTTGATTTTCATTTTGGAATTAAAGCAGTGTTGTTTAGCAGGCCTCCTTGTCCGGTCATATATTATAGGCCTGCTTCAGTTCATAGTTTTCCATGGCCTGTTGTGACTGTGAGTGTCCATGTGGCTTGTGGCAATTTTTGTGGTGGTAGTTTAGTAGTGTGTGCTTCTTTTTCCATAAAGGCCTGCATTTCTTTTCTTTGTTCCCCTTGGCTTATGCTTGTTGTTGTGTCCTCCTGGCCATGTGTGTGGTGGCCATTTTGTGAAGCCATGCATTGTGCCTTTGCCATAGGCGTACATTGACTGTCTCCCATTTCTTGTGGTTGTGGGTGTGTGGCGGCCATTTTGTGGAGCCATCCAAGCAGTGTGCTTGCTTTTGCCATCCGGTTCCAAGCTTGTGGCTTAGTAGTCTTCCAGTAGGCCCAGAGGTAGTCAGCCTCCAATCTGTGGTGCGTGATTTAAATGTACAGTTGGTGTTGTCTGCCGATTTTCCTTTACTCCATGGATGGCTTTGGATTTTATTGCAAAAGGTGTGTTTGGGGTGGAATAGCATTTTTTGGGTGAGTGCTAAATAAATTGGGCTTTTTAGCCAGTATGTAAGGCAAGGGATTCAGCTCGCGAACTTTCGGTAACTCTGCACAGCGCGACAACGCGGACTTACAGTTTTCGTCATTTTCGCGCTCGCTATATGCGTATTCGCGCACGCGAGAAAGCCTTTTTGTACAGTTTGCGATCCCGAACACGCAGCTTTTGCAATCTGGCAAACAATATCTCGCGAGCAACATAGACCCTTCTCGAAAACGCTTTTTTGTGCATTTCTGCACAAAAAACTCCTCAGGCTGTCATTGAGCTGTAGGTTTGGAGCAGGGAGAAGCTTTTATTTGTCTGGAAAACATTTTTATGAGAGGGAGTAAGTTCCACAGACACTACAACTTCCTGTTCCTGTCCTTTGTACTCACTTTTTGGTTATTATTGTGGTGGGTGGCCTGAGCATGTGTGTGGCGGCCATTTTAGGAAGGCATGCATTGTGCCTTTGCCATAGGCGTACATTGACTGTCTCCCATTTCTTGTGGTTGTGGGTGTGTGGCGGCCATTTTGTGGAGCCATCCAAGCAGTGTGCTTGCTTTTGTCATCCGGTTCCAAGCTTGTGGCTTAGTAGTCTTCCAGTAGGCCCAGAGGTAGTCAGCCTCCAATCTGTGGTGCGTGATTTAAATGTACAGTTGGTGTTGTCTGCCGATTTTCCTTTACTCCATGGATGGCTTTGGATTTTATTGCAAAAGGTGTGTTTGGGGTGGAATAGCATTTTTTGGGTGTGTGCTAAATAAATTGGGCTTTTTAGCCAGTATGTAAGGCAAGGGTGTCACTTCACGCATTTCACGTACGTGTCACTTCCGGGTGAATGGGCTTTATCTTCCGTTATCCAAACTTCGTACCGGCATCACCTCTCCACGCGTCTACTTTGTAGAAGCTCTGGCGGTTTCTTCAGGTATTTATGTTATATATCTATCTACCCGTATGTTTTTCTACCTTTGGGATGCACTTTTTTGACTAGGTTATTACGAAATTTACGGATCACCCGTAGGCCTGTCGGAGTTGTACCTCGTTCCACCTTGTTCTCGCTACACTGGCTCCTTTCTGTTAACCTACTGCTGACCGCATTCTGACCAGGTTTTCTTCTTTTTAAACACACACTGAGGTATATTTTCCGTTCCATTCTTCACCATCGATCACGTAACGCTATGGCTTGTCAACTTACTAAACCAAACTCTTTACGTCCTGGACCTCTGCTCATTTTCTCTCTTTCTCTCACAGAAATACACCCCCCTGACGAAGGGCGAGTCCCGAAATGCATCGGGGATATCTGAAAAACTATGCCATGAATGTTGACCTGTTGACCTATTAACATGGATATCCTAATTTGAGTATGAGATGTATCATACTGGATTACCAATGAATTAAAAGACAGTACAAAGAGCCACGAAAACTGTTTACTTTGTTCTTTAAAGCGGATCCTCCGCTAATCTGAGTGCTAATGTGAGGTCGTCTTTCTTATGAGACGCTTTTCCCACTTGCATACGTACACCTCTGAGGTTAGGAGGTGGTCTCACTAGCACCAAAGCAATTCACCTTGATTAATTTGCTTGTTCCTATTAACACTTGAGTGCAACCGTATCTCTTCTTTATCATTCATTGACTTCCTAACCTACACGGTTTGCACCTACTCAACCATGTCTTATGATGACATAGCTAACCTTACAGCAAACAGAGCAGAAACATTCGGTTTCTCGACAGAAGAAACCAATCGAATTTACGCATTGATCCAGGACACAGAAAACCTTACTTCCTCTACCGCTTCAACTCAATCATTAATCAAGCAACTATTGTTTACAGCCAAACGTGAGATCAACCAGAGGCTGCATGCAAGCACCCTGATTCGTTACCACAAAGTTCAACGAATACCAAGGGGATTACGCATTCCTTTAAAGTCCACCCTCTGCAAAAACAACACAAGATTCACTGAACGTTGGTACGCAATTCTAAATAAGTGTTCTTTGGACCTCATCCTCCTAATTGTTGAAGAATTATCAATTCTTCTAGATGAACTAGGTAAAGAAGTTACACAGTTAAAAACAGAACTAAGTGCTAAAACAACCGCCGAAGAAATGACTAAAATATTGGAAGACGTCAATAGTCAACTTGACAAATATCAGAAAGAAATCAATGACAGAAAAATACGTAAATTTAAAAGAGACACCATGGATTACAAGCTCGGGGAGGTGTACACATGGGCAGATGTATATGCTACACGTAGACAACAAAGACCTTACAATCGATCTACGGACGAAGAGACATCATCATCTGATGACACACAGATCCAATCGAGAAGACCCATACCTAAACCAGTGGACGACTCCACCACGAGCCAGCCATCGACCTCTGCAGAAAATATTAATGAAACAACCCCTTTTTTAGGGAGAGGCCGAAAAATCCCAGAAGAACCAGGAGGGCAAAACACAAGACCAAAAGACACTCCGATAGCGAGAACAACTCGGAGTCAGAAAACTTAGTCATTAATATTTCTCACAGACATCTAACACCGGAGGAAATATCCACCTTACAGAAGGGCACTTCATTCGTACCCACTTATAACACTAACGAATTGGAAACCCAAGTATCCTTATTCAAGTTCATGCGTAATCTTCGCCTCAAACATTTCTTTACTAACATCATAGAACCGTCCACGACTCACGACAAAGACACTCTCATGGGCCTAAGACCCAAAAGTAAATTTATGGCTCCAGTGAGCCACAAAGTCTTAGATTCTTTTGAAATCATCGTAGGTAAAGAAATTACCAATTACTTCCAAGAGCCATTGGCTAAATCAAGCAACTTGACTCGCAAAGAAAGAAACATCATAAAAACCTTGGCAGCGGATAAAGATATTACGTTCAGTAAGGCGGATAAAGGGGGAGCTCTTGTTGTATTGGATACCACCTTCTACATTGAAAATGTTAACGCTCATGTTAATGATCAAGACACATACCTTCAATTGACCTCGGATCCCACCAAAGAATTTTCAGCTGTTTTAATGGCTATTGTAAACAAGGCACTGGAACAAGGTACCATCAATGATAGAGACAAACGGTTTCTTATCACAGACTATCCTAGGGTACCATATCTTTATATGATACCTAAGATTCACAAAAATCTTGAGAAACCTCCATTTAGACCAATTGTTAGCACCAGAAACTCTATCCATGAACCTATTGGAAAATATATCGACAGACACCTACAACCCATTGTCCAAGCCATGTCTACATACCTCAAAGACACTACAGACTTTCTTATCAAACTCAACCAAATTCAAGTTCCAGGCAACAATCAAATAGTTTTATGTACTATTGATGTCAAATCTTTGTACACCTCCATTCCACATGATTTGGGCATGCAAGCGGTTGAATCGTTCCTTGTAAACACTACTATGGATGAGGACTTAAAAGTTTTTCTACTTGAACTATTACACTTTTCTCTATACCATAGTTACTTTGTTTGGAATGATAACTATTATATTCAACTGTCGGGGACATCGATGGGCAATTGTGCCGCACCTGCTTATGCCAATATCTTTATGCATCGCTTTGAGATTGATCACATCTTATCACAAGAAGCATGGTCAAAGAATTTACTTATGTTTTACAGGTTCATTGATGACATTTTTCTAATTTGGAATGGTTCACAAAAGGAATTGGTGACAAAGATTACCCACCTCAACACCATCAACGACCGCATTCAATTTACCCACGAACCAAATCAAAAACATATTAAATTCTTAGATGTTGACATCACAGTACAAAACAAGGAAATCATTACCACCGTCTTCACGAAGACGACTGACCGCAACAATCTCTTACACTTTTCCAGCTTTCACCAAAAATCTTTGAAGAAACACCTTCCATATTCACAACTCCTAAGAATAAAACGTATATCTTCTACAGAGGAGATTTATCGGCAACAAAGTGATATCCTCATGGATAAATTCAAAAAGAGATCTTACCCAGCTCCTGTTTTACAAGATGCCAGAAATCGAGCTGAAACTAAGGACAGATCTACCCTTTTAAAAAAATCCACTTGCATGACTTCCGATGACAGACTGGTATTCGTATCCAAATTTTCCAGACAAAGCAACAAAATCAAGAACTACATTCGGAAATATTGGCCACTTTTGCAGTCCGAGCCTGATTTTAAAGGTATTTTTGATCAGTTACCGATTTTTGCTTATCAACGGACTTCAAACCTACAACAGCTTCTGAACAAGACCTCCTCCGAATCCATTACAACACACAAAGGAACTATCCCATGCTATAATTGTGGTGGCTGCAACAACATTATCAGGGGAACCAGCTTCATGCACCCCTCGAAAGGAACTCCAATTAAACTAAAAGTTACAGCCACTTGCGACTCCAGCAACATCATTTTCTTCTTAAATGTCCATGCGGTCTTCCATACGTAGGAAAAACTGAAAGGAAGATGAAAACCAGACTCATAGAACACAAAAGCAACATTCGAACTCTCAACACTAAGTCTACGGTTGCGAAACATTTCCTTGAAAACAGACACAACTGCAGCCAACTGAGATTTTTGATTCTGGAACAAGTTCCACTGTTACAGGGAAGAGACAACAACGCCTTTTTATTGCAACGCGAATTATTTTGGATAAATAGACTTAATTCAGTTCATCCTTTTGGAATGAATGAACGTGTTGAATACAGTTGCTATCTGTAAAGTACTTCACGCATTGAATGCGTTGTTTCCACACTGAATTTTAGAGATTTACTGTTCATGCAGTCACTATTGTTTTGTTTACATTTTATATTGTTTACATAATTGCAGCGATTTCGCTATTGTATACTTGGATACCTTTTCCGTCTATCCTCACTCTATCTTGTGGTTTCCTTGACTACCTCACACTTTCTCTAGTCTTTTTTTACTTGTTTTTGATCACGTGTCACTTCACGCATTTCACGTACGTGTCACTTCCGGGTGAATGGGCTTTATCTTCCGTTATCCAAACTTCGTACCGGCATCACCTCTCCACGCGTCTACTTTGTAGAAGCTCTGGCGGTTTCTTCAGGTATTTATGTTATATATCTATCTACCCGTATGTTTTTCTACCTTTGGGATGCACTTTTTTGACTAGGTTATTACGAAATTTACGGATCACCCGTAGGCCTGTCGGAGTTGTACCTCGTTCCACCTTGTTCTCGCTACACTGGCTCCTTTCTGTTAACCTACTGCTGACCGCATTCTGACCAGGTTTTCTTCTTTTTAAACACACACTGAGGTATATTTTCCGTTCCATTCTTCACCATCGATCACGTAACGCTATGGCTTGTCAACTTACTAAACCAAACTCTTTACGTCCTGGACCTCTGCTCATTTTCTCTCTTTCTCTCACAGAAATACACCCCCCTGACGAAGGGCGAGTCCCGAAATGCATCGGGGATATCTGAAAAACTATGCCATGAATGTTGACCTGTTGACCTATTAACATGGATATCCTAATTTGAGTATGAGATGTATCATACTGGATTACCAATGAATTAAAAGACAGTACAAAGAGCCACGAAAACTGTTTACTTTGTTCTTTAAAGCGGATCCTCCGCTAATCTGAGTGCTAATGTGAGGTCGTCTTTCTTATGAGACGCTTTTCCCACGGCCATTTTAGGAAGGCATGCATTGTGCCTTTGCCATAGGCGTACATTGACTGTCTCCCATTTCTTGTGGTTGCGGGTGTGTGGCGGCCATTTTGTGGAGCCATCCAAGCAGTGTGCTTGCTGTTGCCATCCGGTTCCAAGCTTGTGGCTTAGTAGTCTTCCAGTAGGCCCAGAGGTAGTCAGCCTCCAATCTGTGGTGCGTGATTTAAATGTACAGTTGGTGTTGTCTGCCGATTTTCCTTTACTCCATGGATAGCTTTGGATTTTATTGCAAAAGGTGTGTTTGGGGTGGAATAGCATTTTTTGGGTGTGTGCTAAATAAATTGGGCTTTTTAGCCAGTATGTAAGGCAAGGGATTCAGCTCGCGAACTTTCGGTAACTCTGCACAGCGCGACAACGCGGACTTACAGTTTTCGTCATTTTCGCGCTCGCAATATGCGTGTTCGCGCACGCGAGAAAGCCTTTTTGTACAGTTCGCGATCCCTAACACGCAGCTTTTGCAATCTGGCAAACAATATCTCGCGAGCAACATAGACCCTTCTCGAAAACGCTTTTTTGTGCATTTCTGCACAAAAAACTCCTCAGGCTCTCATTGAGCTGTAGGTTTGGAGCAGGGAGAAGCTTTTATTTGTCTGGAAAACATTTTTATGAGAGGGAGTAAGTTCCACAGACACTACAACTTCCTGTTCCTGTCCTTTGTAATCACTTTTTGGTTATTATTGTGGTGGGTGGCCTGAGCATGTGTGTGGCGGCCATTTTAGGAAGGCATGCATTGTGCCTTTGCCATAGGCGTACATTGACTGTCTCCCATTTCTTGTGGTTGTGGGTGTGTGGCGGCCATTTTGTGGAGCCATCCAATCAGTGTGCTTGCTTTTGCCATCCGGTTCCAAGCTTGTGGCTTAGTAGTCTTCCAGTAGGCCCAGAGGTAGTCAGCCTCCAATATGTGGTGCGTGATTTAAATGTACAGTTGGTGTTGTCTGCCGATTTTCCTTTACTCCATGGATGGCTTTGGATTTTATTGCAAAAGGTGTGTTTGGGGTGGAATAGCATTTTTTGGGTGTGTGCTAAATAAATTGGGCTTTTTAGCCAGTATGTAAGGCAAGGGATTCAGCTCGCGAACTTTCGGTAACTCTGCACAGCGCGACAACGCGGACTTACTGTTTTCGTCATTTTCGCGCTCGCAATATGCGTATTCGCGCACGCGAGAAAGCCTTTTTGTACAGTTCGCATTCCCTAACACGCAGCTTTTGAAATCTGGCAAACAATATCTCGCGTGCAACATAGACCCTTCTCGAAAACGCTTTTTTGTGCATTTCTGCACAAAAAACTCCTCAGGCTGTCATTGAGCTGTAGGTTTGGAGCAGGGAGAAGCTTTTATTTGTCTGGAAAACATTTTTATGAGAGGGAGTAAGTTCCACAGACACTACAACTTCCTGTTCCTGTCCTTTGTACTCACTTTTTGGTTATTATTGTGGTGGGTGGCCTGAGCATGTGTGTGGCGGCCATTTTAGGAAGGCATGCATTGTGCCTTTGCCATAGGCGTCCAAACTTGTGGCCTAGTCGTACAGTAGGCCCAGGGGTACAACTCAGCAATCATCCCGGCGGGTGCATGGAATGTAAACAACTGTTTTTGTGTTGTGCATTGAATTTCAACATCATGTATGGCTTTGGATTGAATTGTAAAATGTGGCCTATACTTTTTACGGGGTTAGATTTCACTTTTTGGGTGTTGTAAATAAATGCCTTTAGTTTTTATGTGTATATGTTCGTTGTGTTGTTGCTCCCTGATGCTGCATCCATCCCATAAGATTCACACATTTTTATTTAGGTCAAACAGGCTAGACTACATTTATGTTTTTGTTCCTTGCTATTCTTCTTCCTCAGTGTACACAGTACAAATACAACAGGATCCCTGGCCTTGTCAGTCTCTTAAGAGTCTTAATGGCTGGCTATACTGGTGATGTTGTTCACTGACTTCATAAAATTTAATAATTGTGATGACCACCCACCAGACACTAATAAGTTATATATTAAATTATGGATCTTTTGACTGATGTTCTTCTGGCTTTTTTGCTTTTAGGTGCACAAAAGACAGAGGAGGTGTGTCATCATCATCCACTGTTGTGGTGCCAGACCGACGTCCTGCTGCTGTACACAACGTGACGTGTCAGTGACCTGACCAGGCATCTCTGCAACTTGTGCAACTGAGTGCTGTTTTGACATCTGTTGAAGATGCCCCCAAAGAAAGCAGGTAGCAGGTCCTCCGGTACCAAGAAAGTTGCCATGGAGAAGAAGGAAGTGTCACTTAAGTCTGGTGTGCCTCCCAAAACCTTTTTTGGTACACCAAAAATTACGCCTGCAGCAGCGGTGTCGGGGGGCCAAGCTGGGGGCAGCACCTCCACATCAGTGGGCCCAACCCGCCAACCCATGCCCAAGCAGATGAGTGTGGAAGAGGTAGCCAGCCTTATGGTGGAAAGCAGTGATGCTGAGCCTGAACTAAACTTATCGCTATCTCAAAGTAGTACTCAATCAACGCAGGAGGGAACATCATCAACACAGCAGATAAGTGGTCAACAGCCGCAGCCACCGCCCGCAATAGTAGCTGTTGTTCCTCCCGAAGTAGGGGCAGTTCAGGAAATTGAGCCTCATGCAGAGGAAGAAGAGGAAGCCACTCCTTTAGAAGTTGCATTGCCTTTTAAATCCCCAGCAAGGAAAAGGAGGGTTAGTACATCAAGTTCTTCACCAAGCCCCCCTTCTGATGATCTAGATGTCACTTGGAAGCCACAAACTGAGTCTGAGAGGGAAACACATCACAAGAGCAGGCATGGGAAAAGGAAGGTTCCAGAAAGCCTTACACTTATGGATGTTGATGTAGAAGAGCAGGAGGATGATGATGATGATGATGATGAGCCAGTCATCACAAACATCACTCCCGGGCCTGAGGAGATGGAGACCAACATTTTTACACTATCCAAAATGGATGCGAGGGATGTAGCACGCATACCTCCAACACAGGTAACACCAACACGACCTCCAGCTTCCATATTTACATTAGCAAAGGGCCGGCAGCGTCCTACATCCAGCACAACAAGCACCACCTCAGCAGAAGTAGGTAGTGTTCCTGCACAGAGTCAAATTCAACACACAACCTCCAGTTCATCCGGCATTGGGAGTGGGAGTTGCACCTCCAGCAGGAGACAAAAGTTAAGCTCCCCAGTGTGGGACTTCTTTACGGTTAGCGGAAAGGAGGAGAACATTGCTGTATGCTCCGTTTGTCATACCTCTGTTAGTCGTGGAAAGCTTGGTACAAACTATGGTACCGGAGGCCAAATGACCCATCTGAAAAAACACCACGCAATCCAGTGGGAGGAGCACCTTAGGCTCATCAAAACTGGAACCATTGCTGTTGGGCTTAAACAAGTAGAAAGTCCACTCACGGTGGAACAGGAAGAAGAGGGAGACATTCTCTGTGCTAGTGGTACACAAAGTAGCCCTGTCTCCAGCACTGCAGTGGTACCGCCCACATCCTCAGCCACATCTCATTGGCACAAGAGTAAGAGTCAGCCTGAGACACCAAGGAGCACTGCTGGCCCAAAAAGTGCGACGTTGACCACAGGAAGGAATACCATGCAGCCTACCATTCTTAGCATGTTTAGTAGGCCGGAGGGGCAGTACGAACGCAACCACCCAATAGCACGTTTGTACAATGCAAAGCTGGCAAAAATGTTAGCACTGGACCTTCTCCCTTTTTCTTTTGTTGAAGGGGTGGGTCGTCTTGAGTTTGTGACCACCATCTGCCCAAAATGGAAAGTTCCCAGCCGCTACTATTTCGCAAGAGTTGCTGTTCCAGCACTACATCACGACGAGCTGGAAATGCTTGGAAAAGCCTTAAAACAGAGTGCTGTTCAGAGTATACACCTGACAACAGACATGTGGACCAGTTGCCAAGCCACTGAATACATGTGCATCACTGCACACTGGGTCTCTTTTTTGGGTGTTAAAGATAAGATATCTGATGGTGTTGTTGACACCGCTGAGATTTTTAAAGACACTCGCAAACATGCAACTGTAGCCATGTTTGCTATGGAGAAATCTCATACTGCTGTTAACATTTTGGATGAGTTTAACAGCAAGGTGTTTGAGTGGCTGCGACCAAGAGGTCTTACCATTGGTTTTGTTGCCACGGACAATGGCAGTAATGTAGTTAGGGCCATGAAAGATGGTGGCTATTTCAGGGTGCCATGTTTGGCACACTGCATTAACATTGTTGTTCAAGAATTTCTGAAAAATGAAAGCAAAGTCAGCAGCTTACTGACCACCTGCAGAAGAATATGCACACATTTCAACCATTCTTTTAAAGCCCGGAAGGAGCTGAGGGTCATTCAATGTGACCATAAAATGCCAGTCAAAGCACTCATCCAAGAGGTGCCAACACGTTGGAACTCAACGTATTACATGCTTGAGCGTCTGTTTGAGCAGTACATACCACTTAATGCTTATGTCATGAAAAGGTCAGGGGATCCTACAGTGAAAGGCATGAGAGTTGAGATGACCCAATGGGACCTTGTCAAAAGCCTGACAGAGATGCTACTTCCTTTTGAGGTCTTCACATGTGAAGTGAGCAGGGAGGACTGTACTATGGGCCAAGCTATCCCATTGTTGTACATGCTAGAGCAACAGCTGAAGGAGGTGTCAGAAATGTACGCAGGTGTGGATGACAAAGTAGACGCACATTATTTGGCAGACACCTTATCCGCTCGCTTATCTCACAATACAAGGAGTCAAAATAACATTCTGTCACATCCACATTACATTACTGCCTCAATTTTGGATCCACGTTACAAATTATTGCTGCGCAGTAATGAAGTCATTCCTTTTTCAGAAGTGAATGTTGCCCAGTACAAAACTTTGATAGCTGAGGAAGCCACTGAGTTTGAAAACGAAAGGATCTCCATTAAAGGCCCGCCCCCCCAGAGCCGAAAAAGTACTGCAGGGCACCCAGAACAAAGTTCTACTTCAGAGGCCAAGAGCAGTGCGTTTGCCTCCCAGCAGTCAACAACACTGCCAGCAATAACATCAACAGCACCAACAGGATCATCAGGCACATCTACAAAAACGGCAGGTGATTGGTTTCTACGGAAAGGGTATTGCACATCCATGACTGATGCACAGGCAAAAGAGGCCCAGGAAATCGGAGCACCCTGAACATTGAGCGGATGGTTCAGGCCTATCTAGATGACACAACAGAGGTCTACATGGAGCAAAGCCCATTGGTGTATTGGTATGGGAAAAGAAGCCAATGGCCAGTGCTCAGCTTGCCCTGTTGCAAGTGTCTCTTCAGAGCGTGTTTTCAGTGCTGCTGGTGCCATTGTTACTGTCAAAAGGACCAGTCTCTCGCCCAAAAGTGTTGAGAGGTTAACCATGATCAAAATGAATCAACACTTTATACCACCAGAGTACAAAATACGTGAATCACAGGAGGAAGAGGAGAGCGACTTTGATGACATAAGTAGTGGGTTGTTAGACGTACTTCTGTCCGAACCACCAGAGTTTGAGGACGAGCTCCTCTTCTCTGACAACTAGGCTTTCAAATTGGTCTCCCTTCCTTTATTTGTGTGTGACTGTGTGTATCTGTTTTTCTGGTTCAAAATCTACATTCACAACAAATCCATCAACAGTCTCCTCTTTTTATTTCCCTATTGGAGTTGCACGTCTGTGCATAACTGTCCACTCCACTCCTCAGGGTCCTGCTCCATGTTCCTTACTCTCCCTAAGTACATTTCAAGCAAGTCAGACATTGGATGGAGATGGAGAATAGTACAATACAGGTTGCCTCTAACAGTCCCTCCATAAGAAGTGAAACGTGACTCCACCTATATTCCATTTTGTTTCCAAGCCGAAAGAAACTCATCACTGACTGGCAGAAGGCTAGGCAGGCATCAGATCAGACAGCCAAAGAGAACAACAAGACAGGTAATGAGTGATTATTGTGAATGATGGTGGCATGCATTGCATTGGATGCTGGCTGACTACGAAGAATTGTGCATGCCATGAAGTAGAACTATACTAGTTTATCGACAAAGTAAAAGTGACTCAGGTGTGGTGACAGTTAATGTTTCCTTGTTGTTTAATAATGACCACATTGTACTCCTACCACTGCAGGTGCCGGCCAATATCCGTTGCAATTTGGTAATATGGAATATATTATAAACTTAATCAGTCACTACAGACTGAGTTGGTGTTGGAGAATACGTACCACACGGTCACCATCATGATGATGCTGAGCATACTATCTTTGCACACAGTCAGTTGGATTGGAGAAAATTGATGGAATAACTGCGTTTCATGGGCTGACTTAAAAGGTAAAAAGTTTGAACAAGAACCACAGCAGACCTAGGCTAGATGTCCGTGTAGTGGTGTGGACTGGAGTAGAGTGTAGTGGTATGACGGACAGTGGCGCATTGATTTAGTCACTTCATTTGGAAAATTCTAGGTTGCTGCAGTGCATATGACATTTCTCTGGCTCGGTCAAAATGTAAGTAAGGGGTAGGGTGCCTGGCCTGTGCCGCGGTTCTCCTGTTCTGTGGCTGTGCTGGCTCCTGAATCCTGTCCCGTTGTTGTTGTACCTTAATGCTGTAGAGTAGACACTATGTAGCCTATCCAAGCTGCCTCAGTCTGAAAGTGTTCTCTCCAGAGTGTTGTCTTGCACTCCACTGTAATTGAGTTTATTGTTGTAAATGCTGTAATTTTTCAATACCCCATTTGTTTTTCCATCTACACTTACAGGCCGGCCTTTACCCTGTGCTACAGTGGGAGAAACGACTCACACGTACCTTACCAATCCGCATCAGGCGTTTCATGGGCTGACTTAAAAGGTAAAAAGTTTGAACAAGAACCACAGCAGACCATGGCTAGATGTCCGTGTAGTGGTGTGGACTGGAGTAGAGTGTATTGGTATGACGGACAGTGGCGCATTGATTTAGTCACTTCATTTGGAAAATTCTAGGTTGCTGCAGTGCATATGACATTTCTCTGGCTCGGTCAAAATGTAAGTAAGGGGTAGGGTGCCTGGCCTGTGCCGCGGTTCTCCTGTTCTGTGGCTGTGCTGGCTCCTGAATCCTGTCCCGTTGTTGTTATACCTTAATGCTGTAGAGGGAAACATCCTTTACCACGCAACCATTACAACGCGGTATGGTTACATCGTGGTTTTAACAACGCAAGTCGTTACACCGACTTGCACTGGAGGGCGCTGTAGGATAAGGAATAGTGTGAATTACTTTCCAACACCTTCCCTACTGTACGTAGACTGGAGTTGGAATAGTAATTCACACTATTCCTATGTCCAGCGCCCTCCAACGCAAGTCGATGTAACGACTTGCGTTGTTAAAACCGCGATGTAACATACCGCGTTGTAATGGTACGCGTTGTTACATCATTCATCCGCTGTAGAGTAGACACTATGTAGCCTATCCAAGCTGCCTCAGTCTGAAAGTGTTCTCTCCAGAGTGTTGTCTTGCACTCCACTGTAATTGAGTTTATTGTTGTAAATGCTGTAATTTTTCAATACCCCGTTTGTTTTTCCATCTACACTTACAGGCCGGCCTTTACCCTGTGCTACAGTGGGAGAAACGACTCACACGTACCTTACCAATCCGCATCAGGCAGGCAGTGGTACCCAAGATTGATGTGCGGAGTGTCCATGGAAGGGAGTACCAAGAGGAATGACGAGAATGATGCAACTCCACATTTGGACCAGGATAATACAGTAACTTTAGTATCATCATTCGTCTTTACATTTATTTGCTTGCTTTTTTCTCTTCAATCATTACGACTGTGTGTTGTGGTTTGTTTGTCAATTGATCCAACTTTTTTTTAATTTCCTTAGCTAGCTTGAAAAATAAAAGTAAGCCCGGTACAGCATGTAATTGGGTTCGGTCTGAGCTCTGAGGGCGGCAGACAGGCAAGGCAAATTTCAATTTCGTCCCTGACTGTACTGTCTCATTGGGTCATAGTAGTTATAGTACAACTCATTATCATTAACCATCAAGTTATCTTTCTCAGCATGCATGCATTTGCTTTCTCTCACTTCATACTTTGATTTCTTTGATAATGGATCATGGTCGTCTTACAAGATTGTGTTTTACTTTTGTTGTGTCCATGCATATTGTCTGTTTTTCTTTCTCAAACCTTTCCCAAAACCCCACTTCCCATCCAATCATCAATCCCTAACCCTCTTCCCCCGGGCTGTGTGATTTATATTCAGGTGTAATGTGATGACTATGTACACCAATTGATCGCACGCTTGCTGGGGCAGATGTGGTGAAAGCAACACTAATTGAATTTTAACTAAGGCAGGGCAAGGATCTTCTTCTGCTTGACCACCCATGCTGTAGTTTACTTTGTGTTCTGTTCTACTACTCCTCCCACAGTCTCAGTCAAGTGACTTTCTCTTTCTTTTTTCAAACGCTATTGCCAGTGTCTACTACTACCACCACAATAATGGCATCTACTCCGTCAATTTGGGAAACCAACCATGCAGCCATCAGTGTGCCGAACTTCATCATCAATCACAGGTAAGATAAGTTTGGTGGGAGGTATGGACTAGGAGGAGAGACTGACAGTACTATTATGACAATTAAAAATAACTCAGTGAGGGGTACTGCATCTATCGGTTTGTGTGTTACAAAATCGGCAGATCTTTTAAATCAAACACTGGCTGTGGGCATGCAGCAGCACGGAAACAAAGTAAACAACCATGTAACTTACATTGAATTCGGAAAACTGTAACCCACCACAAAACATTAACATCGTATAAATAAATAGTAAGTATATTTTTAATGTCCCCTGACAAAAAAAAACTATCCCGCTCTGACCTAACCCACCCCCCACCCTAACCCCAACGAAACGAAACGAAAGTCCAAAGTCCCAATGTCCGTAGAAATCCCCAACGCCCACAAACCCACCCACCAACAAAAGGAATTAAAAAAGGGGCAAACGACGAGGTCCTCTATTGTCGGCGGGCCTTAAGGTGTTTGTCCACCAGGATCTTTACCCGCTCCTCCATGTTCTCCTCCAAGCGGGCCATCCGGCGGAGCAGCTGGCGGCGAAATGCCCTACAGTTACATCCAGGGTGGGGGGCAGCAGTGCTGGAAATAGAGGCGCGGTGGCGGGCGGATGCCGGACCACGGCGCCGTGAAAGTGGAGGCCGGGCCTGACTTGGGCCCGGGGCATTGGAGGAGGCTGCAGCTGCAGCCGCCTCCTCCTCCTGAGCCACCAGCCGGCGATAATGCTCGCAGATGGCCTCCAGTTTCCGGCGCCGGGCCCTAGCGGCCAACTCCTTCCTTGATGGTTTAGTGGAAGGAGTATCATCTATATCAAGAAAGAAAAAGAACATGTTGGAGCCAATACTCTTAGCAAAACAGAAACACTAAAATCATTCAACACATAGTGTCACAGTATCACTAGCAAGCACAGTTCATAACATTTGGGATTTGGTGGTGGCAAGTATCTCTAATCCTACTTCCTTGGACTCTAACATTTGTGACAGTTTCCGACATTATTTATAAATATAATCGTACTATGTATGTACTCCGGTACACCAGTCGTGCTGTTCTTATCTGTAGTTTAGCCCAATTACATAACCTTGTTATAGGCGGCATGCCAGCTCCATCAGCTAAGCTTGCACCCAAGAGAAACAGATATGAGCCACATGATGCAGACTCACGTTAGTTTTATTTACTACTACTGTCTGCAGGTGGGGAAGCTCATCTTTTTGTCTGACGCCTTACGGCCATTGGCACTGGTCATACTCTGTTACATGAGGGCAAATGGCATGCACAATCTCACTTACACCCTGCCATGGGTACTACAAAAAGGCTGATTATTTATCGGATCCAACGATCATTGCTTATATTCATATTATAGATGCTGCTAGTGCTAATACGATATACGACATCAGGTCGGTAGCGGTCGGTGGTGGGAGTGCTGCCGGTCGGTGACGTGGGAAGGTGCAGGGTGGGGATAGTAAACGATGGATTAAGGACATTCACAGGTAATTAAAGAATACATTAAAAAAAAAATTGCTGCACACAGTAGCACACACTACATCGCATTCGGCGGTGCAGTGCGCACCTTGAAAATAATTTTATTTATTTTTATGTTGATTACCTGTATTTGGCCGTAATACACAGTTTACTCGCCAGTGCCACCCACCCGTCCCCTCCCCATGTCGCCGCCCGCCAACAATCCCACCACCAACCGCTACTGCAGAGGGTACTTTGCTTTCATTGATTGTGTAACCAATATCCATAAACAACAGATAGGCCACCCTTTGCAGGCTGGCTGCCCCAATCGAAAATACATTAATAATAATAGGTAGGGAGTGGTCCCCAGAGTGGGAGGAAGGGGTTTCCGCTTGATAATATATGACGTGCTTGCAAACTACTGCAAGTGTACTGTATGCTCATAATACTACCTTGATTCCCCTAGGCTTTGGTACTTATCGCGCAGTTTCTTTTACATTTTCTTCAAAGTAAGAATCTCCAGTGACACTTTCCACCTATACTGTCTCTTGGTGATAGTACATCCAGGCATACATCCATTAAAGTAAACGTCTATCCTTTTTTATATATCTCTTTATCTCTTAACAAACCTTAGTTGGTTTCACCAACACACACCCATGCTTCTGCTCCTTCCTTCCTTTCCTTGGCTTTGAGTTTGAACCAAAAACACCGCTGATTCTTGCCGACCCTCTTTAATATCTTCATGACCCCTTTGGCGGCGTTGGCGGAGTCGTTTGGGGCCCGGATCGTATCTTATGCAGACGACACCCAGCTCCTCTTCTCGTGTAAGAGAGGAGGAGACTTTGATGGGGAGAGTATCCGGGATTGCCTTGGGGCTGTGTTTCAATGGTTTCAACTGAACAGCCTCAAGTGCAATTCCGATAAGTCCGAGGTACTTTTCTTTGGGTGTGACACGGAGCCAGACTGGCAGGCTTGGTGGCCTACCAATATGTTCCCCCTAACTTGTTCATCCCAAATGGCTAAGAACTTGGGGGTCAAGATGGACAAGGGGTTGACTATGAAGTCCCAGATCCTGGGGGCGTCGGGCACTTGCTTCGGCCTCCTTAGGATGTTACGGAGGTTTCTTCCCCTCTTATCGGAGGAGCACAGGAAGCTGACTGTGCAGGCCCGGATAGGCTCTAAGCTAGATTATTCAAACGTTCTGTACCTGGGCCTGCCAGAGTACCTGCTACAGCGGCTCCAAATTGTGCAGAATGCTGCGGCGAGAGCGATTTTTGGATTGAATAGACGCGTTAGTGCTGCGGGCTTGCTCCAGACCCTGCACTGGCTCCCAATCCGCAAGCGGATCGCCTTTAAGGCTTTGACCCTGACATACAAGGCCCTCCATGCGACGGGAGCTAAGTACCTCCAAAGGAGACTTGCCTTCTACCGACCGGCTCGCTCTCTGAGATCAGAATCCCTGTTTTTGGCGATCGTCCCGCGAGTGAAGAGAGTGCGCTTGGGAGGTCGCTCCTTTGGACTACTGGCGCCACAGCTGTGGAACTCTCTGCCTCTTACACTTCGGGGAGCCACCAGCTTACTAGCTTTTAGAAAGGACCTCAAAACCTGGTTGTTCACCCAGTAGGTCTTTTTTTTTGCTCGTTGTTTTCTTTCTGTCTGTGACACTTTCTCTTTTAATGTGTTATGTTAGTATACTGCAGCCTACCCTAAATAAAAGTGCCAGGACACTCTTTTTGAGTAGCTGTGCGCTCTATAAAAGCCATTTTAACATAACATAACATAACATAACATCTAGTACTATCCACCCATACTGTGTCGCCCACCCAGGCAGGCATTCTTTCACCTTCCACCCATCCTTCAACAACCCATGCATCTGATCTTATTACTATCAGCCACCTATGCATGCTTCCAACAACATATCCTTCTCTGCCAGTCAGTCATATTGTTTATCTCGCCCGTCCTTCCACCCTTAGTGCTTTCCCTCTTTGTTCAACACATCCATCAAGGTCATCTGATCTGAGTTTGTCTTCTCCATAAAACATTCACAGCTGATTTTGGAGTCAAATAGAAGAGGTCATTGGTTACTCTACTCACGCTGGTAATGCTACGTAAAGGGTGTCTTCTTCAACCGTTGTATAATAAGTCGCACAGTACAGTAAAATAGTGAACACAGTTCCATCTAGCTGTAATGTCAAGAAGTAATGAATATAACTTACCGCCGCCGGCCACTGCTGCTGGATCCCCCCTGGGCCCTGTGTCTCCTGCAGGTGCCGCCAGTTCGCCTGCCCCCTCCGGAATGGCCGCATCGCTGGCCCCGACGGCACTGGTGGATGGTAGTGTGCCTAGAAAAAAACATCACAAATTTTTTAGATGCCTGTAAACCTCCCCCTATTTTAAGTGTTCACTTGGAACATTGAAAAAAAAGTTCATGCGATGCAACATACATCAGCACTAGACAGTAAGTACAGTCAGTAGACAGACACTAGTAGGATATGGTTCCACTTCCTAGGGTCATCTAGTCCTACTCTACTCTTTTGAAAGTTAGCCTGAGCCATGAGTAACCCTTTTAGATTCATCATGTCGACTACTACTCTTTTGGTGCATATTATACCTGCCAGCTTATTGACATGTGCAGTAGATGCCTTTGAGGCCACTTGACTGTTGCGTACAAGTGAAGAGGTCGAAAAAAAACCAACTTATTGACTTTGTTTAGTTTATATTGCTTAGCCATCACATACATGTTACACTTTTTGGCATGACTGCAAAATGCTAGCATTCACCAGTATACTATCTAACGGCTAACTCGCAGCGTTTTTCTCATATATCATAGCCGGAAGATTCCCTTCTGCAAACCAGAGATTTACAGACATATTGGATGCAAGATGATGTAACCAGTATTTCTACGTTCTACGGTGAGGGGTCTTCCAGAGTTCAAAAGATCTTGGCTCTTGTTCTTGTTGTCAATCATGCACTTGTAAATGTTTACTGTTTTAATGTTAGGCTTTTTGCTGGCTTATTGGCTATGGCTGTAGTAAATTAAATTTCATGTTAACGATGTACAGAGTTTGATACTTGTTTCAAACAAACCTTTTGAACTTACACATAGACTATGTGGTATTTGGTGTGGTGAAGTGGACTTACACAAGTGTGTGAGCAAAATGGTGTTTGTTATTATGTTCTGGGTTGTCTCTGTCTCAGTGATCATCAACATTGTGTATCTTCTTCGTGGGGGGGGGTCGGGAGTGGGACCCTAATGTGAGACACTATAGCTAGCCGGTCAGGGGATCCTGGGTTCTTCGGACTGAGGTGTGATCGGTAAGATCCAACCTCCCATCAGCAACATCCTATTTTGTTGTGCATAGTTCTGTATGTGGCTCTGCAGAATCCTAGACAATAGTAGTATCATGTACTATCCGATCAAAAATACTAGTCAAATATCTGGTTGGGCATTTTGTTTGTGGTAATTGTCAAAGCCTCAACATTGAGAAGACTTGAAGAGGACAACCCAAAGGACAGGACCCAGTGGCTAGAGCTATTGGTCAATCAGAGTTTTATTGTTGCAAAGAAAACCTTCTATTAAAGAGTGGGCAACTGTGCAAGCTTCGCTACACACAGAGTAATAATAGTAATAGTAGTAGTAGTAGTAGTACAGAGAGTCATAGCAGAGGGAGTTAGAAGCAACTTAGAGGCAGGGATAAACAGAATTAGTAAACAGATAGTCAAGTTCAAAGAAGTGAGCTTTTGTAAAAAAGAGATTCAGAAAGTGGAACCATAATTTAGAGTTTGGGAAAAAAAGATGCAGTAACATAACATTTAGGGAAATAGAAATGTCAATCTAACCAATGGAGGACTTACTGGGGCCAGCTGCAGGAGCCTCAGTAGAGGAGCAGTCCTGGGGTTCCCCCGCCGACTCCGACCCCGTCTTCTTGCCCCTGGGTGGTGCTGGTGATCATGTAAAATATAATAAAGAAAGAGACCAACATTAAGGAGTGCTGTGAGAAAAATAATAAATCATTTGGAATAATAAGTCAAAGAACATTTTAGGAAACAACAAGTGCAATAAAATTGACCTATCTAATCAGATGGATCGACTACTGGCTGCTTCCTAGTGCATTTACGGATCGTCTACTTATTTATGAACACTCCAGTGTTCAATGATCATTCTGATTCCAAATACTAACAAAGCCTAGTAAGTACCACCTGACCTACACCACCTATTCCAGACGGGCCAATTGTTTACTAAGTCTGCACTTCAATTTTTTTCAGCCATCAAATGCATAGATGAGATGGAGGACACATGCATAGTTGCATACATTAGTGCATACATACAACAAATTGTGGGTTGGTTGCATAATTCTGATCTAGTTCTGCTACTGACTGACCATGCTAAGCCTACCACTCACTAAACAAAGTACAAAAGGTTCGACGGAGGACTGGGGTAAGCAGCACTCAGTGACAGAGGATGCGTCACGCAGACCGCATAAAACAATTAGTAACTACTACTAACAAACTAAACCTAGTATCCAATATCCATCCACCACTATTTCACAGTAGGACAATGGAAGGACTAGTGTCTCTCTAGCAAATCGCATTACCTAACTTCAGTTCTGTAAAGTAAACTCTTACATAATCAGCATCAGCACAAGCTAGCGCAAACTAAGTTGCAAACAAGTAAGAGTACCACCGTGCACCTGGGTCCTTAAATCAAAGAACATTTTGCTTTTTGGAACGTAATTTACCAGCAACGCTTGGCACACAGCAGTAATCTTGTTGTTCATCTAATTTAATATACACAATCAGTTACTCACCAAGCCCGACGACCTCGACACCTAGCAGGTCCAACAGGTCCTGCTCCCGGTCCAGGATGTCGGACCACCGGTGGGCTAGCTGGTTGTGGGTGCGCCGGATCCCAGAGCACCGGAACACGGCCCGGCGCACCTTCGCCCACCGACGGTGCCGCTCCTGGGTAGCGTACCCGGAGCCGGGCCTGCCGCCTGCTGCCAAGGTCAAGGGGAGGAGGCGCTGGATGAAGAAAACATGAACCGCCACCTCCTCCTCCCCAAACAGTTGCCGGGCCTGCACCCCTGCAGGACGCATTCTGCCGCAAGGCAGGCAGCACTTCTCTGCGCCTGCAGGTCCCTTGCCCTTGGGACTTGGTGTGCCCTTGGCCATGGTTCTGGGGTGGGTGGGAGGCGGAAAAGAAAAGTCCGAAGGGGAAAAAAAGTTAGGGGGAAGAAGATAGAAAGAACTTTATAAAAGTAACAAAAACACAGTAAAAGTATAAATAAAATGCAAAATATAAACTGAGGCAAACAGAGAGATAGATAATAACTAAAAAAAGTCAGGAAAAAGGCTTTAAAGACAAAGGATTGCTAAGATAAAGGGAGGATACAAAAGTAGGCCAAGAACCATGGCATAGAGTGAAAAACATGATGGCCGCGCCCATTCGCGACCGCGTGGGTAAGTTCGCGCGATATTTCTCGCGAACATGTACTATTCATCGCGAACAAGTAAAATGCGCTCCCGAACACGTCAATGCACATCGCGAACACGCTATCCGCGACCCAGAACAGGAAATAAGGCATCGCGACCGGGCGGGACAATAGAAAAACAAGATGGCCGCGCCCATTGGCGATCGCATGGGTAAGATCGCGAGATATATCCCCCGAGCATGCAAACAGCTCCCCGAACATGCTTACCGCGCTCGCGAACAAGAAAAAGCCATCGCGAACAGGTTGCCACAAGCAACTACGCAAGCTCGCGAAGCTTCGCGAAGGTCGCGTAGTGCAATGACATCTTCGCGAAGCTTCGCGAAGCTTCGCGAAGCGCGACTACGCGAACTACGCCCAGGGTTAGTTTATAGCCAGCATTTTTCCTGAGTTTATTTAGTTTGGAGTTGGAATAGTAATTTTTATGGTTTATTATCCAGCACTTTCCCTGGAAAGTAAATCGGAAAAACAAATGTGCGCAGATTTGCTTCACTTTTGTGAAGTAAAAAGTGTCAAATTTAAGTAAATCTACCCGCTAGCGTTGTGTCATCATGCTTTCTTTTGTGCAGGTGCATCTTCACGGAACATCGTGTGGTACATATGACACTCTGCCAAATTTTTACACAGACGCAAGCACAACCACAGATTTGTTGGCTGGCGCAACGCGAGGCAACCTTATAATTAATCTACTCGGAAACAGTGCTTTAAATCGGCTGGTATTGAGTCACGGCACTTCTCAGTTTCCTCCCCCTGAGTACCGGAACTTCTTTTCAGGCAAGAAGAGTACCGGTACTCCCAGACGCAGCATGGCTCAGGGTCTGAACAACAGGTCTGTGCAACGCAAAAACTACTGAAAATGACCCTTTCAGATGGAGTGCGTTTATGTGCCACTCTGGCAGGCAACAGGTAGTGCATTCCTGTGCTGCATTGCTCCTGCAGTGTTAGGTTCTAATTGGCATTGCAACAAGAATGAGGATATGGCCAGAGCTGCTGACAGTGGAACTGGCGAACCAAGTTCGAATCCTGTCCTTGGCTCCTCATCCTGTGATTCTGCACAAATCCCATAACCAACGGTGCTTAAAAAATGTAAGCTTTAATGCAAATGTTCTGATTGTCATTTAAAGCGCTCTGCCACGCCCACCCAGTCTAATGATGAGTGAATACCGGCACTTCTAATTTCCCATTTAAAGCGCTGCTCCAAAATATCTCTTAGTTAATGAAACTTTTACAGTCATTCGGTTCCATTTCCAGAACGATGCCAGATTGGCTTGGGTCTGCATCGTAATCGGCCCCTTAGTGTGAAAGGGGAGGGCAATGGGTGTTGTGGTGGGCGCTCCACTGCAACACACATTGATTTTGAGACTACCCCATAATTACAAGGGTGGCTTAAATATGGGGCAGCGCCAATATTAAGTCCAGGGAAAATCTGGTCTTACTCTGGCGCAACGAGAAGAAATGTTTAATTTCTCCTCATTATTTCTGTTTCTATGTTTGCTGAATTGTGCAGCACATGTGTAAACAGCAAAACGCCATTGATTGTATATGCACATAAACAATCATTTCAAAAAAGGATGTTTTGAAACTTCTATGTGTGCTGCATTAAGCAGCACACATAGAAGTTACAAAATGCCATTTAAAGATTGTTTATGTGCGGGAAGGTTTCCCATCATGCACATAAACAACCTTTCCCTGCAACACAGACACCCTTGTACTATGGTGCAAGGGTGCCTGCATTGGCGCTAGGCAGCTAAATTTAGCACCAGCACAGGCGAAAACGCAAGGCTGCACCATATTGTTGTAAAAATGGTGTAACCATACCTTTCAGAAGTGGCGGAGTGCGGCGTTAAGTCAAGGAGGCTAACGCTGCGCCCGCCCCCTCTTATGTAAATATGCCCCTATGTTACCAAGGAAAAGGATGGTACGAATTAATGAATGAATGAATGATTACATTGATATAGCGCACGACTACTTGGTAAGTGTCCATGCGCTTGGCATAAAAGAGCAGGTGGGCGGGTGGAAGAACTGTCATGTAGGAGCTGCCCTATTAAAGCTTAAAGTTTTCAAGGATCTTTTAAAAGTTACTTCCACTGTAATGGAGGAAATGAGGACCGTGTGAGGAGCACGGAAATGAGCGTTCCGCCTCCTAATCCTCCAATTTCTTATGTTCTGCTGCACGTTTGATGAAGTACTTTATGCTCTAATTGCATTTTCAGTCATTGAAATACTTCATAATAAACTGTATATTAACATCTATCGATCAGCACATAAGAGCATCACTTCTGACTATTATCAAAGCATTTAACACAATTATGTGTTTTATGAGAAATACCCGGCACTGGAAGCTTTATCAGTTGAACGTGAAAATAGAACACACATACTTTGAAATTCTGTCAACAAAAATCCACTAGAGGTCAGTATACACCAATGTGTCATGTGTTTCCTACCTGTAGCTTGCGAATACGCAGACGTTTCCAGCATCTGCAGTAGTTTTGGCCCAGGTTGCAGCCGTTCGCTCAAGGACACCTGCCTTTTGATTTTCGGCTCTTTTCAGACTGCCATATTCCAACTTGGCTGAATTAGAGCCAGAATATCTAGACAGAGAGTGATAAAGTAAATGAACATTTAAATGCAGCTATATTTTTGGATGCAGTTGATGTGATCTCAGCTGTTCAATGGGCAGAGAGAGCAAATGTTTAGAAGCAGGGCACATGTCGAGGGTGTACGCGGGTAGACGGCGCCTACACTCTCTTTCCACAGGGTGGACGCCGTCCATGATCCTGCCAAGTGATTGGGCCCACCGAAAAATGCTTAGCTTGTCCCGGTGCAACTTTCCGACACCGGGACACCTTCAGCAGCGTCAGCACGTTGTCTGCTATCATTCCGAGCATCGACATGCTGGAGGGAGCATATTAGATTCCTGCTGGGCAGAATTGAAGGGGCATCTGGCCTCCTTTTGTTGGAGTATCCTGGCTGGGAGCTATACGGAGCCTCACACCTAAATGCAATGGAGGGGAAACAAAGGCACACAGGTTATCACTTCACAGGTACTTGAGAGAGGCCTGCTTTTGACTTTGTGTGCCCCTTCATATAAGAGCTGCATGCACTGTAGGAATATCAGATGTGTTGTTCTGTCCCTGTATTTTACACAGATAACAATGTAAATACCACGATTACGTTTTATTTCTTTTATAGCGCTATAGCACTACTCATCCCAATACAGGGTGTAAGAGCTCTATATATTGACTATTCTGTTAATCAATGTGCAGGATGCGTTACATAAGACAGTGACAATTTATGCACTACAAGTCATAAAAGGATCTCTGTGTTAAAAGCTGTAACCCACTTCACCCATTTACATAAAATAAAAATCTGTCTTCTGCGTGTTACATACCGTGCTTTACAGGAGTCACATTAACCCTCTATACTACTTTGATTCAAGGCTAGGACTAGACAAAATACAGATCTCTCCAGCAAATACATTAACCTCCTGAGTTATCTTACCATTATTATTACTCCCTGATATTTATTTGGCACACAAAGATCTCTGTAGCAGGAGCCTTAACCCCACAAGATATTTTAAAAATGCAGGCTTTGCCACCAATTAAGCAGAACCGATTTACTGCCATGTTTCTCCTTGTTGTCAATTTCTTTGTGGCAGTGTCCTAAAAAGAAAATGTATAAGTTGAAGCCGAGATTTTGCGCAGGGCTTGCCTCCCTATTTTGGCTCAACCCTGACGCAAAATCTCATTTGTTAAATATTGTAATGCGCTCAAATGTACTCGTGATAGACCTGCTAAACATATGTGTGAGGTCTTAGGATCTGATGTTTATTTGTGTGATGTTACTTTCTATGAGATCATGGCTTGTGTTGTCACGCCCCGTGGTGTCTCTCACCGTGATCTCAGCTGCCATGATGTCACTTTCAAGATGCCTAACTTGGTTAGTCCGCCCACTTATTTTTTAGGAGTTGTTCCCAGATAACAAGGGTAAAGTGCTACTAAACAGGGGCACATCAAGTGGTCAAGTGCTACCAAACAGGGGCACTTTAAGAGGTCAAGTGCTACCAAGTAGAGGCACTTCAAAAGACTTCAGTGGGAGATCTTAGGAAAATAGTCGTTCAAACGTTTTTATGCCGTGTCCCTGCCACCCCCTGCCCCTCGTCTTGAAGTAGATTAGTTTTGATTAATGGGGCCTTGGGGGTGGAGAAAGACACAATAGTAGTATTTTCTCACATTGATTATGGAAAATGTCAAAGGTTGCAAACAAACCAAAACTTTAGCCTGAGGCTGGAGGATGCTTCCTTCAAATAATGTACACAAAGGCTTACATCAGTAATGCCTTTCAATCTATCTTAATAAATATATACCATAGAAGCTTGAATCTGAAATTAGGCGCTTCATATGGAAGGATCAAAGTCCACAGATGTCTAGGGTTAAACTGACTCGATGGAGCTAAGGCGGGATGTGACTAGATTTAATAAATATATTTTTTTCCATTGAATCTGGATTAGATAGTTTTTCTTGGCTCCAGAGAGATGACCTAGTGACCCATTCTCAGGGATTAGTCTGTCATTTTAGAGGTAACAGGAAATCAGTCAAAAATAAACAGATGTCATTCGCAAGCCTATGTCTCCACTCCCCACCCCCTCACCCACATCATTCGGAGGTGGAAGAACCACAGTGTTTCCTACGGTGAGGCCTAAGCTGTCTCTGCCATTGGAAACAGTCACACATTTATTTTTGTTGTGATTCCTGCATTATAACTGTTGTAAAGCGCTCTGATACCCTCGGGTTTGGTCAGCGCTATCTAAAACTCCTTAATAAATAAATACATAGCAAGCATGGGCATTCAGCAGCAGACAGAAGGCTTTTCCTGTTTAGGGAGGGGTGAGCCCACCATGTTGTTGTGCCTGGCACAGCCATGAACAGCAACAGTCAGTCAATGTCCAACTGAGGGCATAAACCAGCTTCCTATGGCATATCTGCTATTTTGAAGAGTGTGGACCTTTCAAAACATGCATTTAAAACGGTTCAGGTATGGAATTCGGAGGCGCCTTGAAAAATAATGACTGCAGTTCATGAAGTTAAAATTATATATGGCCAGCAAGGGATGACATTCCTGAGGGATGGGATGTGGTGGGGGTGGTCATTGATTGTCCTTGAGATTTTGACAAGCATTACTCTACATTGCTAGCACAACATTTCAGACACTGCAATTATATTTAGCGCTTTTCTCTAAAAATACATTTACCAAAAGGACTTTGGCAAAAAGCTGTTGGTTTTCAGGACACTTGAGGTGAGGCTGAAAGTGCTATATTCCGCCTTCTTGCCGCAGTCTTGAATCCCTAGACACCACTTTGATTCCCCAGAGGTCAGAAGCATGTGGGAGGGGGCGAGACAACACTTGAAGACTACAATCTTATGGCGCATTATCTTATGGCACATGCAGGGGAGTGCTCTGTGGGTCATCTGCCTGTCAGGGTGGGGCTCCCTGTAAGAGTTAAGAGACAATGGGCATTTGTCCTAATTTGCAGCGCTCACAACTCCTACAGCATTGGAAGACTCACCTCCCTGGAACCTTACAAGTGCTTTTCTTACCTAAAAAAATGCCCTGCTTGTCTTTTTTTGTCAGGCACAACTGAAGCTCATTTTATGCACGAGGGCTCATAGAGTTAGACTTTGTGAGCACTTTAAAACAATGTTTAAACATACACTTTTAAAGTAGTGTTGTCGGGTAGTGGAAAGCCTCAACTGCCCTTCGTTCAGCAGGGCAAATCCACGGCATTGCCACAAGTCACGCACATGCACGCTGCCTGACTAGTGTATCACTGTTGCGGTTTTCTTCATGGTAAAGGTGAATTTTCAGTATTTGATATCTCTTTCACTGTGACTTATGAACAGGAACACACAGGATTGGACTGGCTTATGGGGACAAGGAAACAAAATAAAATTGCTCAAGAACCCAAGGGCTGAAAACTCTGTCAAGTTCTCCCACCACTTGAAGATCTAACACCAAAATGTATCCAATTTTCGCATGCGGTAAAATAGGCTCAAAATCCGACCCCACTAACACAGTGGGTCCAGCTCCCACCTCCACCTCCCTCGGTTCTCTCCCTTTACAGTCTCCAGTCACAAATGCCCCATACACTGATATTGGTAAAACTCTTACCAACTCAACAGCTGACTGACAAGGCACAGTGGCCCTGCAGTAACTTTTAGTACACAAAAAAGATTCTGTACGATCAAGGAATTACAGGCAACCGATGTCTTAACAACTTTGAGCCCCCAACACGACTCTAACATCAGGGAGCTGGCAGATTCTTCTGAACCACACAGTGTGGTCATCAAGGGGGGGGGGGGGGTGGTAGGGCACTCACATAAGGCAACTCCACTCAGAGAGGAGATTTACTCTGCACAATTAGGCGGAGTCATGCATCCAGCGCCATCACAAACAGCCTCCCCTTGAGACCCGCCCCAACACAGTCATTTCCAACTCTCCTTGGAGACCACAGATTAGTGTTCCAAACTACTGACGTGATGCGCACGGTACTTAGGAGGCTCAACCCCATATATTCCTTCTTACTCTAGAATATAAAACAGGGGTGGGCAGGATATACCAAACAGAGAAAACATACTTAAAAGTTAAATCACGTACCAGAATGGAATCCAATGACTTCTGAGGACACCTTCTCTATTGAATTTATGGTTGAGACAGTGATCCCAGACAAGGAGTCCACGAGAGTCTCATGGGTAAAAAGATGAATTAAGAGGGCCATTTAACACAAGGAGATACTACAGCCTTGGGGCGCCTTGAGTTGGTATATCCCTGCCAACTCAAGTTGGGTATCCTGACCTTTTTATAATACTCCTGTGGTTAATTCACACACAAGTAACATCACCAGATCGTTTCTAAAAAATCATACGGGTGCATCTGAGCCTTCCTATGTAACCAATGACATCATTATACATTGTATGAACAGATCAGAAATTGTTTTTTTCCAACAAAGTTTGTACCAATTCCAAAAGCCAGGGAAGGAATGGGTCTGGCTGGCATTAACCGTTAATCAAGGCACAACATCACCGAGGTAGCAACGGAATTATATCCATTCAGAGGACCCTGAAGCGTTGCCACCGCCCATTGCCAAGTCATATCATATTAATATCCAAATATCTCCCTGCTATCCTGGAATGTTGCAGGCTTGTGTAAGCTATGGCAAGATGCTAACTCTTGTTTTTTCTTAGCACAGAACAACATCATATGTACTCAAGAAACCTGGCTCCGCGAGCCGCCTGTACTTCCAGGTACCTTACTTATCATATAAATAAAATCAAGGGGACTGGCGGGGGCAAGACAAAGGGGGGCTTCTGCATACTATGGATTGTAACTCCCATAATATAGACACGGGCAATGATAATATTCGGGCTGCACTAATTCATCTAAAGGAGGGGAGGAGGCATAATTCTACTCTCTTGCTTATTAATGTATACCTGCACCCCAATGCTGAGCTAAAATCAGTGTCCTTGAATCACTTGCTCACAACTCTTAGTACATATGCTTCTAGGCACTTTAATGTTTGTACTGTACTAACAGGTGATTTTAATTTAAATCTTGCTTATGACTCAACAGAGGATCCAACACTCAGCTACACTGATCGAATTTGTGATATTCCCTCGGTGCATCCCCCGTACAACATAGCGACTTCATGGGCCGCCATCTTAGTAGGATGTTACATGCTTTCAATCTCCGTTCTCTAAATGGTAGGCTTGCGGGAGGTATCTCAATGAATTATACCCATTAGTTTAGGCATTGAAACGCTATCTAAGACTACACCTTTGTCTCTGGAGAGCTTTTTTATTCGTTCTCTACCTTTAACTTTATCCCTCGATTTGAAAGCGATTATGGCGCTCAGCGGGCTTGCATTTTGCATTCTCCTACCAGGCACTTAACCTATCAGACAACTGGAGCCCAAACTGGCTCACAGTTTTTAAGGCAACTTGTTTGGTCACCTACCACAGGTACAGAAATTGATACTTGGCTTGGTAATGATAATATTCATGGCCTCACACTGGAATTAGGGGTAAACATCCATTACAACGCAGTCATTACAATGACCTACCTTTACAACGCAATTGTTACAGCGTAACTGCCTTTACGTCGCATACCATTACAATGCATGCCATTGCAACGTATGTCACTACAACACATGCCATTACAACGCATACCATTGCAACGCATGCCATTACAACGCATTATAAGGTAAGTAATGTAGATTTTTTTAATATTAGGGTGGATATGGGTTTTGGGGTACATGGGAATAGTAATTTTTACCCTTACACTACCCAACACTTTCCCTACAGTTGCACTCACTGGAGTGGGAATAGTAATTTTTACCCCCACACTATCCAACGCTTAGTGATTTTTACCCCTACACTATCCAACACTTACCCTACTATTGCACTCACTGGAGTGGGAATAGTAATTTTTACCCCTACACTATCCAACACTTACCCTGCTGTTGCCCTAAAAGTATTATGCGTTGTAATGATATGCGTTGTAATGGTACTTTTTAAAAATGCGTTGTAATGACATGTGTTGTAAAATCATGCAATGTAATGGTAGTTGCGATGTAAAGCCTGCGTTGTAAAAGCATGCATTGTAATTGCATGCATTGTAACGTCATATAGTCGCATTAAGTGACCCTTGATGTCCTCAGCAAAAGCTTTGTGAAATATAGTCTTGTTTGGTAAACATCTTATTACTCTCTCAACCCCAGAAAGTAAGCAACACGCCCACTTCATTCACAGAATCAAACATCAGAATACTTGGTTTAATGAAGAGATTATAAGAACCTAAACAGGGTTGTTAAACAAGTAGGAGGTTTACCTTTTGATTTAACAAACACAAGATGAGCGCAAAGTCTACGTAAACAGTAAAAGCAGAAAATATGGGAGGCAAAGGGAAATCAGTGGTTAAAGACAGTGAAAATGAGTAAATCAGGCTCAATAAAACATTTCAGGCTATTTATAAACACGCTGGTACACAGCATCCTCCAGATATGGGTAACACTGTAGCTGAGTCCGTCTGGATCTCTCTCATTGAGTCACTATATGTTGATCAGTTAAAGGGGTGGATCTGCCCATACATACCAGTTTGTGCACCCTACATTGCGCAGGGATTCATTGAGGTCTATTATCAACTGCTCCAAATCATATGGTATTCCGGGTCCCGATGGGCTCCCCAACAACCTATTTAAATCTAGACAAGCTAAATGGCGATCACTTCTAAGAAATTTAGCATCATATCCATTCGAAACACAGAGGGGCATATTCACAAGCCCCTATCGCCACCACAACGTCACTTTCAGTGACGTTGTGGTGGCGATAGGGGCCTCGCCTTATTCACAAGGCAGCGTTAAGCCACTTAATGTGGCTTAATGCTGCCTTTTGAATATGCCCCCTTTCACGTTGTGTTTAGCATGAAAGGGGCGTGCAGTGGGTGTTGTGTTGGGCGTTCCACCACAACACCCATTGATATTTACGCTGCCCCCTCTTCACAAGGGCAGCGTAAATAGAAGGCAGTGCCAAGCTTAAGTCCAGGAATTGGTTGTATGAGGAGAAATGCTTTATATCTCCTCGTTTTTGCATTTTCCATGTGTGCTGCCTTGTGCAGCACACATGGAAAATGCGAAATGCCATGGATTGTTTATGTACAGGAAGGGGTCCCTTCCTGTACATAAACAAACCTTTTTTTTAAAAAAATGCCGTTTTGTAACTTACATGTCTTCTGCATGAAGCAGCACACATGTAAGTTACAAAATGGCATTTTAGGTTTGTTTATGTGCAGGAAGGGACACCTTCCTGTAAATAAACAAACCTCCCTGCTTGCAGACACCCTTGCACTCTGGTGCAAGGGTGCCTGACATCGCAGGTTGAAAAGCAAGGCTGCACCATGTCCCTGTGAATATGGTGCAGCCTTGCTTTTCTGAAGTGGCCGAGAGAGAGGCTTTAAGCCAAAAAGGCTAACTCCTCTCTCTGCCACTTCCTTGTGAATATCCCCCAGAGTGTCTCTATGTCTATTCGTCATTCGTTTTTTTAAAAAGGTGACCGCGCAGTTCCTGCGAATTACAGGAATAATGGCCTGCTTGACGTGAATGCCAAGTATTATGCCAAAAAACTCTTAAAAGCACTATTGAACAGTTTTAAGGGGTTAATTATTGGTAACTTGCTATTCAGACAATCATTTTAAAATACGTTTATGTTTATTTCAATATACACAGGTTTTATCTAAGGGTTAATTTTAAGGTCTTACTATCTTAATGAAGAGTTGCCCCAAAAATGGTGTGGTCTTACATCAACACTTATAGATGATTTAACTATTTTATGCATTTTAATATTTTAATCGTTTTGCTGTGACCAGTATTCACATATCATGTGTGATTGGTACCCTTAGAGTTTTAATTAACTAAATAAAGGTGTTTCGAAGTAAAGTAACCTGAGGCTGCTAGAGAGAATGGCAGAGATGCCAGAGGTGATCATGGGCCTTAAAATTAGCCTCCAGTGGCTCTAGGCCTGTGTGAAATGACTACTGGTGGTAATGGCCAGTCCATCTCAAACTATGCCTCCTGTCAATGGCAGCATTGGGAATTACGGGCCAATATTAATATTTTCTGAAAAGTCATTTTCAATAAGGCTTCCAGACATGTTGTAGATGTAAGAAAATGCATCCATATAGCCTCTGTTCTTGTGTGTTGGCTCCCATCAACAGCTATCGGCTACGGATAGTTCAGGTCAGCCCATTGCTCATGATGGAATTACTTTGTTAACCATCTCAGGGATTTGATCTTGATCTGATGGGTTTCTTCCATAATCTTGTGTTTGTCTTGACCACAAGAATTTCACTATCACGATGTTCTGATTGCATGAGTTGTATCCTTCCACAGCATGCTTGAGGGGACTCTTTTTTTATTTGGTATTGAGCAGTCCATGGCAGTGCATGTGTTTCCTTGCTTTCTACCCCTGCTTTTTTCTACTTCCACCCCTCTTGCTGAGTGCTCTTTTTCACCACTCTCTTGTTCGTATTTACACCACACTACTCCCCAGCAGCACCCTGTGTTACATTAGTTTTATTTTAATAATATTTTATGAGGACATGGCACTCACAAAGTGCTGCCAAGCCGCTTGCTCCCCTTTTCGCACTATTCAACCTCGGTTTCCTCTTTTTAAATATTCTATTTTACCGTTCTAACATGACCATCCACCACTACTGAACGGTGAATGAAAAATTGCTGGCATGCATCATGACTCATTCACAAATCATAATGCGTAAGTATGCACAGTGATGATGTCCACAAGGCTGAATCATTGGTAGAGTGAATAGGTCCCAAATGTGACACAATTGGCTTTGGCAATGCTGGCTGCTTCTGGGTTGCCCGGTAATACCGTGGCATCTATGGTCATACTTGAGACGCACCGCTGGCGATCACTGGGTGGAGTCAGAGCTGCTCAACAGATGATGTAAAATACTATAAGATAATTGTGGTAGGTATGTGCAAAAGTGACTATCCCTAACACACCGTTCTGCTACCTGCCACGTTTCAGCGCCACTACAAGTTCACTATAACAAGTTAGGCGCACACACCTACAAGACCCATGCTTGACAGAAACATTCTTTCCAAATAGACCAACAAACAACAAAACAACACTTTACCAAAACTTGTGAAACAAAGTAGCTACTTACTCATAAAAATGAACAAGTGCTTTTAGGTCTGGAAAGGGGTAAGGAAAGTGTGACATAACTACCAACACAATGCAACAGAGTACAATCAGCATGTAACAAGGTTCCCAGTTTCACTGAACAAGTGCAGACTTCTTAGGGATTTAGATTGTGCAGGTCATTACTGTTATATTTCATGTATGGGAACCACTGATGTATTCTAGTTGCATGCAATCTACAGTTTCCTAGCAACGCAATTTCACTGGGGATTCTAGATTGTGGATTTCTCAGTGAGGCTTGGCTGTGGAGCTGAGAAGATACATATGGGGGTTTGTTCTCATTACTTAATTAAATCTACATCTCATCTACCTTGGATGTATCCTGTGTTCTTTAAAAATGGCGACGAGGATGGGATCCAGTAATGATCTACTAAAGAAGACACACGAGATCCAGTTTTGAGAACAACATTGGAAGAGAACCCCCAGTTTGTAATTGAAGTAACTAAAGAACAAGGATTACATGGAATGACCTTCACAACATTGGAAGCCACCAGTTGTTATCCTGTTATCATTAAGAAAGGACCACCACTGAGTGAGTAATCTTTCATTGGACTGTGAGAGAAAAGGACACACAAGCGCGTTTGTTCTTGGAGGAAAGTGTTTGACAACAGCGTTGTGTGAAGTTGCCATAGATGAGTGGATTCCTCGTTGGTGATAACCGTGAATGGGGAGAAGGATTTTGATGCACATTTGAGCTTTTTGGTTGCACTGCGTGTATAACGAGACTTTGAAACTCAGGGCTGGAGTATAATACGGTTCCTGCTCGCACTGCGTGAAAAATGAAACTTTGGCACTCAACGCTGAGTGAGAAGTCCAATTTGAAATAACTAAACTTCAAGCAACACAGTAAAGAAAGCGCCGTAGGCAATCATTACTAATTGAACATCTTACCGGCGGATTTTTAAAACGCGCGTAAAACTGCCGCGTAGCACGAGTGCGTACATCTTTGTCTTCGTTTGAAAGGACTTCTCACGAGCGTATGCATCGCGTGCGCCTCGGCTATTCCTGCCTCCATTGTCGTTCATCTTGATGGGAAACAACTTCTGACATCAAGGAAGCATCGAGCACACTGATTGGTCCAGACCAATGTACGTCGCTCTCAAGGATGAACTCGACCATTGGTGGAGACATCAGTGGCATCACGTTGCTTAGTTACTGAAGCCATTTTGCGAGGAAACAATCGCAATCGTTTGCAAGAACAGCCAAGCACTGGCGCTGACTGTGAAAGCATCCGAATGGAACAGAACTGTTGATTCTTGGTAATCCTTTTGAGTAACTGATTTAAAAAAAAAAAAACGAGGGAGAGAAATACATATCTTTATATTTCTGTACTTTTCTTTTGGTAGTGATGGTGACTATTAGCAAATGAATAGCAGGTAAACTCTTTTATACATTGCTTTATGGTTTAAATCACATTGTCTGATCAATTACATTTAAGTCTATTGCAAACAATGGCCACACAAAACATTTCTCCACCTCCTACCTTCTTGCAAGAACCGGGTCCCACTTGCATGGAATGGGAGGACTGGAAGGAGGCTTTTGTTACTTATCTAGAGGCTATAGGTGGAGATGTGTTTTTGCCTAAGAGGAAGTTCGCTATTTTAAAATTGAGTTTAGGCATTGAAGGCAGGAAAGTTCTAAGCACGTTACCAAGTTTCTCTGAACACGTAGAAAACAATAATTCTGATTCTGAGGATGATCAATTTGATATATATGAATGCGCAATGTCTGCGTTATCTGAGAATTTTGGGAAAAAACTGAGTCTTGTTGTGGAGAGACACAAGTTTTTCTCGCGGGTTCAAAAACAAGGCGAGAAAATTGAACAGTATGTCGCTGCCTTGCGTAGACTAGCAATCACCTGCAAATTCAAAGATCTAAGGGACGAAATTATTAGGGACCAATTAATTAATAGGACAAGCAATCCCAAAATCCAAGAAAAACTTTTAGATCTAAAGGATCCCACCTTAGATAAGTCTTTAGATATTGCTAAACGCATCGAGAACACATCTCAATACGTCAAGCATTTAGCAGATAGTAAGTCAAAAGCTAACTCCGACATAAGCAAGGTATGCGCGGTACACGCTTCTAAAAAGAATTCCAAGACAAGCAGTGAAGACAAAAGGGGACCATTCGTGAAACAAGACAATGATAGCAAGGGAAAGGTATGCTATAGGTGCGGCAGTAACAAACACACTGCGGAAGCTAGCCATTGTCCGGCTTTAAAAACCCGTTGTTATAAGTGCAAGAGGATTGGCCATTTCTTCAGGGTTTGTAAAGGGGTAAACCTTCACAATGTGAGAAAGTCGGTGAACGTAGTAAATGATGATACCACAACTCATTCTGTTGTTGATAATGCAAGTGACATAGATTCTGATATTGAAGTGATGGTGGTAGGTGATGACGAAACACAAGACAATAAACCACTTAACATAGACAAATCTGATAAATACGTACCTCCCAAGTACATGATCAGTATAAACAACGTGGATGTTGTTATGTGGGCTGATTCTTGTTCCCCTTTTTCTCTAATAGACAAGCAAAAGTGGAAAGAAATGAAGGGTAAGGAATTGATAGCGACTAAAGTAGAACCTCAAGGTTATTGTGGGACAAAATTACCAGTCATTGGTTATTTTAATGCTTCTATGTCCTTCAAGGGAAGGGAAACGGAAGCAAAAGTTTACGTTGTAGAAACTGGGAAGTGTCTATTAGGATGGGGTGGAGCAGAAACATTTGGGAATCATCCTTGATCCCAATCATCCTCTACAAGTATTGCTGACGGGATTGGAGGACAACAAGTGGACAAGGAAATTTCCAAATTTATTCAAAGAGAGCTTGGGTTGTCTCAAGAAGTTCGAACATCAGATAATTTAAAAAAATGATGCCATACCCAAAGTCCACAAGGTTCGTACGGTACCTTTTGCCTTGAGGGATAAGTTGAAACATGAGCTGCAAAGGTTGTGTAAGGAAGGTGTAATTGAGGAGATAGAAGCTTCAGAATGGTTAAGTCCCATTGTGATAGCGCACAAGCCCAATGGGAATATTCGTATGTGTGTGGACTTGAGGGATCTGAATGAGTGTATATGGGTAGACAGACATCCACTACCCCATATTAACGAAATGCTGTCTACAGTTGCTGGTGGGAAATGTTTTACCACATTAGATTTATCCAGCGCTTACCACCAAGTGTGTTTAAAGAAAGAATCAAGACATCTTACATCTTTCATAACACCTGAGGGCGTATATCAATTTGTAAGAATGCCTTTCGGGTTAGCGTCAGCATCTGCAGTATTCCAGAGAGTAATGCAAACAATACTGAAGGGCATTGACAAAGTTTTAGTATTTCAAGATGATGTATTAATATGGGGAAATGACAATAGTCAACATGATGCTACTTTGTTGGAAGTTCTGTCTAAATTGGAATCTGCTGGTTTAACCATTAGTCTGCAGAAGTGGAAGTTTGCTCAACCTACTGTTGAATATTTGGGACACACATTATCATTTGAAGGTATAAAACCAAAATTAAATTTAGTAGCTGACTTAGATAAAGCTCCTTCTCCTCGTGATAAGGAACAATTGAGGTCATTTCTAGGTTTAGCCGAATATTATTCCAAATCTGTGTATCATTTTTCCAATCTGGTATATGTTATGTTATGTTATGTTACTCCGCACTTTTTGAGCGCACGGCTACCCCAGAAGGGTGTCCCGGCGCTTTGGCAAAGTGACCCAAAGGAACACGAAACCCAAAGGGAACGACCTACTACCGTCACACTAGGTTACTTAGTAAAAAGCAGAGTTTTCAACTCCTTCCTGAAAGCCAGAAGATTATTCGCTTTCCGAAGGGAAAGTGGGAGCTCGTTCCACAAGCAGGCTGTCACGTACTGGAAGGAGCGACCTCCCATCCGGACACGTTTGACCATAGGCACCTCCATTTTAGCCAGGTCCGCCGACCTCAGCAGCCTCCGCGGCACATAGAAGACAATACGCTTCCTCAGGTAATAAGGGCCAATCGCATGAAGGGCTTTGAATGCCAGAGTGAGGAGTTTAAATCTAATTCTCCCCAAAATTGGGAGCCAGTGCAGCCTAGCCAAAAGCGCAGAGGCACTAGCTCTCCTAGGCAACCCATAGATAGCTCTGGCCGCCGAATTCTGGGCAATCTGCAGTTTAGATAACAAATACTTAGGTAGGCCTGCAAAAAGAGCATTTGCATAATCCAGGCGGGAGCCCACAAGCGCCTGGACTACCTTCCTACGATACTGCAGTGACAGTAGGGGAAGAAATTTCCTAAGCATCTTAAGGATGCTGAAACATTTCCCTGCTAATCCCAGGATGTGTGGACGAAAGGATAGATCATCGTCAAACACCACTCCGAGATTTTTTACCTGGGATGATGGCTTCTCTGGGGGGGACATGTCCTGGGGCCACCATGACTTCCAGCCCGGATCAGGGGCACAGCCGAAAAAGAGCAGCTCAGATTTATCTGAGTTGCATTTCAGGCTGTGCCGCTGAAACCACGCAAAGACTGCACTCAGGCAGTCCTTAATTCTGCCGCCGCTAAAGGCCTCTCCCTTCCTGCAAGTGATCAAGAGCTGGGTGTCATCAGCATATGAGATGACCCGGGCCCCGAACGCCTCCGCTACCTCCGCCAGAGGGGCCATGTATATGTTAAAGATGGTGGGGCTCAGGATCGAGCCCTGAGGCACCCCCACCTCCAGCGGAAGCATTTCGGCCGAGAACGGCGGGGCCCAGATCACCTGTCGGCGGTCGGCAAGAAAGGATTGAAACCAGTCCAACACCGTCCCTCGCAGACCAATCTCCCTAAGTCTTGAGAGAAGGCCTGCGTGTGGGACGGTGTCGAATGCCGCCGATAGGTCCAACATAACCAACACAGCCTTTCCCCCATGATCGAGCGTCTCCCTGATGGCGTCGGTGACCTCAACCAGAGCCGTCTCCGTGCTGTAATTCGCACGAAAGCCGGATTGGGAGTCATGCAGCAGTTTGTTGTTCTCAATAAAGGTGGTCAGAGTGTGCTGAACATGTTTCTCCAACACCTTCGCCAGAGCAGGGAGGAGGGAGATTGGCCTATAGTTGGCGCATTGCAGGGGGTCGAGCTGAGGCTTCTTAATCAGCGGCAGAATAAGTGCGTGTTTCCATTGGCATGGAACCACCCCTGAGCTCAAAGAGAGATTAAGCAGGGGGTTCAGCAGACCGCCGAAGCCACCTTGCCCAAGCATTTCGCCGGACAGACATCCAACGGCGAACCAGATTGCAGCCTGGATAGCAACTCAAGCGATGTCTCACAGGACAACTGGGGAAAAGCAGACAGTAAGGGCCCAGTTTCAGCCTGCAAGGGCGCTAAATAGGTCAACTTATCCCCTGACCCCACATCCACCGATTGGAAATCCGCCGTTGGAAAAGTGGCCTGAATCTTTGTGATCTTAGTCACAAAAAAGTCGGCGAGCTGTTTGATCCATTCCTCCGAATGAGAATGGACCGGGGTCCCTACTGCCGGGTTGACAAACTCCTTCACCACCCTAAAGAGTTCCCGGCTCATATTATCCGCTTTATCAATTCTCTGCTCCAGATAGTTCTTTTTGGCTGCGGCAATCTGTTTATAATAGGATTTTATCGCACCTCGGTAATTCATTCGCTCCACAAGATCGTACTTGCGCCGCCACTGCCTTTCCAGCTTTTTGCAGTCTTGTCGCATTGTACGTAAAGCGGACGAGAACCATGAAGCAGAATTGAGGTGAGGTGCTGTTCTAGCAAGCTTCAGAGGGGCCAACTCCTCAAATCTTGCCTGCATCCAGTTCTGGACCAAGATGAGATCAGTTTCCAGAAACCCTGTCACTGGACACGGATATTTGCAGAGAGCCTCGGATAGCATATCTGCTGACACAAGATGGTAGGCTCTAAAATGCCGGGGACCTTCCTCTCGAGCCCTATGACTAAGCCTGGATTCAAGCACCAGGTCAAAATTTATCAGATAATGATCTGACCAAAGGACCGGGAGTGGAGGGAACACCTCAATAGGTTTGGAGGCAAAGATCACATCTAATGTGTGGCCTTTCTCGTGAGTGGGGCTATGAATAAAAGGGGCTAGCCCTAACATCTCTGTAATCTCGCGGAGTTTAATAGCCTCCGGATCCGTAAGGCAGTCCATATGCAAGTTTAAGTCGCCTAGTAACAAGCAGTGCGCCGAACGCATACAAGGTACAGACAAGGCCGACTGCAGGTCCTCAAAAAAGGAACCAATGGGTCCAGGGGGTCTATAAAGGAGAATACCGGTATAGGTCTGGGACGCCGATAGATGGAGTGTAAAGCCTAATGCTTCACATCCGGCAATGCTGTCCACCACAAAGGAGGAACAGTCAAAGACCTTGTCCACTACCAGAGCCACCCCGCCGCCTCGCCCCTCAGTTCTATCCCTCCGTAAGATGGAATAATTAGGAGGGACAGCACAGGCGATGTCGGGTTCAGAACCCACTCCCAGCCAAGTCTCAGTTAAAAATAAACAAGAGATCTTGGAGTACGCGAGTAGATCCCATATATCCGAAGTATGGCGAGGCAGGGACCTAGTGTTGAGCAGCGCGCACTGGTAGTGTTGCGGAGGGGTAGATGGACTATGGGTAGATAATAATGAGGGGAGCCAATTACACACGGGGCAGCCCCGACCCAAACGGCGACCGCCAGGGAAGAGAGACAGACAGGCAGAGCGTGTAGGGCGCAGAGCACGCAAAGAAGCAGCGCTGTACGTGATCATCCTGAAGCTACAGGTAGGCACCTCTAATCCAGCCGACACCGGAGCCGAAAGCCAGAGTCCGACCTCGTCCGCCTCCGGAACGCTGACGAGCGCAGACGGGCAGGACTCTGGCATGACTCAGGCGCAGTGAAGGCGCTCCGCTGCGCGTTACCGCTGCGCGAGACCAGCGAGCATTAAATAGCGTCGTCTCGGCGTCCCAGGTGACCTGGACGCTCAAAGATGGCGCTCGCGCTTCCTCCCCAAGGCAAAATGGCGCCGAACCCAGCAAAACCCACAGACCTCCCGGTAACCCGGACCCGCCAAACAGCGGTGGTGATGACAGATTATGGTGCAAGGTAGGGGCCAGGAGCGCGTTATAAAAACAGGGGGGAAGGCAAAAATAAAACAAAACTAAACTCCACAAAACTGGGTTTTTTTTAAATCTAGGCAGAGCAAAGATGACGCGCGACCAGCGCGAACAGCAGCGGGGCACCGATAGTGTTCTAGCCCTCCAGGGCACTAAGCAGACTCACCTGCTGCTCAGCTCGCCCTAAATAGCGTCGTCTCGGCGTCCCAGGTGACCTGGACGCTCAAAGATGGCGCTCGCGCTTCCTCCCCAAGGCAAAATGGCGCCGAACCCAGCAAAACCCACAGACCTCCCGGTAACCCGGACCCGCCAAACAGCGGTGGTGATGACAGATTATGGTGCAAGGTAGGGGCCAGGAGCGCGTTATAAAAACAGGGGGGAAGGCAAAAATAAAACAAAACTAAACTCCACAAAACTGGGTTTTTTTAAAATCTAGGCAGAGCAAAGATGACGCGCGACCAGCGCGAACAGCAGCGGGGCACCGATAGTGTTCTAGCCCTCCAGGGCACTAAGCATCCTTTGCGTTGTTTGATGAAAAAGGGTGTCCCTTTTATATGGTCTTTAGAATGTCAGTCTGCATTCGTGAATATTAAGAAAGCAGTGGCTAATGCTACTGCGTTAAGTTCATTCAACCCACAACATGAAACAATAATTGTCACAGATGCCAGTGGATATGGGTTGGGTGCTGTGCTGATGCAGAGGAGCAAGGGAAAGGAAAGAGTGGTAGCTTTTGCCTCACGTACTCTCAAGGGCGCTGAGCCTTCTTATTCCACCATAGAGAAGGAGGCTCTTGCTTTTTGGTGGGGTGTACAGCATTTAAAGATTTATGTGTGGGGAACTAAGTTTGAACTGTACACGGATCATAAGCCATTGATAAATGTTTTTACTACGTCTGGAGCAGGAAGAGCTACCCCACGCATAGCTAAATGGTTATATCGTCTGCAAGAGTTTTCATTTGAAATAAAGTACATGCCGGGTGTAAGGAATGTCTATGCGGACTGCTTATCCTGTTTGCCAGTGACCAGAGATGAGGTGGATTCTTATATTGATGAGGAATGGATGGTAGCTAGCATTGAGGAAGTATGTCAAGCCATTACAAAACAGGAATGGCTTGATGCGATTGCTTCAGATGCAGTTATGGTAGAGGTGGTTAAGCAATTACCTACGTTCTTCGGTGGGAAGTTGGATGAATCGGTGAAAAGCTATAAGGATGTGTGGGAGGAATTGTCTGTTGTTGATGGCATTGTTAGAAGGTGCGATAAATTAGTTGTTCCATCTTCATTGACAACAAGGTTGATGGAGCTATTACACGAAGGCCATGGTGGAATGTCAGCTGTCAAAAGGAAGGCCAGGATGGATTTTTGGTGGCCAGGGATGGACAGAGATATTGAGAGGTTTGTAAGAGAATGTATTTCATGTACATGCAGTGATAAATCTCACGTGTTGAGAGAAACTCCTATCAAGTTACCAGATAGACCATGGGAGAGGTTAGGAATAGATATATGTGGCCCATTCGATTGTTTACCACCATCTGAAAGATATGCTATCGTCAAGATGGATTATTATTCAAAATGGCCTGAAGTGGCTTTTGTTAGAGAGGTTAAATCTAGTAATGTAATTGCATTTTGCGATGAGGTGTTTAGGAGAGAGGGTTGTCCTGCAGAGATATTATCGGACAATGGACCCCAATTTACTTCAGAAGAGTTTAGTAGTTTTCTTGGTAGAATGGGCATAAGGCACTTGAGGACGCCAGTATATCATCCCAGGGGTAATGGATTAGTGGAACGCTTTAACCAAGTGTTGGGGGATTGCATTCAATTATGTTTATCAACAAATAAGAGTTGGAAAATTGAAGTAAAAAATTTACTTTGGAATTACAGAACCACTCCTCATTCGGTGACTGGGGAGACCCCATTTAGATTACTCAAGGGAAGAGGGCCTAGCACCATGTCAGTACCAGCGTGGATGAGAAGAAGTGGTAAGAAAAGTATAAAGATCACTGAGATGCGTGCCAAAGTTGAAAGGCATCAAGATGCCTACCAGAAAAGACATAACAACAAGTTATCCAGTGCTGCAGTGGATATTGGAAAGGGGGATGTGGTAAGATCTTGCTCTGGAAACATGATAAAGAAAGGTGGGTCAAAGTTTTCTGAACCAAAGGAAGTCATAAATGTGAGAGGTAATTTAGTAGAGTTATCTGATGGAAAATGGTGGAATACACAGAGAATTACAAAGTGCAACGAGGTAGAAGTAAAATTATGGTTGGAAAAGAATGCACATTGCATCAAAACACATGGTGTTTCTGAAAGGTCTCTAAGTGAGCGTGTCAAACATAAACCCAAGAAATTGGATGATTATTTATGTGATTGAAAATTGTCATTTTAAAACTATTAAGTTCTTTCGTTGGTGCATAATAAATCTTTGTGACATTTTAGGTAATGAAAAAAAAAATCTTTTTACTGATGACTAAAGTAATGTTCTTTGTTGTTGATTGTATAAAAAGGGAGAGGTGTTATATTTCATGTATGGGAACCGCTGATGTATTCTAGTTGCATGCAATCTACAGTTTCCTAGCAACGCAGTTTCACTGAGGATTCTAGATTGTGGATTTCTCAGTGAGGCTAGGCTGTGGAGCTGAGAAGATACATATGGGGGTTTGTTCTCATTACTTCATTAAATCTACATCTCATCTACCTTGGATGTATACTGTGTTCTTTAAAAATTATAGCGATAGCAGCTGGCCACAAGCGTGGTCACCAACCAACAAGATTTAACTTTTGTAGGAAAGGCTAATTTATGCAAATTGTGGGCCATCCAACAGTCCAACATTCTAATTGCATCAACCAGTTGCCATAGATATGCCCTGGCTGCATTATGCCAGCTGCATTACACAATGATTTGAACATCGTTGGTAAAACAATAGAAACCTGGGCACTGCATTCTGAGAATCGCTTCCTCACCACCCTCATCTTTTTGCCAACACCTTTTCTAGAAGTGTAGTTCACAAAGGATTTTTGCCACCCAGGCTACTCATGCGGCCCTTGTCATCATGCCCCACCTAAGCTACTTTATTAGTGGTGTGACAAAGGTTCAGAGGGCAAGTCCCAGAAATCAGATTTCAGCATTTTATAAAAGTGCATCATTTATTGAGAGTAAATCTGGACATACATATTGCAAGTTAATCATAACCAGTGTTGTATTATCAGGATGGCGGCTCCTGCTTCATGCCCAACCGCAGTAGTTCAATCACGTGTGACATAAATGAAGAACATGACTGCAGGATACTAGTGGGTTTCTTAAAACGACGGTGCTTGTGCCTTGGTACTCTTTCTTGCTCAGACACACCTTCTGTAAGATATGATTGGCAGATCAATTACACGTTCAAGATGGATGTCTTGAATATACCCAAAAGAGGAGTTCATGCGGTCTAACTTTATTTTAACATGAGACAGGCATCGAAACATTGACAAATAAACAGGATATTACTTCATAATCAGTAGCTGTAATGTATTTTTGTAGTTCCCTAGTAAATGTTGAGCTCTACAATAACTGAGTCGTCAAATGCTGGAGCGTTTCCTGTGTATGATCCATGTTAACTTGAAACTGGTCAGCATATCAAGTGTGATGCAGAACTGTTGCTTCATCTTTAATGACGACATAAAGTACATAATTCATTGTTTCAAGACATCGGTGCGTGATTTAGCTGAGAAATGGAATTTGGGTGTGGTGGTGAGCGAGAGCGGGTAAACGGCTATCCTATGCTCATTGTGTACCCTTGAACATAGGAGCAAAATGAGTGGTATTTGTTGTGTCTGTTTGTGAGATAGATGCAGACAGGTGTTGCTAGGATTTCATAGACTTGCAGTCCAACTCAAAAAGATCTGATTAGAAGACACATACAGATTGTAAATTTGTGCATTTAAAAACATTTGAAATTTAGGCTGTGGCAGAGGCCTTCTCTCCTCAAGCCTTTCATAAGCAATTAAGAAAGCTACATAAAAAATGAAGAGTTTAAAATGGCTTTTTGGACTTGCTAACTATAACTCGCGCGCCCGCAATGCACTGCTGATGACGTCACATATTACATCACTCACGACATGGTCAGTGACATCACTCATGACATCACAGATGACATCTCAAATGACGTCACTGATGACATCACTCATGACATCATCCAGTGAATGTGTGTTTTTCTGACAATTAAATATGTTTTATATATGTATATCTCAAGGTTGATGGCAAAATAAATGGGTACGTAAGTGTCTAAATAGATGTTTTTGTTTTGTAAAATTGATTGTATAACTGACTGATTAACTGTATATTAGAGAATACATGGGTTAGTAAGTAATATGTACATATCTGTATCAGTGTCTCACTTTGTGTATAAGTGGCTGCATGGATTGGTGATTAGGTATATGAGTGTTTATATGGGTTATTAGATGTTTATTTGAGTATCAGTATGAGTGTTTGAGTGTCTGTATGGTTAGGTGGAGGGTATTATTTAGCACATAGATGTATGAATGAGTTACTCAATGTATGTATGTGTTGAAAACAGCATGTGTGCAGGACTGTATGAGTGGATGTGTGTGTATGAGTGTGTTAGTGAGTGAATGACTGTCTCAATAGTGTGTTTATGAGTAACTACATATGTTTTAAAATAGTATATATTTGTATTTGTGTACATAAGTGAGTACATGAGAGAGTGAGGGATTGGAGGAGTTCCTGTATAAATACATTTTTTTCATAAGTGTTGATTTAAGAAAGTAAGTATGTGTAAGTTTCTGTTCAAGTAAGTGTGGCAGTGTGTGTATAACTGTTTATGCAAGTAAATGGATGTTTGATACTTTGCATGTGTGACTATTTGTGTGAGTAACTTTATGGATGAGTGTTTGTGTGTAATAGGATCTATAGGTGTATGAGTACATTTGATGAGTTAGTTCATGTATGACTGACTGTATAGGACTGTTGGTGATTTAATGGATGTGTGCGTAGATCTTGGAATTACTGAATATGTGTATTGTAAGTAGTATTGGTATGTCTATTGTTTTGAAAATGTTAGTTTCTATTTTTGAGTGTGTGTATCAAAGGTTATATTAGGGTGAGAGGAGGTCTGCCACTCTATCACAAGGATGATGTCATGAGTGATGTCACTGACCATGTCATGAGTGATGTAATATGTGACATCACCAGCAGTGCATTGCAGACGCGCGAGTTATAGTTAGCTGAACTAACTATAACAGGGGGAATTTCTATGGTTTTGTATGAGTGAAATATCCAGCTAACTGTAACGCCCCTGAAACCTATGTTTTTTTCAGTGAATTTCTAAGGTTTTTTAAATGCTAATTCCTAACTATAACGTGTCTGAAACGTATGTTTTTTTCAGTGAATTTCAAAGGTTTCTTAAATGATAATTTTTATATGTAATAATAGTTATATGTATTCTTTGATACTGATTTTCTACAGTTTTTTAACTGTTTACTTTTAAATATTTTTTTATTAAATAAAATTATATATTTTTAATAAAAAATGGAAAAAAATGTTTGTAAAAATATTCAAACTGAAATATTTGTTCTTTTTTATTTTATTTTTTTATTTTATTATATTTATATATTTTTTTTATATCATTTTGTTCCCCAAATTTTTTGGGGAGTAGCGCACCCAAAGCGTACCTATCACGATCGGTGTGCAGATTGTAACCGCCATTTTAGAAAAGTTGTGAAGGATCCGCGTATGGTGTGCGATGGGTGCGTATTTTTAGAGATGTGCGCGATTACTATGCGACTGGTCTGCGACTTCAGCTCCCGCGCATTGGCGACACATGCGCATTACTGTACGCAACGCTTGCGTGGTGATGGGTTCCGCGTGACGTCATGTACGTGTTGGACGCGGTGGGTGCACGACTCCCGCGACATTTTTCTGTGTGTCTAAAATGATATATATATATATGTCTTTAATACACATATTAGGGCAAGAGATTATCTAAGGTATTCATAAAAATAATATATTTTTACTTATAATAAACTTATATTACTTTTAAATGTACTTTCGCGAAGTCGTGTAGGATGCGTGCTGCGTGTCCGCAGGGTGCGCGAAGCCAATGTGACCTGAAAAAAAAAGATCTGATTGGTTCATAACATTTCCCATTGTAATTATTGAAGGACCCCACCCATTTAAATCATTCTTCTTTGAGCATCTTTGGAGAGTGATCTCTGTGCTTTGAAGAACCCTTTTTTCACAATTTTTTTGGTGTTTTTAAAAAAAAAGAAGATCATAGCTTCAGGACAGCAGCAAGAGGAGGAAGAACATTCTTCTTCAGAAGATTTTTGCCGGAGCCTTCACGTCCTAAAAGGCCAGAATCCGTGGTGTGGAAATTCTTCACCTTTGCACCAGGGCAGAAGAAGGTGAATGCCACAAAGGTCACCTGCCGGTTTTGTGAGAGAGTACTATCTAGAGGCAGTAGTGAAAAGAAGTATTCCTGCGGTACTGCTTCGATGTATAAACATCTGGAGACCATTCATCCGGTGAATCTGGCTCTGGAGGAGTGTAGACGAGCCGAAAGGAACCCTCCAGCTGCAGTTCCAAGTACTTATGGGACATCAACTTCTACATCTGCACCAGACATATGCCCTGAGTTTGCTTTCCTACAGCAGCACTGTGTGAAGTGCAAAAAACTCATTTGTTTTGGGGAGCAGTCTGTAGAAGCAGTTTGTGCTGCGCAACGGAACCATCGTTGCTAGTTTTTTGTTTGCTTTGTTTTTTTGGAATGCAAAATAATTCCTGAAGTTTCCTGGTTTTTTAATTCTTTTTTTGGGGGGTGAAAAACACCCAAAAAATAGAAAATCGTTCAGAAAAAAAAATATATACAAAAGAAAAAAAGAAGAAAATAAAAGTTCTTATCAGAACTAACTTCTCTGGTTAAAAAAGAACTATATTTGTATGATAATGTGTGAACGTTTGGTTGAATATATGTGTAGAGTATAAATGACTGAAAGAATGTATTAGTAGTGTATGGTGAATTTATAAGTGAAGATTTATGAGGAAGTACTTCAGCGTTACAGTGCAAGCTCTTTAAGTGCATTGCGCTGTGGCACTTCCAAAGCACAAAGATTTGACATATGTAGATAAATATGTTGCAACTCTATGCTTCCCTTTGCACTGCTGCACAAACTGCAGCCATGGCTTATAGCAAGGGTGAATCAGTACTCTGCTGGGGGTTAGGGGCCTGCATACATTGCACACATTTAAGTGTAGAACTATGTGTCTTAATGTCTGAGGCATTCTACAGGTGTATGGATACTGAGTAGATAATGAGAGTGCTGGTAGTTGACAGGAAGGTGAATTTTTAAGTGCTTCTGTGTTGACACAGAGTTTAGATAAAGACATGATTCTGTGATCATTATTGCAGGAGTGGATAGAGAATGACAGTCTGATTGGTGCACTCCATGAATGCTACTTGGCTTATTGGAAGAGTGAATCAGTAGTCAGCTGGGAGTTACAGGCCTGCATAGTTTGCACACATTTCACTATAGAAGTAAGTGTCTTAAAACCTGAGGCATTCTACAGGTGTATGCAGTGACTAGATAGTGATAGTGCTGGTAGTTGACAGGAAGGTAAGTTCTTAAGTGCTTGTGTGTTGGCACAGAGATTATATAAGAACATCCTTCTCACAGTATGATTGCAGGAGTAGACAGAGACTGACAATCTAATTGGGGCAGTGCATGGATACTACCTGGCTTATAGCAAGGGTGAATCAGTACTCTGCTGGGGGTTAGAGGCCTGCATAGATTGTGCACATTTGTTTGTAGCACTGCGTGTCTTAATACCTGAGTCATTCTACAAGTGCATGCATAGTGGCTGGATACTTACACTGCTGGTAGTTGACTGCAGGGAGACTTTATAAGTGCTTCTGTGTTGGCACAGAGATTAGATAAGGACATCCTTCTGACAGTATGATTGCAGGAGTTGACAGAGACTGTCAATCTAATTGGGGCACTGCATGAATACTACCTGGGTTATAGCAAGGGTGAATCAGTACTCCGCTAGGGGTTAGAGGCCTGCATAGATTGTGCACATTTGATTGTAGCACTGCGCGTATTAATACCTGAGTCATTCTACAAGTGCATGTATAGAGGCTGAATACTTACACTGCTGGTAGTTGACTGCAGGGAGACTTTATAAGTGCTTCTTTGTTGGCACAGAGATTAGATAAGGAGATCCTTCTGACAGTATGATTGCAGGACTGAACAGAGACTGACAATCTAATTGGGGCACTGCAAGAATACACTCTGGCTTATATAAAGGGTGAATTAGTACTCCGCTGGGGGTTAGAGGCCTGCATAGATTGTGCACATTTGATTGTAGCAGTGCATGTCGTAATACCTGACTCATTCTACAAATGCATGCATAGTGGCTGGATACTTACACTGCTGGTAATTGACTGCAGGGACAGTTTATAAGTGCTTCTGTGTTGGCACAGAGATTAGATAAGGAGATCCTTCTGACAGTATGATTGCAGGACTGGACAGAGACTGACAATCTAATTGGGGCACTGCAAGAATACACCCTGGCTTATACAATGGGTGAATTAGTACTCTGCTGGGTGTTAGAGGCCGGCATAGATTGTGCACATTTGATTGTAGCAGTGCGTGTCTTAATACCTGAGTCATTCTACAAATGCATGCATAATGGCTGGATACTTACACTGCTCGTAGTTGACTGCAGGGGCAGTTTATACATGCTTCTGTGTTGGCACAGAGATTAGATAAGGACATCCTTCTGACAGTATGATTGCAGGAGTAGACAGAGACTGACAATCTAATTGGGGCACTGCATGAATACTACCTGGCGTATAGCAAGGGTGAATCAGTACCCTGCTGGGGGTTAGATGCCTGCATAGATTGTGCACATTTGATTGTAGCACTGTGTGTCTTAATACCTGAGTCATTCTACAAATGCATGCATAGTGGCTGGATACTTACACTGCTGGTAGTTGACTGCAGGGACAGATTATAAATGCTTCTGTGGTGGCACAGAGATTAGATAAGGACATCCTTCCGACAGTGTGATTGCAGGAGTGAACAGAGACTGACAATCTAATTGGGGCAGTGCATGAATACTACCTGGCTTATAGCAAGGGTGAATCAGTACTCTGCTGGGGGTTAGAGGCCTGCATAGATTGTGCACATTTGACTGGACCACTTCGTATCTTAATAACTGAGTCATTTTGCGTATTTAGAATTAGGATCTGTAAAAGAGAAGAAAAAATAAAGTTATAATATATAGTCTTATAATTTTTACAACACAACATAATTTTACCATTATATAAATTATTTAGTTTGCCTTTTTTGCTGTTCTCAGAATATGTTAAGTTTCACTATTAACAGTGAGTTCAATGTTACTCATCACATAACAGCGGGCAAAAAAAACAACAATCAATAAGATTGTTTAAAAAAAAAAAAAAATGGGGTGTCAAGAATATTTTAAACATAGTCAACTATCTCTCCACATTGCATGTAAATAACATCCTGAATAACATAGCATGTAATGCAACTCTTGTATATATTAATTGCTTCTTTCTAACAGAATTGTCTCAATATAATTTCAAAGAAGATAAACAATAACTCAATCAACAATTCTTTATAATTTCCATATACTCTAAATGATGTCATTTAAAATATTTGTTGACAGAATATCTCTAAAAAACTGCTTAATTTTTTATTAATATCTTTCTTGTAGGCCAAATGATATTACTAAAATCCTTCATATTGAAATTGCCAATAGTATTGGTATTAACACATATTAACATATTCCCAATAGGCCAATTATGTTGTTAGAACTTTGGCTTTAAAAATATGAGGTATGAATTTGGTAATTCCTTAGGCAAACAATATTTAAAAACCAAATGAGCATCATTACAATATGTCCATCCTATATTGCATTTTAAATAGACTGTGTAATGTCCAGATGTTGTTGAAGGTCCATCGTGGAAAATAATTGCTACAGCTACAAACGTTCTTCCTGATATTGATAGTTGACTTGCAACAAATATTTTTATTAAAGTTTCCAATTTTCTTCCATCAGCTGTACAACGTTGTATCATTAAAATGATATATTCTCCAAATCATTCTATAAATAATGTTGATAACATTTCTGATTTGCATTGGCTACACTCCATGTTTTGATTTGCTGCTTTAACTAATTTGTTGAAAGATACTGCTTTACAGTCCGGAATTGTTAAATATATGAATCTCCCAGTGTGTATGTTAGTGGTAGAAGTAAATCTACAATTTTCACATTGATGTTCCCATTTATAACGAAGTCCAAATAGATTTTCAATTTCTATTCCTTCATCTTCCAATACTGCAAGCATATACATTAGAAATTCCTGAACATCTTGTTGGACATTCTGTGAAAATTGTGTAGAACCACTACATATATCCAGAAGATTCCGAACATCAGAAACACTTTGGATTTTACCTTTATCAGTTTTCAATTTTTCAAATAAAGAATGCAACAAAGAACAAAACCGTTTTTCTCTATGTTCCATAATTTGCTGTTGCAGATATTCTACAGAAAATACAACATTTACCACCACATTTGCATAGCAGTTGATACCTGAACTATTTTATAATTGATATCCAACAATATCTTCAATAGTCTCCTTCTGCTTTTTGCTTGGAATCTCAACATTATCTTGATTTTTTTTCTTCTCTTTAACTTCACTACAGATATTCTCATATCTCCTTTTTCGACAAACTACACACTTTTCATATACAGGATATTCACCTAAATTGGGAGCATATAGTCTTCCTAACCAATTATGCTCTCTTACACAATTTGAATCTGCACTCATTTTCCATTCATCAAATTCAATCAAATACAATCCAGATAAAGTTCTGACTCGTGACAAAGCAACATATGCCATACACTCTTTAAATACGGTACTCTCAATGTTTACCAAAGCACTGTCTACGCTTAAACCTTGAGACTTATGAATAGTCACTGCATATGCCAAGGAAAGAGGAAACTGTTTCCTACGAACATACACATTTTCAACTAGCAAAAAACGAGTAGAACAACAACCAATTTGCTTTACTTCTTCAAACTGATTAAATTAGATTTTTAAAGATTCAATCCCATCTCTTTTTTGATAATTGACAAATTCAACCACTTTTCCCATTGCTCCATTTACTAAACCTTTTTCCACATTCAAATTACGCCGTAAAATGACCCGACAATTTACACATACATATAATTGTTTTTCTAAACCAGCAGTTTTAGATATAGATTTTTTTAAAGAATCCATTTTTGTTTGTAATTTTTCTGTTAAAATAATAGTAACTCCTTCATGCTTTATTTTGTCAATGGCTTCCATTTTTATTATTTGTTCGTTTTCAAGCTTTAAAAGTTCTACATTGAATGTAGAACACTCTGGTAGTGTCAGCATTAGGCAGATTACAGATTTTTTTCCTGCAATTTTCTTGTATATCTTTTCAGGAACTATGGGCCATATGTAGGTAGCTAAATACCGGTCGGTAACGGCCGAAATTAGGTAAATATCCCGTTACCGACCGGTATTTAGGCATTTGAGATGTAGGAGGCATGATTTAAGGATTCGGTAATTTACCGAATCGGTAATGGATCGGTAAAATACCGAATTGGTAAAATACAGATTCGGTAAATTACCGAATCCTTAAATCATATGTAGGGAGCACTCAAGTGAGTGTTTCATTGTATTCAGGATTCGGCATTTACCACCAAATACAGGTTGGTGATAAATATCGAATACCTTTCAAAAATCTATTTTTTGCTGTTTTGACAGTGCCATGTGGCAGACATACATGCCCGTAGGGCATGTATGTGTGCCACATGTGCACACATGCACGATTCAGGGGTGCAACAGGGTGTCAATGTGACACCCTGACACCCTTGAATATGCTCCCCCTATTACCGATTTGGTATTTACCGAATCGGTAATGGTGAATAGCTTCCCATTGATTCCTATGGGCCTCCAGGCCCATAGGAATCAATGGGAAGGTATGCCTCATTACCGATTCGGTAAATACCAAATCAGTAATACCGAATCTTTCCGAATCGGTAAAATTTACAGATTTTTTACCTACATACTATTTACCGATTCTTAAATACCGGTAAAATTCGGTATTTATGAATCGGTAAATAGTATGTTACCTACATATGGCCCTATATCTTCATTTGCAAACAAGGTAGTAAGTAGCTGACTTTCCAAAGCTTGTTTGCCATGTTCTGTCAATACTCCAATTCTTATATCTTGAAGAATAGTTCCATAATCTATATCATTTGCCTGTCTCATATTTTTAGTAGGTTCTTTGTATTAAAAATATGACCACATCTTAACGTTTCCAATGCTTCCCAAAGACTTTCTGGTGTCTTCATGCTGAAGTGTTGTAAATGCTGGTTGTCCTTTTACAGGAGTGAGTTGAAGTAGCTCACCAAAAACTATTACATGTTTTCCTCCAAATAACACATCATATTCTGTTTTTAAAATTTGCTGCATTCTTAAATGCACAAAGGCAAGCATTAAGTTTGAGACCATGCTAACCTCATCAATAATTAGAAGTTTCATTTTCTTTAGCACTCTTGAAACTTCATAACAAGCTTCTCCAGATAGCTTGTGATATTCCAATTTATTTTCATGCTCTACAGGTAGCATAAGTAAACAATGCAGTGTAATTCCTTTAATGTTGTGTGCTGCCAACACAGTTGGAGCAGTTACAACACAAGATAAATCTGAGTCCGTTGTTTTCTGTAGATAACTGGTCAAAACTTTAATTAAGAAACTTTTTCCTGTACCAGCTTGACCACTGACATACATTCGGATAGGTTGAAATGATGTGCAGGTACATTCTTTCTTTTCATGAAGAAAACCATGGTCGATCTGTTCTTTCACTTGCTGGTATATTTCTTTCTGTTCAACATTTAGTTGTTCTTCCAAGATTCCCAAGTCCATCATATCTTCTTGAGCTTGATGCATTGCTGTTTCCACATCACTCATGGCGATGGCTGCTTCATTTTCAAGAATTGGTTGTCCTAGAGGATCCTGACTCAGTGGAGCAAAACTTTGGCTATCTTGAGAACTGTCTCTAGCAATCTCAGCTGCAATAGTAGCTTCTTGATCAATTTCTTCATTCAATATTTTGAGATAATTTGCAAAAACTGTGCATTCAATGCTATCTTTACATGCATTGAAAGAATCTTCATAGCACTCAAAATCTCCAAGTAATTCCAGTTCCGTGCGTCAAGGTTTGAAGAGTTGTAAAAGTGCCAAATAGTAAAATTCTCTTTTATCAGGAGTATCACAGGTCAGTGCATATTTTCCTTCATTTATATTCTCTGTAGTATTTCTCTTAAAACTGTAATATTGCAGTACTTCATAGAGACATATGTTCTCAAGATGAAGACTTCTATTTGGATAGTATGTATCCAACATGTTTGTTTTGACTATATCTGTGTTTTCCGGTTCATTTAATGCTAAATATTCAATTTCCTGGATAGGTTTAAGTACTTGATTTCGCGCTGCATCAAGACCTAGACTAACCCAAATAATTTCTCTTGACTTTGAATATAAACTTGCAGACGATAACCGATCCGAACATTCGTACGATCCAATTTCTCGATGTGACAGCATCTTCAAACTAAAGCTGTACAATTTCTTACTGAGAGTCTTCTCGTGGGAAGTTTCTTCCCACATTTCTTTCAACTCCAACTCCATCTTTTCTGATTTTTTTATCTATGATGTTACATACCGAGCCACAACAACGGAATTATCCGCAACATACTGAATATCCATATTAGCATTCCACATTGACAGAATAACTGGATTATAATCATTTATATACTTTTATTCTTCACTTCTTCTCAAATTGTACGTTTTTTTGGGAGATTTTCTAGTGATGGTATGTCTCACCGCTGACATGAAACTGTTCACTCTTCCTTTGGATATTACTGGACGTGGAAATCCAAAACGACATTTGGTATAAAACTTTTCCTTTGACTTGTATTTCCATTGACAGTATTTCCCACATCGATGACTTTGGAATAGTAACACTTGTTGCCTTAAGGTGTTTTCTTCTGTTCTTTTAGGTATAGCACATGTAACATAATCTTCAATAAAAGATAAAACAGTGTCATCCGAATCAGTTCCAAATTTGGGTGCATCCTTGATCCATAGAAGCATATGAATATGAGGAGCACCTCTAGCTTGATACTCCTCTCTCCCAACAAAATCAATAACTTCTCCAAGAGAAGGATTCTTTTTGTTGCAGATAAAAGACATCATAGCTTCAAACCTATGATTGAAATATCTGCATGCATTAACAGGATCCAAAGAACACAATTCTCCAGGAGTTTTGAATATAATGTTTTGAATGTTTGAATTTGCTTCTCGAAGAAGTTTAAGTAAATCATCCCATGCGTATTCAGCACAGCTTAGGGTAAGAAACCACGTTGGAGTTCCTAAATTCCTTAACATGCATTTAAGTTCTCCATGACGACAATAAAAAATACTCGTTAGTACCACGCTGACATGCCATCAAATTAATCAGTTGAGATTCCAAATGATCATCTGTCTTATGTACTTTTTCCATAAATTCCTTTGCAGAAACATTTCAAAGATGTACTCCTGTTTTTAATATATGGTTGACTGCATATGAAAGTCCAGACAAGTCACTCTCAAACAAAAGATGAAATATATATGGCATACATTGTCAAAATCTAGGATCTTCTGCATACAATCTTGTTGTCCGATATTCTGATGCAGGAATCTGTATTGATCGTTCGTCATATCGTCCACCTTTTCCAGTTGGTAACAGCTGGGGAAAACAACGAGCTTCCAAACTCTTTTCCCAAACACTTAAGGGATTCCCCTTCGCTTTCTTCATTTGGAATAATTCAATAGTATTCCCAAACACTTCTGGAGAATGTAAAGGATGTACACTATAATGTTCATAAATGTATTCAGTTTTCGACATGTCAACGTTCTCAATCTGACCACTTGACATTTCGCTATCATCTCCTAAAAGTATTTCTTCTTCTTCAACATACACATTCTTGTACAAATCATTGCTTTTTATAAGATACAATGTTGTCTTTTGCACTTTCCTGACATCCACTAAATCCTGCCAGATTTTCTTAGTCTTAGTAGGAACACCATTCACAAGAATAATTAATGGTTCACTTTCTTCTTTCTCTACACCAATAGTTTCAATATTTTTCTTTAAATCTAGAGGTAAATATACAACTCTTCCTTTTAATCCTCTATGTAAATCTGTGGGAGACAATTTGCCTGTTTTAGGCTCCATACGAACAATAGCCTGAAACGGGTGCACAGATTGAATTAGAATACACTCATACGTGTTTAAATCCATCAGTTCTTGAGGAATAGGTACCAACTCCAGATCATTATGGTCAGCTCTTCCTGGCATTTTATTATCCTCTAATTTGTTCTAACAATATTTACAAATACGTTGATTAGTACCCAAATCAAAGCAATCCTCTACCAACAATTAAGTTGCAAATTCCTTCCACTTATCATTATTTTCTTTTTCATTTTTTAAATACAGATCAACAGTCCTAGTTTGATTCTTATAGTGAGTTCATCGACAACAAATACATGTATAATTTGGCCTTTCACACGAAATTACCTTAAACTTTGAAATTTCTTCTTCAAATTTCTCTGTAGTAATCTTTGCCGCATTTTCTTCAAAGCCTACTTCTATCAATGTCTCACTTTGTCTACTCTGTTCTTCAGGACCAAAGTAATGAAACTCTATTTCATCACAAACTTTTTTTACATCCGATACTGACCCATGCACAAGTGCACTGTCTAATTCATTTAAAAATATTGCTGGACTTTTTGCGTAATACAATCTTCTGACTAACTTCCGCATTTGAGAATGATGCACTGCTAACATTCTAAAATGATGAAACACACTTTGGCATACTTTTCTAGGAAGACAAGCCAGAGAATGACCATGCAAACCAGTATTTTTCTCACTCTGCAAGGATCTAGACCTTGCAACATCTTAATCTTTTGTTTAAGACTTTTTTTTACTATAAACTCGTAAGAAATTCCGAAAAATATCAATAGATTCCTGACGTATACTGCATATGCTTCTACAATCCCAAGTATACACTGGGGCTTTAGTACGTCTCCCTAGAACTTCATCAGCTACCAGTTCCTCTACATTTCTAGGAACCATTTTTTCTTTTTCAATTAGACAACCGTTTTTAACCTCATAAGCACGACCACTGGTATCAACTGCATGCAACAATGTATTGGTTTGAAAATAACTCTCTTCATTAAAAAAAGCTCTGAAGTTGAACTGTGTTTCCATTCACCCAAAAAAAATCACAAAAGTTACTTCTGTTAATTAATCTCTTCCTTTTACTTTTGGCCTTCATAAAAGATATTGGCTTATCTAATGATCGAATTCTATTGAATACTAAAATGAATAATTTCCTTTTCAGTTCAAAAGCCTTTTCAACAGTAGTTTCAATCTGTTTTTTCTTTTTATAAAATGCTGATCTTTTTTATATTTCCTCACATCTTTCAACAAATTAAAGATAACTCTATTATAAAACATTCTTTTTCTTATTTCAGTAAATTGATTCTTTCTCCTTTTACCATATCTGTTTTCTTGTAAACTGAATATCCCATTAAGTTCTCATTTTTTCTTATTATTGTTCTTTCTTCTTGAGGCATTGTTTCTACTTTCCACATTGTACACACTGTTTCTAGGCTGTGAAAGTCTTTCAATAAATTATTTTGTTCTCTTTCCGCAAAATTTCTTTTTTTTCCCACATGTTGTTCTTCATCTAAATGTTGCTGTTCTTCAAATAATACTCCTTTTTTGTTGTTTCCTTCTCTCTGTTTTTAGTCATGTGACTTTTTTTGTAATGATGATGAACACTATCTGTTTTGAAAACAAATTTATCATAATATTATTAAAATAAATCTATGTATTATTAAACAAATATCTTCTACATAAAAATTTTTTATATGCTTTGTTTAGAAATCACAAACCATTTTCTGCAATATAGTGGTAGTAGTTTGAAAAATGATGGACAAAATAAGTAGTAATTATGTGTGAGGACTGCATGAATACTGGATAGGTGTTTGTAATATTGATGTTTTACTACCAGGGTCATTGCATAAGTACATAAATACTGACTGAATGATTAGAGTACTGCAACAAAAGAGAATGCTGAATTTATAAATCCCTAGGTGTTGGTACAGTGATTACATAAAGACATAGTTCTGTTAAGATGATTGCAGGAGTGGACATAGAATGACAGGCTGATTGGGGCACTACATGAATACTACCTGTCTTATTGCAAGGGTGATTTAGTAGTCTGCTAGTGGTTACAGGCCTACATAGATTGTGTACATTTCACTGCAGCACTGCTTATCTTAATGCCTGAGTCACTCTACAAGTGCATGGATACTGACTGGATATTTACACTGCTGGTAGTTGACTGCAGGGAGAGTTTATAAGTGCTTGTGTGTTGGCACAGAGAATCGATAAGGACATGCTTCTGTCATGATGACTCCAGGAGTGGACAGAGAATGACTGTCTGATTGGGCACTGCATGAATACTACCTGGCTTATTGCAAGGGTGAATCAGTACTCTGCTAGGGTTTAGGGGCCTGCATATATTGCACACATTTCACTGTACCACTATGTGTCTTAATGACTGAGTCATTCTACAGGTGTATAGACACTGACTAGATAGTGAGAGTGCTGGTAGTTGACAGGAAGGTGACTTTTTAAGTGCTTGTGTGCTAAAATAGTGATTAGATAAGGACATGCTTCTGTCAGGATAATTGCAGAAGTGGACAGAGACTGATAGGCTGATTGAGGCACTGAATAATTACTACTGAGCTTATTGCAAGGGTGAATCAATAGTCTGCTGGGGGTTACAGGCCTACATACATTGTACACATTTCACTGTACCACTATGTGTCTTAATGCCTTAGACATTCTACCGGTATATGGACAGTGACTAGATAGTGAAAGTGGTGGTAGTTGACAGGAGTGTGACTTTTTAAGTGCTTGTGTGTTCACACAGAAATTAGATAATGACATGCTTCTGTCAGGATGATTGCAGGAGTAGACAGAGAGTCATAGGCTGATTGAAGCACTGCATGAATACTACCTGGCTTATTGCAAGGGTGAATCAGTAGTCTGCTGGTTATTACAGACCTGCATACATTGCGTACATTTCACTGTAGCACCATGTGTCTTAATGCCTAAGACATTCAAAAAGATGTATGGACACTGACTAGATAGTGAGAGTGCTATGAGTAGACAGAAGAGTGAGTTTTTAAGTGCATGTGTGTTGGGACAGACAGTAAATAAGGACATGGTTCTGTCAGGATGATTGCGGGACTGGATAGAGAGTGACAGTGTAATTGGGGCACTACTTGAATGGTATCTGGCGTACAGCAAGGGTGAATTAGTATTCTGTTGGGGGTTAGGGGCCTGCATACATTGCACACATTTAACTGTAGGACTATGTGTCTCAATGCCTGAGGCATACTACAGGCGTATAGATACTGACTAGATAGTGAGAGTGCTGGTAGTTGACAGAAGAGTGAGTTTTTAAGTGCTTCTGTGTTGGCACAGCGATTAGATAAGAACATTCTTCTGTCAGGATAATTGCAGGAATGGACACAGACTGATAGGCTGATTGGGGCACTACATGAATACTACCTAGTTATTGCAAGGGTGAATCAGAAGTCTGCTGGATGTTACAGGCCTGCATACATTACGCACGTTTCACTGTAGCACTATGTGTCTTAATGCCTGAGGCATTCTACAGGTGTATGGACACTGACTAGATAATGAAAGGGCTGTGAGTTGACAGAATAGTGAGTTTATAAGTGCTTGTGTGTTGGCACAGACAGTCAATGAGGACATGGTTCTGTCAGGATGATTGCAAGACTGGATAGAGAGTGACAGTCTAATTAGGGCACTACTTGAATACTACCTGGCTTATAGCAAGGGTGAATCAGTACTCTGCTGGGGGTTAGGGGCCTGCATACATTGCGCACATTTAACTGTAGCACTATGTGTCTTTATGCCTGAGGCATTCTACAGGTGTTTGGAAAATGACTAGATAGTGAGAGTGCTGGTAGTTGACAGAAGAGAGAGTTTTTCAGTGCTTCTGTGTTGGCACAGCGATTAGATACGGACATGCTTCTGTCAGGATAATTGCAGGAATGGACAGAGACAAATAGGCTGAATGGGGCACTGCATAAATACTACTGAGCTTATGGACAGAGATTGATAGGCTAATTGGAGCACTGCATGAATACTACCTAGGTATTGCAAGGGTGAATCAGAAGTCTACTGGGGATTACAGGCCTGCATACATTTCACACATGTCACTGTACCACTATGTGTCTTAATGCCTGTGACATTCTATAAGTGCATGGATACTGAGTGGATAGTTTGAAAATGGTGGTAGTTGACAGCAGGGAGAGTTTATAAATGCTTCTGTGTTGTCACAGCGATTACATAAGGACATGCTTCTATCAGGATAATTACAGGACTGGACAGAGACTGATAGGCTGATTGGGGCACTGCATAAATACTACTGAGCTTATTGCAAGGGTGAATCAGTAGTATGCTGGGGATTACAGGCCTGCATACATTGCACACATTTCACTGTAGCACCATGTGTCTTAATGCCTGAGGCATTCAAAAAGGTGTATGGACACTGACTAGATACTGAGAGTGCTATGAGTTGACAGAAGAGTGCGTTTTTAAGTACTTGTGTGTTGGCACAGACAGTAAATAAGGACATGGTTCTGTCAGGATAATTGCAGGACTGGATAGAGAGTGACAGTGTAATTGGGGCACTCCTTGAATACTACCTGGCTTATAGCAAGGGTGAATCAGTACTCTGTTGGGGGTTAGGGGCCTGCATACATTGCACACATTTAACTGTAGCACTATGTGTCTCAATGCCTGAGGCATTCTAAAGGTATATAGATACTGCCTAGATAGTGAGAGTGCTGGTAGTTGAGAGAAGAGTGAGTTTTTATGTGCTTCTGTGTTGGCAGAGCGATTAGATAAGGACATGCTTCTGTCAGGATAATTGCAGGAGTGGACAGAAACTGATAGCCTGATTGGGGCACTGCATGAATTCTACCTAGTTATTGCAAGGGTGAATCAGAAATCTGCTGGAGGTTACAGGCCTACATACATTACTCACATTTCACTGTAGCACTATGTGTCTTAATGCCTGAGGTATTCTACAGGTGTATGGAGACTGAGTGGATAGTGAGAGTGCTGTGAGTTGACAAAAGGGTGAGTTTTTAAGTGCTTGTGTGTTGGCACAAACAGTAAATAAGAACATGGTTCTGTCAGGATGATTGCAGGACTGGATAGAGAGTGTCAGTCTAATTGGGGCACTGCCTGAATACTACCTGGCTTATAGCAAGGGTGAATCACAGCGATTACATAACAACATGCTTCTATCAGGATAATTACAGGACTGGACAGAGACTGATAGGCTGATTGGGGCACTGCATAAATACTACGCTTATTGCAAGGGTGACTCACTAGTATGTTGGGGGTTACAGGCCTACATACATTGTGCACATTTCACTGTACTGCTATGTGTCTTAATGCCTGAGACATTCTACAGGTGTATGCACAGTGACTAGATACTGAGAGTGCTGGTAGTTGACAGTAGGGTGAGTTTTTAACTGCTTCTGTGTTTGCACAGAAATTATATATGGACATGTTTCTGTTAGGATATAATGCCTGAGACATTCTACAGGTGTATGGACAGTGACTAGATAGTGACAGTGCTGGTAGTTGACAGGAGAGTAAGTTTTCAAGTGCTTGTGTTTCAACACAGAGAGTAGAGGGGGAACATGGCAGCCGGAAGCTAACGGCCGTGGCGGAGCTCCCTGACACTCGTTCCCGGTCTCTACGTGAAGCGCAGCAAGATGCACTCTTTCCACTATTTCGGAATTCTATGAAGCTTTTCCTAATTTTACCGCGCATATCGTTGGAATAACTATACCTGGATGGTGCCTGCAGATTCTTCGGAGATCTCACAGCTTAGGCTGGGCGGAGCAGTTCGGGAGTGGAGGAAGCGAGTCCCGGAGCTTTGGTTCCGGGCTAACACAGGCAGAGACAGAACCTGCAAACCCGGATTCACCGAGTGGAGGAAGTTTTGGTATTCAAAGGAGCTGGCCTGCTGGGGGAGACGGAAGACTCGAGGTGAGGCTGTCCCTGCTATCGAAACCCAGGAAGCTCTGGGAGCTCTGGAATTCGACTCTTTGAAATTCGTTCAGGTTACTCCTAAAGAACTCCTGAAATCAATGGGCTTGGGCCCAATTTTTACTCAGACTTTGATCAATTGCTACCAGGGGGCCTCTGCTACAATTCTACTAAATGGCATGTTAACATCCAGCTTTCCAATAACTAGAGGGACAAGGCAGGGGTGTCCTATCTCGCCCCTGTTGTTCGATTTGTACATAGAGCCTTTGGCTCAAGCCATACGTCTAGATGAGTATATTACTCCCTTCAGTGTTAACTTATACAGCAGCAAGGTAGCTCTCTATGCAGATGACCTACTTATATATACCAATAATCCAAGTGAGGCACTCCCCAGAGTAGAATCAATCATGGGTGAATATGGTGTCTTTTCAGGGTATCTTACCAACTCAACTAAAACGGAGGTGATGTGCTGGAACGTCGAGAATTGGACTGGCCGTATTAGTAAGGAATTTAGATACCTAGGGGTTACTATAGTGAGCAATTTAGAGGACATTCCGAGGGTTAATCTGAAAAAAGTGTCAAATGAGGTTGATCACCTATTCTTAAGATGGAAGAACTTACCCCTAACTATATACGGAAGGGTTAACCTGGTAAAAATGGTAATCTTGCCTAAACTAACTTATCTATTCAGTACTATCCCTCTTGGTTTTTCTAACAAAGATATTAGTAAAATTCAAGGCAAGATTGGCAGCTTTATTTGGTCCAATAAAACCACGAGGCTTTCATGGAAGAAGCTAAGGCGAAAACTTTTGAAGGGAGGTCTCGGCCTTCCCGATTTGCTTTTGTACTCTTATTCATTCCAATTTAAAAATGTTCGGACACTACTCACCTCCCCGGGAGATTCAAACTGGGGGATGATTCTGAAGGAAATGGCTACTTTCGAAGGTGGAGGACGGGGTTTCCTATACAAATTCGGAGCCCCGAGGTTCTTCAAAAAGGTGCGCTTGAAGATACTAAAAGCTGCCCTAAATGGGTGGTATAAAATCAGGAAAATGTGGGGAATCTCATATTACTCAGAGTTTGCCCCAATCTGGGATTCCCCAGGTATCCCCGCCTGTCTGAAAGATAGCCTTGCTAAACCCATAAAAGATGCAGGTCTTACGATCTGGGCTGACCTCATTTCTCCAGAAGGTGTCCATCCTTGGGAGGTGTTAAAGTCCCGAATTGGTTGCTCTCTTTCAAAGTTCAAGTATTTACAACTGGTTTCCTGGTTTTCCGCAGAGAGAGAACATATAGGTGGAAATTGGGAAATTGAGTCTCTTTTCCAAAATACAAATCTCATCAAAAAAGAGGCCGGCTTTTGGTATAAAAGTATTTTGGAAAATGTTACAACTGAGTCTCCCTCACAACAGATGGTTTGGAACCTGTCAGCCCTGGATAATGTTGCAGAAGAGCTATACGAATCCTCATTGGCTATACTATACAAATCCATCAAACCTGCCTCGTTAAAAAAGAACCATTTTTATGTCATAAACCGGCTGTATTATACCCCAGAGAAAATAGCCAAGTTTGCTCCCCTAGTTTATGCAAAATGTCCAAGATGTGAATTCTCTCCGGCCGATGATTTACATATCTTTTTTGACTGTCTGATATTGAGGCCCTTTTGGCAGCAAGTAGAATATGCGCTCCAAGCCATTTTCAAAGCTAAGATCAACTTGAGGCCCTCGATAGTAATTTTTGGAATTGATAAGGATTTGATAGACTGGATGTCTGCAAAACAGAAAGGTCTGATTATGTATTTAATCCTTATAGCTAGAAGGGAGATATGCCGGCTATGGAAAGATCCATCACCTCCACTGTACGAAAAATGGCTGCAGACTTCTTTTAGTACTGCCCGATTAGATCTTGGTCATTTGGATGGTATGGAAACTAGCACGTGGTCACCTCTTTTAAGCTGGGGAAGAGATTTGAGATTGATTTAATACCCCCAGGTCCTATGATTACACCTAGCTTCAGAAGAAGCCGACCTGGGTAGGTCTATAGCTAATGCAAAATGCAGATGCCAGAGGGAGCTCAGGATCATAGTTGGCTTACTGCTCTTTATTGCAGGTGCTATATGGTGAGATGAGGACACAAAAAAAAAAAAAAAACACAGAGAGTAGATACAGACATAGTGCTGTCAGGATGATAGGAGCAGTGGACAGGGACTAAAAGTGTGATTGCTGATCTACATGGCTACTGTATGGATTTTTACAGGAGTGAATCACTAGTGTGCTGGAGTAAAAGGTACCGCATAGATTGTGCACATTTACTTATATACTAACTACGAAATTAGACATTATAGAACCACAAAATAACTTGTCATACACTTATAAAATCACATTTTCATCATGTGTGCAATCCTCTAATGTATCAAATACCTCTCATAAATTCATACAAATATAAATATAATGTAAACAAATACCTGACTCATGACATACCAACTACTACATACCAGAAAGAATAAAATGTACTGACTTTCTTTGCAGCTACATATTGTCCTTTAAATCTACAAATATGCAACTTCATCAAACTGTACTTCTCAACAGACTTAATGAAGAAGAGTAATAAAGAGCACTTTTTTATAAGGATTTTTTAAACTGCACAAACAGTACCAACTAATAACAGATTCATAATTGTTAACAGCTTATATGATCATTTTACAAACAGCACAATTGCACCTCCTTTTACCACATTATCTATAATAATGCAATATTTTACACATAAGAAATAATCATGCCTAATAAACTACACCTTATATGAATATTTAAAAAAATACACTTTCTTAGTACATATTTAACCAATTAATAGTAAATAAGAGCCTTCATTCAACTATATCTTCCAACACACTTAAATATATATATAACTGTACAAACTGTTTTTTAAACAAACTTCAAATACAAGAAAAATAATCCCAATATACATCTCTGCATTTAATAATATATTTCAAACAACACAGTTTCATAAAAAATGTTAAATCTTTTTTAAATAAACCTAAAAAATATGTAACTTACCTATTTAAACAAATCTGTTGAATGTAAAATCTCACACACTCAGTCAGGATTTTCTTTTTCACACGGAGAATGTAGATCAACAGACTCTGCAAGGTTGAACCAGTATTGGCAAACTTACCCTCAATTTCTCAACACATTTAGACATAAGCAACAAATGGCATTGCTTCCCAGTGTTTTTCAAATTGAAAAACGATTTTCCATTGGTCACAGAGAATAATACTTCTCAACTGACATCTTCACCCCTTGTCCTTGATGTCAGTTTCCATAGCAGCAGGTCATGCAACATTCAACTTAGCTGCCATATCACAAGTTCACCACACAATGTTGCAAATGACAATAGAAGGTGTGGTTAGCTTTGCAATGCTTGAACTTATCCTTTATTCTGTACCTTTCCAGCACATGTTAATAACCAATAAGAAACATGCTTTGTAAACAAAGTAAACTGCACCCTATTGTTGAATGTGGAGTGTTCTTAAACAGCCAATCAAATCTCTACTTTCTTAAAAACAGCAACTCGTCCACCATTTTAGATAGATTTTATTCTTCCACCTGCCTACCTCAGCTGCAGACATCATCTGATTACCTACAGAAATCCCTTCAAGATGCTTTCTGTGTGGATTATTGGACACAGCTATATTTTCTGGTGCAAAAGGCATGCTGAAAGCAGAGGTATTGACAAAGACCTAGCTTTGCAAAATGTAGATATTAAATGGATTGGACAGAGAGGATTAAAGTGGCACCAATTGATGCCATTGGTTAAATCCTTTTTGCATCTCCAACCACCTGACCTCATGATTGTGCGCTGTGGTGGCAATGATCTAGGCACATTGACTGGGTTAGCTCTGGAAATGCTAATGAAGGACACCTTTGCAGAATTGATGTTGCGTTTCCCCCAAACTGCCTTTGTGTACTCTAACATATGCCAAAGACAGAAATGGAACAGGTCCAATCAATTTTGTACACACATTGAGAAAGCAAGAAAAAATGTCAATGAAGCTGTTTCTGCTTATCTCAGAGACCATACTATGGGGTCCATGTACTACAACAATCTGCGTTTTATTATGGATGGCATATACAGAAGAGATGGTGTACATTTCACAGATGACGGAAACAGAGTCTTTGTCAACAACTTAAGACTCTGCATTGGCACTTACATGTAGCTACAAAAATCTCCCAATAAACACAAGGGCTCTTTTTAGAGCCACCCAGTATCCTAACATATAACCTAGGTTTTTATTAAAGATTTTTTAAAGATTTTTCCTTGGAGTCACGCACCCAGCGCAAATTAGAGTTGCGTACCCCTCGCGTGCACACTAGGGGCCATGCTAGGTACGCAACTCCGTATTTTCCCGTAAAAAAAACATGGCTATTACCATTAATTTCTATTCGTCACGGGGACCCCATCCCCGGGGCCCACATAACACGTTGGGGACCGTGGGGGAGCCCCAAAGCCCCCACGGTCCCGCCGGCTCCCTGTGACCTTCGGGAGCCGGCATAGCTTTTTGCGCTAGGAGTCGCGTACACCTCGCATGCACACTAGGTGCCGCGCTGAGCGCTGCGCTAGGTATGCGACTCCGTATTTTCCCATTAAAAAAACATGGCTCTTACCATTCATTTCTATTCGCCCCGGGGACCCTATCCCCCTGGGCCCACATAACACATTAGGGACCGTGGGGGGAGCCCCAATGCCCCCACGGTCCTGTCGGCTCCCTGCGGGCTTCGGGAGCCGGCATAGCTTTTCGCGCTTGGAGTCACGTCCCCCTCGCGTGCACACTAGGGGCTGCGCTGTGCGCCACGCTAGGTACGTGACTCCGTATTTTCCCATAAAAAAAACATGGCTCTTACCATTAATTTCTATGCGCCCCGGGGACCCCATCCCCCGGGGCCCACATAACACGTTAGGGACCGTGGGGGGAGCCCCAATGCCCTCACGGTCCCGCCGGCTCCCTGTGACCTTCGGGAGCCGGCATAGCTTTTCGCGCTAGGAGTCGCATACCCCTCGCATGCACACTAGGGGCCACGCTGAGCGCCGCGCTAGGTACGCGACTCCGTATTTTCCCATAAAAAAAACATGGCTCTAACCATTAATTTCTATTTGCCCCGGGGACCCCATCCCCCAGGGCCCACATAACACGTTGGGGACCGTGGGGGAAGCCCCCGTGCCCCCACGGTCCCGCCGGCTCCCCACGACCTTCGGGAGCCGGCATAGCTTTTCACGCTAGGAGTCGCATACCCCTCGCATGCACACTAGGGGCCACGCTGAGCGCCGCGCTAGGTACGCGACTCCGTATTTTCCCATTAAAAAAAAACATGGCTCTTACCATTAATTTCTATTCGCCCCGGGGACCTATCCCCCGGGGCCCATATAACACATTAGGGACCGTGGGGGGAGCCCCAATGCCCCCACGGTCCCTCCGGCTCCCCGCGTCCTATGGGTGCCGGTATTGCTTTTCCACATGGAGAGCTGCTAACTATGCAGCTCCCCATGACCAAAAGCAATCTGCTTTGCTTCATTGAAGCGAGAGCAGGTTTCCCTGCTCTCGCTTCAATGAAGCAAAGCAGTTTGCAATGACTGACCTGTCATTGCAAACAACTGTGTCCTGGGGGTGGGTACCCCAGGACACTGCAGGAGCCAGCCCTGGGGGGTGGCGGTCCCCAGGGTCACCACAGGCTCCAGGAGGGGGGCCATGCGGCCCCGTCTAAAATCTGTAGAAAGCCCCGGGGAGGTGGCAGTCCCCGTGGCTTGTGGGGGGGCTCGAGATCCCCTCACATTTTTTTTTTATAAAAAAGGGTGGCGGTCCCTGGGGCTGCGGGGGTCCCCCTGGGCCCCCGCAAACAATATTTTTGAATGCCCCCGGGACTTGCCCACCCGGGGGCTAATAAATAACGAAGTGTGGGAGTCCACGCTTTGTCTTTTTCATTTTCACGGCTGGATCCGTGCACCCTGCCAATATTCGGCCGATTTTTTAAAAAGAAAATTTTTTTTTTTGCCCTGGGGGTCCTTGTGGGACCCCCTAAGCACACCTCGGGGGTCAGGGTGTTTCTACCCTGCCCCCTTTTCCTGATTTCCACATTTGTTTTTCAGTTTTCTGCTGCCTCTGTTCTACCGAGGCACAAAATGACTGCCAATACTTCCTGGTTTGGAGTGTTGACAGCCAATGAACATGAAGCTCGTGATTGGGAGAGTGCGCGCAGGGTGCACGCAGGGTGCACGGATCCTCCTTGGCCATAGATAATACTATCTTTATTTCTTAATTTCTCAAAAACTAGTGAACAGATTGGTGTAATTCTGATCAGCAGTTTTTTGCTATAACAGTGTCTAAACACTATTTTTTGAATTTCTCAGGAACTACTGAACGGATTTACGCCATTTAAAAAAAGCGCTTTCTGAACCAAGGGCTACCTTTTTGTAACATTTGGTGTAATTCCATTCAGCAGTGCGGGCTGTAGCCGTGTCTAAAATCTTTTTTCTCGGCCCCCGCTTGACGAATCACCCCCAGGATAGGAGGTGACCGGAACAGGCTATTCATTTTGAAAATTTTGCGAAGATTCGTCAAACAGTGCCAAAGTTATTGGCAATAGAATGTTACGATTTTCCTACGGATAATAGGTCCTAACTAGAACTACCTGCTGGCGACCGCCAGTAGATGATATGAATATATATATATATATATATATATATATATATATATATATATATATTCACAGAAAAAACCATAGGTTTCAGGCACGTTATAGTTAGGAATTAGCATTTAAAAAACCTCAGTGATGTCATTTGAGATGTCATCAGTGATGTCATCAGTGATGTCACTGACCATGTCATGAGTGATGTAATATGTGACGTCATCAGCAGTGCATTGCGGGCGCGCGAGTTATAGTTAGCTGAACTAACTATAACGGGGGAATTTCAATGGTTTTGTACAAGTGAAAAGTCCAGCTAAATATAACACCCCTGAAACCTATGGTTTTTTCAGTGAATTTCTGAGGTTTTTTAAATGCTAATTCCTAACTATAACGTGCCTGAAACCTATGGTTTTTTCTGTGAATTTCAAAGGTTTTGTAAATGCTAATTTCTAACTATGCCTACAGAGATAGGACATGTGAAGAAAGAAGAAAAAATGCACAGAAAGAAAAAAAAGAAGTGCAGAAAGAAGCAACAGAAGTCCTCAAAGACGAAGAAAAGTGCAGGAAGAAGGATAATGTGCAGAAAGAACAAAAAGAAGAGCAGAAAGAAGCCTTGTTGCAAAATCATCCTGTACCCTCAACTTTTTCAGACGGATACTGGTGGTAACTGAGTCTGACTAACCAGTCCTAGAGCCAGTGCTATGTTAAAAGACACTTAGAATACAGTGAAAACACCTACATACACTAGGGAACATTATGCGTTGGGGTCCCCCTGTGATTAGCATGACCTCCTCTGTAAGCCCCTAGTATATAGTAGGGCAGGGGGATTAAAACTACCTCTTAAAACAGGCCACAGGGCGTTTTTGCACACGTTAACTCAGGCCCCGTCCCCTCCCTTCACCACTGTGTAAACACGCCCTGTGTCCATTTTTAGTTGGGAGATTAAGTTCATTTGAATCCTGAGGCTCCCTAGGGTCCAACTAGCCCACTAGGTACCTCCAGTAAGTGCCACAGAGCTGCGTTGCAGAGAGGTGTAAAAAGTGGCACGGCCTGGACCACCTCTCTGCAATGCAGCTCAGTGGCGCTTCCTGGAAGCACTTGGTGGGCTAGTTCAGTATTGAAGGGACATTATATCCCCATTTAAAACGTGCCATAGTGCGTGTTTGCACACGTCACCTCAGGCCTGGTCCCCTCCCTTCACCACTGTGTAAACGCGCCCTGTGGCTGTTCTAAGTTGAGAGATTAAGTCCCCTTGAATCCTAAGGGTCCCTAGGGTCAAACTAGACCACTAGGTACCTCCAGTAAGCGCCACAGAGCTGCGTTGCAGAGAGGTGTAAAAAGGGGCTTGGCCTCAGAACACCTGTCTGCAGCGCAGCTCCCTGGCGCATATTGGAGATGCCTGTTGGGCTAGTTGGCCCTCAGGGACCCTCAGTATTGAAGAGGAATTAATTCCCAAACTTACAACTCGCCAGGGGGCGCGTTTGCAGAGTGCTGCAAGGAGGGGGCGTGGCCTCCGGCACGATGCCAGTCTTTTATTTATTTTAATTTTTTAAGAAGGGGGGGCTGTGTGGTTTCCGTTCTTATTCTAATTTATTGGCCCTGATGACCCCATCCCCCAGGGCCTGTCTCCTAATTATATTTTTTTAACCCCAATCCCCAGGGCCGGCCACTGTTTTTTATTATTTTAAAAAAATATATATTTATAGACACACCTAGGACATGCTGGTCAAACCGTACGTACCTATCACCATGACGATTTGCGTGATATTCATTAAAAGGCGACTATGCATACAATGAATCCACGTGGAATGTATTTACACCACTAGTGAAGCTCTGACATGTCTGATGCCCTACCGTGCCTAATCCCGGTATACACCCTTGTCGTTTATTTATACAAACATGGGTAGCTATTGATGGGCACATTTAATACACATGCACACCAAGCCATTCAAAGGGGATTCGACAAAAATTCGACCAAAACTATGCAAGAAACCCCCCTCACGGTTAATAAAACACACATCCACTGCCGGATGTGTAATACTTTTTATTTTACTCTCTGGAAAGGGGACGAACATCACTTGAGAGTCTAAGAGCGCTCCTGGCAGAGCCCAATGCTGTGTTACACCCACCATTGCCTGCTGAGTGCCACACACCTCTGTGTTGTATTCCACTAGCTAGTGCATATGCTATGACACTCTCTAGCCCATGTGCACTGTAACACCACCCCGTGAACATGTCATGCCACACTTGTCTTCGCACGGGTTATATTGCCCCATCTAACGTGCCTTCCTCGATGCCTATGTTATAACGCACAGTGCTATGCCATACATATTACAATCTGGGATCCATATCTTTGTCACAGTGCATATGCAGTGTTACACTCCCCAGCACATATTTTATATTACAACTTTAGAGACTAGTTAGGTTACACAACACTGCCCTGTGCATATTACACTCCAAGGCGCATATCGCATAGCACGCGCTAGTGCCTGTGCTATCTCGCGCTCTCCAATGAATCTGTCATTGCGCACAATGTATTGCATATTATATTTCACGCCCGGTTCAACTTATATCACACTTTATGGTGCATAGTTTATACCATACACTATATCTAGTTTTCATTTTCAATCGTGCTCTCAGGACTATGTTCTATATAACACTGTGTTCACCTACACTTTTCACGGGCATTACATTTTGCGATAGGGGGTGGAGGGTCAGGGGGTGTTTCTGCCAAGTGAGCCCGGAGTCACAGTCACAAACGTCCTCTTCTTCCTGAATAAAAGTGAGATTATGCTGCATACTTGTTCGTATTTTAAGTAGTTCGCACAGACACACGTTTTAAAAACAATAAAGTTCCTAATACCCACCTTCTCTGAACAGTTAGCTTGCTCCCCCATACCCCACCTCCCTATCCTCTGTTGTGTGAATCCATGGAATAGCCTCCTCCCTCCTGCCATGCATGGTCTGATGTGCTGCCACTGCCCTCAATTTAGTATGATGTACCAGTCCACTCCTCCTGCCCTCCATTGCCCAATTCTATGCCCCATCATTGACCTCCTGCTTAAACTCTGTGCTTAGCTTGCTGCCCCTATTCTCCTTCCCCCTGCCCTCCGATGTCTTTGTGCATGCCCCTGCTCCATCCTTTTTGCCCACCATGTTTCATGGACCTGCCACTCCTATCTACTCTGAGTGTTCTGTTGAGCTGCCACTCCCCTCCCACCTGCCTAGCATTGTCAGATGACTGTAACCTGTCCCTGCCACCTCCACCCTGCCTGTCCACATGCCATGCCCCTATCCTCTTCCTCCTGTCCTACATGGTCCATTGTACTGCCACACCCTTCTGCCCTGCCTGGTTTGTTGTGCTGCAACTGCTCCTCCTGCCTGCCCCGTGCGGTCTGTTGTGAGGCCCCTTCCCCTGAACTTTCTTGTCTGTGCACAGGTCCTGACCCTCCTTTCTATCCTCCATCGTCCTTTGTGCATGCCCCTGCACCCTCCTTCTTGCCCATCATAGCCATTGTTCTGCCACTAACCCTCCCACTTGCCATGCATGGTCTTCTGTGCTGCCATGGCCCCTCCCACCTTCCCTGTGTGGTCAGTTAGCTGCCCCTGACCCCCTCCCACCTTCCCTCCATGGTCAGTGTGTATGCCATCACAGTCTCACTGTTGCTCTTCATGGTGTGTCTTGCTTCTAGTGCCCATCCTGCCTGACCTCCATGGCTATCTTGCTGCTCCTGCCCTGCCCCCAGCCCTCTGTTTACATGTGCAGACCCCTACTCCCTCCCTCCTGGCTTGTCTGTTCCATTGTAATGCCCCTGATCCGTCCCTCCTGCCCTTTATGGTCTGTTATGCTGCAGCTTTCTCTCCTGTCTGTCCATTATGGTCAGATAGCTACCTGTGCCTCTTGCCCCTCTGTTCTCTGTTGTCCATGTGCATGGTCCTGTCCCCTCCCTCTTGCTTTCTATGGATTGTTGTGCTGCACTCCCGTCCCGCATGCCCTGTGTGGTGTATTGTGCTGCTGCAAACCCTGATGCCTGCCCTGCAGGGTCAGTTTGGGGCACCTCACCATGTCCCTCCTGTCCTCTGTTATCCAAGTCCATGTCCCTACCCCATTTCCTTCCATGATCCAATGTACCATACTTGCGAACATTTTGAACTTGGTAAGAGGGAGATTTTGAAAAAAAACTGGGTTATTGATTTTCCCCTTTGAGTTACATTGAAAAAGAGGAGCTTGTAGATAGGAGACAGATCAAATAAAGCCCATTTGAGCTTAAAAACATTGGACGTTTCCTGGCTGAATCGGGTCTGTTGGCATGTATGGTTGTACTACCATTGCCTCTTCCTTCTGCCCACAATGGTCTATTACATTGCCACAGCCTCTCTTGCAAGTCCTGTATTGTTGGTTTGTTGCCCCTGCCCCCCTTTCCACTGCCCTCCATAGTCTGTCGTGCTGCCACAGCCCTCCCTGCCTGCTCAGTGTGGTTATATTGTTGCCTTTGCACCCTCCTTCCTGCCTTCAATTTTCAGAGTCCGTGCCCCTGGCCTCTGCCTCTCAACAGTATCCTAATGAACAACTAGATTGCTAACATTCTATATTTATTACAAAAGTGTGGAACGCCTGACGTCATCTTGATGTAATCAAAACTGTAATACCTAGAGCATTTCCTTTAGAAATTACATATCTGAGAGGGTCTTATTGGCATCAAAATTATGGTTAGTGCTCTAAAAGACTAAAATAAGGACATATTTTCTGAGTTTTCAAATAGCGACAAAGCACTTTTAAATTATTTGTTATCTTTATGTTTTTTTATCCAGTTGACCACTTGATTAAATGTTGCACTTAGGGGAGAGGATGTGGTGTTACTTCCAGAACTGCAGACTTTGCAACTGGGGAACCAGGTTGGAGTTTCTGCTTCAGCTCGACATTCTGTGATTCTGGTCAAATCACTTAGTCTCCCCATGTCTACAACCAAAATGAATTTGTTCTTGTGTGATGTAACCAATGCTCATGTAAAGCACTCCAATACCTGACAAGTCTGCACTATATAACACTGCAAAAACACAAAATAATAAGTGTTTTGCACACTTCTGTCATTGGGCTATATTTGGGCTACATCTGGGTGATTTTGGGCTACATTTGGGCTCTTTTGTCTCCGGTGGCCATCTTGGGAGATTTATTTGTTATGAAGTTTCCTAATTTCCTCATGTACTGCAGTCTCCTCAGTAGGAAATGCTTTCAGTTTTTTACTTTGATTCCATCATGAAGGTATTCAGATATGTCACACATTTGCCATAAATTCTGAATGTTAGCACTCTAGTTGCTCATTAGATCACTGTAGTAAAAGTACTGTTCACCATGGAAGTCTGCTCCTGGTATTAAAAGTGCATGTTTCAGTCTGCATGTCAGAATTTTTTAATGAAATAGAAGAGGATTTGAGAAGTCACTCAAAATGTGCCCTCATTTTCTTTCTTCAGCATTAATCATAATTTCTATGGCAAAATGAACCCCCTCATTGTGTTCCTTTTTAAATTAAATGTTTTAAGTGTTACCAGTTTATTCCAATCAAGATGGCTTCAGGTGTGCCATACTTTTGTCATAATGAAGACATTAAGCGCTCTAGTTGTTTTTAAGAACACTCTGGGACATTCTGTCACTGGGCTATACTTGGGCTACATCTGGGTGATATTTGGGCTACATTTGGGCTCTTTTGTCTCTGGTGGCCATCTTGGGAGACTTATTTGTTATGAAGTTTCCTAATTTCCTCATTTACTGCAGTCTCCTCAGTAGGAAATACTTTCAGTTTTTTACTTTGATTCCATCAAGAAGGCATTCAGATGTGTCACACATTTGCCATAAATTCAGAATGTTAGCACTCTTTTTGCTCATTAGATCACTGTAGTAAAGCTACTGCTCACCAGGGAAAACTGCTGCTGGTATTGAAAGTGCATGTTTCAGTCTGCATGTCAGAATTTTTTAATGAAATAGAAGAGGATTTGAGAAGTCACTTAAAATGTGCTCTAATTTTTCTTTCTGCAGCACTAATCATACTTTTTATGGAAAAATGAACCCCCTCATTTTGTTCCTTTTTAAATTAAATGTTTTAAGAGTTACCACTTTAATCCAAGCAAGATGGCTTCAGGTGTGCCATACGTTTATCATAAGTAGGACTGTTAGCGCTCTAGTTGTTCTTTGGAACACTCTGGGAAGCTGCAGTAGAACACAAAGAAATCAACTGACAGTCTCTGCCCTTGTTGGATGTACATGTTTTACTGAGAATGTCAGACTTCATTCTCACATGACTGAGAAAGATAATGTGAATTTACAGAAAATAAGCTCTCAGTTTAGCTTATAGATCACCTTCCAAACCTCTGTGGGAAAAGCATGAGAAAATATTTTTCTCTCAATCATGATATCCCAGCAGAAGGCTTTTTCACATGGCGAAATCACCTTAGAACATACCACAATTCCTAAAATGAGTATGGTACCATCAACAAATGATTTATAATGTAACTAAAGTCTTAAAACCTTCTATATTGGTCCCAAGATGGCTGCCAACACTTCTTGGATGAAGTGCTGACAGCCAATCAGATCTTCTATGGAAACACGGTCCTAACTATAACTATCTACTGATAGATATATATATTCACTGAAAAAACCATAGGTTTCACACATGTTATAGTTAGCTGGACATTTCACTCGTAAAAAAACATTGAAATTCCCCCGTTATAGTTAGTGCAGGCAACTATAACTCACGCGACCGCAATCCTCTGCTGATGCTAATACTGTATTTAGACACTTATTTCCCATGTCTTCTTCCATTAAATTTTAGCTATACATATATTGCAAATATTTTTTTTTCATAAAGACACATATGTCATCAACAGAGGATTGCGTTCGCGTGAGTTATAGTTGCCTGCACTAACTATAACGGGGGAATTTCAATGGTTTTTTACGAATGAAATGTCCAGCTAACTATAACATGTGTGAAACCTATGGTTTTTTCAGTGAATTTGCAAGGTTTTTTAAATGCTAATTCCTAACTATAACGTGTGTGAAACCTATGGTTTTTTCAGTGAATTTGTACGTTTTTTTAAATGCTAAGTTACTTTACGCCGTTCGTGGCGTGCGCGCCCACTTCACGCAGTTCGTTCCGTGCGCGCACGGTGTGCTTCGCGCACCGTGCGCGAACAGTGAGCACGCGGTGCGCTTCGCGCACCGCGCGCCCACTTTACGCAGTTAGTGCCGTGCACGCACGGTGCGCTACGCGCACCGCGTGCCCACGTTACGCTGGATGGGCCATGTACGCACGATGCGCTTCGCGCACCGTCCGCACACGGAGGACATATTATGCGCTTCGTTGTGAAAGCTTAACTATTATATGTTCTAGTATTTATTATGCCATTCACAAAAGGTGCCCTGCAGGCACCTTTTGCACACGGGGGGGGGGGGGAAAGGTGGATAGTGTTTATTTTTTTATAAATTTTTTACCGTACGGTAAGCGCATTCGGTGTTTTTTCGAAAAATTTTTTTTTTTTATATTTTTGCCCTTGGGGGTCCTTTTGGGACACCCTAACCAAGGCTAGGTGGTTAGGAGCTGTCTAGCCTGCCCCTTTTCTTGTTATCCAACTTTGTTTTTCCTCCCCCCCTCAGAGTGCGAGAGAGAAAATGGCGGCCGACACTTCCTGGTTTCGACCGATTCGAATGTTTACTAAGATCTAACAGCCAATCAGAATCGCGCTCGCGCACGGCACTGTACGAGTACGGTAAGCTTACCGTAAGCGCACGGTAAGCGCACGGTAAGCTGCCACAGATATATATATTGATTTAAATGCTATTTTCTCAGGAACTACTGAACAGATTTACACAAGACCTACAAAAGGCACTTCCTTGACCTGTAGACTACCTCTCTGCCAAATTTCAAGTAACTCTGTTCAGCCGTTCGGGCTGTAGCTGTGTCTAAAGGTCCTATGGAAAAATGCATGGGGAAAACGCGTTTTGGGACCCCCCTTTTTTCTCAGCCCCCGCTTGACGAATCCCCCCGAGACTTTCAGGGTAGGAGCGGAGCGTAGCGCCCCATTAGTTTTGAAAATTTCGCGAGGATTCGTCGACCAGCGCCAAAGTTATTCCAAATAGAATGTTGCAGATTTCCTATGGAAACAGGGTCCTAACTATAACTACCTACTGGCGACCGCCAGTAGGTAATATATATATATATCTATCTATATATATATATATATATCTATATATATATATATATATATATATATATATATATATATATATATATATATATATATATATATCATCATCATCATCATCATCATTAGTCTTTATTCGATTTAAAAAAAAAATCATAAAAGACACAAATATACATGACATTTAAATCCATTAAAACATTTGAAATTCATCAATAAATACTTAAGAAATGTTAAAAAAAGCATTAAACAAGTCAAGATGACAACAAGATTAATAAAACATGATTAATAAACCCACATCAGCTACAGAGATGCGGAGAATCAATTAATAAGGTTCACGCTATGTTACAATAGTTTGGGCTGAATGGAGGGGATGTTTCTGGTGTTTGCCACTGGCTTGCGCCCTTAGGGTCCATGCCCAACCCAAATATTTAGCTATTGATATGGAAACAATTGGCGAAGTACTAGTGCATAGAATTCTTAAGGCGACAGCACAACTCCTAGTACCCAAAGTTCTACACAGAGGTGACAACCACACTCGCCTAGGAGTGACTAGCACTGGGCAAACAAACAAGAAATGGGCAGTAGATTCTGTCTGTAACCCACAAGCAGGGCACATTTCCTCTCGGGGACTAGACCATCTACCTGTAAGAGATTTAAGTGGTAGGGAACCAGCTCTGAGCTGGAAGTAAAGCTTCCTATCTCTGGGTTTCATGATCAAGTCCCAGTACTGTTCTAGGACGGGTGTGGTCTTTACCTCTAGGTAACGACCAGTCATCCCATTGGAATTTGCTCTACTCCACACCTGGTGGTCAACTCGTTCCCAATAAATAGCTTGTATAGACTTTTTGGGGGGAAACTGTGCAGTTGCTGGGTCACTCCATAGCCCCACCATGCCCAAAGCTATCAAGGTCTGGCGGAGCTGCCTCAGCCAGTCAATCTTGTGAAAAACGTCTAGTTCTATGACATCCATAAGCCCTTTAGCATACAAGGAGAGCTCGGGAGTAGTCCAGAGCCTTCGCCAGTATAGAACCGGGCGGAGTCTGGCTATATCCACAATGGCCTTCCTACCAAGCTCGTACCTTAAAGGAACCATAGGGGAGCTCTGAGGAAGGCCTGTTATACTACGGAGAAATGCATTTTCGGCTGAGGTTAGAGGAACTAGCCGATTAAACCCCCATAGTTCTGCCCCATACAAAGCTGAACCTAGGGCCTTAGCCTCATAGACTTGGAGCACAGGTTTTATGGGCTTGGTAAAAGATTTTTTGTGCTCTCTGGTTAATGCTCCTGAGATTTGCCTAAGCTTCAGGGCGGCCACCTCTATATGCTTGTTCCATTTGTTGCTACTGGTCATATGTATGCCCAAACAAACAAAATTAGTGACCATTTCTATTGGTTGCCCATCCAAAAAGAACTTTCTCAGTCTAAAACTTGGATGTGGGTTAAAAGCCATACATTTCGTCTTGGCCACGTTTACCTCTAAACCATGACCAAGGCAAAAATCCTCAAAGACTAATAAAGCTCGTTGCAAGCCACTTGGAGTTTTTGATACAATTAACGTATCATCCGCGAACATTAATATCGGAGTGATGACTCCGGCAAGCTTTGGGGCATCGGTAGTGGCACTAAGCATAGATTGAGCTATCCCGTTGATATATAGGGAAAAAAGCGTAGGAGCCACGATGCAACCTTGCCGCACACCACGCTCAACCGGGAACTCAGGGGTGTCATCACCCGCGCCTCCCCACTGAATTTTAGCGAAGTTAGACTCGTGAAGCCTCTTTATCAAAGTCAAAATTTCTGCGGGAAGCCCTAGTTTTTCAAGGACTGCCCACAACCGATGGCGAGGCACAAGGTCAAAGGCAGCTCTCAAGTCCACAAAGGCTACATAGAGACTGCCTTTCCCCAAGGTAACTACTTTCCAGTGGAGTTGCACGAAGCGAAAAACCTGATCCAATGTGCTGGTTGATTTACGAAAACTGGCTTGGAAGGGGGACAGGATCATGTTGTCTTCAGCCCACACTAGTAACTGATTCAGTACCATCCTCCCTATGACCTTCTGAATTGTATCGATCAGGCTGATTGGTCTGTAATTCCCAGTGAGCGTTCTGTCACCCTTCTTAAACACGGGGATTATAACAGCCCCCCCCCCAGGATTTAGGAACTGCACCTACAGCAACGGCATTTGCCAGTAAGGTAACATATTTACTCCAACATTTTTTGTTGTGGAGGAAGAGGTCAGATGGAATCCCGTCAAGTCCTGGAGCTCGTCCAGATGCTACAGATCCCAGAGCCATTAGGGTATCTTTTGTGCTAAAAGGACCATGGGGAAAAAAGACCTGGGATATCTCCCATATAGGGTTTGTCTGAGAGTCACATGCATATTGGGGTCTAAAGTAATTTACCCATTCTTCTTGTGAAACATGGTTTAAGGGTCTGTCAGGTGACCCTCCCCTGCCCCACTTAATAATATTCCAGAATAGTCGTGTGTCCCTGGCATCGCTGGCATCCTTCAGGTCAGACCAATAGAGCTCGTCCCGTTTCTTTTTAGCCAGGCCTATACATTTTTTATATAGTTGGCGGGCTTCCCGCACGTGATCAATGCAACCACTGGAAAGGGCTGTGGTAAGATCAGCTCTGGCTCTCCTGCAATAGTTATCATACCGGCGTAAACGCTTGGGAGGGGGTATTTTACCTTTTCTAGCTGGTTTAAAAAAAAAACGGCGTAATATCTCAAAAAATGTTTCGTGGAGTCCTGTGATTAGCGAGATACCTACAATCAGTAATCTTGTGATTCTCGAACTCCAATATAACTTTAGACAGCAGATTGTTAATGCTATCAATTGCCTTTTCATTGGACTTAACCACACTCCACTTAAGCCTGCGCATGTCATTAGAGGGGAATACTTCAGGTGACATGGATTTCACCTCCTCTTCTTTTGCGTTGCCATTCTTCCACCAGCAATGCGTTACACATAGAGGATTATGGTCACTTTCTGGTCTAGGTTCTACTACCATGTCTTTTACAGATTGCCATAACCTCATGCTACAAAGGACGTAGTCAATTCTACTCCTGTGGCGGCCGTTGTCAAAGGTGTTGGCCCCTTCCTTATCCCCCGGGGTTCTTCCATTCAATGCCCTCAGACCTCTTTCGTAACAGAGGGCAGTGACCTGAACTACGACCTCTGACCAACGTTTAATTGGGTCTAAATCGAGTCCAGGGATACCCCATAGCTGATCTTCCTCAGGGTCAAATCCCCAGCAAATTTCTGAGTTTAAAAGTGGTTCAAAAGTTACATTCAGATCCCCTGCAGCAAGCACTCCCCTCTCACATGAGTGCTGGGCAATAAGGGAATCCAATGTAACCAAAGTCCGAGACCTTTTCCCATTGGTCCCTCTCAGGTACAAATTGTAAATATCCACGTCACCCAGTGGGCCCAGGGATAATCTGACTAATTGAATGTCAGGGGACCCTGGGGAATCTCATTGGCCACCAAGAATAAATCTTGGCGAACCCACGTTGTTAAGCCACCCATAGGACGCCCTTTGGGTCCCTTGGATGCAAAATTTAGGAAACCCGGCAGGAGCTGAGGCACACAAGACCAGGTCTCCTGGAGGAGACAGACATCGAAGTTACCAATGAATTGTACCCACTCTGGGGAGTTCATTTTTGTCTTCAGACCAGCAACATTCCACGAAATCATTGAGCCCACCCCTGTTCCCGGCAGGTTGATCTGATGGATAATGTTAGGGCTTTTATCATGATGGTTTAGGTGCTCTAAATGCGTTTGCGAGGAGAGAGCACTGGCTAGATTTGACGTCCCGGGGAGGGGAAAATCAGCTTCATCCCCTCCAACCACGGGCACAACTCCAGTTACCGTGGCATCCCTAGAGGTCTGGGATTCCGGTCAGTCAAAATGGTCTAAATTACGAAAACCATTATGGTGGTCGGAATGTGGAATGATGATCTCAGGAAACGTTCTCATCCCTCCCCAGTGTTGGATGAATCTTTCAGCTTGGTAAGGGGCTGAATTATAGAAATGGCCCAAGTCATGCACCCCTATCCCCGGCTGGTCCCCAAAAAGTGAACCATCGCAGATAAAACGCACTATGCGTCTATCTTGAAAGTTTACAACAATAGAATCGCCCTCAGCGTCTTTTGGTCTTGGTCCGACCCAGCAAACCCTTCTGGCAAATAAGATCTTCCCATTCAAACCAGCAGGGATGGGTCTATTTTTATTTAGCCAAAAGATCACTTTGTTTTTAAGTTCAGGGTATGATTCAGACTTGTCACCTTTTAATTCCGGGACACCAGTTAATACCGCTACATAAGGAAGCGAAGCTGGGGGAAGATGAATATGGACATTTGGAGATTTCGCAGGTTTGGTGTAAGTGGTACTGCTTGTACCTTCACTCATGCCCTTATTTACCCTATTAAGGTTCTCGTTATTATCATTAGCCCCAGATTTATTACTAGTATGACCTATCCGTGGGTTAGTTTGATTAGCATTAGCCGGAACCATATGTGGGTCAGTCCCTAAACTATCCCTAGTGGTTGCAGCAGAATCAACAACAAGGAATAGATGTGGTGATTGTTGTGGGTGCTGCCATGACTATTGAGTTGGAATTAGATTTAACTCTCCCTCTTGTTACTAATTTGATGACATTTTTTAGAGAGCAAAAATTATCGAGCATCGTCTGTTCAAGGCGTTCAACTTTTGTATTGACCAGTTTAACCCTTTCAACAAGGGGGAGTAATAATGAACGAACCACCTGTTCTATTTGGATGATCATTTCATCGGGTTGTATCTGGTCAGGGGAGCTTTTTTTACCCACCCCAGTAGCTTCACAGTCCCTCACAGATAAAACGCCGGAAACATTATTTGGATTATCAATTTTTTTGGAGAGTTTCGACTGCCTCCCACCTTGAGTATCCCCGACTCTTTTCCTTTTTGGATTAGTCATACTTTTTGATTTCTTACTAGCCCGTGTCTGAGGATAAATTGCTTCGGGTCTTGTGGGATTTCCGTCTGCAGAAGCGACCTCACCGGAGGCCTCGGAGATCCTTATACTATTCTGGTACATAATAGGACTTGCCTCAAGATCCCCGAGCTGAGAGGGTTTGTCCACATCAACAGGCCTAATAGGAGATTTAACTAATGCTAAAGGTCCAATAGATGAGCGTCTTATTAGCGTTGGTTCAGTGGAAAGTCTCTGCTCAGTGATGGCAATTTCGTGCTCTAGGACTGAGACTGCCCGCGTTATAAATTGGTCTAAGGTGCCAGTAACAGTCCCGCCCCCCCGTGCGTTTACCCTTCCCTGCCATTACCCAGCCTATAATTAGAGTAGGTACCAAGGAGCTTGCTATAAAATGATGGACTATGATAAAAAGAGAGAAAATAAGACTGATGGAAAAATAAAACAGTTATATAGTCACGGTGATAGACATAACATTACACCCGTGTATACAAATATAGAGCCCACAAGATACACAAATTATAACTCTGCAGTAGCAATTTGGCAAGGGAACAGTCATGCGCCCACTGCAAATCCGGTGAACAAGCAAACACAGCCCTGAAGTCACAGCAACTGGGGATAACAAACCCCGAGTAGATCACAGTACCTTTAGAGATGGAAGACGAAATTAAGAGGGGGGGCCCAGCCCTGCCTCCTCCTGGCGATGACGGGCGCGAGACAGGCCCGCCCTTGGCCCGGGCTTGGCCCGGGCAAGCCCGCGCACGTCCCGCACTGCGGGAGGCGCCCCCGTGCTTATGAGGGCTACCTGCCCTCTGCTGTCGTCAAGCGCGTAGGTAGCTCTAGTGCCTCTGGGAATTGTAGGCTCGCGGACTCAAGGGCTCCGCTTTTCCTCAGCAAAGTTCCGTTCCCCTCACGGCTTGGAGCGCATTCACAGCGATGCCTGGGAGATGAAAATATAATGCGGAGTCAAAGGATCAGCCGTTCCCCTCACGGTCAGACAAGGCGAGCAGAGAGTTGCGTCCCGCGCTGCGGGAGGCGCCCCTGTGCTTTTGAGGGCTACCTGCCCTCTGCTGTCGTCAAGCGCGTAGGTAGCGCTAGTGCCTCTGGGAATTGTAGGCTCGCGGACTCAAGGGCTCCGCTTTTCCTCAGCAAAGTTCCGTTCCCCTCACGGCTTGGAGCGCATTCACAGCGATGCCTGGGAGATGAAAATATAATGCGGAGTCAAAGGATCAGCCGTTCCCCTCACGGTCAGACAAGGCGAGCAGAGAGTTGCGTCCCGCACTGCGGGAGGCGCCCCCGTGCTTATGAGGGCTACCTGCCCTCTGCTGTCGTCAAGCGCGTAGGTTGCGCTAGTGCCTCTGGGAATTGTAGGCTCGCGGACTCAAGGGCTCCGCTTTTCCTAAGCAAAGTTCCGTTCCCCTCAAGGCTTGGAGCGCATTCACAGCGATGCCTGGGAGATGAAAATATAATGCGGAGTCAAAGGATCAGCCGTTCCCCTCACGGTCAGACAAGGCGAGCAGAGAGTTGCGTCCCGTGCTGCGGGAGGCGCCCCCGTGCTTATGAGGGCTACCTGCCCTCTGCTGTCGTCAAGCGCGTAGGTAGCGCTAGTGCCTCTGGGAATTGTAGGCTCGCGGACTCAAGGGCTCCGCTTTTCCTCAGCAAAGTTCTGTTCCCCTCACGGCTTGGAGCGCATTCACAGCGATGCCTGGGAGATGAAAATATAATGCGGAGTCAAAGGATCAGCCGTTCCCCTCACGGTCAGACAAGGCGAGCAGAGAGTTGCGTCCCCAACTCCATATATGCAAAAGGCACATCCCTGAGCTGAGGACTACCTCTCTGCCAAATTTCAAGTAATTCTGTTCAGCCGTTCGGGCTGTACCTCGGACTAAAGGTCACTATGGAAAATTGCATGGGGAAAACGCGTTTTGGGACCCCCCTTTTTTCTCAGCCCCCGCTTGACGAATCCCCCCGAGACTTTCAGGGTAGGAGCCAAGCAGAGCGCCCCACCTATTTTGAAAATTTCGCGAGGATTCGTCAACCGGCGCCAAAGTTATTCCAAATAGAATGTTGCGGATTTCCTATGGAAACACGGTCCTAACAATAACTATCTACTGGCGACCGCCAGTAGATAATATATATATATATATATATATATATATATATATATATATATATATATATATATATATATATATATATATATATATATTACCTACTGGCGGTCGCCAGTAGGTAGTTATAGTTAGGACCACGTTTCCATAGGAAATCCGCAACATTCTATTTTGAATAACTTTGGCGCCGGTCGACGAATCCTCACGAATTTTTCAAAATAGGTGGGGCGCTCCGCTCCGCTCCTTCCCTGAAAGTCTCGGGGGGATTCGTCAAGCGGGGGCTGAGATAAAAGGGGGGTCCCAAAACGCGTTTTTCCCATGCATTTTTCCATAGGACCTTTAGACAGGGCTACAGCCCGAACGGCTGAACAGAATTACTAGAAATTTGGCAGAGAGGTAGTCCTCAGGTCAAGGAAGTGCCTTTTGTAGGTTTGGTGTAAATCTGTTCAGTAGATTCTGAGAAAATAGCCTTTAAATCAATATATATATCTGAGCCAGCTTACGGTGCGCTTACGGTACGCTTACCGTACGCGTACGGTGGCGTGCGCGAGCGCGATTCTGATTGGCTCTTAGATCTTAGTAAACATTCGAATCAGTCGAAACCAGGAAGCGGCGGCCGCCATTTCGTGTGTTTCACTCAGAAAAAAAAGAGTGATAACAAGAAAAGGGGGCAAGGAGGAGAGTTACAGACCCCCTAACATTTGTAAGGGGGTCAAAGAAGGACAGAAAAGTACAAAGAAAACATTTATTGATTTTAAAAAAATCGCGGGGTACGCGTACGGTAAGCGTACGGTAAAAAAAAAATAAAAAAAAAAATGAAAATCTGATTTAAGTGTTTAGATATTAGGGGGCTCTAAAAAGATCCGTTTTGTTTATGAAGTGATTTTTTAGTGGTACCTACAAGTACCGATGCAGAGTCTAAGGTTCAAGAGGAAGACTCTGTTCCCTTCATCATTGAAGTGCACACCATCTCCTCTATAAATGTCTTGCATGTCATAACGCAAGTTGTTGTGGTAAATGGAACCCATACCATAGTCACGGAGGAAAGCAGAAACAGATTTGTTGACGTGCTTTCTTGCTTTGTCAATCTGCGGACAGAAATGATTGGACCAGTTCCATTTTTGCCTTTGCCATATGTTAGAAAACACAAAGGCAGTTTTAGGGAAAAGTGAAAACAGTTGTGCAAAGGTGTCCTTCATAAGCATTTCCAGACCTACCCCAGTCAAAGTGCCTAGGTCATTGCCACCACAGTGCACTATTATGAGGTCAGGGTGTTGGATGTGCATGAAGGATTTCACCAATGGCATCAATTGGTGCCACTTTAACCCTCTCTGACCAATCCATTTAATGTCTACATTTGGCAAAGCAAGGTCTCTCACCATACCTGTTTTCTCTGCAAACTTTTCACTCCAGAAGACATAGCTGTGCCCTACAATCCACACTGTGAACATCTTCAAAGGAGAACTGGATGCACTCAGGAGGTGCAATTCAGTAGAATGGCAATATGAAAAGAAAGACAGTTTGGAAATGGAGGCATACATATTTTTTTCATAAAAAAAAGAACTGATTGGCTGTTTCATACCATTCTAGAATAAAAACTAGGCTGTATGTGTAAATTAATAGAAGCATGTTTTGTATTGGTACAGAAAAATGTGTTACCAAAGAACAGTACTATGGATTTGCTGTTAGGTTTGAAAAGTCAAGCACTCTTGCTCTGTGGAATTGAAACATTGTTTGGCGAACTTCTGACCTGACTCCACACAGCAGTGTTCCATGAGCTGTTGCTATGGTAGCAGGCAGAAGTCAAGTTGGGGGAAGGGTACTAGGCAGAAGTCAAGTTGGGGGAAGGGTACTTTTGGAAAAGGGTTGGTTTTCAACCAATAGAAATGTGTGATTACATTTGAAAAAAGGGGCAAGCACTGAGATTTGAAACTAACATGTATATGTGTGGAAAAAGAGAGGGAAAGTTTGCCATTATCTGGTTCTGCTGAGAGGAGAGAGGTGTAAAGAACAGAGATCCTGGCTCTGATAATCTGCTGTTTGAGTGCCACATTTCTTTCACAACTAACTAATTTTAAAGGTGAGTTTAGAGTTTGAGAGGGGATGTATATGGTAAATTAAGAAATGAATAATAGAAATGCAATTCTTTTTGTTGAAGTTGTGTTTATTATTTTCTGTTTTGGGAGAAATTTAAATGTGAGGAACAAGTAAAATAATATGGACTATGTTTTCACAATAAATTAAGGTGTACTGGTATAATAAAAGAATAGTTTATGGGTTTGAGGTTGGACTCAGTAATGCAAATACATTCAGCATCACTAAGGCTGGTTGCCCTTGCTGGAGTGTAAGCAGACACCCAGGTTACAAATGGTGCTGGTCTGAAAAAGCAGTTTGGACATGTGCTTTTTAAAAAATCTGAAAAGTGGATTCATAATGTGTCAGTCTGTAAAAGTGTTTATCACTTGCCAAAAAAAAGAGCAGTAAGTGTGCTTTCAAATTGGCAAAGAAATTTCGTTTTGTGACTAATGTGAAAACATGACTCTGTGTGCAAATAGGAATTACAGGCAGAGATTTATTGCGTATTGCTCTGGTGATTTCACAGTTGCATTAGAAGGAAAGGGGGAGCCTTTTTTTTGGTGCAGAAGCTGACTCTTAGCACACACCCAGCTGCTTACCATGTGGAATCATGCACAGTATTCACAAGCGAGTGGGGTTTGAGGTTTCAGTCAGTAATGCAAACACATTCAGCATCACTAAGGCTGGTTGCCCTTGCTGGAGTGTAGGCAGTCACCCAGGTTACAAATGGTGCTGGTCTGAAAAAGCAGTTTGGACATGTGCTTTTTAAAAAATCTGAAAAGTGGATTCATAATGTGTCAGTCTGTAAAAGTGTTTATCACTTGCCAAAAAAAAGAGCAGTAAGTGTGCTTTCAAATTGGCAAAGAAATTTCGTTTTGTGACTAATGTGAAAACATGACTCTGTGTGCAAATAGGAATTACAGGCAGAGATTTATTGCGTATTGCTCTGGTGATTTCACAGTTGCATTAGATGGAAAGGGGGAGCCATTTTTTGGTGCAGAAGCTGACTCTTAGCACACAGGTAGCTGCTTACCATGTGGAATCATGCACAGTATTCACAAGCGAGTGGGGTTTGAGGTTTCAGTCAGTAATGCAAATACATTCAGCATCACTAAGGCTGGTTGCCCTTGCTGGAGTGTAGGCAGACACCCAGGTTACAAATGGTGCTGGTCTGAAAAAGCAGTTTGGACATGTGCTTTTTAAAAAATCTGAAAAGTGGATTCATAATGTGTCAGTCTGTAAAAGTGTTTATCACTTGCCAAAAAAAAGAGCAGTAAGTGTGCTTTCAAATTGGCAAAGAAATTTCGTTTTGTGACTAATGTGAAAACATGACTCTGTGTGCAAATAGGAATTACAGGCAGAGATTTATTGCGTATTGCTCTGGTGATTTCACAGTTGCATTAGATGGAAAGGGGGAGCCATTTTTTGGTGCAGAAGCTGACTCTTAGCACACAGCCAGCTACTTACCATGTGGAATCATGCACAGTATTCACAAGCGAGTGGGGTTTGAGGTTTCAATCAGTAATGCAAATACATTCAGCATCACTAAGGCTGGTTGCCCTTGCTGGAGTGTAGGCAGACACCCAGGTTACAAATGGTGCTGGTCTGAAAAAGCAGTTTGGACATGTGCTTTTTAAAAAATCTGAAAAGTGGATTCATAATGTGTCAGTCTGTAAAAGTGTTTATCACTTGCCAAAAAAAAGAGCAGTAAGTGTGCTTTCAAATTGGCAAAGAAATTTTGTTTTGTGACTAATGTGAAAACATGACTCTGTGTGCAAATAGGAATTACAGGCAGAGATTTATTGCGTATTGCTCTGGTGATTTCACAGTTGCATTAGATGGAAAGGGGGAGCCATTTTTTGGTGCAGAAGCTGACTCTTAGCACACAGCCAGCTACTTACCATGTGGAATCATGCACAGTATTCACAAGCGAGTGGGGTTTGAGGTTTCAGTCAGTAATGCAAATACATTCAGCATCACTAAGGCTGGTTGCCCTTGCTGGAGTGTAGGCAGACACCCAGGTTACAAATGGTGCTGGTCTGAAAAAGCAGTTTGGACATGTGCTTTTTAAAAAATATGAAAAGTGGATTCATAATGTGTCAGTCTGTAAAAGTGTTTATCACTTGCCAAAAAAAAGAGCAGTAAGTGTGCTTTCAAATTGGCAAAGAAATTTCGTTTTGTGACTAATGTGAAAACATGACTCTGTGTGCAAATAGGAATTACAGGCAGAGATTTATTGCGTATTGATCTGGTGATTTCACAGTTGCATTAGATGGAAAGAGGGAGCCATTTTTTGGTGCAGAAGCTGACTCTTAGCACACAGCCAGCTACTTACCATGTGGAATCATGCACAGTATTCACAAGCGAGTGGGGTTTGCGGTTTCAGTCAGTAATGCAAATACATTCAGCATCACTAAGGCTGGTTGCCCTTGCTGGAGTGTAGGCAGACACCCAGGTTACAAATGGTGCTGGTCTGAAAAAGCAGTTTGGACATGTGCTTTTTAAAAAATCTGAAAAGTGGATTCATAATGTGTCAGTCTGTAAAAGTGTTTATCACTTGCCAAAAAAAAGAGCAGTAAGTGTGCTTTCAAATTGGCAAAGAAATTTCGTTTTGTGACTAATGTGAAAACATGACTCTGTGTGCAAATAGGAATTACAGGCAGAGATTTATTGCGTATTGCTCTGGTGATTTCACAGTTGCATTAGATGGAAAGGGGGAGCCATTTTTTGGTGCAGAAGCAGACTCTTAGCACACAGCCAGCTACTTACCATGTGGAATCATGCACAGTATTCACAAGCGAGTGGGGTTTGAGGTTTCAGTCAGTAATGCAAACACATTCAGCATCACTAAGGCTGGTTGCCCTTGCTGGAGTGTAGGCAGACACCCAGGTTACAAATGGTGCTGGTCTGAAAAAGCAGTTTGGACATGTGCTTTTTAAAAAATCTGAAAAGTGGATTCATAATGTGTCAGTCTGTAAAAGTGTTTATCACTTGCCAAAAAAAAGAGCAGTAAGTGTGCTTTCAAATTGGCAAAGAAATTTCGTTTTGTGACTAATGTGAAAACAAATGTAGTAATATATTTAAATAAAATAAAGGAATTTTTTTTTAGTTTTTTTCAGGTATTGCTGAAGAGCAGTGAACAAAATTTAAGATGCCTACAAAATCCAGAGTAAAAAAAGACCACAAAAAAAACCTATATTTGAAGACAACTGGAGGACCTAAGTTAGTTGAAGATGCTCATGTTGGGAAGAAGAAAAAATCTTCTGGTAAGCAAACAAAAGATTTTCTAAGGAACATATTCAAAAAAAGGAAAAATGTACAAAATGTCTGTACTGGAAAGAATGATTTCAATCGAAAAGGACAGGAAAAAATTGAGAATTTAGTTAATGCAAATATACCTTCTGCAACTAAAAAGATAAACTTAAACAGAAAAACAGCGTTTAAAGAGATACGTAGAAAAATGTTTCAGAGAAGAGTTATGTCCAATTTGATAAAGGATGTGAAGAAATATAAGCAAAAGGCAAAGTTTTATAAGAGAAAAAAAGAAATTGAAGCCATTGCAGCAAAGGCATTAGAATTAAAAAGGAAACTATTCATTTTAATTTTGAATAGGATGCGTACATTAGACAAAATGGTTAATGTACTGAAATCACATAGCAAAAGGAAAAGAGTAGTGAACAGAACAAACTTTTGTAAAGTGTTTTTAGGAAAATGGATGCATAGTTCAAGTAGTGAACCTTTTTTTAATGAAGAGAGTTATTTTCAAAGTAATAGTTTCCTGCATGCAGTTGACACCAGAGGTCGTGCTTATGAAGTGAAAAATGGTTGCATAATGGAGAAGGAGATAATGGTTCCAAGAGATGAGGTACAAGTGATGGCGGATGAGGCTATGGGGAGACGTCCTAAAGCCCCAGTGTACACTTGGAATTGTAGTAGTATTTGCACTGTGCGTCAGGAATCTATTGATAAATTTCGTGAGTTTCTAAGAGAATATAGCAAAAAAAGTGTGAAACAGAAGATTAAGGTGCTTCAAAGTCTAGATCCATGCAGAGTGAGAGAGAATACTGGTTTGCAGGGTCATTCTCTGGCTTGTCTATCTAGAAAAGTGTGTAATAGTGTTTTCCATCATTTTAGGATGCTGGCTGTTCATCATACTGAAATGAGAAAGTTTGTGAGACGGTTGTATTTTGCTAAAAGTCCAGCAATAAAGTTAGATGAATTGAATAGGGCTCTGTTCCGTGGAACGGTATCAGATGTAGAGAAGGTTGTTGATGAAATTCAGTTTTGTTACTTTGGTCCTGAACAAAACAGTGCAGAGAAGGACACAGTAAATGAGGAAGAAGTGGAAGAAAATGTATAACCCTCTGTAAGTAAGACATTTAATGATCACATAACAAAATTTGCAATAATCTCTAATGAAAGACCAAATATTACTTGTATTTGTTGCCGCAGAACTCATTATAGAAAACAAACCAGGTATGTTGATCTCTACAGAAAGAGTGAAAATGAAGATAATTATAAGTGGAAGGATTTTGCCACATATATATTTCTTGAAAATTGTTTTGAATTGGGTGAAGTTCAGCGTATTTGTAAATACTGTTACAACAAGTTAGAGGAAAATAGAATGCCGACCAGAGCTGTACATAATAATTTAGAATTGGATGCTATTCCTGCTGAACTTTCTGAATTACATACATATGAGTCTATACTCATTCAATGTGTTCATCCGTTCCAGACCATAGTACGTATGGAGCCCAAAACTGGTAAATTACCTCCTTCAGATTTACTGAGAGGTTTAAAAGGTAGAGTGGTGTATTTGCCCTTGGATTTGAAAAAAAATATGGAAACTATTGATGCGGATACTTTGGAAACTGAACCATTAATTATTCTGGTTAATGGTGTACCTACAAAGAATAAGAAGATTTGGCAGGAGCTGGTAGATGTACGGAAAGTACAAAGAGCAAATTTGTATTTGAAAAGGAATAACAAATGGTATGAATCAATTTATATAGAAGAAGAAGAAGAAGAAGATTTACAAGAAGACACAGAAACACCAACTGGACAAATTGAAAAAGTGGACAAGTCAAAGGAAGAAGAAATTTATGAACATTTTAGCATACATCCTCTTCATTCAAAAGAAGTTATGGGAGACAATATTGATCTATTTCAGATGAAGAAAGCAAAAGGAACTCCCGTGAGTGTATGGGAGGAGAGCTTGGAAGCTCGATGTTTTCCCCAGCTGTTTCCTAAAGGAAAAGGAGGACGATACGATGAACGTCCGGAACAGATTCCAGCTTCTGAGTATCGGACTACAAGACTATATGCTGAAGATCCCAGATTTCGACAAAGTATTCCTTATTTGTTCCATCTTTTATTTAAAAGCGACTTGTCTGCACTGTCTTATGCAGTAAATCACATTTTAAAAAGTGGAGAAAGTGCAGCACCGAGATGATCATTTGGAAACACAACTGATCAATCTGATGGCTTGTCAGCGTGGGACAAATGAATATTGGTACCGACGCCATGGTGAATTAAAATGCATGTTACGGAATTTAGGAACTCCAACATGGTTCCTTACCCTAAGCTGTGCCGAGTACGCTTGAGATGATTTACTGGATTTTCTACGAGAGGCAAATTCAAACATTAAAACCATCGAATACAAGACAGCAGGAGAACTGTGCTCATTGGATCCGGTTAATGTTTGCAGATATATCAATCATAGATTTGAGGCTATGATGTCCTTCATCTGCAATAAAAAAAATCCACCTCTAGGAGAAGTAGTGGATTTCTTTTGGAGAAAAGAGTACCAGGCAAGAGGTGCTCCTCATATTCATATGCTGTTGTGGATCAAGGATGCCCCAAAGTTTGGAACAGATACTGATGAAGCAGTGTTATCTTACATTGAAGAATATGCAACATGTGCTATACCAAAAAGCACAGAAGAGAAAAAGTTAAAGGAGCAAGTTTTACGTTTCCAAAGTCATCGGTGTGGAAAATACTGTTGATGGAAATACAAGAGCAAAGATAAATACTACACTAAATGTCGATTTGGATTTCCTAGACCTGTTCTTTCAAATGGAAGAGTTAACAGTTTTATGTCATCTGTGAGACATACTATCACAAGAAAATCACCTAAGAATACCTACAACCTTAAAAGAAAAGAAGAATCAAAAAATATAAATGACTACAACCCAGTGATTTTATCCATGTGGAACGCTAACATGGATATACAGTATGTAGCTGACAATTCCATTGCTGTTGCTCGATATGCAACGTCTTACATTACGAAATCAGAAAAAACAGAATTGAAGGAAATGTGGGAAGAGATTTCTCACGAGAAAACTGTCAGTAAGAAGCTGTACAGTTTCAGTTTGAAGATGTTATCGCATCGAGAAATTGGATCCTACGAATGTTCAGATAGGTTATCTTCTACAAGTCTCTACTCGAAATCAAGAAGAATAATTTGGGCAAGTTTAGGCCTTGCAGCAATGAGAAATCGGGTACTGAAATCTGTTGGAGAAATTGAATATTTGGCCGAGAATGACCCAGAAAGTACAGATATTTTGAAATCAAACATGTTGGACACATATTACCCAAAGAGAAGTCATCATCTGGAGAACATGTGTCTCTATGAAGTGCTGCAGAACTACATTTATTCACGGAAAGCCGCAGAAGACATCAACAATGGAAAATATAAAGTCATTGGTGAGGAAGGATGTTTGGTGAAGCAAACAAAAGGAAGTTTGATAAATCACCGGAAGCTGAGTTGCGACACTACTGACAAAAAGGAATTTTACTACTTGGCTCTTTTACAGCTGTTTAAACCATGGCGTACAGAGGATGAACTACTGGGAGAATTTCAAAGCTATGAAGATTCTTTTAATGCTTGCAAAGACAGCATACAATGCAATACATTCACAACTTATCTGCAAATGTTAAATGAAGAAATTGAACAGGAAACTACAATTGCAGCAGAAATAGCTAGAGACAGTTCTCAGGACAGCCAAAGTTCAGGAACACTCAGTCAAGATCCCCTAGGACAACCAATCGTTGAAAATGAAGCATCAATAGCCATGAATGAAGTGGAAACGGCTATGAATCAAGCTCAAGGAGAATTTATAGACTTACAAAATTTGGAAAGACAACTGAACGAAGAGCAGCAACAAATTTATGAAGAGATCAGAAACAAAATTGATCACGGATTTCTACATGCAAAAAAAGAGTGCTCATGCACATCATTTCATCCAATCAGGATGTATGTAAGCGGACAAGCTGGAACTGGAAAAAGTTTCCTAATAAAAGTCATCAGAAGCTACCTACAGCAAAAAACGGATTCTACTTTGTCTTGTGTGGTTACTGCTCCAACTGGGTTAGCAGCATATAACATAAAAGGAATCACTTTACATCGTTTGCTAATGTTACCAGTGGAGCATGAGAACAAAATACAATACAACAAGCTAACTGGAGAAGCATGCTTGGAAGTTTCAAGAGTATTGAAGAAGATGCAAGTTCTCATTATTGATGAGGTGAGCATGGTATCGAACTTAATGCTTGCCTTTGTGCATTTAAGAATGCAGCAAATTCTGAAGTCAGACTATGACGTGTTATTTGGAGGAAAACACGTCATAGTTTTTGGAGATCTTTTGCAACTTACTCCAGTTAAAGGACAACCAGTGTTTAATACTGTGACACATGAAGACACGAAGAAGTCATTGGGAAGCATCGGTAATACAAATATTTGGTCCTTCTTTGAGTACAAGGAACTTACAACTAATATGAGGCAAGCCAACGATGAAGAATATGGAAGTATTCTGAAAGATATCAGGATTGGACTACTCACAGAAGCTGGCAAAAAAGCATTACAGACTCAGCTGCTACATAATTTATTTCCAAAGGAAGAAATAGTTGCAGAGAAGATATACAAGAACATTGCAGAAAACAAAAGTGTCATCTGCTTAATGCCAACTCTACGTGAATGCTCAATATTCAATGAGGAGCTTTTGAAATTGGAAAAGGAAGATATCAGGAAATTGGAAGCAGTGGACAAAATTGAGGATGGAAGAATTACTGTCACATTAACAGGCACACTGAAAAATAAATTGGATTCACTAGAGAAGAAGATTTCCAAAACAGCTGGATTAGAAAAAAATCTATATGTTTGCATGAACTGTAGAGTATTTTTAAGGAGAAATTTGGATGTTGAAAAAGGTTTAGTTAATGGAGCTATGGGAAGAGTTGTGGGTTTTATTAATTATCAGAAAAAAGATGGAATTGAATGTTTAAAAATAAAATTTGATCAGATAGAAGAAGTTAAAGACATTTGTCGTTGTACAGTTCGTTTCATGCTTGTGAAAGACTTATATGTACGTAGGAAGCAGTTTCCGTTTTCGCTAGCATAAGCTGTAACTATTCAAAAATCTCAAGGATTGACTGTAGATTGTGCATTTGTGAACATGTTCAAAGAAGGTATGGCATATGTTGCTTTGTCACGAGTGAAAACATTATCAGGTTTATTCATGATAGACTTTGATGATTCAAAAGTTAGTGCTGATACAAATTGTGTAAAGGAGTATAATAGATTAAGACGAAGCTATGCTCCTCATTTAGGTCAGTATCCTGTGTTGGAGAAACGTGTAGTGAAGATGTAGAGAGGAGGAAAAAAAAGAGGAGTGATGTAATTGCAAGCAAAAAGAATAAGGAAAATGAAGAACAGGTTGTAGGATGTTATTTTGAAAATAGCTCTGGTGTCAACTGCTACGCTAATGTAGTGCTGAATGTTGCATTTTATCTGGAAAGTTTGCAAGAGCAGATAATAGTAAATCAGGGAAAAAGATTCTGTTCTGTGCTGAGTCTCCTTTTTGAAAAGCTGAGTAATGATAAAACTCAAATAGAAAGTGCTACTGAAATTAGAAAAGTTTTAGATGTATGTTCAGGACGAACACAGTTTTCTCAAAATGTACAGCAAGACGCACAGGAATTCTTGATTTATTTTCTTCAGGTACTGGAAGAAGAAGGGGTTAACATTGAAAATGTATTTGGTCTCTCTTATAAATGGGAACATAGTTGTGAAAACTGTTATAATATATGTGGCTCTAATGTTGATTCTGAAAGGTTTATTTATTTAACATTGCCAGAGAGTAAAACAGTCACTTTTGCTAAATTAGTTAAAGATGCTAATCATAGCATGCAATGCGGTGAGTGTAAATCTGACATGTTTTCAACATTAATTTTAAAGGAATACAGACAGTATGTAATTTTAATGATGCAACGATGTAGAGCTGATGGTTCAAAATTGGATACTTTAATAAAGAAGTTTACAGGGCAGCAATTATCAATTTCAGGAAAAACTTTTGTAACAGTTGCAATAATTTTCCATGATGGACCTACTGTAACTTCTGGTCATTACACAGTTTATCTTAAATGTGAAAAAGGCTGGACACTGTGTAATGATTCTCAATTAATTTTTAAGCAACGTTTGCCTTTTGATTTAGCAAATTCCTATCTAATCTTCCTGAAACCTAAATTTTAGAGAGATTTGACAACATCTGGACAAAACAATTTTACCATTTTATTGGATTACCATTTGGAATTTACAAATAAAAAGATTTAACAAATTATCATCTGGCCTAATGGAAAGGTAACCAATTGTAATGTGGAATTTTTCCATTTTTTAAGGAAACTTTGGAAAACCAAAAATTTAGAAAAAATCGGTAACATCTGCACAATTTAAATTTTGGAATGTTATTGGATTGCCATTGGAAATTTTTTCAAAAAAGATTTTTAAAATTACTATTTGGCCATGCGGAAAAGTAAACAATTCTATTGTGGACTTATTTAATTATTAATTAATCTTTCGGAAACCAAAATGTTACAGAGAATCGGTGACATCTGTACAATTTAAACTTTTGTTTTTTATTGGATTACCATTGGAAATTAAACAAAAAAAGAATTTTAAAATTACTATTTGGCCTAAAGGAAATGGAGCCAGATGTATTGTGGAGTTATTTGACATATATTATTGTGATTATACTTCTGAAACAAAAATATCAGACGGTATTTTAAAGAAATAAGTATTGATATTAGATGATATTTTTTAAGACTATTATGCATTTCTATAAAGTTATGTTTATGCAAAAAGAGATTGTGGGCTTTTTTAAAAACAATCTTTGAGATTGTTAATTTTTTTTTGCCTGCTGTTAAATGATGAATGCAATTGCTTTCACAATTTATAGTGAAATGCAATATTTTCTGAAAACAGCAAAAAAAAGGCAAAAATATGTTTTGAAAAATATGTAAATATGTGTACTGTATTATTAAATGTTTTATTAAATATTAATACTTTTTTCTTTTTTTTCAGATTGAGATAGAAAATTTTCGAAAACTAGAACCATTTTTAAAGCAATTAAAAAAAAATTAAATGAATAAATCTTTTTTTGAGTGGGTATGGTAAGTCAATAATGTCATGGTCCCTTTTTTCCACTTCTCTACAATCACATTTGCAGTTTTTAATTGTAGTCTCTCAAGGACCTTGTAATGTGATAATTGATTTTTAGTGTTTTAAAAAAAAAAAAAAAAATTACGCGTACCGTACGCGTACGGTAAAAAAAAAAAAAAAAGTTTTTAAAAACATATATAAAAAATAGATGAAAGGTAAGGTTGGCTCTTAAAAGAGCCGTTGTGTTCATGCAGGGACAGAGGAAAGAAAGAATGGGAATATTAGACGGTACGACAAGTGTGCTGATCTATTTTATTGTTCACTAGGGACATACTGGTCTGCCTATAAGTAATTAGATCGTGACAATTGGCGCACCGTACTTCAACCCTCGCAAACCAAGGGTTAATTTCCAGAGGACCAGAAAAAGGAGATGCTCCCCCCACAGATGAAGGGCTCACCTGACCTGCAGAAGAAGGACTCGGCTCTGCAGATGATGGTCCAGGCTGAGCTGCTGTGGATGTGCTTGGTTGACTTACTGAAGGGTTACCTTCAGTAAGTCGAGCATGTGTCCTTCTGTGTACATCCTTAAGGTGTCTCATCATGGTGTGATTCCCAAAGGAATACTTCCTGTCAGGATTACCTCTTGAAAGTACACGCTTACACAGCTTGCAAGTCACTAAGGGTGCATTTACCTTTTGCTGGCCTTCTGGAAAAGTAAAATACTCCCATACGTAAGAGGTCTTTTGTTTCCTCGCTCTCTGCCTCAAGGTAGTGCTGCTAGCCTCACTCTCAGAAGAGCTCTGCTGTTCTGCCATCGTATAACAAAGACAATCCAGCTCCTTCTCCTAAGGGATCACAAGCAGAAATGAGGGGAATGGGTGTGGTGTAGGAGAGTTCTAGAACTGAAAGTAGTTTCAACCAATCAAAAGTTGTGTTTCATGATCACATGACCTACCGTACGCTTACGGTACACTTACGGCAAAAGTACGCATGCGCGTAAAAAAGACACGCGCTCGCGCGCATGCGCATAACAGTCACTCCCCGACACTTCCGCGTAACGTGCGCGTGTAGCGTACACGCGTACGCGCCCCACGCGGAGTACGCGCGGCTACGCAAATTGCGTAACTATACGCAAACAGCGTAGATAAATTACGGACATTGCGTAAACCGTACGCTTACCGTAAGCTTACGGTACGCGTACTAAAAAAAAATAAAAAAAAAAGGAAAAAATGTATTGCTAATAAATATTACCTGTTTATTTTATAAAAAATGTTAAAAAAAACATATTGTAGAATTTTAAAAATTTAACCATAGTCTTTAAAAAAGGATAGAAAATTAAAATAAAAATATGTAAAAAAAAAAAGAAGAAAAAAAAAAAATTAGCATTTAAAAAACCTTGCAAATTCACTGAAAAAACCATGGGTTTCACACATGTTATAGTTAGGAATTAGCATTTAAAAAACCTTTGAAATTCACTGAAAAAACCATGGGTTTCACACACGTTATAGTTAGGAATTAGCATTTAAAAAACCTTAGAAATTCAATGAAAAAACCAAAGGTTTCACACATGTTATAGTTAGCTGGACATTTCACTCGTAAAAAACCAATGAAATTCCCCCGTTATAGTTAGTTCAGCTAACTATAACTCGCGCGCCCGCAATGCACTACTGATGACGTCACATATTACATCACTCATGACATGGTCAGTGACATCACTCATGACATCACTGATGACATCTCAAATGACATCACTGATGACATTATCCTTGTGACAGAGTGGTAGACCTCCTCTCACCCTAATATAACCTTTGATACAAACATTCAAAAATAGAGACTAAAATTTTCAAAAAAATGGACATACCAATAACAGTTACAACAACCTATTCAGTAATTCTAAGATCCACATACACATCCACTCATCCACCAACAATCCTATACAGTCACTCATACATGTACTCACACATCATATGTACTCATACACCTAAACATCCTGTAACACAATCCCACTCATCCATAGAGTTACTCACACATAGTCACTCATGCTAATAAATAATCAAACATCCATTTACTTGCATATACAGTTATACACACACCAGCACACTTACTTTTACAGAAACTTACACATACTTAGTCTTTTTAACAATCACTTATAGATACACATACTTATTCATACAGGAACTCTTCCAATCTCTCACTCTCACATATACTCACTTATAAACACCAATAGTCACATATACTAGTTTAAAACATATGTAGTTACTTATGAAGACACTATTGAGACAGTCATTCACTCACTAACACACCCATGCACACACTCATCCACCCATACAGTCCTGCACACATGCTGTCTTCAACACATACAAACAGTGAGTCACTCATTCATGCATCTATGCACTACGTAATGCCCCCCACCGCACCATGAAGACACTCAGACACTCATACTGATACTCAAAAAACCAACTATTAACCTATATAGACACTCATGTAGCTACTCACCAACCCATGCAGCCACTTATATACAAAGTGAGAGACTGATACAGGTATTTACACATTTAAACATTACTCACTAAGCCATGTATTCAAAAAGATACACTTAATCAGTCAGTTATGCAATCAATTTTTCAGAAACAAATCATCAATTTAGACACTTATATACTCATTTATTCTTCCATCGACCTTGAGATATACATATATAAAACATATTTAATTCTCAGAAAAACACAGATTCACTGGATGATGTCATCAGTGATGTCATTTGAGATGTCATCAGTGATGTCATGAGTGATGTCACTGACCATGTCATGAGTGATGTAATATGTGACGTCATCAGTAGTGCATTGCGGGCGCGCGAGTTATAGTTAGCTGAACTAACTATAACGGGGGAATTTCATTGTTTTTTTACGAGTGAAATGTCCAGCTAACTATAACATGTGTGAAACCTTTGGTTTTTTCATTGAATTTCTAAGGTTTTTTAAATGCTAATTCCTAACTATAACGTGTGTGAAACCCATGGTTTTTTCAGTGAATATATATATATATATATATACTATCTACTGGCGGCCGCCAGTAGATAGTTATAGTTAGGCCCGAGTTCCCATAGGAAATCTGAAAATTCTATTTTGAATAACTTTGGCGCCGGTTGACGAATCCTCGCGAAATTTTCAAAACTAATGGGGAGCTCTGCTCAGCTCCTATCCTGAAAGTCTCGGGGTGATTCGTCAAGCGGGGGCTGAGAAAAAAGTGGGGTCCCAAAACACGTTTTCCCCATGCATTTTCCCATAGGACCTTTAGTCGAAGGTACACCCTGAACGGCTGAACAGAATTACTTGAAATTTAGCAAAGAGGTAGTCCTCAGGTCAGGCATGTGCCTTTTGCATATATGGTAGTCAATCTGTTCAGTAGTTCCTGAGAAAATTGCAGTTAAAAGTACATAAATATCTATATGCGCGCACCGTGCGCGCACGGTGCGCGCACCATAACGTGCGCGAGCGTAATTCCGACTGGTGGTTACATGTCAGTCAACATTCGAATCGGTCGAAATCAGGAAGTGTCGGCCGCCATTTTGTGTGTGACAGTGAAAAAGAAAGGTGGAGAACGTGAAAAGGGGGCAGGGTAGAGAGTTCCTGACCCCCTAGCCTTTGTCAGGGGGTCCCTGAAGGACCCCGAAGGGTGAAAAAAACATTTTTTTTTTTAATCTCGGGGTGAGTGCACGGTGCGCTCACGGCGGCAAAAAATTCGTAAAAAAAATAGAATTAAAAATCAAGTGTAAGCCGTTGTGTTCATTGAGTGTTTTTTGGTACCTACAAATAAGTACCGATGCACAGTCTAAAGTTCAAGAGGAAGACTCTGTTCCTTTCATCTGTGAAATGTACACCATCTCCTCTATAAATGCCACTCAGAAGCATTGGTTCATAGTAGTTTCTGTTCCAGAATCTTCAAACACCACACCCACTCCCCTCACTATTTCTTCTTATTTCCTGGGACAAGGAGCTGAACAGCTTTTCCAGTACTTGAAAATGGCAGAACAGCAGTCTACTTCAGGGAGTGAGGAGGAGACCTGGATGCACTCAGAAGTCTGTGAAATGTACACCATCTCCTCTATAAATGCCACTCAGAAGCATTGGTTCATAGTAGTTTCTGTTCCAGAATCTTCAAACACCACACCCACTCCCCTCACTATTTCTTCTTATTTCCTGGGACAAGGAGCTGAACAGCTATCAATTTTACTTGAAAATGGCAGAACAGCAGTCTTCTTCAGGGAGTGAGGAGGAGACCTGGATGCACTCAGAAGGTTTCTTTCAGTAGAATGACAATATGAAAAGAAAGATAGTTGTAAAATGGAGGCTTACATACTTTTTTTTAATAAAAAGAACTCATTGGCTGTTTCACACCATTCTACACTAAAAACTAGGCTGTATGTTTACATTTTTAAAAGCATGTTTTGTATTGGTTCAGAAAAATGTGTTCCCACAGAACATTACTTTGGATTTGCTGTTAGGTTTGAAAAGTCAAGCAATCTTGCTGTTTGGATTAGAAACATTGTGTGCTGAACTTCTGACCTCTCTGCTCACACCAGTGTTCCATGATCTGTTGCTATGCTAGCAGGCAGAAGTCATGTTGGGGGTAGGAATCATTTGGAAAGGGTTGAAATTTTCAACCAATAAAAATGTGTGTTTCCATTTAAAAGAAAGGTGGAGAACGTGAAAAGGGGGCAGGGTAGAGAGTTCCTGATCCCCTAGCCTTTGTCAGGGGGTCCCTGAAGGATTCCGAAAAGTGAAAAAAACATTTTATTTTTTTTCAAAATATCGCTGGGTGTGCGCACGGTGGAAAAAAATTTGTAAAACAAATAGATTTAAAAATCAAGTTTAAGTGTTTAGATGTTGGTTGGCTCTAAAAAGAGCCGTTGTGTTCATTGAGTGTTTTTTGGTACCTACAAGTAAGTACCGATGCACAGTCTAAATTTCAAGAGGAAGACTCTGTTCCCTTCATCTGTGAAATGTACACCGTCTCCTCTATAAATGCCTTGCATGTTGTAACGTAAGTTGTTGTGGTATATAGAACCCATACCATAGTCTCTGAGGAAAGCAGAAACAGACTTATTGACGTGCTTTCTTGCTTTCTCAATCTGCGGACAATATTGGTTGGACCAGTTCCACTTTTGCCTTTGGCATATATTAGAATATACAAAGGTAGTTTGTGGAAAAAGTGACATCAATTGCACAAAGGTGTCCTTAACAAGCATTTCCAGACCTACCCCAGTTAAAGTGCCTAGGTCATTTCCACCACAGTGCACAATTATAAGGTCAGGCTGTGGGAGATGTAGAAAGGATTTCACCAAAGGCAATAATTGGTGCCCTTTAACCCTCTCTGACCAATCCATTTAATGTCTACATTTGGCAAAGCAAGGTCTTTCACAATACCTCTTTTTTCTGCATACTTTTCACTCCAGAAGACATAGCTATGACCTACAATCCATACTCTGAACATCTTTCAAGGAGATCTGGATGCACTCAGAAGGTGTCTTTCAGTAGAATGGCAATATGAAAAGAAAGATAGTTGCAAAATGGAAGCTTACATACTTTTTTTTAATAAAAAGAACTCATTGGCTGTTTCACACCATTCTACACTAAAAACTAGGCTGTATGTTTACATTTTTAAAAGCATGTTTTGTATTGGTTCAGAAAATGTGTTCCCACAGAACATTACTTTGGATTTGCTGGTAGGTTTGAACAGTCAAGCACTCTTGCTCTTTGGATTAGAAACATTGTGTGCTGAACTTCTGACCTCTCTGCTCACACCAGTGTTCCATGACCTGTTGCTATGGTAGCAGGCAGAAGTCATGTTGGGGGTAGGAATCATTTGGAATGGGTTGAAATTTGCAACCAATAGAAATGTGTGTTTCCATTTGAAAAAATGAGGGGAGCAATGTGATTTGAAGTTAACATGTATATGTGTGAAAAAAGAGAGGGAAAGTTTGCCATTTACTGGTTCTTGTGAGAGGTGTACAGCTCAGAGATTCTGGCTCTGATAATCTGCTGTGTGAGTGCTACATTTCTTTCTCAACTAACTACTTTTAAAGGTGAGTTATGAATTTGAGAGGGGATGTATGTGGTGTATTTTGATATAAATTATAGAAATTTGTTTCTTCTTTTAAAGTAGTGTTTTACATGTTATGTTTTGGAAGATATTTAACTGCCTTGAACTTGTAAGATATTATGGAGTATGTCTTCACCATAAGTTAAGGTGTACTGGTATCACCCAGGAATACTGTTTTCTGCATAGAATCACACCATGAGTCTGTGTGCACACAGGAATTGTTGTCAGAGATTTAATTTGTGTTGCTCTTGTTCTGTAAGACTTGCACTCGTAGGAAAGGGGCAGCTTGTTTTCTTGAACTGTGATGGTTAGCATTCAGCAGAAATCACTATCTCACAGATGCGAGGCAAATGCTAACACATTTGAAAACAACAGGGTAGATTTTCCTTCCACTCCTGCAATGGGTGAGGTAGTTCCTATATGTTCAAAAGCCCAATTACCCTTACCACATGTGCTCTTACATACATCTATGCAGTCTTCATGCAGTTGTGCAAGTGTCCATGCAGATCTCTCTTGCACCTGACAATACACAGTCTCCAGAAACACACTTTTAGCACACAGCCAGGTGCTTCTCCTGCACTCCCATGCTTACTATTCAGCACTGTGTGGTATTTCAGATAGCAGTGTGTAACGCTAACACATTCAACATCACCAAGGCTCATTTCCTTTGCTCTAGTCTAATCACTCACCCAGGTTCCACATGCTCATGGTCTCAAGTAGCTGTTAGGACATGTGCTTTTTTCTGCCTCTCTAAACTATAAGGAAATGTGTCAGGCTGTTACAGTAATTATCACTTGCTCTACCACAGCAGTAAATGTGCTTTGAAATTGCCAATCAAATATCTTTTTCTGGCTAGAATCACACTATGAGTCTGCGTGCACACAGGAATTGTTGTCAGAGATTTAATTTGTGTTGCTCTTGTTCTGTAAGACTTGCACTCGTAGGAAAGGGGCAGATTGTTTTCTTGAACTGTGATGGTTAGCATTCAGCAGGAATCACTATCTCACAGATGTGAGGCAAATGCTAACACATTTGAAAACAACAGGGTAGATTTTCCTTCCACTCCTGCAATGGGTGAGGTAGTTCCTACATGTTCAAAAGCCCAATTAACCCTTATCACATGTGCTCTTACATACATCTATGCAGTCTTCATGCAGTTGTGCAAGTGTCCATGCAGATCTCTCTTGCACCTGACAATACACAGTCTCCAGAAACACACTTTTAGCACACATCCAGGTGCTTCTCCTGCACTCCCATGCTTACTATTCAGCACTGTGTGGTATTTCAGATAGCAGTGTGTAACACTAACACATTCAACATCACCAAGGCTCATTTCCTTTGCTCTAGTCTAATCACTCACCCAGGTTCCACATGCTCATGGTCTCAAGTAGCTGTTAGGACATGTGCTCTTTTCTGCCTCTCTAAACTATAAGGAAATGGTGTCAGGCTGTTACAGTAATTATCACTTGCTCTACCACAGCAGTAAATGTGCTTTGAAATTGCCAATCAAATATCGTTTTCTGCCTAGAATCACACTATGAGTCTGTCTGCACACAGGAATTGTTGTCAGAGATTTAATTTGTGTTGCTCTTGTTTTGTAAGACTTGCACTCGTAGGAAAGGGCCAGCTCATATGATAGGATTTGAAAAGCTAAAAAAAAATATAGTAATATATTTAAATTACATAAAGGTTTTTTAGTTTCCTTTAGGTATTGCTGAACAACACTGAAATAAATTAAACATGCCTATAAAATCAAGAGAGAGAAAAGAACAGCAAAAACATCTATATTTGAAGACAACTGGACAACAAAAATTAGTTGAAGAACCTCATGTTGGAAAAAAAGAAAAAGTCTTCTGGTAAGCAGACTAAGGATTTTTTTAAAAATATCCTCAAACATAGAAAGAATGTAAAAAATATATCCACTGCAAATAGTGTTTCAAGTAGAAAACAACAAGACAATAGAAAGAAAATACTATTAATGTACAATCAGAAGCAAGAAAGAATGACTTAAAAAGAAAAACAGAATTTCAAAACATTCGTAGAAAAATGTTTCAGAGAAGAGTGATGTTCAATTTGCTAAAGGATGTGAAAAAATATAGGAAGAAAGCTAAATTTTATAAGAAAAAGAAACATATTGAATCAATTGTTGCAAAGGCTTTGGAATTAAAAAGAAAACTATTCATTTTAATTTTGAACAGGATCCGTTCATTAGATAAAATAGTCAATGTAATGAAGTCAAAAAGCAAAAGGAAAAGAGTAGTGAAAAAAAAAAACTTTTGTAAAGTGTTCTTAGGAGAATGGAAGCATAGTTCAAGTACTGAACCATTTTTTAATTAAGAGAGTTATCTTCAAAGTAATAGTTTGCTGTATGCAGTTGACACCAGTGGTCGAGCTTATGAAGTTAAAGATGGTTGTGTAATGGAAAAGGAGAAAATGGTTCCAAGAAATGAGGAAGAAGTGTTAGCTGATGAGGTTATGCGGAAACATCCTAAAGCCCCAGTGTACACTTGGAATTGTAGTAGTATTTGTACTGTACGACAAGAATCTATTGATAAATTACGTGACTTTCTAAGAGAATATAGTAAAAAAAGTGTTAAACAGAAGATTAAGGTGCTTCAAAGACTAGATCCATGCAGAGTGAGAAAGAATACTGGCTTGCAAGGACATTCTCTGGCTTGTCTTTCTAGGAAAGTTTGTCAAAGTGTTTTTCACCATTTTAGGATGCTGGCAGTACATCATACTGAAATGAGAACGTTTGTGAGAAGATTGTATTTTGCTAAAAGTCCAGCACTAAAGTTAAAAGAGTTGAATAGTGCTCTGTTCCGTGGATCTGTATCAGATGTAGAGAAGATTACTGATGATATTCAGTTTTGTTACTTTGGTCCAGAACAAGAAAGTGCAGGAATTGACACAGTTATTGAGGAAAATGTCGAAGAGAATGAATAACTCAATGTTAGTAAAAATGTTGAAGATCAAATGACAAAATTTACTATCATTTCTAATGAAAGACCAAATATTACTTGTATTTGTTGCTGGAGAAGCCATTATAAAACTCAAACAAGGAATGTTGATCTCTATAAGAAAAGTGAAAAAGAAAATAATTATGAGTGGAAGGATTTTGCTACATATTTATTTCTGGAAAATTGTTTTGATTTGGGTGAAGATCAGCGTATTTGTAAATACTGTTATAACAAGTTAGAAGAAAATAAAATGCCAGCTAGAGCTGTACATAATAATTTTGAATTGGTTGATATTCCTCCGGAACTTTGTGATTTAAATACGTATGAGTCTATACTCATTCAATGTGTCCATCCGTTTCAGACTATAGTTCGTATGGAGCCCAAAACAGGTAAATTACCTCCTTCTGATTTACAAAGAGGTTTAAAAGGAATTTGCCATTAGATTTTTTAAAAAATATTGAAACAATTGATGCAGATAGTTTGGAAACTGAACCATTAGTTATTCTGGTTAATGGTGTACCTACAAAGAATAAGAAAATTTGGCAGGAGCTAGTAGATGTACGAAAAGTAAAAAGAGCAAATTTATATTTGAAAAGAAATAATAAGTAATATGAATCAATTTATATGGATGAAGATGAAGAAGTTTTACTAGCAGACACAGGAATACCAACTGGGCAAATTGAAAAAGTGGATAAGTCACAAGAAGAAGAGATTTATGAACATTTCAGCATACATCCTCTTCATTCTAAAGAAGTTATGGGAAACACTATTGATCTGTTTCAGATGAAAAAAGCAAAAGGAACTCCCATGAGTGTATGGGAGGAGAGCTTGGAAGCTCGTTGTTTTCCCCATCTGTTTCCTACAGGAAAAGGTGGACGATATGATGAACGTCCAGTACAGATTCCTGCTTCTGAGTATCGGACTACAAGATTATATGCAGAAGATCCAAGATTTCATCAAAGTATTCCTTATCTGTTCCATCTTTTATTTGAAAGTGACTTGTCTGCACTATCTTATGCAGTAAATCACATTTTAAAAACTGGAGTACATCTACATAATGTGTCTGCAAAGGATTTTATGAACAAAGTGCAACAGCGAGATGATCATTTGGAATCTCAATTGATTAATCTGATGGCTTGTCAGCGTGGAACTAATGAATATTGGTACCGACGCCATGGAGAATTGAAATGTATGTTACGGAATTTAGGAACTCCTACATGGTTCCTTACCCTAAGCTGTGCTGAGTACGCTTGGGATGATTTACTGGATTTTCTTTGAGAGGCAAATTCAAATATTGAAAACATCCAATACAAGACAGCAGGAGAATTGTGCTCATTGGATCCGGTTAATGTTTGCAGATATTTCGATCATAGATTTGAGGCTATAATGTCCTTCATCTGCAATAAAAAAATCCACCTCTTGGAGAAGTTGTGGATTTCTTTTGGAGAAAAGAGTACCAAGCAAGAGGTGCTCCTCATATTCATATGCTGTTGTGGATCAAGCATGCCCCAAAATTTGGAACAGATTCTGATGATGCAGTTTTATCTTTCATTGAAGAATATGCAACATGTGCTATACCTAAAAGCACAGAAGAAAAAAACTTAAAAGAGCAAGTTTTACTGTCGACGGAAGTACAAGAGTAAAGATAAATTCTACACAAAATGTCGATTTGGATTTCCACGACCTGTTCTTTCAAAAGGAAGAGTAAACAGTTTTATGTCAGCTGTGCGACATACCATTACAAGAAAATCTCTGAAAAATACCTACAACCTAAAAAAAAAGAAGAGTCAAAATATATAAATGACTACAACCCAGTCATTTTATCCATGTGGAATGCTAACATGGATATTCAGTATGTAGCTGACAATTCTATTGCTGTTGCTCGGTATGTCACATCTTACATTACTAAATCTGAGAAAACGGAATTGAAAGAAATGTGGGAAGAGATTTCTCACGGGAAGACTGTCAGTAAAAAGCTATACAGTTTCAGTTTGAAGATGTTATCGCATCGAGAAATTGGGTCATACGAATGCTCAGATAGGTTATCATCTGCAAGTCTGTACTCCAAATCCAGAAGAATAATTTGAGTAAGTTTAGGCCTTTCAGAAATGCGAAATCGGGTACTGAAATCTATTCGAGAAATTGAATATTTAGCAGAGAACAAACCAGAAAGTACAGACATTTTAAAAACAAACATGTTGGACACATATTACCCAAACAGAAGTCATCATCTTGAGAACATGTGTCTCTATGAAGTGCTGCAGAACTACATTTTTAAACGGAATGCCACAGAAGACATCAACAATGGAAAATATAAAGTCATTGGTGAGGAAGGATGTTTGGTGAAACAAACAAAAGGAAGTTTGATTAATCACAGGAAGCTGAGTTGCGACACTACTGACAAAAAGGAATTTTACTACTTAGCACTTTTACAGCTGTTTAAACCATGGCGTTCAGAGGATGAATTACTTGGAGATTTTCAGAGCTATGAAGATTCCTTTAATGCATGTAAAGATAGCATAGAATGCAGTACTTTCACAAATTATGTACAAATGTTAAATGAAGAAATTGAACAAGAAGCTACAATTGGGGGACAGTGGAACGCGTACCGTGGGAACATCTGCACACCCCCCCTCGTGGACTCATCTGATGCTGCCTTGTTCCCCTGATTCTGGGGTTCCCGGACTATTGCATTTCACCTATAGACGGTTGTGGCTCTCCCGTCTCCCCCACCTCCCCCTTGATCATCCTCATTGACCACCCGAGGGTGGAGTTGGTACTGTGTGGTCCCCCAGCCGTGGTTAGACGCCTCTTTTTCAATGGTTTCCGCCTTGTCTTTATGTGTTATTTTCTTTTTCTTTTTCTTTTTTGTTTGTATTTTTAAATTTATGTATCTGGATAACTTCTGATGTGCACTCAATACTTTGTCAATTTGGCTGAGCCCCAGAGGGCCCATTGCTTTCTTGATATTGTTGAACATGTATATATTAGCGGCCGGCCCTGGTGGTTGTAGGCCCATGTTTGTATTGAATTTTTTGGTGCAATAAAGGTTTTTCAAAAAAAAAAAAAAAAAAAAAAAGAAGCTACAATTGCAGCTGAAGTAGCTAGAGACAGTTCTCAAGACAGTCAAAGTTCTGGTACGCTCAGTCAAGATCCTCTAGGACAACCAATCGTAGAAAATGAAGCTGCAATAGCCATGACTTAAGTGGAAACAGCTATGAATCAAGCTCAGGAAGATTTAATTGACTTACCAAATTTGGAACAACAACTGAATGATGAACAACAACAAATTTATGAAGAAGTCACAAAACAAATTGATCATGAATTACTACATGAAAATAAAGAGTGCTCATGCACATCATTTGAACCAATCAGAATGTATGTGAGTGGACAAGCTGGAACTGGAAAAAGTTTCTTAATTAAAGTGATTAGAAGCTACCTACAGAAAAAAACGGATTAACTTTGTCTTGTGTTGTTACTGCTCCAACTGGGTTAGCAGCATATAACATAAAAGGAATTACCTTACATCATTTGCTAATGTTACCAGTAGAGCATGAGAACAAAATAGAATACCACAAGCTAACAGGAGAAGCATGTTTTGAAGTTTCAAGAGTGTTGAAGAAATTGAAAGTTCTCATTATTGATGAGGTAAGCATGGTTTCAAACTTAATGCTTGCCTTTGTGCATTTAAGAATGCAGCAAATTCTAAAGACAGACTATGACGTGTTATTTGGAGGAAAACATGTTATAGTTTTTGGGGATCTACTGCAGCTCACTCCAGTTAAAGGACAACCAGTATTTAATACTCTTGCACATGAAGACACGAAAAAGTCATTAGGAAGTATAGGTAATGTGAATATTTGGTCATACTTTGAGTACAAAGAACTCATTACCAATATGTGGCAAGCAAATGATGGTGATTATGCAAGTATTCTCAAAGATATCAGAATTGGACTACTCACAGAACATGGCAGAAAAGCTTTACAGAGTCGATTGCTATGTAATTTGTTTCCAACAGAACAAATAGTTCCAGAGAAAATATACAAGAAAATTGCAGAAAAAAAAACTGTAATCTGCTTAATGCCAACACTACATGAATGCTCTATATTCAATGAAGAACTTTTGAAGTTGGAAAATGAAGAGATTATGAAAATGGAAGCCGTGGATAAAATACAGCATGAAGGAATAACTCTTATATTGACAGGCAAATTGAAAACTAAATTGGATTCTCTAGAGAAAAACATATCGAAAACAGCTGGTTTAGAAAAGAATCTTTATGTATGTATGAACTGTCGAGTAATTTTAAGACGTAATTTGAATGTAGAAAAAGCTTTAGTGAATGGAGCTATGGGTAAAGTTGTGGGTTTTGTTAATTACCAGAAAAAAGATGGAATTGAATTTTTAAAAATAAAATTTGATCAGATTGAAGAGGTTAAAGACATTAGTCGTTGTTCAGTTCGTTTTTTGCTTGTGAAAGACTTATATGTACGTAGGAAGCAGTTTCCGTTTTCTCTAGCATATGCTGTAACTATTCACAAATCTCAAGGATTAACTGTAGATAGTGCTTTTGTAAACATTGGATCTAGTGTGTTTAAAGAAGGTATGGCATATGTTGCTTTGTCACGAGTGAAAAAATTATCTGGTTTATTCATGATAGACTTTGATGACTCAAAAGTTAGCGCTGATGCAAAGTGTGTAAAGGAGTATAATAGATTAAGAAGAAGCTATGCTCCTCATTTAGGTCAGTATCCTGTGTTTGAAAAACGTGTTGTTTGTCGGAAAAGGAGAATTGAGAATATCTGTAATGAGGATGTACAGAAGAGAAAACAAAAAGAGAGTGATGTGATTGCAAGCAAAAAGAAAAAGGACAATGTTGAAGAGGTTGTTGGTTGTCATTTTGAAAATAGCTCTGGTGTCAACTGTTACGCTAATGTAGTGCTGAATGTTGTATTTTATCTTGAAAGTTTGCAAGAGCAGATAATACTAAATCATGAAAAAAGATTTTGTTCTCTGCTGAGTTTCCTTTATGAGAAGCTGAGTAATGATAAAACTAAAATAGAAAGTGCTTCTGATGTTAGAAATCTATTAGATGTATGTTCTGGATGTACACAGTTTACTGAAAATGTCCAGCAAGATGCATAGGAATTCTTAATGCATATGCTTATGGTACTGGAAGATGAAGGGGTAGAAATAGAAAATATGTTTGGTCTCTCTTATAAATGGGGACATTCTTGTGAAAACTGTATGAACACATGCAGCACTAATGTTGATTCTGAAAGGTTCATACATTTAACATTACCAGAGAGTAAATCAGTGACTTTTAGTAAATTAGTTAAAGATGCAAATCACAACATGGAATGTTCTCAATGTAAATCAGAAATGTTATCAACGTTATTTTTAAAGAAATATGGACAGTATTTAATTTTAATGATGCAACGTTGTAGAGCTGATGGGACAAAATTGGACACTTTAATAAAGAAGTTTGTAGGAAATCAATTATCAATATCAGGAAAGACTTTTGTTGCAGTTGCAATAATTTTCCATGATGGACCTTCTTTAACTTCTGGTCATTACACAGTTTATCTAAAATGTGAAAAAGGCTGGACACTGTGTAATGATTCTCAATTGATTTTCAAGCAACATTTGCCTGCAAAATTACTAAATTCCTACTTCATTTTTCTAAAACGAAAAATTTAGATACAAATTGCAGCATGTGAAGAAACCATTATTTCGATTTTATAGGATTATCATTGGATATTTCACCAAAAAAGGGTTTAAAAATTACCATTTGGCCTCATGGAAAGGTAAATGTTTCTATTGTGGACTTCTTTGAAAGATATTATTTTGGTGTATGTGCTTAAGGAACAAGATTTACAGACGATATTTATTGCAAATAGTTATTGTTCTTAGAAGATATTTTTAATATATATGTTACATTTCTATCAAGGTATGTTTTACTGAGGATAGATTCAGGACTTTTTTAAACAATCTTCCAGATTGTTTATTTTTTTGCCCCCTGTTAAGTGATGAATGCAATTGATATCACTATTTTCAGTGAAATTCAATATATTCTGAAAACAGCAAAAAAAGGGCAAAAAATTACTTTGTTAAATATGAAAATATGTGTACTGTATTCTAAAATGTATTGTTAAATATTACTACTTTTTTTCTTTTTTTTCAGATCGAGAAAGAAAATGTAGGAAATTGAATCCATTTTTCTTGTAATTAAAAAAAAACATTTATTTCTAATTAAGTTATTTTGTTGGTCAGGTAAGTTTTAAATATCTGTATTTCTCACCCCTTCACTTTCATGCTCCCTTTTCTTCACTTCTCCTCACTCTACTTTTCTCATTGCCCTTCCCTCTCTCTTCTTCCTTTACTGCTCTTTCGTAACTCCCTCACTCCTTCTCTACTACTCCCCTAGGTTTACTGCCTCCATCACTATTTTATCAACCATGTTTCTCTCCCTGTCTACATATGTCTCAGTCATTCCAACTGCCTTACTCCTTCTCAGTTCCTTGCTCTCTGTCTCTGTTTCTGTCTCCCTCCCTTTGTCTGTCTTACCCTTAATTTCCTTAACATCTCTGGGGCAGATTTACAAGCCCCCTGCGCCACCACTACGTCACTTTTCATGACGTACTGGTGGCGCAGGGGGCTCCTCCATATTTACAAGGAAAGGAAAAGCCACCCTGCGTGACTTTTCCTCTCCTCGTAAATACAGCCACTTCACATGCAGCACTGTGCGTTGAAGGGGCGTTCCATGGGTGTTGTTGTGGGTGTTCCCACGCAACACCCATAGAACTAGACACACCTCCAGATTTACGAGAAATCGTAACTCTGGAGATACGTATGAATGCTACGCCACCCTAGAGGTAGTGTAGCGAGGCACAACGAGGAGAAATGTTTTCATTTCTCCTCGTTTTTTCCTTTTTCAGTGCGTGCTGCATGCTACAGCAGGCATTGAAAGAGGAAAAAGCCTCTTGTGATTGTTTTGTGCAGGAAGGTGTCCCTTCCTGCACAAGAACAATCTCCCCACCACGCAGGCATCCTTGCAGCATGGTGCAAGGGCGCCTGTGCCGGCGCATGGCTGTAGTTTGTGCGCCAGCGCAGGGGAAGCATAGAGATGCAACATATTCTTGTAAATATGTCGCATCTCTGTGCTTCGAAACTAACGCAGTACGGCGCAGCAAAATTACTTGCTGCACCGTGCTGCGTTAGTTTGTTATAAATCTGCCCCTCTGTTTCTACCACTCCTCCTCTTTCCATCACTCATTTTCCATCTATGTTAATTTTTTACCCTTCTCCGTCATTCTCCTTCCCTCACCTTCCCTAACTGTCACTATCCTTTTCTCATAGTCACTCCTATTCTCCTACTTCACTTCCTCCTGTCTGTATCTCACACCCCTTCACCTTTTCGCATTCTTTCCTTCACTCTCCCTCACTCTGCTTTGCTCATTGAAATCCTGACTCCCTTTCTCTCACTCCAGTTTCCTAAATCCCTCCATCCCCTCACTCCCCATCTCTCACTTTCCCTTACCCCCTTTTCTAATCCTCATACCTGTTATCTCACCATCACTCCACTTGTCTTACTTTCAATCCCTTTACCCTGCTGTACTTCATCCGCTTCATCTGTAACTCCCTTTTCCTATCTCCGTCCCTTACTCCCCTTTTCTCACTCACTCCTCCCTCACTCTCCATTACTCACTGCCATGCCCTTACTCATTCACTCTTCTTACCTGTATCCTCTACCTTTAGTCCTTTTGTTGCAGTCATTCTTTCACTTCCCTTTCATGACTGATCATACTTTCCTTTTCTCACTCATTCTGTCAGTCCTTTCCTCCTCTTCACTCAGTCATTTCAATCATTTCAATCATTCATGTATACACTACACATTCATTCAATAAAATTACAACACAGTATGTTAAGAATATAGCTCTTCTTGGAGAAGTGAAGTGAGATCTGAAAAGAACTGTTTTTTTTGTCGAGCAGCAAAAAAAAAAAAATGAAAATCTGTTCACCAGGAACAAAAATAAATAAATTATGGGGTGGAGCAGCAAAAAAAAAAATGACAAACTGTTCACCAGGAACAAAAAAAAAAAAAGAAAATTATGGGGTGGTGCATGTGTGCTGTTGGATTTTGTTCTCTATCAGGTTAATGCTGCTCTCACCATAACAGAGAACAGCATTGCACACATTGCACCGAATATGAACCTTCTCCAAAAGAGGGTGGATATCCAGAGGTCTGGAAGCAGGTGATTCTGCGGCCGCAGATGATGTGCTCGGCTGAGCTGCTGGAGGGTTGTCTCTCGCAGCTCTTCCAGACTCACGTGCATAAGCCACAGGATGCACTGTTTGGAAGTGCCTCAACATAGTATAAATACTAAAGGAGTATTTTTTTTTAGGATCTCCTCGAGACCACTCCACAAACAGTGCAGGTGACTTTGGGGGCATTCACCTTCTTCTGGCCGTCTGGAAATGTAAAGAACTTCCATATAAATGAGTCCTTTTGTTTCCTCTGCCTTGCTGCCACAAAGGTCTCCTGCTCACTCCCTGAAGAAGATTGCTGTTCTGCCATTGCTGCTCAGCTCCTTCTCCCAGGAAATAAGAAGAAATAATGAGGGAAGTGGGTGTGGTGTTGGAAGATTCTGGAACTGAAACTACTATGAACCAATGAAAAGTGTTGTTTCGTAATCACATGACTTGCTGTGCACGCACCGTGCGTGCACGAAGCACATACGCATGCGCACACGAAGCATGCACGCATGCGCACACGGAGCACGCACGCATGCTCGCACGGAGCATGCACGGAGCACGCACGCATGCGCACACGAAGCACGCACGCATGCGCACACGGTGACGGTGCACGCACGGTGCGCGCACCCCCGCGGAAGAAGATAGCCCAAGAGAAAAGTTAAGAATGTGAAAACAAAAAACCGGAAGACACTTCCTAACGCCCTAGGCCTTGTCACAGGGTCTCAAAAGGACCCACAAGAGCAAAAAAAATGCTTGTTATTTTGCAGGTGCGCGTACCCTCAAAAACCCTAAAACAAATTTTAAAAAATTATAATTTAACTGTTTATAAGTTTATAGAAGATATTAACTATGCTGTTCAAGTTTATCCAAATTCAAAAAAAAAAGAGCTGAGCCATTCCATATTACAGGATACAGTCAATCTATAACTATATACATAGGTAGTTAATTGTAAAATAAATATATAAAAAATATAATAATACATAGCTAAATTAGCATTTAAAAAACCTTACAAATTCACTAAAAAAACCATAGGTTTCACACACGTTATAGTTAGAAATTAGCATTTAAAAAACCTTGCAAATTCACTTAAAAAACCATGGGTTTCACACACGTTATAGTTAGGAATTAGCATTTAAAAAACCTTGCAAATTCACTGAAAAAACCATAGGTTTCACACACGTTATAGTTAGGAATTAGCATTTAAAAAACCTTGCAAATTCACTGAAAAAACCATAGGTTTCACACATGTTATAGTTAGCTGGACATTTCACTCGTACAAAACCATTGAAATTCCCCCGTAACTATAACTCACGCGACCGCAATCCACTGCTGATGACGTCACATATTACATCACTCATGACATGGTCAGTGACATCACTCATGACATCACTGATGACATCTCAAATGACATCACTGATGACATCACTGATGACATCATCCTTGTGTAAGAGTGGCAGACCTCCTCTTATCCTAATATAAACTTTGATACACACATTGAAAAATACAAACTAAAGTTTTGAAAATTATAGATACCAATACCAGTTAGAACAACCAATTCAGTAATTCCAAAATCTACATACGCATCCACTCATTCATCAACACTTCTATATAGTCACTCATACATGTACTCAGTCATCATATGTACTCATACACCTATACATCCTGTTACACACCTACACTCAAACATAGAGTTACTCACACACATACTCACACATGCAAATAAACATCCATTTACTTGCATATACAGCTATACACACACCACTACACTTACTTCTACAGAAACGTACACATACTTACTCTCTTAAACAATCACTTATAGAAACACTTACTTATTTATACAGGAACTCTTCCAATCTCTCACTCTCATATATCCTCACTTATATACATCAATACTCACATATACTAGTTTAAAACATATGGACTTACTCATAAAGACACTATTGAGACAGTCATTCACTCTCTTACTCATCCATACACACACTCATCCACCCATACTGTCCTGCTCACATAATGTCTTCAAAACACATACAAACAGTGAGTCACTCATTCATGCATCTATACGCTAAGTAACATCCCCCACTGAACCATACAGACACTCATACTGATACTCTAAAAACGAACTAATAACCCATATACACACTCATGTAGCTACTCACCAACCCATGCAGCCACTTATACACAAAGTGAGACACTGATACAGATATTTAAATATTTAAACATTACGCACTAATACTTGTATTCACTAAGATACTGTTAATAAGTCAGTTATACAATTAATTTTACAAAAAAAACATCCATTTAGACACTTATTTACCCATTTATTCTTCCATTAACCTTTTGATATACATATATAAAAAATATTTATTTTTCAGAAAGACACATATTCACTGGATGATGTCATCAGTGATGTAATTTGAGATGTCATCAGTGATGTCATGAGTGATGTCACTGACCATGTCATGAGTGATGTAATATGTGACGTCATCAGCAGTGGATTGCGGTCGCGCGAGTTATAGTTAGCTGAACTAACTATAACGGGGGAATTTCAATGGTTTTGTACGAGTGAAATGTCCAGCTAACTATAACATGTGTGAAACCTATGATTTTTTCAGTGAATTTGCAAGGTTTTTTAAATGCTAATTCCTAACTATAACGTGTGTAAAACCTATGGATTTTTCAGTGAATATATATATATATATATATATATATATATATATATATATATATATATATATATATATATATATTCACTTAAAAAACCATAGGTTTCACACATGTTATAGTTAGCTGGACATTTCCCTCGTAAAAAACCAATGAAATTCCCCGTTATAGTTAGTGCAGGCAACTATAACTCACGCGACCGCAATCCTCTGCTGATGACGTCAGATATTACATCACTGTATTTAGACACCTATTTACCCATGTCTTCTTCCATTAATCTTTAGCTATACATATATTACAAATATTTATTTTTCAGAAAGACACATATGTAATCAGTGATGTAATATCTGACGTCATCAGCAGAGGATTGCGGTCGCGTGAGTTATAGTTGCCTGCACTAACTATAACGGGGGAATTTCATTGGTTTTTTACGAGGGAAATGTCCAGCTAACTATAACATGTGTGAAACCTATGGTTTTTTAAGTGAATTTGCAAGGTTTTTTAAATGCTAATTCCTAACTATAACGTGTGTGAAACCTATGGTTTTTTAAGTGAATTTGTACGGTTTTTTAAATGCTAAGTTATGTATTTATTAATATATATTTTTTTTCAGATTTTTCACCATGCGTGCACCGTGCGCGCAAGGTGCGCTTCGCACACCATGCGCGCGCTGTGGGCACTCAGTGCGCTTCGTGCACCGAGCGCCCACGAAGTGTTGTGCGTGCCGTGCGCGCACCGTGCATGCACGGTGCCCGCACCCCGCGCATTTTCGACAAAAAAATAAATGTTTTTTTCACCCTTGGGGGTCCTTCAGTGACCCCCTGACAAAGGCTAGGGGGTCAGGAACTGTCCACCCTGCCCCCTTTTCACATTCTCCAGCTTTGTTTTTCACTGCCTCAGACTGCGAGAGACAAAATGGCGGCCGCCACTTCCTGATTTCGACACGGTGCGCGCGTATAGATATTGATATGGTTTTAAATGCTATTTTCTCAGGAAATACTGAACAGATTTACACGAGACCTTCAAAAGGCACTTCCTTGACCTTATGGCTACCTCTCTGCCAAATTTCACGTAATTCTGTTCAGCCGTTCGGGCTGTACCTTTGACTAAAGGTCCTATGGAAAAATGCATGGGGAAAACGCGTTTTGGGACCCCCCTTTTTTCTTGGCCCCCGCTTGACTAATCACCCCGAGACTTTCAGGGTAGGAGCGGAGCGGAGTGCCCCATTAGTTTTGAAAAATTCGCGAGGATTCGTCAACCGGCGCCAAAGTTATTCAAAATAGAATTTTCAGATTTCCTATGGAAACACAGTCCTAACTATAACTATCTACTGGCGACCGCCAGTAGATAATATATATATTCACTGAAAAGACCATAGGTTACAGACATGTTATAGTGAACCTCAGATCTAACTCATACAAAACCATAGAAATTCAGCAGTTATAGTTACCTGAGCTAATTATAACTTACGCCTCAGCAATGTACTGTTTATGACCTCACATATTACATCACTCATGACATGGTCAGTGACATCAATCATCAATCAGGATTTATAAAGCACGGCTAATCACCTGATCCAGGCGCTAGCAGGCCCCGGAGGCTTATTCGAGCAGCCAGGTCATGGGGCCATTCAGATTTCCGAAGTGAGGTGATGGTCCCTTGGTGTGTGGGGAGGCTGTTCCAGGTCTTTTCTGGGATGTGGGAGAAGTAGCATCCTCCACTTCTGCTTTGGTACATGAGGGTTGTATTGGCAAGTGAAAGGGAGATGAAACGTAGACGTCTCGATGGTTGGTGAAAATTCAGGAGGTGGTTAATATAGTCAGGTCTTTGGTTGTGTAGAGCCTTGTGTGTGTAGGTCAGCAGCTTGGATTGGCATCTCTTCTGTATGGGGAGCCAGTGGAGTTTCCTGAAATAGGGTGTGATGTGGGTGCATCGGGGAAGGCCAAGGATGAGTCTGGCTGCGATGTTCTGTATGGTCTGAAGTCTCTGTAGAAGGTGTGCGGTGATTCCTACATAAAGGGCATTGCCGTAGTCCAGTCAGCTGGTGATGAGGGCTTGTGTCACGGTGAAGAAATAAAAACCTGTTTAGGGGTTTACTGATACACCTGGTCCTTTAACCCAACAAAGAAGAGATTAGCACGGAAGCTGTAATATCAAAAATAAATATTTACTAACCTCACATGAGGGAGACTGCGTCATACAGTACCCTCAGGCCACTGTGCGAGACAGTCTAAGGAGTGCAGAGAACAGGGGCCTTTTATACCCACACAGGGGCTCAAAAGGAGGCGGTACAAGTACACATGAGAAGCGTTACACACATAGTTAGTCATACAGAAAATGCACAGTCAACAAGTAGGAGGAGTAATGAGTTGCTGACATCAGTTAGAACAGCCTGACAGTTACAGTCTAAGGAAGGTGCATGAGCAGCTACAGACTCTTCTGAGCATGTGCAAGCTCTGGCTCAGTGCTGAAAGAGTTAACTATATCGCATGACACAAGCAGAATACAAGGGCAGTGAAGAGGGAGAAAGCACATGGCTGGCACATACCTAACTAAAATGACTGCCACAAACAAAAAGGCTTCAGCCGATGCTAACAGCTATTGCAGCTAGTTTTCCACAACGGTGCGTGTCGTGTGTAGGGGTAGCCACTTGAAAATCTTACATAGCATGCACAGAGTGAGAAAGTAGACAGAGGAGATGGCATTGATCTGTGATTTCATGGTGAGCTTGTTGTCAATGATGATTCAAGTTTCTGGTGTGGTTGGAGAAAGTGGGTGCGAGTCCTAGGTCAGATGGCCACCAGAAGTCGTTCCATGTGTTTCTGCTGTTGCCAAAGATCAGTACTTCTGTCTTGTCTTTGTTCAGCTGCAGGCAGTTGTTCTTCATCCAGTCGGTGAAGTTTGTCATGCATCTGTGAAAGTTGGTTTGGTGGTGGTAGGGTCGTCGGTGAATGAGAGGAAGAGTTGGGTGTCATCTGGGTAGGAAATTATGTTGAGACCATGGGATCTGACGATGTTGGCCAGAGGGGTCATATATGTGCCGAAGAGCGTGGGGTTGAGGGATGAGCCCTGGGGGACCCTGCAGATGATCTCCTTGGGTTCAGAGTTGAAAGGTGGTAGGTGGTAGGTTGATCCTCTGGGTTCTTCCGATGAGGAAGGAGGTGATCCATCTGAGCACTTCCCCTTGGATGCCGATGTGGTGAAGTCTTTCGATCAGTGTGTAGTGAGATACGGTGTGAAAGGCTGCCAAGCGGTCGAGAAGGATCACAGCTACTGTTTCTCCTCAGTCGAGGAGGGTTCAGATGTCCTCAGTAGCTGTGATCAGGGCAGTTTCGGTTCTGTTATTGCTGCGGAAACCGGATCGGGAGGAGTCGAGTAGCTGGTTCTGGTCCAGGTGACTGATGATATTACTGTAGACATCTCAAGTGACATCACTGATGACATCACTGATGACATCATCCAGTGAGTGTAAGTGTTTTCTAAGAATTTATGAGTGTTAAACATATATACTAAGCTACTGAAAAACTGTAGTTTGTATAATAGGTGTACTTCTAATGATTGATACTATTTTTAACATATAATATGTGAGTGGCTGCATGTATCCATGTCTGAATGGGTGTCTGAGTGGCTATATAGGTGTGTGAGTGGGTGTGTGAGTGGCTGTATGGGTGTATAAGTATAGGCGTGAGTAGCTGTGTGGATGAGTGAGTGGCAGTGTGAGTGGCTCTATAGGTGAGTGAGTGGGTGTGTCAGTGGCAATATGGGTGGCTCAGTGGGTGTGCAAGTGACTGTATGGGTGAGTGTGTAGGTGTTGGAATGGCTTTATTAGTGAGTCACTGGGTGTGCAAGTATGCTGTATGGATGAATGAGTAGTTTTTTGAGTGGGAGTGTGGTAAAGTGAGTTGGTGTGGGAGTGGCTGTATTGGAGAGAATATGTCTGTGTGAATGACGGTATGTGTGAGTGAACTGTTATGTGAATACTTGTATGGATTTGTGTATGGGTATGTAAGTGGTGGTGTGGGTGTGTCAGTGAGTGTGTGATTGGTTGTATGGGTGAGTGGCTGTGTTGACATGTTGTATGAGTGAGTGAATGGGTGGGAGAGAGGTTGTATGGGTGAATAAGTGGGTGTGTAGTTGCAATATGGGTGAGTGACTAGTTGTATGAGTAACTGTATGGGTGAATGAGTGGTTGTGTGAGTAGCTATATGAGTGAGTGAGTGGGTGGGTTAGTGAGTGGCTCTATGGATGAGTAAGTGGATGTATGAGTACTTGTATGGGTCTGTGAATGGGTATGTGACTGGTTGTGTGGGTGTCTGAGTCAGTGTACGAGAGGTTGTATGAGGGAGTGAATGGGTGTGTGTTTCTGTGGATGATGTCATCAGTGATGTCATTTGAAATGTCATCAGTGATGTCACCAGTGATGTCACTGACCATGTCATGAGTGATGTAATATGTGGGGTCATAAACAGTGCATTGCGGGGCGTAAGTTATAGTTAACTCAGCCAACTATAACTGTTGAATTTATATGGTTTTGTAGAAGTTAATTCTGAGCCTAGCTATACCGTCCCTGTAACCTTTGGCTTTTAAGTGAATTTCTAAATTTTTTTAACAAGAAGTCAGTTTGTAGAGTGGTGGGAAAAAGGGGCAGGGCCTCTAACCAGCTCTCAGCAATCTCGCTGTTAGGGATTTACTGGAGGGGCTCCTGGCCCCCAAGGACTCGTAACAGCCAAGGGGACTTCATCCCTCAGCCAGTAGTGTGCCAGGAGGCTTGTTTGCACAGTGGTGGACAAATGGGCCAGGGCCTCCAATGGGCTTTCATCAATCCCCCTGTGCGGGACTTACTGGAGGTAACAGGAGGGGTTCCTGGCCCCCAAGGACCCGCAATAGCCAAGGGGACTTCATCCGCCAACCAGTAGTGTGCCAGGAAGCATGTTTGCAGAGGGGTGGTCAAATCTTTCTTGCTCAGACAGACATTCTGTACTATATGATTGGCAGGGCAATTACACATTCAGGATAAACAAGCAGCTCCCTATGTTTGAAAGCAATTCTACTCCGCTTCCAGCAAACAAGAGCATTTCTGAGCTCTTGCTTGTTGGAAGCGGAGGATTTGCTGTGGCTTAGAGGGAGTGGTAAAGCTCCTGCCGAGCCGCAGCCAAAAGCTATGTCACAGGTTTGGGCACCCTGGGACATAGAAGAAGCCGGCCCTGAGGGGTGGTGGTCCCAAGGGCCATTTATGTACCCAGGAAGGGGGCCGAGCATCCCTGGGGTGCAGGCGGGCCAAGCAGGTTCACCTGCATCCATATTTTAAAGTGCCATGGGGAGGTGGCTGTCCCCAGGGCTGAGGGGGTGTCCACCTGGCCCCTGCATTTAATGAAAGTAAAGCCCCGGGGAGGTGGCGGTATGCGTGGCCCCGCATTGGTTTCAAATAAAACCCCTGGGAGGTGGCAGTCCCCGGGGCTGCAGGGGGGTCCACACTACCCCAGCATTGATTTCAAATAAAGCACCGGGCAGGTGGTGGTCCCCGGGGCACAAGGGTACTGCATGAGAACCCCCGCATAATTAAAAAGCAGTGCCCCTGGGATTTGGCCCATCCAGGGGCTTCCTTGAACAGAAGGACCGGAAGCCGAGCTTATTTTTTTTTTCAATTTTGCTGCAGATCCACCTGCGATTTTACTGCAAATTGTTCCCCAAAACGTGTTTGCAACCCACAGCGGACTAGTCCTAGGCATCAGGGTATTCCTGCCCTGCCCCCTTTCTTTATTGTTTCGTCTTTTATGGGACTCGAGTCTCAAGATGGCTGCCAACACTTCATAGTTCAAGTGTTGGCAGCCAATCAGATTTCAATAAGGGGACTGCTGGATCTGCAGAGGATCCGTGTCCCTATGTGTACAAATTTGGATTTCTCTTAATATTTCCAAAACTACAGAATGGATTTACACAAAAAGCATGATCTGTTGAGCAAAAGCCGGCTTTCTGCCAAATTTGGTGTAATTCCATCCCTCAGCACAGTACTCGGGTCTGAGAACTCTCGATTAACTTCAGAGCGGGGACCCCTCTGTGTACCTTGCAGGGGGGGCCTCTCAACTTTCTTTACGCCACTGTTTGAAAAGGGAATGCAATGTCTGTAATGTTCCCATATAAATGAACAATAAGTAAAACAAATTGCAGTCCAGCGAATAAAATAAAATAAAATAAAAAGTCTGTCAAGGTGCATTCAGGGGATTGCAGTATTATGAGACTACGTTGGGATCCAGTAGTCTCATTTGGGCGTATAAAAAAACGAGATGTTACGCCAGGCAGTCACATCACTGATGACATCTCAAATGACATCACTGATGACATCATCCACAAAATTACTAACGTACACACTAACACCCCATGGAACCATTCATACACCCACTCCCACACAACCATTCACAAACCCATTCCCAGACCCATACCAGTACCTTCACATCTACTCACTGATTCATTGATCTACATAGACATCCACTTACTCATCCATAATGACACTCACACACCCATTTACTCACTAATACGGCCACTGACATATCCACTCAGACGCCCATACAGCCACTCACACACCGGCGCAGTCACCCATACAGCTACTCACTCATACAGTCAATCACATAGCCACTTACACACCCATACAGTGACACACACACCCACTTACTTACTGAAACAGATACTAATACGTATTCACTCACCTATACAGTCACTGACACAAGCACACACTCACCCATACAGTCACTCATAGACCCCATCACTCGCCTATACTGCATTTCACATAGCCAGTTATTCACCCATATAGCTCTGGCACATCCACTCACTCACTCAGCCATACACATACTCAGTCATGCATACAGCCCCTCACACACACACTCACTAACCCATATAGCCACTGACTCATCCACTTATTCATCCATACAGGTAGTCAAATCAAATCAAAATGTTGCTTTATTCGGTTTTTGACTCAGCAACAGAGCCATAAAAGCACAGTTTTACAATTATATATCACATTTCTATACAATAGTTAAAATTTATCTTAAAAACCAAAACAATATTAAAAGTCTAAAAACAATAACAAAGCTAAAACCTAACAGTGTACTTTAGATGGAATATAATTTATAAGTTTTTCCTACACTTAATTGTGCTATTCAAAAATAGGGCAACATATCTCGCATAACACTCAGTTTCTAACAATTGCAATGCGAGAAAGGCTGGGCGGCATTGCCTTACACCCCATAGTTTCAGTATGGGTTTAATCCATCTCCTCCTCTGTTCCACATAAAATTTGCAGAAAAGAACTACATGCATTGATGTTTGCGGGGAAACTCCATCGCAGGGACAACTTGGTAAGATTTTCAACCAATCATTTATAGTTGGAAAGCTTACCAAGCAATGAAACGTGTCAAGTCTAAGGCGTGTGAGAACAAATCTACCGTAACCACTTGGCGTGCTTACTAAATATGGTTGTAGACCGATGGTGATTCGCATCATCTGGTTGCTTTGTACCGCGGGACTTGATGCCTCGTCAGCTAATCTATTAGCCTCCAGATGGATCATACATTGGTTTTTGAAAGCCTTTCTAGAGATAGAGCCCATAGAGAGAGGGTCATGGTAGTATTCTGGCTGACCCAAATTGTACATGAACTCTTTTATGTACTTTAACCACCTGATCTTAAGTGCATGTTCTAGTTTAGGGCTGTCGCTGTTAAATGTAGTTTTAGTTGAAGACCAAATCCGGTGCCATAATAAGGGTGGTTGAATTTTTATTGTGTCTGTGATATATGGCAACCCCAGCTCAGTGTGGCAGATATAAGTTGATGTACAGTGAGGGGACCACCAGCAAATATCTCAAAAATGCATTCTCCACCTTCTGGATTTCTTTTACATCACTGTATCCCCAAATCCCTGTGCCATAAATGGCTGTGCTCACACACTTGGCTTGGTAGATACGAAGCAACTCAACTGGGGGTCTCTTCCCTAATTTCTTTGAGAAGTTCACCAGGGCTGACGTCGTTCTTATGAAAAGCAATTTTCTCGCCTTAATAGCCTGACGCCATGAACCCTTTTGGTCAATTAAAATTCCTAAATAGGGGTATGTTATGGTAGTTTCTACCTTTTGGCTAGCTATATATATATATATATCTCTGCTTCCTGCTGCCTGACCCGCAACTCATTATATAGGTTTTAGTGGAGTTTATTCTCAGGCCTAAGTTTTTCATAAACTCATTGTAAATGTCAAGTGCCCATTGTAGTCCCCTTGGTTTTTGAGCCATGATTACAGCGTCGTCCGCATAGAGAAGGACGGGTATAGGACGACTGGACAGCTGGGGTCGGTCCCGGCACCTTTCTATCATGGATTGTTCGAGACCATTGGTGTATAATGTAAATAGAAAAGGTGCCAGTACACAGCCTACTTAACCCCCCTCTCCACTTTGAACAACGCTCTGCACTCTCCATTTGGTCCGAACCAAACCCGAGCTTTTGCATTTCTTTAAAGCTCTCTTAGGAAATGAATTAATGGTATCTCCACCCCCATGGAGGCTAAAATGTTCCATAGTTTTTCGTGAAGTACACAATCAAATGCGGCCGTAAGATCGACAAAGGCCAAATATAATCTTCCCTTTCTTGCCATCGTATATTTTCCTATGAGGATGGTTAAGTTAAGACCCTGTTCGGTTGTACCCAACCACTCCCTAAAACCGAACTGAAGATCTGATAAAATATTATTATCTTCAGCCCATTGTTGGAGCCCATTGAGCACTATGCGTCCTGCCGCCTTGCCCAAGGAGTCCAGCAATGATATGGGACGATAGCATGCTGGAATCTGTCTATCTTCTTTTTTAAAAATGGGTACTATAATAGAATCTGACCAAGATTCAATAAATCCGGTTACATAGCAGGCAGCAAGCACTCGCATTAAAAGTGGGCCCCATAACTCTATATTGTATTTAAAAATATTGATGGGTACACCATCAGGCCCAGGAGCCTTTCCTCCCTTACTGGCTTTTATTGCACATACTACCTCCTCTAGGGTGAAGGCTATCGATATTGGGAAGTTTGTTGACTGTGCTATTGAACTTGAAGCACTTACGTCTATACCATCCACCACCCCTACTTGTCTGTAGATGTTGGAAAAATATTCCATTCGTTCAACAAAAGGAAGGAGAGTGAAAGGTGGGCTATTTTTAACGAGGTCCTACACATAGGCCCTAAGTAACTGTGTCAACGAGAGATGTGTAGTTCCTGCAGGACAGAAAGTCTGCAGGGAATAAAGTATTCCAATTCAGACTTCAACCTAATGAAAGAAAGTGCACAAGGGAAGGGAATCCCTTCAGGGTGGAACTAAAACCCTCACACACCCAGCAAGCTAGGTGTCATGCTTCATCATCTGGGTTCTGCTCCTCGTCGGGTCGGCGGTGCAATACCCGACGGGCACCCATACAGGGGCTCTTTGTCGGAGATCTTTTGTTCCCTGCCGTATGGTGCGTGCGTGTGAGGGCCCGGGAGTGTAGATGTAGGTGATTAAAAAGGTTGGTTGATCTGAAATTGAAGTTTATTGGCTCAGTCGACCACCTAGTTAAAAAGGGGGGGTTGAGTGGCGTAAAAGCTATATGTGCTCACAAAGGATGAGTGGCTAGCCATTGTTCTTCATCAATAGCCATCTCCATGGTAGGGGTGTTTTCTGTTATTAGGAATAGGGATTTTACCACACGCCAAAAGACGGCACTATCCCTATTCATGCTTGCCTCACGTAGATCAGCCCATGTTTTGTTTTTTATTTTTGTTTTGCATGATTTCAGAGCCTGATTGTAGGCCTTCCTACACTGCTTAATTTCAATTCTATCTCTTTCTGTTTTATGTAATGCATGTTTTAATTTTGAATAGGCTTCTGTGCATTGGTGATTGAACCACCCCTTATTCTTCTTGTGCCCTTTATTTGATTCATCCTTTAAGGCATTCCTAATTACTTCAGTAATTTGTGCATAGGACTCCAATGTGTCTTCATATGACGTAGACTCATTCAAGCAGTTCAGAAGTGATTTGTAACTATTCTTGATCACTCTCTTTGTGATCTTATACGGGTCTACCTTTTCCCACTTTAAGGAATAACCATTTACTTTATCAATTACCATGTCTTGGACTGCATAGATACTTTTAATGCAATGCCCACGTATTTTAGACAGGAGGGATATAGACACACTCAAGGGAAAGTGATCACTTATGGCGTTCATATGCGTTTTGTACTCTAATAAACGGGACGCAAACCTATTTGGGATAATAATACATTGTATAATCGAACTCAGTCCTCTACCATTAAAGGTCTGGGTAAAAGGAATTGGTGGAGAACATACTACATTTGCAAAGCCCGGATCCAAAGCAAATAAGATCTCATTTAAAAAATCCCCGTATAAAGAGTGGGGAAAGTGAGGTAAATTACCATTATCTTCGTCCAATAAACCACAAATTGCCTCTCGATTGGATGGACACAATACCGTGTTGAAATCCCCTCCCCAGACATATAAAACATCCTCTGCTCTACCATTCTGCAGTTCCTGTAACGTGTTTCTAAGTTGTTTCAAAATATCCACCACATGATCCCTCTGTGCATTGTTATAAAAGTTAATCAGAACAATACCTTTACATTTAACCATGGTCAAAATCACAATTTGATAATTAGGTTCTTAAATTGCAAAAGATATTTTGTGTATGTTTACCATATTTGATACATATATACTAAGGCCACCCTTGGATCTCCCATGAGTAGATGGTATAGCAGATGTGTGGTAGGTTTTATACCCATCAATATGTATTTCGGTCACGGTCCACGTCTCTTGTAGACAGAGTATGTTAAATTCCCCCACAAAATCATGCCAGAGGTGGTTAGTCAGTTTAGATCATAGGCCCGCTATGTTCCAGAATAAGATTGAAATACTATTCCCTTTATCAATGTTCCAGTTTATTGTGCCAAGTACTACAGGAGAAGGTGGGGGAGTCTCTGGGCTCTGATCCATGTTTGTTCCTAATCCTGTCTCTTGTCTGCGGTTTGGGATATAGCCTGTTATAAGAGAATTTTCATCTAAACTTTCGCACTGTTTCTGTGATATATCCCCAGTTTCTAAAGAGTCACTCTTAGGGCTAGGGGGAACTGTTTGTGTGTCCATCCTGGTATAGACCGTTGTATTGCTTAAGGTAGTTATAAGTGGCTGATCCAGTCAGTCAATCTTGTCTAAGGACAGAAGTAATGCAAATCTGTTTCCCACCGGTACATTATATGAATATTGATCTCTAGTCTCAATATCTCTTCTGAAACCACCCCTCTCCATTACAGGGGGTGGTTGATAGAAAAAACCCAAGGGGTAATTTATTAATACCCTCCATGAGTATGATGTTGTTCCATGTCCTCTGTAAGATATTATCCACCAGCTGGGGCATTTTAAATGTTAGCGCCACGCAGTCACCGGGTAAAATTGTCCGGTCTTTTCCCACCCAGTTAACTCTGCGGACCATCTCAATTTCCATTAAAAGTTGTTCCATAAGCCCAATCTTTGTACCTAGCCAGTGGATGGACTTATTTCTTAAAGTTTCCCAAGATTCACTATCTTCTACTCTCAGCCTAGGTACATTTGCAAGAATAACTGTGTATGGGGTAACGGCTGGTGGTAAGTCCAAGAAGGGGGGTTCGGATGGGATTGACCTAGTGAGTAGGGACAGATTGCTGTGATTATTACGAGTCCAGCTAGCGTTGTGCTCAAATGTCTCTACTAACTTGGTGTCCCCCTTTAATATGGCTTTAGCTTGAGTTAAGGATCGGAGGATATGGGGGAGCAAATCGGCCTGCCCAATGAGACTTAGTTGTGTTAGGCCCTGTGGCTATCTCATTCTGGTCAGGGGGTTGCTGGTCTTTCTGTGTCTTAGTTCTTTTTGATATATCGGATTCACCAGTGCCCTCTAGCCTGGTATTATGAGGTGTGTGTTTAACTATTTGTTCTTTAACTAGGAGGTTAATCAGTCTTGCCTCAATCTGGTCTGCTCTTTTCTCTAACACTGTCAACGAGTTTCTCAAAAAGACGTCTAACTTTTCCACTAGCAGAATTAAATTCCCTAAATCATTGCCATGGGATTCAGTTTTTGCCCTATTTCCTATACCTCCTGCAGCTTGCAGGGTGCCTTTTTTGTTGGCTCTAGTTATTTTTTTTGCCAGATTTAGACAGGGTGTGCTTGGTAGTCATACTATTTTCCCCCCTTCATCAGCTTCCTCGCTTGACTTATGTATGCGTACCGGGGTTCTTTGTCGCTTCAATGGAGGCTGAGTAAAAGATTCATGGTCCCTAAGTATTACGTAGTCTGACATATTTTAAATACAATTTTTAACCTTTGCTACACGGAGCCGTGAAAAAAAACTTAGGTTCTGGGCTCCATATAGCATTTTTAACTCACTAACTCACCTCCCTTTTTATAGGCCCACACACCCCCATGCACAACTGCGGCGTCTCCATAAAAGATCTCTGATAAAGAGCCCTCTCGCGGGGCCCGTGGGGGACTGCAGCGCCACCCCCACGAGGAGCAACGCCCGATTATGAAGCATGACACTCGAAAGGGTGTGTGAGGGCACAATATTCTAAAGGAGAAATTCCCCACACTCACTTTTACCCGACCGCGTTAACAGCACACATACCAACTCTTTGGCACTTTTCTCATTCTCTTAGGAACAGTTACCCTCTTAGTATATACACTGTATTCTGAGGGAGCACGGGTACTGGACCTTTCTCTAATTACGCTCCCGGTCCCCCACTCTATTTGTACTACGATATTTTGAATACAACCATTCTGAGGCGAGATGTCTTTTGAGGCCTCCAAGGGAGAACTACCCACTCCTACAGCTGCCGCGTTCGTCCCATCGACTGTGCCTAGTGTTCCTGTAATCAGTGATTTATCTACTGAAGATATCTGCTTTTCTATAGCCCCCATAGCACCCGTAAGGTAGCTTAGAAGCGTTTGATGTGCGACCCCCGGGACTTTTTTTGCAGGGGGGCTGGGTAATTGTGGCCTTTCTTTTTCCCATTTTAATATACTAAATATATTAGTAGGCTTTTCAATCAGGTCACCTACCCAGTCAAAAGTATGTGTGGCTGCAGTTCTGTACTTAGCAAAGTGATACGATATATATCCGTTCTTTACATACTACGCACTGTCCACAATGTCCGCACTGTCCGCTGCTACTGCTCTTACCAGAATGGCACCCCGATGTTTAGGAAAGTTCAGACCCTCGCTTACCAGTGGGTATTCAATATGTATCCCTCTTCTCCACAGGACTCCATGCTTAATGGGGCTCCTTATCTCTTTCTATGCATGGCGTCGATTCCATAGGCCAAGAGAGTAGGCCCGGCCGGCCTCGATCGGGCTCGGACAGGCTAAGACGGGCCCGTCTTGGCTCTTGGCCCGGTCTACGTCCCGCGCGTGTCCCGCGCAGTGGGGAACCTCAGGCAGTTTTATGGTGCTCCTGTGCCTGTTGGTTCTTGTGGCTCCTCCTTGCACTCCGGGACTGGCAGGGACAAGGTGAAAAGTGCAAAGTGCAGTGGCGGTTTGGCAAAAGTAAAGGCTCCCGTCTCACAGGATACCTCAGGCAGTTTTATGGCGCTCCTGTGCCCGTCAGGTCTTGTGGTTCCTCCTCGCACTCCAGGACCGGCAGGGACAAGGTGAAAAGTGCAAAGTGCAGTGGCGGTTCGGCAAAAGTAAAGACTCCCGCCCCGCAGGATACCTCAGGCAGTTTTATGGTGCTTCTATGCCCGTCGAGTCTTATAGCTCCTCCTCGCACTCCGGGACCAGCAGGGACAAGGTGAAAAGTGCAAAGTGCAGTGGTGGTTCGGCAAAAGTAAAGGCTCCCCAGGTAGTCAAACTCACCCTCACCCACCCATACAGACACTCAGACACCCATACAGGTACTCAGACAACCAATCACTCATCCATACAGCCACTCACTTACGCACTCATACTGCCACTCTTAGACACCAACTGACAAACTGATACAGACATTCACACAACCAGTGCCATAAAAAGGGGCGTGGCCTCGGACCACCTCTCAGCAATCCCATTGTGTGGGGCTTACTGGTGGTTCCTGGTGGTCTAGTTGGCCCCCAGCGACACCTCACTAGCAATGGAGACTTCATCCCCCAACCAACCCAACCCAACCCAACCAAAATATTTTCTGCCGGATTCGCGGACCCAGCGCGACTCAGGCTAAAAAAAATGCTGTTTTAGGGACTGGGACTCCATGTGGGACCCCCTGAGTAGGCCTAGGGGGTCAGGGTGTTTCTACCCTGCCCCCTTTTCTTAATTTTTCACTTTTATTTTCCTCTTTCTTGTGACTCGGTTACAGAGTCACAAGATGGCTGCCAACCCATTCTGCTTCGGAGTGTTGGCAGCCAATCAGAATGAAGCTTGTGCTCTGGCGGGATATCGGCTCCTCCTCGGTGCTCAGATATATACATTTTTATTTTTTTAGTTTCTCAGCATCTAACAAATGAATTTACACTTTCTGGACCAAGAGCTACATTTTGCCAAATTTGGTGTAATTCCGTTCAGCAGTTCGGGCTGTAGCCGTGTCTAAAGTTCTTATGGAAATTAACATGGGGAAAATGAGTTATGGTACCCCCTTTTTTCTCAGCCCCCGCTTGACGAATCACCCTGAAACTTCTAAGACTGGAGCTGACCTGAGTGAACCATTAGTTTTGAAAATTTCGGGAAGATTCGTCAAACGGAGCCAAAGATATTGGCAAAAGAAAACTCGCTTTTTGAATAGAAATAAGGCCCTAACTAAAACTACCTACTAGTAGGTAATGTGTATATATATATATATATTCACTTAAAAAACCATAGGTTTCACACATGTTATAGTTAGCTGGACATTTCACCCGTAAAAAACCATTGAAATTCCCCCGTTATAGTTAGTTCAGATAACTATAACTCGTGCGCCCGCAATCCACTGCTGATGACGTCACATATTACATCACTCATGACATGGTCAGTGACATCACTCATGACATCACTGATGACATCATCCTTGTGATAGAGTGGCGGTCGCGCGAGTTATAGTTATCTGAACTAACTATAACAGGGGAATTTCAATGGTTTTTTACGAGTGAAATGTCCAGCTAACTATAACATGTGTGAAACCTATGGTTTTTTAAGTGAATTTGCAAGGTTTTTTAAATGCTAATTCCTAACTATAAAGTGTGTGAAACCTATGGTCTTTTAAGTGAATTTGTAAGGTTTTTTAAATGCTAATTTATGTATGTATTATTATATTTTTAATATATTTGTTTTACAATAAACTACCTATGTATATAGTTATAGATTGACTGTATCCTGTAATATGGAATGGCTCGTTTAAAAAGTTTTTAATTTTTTTTAAGAGTCTTTCACCATGCGCGCACGGTGCGCGCAACGTGCGTGCACCCCGCGATTTTTTGAAAAAAAAAAATGTTTTTTTCACCCATCGGGGTCCTTCAGGGACCCCCTGACAAAGGCTAGGGGCTCAGGAACTCTCTACCCTGCCCCCTTTTCACGTTCTCCACCTTTCTTTTTCACTGTCACACACAAAATGGCGGCCGACACTTCCTGATTTCGACCGATTCGAATGTTGACTGACATGTAACCACCAATCAGAATTACGCTCGCGCACGTTATGGTGCGCACGGTGCGCGCTTATAGATATTTATGTACTTTTAACTGCAATTTTCTCAGGAACTACTGAACAGATTGACACCATATATGCAGAAGGCACATGCCTGACCTGAGGACTACCTCTTTGCCAAATTTCAAGTAATTCTGTTCAGCCGTTCGGGCTGTACCTTCGACTAAAGGTCCTATGGGAAAATGCATGGGGAAAATGCGTTTTGGGACCCCCCTTTTTTCTCAGCCCCCGCTTGACGAATCACCCCGAGATTTTCAGGGTAGGAGCTGAGCGGAGCGCACCATTAGTTTTGAAAATTTCACGAGGATTCGTCAACCGGCGCCAAAGTTATTCAAAATAGAATTTTCAGATTTCCTATGGGAACTCGGTCCTAACTATAACTATCTACTGGCGACTGCCAGTAGATAATATATATACATATATATATTCAGTGAAAAAACCATAGGTTTCACACACGTTATAGTTAGCTGGACATTTCACTCGTAAAAAACCAATGAAATTTCCCCGTTATAGTTAGTTAAGCTAACTATAACTCGCGCGCCCGCAATGCACTGCTGATGACGTCACATATTACATCACTCATGACATGGTCAGTGACATCACTCATGACATCACTGATGACATCTCAAATGACATCACTGATGACATCACTGATGACATCATCCAGTGAATGTGTGTTTTTCTGAAAAGTACATATGTTTTATATATCTCAAGGTCGATGGAAGAATAAATGAGTATATAAGTGTCTAAATGGATGATTTGTTTTTGAAAAATTGATTGTATTACTGACTGATTAAGTGTATCTTATTGAATACATGGCTAAATGAGTAATGTTTAAATGTGTAAATACCTGTATCAGTCTCTCACTTTGTGTATAAGTGGCTGCATGGGTTGGTGAGCAGCAACATGAGTGTCTATATAGGTTATTAGTTGGTTTTTTGAGTATCAGTATGAGTGTCTGAGTGTCTGTATGGTTCAGTGGGGGGTATTACGTAGTGCATAAGTGCATGAATGAGTGACTCACTGTTTGTATGTGTTGGAGACAGCATTTGTGCAGGACTGTATGGGTGAATGAGTGTGTGCATTGGTGTGTTAGTGAGTGAATGGCTGTCTCAATAGTGTCTCTATGAGTAACTACATATGTTTTAAACTAGTATATGTGACTATTGGTGTATATAAGTGAGTGTATGTGAGAGTGAGAGATTGAAAGAGTTCCTGTATGAATAAGTATGTGTTTCTATAAGTGATTGTTTAAAAGACTAAGTATGTGTAAGTTTCCGTAGAAGTAAGTGTGGTGGTGTGTGTATAACTGTATATGCATGTAAATGGATGTTTGATTCTTTATTAGCATGAGTGACTATGTGTGTGAGTAACTCTATGGATGAGTGGCATTGTGTTACAGGATGTATAGGTGTATGAGTACATATGATGTGTGAGTACACGAATGAGTGACTGTACAGGACTGTTGGTGAATAAGTGGATGTTTATGTGGATCTTAGAATTATTGAAGAGGTTGTTGTAATTGGTATTGGTATGTCCATTTTTTTGAAAATTTCAGTCTCTATTTTTGAATGTGTGTATCAAAGGTTATATTAGGGTGAGAGGAGGTCTGCCACTCTATCACATGGATGATGTCATCAGTGATGTCATCAGTGATGTCATTTGAGATGTCATCAGTGATGTCATGAGTGATGTCACTGACCATGTCATGAGTGATGTAATATGTGACGTCATCAGCAGTGCATTGCGGGCGCGCGAGTTATAGTTAGCTTAACTAACTATAACGGGAAAATTTCATTGGTTTTTTACGAGTGAAATGTCCAGCTAACTATAACGTGTGTGAAACCTATGGTTTTTTCACTGAATTTGCAAGGTTTTTTAAAAGCTAATCCCTAACTATAACATGTGTGAAACCTATGGTTTTTTCAGTGAATTTGCAAGGTTTTTTAAATGCTAATTTCTAACTATAACGTGTGTGAAACCCATGGTTTTTTCAGTGAATTTGTATGGTTTTTTAAATGCTAATTCTTAGCTATAACATATGTGATTCCCATATTTTTTTTATTGATTTTTTATGATTTTTTTTTTATAAATTCTTATATTAAATGTGTTTTTTTAAAAAAAAAACAAGTTTTTTAAAAACTTTTTATTCTCTTAAAACACTATGTTTTTTTTCTTTAAAATCTGCAATATTTCAAGATTTTTTTTTTTTTACCAAACAGGTAAGATATATTAGTAAACCTTTGAAAATATTTTTTTTTTTTTTTTTTTTTTTTTTAGTGCGCGTACGGTAAGCTTACGGTAAGCGTACGGTTTACGCAATGTCCGTAATTTATCTACGCTGTTTGCGTATAGTTACGCAATTTGCGTAGCCGCGCGTACTGCGCGTGGGGCGCGTACGCGTGTACGCTACACGCGCAGGTTACGCGGAAGTGTTGGGGAGTGACTGTTATGCGCATGCGCGCGAGCGCGTGTCTTTTTTACGCGCATGCGTACTTTTGCCGTAAGCGCACTGTAAGCGCACCGTAAGCGTACGGTTGGTCATGTGATCATGAAACACAATTTTTGATTGGTTGAAACTACTTTCAGTTCTAGAACTCTCCTACACCACACCCATTCCCCTCATTTCTGCTTGTGATCCCTTAGGAGAAGGAGCTGGGTTGTCTTTGTGATACGATGGCAGAACAGCAGAGCCCTTCTGAGAGTGAGGCTAGCAGCACTACCTTGAGGCAGAGAGCGAGGAAACAAAAGACCTCTTTCATATGGGAGTATTTTTCTTTTCCAGAGGGTCAGCAAAAGGTAAATGCACCCTTAGTGACTTGTAAGCTGTGTGGCCGTGTACTTTCAAGAGGGAATCCCGACAGGAAGTATTCCTTCGGGAATCACACCATGTTGAGACACCTTAAGGATGTACACAGAAGGACACATGCTCGACTTACTGAAGGTAACCCTTCAGTAAATCAACCAAGCACATCCACAGCAGCTCAGCCTGGACCATCATCTGCAGTGCCGAGTCCTTCTTCTGCAGGTCAGGTGAGGCCTTCATCTGTGGGGGGAGCATCTCCTTTTTCTTCTCCTCAGGAAATTAACCCTCGGTTTCTGAGGGTTGAAATACGGTGCGCCACTTGTCATGATCTAATTTGTTATAGGGAGACCAGTATTTCCCTAGTGAACAATAAAATAGATCAGCACACTTGTCGTACCGTCTAATATTCCCATTCTTTCTTTCCTCTGTCCCTGCATGAACACAACAGCTCTTTTAAGAGCCAACCTTACCTTTCATCTATTTTTTATATATGTTTTTAAAACTTTTTTTTGTGTTTTTTTTACCGTACGCGTACGGTACACGTAATTTTTTTTTTTTTTAAAAAAAACACTAAAAATCAATTATCACATTACAAGGTCCTTGAGAGACTACAATGAAAAACTGAAAATGTGATTGTGGAGAAGTGGAAAAAAGGGACCACGATATTTTTGACTTACCATACCCACTCAAAAAAATATTTATTCATTTAAATTTTTTTTTAATTGCTTTAAAAATGGTTCTAGTTTTCGAAAATTTTCTATCTCAATCTGAAAAAAAAGAAAAAAGTATTAATATTTAATAAAACATTTTATAATACAGTACACATATTTACATATTTTTCAAAAAAAAAATTGCCTTTTTTTTGCTGTTTTCAGAATATATTGCATTTCACTATAAACTGTGAAAGCAATTGCATTCATCATTTAACAGCGGGCAAAAAAAAAATAACAATCTCAAAGATTGTATAAAAAAAGCCCAGAATCTCTTTTAACTTAAACATAACATTATAGAAATGCATAATATTCTAAAAAAATATCAACTAATACCGTCTGATATTTTTGTTTCAGAAGTATAATCACAAAAATATATCTCAAATAACTCCACAATACATCTGGTTCCATTTCCTTTAGGCCAAATAGTAATTTTAAAATTCTTTTTTGATTACATTTCCAATGTTAATCCAATAAAAATCTAAAGTTTAAATTGTACAGATCTCACCGATTCTCTGTAACATTTTGGTTTCCGAAAGATTTATTAATAAATAAATAAGTCCACAATAGAATTGTTTACCTTTCCGCATGGCCAAATAGTAATTTTAAAAATCTTTTTTGAATAAATTTCCAATGGCAATCCAATAACATTCCAAAATTTAAATTGTGCAGATGTTACCGATTTTGTCGAAATTTTTGGTTTTCCAAAGTTTCATTAAAAATTTAAAAAGACATTATAATTGGTTACCTTTCCATTAGGCCAAATGGTAATTTGTAAAATCATTTTTTTTGAAAATTCCACTGGTAATCCAATACAATGGTAAAATTGTTTTGTCCAGATGTTGCCAAATCTCTCTAAAATTTAGGTTTCAGGAAGATTAGATAGGAATTTGCTAAATCAAAAGGCAAACGTTGCTTAAAAATCAATTGGGAATCATTACACATTGTCCAGCCTTTTTCACATTTAAGATAAACTGTGTAATGTCCAGAAGTTACAGTAGGTCCATCATGGAAAATTATTGCAACTGTTACAAAAGTTGTTCCTGAAATTGATAATTGCTGTCCTGTAAACTTCTTTATTAAAGTATCTAATTTTGAACCATCAGCTTTACAGCGTTGCATCATTAAAATTACATACTGTCCGTATTCCTTTAAAATTAACGTTGAAAACATGTCAGATTGACACTCACTGCATTCCATGCTATGATTAGCATCTTTAACTAATTTAGCAAAAGTGACTGTTTTACTTTCTGGCAATGTTAAATAAATAAACCTTTCAGAATCAACATTAGAGCCACATATATTATAACAGTTTTCACAACTATGTTCCCATTTATAAGAGAGACCAAATACATTTTTAATGGGAACCCCTTCTTCTTCCAGTACCTGAAGAAAAAACATCAAGAATTCCTGTGCGTCTTGCTGTACATTTTGAGAAAACTGTGTTCGTCCTGAACATACATCTAAAAGTGTTCTAATTTCAGTGGCACTTTCTATTTGAGTTTTATCATTACTCAGCTTTTGAAAAAGGAGACTCAACTCAGAACAGAATCTTTTTCCCTGATTTACTATTATCTGCTCTTGCACACTTTCCAGATAAAATGCAACATTCAGCACTACATTAGCGTAGCAGTTGACACCAGAGCTATTTTCAAAATGACATCCTACAACCTGTTCTTCATTTTCCTTTTTCTTTTTGCTTGCAATTACATCACTCCTCTTTTTTTTCCTCCTCTCTACATCTTCATTACAGATATTCTCATTTCTCCTTTTACGAGAAACTACACGTTTCTCCAACACAGGATACTGACCTAAATGAGGAGCATAGCTTCATCTTAATCTATTATACTCCTTTACACAATTTGCATCAGCACTAATTTTTGAGTCATCAAAGTCTATCATGAATAAACCTGATAATGTTTTCACTCGTGACAAAGCAACATATGCCATACCTTCTTTGAACACAGTTGAACCAATGTTCACAAATGCACAATCTACAGTCAATCCTTGAGACTTGTGAATAGTTACAGCATATGCTAGAGAAAACGGAAACTGCTTCCTACGTACATATAAATCTTTCACAAGCATGAAACGAACTGAACAACGACAAATGTCTTTAACTTCTTCTATCTGATCAAATTTTATTTTTAAACATTCAATTCCATCTTTTTTCTGATAATTAATAAAACCCACAACTCTTCCCATAGCTCCATTAACTAAACCTTTTTCAACATCCAAATTTCTCCTTAAAAATACTCTACAGTTCATGCAAACATATAGATTTTTTTCTAATCCAGCTGTTTTGGAAATGTTCTTCTCTAGTGAATCCAATTTATTTTTCAGTGTGCCTGTTAATGTGACAGTAATTCTTCCATCCTCAATTTTGTCCACTGCTTCCAATTTCCTGATATCTTCCTTTTCCAATTTCAAAAGCTCCTCATTGAATATTGAGCATTCATGTAGAGTTGGCATTAAGCAGATGACACTTTTCTTTTCTGCAATGTTCTTGTATATCTTCTCTGCAACTATTTCTTCCTTTGGAAATAAATTATGTAGCAGCCGACTCTGTAATGCTTTTTTGCCAGCTTCAGTGAGTAGTCCAATTCTGATATCTTTCAGAATACTTCCATATTCTTCATCGTTTGCTTGCCTCATATTAGTAGTAAGTTCCTTCTACTCAAAGAAGGACCAAATATTTGCATTACCGATGCTTCCCAATGACTTCTTTGTGTCTTCATGTGTCACAGTATTAAACACTGGTTGTCCTTTAACTGGAGTAAGTTGCAAAAGATCTCCAAAAACTATGACGTGTTTTCCTCCAAATAACACGTCATAGTCTGTCTTCAGAATTTGCTGCATTCTTAACTGCACAAAGGCAAGCATTAAGTTTGATACCATGCTCACCTCATCAATAATGAGAACTTGCATCTTCTTCAATACTCTTGAAACTTCCAAGCATGCTTCTCCAGTTAGCTTGTTGTATTGTATTTTGTTCTCATGCTCCACTGGTAACATTAGCAAACGATGTAAAGTGATTCCTTTTATGTTATATGCTGCTAACCCAGTTGGAGCAGTAACCACACAAGACAAAGTAGAATCCGTTTTTTGCTGTAGGTAGCTTCTGATGACTTTTATAAGGAAACTTTTTCCAGTTCCAGCTTGTCCGCTTACATACATCCTGATTGGATGAAATGATGTGCATGAGCACTCTTTTTTTTCATGTAGAAATCCGTGATCAATTTTTTTTCTGATCTCTTCATAAATTTGTTGCTGCTCTTCGTTCAGTTGTCTTTCCAAATTTTGTAAGTCTATAAATTCTTCTTGAGCTTGATTCATAGCTGTTTCCACTTCATTCATGGCTATTGATGCTTCATTTTCAACGATTGGTTGTCCTAGGGGATCTTGACTGAGTGTTCCTGAACTTTGGCTGTCCTGAGAACTGTCTCTAGCTATTTCTGCTGCAATTGTAGTTTCCTGTTCAATTTCTTCATTTAACATTTGCAGATAAGTTGAGAATGTACTGCATTGTATGCTGTCTTTGCAAGCATTAAAAGAATCTTCATAGCTTTGAAATTCTCCCAGTAGTTCATCCTCTGTACGCCATGGTTTAAACAGCTGTAAAAGAGCCAAGTAGTAAAATTCCTTTTTGTCAGTAGTGTTGCAATTCAGCTTCCTGTGATTTATCAAACTTCCTTTTGTTTGCTTCACCAAACATCCTTCCTCACCAATGACTTTATATTTTCCATTGTTGATGTCTTCTGTGGCTTTCCGTGAATAAATGTAGTTCTGCAGCACTTCATAGAGACACATGTTCTCCAGATGATGACTTCTCTTGGGATAATATGTGTCCAACATGTTTGATTTCAAAATATCTGTACTTTCTGGGTCATTCTCGGCCAAATATTCAATTTCTCCAACAGATTTCAGTACCCGATTTCTCATTGCTGCAAGGCCTAAACTTGCCCAAATTATTCTTCTTGATTTCGAGTAGAGACTTGCAGAAGATAACCTATCTGAACATTCGTAGGATCCAATTTCTCGATGCGATAACATCTTCAAACTGAAACTGTACAGCTTCTTACTGACAGTCTTCTCGTGAGAAATCTCTTCCCACATTTCCTTCAATTCTGTTTTTTCTGATTTCGTAATGTAAGACGTTACATATCGAGCAACAGCAATGGAATTGTCAGCTACATACTGTATATCCATGTTAGCATTCCACATGGATAAAATGACTGGGTTGTAGTCATTTATATTTTTTGATTCTTCTTTTCTTTTAAGGTTGTAGGTATTCTTAGGTGATTTTCTTGTGATAGTATGTCTCACAGATGACATAAAACTGTTTACTCTTCCATTTGAAAGAACAGGTCTAGGAAATCCAAATCGACATTTAGTGTAGAATTTATCTTTGCTCTTGTATTTCCGTCGACAGTATTTTCCACACCGATGACTTTGGAAACGTAAAACTTGCTCCTTTAACTTTTTCTCTTCTGTGCTTTTTGGTATAGCACATGTTGCATATTCTTCAATGTAAGATAACACTGCTTCATCAGTATCTGTTCCAAACTTTGGGGCATCCTTGATCCACAACAGCATATGAATATGAGGAGCACCTCTTGCCTGGTACTCTTTTCTCCAAAAGAAATCCACAACTTCTCCAAGAGGTGGATTTTTTTTATTGCAGATGAAGGACATCATAGCCTCAAATCTATGATTGAAATATCTGCAAACACTAACCGGATCCAATGAGCACAGTTCTCCTGCTGTCTTGTATTCGATGTTTTTAATGTTTGAATTTGCCTCTCGTAGAAAATCCAGTAAATCATCCCAAGCGTACTCAGCACAGCTTAGGGTAAGGAACCATGTTGGTGTTCCTAAATTCCGTAACATGCATTTTAATTCACCATGACGTCGGTACCAATATTCATTTGTCCCACGCTGACAAGCCATCAGATTGATCAGTTGTGTTTCCAAATGATCATCTCGGTGCTGCACTTTCTCCATAAAATCCTTAGCAGACACATTTTGTAAATGTACTCCACTTTTTAAAATGTGATTTACTGCATAAGACAGTGCAGACAAGTCGCTTTTAAATAAAAGATGGAACAAATAAGGAATACTTTGTCGAAATCTGGGATCTTCAGCATATAGTCTTGTAGTCCGATACTCAGAAGCTGGAATCTGTTCCGGACGTTCATCGTATCGTCCTCCTTTTCCTGTAGGAAACAGCTGGGGAAAACATCGAGCTTCCAAGCTCTCCTCCCATACACTCACGGGAGTTCCTTTTGCTTTCTTCATCTGAAACAGATCAATATTGTCTCCCATAACTTCTTTTGAATGAAGAGGATGTATTCTAAAATGTTCATAAATTTCTTCTTCCTTTGACTTGTCCACTTTTTCAATTTGTCCAGTTGGTGTTTCTGTGTCTTCTTGTAAATCTTCTTCTTCTTCTTCTTCTATATAAATTGATTCATACCATTTGTTATTCCTTTTCAAATACAAATTTGCTCTTTGTACTTTCCGTACATCTACCAGCTCCTGCCAAATCTTCTTATTCTTTGTAGGTACACCATTAACCAGAATAATTAATGGTTCAGTTTCCAAAGTATCCGCATCAATAGTTTCCATATTTTTTTTCAAATCCAAGGGCAAATACACCACTCTACCTTTTAAACCTCTCAGTAAATCTGAAGGAGGTAATTTACCAGTTTTGGGCTCCATACGTACTATGGTCTGGAACGGATGAACACATTGAATGAGTATAGACTCATATGTATTTAATTCAGAAAGTTCAGCAGGAATTGCATCCAATTCTAAATAATTATGTACAGCTCTGGTCGGCATTCTATTTTCTTCTAACTTATTATAACAGTATTTACAAATACGCTGAACTTCACCCAATTCAAAACAATTTTCAAGAAATATATATGAGCCAAAATCCTTCCACTTATAATTATCTTCATTTTCACTTTTTCTATAGAGATCAACATACCTGGTTTGTTTTCTATAATGAGTTCTGCGGCAACAAATACAAGTAATATTTGGTCTTTCATTAGAGATTATTGCAAATTTTGTTATGTGATCATTAAATGTCTTACTTACAGAGGGTTCTACATTCTCTTCCACTTCTTCCTCATTTACTGTGTCCTTTTCTGCACTGTTTTGTTCAGGACCAAAGTAACAAAACTGAATTTCATCAACAACCTTCTCTACATCTGATACCGATCCACGGAACAGAGCCCTATTCAATTCATCTAACTTTATTGCTGGACTTTTAGCAAAATACAACCATCTCACAAACTTTCTCATTTCAGTATGATGAACAGCCAGCATCCTAAAATGATGGAAAACACTATTACACACTTTTCTAGATAGACAAGCCAGAGAATGACCCTGCAAACCAGTATTCTCTCTCACTCTGCATGGATCCAGACTTTGAAGCACCTTAATCTTCTGTTTTACACTTTTTTTACTATATTCTCTTAGAAACTCACGAAATTTATCAATAGATTCCTGACGCACAGGGCAAATACTACTACAATTCCAAGTGTACACTGGGGCTTTAGGACGTCTCCCCATAGCCTCATCCGCCATCACTTGTACCTCATCTCTTGGAACCATTATCTCCTTCTCCATTATGCAACCATTTTTCACTTCGTAAGCACGACCTCTGGTGTCAACTGCATGCAGCAAACTATTACTTTGAAAATAGCTCTCTTCATTAAAAAAAGGTTCACTACTTGAACTATGCATCCATTTTCCTAAAAACACTTTACAAAAGTTTGTTCTGTTCACTACTCTTTTCCTTTTGCTTTGTGATTTCAGTACATTAACCATTTTATCTAATGTACGCATCCTATTCAAAATTAAAATGAATAGTTTCCTTTTTAATTCTAATGCCTTTGCTGCAATGGCTTCAATTTCTTTTTTTCTCTTATAAAACTTAGCCTTTTGCTTATATTTCTTCACATCCTTTATCAAATTGGACATAACTCTTCTCTGAAACATTTTTCTACGTATCTCTTTAAACGCTGTTTTTCTGTTTAAGTTTATCTTTTTAGTTGCAGAAGGTATATTTGCATTAACTAAATGCTCAATTTTTTCCTCTCCTTTTCTATTGAAAACATTTTTTCCAGTACAGACATTTTGTACATTTTTCCTTTTTTTTAATATGTTCTTTAAAAGAAAGAAGATTTTTTCTTTTTCCCAACATGAGCATCTCCAACTAACTTAGGTCCTCCAGTTGTCTTCAAATATAGGTTTTTTTTGTGGTCTTTCTTTACTCTGGATTTTGTAGGCATCTTAAATTTTGTTCACTGCTCTTCAGCAATACCTGAAAAAAACTAAAAAAAAATTCCTTTATTTTATTTAAATATATTACTACATTTTTTATGTTCTTTAGAAATCTTAAAATACTATAAACCCCTTTCCTATAAATGAAAATCACAATAACACCTTCACAAATTAAATTTCTAAAAATAATTCCTGTGTGCACACAAAGTCATGCTTTGAAATTAGGCAGAAAACTGCTTTTTCAGACCAGCACCATGTGTAACCTGGGTGACTGCCTACACTCCAGCAAGGGCAACCAGCCTTAGTGATGCTGTATGTATTTGCATTACTGACTGAAACCTCAAACCCCACTCGCTTGTGAATACTGTGCATGATTCCACAGGGTAAGCAGCTGGGTGTGTGCTAAGAGTCTGCTTCTGCACCAAAAAATGGCTCCCCCTTTCCATCTAATGCAACTGTGAAATCACCAGAGCAATACGCAATAAATCTCTGCCTGTAATTCCTATATGCACACAGAGTCATTTTTTCACATTAGTCACAAAACAAAATTTCTTTGCCATTTTGAAAGCACACTTACTACTCTTTTTTTTGGCAAGTGATAAACACTTTTACAGACTGACACATTATGAATCCACTTTTCAGATTCTTAAAAAAGCACATGTCCAAACTGCTTTTTCAGACCAGCACCATGTGTAACCTGGGTGACTGCCTACACTCCAGCAAGGGCAACCAGCCTTAGTGATGCTGAATGTATTTGCATTACTGACTGAAACCTCAAACCCCACTCGCTTGTGAATACTGTGCATGATTCCACAGGGTAAGCAGCTGGGTGTGTGCTAAGAGTCTGCTTCTGCACCAAAAAATGGCTCCCCCTTTCCATCTAATGCAACTGTGAAATCACCAGAGCAATACGCAATAAATCTCTGCCTGTAATTCCTATTTGCACATAGAGTCATGTTTTCACATTAGTCACAAAACGAAATTTCTTTGCCAATTTGAAAGCACACTTACTACTCTTTTTTTTGGCAAGTGATAAACACTTTTACAGACTGACACATTATGAATCCACTTTTCAGATTCTTAAAAAAGCACATGTCCAAACTGCTTTTTCAGACCAGCACCATGTGTAACCTGGTTGACTGCCTACACTCCAGCAAGGGCAACCAGCCTTAGTGATGCTGAATGTATTTGCATTACTGACTGAAACCTCAAACCCCACTCGCTTGTGAATACTGTGCATGATTCCACAGGGTAAGCAGCTGGGTGTGTGCTAAGAGTCTGCTTCTGCACCAAAAAATGGCTCCCCCTTTCCATCTAATGCAACTGTGAACTCACCAGAGCAATACGCAATAAATCTCTGCCTGTAATTCCTATTTGCACACAGAGTCATGTTTTCACATTAGTCACAAAACGAAATTTCTTTGCCATTTTGAAAGCACACTTACTACTCTTTTTTTTGGCAAGTGATAAACACTTTTACAGACTGACACATTATGAATCCACTTTTCAGATTCTTAAAAAAGCACATGTCCAAACTGCTTTTTCAGACCAGCACCATGTGTAACCTGGTTGACTGCCTACACTCCAGCAAGGGCAACCAGCCTTAGTGATGCTGAATGTATTTGCATTACTGACTGAAACCTCAAACCCCACTCGCTTGTGAATACTGTGCATGATTCCACAGGGTAAGCAGCTGGGTGTGTGCTAAGAGTCTGCTTCTGCACCAAAAAATGGCTCCCCCTTTCCATCTAATGCAACTGTGAAATCACCAGAGCAATACGCAATAAATCTCTGCCTGTAATTCCTATTTGCACACAGAGTCATGTTTTCACATTAGTCACAAAACGAAATTTCTTTGCCAATTTGAAAGCACACTTACTACTCTTTTTTTTGGCAAGTGATAAACACTTTTACAGACTGACACATTATGAATCCACTTTTCAGATTCTTAAAAAAGCACATGTCCAAACTGCTTTTTCAGACCAGCACCATGTGTAACCTGGTTGACTGCCTACACTCCAGCAAGGGCAACCAGCCTTAGTGATGCTGAATGTATTTGCATTACTGACTGAAACCTCAAACCCCACTCGCTTGTGAATACTGTGCATGATTCCACAGGGTAAGCAGCTGGGTGTGTGCTAAGAGTCTGCTTCTGCACCAAAAAATGGCTCCCCCTTTCCATCTAATGCAACTGTGAAATCACCAGAGCAATACGCAATAAATCTCTGCCTGTAATTCCTATATGCACACAGAGTCATGTTTTCACATTAGTCACAAAACGAAATTTCTTTGCCAATTTGAAAGCACACTTACTACTCTTTTTTTTGGCAAGTGAAAAACACTTTTACAGACTGACACATTATGAATCCACTTTTCAGATTCTTAAAAAAGCACATGTCCAAACTGCTTTTTCAGACCAGCACCATGTGTAACCTGGTTGACTGCCTACACTCCAGCAAGGGCAACCAGCCTTAGTGATGCTGAATGTATTTGCATTACTGACTGAAACCTCAAACCCCACTCGCTTGTGAATACTGTGCATGATTCCACAGGGTAAGCAGCTGGGTGTGTGCTAAGAGTCTGCTTCTGCACCAAAAAATGGCTCCCCCTTTCCATCTAATGCAACTGTGAAATCACCAGAGCAATACGCAATAAATCTCTGCCTGTAATTCCTATTTGCACACAGAGTCATGTTTTCACATTAGTCACAAAACGAAATTTCTTTGCTAATTTGAAAGCACACTTACTACTCTTTTTTTTGGCAAGTGAAAAACACTTTTACAGACTGACACATTATGAATCCACTTTTCAGATTCTTAAAAAAGCACATGTCCAAACTGCTTTTTCAGACCAGCACCATGTGTAACCTGGTTGACTGCCTACACTCCAGCAAGGGCAACCAGCCTTAGTGATGCTGAATGTATTTGCATTACTGACTGAAACCTCAAACCCCACTCGCTTGTGAATACTGTGCATGATTCCACAGGGTAAGCAGCTGGGTGTGTGCTAAGAGTCTGCTTCTGCACCAAAAAATGGCTCCCCCTTTCCATCTAATGCAACTGTGAAATCACCAGAGCAATACGCAATAAATCTCTGCCTGTAATTCCTATTTGCACACAGAGTCATGTTTTCACATTAGTCACAAAACGAAATTTCTTTGCCAATTTGAAAGCACACTTACTACTCTTTTTTTTGGCAAGTGAAAAACACTTTTACAGACTGACACATTATGAATCCACTTTTCAGATTCTTAAAAAAGCACATGTCCAAACTGCTTTTTCAGACCAGCACCATGTGTAACCTGGTTGACTGCCTACACTCCAGCAAGGGCAACCAGCCTTAGTGATGCTGAATGTATTTGCATTACTGACTGAAACCTCAAACCCTTAAAGTATTCTTTATTTTTACCAGTACACCTTAATTTATCGTGAAAACATAGTCCATAATATTTTACATGTTCCTCACATTTAAATTTCTCCCAAAACAGAAAATAATAAACACAACTTCAACAAAAGGAATTCCATTTCTATTATTCATTTCTTAATTTACCATATACATCCCCTCTCAAACTCTAAACTCACCTTTAAAATTAGTTAGCTGTGAAAGAAATGTGGCACTCAAACAGCAGATTATCAGAGCCAGGATCTCTGTTCTTTACACCTCTCTCCTCTCAGCAGAACCAGATAATGGCAAACTTTCCCTCTCTTTTTCCACACATATACATGTTAATTTCAAATCTCAGTGCTTCCCCCTTTTTTTCAAATGTAATCACACATTTCTATTGGTTGAAAACCAACCCTTTTCCAAAAGTACCCTTCCCCCAACTTGACTTCTGCCTAGTACCCTTCCCCAACTTGACTTCTGCCTGCTACCATAGCAACAGCTCATGGAACACTGCTGTGTGGAGTTAGGTCAGAAGTTCACCAAACAATGTTTCAATTCCACAGAGCAAGAGTGCTTGACTTTTCAAACCTAACAGCAAATCCATAGTACTGTTCTTTGGTAATACATTTTTCTGTACCAATACAAAACATGCTTCTATTAATTTACACATACAGCCTAGTTTTTATTCTAGAATGGTATGAAACAGCCAATCAGTTCTTTTTTTTATGAAAAAAATATGTATGCCTCCATTTCCAAACTGTCTTTCTTTTCATATTGCCATTCTACTGAAAGACACCTCCTGAGTGCATCCAGTTCTCCTTTGAAGATGTTCACAGTGTGGATTGTAGGGCACAGCTATGTCTTCTGGAGTGAAAAGTATGCAGAGAAAACAGATATGGTGAGAGACCTTGCTTTGCCAAATGTAGACATTAAATGGATTGGTCAGAGAGGGTTAAAGTGGCACCAATTGATGCCATTGGTGAAATCCTTCATGCACATCCAACACCCTGACCTCATAATAGTGCACTGTGGTGGCAATGACCTAGGCACTTTGACTGGGGTAGGTCTGGAAATGCTTATGAAGGACACCTTTGCACAACTGTTTTCACTTTTCCCTAAAACTGCCTTTGTGTTTTCTAACATATGCCAAAGGCAAAAATGGAACTGGTCCAATCATTTCTGTCCGCAGATTGACAAAGCAAGAAAGCACGTCAACAAATCTGTTTCTGCTTTCCTCCGTGACTATGGTATGGGTTCCATTTACCACAACAACTTGCGTTACGACATGCAAGAAATTTATAGAGGAGATGGTGTGCACTTCAATGATGAAGGGAACAGAGTCTTCCTCTTGAACCTTAGACTCTGCATCGGTACTTACTTGTAGGTACCACTAAAAAATCACTTCATAAACACAACGGCTCTTTTTAGAGCCCCCTAATATCTAAACACTTAAATCTGAATTTCATTTCTTTTTTTATTTTTTTTTTCTTCCGTACGCTTACGGTAAGCTTACCGTACGCGTACCCCGCGATTTTTTTTAAAATCAATAAATGTTGTCTTTGTACTTTTCTGTCCTCCTTTGACCCCCTTACAAATGTTAGGGGGTCTGTAACTCTCCTCCTTCCCCCTTTTCAAGATATCACTCTTTTTTTTTCTGAGTGAAACACACGAAATGGCGGCCGCCGCTTCCTGGTTTCGACCGATTCGAATGTTTACTAAGATCTAAGAGCCAATCAGAATCGCGCTCGCGCACGCCACCGTACGCGTACGGTAAGCGTACCGTAAGCGCACCGTAAGCTGGCTCAGATATATATATTGATTTAAAGGCTATTTTCTCAGAATCCACTGAACAGATTTACACCAAACCTACAAAAGGCACTTCCTTGACCTGAGGACTACCTCTCTGCCAAATTTCAAGTAATTCTGTTCAGCCGTTCGGGCTGTAGCTGTGTCTAAAGGTCCTATGGAAAAATGCATTGGAAAAACGCGTTTTGGGACCCCCCTTTTATCTGAGCCCCCGCTTGACGAATCCCCCCGAGACTTTCAGGGTAGGAGCGGAGCGCCAGTAGGTACATATAGTTAGGACCTATTTTCCATAGGAAATCCACAACATTCTATTTGGAATAACGTTGGCGCCGATGGATGAATCTTCGCAAAATTTTCCAAACTTTTGGCCAGCTCCGGTCCGCTCCTATCCTGAAACTTTCACGGTGATTCGTCAGGCGGGAGCCAAGAAAAAATGGGGGTCCCAAAACGCGTTTTCCCCATGCATTTTCCCATAGGACCTGTTGACGCAGCTACAGCCCGAACTGCTGAACAGAATTACACCAAATTTGGCAAAGAGGTAGTCCTCAGTTCAGACTCATGCCTTTTGCTTAAATGGTGTAAATCCGTTCAGTAGTTCCTGAGAAAATTAGAGAGAAGATAGATATATCTATGGCCTCGGAGGATCTGCGCACCCTCCCCGCACCCAGCGTGCACCCTGCCGTGCACGAGCTGTATTCTAATTGGCTGTCAACACTCCAGATCAGGAAGTGTTGGCAGCCATCTTGTGACTCGGTAGAACCGAGGCACAAGAAACCTAAAAAACAAACGCGGAAAACGCGACAAGGGAGCAGGGTAGAAACACCCTGACCCCTAGGCCTGCTCAGGGGGTCCCACAAGGACCCCCAGGGCCAAAAAAAGAAAAAAAAAAAAAAATCGGCGAGATTCGCGCAAGCAGCGCGAATTTCGGCCGAAAAAAAAAAAAAATTGCGCTGACTATTCTAATTTGACCCTGGGGGCCAAATCCCGAGGGTATAATTAAAAAAAAAAGTGTGGGGGGGTCCCAATCCCTCCCACACTGCCCCGGGGACCACCACCCCAGGGCTCCAAGATTGTATATGCGGGGGGCTCACGGACCCCCCGCAGCCCTGGGGACCGCCACCCCCTGGTGCTTCGTTACCATAGGTGGGGGCTCGCAGCCCCCCCAGCCCCGGGGACCACCACCCCCCGAGGCTTAAAACGATTTTATGTGGGGGGCTCTCAGGCCCCCCAGCCCCGGGGACTGCCCCCCCCAGGGCAACTAGTACATGTTGGAGGGGGGCCATGCGGCCCCCCTCCTGGAGCCTTGTATTGGCCCTGGGGACTGCCACCCCCCAGGACCGGCTCCTGCAGTGTCCCGGGGTGCCTACCCCGGGACACTGCTGTTTGCAATGGCAGGGCGGGAGCCTCACGGCTCCCACCCTGCCATTGCAAACTGCTTTGCTTCATTGAAGCGAGAGCAGGGAAACCTGCTCTCGCTTCAATGAAGCAAAGCAGATTGCTTTTCCACATGGGGAGCAGCACATTAGCTGCTCCCCATGTGGAAAAGCAATGCCGGCTCCCGCAGGAGGCGGGGAGCCGGCTGGGCCCGTGGGGGGATTGGGGACCCCCCCACGGTCTCCAACGAAAGGCCAGGCCCCGGGGATAGGGTCCCCAGGGCCAGAAGTGGCCCCAGGTACCTCCAGTAAGCGCCACGGAGCTGCGTTGCAGAGTGTTGTAAAAAGGGGCGTGGCCTCTGAACACCGCGCATACCGGAGGTACCTGGTGGGCAAGTTGGCCGCCAGGGGACCGCAGGTTTCAAGGGGACTTAATCCCCCAACTTAAAACACGCCACGGGGCACGTTTGCACAGTGGTGAAGGTAGGGGGCGGGGCCTGAGGTGATATGTGTGCAAACACGCCCTGTGGCGCATTTTAAGTTGGGGAATTAATTCCTCTTCAACCCAGAGGTCCCCTAGGGGCCAACTAGCCCACCAGGTACCTCCAGGAAGCGCCACGGAGCTGCGTTGCAGAGTGTTGTAAAAAGGGGCGTGGACTCTGAACACCTCTCTGCAACGCAGCTCCCTGACGCATACTGGAGGTGCCTGGTGGACTAGTTGGCCCCCAGGGGACCGCAGGATTGAAGAGGAATTAATTCCCCAACTTAAAATGCGCCACAGGACGTGTTTGCACACGTCACCTCAGGCCCCGCCCCCTTCCTTTACCATTGTACAAATATTCCTCTAAAATCAGCCGAACTACGAATTCCGATTTACTCACCTGTTATCAGGAGAGAACCCAGGGCTGCATCTTTTAGACCAGCACTGACCCTGAAAAGTAATTCTAATACTTACCAGTAACTTGTATTTCCTTCCATAGGAATCCATTGTGTGGTTTTCACTAGAAAAGTTTCTAAGTGTCCATTTTTGAAACATACAAATATTTCTCTAAAATCAGCCAAACTACGAATTCCGATTTACTCACCTGTTATCTGGAGAGAACCCAGGGCTGCATCTTTTAGACCAGCACTGACCCTGAAAAGTAATTCTATTACTTGCCAGTAACTAGTATTTCTTTCCATAGGAATCCATTGTGGGGTTTTCAGCAGAAAAGTTTATGTGTCCATTTTTGAAATGTACAAATATTCCTTTAAAATCAGCCGAACTGCGAATTCCGATTTACTCACCTGTTATCTGGAAAGAACCCAGTGCTGCATCTTTTAGACCAGCACTGACCCTGAAAAGTAATTCTAAGCGTACTTACCAGTAACTTGTATTTCTTTCCATAGGAATCCATTGTGTGGTTTTCAGTAGAAAAGTTTCTAAGTGTCCATTTTTGAAACGTAGAAATATTCCTCTAAAATCAGCCGAACTACGAATTCCAATTTACTCACCTGTTATCAGGAGAGAACCCAGGGCTGCATCTTTTAGACCAGCACTGACCCTGAAAAGTAATTCTAATACTTACCAGTAACTTGTATTTCCTTCCATATGAACCCATTGTGTGGTTTTCAGTAGAAAAGTTTCTAAGTGTCCATTTTTGAAACGTACAAATATTCCTCTAAAATCAGCCGAACTACGAATTCCAATTTACTCACCTGTTATCTGGAGAGAACCCAGGGCTGCATCTTTTAGACCAGCACTGACCCTGAAAGGTAATTCTAAGCGTACTTACCAGTAACTTGTATCTCTTTCCATAGGAATCCATTGTGTGGTTTTCAGCAGAAAAGTTTTTGTGTCCATTTTTGAAATGTACAAATATTCCTCTAAAATCAGCCGAACTACGAATTCCGATTTACTCACCTGTTATCAGGAGAGAACCCAGTGCTGCATCTTTTAGACCAGCACTGACCCTGAAAAGTAATTCTAAGCGTACTTACCAGTGACTTGTATTTCTTTCCATAGGAATCCATTGTGTGGTTTTAAGTAGAAAAGTTTCTGTCTATTTTCACAAACTAAAAATATTCCAAAAAAATCGTCTGTATGACTTAAACACATTCTTTCAACTGTTTACAGGAGATTCACCTGTGCTGGATCCAGGATCCACCACTGAGTAAGAAAAAGTAACGATAACAGTACTTACCTGCTAAGTGAATTTTCTGCCATAGGATAACATTGGTGATTCTATGTGAAAAAGTTTCTGTGTCAGCTTTTAAAATACAATAATAATCCTTCAAAATCACTACTGTAACCAAAACGCTTTTACTCAACTGTTTACAGGAGATGTCCAAGGACTGAATCTAGCATCCAGTCTTGTGGTTAGAAAAGTAATCCATAAGGTAGCTAATTGCATTTGGCTAGAAATTCACATTGAGCTCAATGTTGCTTTGTGTTTGAAATTGTGTTGCCCATTGCAACAACTGTAATTACTGTACTTAAAAGTCTATTGCCTATTTGCAAAGTATTTAAACTAAAGTAATTCATTCTGAGAAAGTATATTTTGTATTGTAATGTATAATGTAATTAAAAAAATAAAATATCTAAAAATAAACAGTTTAAACAATGTAGTAAATCAGTATCAAAAAAATCAGTATAACAATTAATACATGAAAAACTGTCATTTACAAAACCTTTGAAATTCACTGAAAAAACATAGGTTTCAGGCCTGATATAGTTAGGAATTAGCATTTAAAAAACCTTAGAAATTCACTGAAAAAGTAATAGGTTTTAGGGGTGTTATAGAAAGCTGGATATTTCATTTGAACAAAACCATTGAAATTCCTCCGATATAGTTAGTTGTACTAACTACATCTCGCGCGCCCGCAATCCACTGCTGATGATGTCACATATTACATCATTCATGACATGGTCATTGACATCACTGATGACATCTGAAATGACATCACTGATCTTTCCTGTACCCCAATAATTCTTCACTAGTGTTAGTTGACATTCACGTTTACAACATCACATTCACATTAGGCACCTTGTACAGGCGTACAGCTCATTCCTAAAAGTTTGGGTAGGACTGATTAAGTCGATGTCTCATAGGACAACTCTTGAGTACGTAACTTGGAATTTAGTAATGTCAATAGGTTATGATACATACCTATGAATTGTTGAATTAATATAGGTGCATTACCATAAACTATGAGCTTTGTGTATTTTACCCTTTAATAATTAACTGCGAAATACCTGTTGGATCATTGATTGAATTATAAAGTGCATCTGCTATGAAATGATGTAATTCAAAACTTTATTAAATTATGTAGGGCGGCATTTTGTTGGACGGACCGATCAAGAGCTCATAAAAGACATTAGAATACTGTTTACATCAATATCTGTATATCATATTGAATCAATTACAAGATCGAAATGCAAACAGTTAAATCATGCTCACATAAATGTCTATGTACTATTTTGGCACTTGTCAAGAGATTGAAATGCACAGTCCGTGACTTGGTTTGAATTCAAACTTTATTAACCGTAGTCCGCAAAACACAAAAAACTGATTTCTTTTAAATTTCTCACAATGATGAATTTAAATTGTGATACATTTTTTAGACTATTTCTGGATGCATCAAATGATTATCATTGCAAATGCACACTTATATTATGTTATTGTTGTATCATGATTGTGGTGGTAATGCAAAGTATTTTGTTCATGTCTATGAACAATGATGCCTATTTCTAAAGGAATGTGCTGTACAGGAAGTTACTTGAAAAAAGCTACACGCCGAAATGCGTCGTCCTTGATCTTGGTGCACAATAAAAATTTGTGCAGTCTCCTGGTGTGCCGCTCCTTGTTTTCTATATTTGGGGAATTATCGAGGATTCCAGACTTATAATTAACGGCTGCTGTCACCGTTTGCAGGCACCGACACCGCAGGCTGGGAACTGCCGAGCACAGCAAACTTGGTGTATATATATATATATATATATATATATATATATATATATATATATATATTCACTGAAAAAACCATAGGTTTCACACACGTTATAGTTAGGAATTAGCATTTAAAAAACCTTAGAAATTCAGTGAAAAAACCATAGGTTTCACACATGTTATAGTTAGCTGGACATTTTACTCGTAAAAAACCAATGAAATTGCCCCGTTATAGTTAGTTCAGCTAACTATAACTCGCGCGCCCGCAATGCACTGCTGATGACGTCACATATTACATCACTCATGACATGGTCAGTGACATCACTCATGACATCACTGATGACATCTCAAATGACATCACTGATGACATCACTGATGACATCATCCAGTGAATGTGTGTTTTTCTGATAATTAAATATGTTTTATATATGTATATCTCAAGGTTGATAGAAGAATAAATGGGTATATTACTGTCTAAATGGATGATTTCTTTTTGAAAAATTGATTGTGTAACTGACTGATTAAGTGTATCATAGTGAATACATGGCTTAGTGAGTAATATTTAAATATGTAAATATCTGTATCATTTTTTCACTTTGTGTATAAGTGGCTGCATGGGTTGGTGAGTAGCTACATGGGTGTCTATATAGGTTATTAGTTGGTTTTTTTGAGTATTAGTCTGAGCGTCTGCATGGTTCGGTGGGGGGTATGACGTAGTGCATAGGTGCATGAATGAGTGACTCACTGTTTGTATGTGTTGAACAGAGCATGTGTGCAGGACTGCATGGGTGGATGCGTGTGTGTATTGGTGTGTTAGTGAGTGAATGACTGTCTCAATAGTGTCTTTATGAGTAACTACATATGTTTTAAACTAGTATATGTGACTATTGGTGTATATATGTGAGTATATGTGAGAGGGAGAGATTGAAAGAGTTCCTGTATGAATAAGTATGTGTTTCTATAAGTGATTGTTTAAAAGACTAAGTATGTGTAAGTTTCCGTAGAAGTAAGTGTGGTGGTGTGTGTATAACTGTATATGCAGGTGAATGTATGTTTGATTCTTTACTAGCATGAGTGACTATGTGTGTGAGTAACTCTATGGATGAGTGGCATTATGTAACAGGATGTATAGGTGTATGAGTACATATGATGAGTGAGTACATGTATGAGTGACTGTATAGGACTGTTGGTGAATGAGTGGATGTGTATGTTGATCTTAGAATTACTGAAGAGGTTGTTGTAACTGGTATTGGTATGTCCATTGTTTTGAAAATTTTAGTCTCTATTTTTGAATGTGTGTATCAAAGCTTATATTAAGGTGAGAGGAGGTCTGCCACTCTATCACAAGGATGATGTCATCAGTGATGTCATCAGTGATGTCATTTGAGATGTCATCAGTGATGTCATGAGTGATGTCACTGACCATGTCATGAGTGATGTAATATGTGACGTCATCAGCAGTGCATTGCGGGCGCGCGAGTTATAGTTAGCTGAACTAACTATAACGGGGCAATTTCATTGGTTTTTTACGAGTAAAATGTCCAGCTAACTATAACATGTGTGAAACCTATGGTTTTTTCACTGAATTTCTAAGGTTTTTTAAATGCTAATTCCTAACTATAACGTGTGTGAAACCTATGGTTTTTTCAGTGAATTTCTAAGGTTTTTTAAATGCTAATTCCTAACTATAACGTGTGTGAAACCCATGGTTTTTTCAGTGAATTTGCAAGGTTTTTTAAATGCTATTTTTTTTTTTTATTCTTCATTTTTTTCAAACATATTTTTAATTTAATTTTCTTACCTTTTATAAAGACTATGCTTAAATTTTTAAAATCATTAAATATTTATTTTATATTAATTTTTTAAAATAAACATGTAAAATTTATTTCCAGTTTTTTTTTTTTTTTTTTTGTTTTTTTTATAGTACGCGTACCGTAAGCTCACGGTAAGCGTACGGTTTACGCAACGCCCGTAATCTATCTACGCTGCTTGCGTATAGTTACGTACTTTGCGTAGCCGCGCGTACTGCGCGTGGGTCGCGTGCGCGCTTACGCCACACGCGCACGTTACGCGGAAGTGCCGGGGAGTGACTGTTATGCGCATGCGCGCAAGCGCGTGTCTTTTTTACGCGCATGCGTACTTTTTGCCGTAAGCGCACCGTAAGCGCACCGTAAGCGTACCGTAAGCGTACGGTAGGTCATGTGATCATGAAACACAACTTTTGATTGGTTGAAAGTACTTTCAGTTCTAGAACTCTCCTACACCACACCCATTCCCCTCATTTCTGCTTGTGATCCCTTGGGAGAAGGAGCTGGTTTGTCTTTGGGATACGATGGCAGAACAGCAGAGCTCTTCTGAGAGTGAGGCTAGCACCAGCAGCACTGTCTTGAGGCAGAGAGCGAGGAAAGTAAAGCCATCTTATGTTTGGGATTATTTTACTTTTCCAGAAGGCCAGCAAAAGGTGAATGCACCCTTAGTTACTTGCAAGCTGTGTAAGCGTGTACTTTCTAGAGGTAATCCTAACAGGAAGTATTCCTTTGGGAATCACACCATGAAGAGACACCTCCAGGATGTACACAGAAGGACACATGGTCATCTTTTTGGAGGTAACTCTTCAGAAAGACGAGCCAGTACATCCACAGCAGCTCAGCCTGGACCATCACCTGCAGGGCTTACTCCTTCTTCTGCAGGTCAGGTGAGCCCTTCATCTGTGGGGGGAGAATCTCCTTTTGCTGGCCCTCTGGAAATGAACCTTCGATTTCGGAAGGTTGATATTCATTGCACATTTTGTAAAGGTCTAATTTGTCATAGGGAGACCAGTGTTTCCCTAGTAAACAACAAAATAGATCAGCACATTTGTAGCTTTGAATGATTTTCCCATGCTTCCTTTCCTCTGTCCCTGCATGAACACAACGGTTCTTTTAAGAGCCAACCTTATCTTCCATCTTTTTTTTACTTGTTTTTAAAAACTTTTTTTTTTTTTTTTTTACCGTACGCGTACGGTAAGCGTACCTTTTTTTTATTTTTTTAAAAAAAACACTAAAAATCATTTATCACATTATAAAGTCCTTGAGAGACTACAATTTTTATTATTGACTTACCATACTCACTCAAAAAAATATTTATTCATTTGTTTTTTTAAAAAATAGTTTTTAAAATGGTTGTAGTTTCCGAAAATTTTCTATATCGATCTGAAAATAAAGAAAAAAGTATTAATATTTTTAAACCATTTAATAATACAGTACACATATTTACATTTTTTACCAAAAAATATTTTTGCCTTATTTTTGCTGTTTTCAGAATAAATTGCATTTCACTATTAATTGTGAAAGCAATTGCATTCATCATTTTACAGCGGGCAAAAAAAATTAACAATCACAAAGATTGTATTAAAAAAGCCCAGAATCTCTTCTCACTTAAACTTATCATTACAGAAATGCATATTATTCTAAAAAAATATCATCTAAAAACAATACTTTTTTCTTTAAAATACCGTCTGATATGTTTGTTTGAGAAGTATAATCACAATATTATATCTCAAATAACTCCAAAATACATCTGATTTTATTTCCTTTAGGCCAAATAGTATTTTTTTTTTTTTCCTGGAATAAATTTCCAAGGGAAATCCATTAAAATTCTAAAGTTTAATCTGTCCAGATCTCACCGATTCTCTGTAACATTTTGGTTCACGAAAATTTTTTGAATAATTTATTTAGTCCACAATAGAATTGCTTACTTTTCCACATGGCCAAATAGTAATTTTTTAAATCATTTTTGAAAAAAATTTCCAATGGCAGTTCAATAGCATTCCAAAATTTAAAATGTGCAGAAGTTACCGATTATCTCTAAATTATTGGTTTTTCAAAATTGCATTAAAAATTAAAAAAGTCCACATTACAATTGGTTATCTTTCCTTTAGGCCAAATGATAATTTTAAAAATATTTTTTCTACAAAATTGCAATGGTAATCCAGTAAAATGGTAAAATTATTTTGTCCAGATCTTGCCAAGTCTCTCTAAAATTTAGGTTTCAGGAAGATTAGATAGGAATTTGCTAAATCAAAAGGCAAACGTTGTTTGAAAATCAATTGGGAATCATTACACAGTGTCCAGCCTTTTTCACATTTTAGATAAACTGTGTAATGTCCAGAAGTAACAGTAGGTCCATCATGGAAAATTATTGCAACAGTTACAAAAGTTTTTCCTGAAATTGATAATTGCTGTCCTGTAAACTTCTTTATTAAAGTATCCAATTTTGATCCATCAGCTCTACATCGTTGCATCATTAAAATTACATACTGTCCGTATTCCCTTAAAATTAATGTTGATAACATGTCAGAATTACACTCACCACATTTCATGCTATGATTAGCATCTTTAACTAATTTTGCAAAAGTGACTGTTTTACTCTCTGGCAATGTCAAATAAATAAACCTTTCATTATCAACAATAGAGCCACATATATTATAACAATTATCACAACTATGTTCCCATTTATAAGAGAGACCAAAAAAAATGTCAATGGGAACTCCTTCTTCTTCCACTACCTGAAGAAAATACATCAAAAATTCGTGTGCATCTTGCTGTTCATTTTGAGAAAACTGTGTTCGTCCTGAACATACATCTAAAAGTTTTCTAATGTCAGTAGCACTTTCTATTTGAGTTTTATCTTTACTCAGCTTTTGAAAAAGGAGACTCAGCTCTGAACAGAATCTTTTTCCCTGATTTACTATTATCTGCTCTTGCAAACTTTCCAGATAAAATGCAACATTCAGCACTACATTTGCATAGCAGTTGACACCAGAGCTATTTTCAAAATGACATCCTACAACCTGTTCTTCATTTTCCTTTTTCTTTTTGCTTGCAATTACATCACTCCTCTTTTTTTTCCTCTTCTCTATATCTTCATTACAGATATTCTCATTTCTCCTTTTACGAGAAACTACACGTTTCTCCAACACAGGATACTGACCTAAATGAGGAGCATAGCTTCTTCTTAATCTATTATACTCCTTTACACAGTTTGTATCAGCACTAACTTTTGAGTCATCAAAGTCTATCATGAATAAACCTGATAATGTTTTGACTCGTGACAAAGCTACATATGCCATACCTTCTTTGAACACAGTTGAACCAATGTTCACAAATGCACAATCTACAGTCAATCCTTGAGACTTGTGAATAGTTACAGCATATGCTAGAGAAAACGGAAACTGCTTCCTACGTACATATAAGTCTTTCACAAGCATAAAACGAACTGTACAACGACAAATATCTTTAACTTCTTCTATCTGATCAAATTTTATTTTTAAACATTCAATTCCTTCTTTTTTCTGATAATTAATAAAACCCACAACTCTTCCCATTGCTCCATTCACTAAGCCTTTCTCAACATCCAAATTTCTCCTTAAAAACACTCTACAGTTCATGCAAACATATAGATTTTTTTCTAATCCTGCTGTTTTGGAGATGTTCTTCTCTAGTGAGTCCAATTTATTTTTCAGTTTGCCTGTTACTGTGACAGTAATTCTTCCATCCTCAATTTTGTCCACTGCTTCCAATTTCCTGATGTCTTCCTTTTCCAATTTCAAAAGCTCCTCATTAAATATTGAGCATTCACGTAGAGTTGGCATTAAGCAGATGACACTTTTGTTTTCTGCAATATTCTTGTATATTTTCTCTGCAACTATTTCTTCCTTTGGAAATAAATTATGTAGCAGCCGACTCTGTAATGCTTTTTTCCCAACTTCTGTGAGTATTCCAATCCTGATATCTTTCAGAATACTTCCATATTCTTCATCGTTTGCTTGCCTCATATTAGTTGTAAGTTCCTTGTACTCAAAGAAGGACCAAATATTTGTATTTCCAATGCTTCCCAATGACTTCTTCGTGTCTTCATGTGTCACAGTATTAAACACTGGTTGTCCTTTAACTGGAGTAAGTTGCAAAAGATCCCCAAAAACTATGACGTGTTTTCCACCAAATAACACGTCATAGTCTGTCTTCAAAATTTGCTGCATTCTTAAATGCACAAAGGCAAGCATTAAGTTCGATACCATGCTCACCTCATCAATAATGAGAACTTGCATCTTCTTCAATACTCTTGAAACTTCCAAGGATGCTTCTCCAGTTAGCTTGTTGAATTGTATTTTGTTCTCATGCTCCACTGGTAACATTAGCAAACGATGTAAGGTGATTCCTTTTATGTTATATGCTGCTAACCCAGTTGGAGCAGTAACCACACAAGACAAAGTAGAATCCGTTTTTTGCTTTAGGTAGCTTCTGATGACTTTAATTAGGAAACTTTTTCCAGTGCCAGCTTGTCCGCTTACATACATCCTGATTGGATGAAATGATGTGCATGAGCACTCTTTTTTGATATGTAGAAATCCGTGATCAATTTTGTTTTTGATCTCTTCATAAATTTGTTGCTGCTCTTGATTCAGTTGTCTTTCCAAATTTTCTAAGTCTATAAATTCTTCTTGACCTTGATTCATAGCCGTTTCCACTTCATTCATGGCTATTGATGCTTCATTTTCAACGATTGGTTGTCCTAGGGGATCTTGACTGTATGTTCCTGAACTTTGGCTGTCCTGAGAACTGTCTCTAGCTATTTCTGCTGCAATTGTAGTTTCCTGTTCAATTTCTTCATTTAACATTTGCAGATAAGTTGAGAATGTACTGCATTGTATGCTGTCTTTACAAGCATTAAAAGAATCTTCATAGCTCTGGAATTCTCCCAGTAGTTCATCCTCTGTACGCCATGGTTTAAACAACTGTAAAAGAGCCAAGTAGTAAAATTCTTTCTTGTCGGTAGTGTCGCAACTCAGCTTCCGGTGATTTATCAAACTTCCTTTGGTTTGCTTCACCAAACATCCTTCTTCACCAACAACTTTATATTTTCCACTGTTGATGTCTTCTGCAGCTTTCCGTGAATAAATGTAGTTCTGTAACACTTCATAGAGACACATGTTCTCCAGATGATGACTTCTCTTGGGATAATATGTGTCCAACATGTTTGTTTTCAATATATCTGTACTTTCTGGGTCATTCTCAGCCAAATATTCAATTTCTCCAACAGATTTCAGTACCCGATTTCTCATTGCTGCAAGGCCTAAACTTGCCCAAATTATTCTTCTTGACTTCGAGTAGAGACTTGCAGAAGATAACCTATCTGAACATTCGTAGGATCCAATTTCTCGATGCGATAACATCTTCAAACTGAAACTGTACAGCTTCTTACTGACAGTCTTCTCGTGAGAAATCTCTTCCCACATTTCCTTCAATTCTGTTTTTTCTGATTTCGTAATGTAAGACGTTACATATCGAGCAACAGCAATGGAATTGTCAGCAACATACTGTATATCCATGTTAGCGTTCCACATGGATAAAATGACTGGGTTGTAGTCATTTATATTTTTAGATTCTTCTTTTCTTTTAAGGTTGTAGGTATTCTTAGGTGATTTTCTTGTGATAGTATGTCTCACAGCTGACATAAAACTGTTGACTCTTCCATTTGAAAGAACAGGTCTAGGAAATCCAAATCGACATTTAGTGTAGTATTTTTCTTTGCTCTTGTATTTCCGTCGACAGTATTTTCCACACCGATGACTTTGGAAACGTAGAACTTGCTCCTTTAACTTGTTCTCTTCTGTGCTTTTTGGTATAGCACATGTTGCATATTCTTCAATGTAAGATAACACTGCTTCATCAGTATCTGTTCCAAACTTTGGGGCATCCTTGATCCACAGCAGCATATGAATATGAGGAGCACCTCTTGCCTGGTACTCTTTTCTCCAAAAGAAATCCACTACTTCTCCAAGGGGTGGATTTTTTTTATTGCAGATGAAGGACATCATAGCCTCAAATCTATGATTGAAATATCTGCAAACATTAACCGGATCCAATGAGCACAGTTCTCCTGCTGTCTTGTATTCGATGTTTTTAATGTTTGAATTGGCCTCTCGTAGAAAATCCAGTAAATCATCCCAAGCGTACTCGGCACAGCTTAGGGTAAGGAACCATGTTGGTGTTCCTAAATTGCGTAACATGCATTTTAGTTCACCATGGCGCCGGTACCAATATTCATTTGTCCCACGCTGACAAGCCATCAGATTGATCAGTTGTGTTTCCAAATGATCATCTCGGTGCTGCACTTTCTCCATAAAATCCTTAGCAGACACATTTTGTAAATGTACTCCACTTTTTAAAATGTGATTTACTGCATAAGACAGTGCAGACAAGTCGCTTTCAAATAAAAGATGGAACAAATAAGGAATACTTTGTCGAAATCTGGGATCTTCAGCATATAGTCTTGTAGTTCGATACTCTGAAGCTGGAATCTGTTCTGGACGTTCATCGTATCGTCCTCCTTTTCCTTTAGGAAACAGCTGGGGAAAACATCGAGCTTCCAAGCTCTCCTCCCATACACTCACGGGATTTCCTTTTGCTTTCTTCATCTGAAAGAGATCAATATTGTCTCCCATAACTTCTTTCGAATGGAGAGGATGTATGCTAAAATGTTCATAAATTTCTTCTTCCTTTGACTTGTCCACTTTTTCAATTTGTCCAGTTGGTGTTTCTGTGTCTCCTTGTAAATCTTCTTCTTCTTCTTCTTCTTCTATATAAATTGATTCATACCATTTGTTATTTTTTTTCAAATACAAATTTGCTCTTTGTACTTTCCGCACATCTACCAGCTCCTGCCAAATCTTCTTATTCTTTGTAGGTACACCATTAACCAGAATAATTAATGGTTCAGTTTCCAAAGTATCCGCATCAATAGTTTCCATATTTTTTTTCAAATCCAAGGGCAAATACACCACTCTACCTTTTAAACCTCTCAGTAAATCTGAAGGAGGTAATTTACCAGTTTTGGGCTCCATACGTACTATGGTCTGGAACGGATGAACACATTGAATGAGTATAGACTCATATGTATTTAATTCAGAAAGTTCAGCAGGAATAGCATCCAATTCTAAATTATTATGTACAGCTCTGGTCGGCATTCTATTTTCCTCTAACTTGTTATAACAGTATTTACAAATACGCTGATCTTCACCCAATTCAAAACAATTTTCTAGAAATATATATGTGGCAAAATCCTTCCACTTATAATTATCTTCATTTTCACTCTTTCTGTAGAGATCAACATTCCTAGTTTGTTTTCTATAATGAGTTCTGCGGCAACAAATACAAGTAAAATTTGGTCTTTCATTAGAGACTATTGCAAATTTTGTTATGTGATCATTAAATGTGTTACTTACAGAGGGTTCTACATTCTCTTCCACTTCTTCCTCATTTACTGTGTCCTTCTCTGCACTGTTTTGTTCAGGACCAAAGTAACAAAACTGAATTTCATCAACAACCTTCTCTACATCTGATACCGTTCCTCGGAACAGAGCCCTATTCAATTCATTTAACTTTATTGCTGGACTTTTGGCAAAATACAACCGTCTCACAAACTTTCTCATTTCAGTATGATGAACAGCCAGCATCCTAAAATGATGGAAAACACTATTGCACACTTTTCTAGATAGACAAGCAAGAGAATGACCCTGCAAACCAGTATTCTCTCTCACTCTGCATGGATCCAGACTTTGAAGCACCTTAATCTTTTGTTTTACACTTTTTTTACTATATTCTCTTAGAAACTCTCGAAATCTGTCAATAGATTCCTGACGCACAGTGCAAATACTACTACAATTCCAAGTGTACACTGGGGCTTTAGGACGTCTCCCCATTGCCTCATCTGCCATCACTTGTACCTCATCTCTTGGAACCATTATCTCCTTCTCCATTATGCAACCATTTTTTACTTCGTATGAACGACCTCTGGTGTCAACTGCATGCAGCAAACTATTACTTTGAAAATAGCTTTCTTCATTAAAAAAAGGTTCACTACTTGAACTATGCATCCACTTGCCTAAAAACACTTTACAAAAGTTTGTTCTGTTCACTACTCTTTTCCTTTTGCTATGTGATTTCAGTACATTAACCATTTTGTCTAATGTACGCATCCTATTCAAAATTAATATGAATAGTTTCCTTTTTAATTCTAATGCTTTTGCTGCAATGGCTTCAATTTCTTTTTTTCTCTTGTAATATTTAGCCTTTTGCTTATATTTCTTTATATCCTTTATCAAATTGGACATAACTCTTCTCTGAAACATTTTTCTACGTATCTCTTTAAATGCTGTTTTTCTGTTTATGTTAAACTTTTCAATTGCAGAAGGTATATTTGCATTAACTAAATTCTCAATTTTTTGCTGTTCTCTATGTTTTGTTACATTTTTCCGAGAACAGACATTTTGTACATTTTTCTTTGTTTTAAATATTTTGTTTAGGAATTGTTTTTTTTGCTTACCAGAAGATTTTTTCTTTTTCCCAACATCAGCATCTTCTACTAACTTTGGTCCTCCAGTTGTCTTCAAATATAGTTTTTTTTTTAGCGTTTTTTGAACTCGAGATTTTGTAGGCATCTTAAATTTTGTTCACTGTTCTTCAGCAATACCTGAAAAAAACTAAAAAAAAAATCTGTTATTGTATTTAAATATATCTTTTCACAATAGTCACAAAACGAAATTTCTTTGCCAATTTGAATGCACACAAACTGCTCTTTTTTTTTGGGCAAGTGAAAATCTCTTTTACAAACTGTCACATTATGAAACCACTTTTCAGATTTTTTAAAAAGCCCATGTCCACAGTGCTACACTCCACCAAGGGCAACCAGCCTTAGTGATGCTGAATGTATTTGCATTACAGACTTAAACCTGAAAACCCCACTGGCTTGTAAATACTGTGCATGACTATACACGGCAAGGACATGGGTGTGTGCTAAGACTCTGCTTCTTCCCCCAAAAATTCGCTCCCCCTTTCCATCTAATGCAACTGTGAAATCACCAGAGCAAGACGCAATAAATCTCTGCCTATAATTCTTCTATGCACACAGAGTCATGTTTTCACATTAGTGCCAAAACGAAATTTCTTTGCCAATTTGAAAGCACACTTACTGCTCTTTTTTTTTCGGGCCAAGTGAAAATCTCTTTTTACAATTTGAAATCACTTTTACAGACTGACACATTATGAAACCACTATTTTTGATTTATTTAATTGGACGTGTCCAAGCTGTTTTTTTTTCAGACCACCACCATGTGCATTCTCTGTGACTGCCTACACTCCACCAAGGGCAACCAGCCTTAGTGATGCTGAATGTATTTGCATTACAGACTTAAACCTGAAAACCCCACTGGCTTGTAAATACTGTGCATGACTATACACGGCAAGGACATGGGTGTGTGCTAAGCCTCTGCTTCTTCCCCCAAAAATTCGCTCCCCCTTTCCATCTAATGCAACTGTGAAATCACCAGAGCAAGACGCAATAAATCTCTGCCTATAATTCTTCTATGCACACAGAGTCATGTTTTCACATTAGTGCCAAAACGAAATTTCTTTGCCAATTTGAAAGCACACTTACTGCTCTTTTTTTTTCGGGCCAAGTGAAAATCTCTTTTTACAATTTGAAATCACTTTTACAGACTGACACATTATGAAACCACTATTTTTGATTTATTTAATTGCACGTGTCCAAGCTGTTTTTTTTTCAGACCACCACCATGTGCATTCTCTGTGACTGCCTACACTCCAGCAAGGGCAACCAGCCTTAGTGATGCTGAATGTATTTGCATTACAGACTTAAACCTGAAAACCCCACTGGCTTGTAAATACTGTGCATGACTATACACGGCAAGGACATGGGTGTGTGCTAAGCCTCTGCTTCTTCCCCCAAAAATTCGCTCCCCCTTTCCATCTAATGCAACTGTGAAATCACCAGAGCAAGACGCAATAAATCTCTGCCTATAATTCTTCTATGCACACAGAGTCATGTTTTCACATTAGTCCCACAACGAAATTTCTTTGCCAATTTGAAAGCACACTTACTGCTCTTTTTTTTTTCGGGCCAAGTGAAAATCTCTTTTTACAATTTGAAATCACTTTTACAGACTGACACATTATGGAACCACTATTTTTGATTTATTTAATTGCACGTGTCCAAGCTGTTTTTTTTTCAGACCACCACCATGTGCATTCTCTGTGACTGCCTACACTCCACCAAGGGCAACCAGCCTTAGTGATGCTGAATGTATTTGCATTACAGACTTAAACCTGAAAACCCCACTGGCTTGTAAATACTGTGCATGACTATACACGGCAAGGACATGGGTGTGTGCTAAGCCTCTGCTTCTTCCCCCAAAAATTCGCTCCCCCTTTCCATCTAATGCAACTGTGAAATCACCAGAGCAAGACGCAATAAATCTCTGCCTATAATTCTTCTATGCACACAGAGTCATGTTTTCACATTAGTGCCAAAACGAAATTTCTTTGCCATTTTTAAAGCACACTTACTGCTCTTTTTTTTTTCGGGGCAAGTGAAAATCACTTTTTACAATTGGAAATCACTTTTACAGACTGACACATTATGAAACCACTATTTTTGATTTATTTAATTGGACGTGTCCAAGCTGTTTTTTTTTCAGACCAACACCATGTGCATTCTCTGTGACTGCCTACACTCCAGCAAGGGCAACCAGCCTTAGTGATGCTGAATGTATTTGCATTACAGACTTAAACCTGAAAACCCCACTGGCTTCTAAATACTGTGCATGACTATACACGGCAAGCACATGGGTGTGTGCTAAGACTCTGCTTCTTCCCCCAAAAATTCGCTCCCCCTTTCCATCTAATGCAACTGTGAAATCACCAGAGCAAGACGCAATAAATCTCTGCCTATAATTCTTCTATGCACACAGAGTCATGTTTTCACATTAGTGCCAAAACGAAATTTCTTTGCCAATTTGAAAGCACACTTACTGCTCTTTTTTTTTCGGGCCAAGTGAAAATCTCTTTTTACAATTTGAAATCACTTTTACAGACTGACACATTATGAAACCACTATTTTTGATTTATTTAATTGCACGTGTCCAAGCTGTTTTTTTTTCAGACCACCACCATGTGCATTCTCTGTGACTGCCTACACTCCACCAAGGGCAACCAGCCTTAGTGATGCTGAATGTATTTGCATTACAGACTGAAACCTGAAAACCCCACTCGCTTGTAAATACTGTGCATGACTATACACGGCAAGGACATGGGTGTGTGCTAAGCCTCTGCTTCTTCCCCCAAAAATTCGCTCCCCCTTTCCATCTAATGCAACTGTGAAATCACCAGAGCAAGACGCAATAAATCTCTGCCTATAATTCTTCTATGCACACAGAGTCATGTTTTCACATTAGTGCCAAAACGAAATTTCTTTGCCAATTTGAAAGCACACTTACTGCTCTTTTTTTTTTTCGGGGCAAGTGTAAATCACTTTTACACACTGACACATTATGAAACCACCATGTGTAACTACAACAAAAACAATTCCCATTTCTATTATTCATTTCTTAAGTTACCACATACATCCCCTCTCAAACTGTAAACTCACCTTTAAAATTAGTTAGTTGTGAAAGAAATGTGACACTCAAACAGCAGATTATCAGAGCCAGGATCTCTGTTCTGTTCACCTCTCTCCTCTCAACAGAACCAGATAATGGCAAACTTTCCCTCTATTTTTCCACACCGATACATGTAAGTTTCAAATCTCAGTGCTTCCCCCTTTTTTTCACATGTATTCACACATTTCTATTGGTTGAAAACCAACCCTTTTCCAAAAGTACCCTGCCCCCAACTTGACTTCTGCCTAGTACCCTTCCCCCAACTTGACTTCTGCCTGCTACCATAGCAACAGCTCATGGAACACTGCTGTGTGCAGTTAGGTCAGAAGTTCGACACACAATGTTTCAATTCCACAGAGCAAGAGTGCTTGACTTTTCAAACCTTACAGCAAATCCATAGTACTGTTCTTTGGTTACACATTTTTTTGTACCAATACAAAACATGCTTCTATTAATTTTCACATACAGCCTAGTTTTTATTCTAGAATGGTATGAAACAGCCAATCAGTTCTTTTTGTTTTAAAAAAATATGTATGCCTCCATTTCCAAACTGTCTTTCTTTTCTTATTGCCATTCTACTGAAAGACACCTCCTGAGTGCATCCAGTTCTCCTTTGAAGATGTTCACAGTGTGGATTGTAGAGCACAGCTATGTCTTCTGGAGTGAAAAGTTTGCAGAGAAAACAGATATGGTGAGAGACCTTGCTTTGCCAAATGTAGACATTAAATGGATTGGTCAGAGAGGGTTAAAGTGGCACCAATTGATGCCATTGGTGAAATCCTTCATTCAAATCCAACACCCTGACCTCATAATAGTGCACTGTGGTGGCAATGACCTAGGCACTTTGACTGGGGTAGGTCTGGAAATGCTTATGAAGGACACCTTTGCACAACTGTTTACACTTTTCCCTAAAACTGCCTTTGTGTTTTCCAACATATGCCAAAGGCAAAAATGGAACTGGTCCAATCATTTCTGTCCACAGATTGACAAAGCAAGAAAGCACGTCAACAAATCTGTTTCTGCTTTCCTCCGTGACTATGGTATGGGTGCCATTTACCACAACAACTTGCGTTATGACATGCAAGACATTTATAGAGGAGATGGTGTGCACTTCAATGATGAAGGGAACAGAGTCTTCCTCTTGAACCTTAGACTCTGCATCGGTACTTACTTGTAGGTACCACTAAAAAAATGACTTCATAAACACAACAGCTCTTTTTAGAGCTCCCTAATTTCTAAACTCTTAAATCTGCTTTTCATTTATCTTTTTTTTTTTTTTTTTACCGTACGCTTACCGTAAGCTTACCGTACGCGTACCCCGTGATTTTTTTTTAAATCAATAAATGTTTTTTTTGTACTTTTCTGTCCTTCTTTGACCCCCTTACAAATGTTAGGGGGTCTGTAACTCTCCTCATTGCCCCCTTTCCTTGTTTTCACTCTTTTTTTTCAGAGTGAAATACACAAAATGGCGGCCGCCGCTTCCTGGTTTCGACCGATTCGAATGTTTACTAAGATCTAAGAGCCAATCAGAATCGCGCTCGCGCACGCCGCCGTACGCTTACCGTAAGCGTACGGTAAGCGTACCGTAAGCGGGCTCAGATATATATATTGATTTAAAGGCTATTTTCTCAGAATCTACTGAACAGATTTACACCAAACCTACAAAAGGCACTTCCTTGACCTGAGGACTACCTCTCTGCCAAATTTCAAGTAATTCTGTTCAGCCGTTCGGGCTGTAGCTCGTTCTAAAGGTCCTATGGAAAAATGCATGGGAAAAACGCGTTTTGGGACCCCCCTTTTATCTCAGCCCCCGCTTGACGAATCCCCCCGAGACTTTCAGGGTAGGAGCGGAGCGTAGCGCCCCACCTATTTTGAGAAATTCGCAAGGATTCGTCGACCGGCGCCAAAGTTATTCAAAATAGAATGTTGAGGTTTTCCTATGGAAACGTGGTCCTAACTATAACTACCTACTGGCGACCGCCAGTAGGTAATATATATATATATATATATATATATATATATATATATATATATATATATTATATATATATATATATATATATATGCCAGCAAACTTTTCTCCGTTTTAGCAAAGAAAAAATAGGGTCGCACTCCAGCGAAATGTAGTACTCCTTTGTTTTAATTTCACAAATCCACAGATTACGAGATGCACACAAAGAAAACCAATAAATATCCTCTAGTGGATCGACATTGCTAAGTGTCCCATGATAGGCCTACATCTTAAGACTGATATTGCTTAGGGAAACCGTATGCACAGTCAATAATAGACACTCATTGACACATTGCTGTGTTAAATAAAAGTACTCAATAAAGTTTTATATTGCAGTCTAGAGATGTATGTAAAGTTCTTCCGACTGGTTCAGACCAAACGGCGTCATGCTTCTAAAGTTAATAATATGTCGAGATTCTTTCTGTCTCAGTAGTCTCTCCCGATTTCCACCTCGTGTATTGATTGGTACAGTTTCAATTCCATAAAACTTTAGAGACTTCCAATTACTGTTGTGGTGTGTCTCCATATGTCTTGCTACCGCATTGTTTTTGTCCTTGTTTTTGGTGGCCCTGGTATGTTCCAGTATCCTTTTCTTCAGCTCACAAATGGTGCTACCCACGTACTTTAAATGACAAGGACATTCAATGATGTAGACCGTGTATTGGCTTTTACACGATATTAACTGTTTGATTTTCCAGGTTGTTTTATTCGCCATTCTGATCTCATTTGTGGGTTTGGCGATTTGACACACCTTACAGTTTTGACACTTGATAAAGCCAGTTTTCTTTAACCATGTTGTTTGTGCTTTATCCGTTTTGAAGTGACTGTGTACCAATCTGTCTTTTAAGTTTGGAGCTCTTCTGTAAGTTATTACAGGGTGTGGTCCCATTATTTTTCCCACAGTCCCATCCAACTGTAGTATTTTCCAATTCTTTTGGATCACATTGACAATTTCTTTAGATTCCAAGGTATAATCCAGTATTAGTCTTATTGGTTCCTCCTTGGTTATTAACTCTTTGGTTTGAGTCAGGCAATCTTCCCGAGATTTCTGATTGGCTCTGTTCCAACACTTGTTCACCGTGTTTTTATTGTATTTTCTCTGTAGAAATCTGTTTATTGAGCCTGCACTTTGTTTCTTCCATTCCTCTTCCTCACTGCACAGTCTGCGAAGTCGGAGAAATTCTCCGTATGGTATGCTTGACACTAGGGAGGGTTGGTGGAAGCTCGTTGCTTCTAGGGTGGCATTGGTAGCTGTGGATTTACGGAACAGTGTTGATTCCAAATGACCATTTTTCACATATATTGTGGCATCTAAGAAGTTGATCTTGTTCTTGTTGATTTCATATGTGAATTTCAAACTTTCGACACTGTTGTTAAGAATTTCAAAATATTCACAAAATTCCTTTTCATTGCCATTCCAAATTATCAATAGATCATCGATGAATCTTGCCCATTTGATAATTTTATTTGTGTGTCTTTGATGTTGTTTGTTCCAGGCCACCTCTCGCTCCCACCAGCCCATTACTAGGCAGGCATAACTTGGGCTAAAGGAAAACCCCATAGCCGCCCCATTCTTTTGACGATAAAGGTCATCTCCAAAGAGAAAAATATTGCATGTGAGGCAGGACAGAATCATATCACATAACATACTGTTGTGATCTTTAAAGTGAATGTTTCTTTCTTGTAGGAAGAATTGAATGGCTTTCAGACCCAATTCATTGTCAATATTCGTGTATAAGGCAATTACATCCATCGTTATTAACAAGAAACTATCTTGCCAGGTTACATCGCGCAATTTGTTTAGGAGATCAGTAGTGTCTCGGATGTAGGATTCTAGTTTCACCACATGAGGAATTAAGAAGTGGTCGATGTAATTTGCCATAGGTTCAAAAAGGGACCCTTTCGCTGACAAGATCGGTCTGCCAGGTGGTGTCTTTGAGTCTTTGTGTATTTTCGGGAGAAAATACATTGTCGCGAGTTTGGGGAAATCCACGGATAGATATTTTCGTTCTTCCTCATCTATCAAGTGTTTCGCTATCCACATATTTAGATTGTTTTCCATTTCCAGGCGATATGACATAGTGGGGTTGATACTTAATTTTTCGTAATATCTTTCGTTTTGCAACTGGCGTTGTGCCTCAGTGATATACAATTGACGGTCCCATATGACCACATTTCCCCCTTTGTCTGCCATCTTGATTTCAATCTCCTTATCATTGGCTAATTTATCCAAGGCCTCCTTTTCTGTTTTTGTTAAATTATCCTTGCGATTAACTTTATTGATTTTGTATAAGTCATGGATAACAGCTTCCTGAAATACATCAATTTTATTGCCTGGTGGCAGCTGGGGGTAAAATTTGGACTTTGAACGCTTGTTGCTGAGACTGGCTCCTAGTTGTGGGATTGCTGACTGTAGGGGTATCTCTCCCCCTTCCTCCGCATTCAGATTGAGTAATGTTAGATAGTCGTCAGCCTCTTTTGCCAATAAAGTTGACGTTGGGGTTCCTGCCATATAGGTAGTCCTTGATTTTTTCGGATTTTCTAGAAAGTGTTTTGCTAGTTTAATTTTGCGGACATACAAATAGAGATCAACTCTAGTTTGTGCTAGATCCATCTGTTTAACTGGACAAAAATTTATGCCTCTTTTTAAGAGTGAGATTTCTGGATCCGATAGTTCCCTCTTAGAGAGATTGACCACTTGGAGTTCATTATTTACTGATCCGTTCGTTGCCTCATACTTCTGGTCTTTATACCAGTCCTTTCGCTTGAGGTGCTGGGTTCTTCTTCCCCTTCGTTGCGTTTTCTTTGGTACCAAGTTTTCCCTCTTCCCCTTCCTCTGTTTTGTCTTTGGGGCATTTGGTTTTGTTCCCACTTTCGTTGTTCTAGGACTAGGCGCATGTCCCCTAAAAAAGTTGACCTTGCCCCTTCTGTTGTGAGTTCCTGCTCCTCTGTGCTAAGATCTGTGGAGGTTAGGGATGAGAAACTACTGGATATTCCGGCCGCACCTCCTGTCATTGGCTGTTTGAAGTGATCAAATTTACGTGCACATTTGCACGTAAATTTGATCACTTCAAACAGCCAATGACAGGAGGTGCGGCCGGAATATCCAGTAGTTTCTCATCCCTAACCTCCACAGATCTTAGCACAGAGGAGCAGGAACTCACAACAGAAGGGGCAAGGTCAACTTTTTTAGGGGACATGCGCCTAGTCCTAGAACAACGAAAGTGGGAACAAAACCAAATGCCCCAAAGACAAAACAGAGGAAGGGGAAGAGGGAAAACTTGGTACCAAAGAAAACGCAACGAAGGGGAAGAAGAACCCAGCACCTCAAGCGAAAGGACTGGTATAAAGACCAGAAGTATGAGGCAACGAACGGATCAGTAAATAATGAACTCCAAGTGGTCAATCTCTCTAAGAGGGAACTATCGGATCCAGAAATCTCACTCTTAAAAAGAGGCATACATTTTTGTCCAGTTAAACAGATGGATCTAGCACAAACTAGAGTTGATCTCTATTTGTATGTCCGCAAAATTAAACTAGCAAAACACTTTCTAGAAAATCCGAAAAAATCAAGGACTACCTATATGGCAGGAACCCCAACGTCAACTTTATTGGCAAAAGAGGCTGACGACTATCTAACATTACTCAATCTGAATGCGGAGGAAGGGGGAGAGATACCCCTACAGTCAGCAATCCCACAACTAGGAGCCAGTCTCAGCAACAAGCGTTCAAAGTCCAAATTTTACCCCCAGCTGCCACCAGGCAATAAAATTGATGTATTTCAGGAAGCTGTTATCCATGACTTATACAAAATCAATAAAGTTAATCGCAAGGATAATTTAACAAAAACAGAAAAGGAGGCCTTGGATAAATTAGCCAATGATAAGGAGATTGAAATCAAGATGGCAGACAAAGGGGGAAATGTGGTCATATGGGACCGTCAATTGTATATCACTGAGGCACAACGCCAGTTGCAAAACGAAAGATATTACGAAAAATTAAGTATCAACCCCACTATGTCATATCGCCTGGAAATGGAAAACAATCTAAATATGTGGATAGCGAAACACTTGATAGATGAGGAAGAACGAAAATATCTATCCGTGGATTTCCCCAAACTCGCGACAATGTATTTTCTCCCGAAAATACACAAAGACTCAAAGACACCACCTGGCAGACCGATCTTGTCAGCGAAAGGGTCCCTTTTTGAACCTATGGCAAATTACATCGACCACTTCTTAATTCCTCATGTGGTGAAACTAGAATCCTACATCCGAGACACTACTGATCTCCTAAACAAATTGCGCGATGTAACCTGGCAAGATAGTTTCTTGTTAATAACGATGGATGTAATTGCCTTATACACGAATATTGACAATGAATTGGGTCTGAAAGCCATTCAATTCTTCCTACAAGAAAGAAACATTCACTTTAAAGATCACAACAGTATGTTATGTGATATGATTCTGTCCTGCCTCACATGCAATATTTTTCTCTTTGGAGATGACCTTTATCGTCAAAAGAATGGGGCGGCTATGGGGTTTTCCTTTAGCCCAAGTTATGCCTGCCTAGTAATGGGCTGGTGGGAGCGAGAGGTGGCCTGGAACAAACAACATCAAAGACACACAAATAAAATTATCAAATGGGCAAGATTCATCGATGATCTATTGATAATTTGGAATGGCAATGAAAAGGAATTTTGTGAATATTTTGAAATTCTTAACAACAGTGTCGAAAGTTTGAAATTCACATATGAAATCAACAAGAACAAGATCAACTTCTTAGATGCCACAATATATGTGAAAAATGGTCATTTGGAATCAACACTGTTCCGTAAATCCACAGCTACCAATGCCACCCTAGAAGCAACGAGCTTCCACCAACCCTCCCTAGTGTCAAGCATACCATACGGAGAATTTCTCCGACTTCGCAGACTGTGCAGTGAGGAAGAGGAATGGAAGAAACAAAGTGCAGGCTCAATAAACAGATTTCTACAGAGAAAATACAATAAAAACACGGTGAACAAGTGTTGGAACAGAGCCAATCAGAAATCTCGGGAAGATTGCCTGACTCAAACCAAAGAGTTAATAACCAAGGAGGAACCAATAAGACTAATACTGGATTATACCTTGGAATCTAAAGAAATTGTCAATGTGATCCAAAAGAATTGGAAAATACTACAGTTGGATGGGACTGTGGGAAAAATAATGGGACCACACCCTGTAATAACTTACAGAAGAGCTCCAAACTTAAAAGACAGATTGGTACACAGTCACTTCAAAACGGATAAAGCACAAACAACATGGTTAAAGAAAACTGGCTTTATCAAGTGTCAAAACTGTAAGGTGTGTCAAATCGCCAAACCCACAAATGAGATCAGAATGGCGAATAAAACAACCTGGAAAATCAAACAGTTAATATCGTGTAAAAGCCAATACACGGTCTACATCATTGAATGTCCTTGTCATTTAAAGTACGTGGGTAGCACCATTTGTGAGCTGAAGAAAAGGATACTGGAACATACCAGGGCCACCAAAAACAAGGACAAAAACAATGCGGTAGCAAGACATATGGAGACACACCACAACAGTAATTGGAAGTCTCTAAAGTTTTATGGAATTGAAACTGTACCAATCAATACACGAGGTGGAAATCGGGAGAGACTACTGAGACAGAAAGAATCTCGACATATTATTAACTTTAGAAGCATGACGCCGTTTGGTCTGAACCAGTCGGAAGAACTTTACATACATCTCTAGACTGCAATATAAAACTTTATTGAGTACTTTTATTTAACACAGCAATGTGTCAGTGAGTGTCTATTATTGACTGTGCATACGGTTTCCCTAAGCAATATCAGTCTTAAGATGTAGGCCTATCATGGGACACTTAGCAATGTCGATCCACTAGAGGATATTTATTGGTTTTCTTTGTGTGCATCTCGTAATCTGTGGATTTGTGAAATTAAAACAAAGGAGTACTACATTTCGCTGGAGTGCGACCCTATTTTTTCTTTGCTAAAACGGAGAAAAGTTTGCTGGCATATTAGCGGCGGTCCAAGCCGCAAGGACACCGCACCTTCAAAAAAGAGCGCCGCTTTATCCGGAACCGTTGGACGCCTTGTTATTCATATATATATATATATATATATTCACTGAAAAAACCATAGGTTTCACACATGTTATAGTTAGTGGAAATTTTACTGATAAAAAACCAATGAAATTGCCCCGTTATAGTTAGCGCAGGCAACTATAACTCACGCGACCACAATCCTCTGCTGATGCTAATACTGTATTTAGACACTTATTTGCCCATGTCTTCTTCCATACATTTTTAGCTATACATATATTACAAATATTTTTTTTTCATAAAGACACATATGTCATCAGCAGAGGATTGCGGTCGCGTGAGTTATAGTTGCCTGCGCTAACTATAACGGGGCAATTTCATTGGTTTTTTATCAGTAAAATTTCCACTAACTATAACATGTGTGAAACCTATGGTTTTTTCAGTGAATTTGCAAGGTTTTTTAAATGCTAATTCCTAACTATAACGTGTGTGAAACCTATGGTTTTTTCAGTGAATTAGTACGGTTTTTTAAATGCTAAGTTTTTTTCCCTTATAATAAGCCCTGTACATTTGGTGGCCTACGGCCACCAAAAGCACAGGGGGTGGGGTAAGTGTGGATAGTGTTTTTTTCCATTGTAATAAGCCCAGCACATTTGGTGGCCTTCGGCCACCAAAAGCACAGGGGGTGGGGTAAGTGTGGATAGTGTTTTTTTTATTTTTATTTTTTTACCGTACGCTTACCGTAAGCGTACGGTAAGCGTACCCCGCGAAATTGCCGAAAAAAAAATAAAACCGTTTTTGCACTTGGGGGATGTTTGGGGACTCCCTCCACATGACTATGTGGGAGGGAGTTGTCAAAACAGCCCCTTTACATGTTTTTGGGCTTCCGATTTTAAAAATCTCTCTCAGTGCGAGAGACAAAATGGCGGCCGCCGCTTCCTGGTTTCGGCCGATTCGAATGTTTACTAAGATCTAAGAGCCAATCAGAATCGCGCTCGCGCACGCCACCGTACGCTTACCGTAAGCGTACGGTAAGCGTACCGTAAGCTGGCTCAGATATATATATTGATTTAAAGGCTATTTTCTCAGAATCTACTGAACAGATTTACACCAAACCTACAAAAGGCACTTCCTTGACCTAGGGACTACCTCTCTGCCAAATTTTGAGTAATTCTGTTCAGCCATTCGGGCTGTAGCTCGTTCTAAAGGTCCTATGGAAAAATGCATGGGAAAAACGCGTTTTGGGACCCCCCTTTTATCTCAGCCCCCGCTTGACGAATCCCCCCGAGACTTTCAGGGTAGGAGCGGAGCGTAGCGCCCCACCTATTTTGAGAAATTCGCGAGGATTCGTCGACCGGCGCCAAAGTTATTCAAAATAGAATGTTGAGGTTTTCCTATGGAAACGTGGTCCTAACTATAACTACCTACTGGCTATCGCCAGTAGGTAATATATATATGCACACAAACTGGCTCCGTGTTGTGGACCCCTGGCGCTTTTGTTATCCGGTGCGACGCCTCAGCAGAGCCACGCTGTCATAATTCCAACATCACATTTCCGTACGAAATAAATGGCACGCACTCACAGGCTCTGAAATCTTTATCCCCAAGGTTCTTTATTCAGCTTATTCCGCTTCAGAAATGAGGGACAAACCAACGCGTTTCGCTATCAGCCGATAGCTTGATCACGGTCTATATATATATACACATTACCTACTGACAGTCGCCAGTAGGTAGTTATAGTTAAGGCCTTATCTCTATTCAAAAAGCGAGTTTTCTTTTGCCAATATCTTTGGCACTGTTTGATGAATCTTCGTGAAATTTTCAAAGCTAATGGCTCACTCAGGTCAGCTCTAGTCTTGAAAGTTTCGGGGTGATTCGTCAAGATGGGGCTGAGAAAAAAGGGGGTCCCATAACTAATTTTTCCCATGGTAATTTCCATTGGAACTTTAGACACGGCTACAGCCCGAACTGCTGAACAGAATTACACCAAATTTGGCAAAATGGTAGCTCTTCGTCCAGAAAGCAACTTTTTTTTAAATGGTGTAAATCCATTCAGTAGATGCTGATAAATTCAACAACAAAAAAAGTATATATCTGAGCACCGAGGAGGAGCCGCGAACCATCCCGAGCACGAGCTTCATTCTGAATTGCTTTCGTATAAATTTCTCACAATGGTGAATTTAAATTGTGATTAATTTTTGAGACCATTTTGTTCATGTCTGTGAACAATGATGCCTATTTCTATAGGAATTTGCTGTACAGGAAGTTACTCCAAAAAGGCTACACGCCGAAACGAGTCGTCCTTGATGTTGGTGCACAATAAAAATGTGTCCAGTCTCCTGGTGTGCCGCTCCTTGTTTTCTACATTTGGGGAATTATCGAAGATTCCAGATATATATATATATATGTATATATATCTGGAATCTTCGATAATTCCCCAAATGTAGAAAACAAGGAGCGGCACACCAGGAGACTGCACACATTTATATATATGAACTCAATCTCCCCTCTCACTTGTCGAAGAAGGGTCTGACACCGCCGGGTTGATATCGAGAAGATTTATTCAGGGTGAGTACATAGCGCAAATATGTAACAATTCGGCAGACGCGTTTCAGCGGCTCAGCTTTCCTCGGTGACTGTTACGAGTGGCAGGTCCTCGCACCAGGTGGCCATTTAGGTGTTCCCTTGGCCACTCCCCCTGGAATCTCCATCGAGGCTCCTCCTCTGCCACAATGATAGTTCACTTTGCGCTGAACAGACAGGCTGCTGCATGCTGGGAATTGGAGTCCGTGTGTGGGTCCCCCTTGAGTAAGAGGGGAAACCAAATACCAAGTGGTGTCCCATCACTGTGGCCCGGACTACACTCCGCCACAGCTTCCTGTCCTGATAGGTATCCTTGCTGAGACCCCTCGATCTTCATTTGCAGACAATGCTGCTCCTCTCTACCCACACAATGATGTTTGCACACAGTGGTGCTTTGGTCTGCACAGGGGGGCAACGCGCTTGCATTCAAAATACAAAAGTCCAAGAACTGCTGGCCACCGTGTCGCTCCTGACCAAGAGGGTGTGTCAGGTAAGCCAGTGCCTGCAAAACTGGCATAACACAAACTCCAACTCCCCTCTCACTTGTCAAAGAAGGGTCTGACACCGCTGGGTTGATATCTAGAGGATTTATTCAGGGTGAGTTCACAGCGCAAATACGTAACAATTCGGCAGACGCGTTTCAACAGCTCAGCTTTCCTCAGTGCCTGTTATGAGTGGCAGGTCCTCGCACCAGGTGGCCATTTAGGTGTTCCCTTGGCCACTCCCCCTGGAATCTCCATCGAGGCTCCTCCTCTGCCACAACGATAGTTCACTTTGTGCTGAACAGACGAGCTGCTGCATGCTGGGAATTGGAGTCCGTGTGTCGGTCCCTCTTGAGTAAGTGGGGAAACCAAACACCAAGTGGTATCCCATCACTGTGGCCCGGACTACACTCCACCACAGCTTACTGTCCTGATAGGTATCCTTGCTGAGACCCCTCGATCTATCAATTAAAATCAATTAGTATTTCATGATCAAAAATATTAAAATAGATATAAAATACCAATGCTTTTGGCAACTAAATTTCTGTCATCTAAATACAATAATCCGCTATGACCTGCATAGTTGAAAAACAGTGTAGAAATATTGTTATACAAGTGTTAAAATATTGAAATAGTAAAAACATAGCTCAATGTCAGTGCATAATCTTGTTTACCTTAAATATCAATATCATACACTCATTCACTGTTTCCTGATAGTGTGCTCTTTAATCACACTAAGCTCCTACCTGTTGTTATGCCCTAAGTGGGTCTAGAATCTCCTCCATGTCATACTTTGATAGAGTGTAGGTGCTTTAAGGTGTCACCCTATTGAATCAACAAAGATTCTAAAAGTGCAAAGGGCTATTTTTATGAAGACAAAGAACTATGTGACTGAAGGGCTGAGTAGTTTAAACAGGATGTTAAAACCAGAATGTTTAAATTAGCTGAAGGAGAATCTTAATGACAGGCAAGTGAAGAAATCTTCACTTGCGTTGAGCCCAAATGGAGTTTTTGTGTCGAGCTCCAGAATGTACCTAGTTTCCAGTAGATGTAGTAGGGCCTCGCAGTTGCCTCCCCTCCTAAGCGGTGGAATTGTGTCTATGACATGGGTGTTCCGGGCTACCACCATGAGTTTCCCCAAAATGTCTCACCACTGGGTATGCTGGATCGCTGTTGGAAATAGCCCTTATGTGCTGGAGTATCCTCTTATGTACTTGCAGTTTGGTACTGCCTATGTGGCGCACGCAACAAGGACACTCCAGCACATAAACTGCAAATTCTGTCTTGCAGGTAAGCCTTTTCTTAATAGGTACAGGGTCTGGTTTAAATGGGCTGCTATAGTATGTTTTGCTGTTGGCAAACCTACATGCTTTACATGTGGGACATTTAACAAACCCCTTACATGAGTTGAGCCAATTCTTAGTTATCCTCAATTCAGTGCTGCTCTTTACCAAGCTGCTGCTCGTGGATCTTGCCTTTCGGAATGTTAGGTCAGGAGTCTTGGGTAACCGGGTAACCGATCTCCCAAAACTGGATCACTTAGCACTAGTCCCCAATTTTTGTTGAATATTTTACACAAAGCTTGATGCTGTCGGTTATAAGTGAGGATCATTCTAGCGGGTTGAGATGATTGATCAGAGATTGTTGGTTGCTGACTAGATTTATAGGAAAGAGCCTCATCTCTGACAATAGCCTTGGTTTTACTGATGCTTTGTCAATAATGTTAGCAGCATAGTCCCAATCCAGGAATCTATCTCTGCTCTCTTGCTGCACATTGTTGCATTCTTCCTCCGTGCTGCAAATTCATTTAATACGCAACATTTCCCCGTACAGAATGCTTTGTATTAAATGTCTGGGGTGATGACTCTTCGCGTGGAGCACTGTGTTTCCTGCAGTAGGCTTCCTATACATCTAAGTCTCAAGCTTATCTTCTTTTATAAATTCCTCAACGTCAAGAAAACATACTGCTGCTCTGCTTATGTTTGCAGTAAAGTGGAGTTTGAGATCATTGTTATTGATCTGCTCTATGAATTGAAGGGCCCGTTCCTCTGGGCCTCTCCAAATCAAGAACAGATTGTCAATGTGTTGAAAGCAGTATGGCACATGTTGTTTCATTGTATCTGCAAATTGGATCTTTAGGACCGGCTCTTCCCATAGACCCATATGCAAACAAGCATAACTAGGGGAACAGCAAGCCCCCATAGGGACACCCCTGGTTTGCTGGTATACATGGTTTTCAAAGAGAAAAATGTTTTGTTCCAGACATGTTGACACCATACTGACAAGCATCTTGTTGTGCATGTATAAACACATTGGTCTTTTGTCTAAGTAGTGTTCAATAGCCTTGATACCATCATGATGGCGAATGCTGGTATAAAGTAACGTCTCGTCCAAAGTTATTAATAATGAATATGGGTCCCATGCGATCTCCCTGATCTTTCTCAGAAAGTCGCTGGTATCCTGCAGATACGTGGGCAAGTTTTTAACGTGTTCTTGAAGAAAGTAATCCACGTATCTCGTATATATATATATATATATATATATATATATATATATATATATATATATACATATTATCTACTGGCGGTCGACAGTAGATAGTTATAGTTAGGACCGTGTTTCCATAGGAAATCCGCAACATTCTATTTGGAATAACTTTTCAAAATAGGTGGGGCGCTCCGCTCCGCTCCTACCCTGAAAGTCTTGGGGGGATTCGTCAAGCGGGGGCTGAGAAAAAAGGGGGGTCCCAAAATGCGTTTTCCCCATGCAATTTTCCATAGGGACCTTTAGTCCAAGGTACAGCCCGAACGGCTGAACAGAATTACTTGAAATTTGGCAGAGAGGTAGTCCTCAGCTCAGGGATGTGCCTTTTGCATATATGGAGTCAATCTGTTCAGTAGTTCCTGAGAAAATCAAAAGTAAAATCATATATATATGTGGGCGGAGCCTAATCACACATCTCATCCTGAGATCTGATTGGTTGTCAGCACTTCATCCAAGAAGTGTTGGCAGCCATCTTGGGACCAATATACATGATAGCACCTCATTAAAAAGGATTGCAGTTAATAGAAGGTTTTAAGACTTTAGTTACATTATAAATCATTTTTTGATGGTACCATACTCATTTTAGGAATTGTGGTATGTTCTAAGGTGATTTCACCATGTGAAAAAGCCTTCTGCTGGGATATCATGATTGAGAGAAAAATATTTTCTCATGCTTTTCCCACAGAGGTTTGGAAGGTGATCTATAAGCTAAACTGAGAGCTTATATTCTGTAAATTCACATTATCTTTCTCAGTCATGTGAGAATGAAGTCTGACATTCTCAGTAAAACATGTACATCCAACAAGGGCAGAGACTGTCAGTTGATTCCTTTGTGTTCTACTGCAGCTTCCCAGACTGTTCCAAAGAACAACTAGAGCGCTAACAGTCCTACTTATGATAAACGTATGGCACACCTGAAGCCATCTTGCTTGGATTAAAGTGGTAATTCTTAAAACATTTAATTTGAAAAGGAACAAAATGAGGGGGTTCATTTTTCCATAAAAAGTATGATTAGTGCTGCAGAAAGAAAAATTAGGGCACATTTTGAGTGACTTCTCAAATCCTCTTCTATTTCATTAAAAAATTCTGACATGCAGACTGAAACATGCACTTTCAATACCAGCAGCAGTTTTCCCTGTTGAGCAGTAGCTTTACTACAGTGATCTAATGAGCAAAAAGAGTGCTAACATTCTGCATTTATGGCAAATGTGTGACACTTCTGAATGCCTTTGGAATCAAAGTAAAAAACTGAAAGTATTTCCTACTGAGGAGACTGCAGTAAATGAGGAAATTAGGAAACTTCATAACAAATAAATCTCCCAAGATGGCCACCGGAGACAAAAGAGCCCAAATGTAGCCCAAAATCACCCAGCTGTAGCCCAAATATAGCCCAATGACAGAAGTGTGCAAAACACTTATTATTTTGTGTTTTTGCAGTGGTATATAGTGCAGACTTGTCAGGTATTGGAGTGCTTTACATGAGCATTGGTTACATCACACAAGAACAAATTCATTTTGGTTGTAGACATGGGGAGACTAAGTGATTTGACCAGAATCACAGAATGTCGAGCTGAAGCAGAAACTCCAACCTGGTTCCCCAGTTGCAAAGTCTGCAGTTCTGGAAGTAACACCACATCTTCTCCCCTAAGTGCAACATTTAATCAATTGGTCAACTGGATAAATAAAAAATAAAGGTAACAAATAATTTAAAAGTGCTTTCTCGCTATTTGAAAACTCAGAAAATATGTCCTTATTTTAGTCTTTTAGAGCACTAACCATAATTTTGATGCCAATAAGACCCTCTCATATATGTAATTTCTAAAGGAAATGCTCTAGGTATTACAGTTTTGATTACATCAAGATGACGTCAGGCGTTCCACACTTTTGTAATAAATATAGAATGTTAGCAATCTAGTTGTTCATTAGGATACTGTTGAGAGGCAGAGGCCAGGGGCACGGACTCTGAAAATTGAAGGCAGGTAGGAGGGTGCAAAGGCAACAATTTAACCACACTGAGCAGGCAGGAAGGGCCGTGGCAGCACAACAGACTATGGAGGGCAGTGGAAAGGGGGGCAGGGGCAACAAACCAACAATACAGGACTTGCAAGAGAGGCTGTGGCAATGTAATAGACCATTGTGGGCAGAAGGAAGAGGCAATGATAGTACAACCACACATGCCAACAGACCCGATTCAGCCAGGAAACGTCCAATGTTTTTAAGCTCAAATGGGCTTTATTTTATCTGTCTCCTGTCTACAATCTCCTCTTTTTCAATGTAACTCAAAGGGGAAAATCAATACCCCAGTTTTTTTTCAAAATCTCCCTCTTACCAAGTTCAAAATGTTCGCAAGTATGGTACATTGGATCATGGAAGGAAATGGGGTAGGGACATGGACTTGGATAACAGAGGACAGGAGGGACATGGAGAGGTGCACCAAACTGACCCTGCAGGGCAGGCATCAGGGTTTGCAGCAGCACAATACACCACACAGGGCATGCGGGACGGGAGTGCAGCACAACAATCCATAGAAAGCAAGAGGGAGGGGACAGGACCATGCACATGGACAACAGAGAACAGAGGGGCAAGAGGCAGGACCATAATGGACAGACAGGAGAGAAAGCTGCAGCATAACAGACCATAAAGGGCAGGAGGGATGGATCAGGGGCATTACAATGGAACAGACAAGCCAGGGGGGAGGGAGTAGGGGTCTGCACATGTAAACAGAGGGCTGGGGGCAAGGGGGCAGGGCAGGAGCAGCAAGATAGCCATGGAGGTCAGGTAGGATGGGCACTAGAAGCAAGACACACCATGAAGAGCAACAGTGAGACTGTGATGGCATACACACAGACCATGGAGGGAAGGTGGGAGGGGTTCAGGAGCAGCTAACTGACCACACAGGGAAGGTGGGAGGGGCCATGGCAGCACAGAAGACCATGCATGGCAAGTGGGAGGGTTAGTGGTAGCACAATGGCTATGATCGGCAAGAAGGAGGGTGCAGGGGCATGCACAAAGGACGATGGAGGATAGAAGGGAGGGTCAGGACCTGTGCACAGACAAGAAAGTTTAGGGGAAGGGGCCTCACAACAGACCGCACGGGGCAGGCAGGAGGAGCAGTTGCAGCACAACAGACCAGGGAGGGCAGAAGGGTGTGGCAGTACAATGGACCATGTAGGACAGGAGGAAGAGGATAGGGGCATGGCATGTGGACAGGCAGGGTGGAGGTGACAGGGACAGGTTACAGTCATCTGACAATGCTAGGCAGGTGGGAGGGGAGTGGCAGCTCAACAGAACACTCAGAGTAGATAGGAGTGGCAGGTCCATGGAACATGGTGGGCAAAAAGGATGGAGCAGGGGCATACACAAAGACATCGGAGGGCAGGGGGAAGGAGAATAGGGGCAGCAAGCTAAGCACAGAGTTTAAGCAGGAGGTCAATGATGGGGCATAGAATTGGGCAATGGAGGGCAGGAGGAGTGGACTGGTACATCATACTAAATTGAGGGCAGTGGCAGCACATCAGACCATGCATGGCAGGAGGGAGGAGGCTAGTCCATGGATTCACACAACAGAGGATAGGGAGGAGGGGGATGGGGCAGCAAGCTAACTTTTCAGAGAAGGCGGGTATTAGGAACTTTATTGTTTTTAAAACGTGTGTCTGTGCGAACTACTTAAAATATGAACAAGTATGCAGCATAATCTCACTTTTATTCAGGAAGAAGAAGACGTTTGTGACTGTGACTCCGGGCTCACTTGGCAGAAACACCCCCTGACCCTCCACCCCCTATCGCAAAATGTAATGCCCGTGAAAAGGGTAGGTGAACACAGTGTTATATAGAACATAATCCTGAGAGCACGATTGAAAATGAAAACTAGATATAGTGTATGGTATAAACTATGCACCAAAAAGTGTGATATAAGATGAACCGGGCGTGAAATATAATATGCAATACATTGTGCGCAATGACAGATTCATTGGAGAGCACGAGATAGCACAGGCACTAGCGTGTGCTATGCGATATGCACAGGGCAGTGTTGTGTAACCTAACTAGTCTCTAAAGTTGTAATATAAAATATGTGCTGGGGAGTGTAACGTTGCATATGCACTGTGACAAAGATATTGATCCCAGATTGTAATATGTATGGCATAGCACTGTGCGTTATAACATAGGCATCGAGGAAGGCACGTTAGATGGGGCAATATAACCCGTGCGAAGACAAGTGTGGCATGACATATTCACGGGGTGGTGTTACAGTGCACATGGGCTAGAGAGTGTCATAGCATATGCACTAGCTAGTGGAATACAAAGAGGTGTGTGGCCCTCAGCAGGCAATGGTGGGTGTAACACAGCATTGGGCTCTGCCAGGAGCGCGCTGTGACTCTCAAGTGATGTTCGTCCCCTTTCCAGAGAGTAAAATAAAAAGTATTACACGTCCGCCAGTGGATGTGTGTTTTATTAACCGTGAGGGGGGTTTCTTGCATAGTTTTGGTCGAATTTTTGTCGAATCCCCTTTGAATGGCTTGGTGTGCATGTGTATTAAATGTGCCCGTCAATAGCTACCAATGTTTGTATAAATATACGACAAGGGTGTCTACCGGGATTAGGCACGGTAGGGCATCAGACATGTCAGAGCTTCACTAGTGGTGTAAATACATTCCACGTGGATTCATTGTATGCATAGTCGCCTTTTAATGAATATCACGCAAATCGTCATGGTGATAGGTACGTACGGTTTGTCCAGCATGTCCTAGGTGTGTCTATAAATATATATTTTTTAAAAATAATAAAAAACAGTGGCTGGCCCTGGGGATTGGGGTCCAAAAAATATAATTAGGAGACAGGCCCTGGGGGATGGGGTCATCAGGGCCAATAAATTAGAATAAGAAGGGGAACCACACAGCCCCCCTTCTTAAAAATTAAAATAAATAAAAGACTGGCATCGTGCCGGAGGCCACGCCCCCTCCTTGCAGCACTCTGCAAACGTGCCCCCTGGTGAGTTGTAAGTGGGGGAATTAATTCCTCTTCAATACTGAGGGTCCCTTAGGGCCAACTAGCCCAACAGGCATCTCCAGTATGCACCAAGGTGCTGTGCTGCAGACAGGTGTTCTGAGGCCAAGCCCCTTTTTACACCTCTCTGCAACGCAGCTCTGTGGTGCTTACTGGAGGTACCTAGTGGTCTAGTTTGACCCTAGGGACCCTTAGGATTCAAGGGGACTTAATCTCTCAACTTAGAACAGCCACAGGGCGCGTTTACACAGTGGTGAAGGGAGGGGACGGGGCCTGAGGTGACGTGTGCAAACACGCACTATGGCACGTTTTAAATTGGGGATATAATTTTCCTTCAATACTGAGGGCCCCTGGGGGCTAACTAGCCCACCAAGTGCTTCCAGTAAGTGCCACTGAGCTGCATTGCAGAGAGGTGGTCCAGGCCGTGCCACTTTTTACACCTCTCTGCAACGCAGCTCTGTGGCACTTACTGGAGGTACCTAGTGGGCTAGTTGGACCCTAGGGACCCTCAGGATTGAAATGAACTTAATCTCCCAACTAAAAACGGACACAGGGCGTGTTGACTCAGTGGTGAAGGGAGGGGACGGGGCCTGAGTTAACGTGTGCAAAAACGCACTGTGGCCTGTTTTAAGAGGTAGTTTTAATCCCCCTGCCCTATTATATACTAGGGGCTTACAGAGGAGGTCATGCTAATCACAGGGGGACCCCAACGCATAATGTTCCCTAGTGTATGTAGGTGTTTTCACTGTATTCTAAGTGTCTTTTAACATAGCACTGGCTCTAGGACTGGTTAGTCAGACTCAGTTACCACCAGTATCCGTCTGAAAAAGTTGAGGGTACAGGATGATTTTGCAACAAGGCTTCTTTCTGCTCTTCTTTTTGTTCTTTCTGCACGTTATCCTTCTTCCTGCACTTTTCTTCGTCTTTGAGGACTTCTGTTGCTTCTTTCTGCACTTCTTTTTTTTCTTTCTGTGCATTTTTTCTTCTTTCTTCCCATGTCCTATCTCTGTAGGTATAGTTAGAAATTAGCATTTAAAAAACCTTTGAAATTCACAGAAAAAACCATAGGTTTCAGGCACGTTATAGTTAGGAATTAGCATTTAAAAAACCTCAGAAATTCACTGAAAAAACCATAGGTTTCAGGGGTGTTATAGTTAGCTGGACTTTTCACTTGTACAAAACCATTGAAATTCCCCCGTTATAGTTAGTTCAGCTAACTATAACTCGCGCGCCCGCAATGCACTGCTGATGACGTCACATATTACATCACTCATGACATGGTCAGTGACATCACTCATGACATCACTGATGACATCTCAAATGACATCACTGATGACATCACTGATGACATCATCCTTGTGATAGAGTGGCAGACCTCCTCTCACCCTAATATAACCTTTGATACACACATTCAAAAATAGAGACTAAACTTTTCAAAACAATGGACATACCAATACCAGTTACAACAACCTCTTCAGTAATTCTAAGATCCACATACACATCCACTCATTCACCAACAGTCCTACACAGTCACTCATACATGTATTCACTTATCATATGTACTCATACACCTATACATCCTGTTACACAATGCCACTCATCCATAGAGTTACTCACACACATAGTCACTCATGCTAATAAAGAATCAAACATACATTTATTTGCATATACAGTTATACACACACCACCACACTTACTTCTACAGAAACTTACACATACTTAGTCTTTTAAACAATCACTTATAGAAACACATACTTATTCATACAGGAACTCTTTCAATCTCTCACTCTCACATATACTCACATATATACACCAATAGTCACATATACTAGTTTAAAACATATATAGTTCCTCATAAAGACACTATTGAGACAGTCATTCACTCACTAACACACCCATACACACACTCATCCACCCATACAGTCCTGCACACATGCTGTCTTCAACACATACAAACAGTGAGTCACTCATTCATGCACCTATGCACTACGTAATACCCCCCACCGAACCATGCAGACACTCAGACTGATACTCAAAAAAACAACTAATAATCTATATAGACACCCATGTAGCTACTCACCAACCCATGCAGCCACTTATACACAAAGTGAGAGACTGATACAGATATTTACATATTTAAACATTACTCACTAAGCCATGTATTCACTATGATACACTTAATCAGTCAGTTACACAATCAATTTTTCCAAAACAAATCATCCATTTAGACACTTATATACCCATTTATTCTTCCATCGACCTTGAGATATACATATATAAAACATATTTAATTTTCAGAAAAACACACATTCACTGGATGATGTCATCAGTGATGTCATTTGAGATGTCATCAGTGATGTCATGAGTGATGTCACTGACCATGTCATGAGTGATGTAATATGTGACGTCATCAGCAGTGCATTGCGGGCGCGCTGGTTATAGTTAGCTGAACTAACTATAACGGGGGAATTTCAATGGTTTTCTACAAGTGAAAAGTCCAGCTAACTATAACACCCCTGAAACCTATGGTTTTTTCAGTGAATATATATATATATATATATATATATATATATATATATATATATATATACACACACCCACGCACATCTGTGATCTGAGAGAGAGGACGCAAAGGAGAGGCCAGTCGCTCCCCATAAACCCCACTATGCACACTGGTTAACTGTGAGAGATGTCTCAAAAGGAGAGGTCAGTCCCTTCTCTCATCCTCTTATGCACACCCATTATGCAAGAGAGTGTTGTCATTGGGATGGCTAGTCCTTTCAACTTACTGTTTCCCTACAATGCTGTTGCAATATCGTGAGAGTACCTTGAGAGTAGAACAAACGCTTCAAGGAGTTTTTGGTTCTTTTGCCTTTTTGTAGGAAGAAAATAGAAAACACAAATTGTGAAAAAATGGAGGAGAACAAGAAAACGTGTTCACTTTTAAAGAAATAAAAATATTGTGGAAAAACATGAAAACAACTAATAATTGGAGAAGTGATTTCGTTTTTATTGCCTAGGGGGTCATTTGTGGTATTGCACAACCTTGTTCCGTGCAGGTCTACTTGTCTCTAATGAAAAAGGTATCTGCTTACATACGCAGTGAAAAAGGGCCTTATTGAGTGAAGCAGGATTATTGTCTTGTTCAATAGTAAGTACTTGAGCAGGCACAATGTATCCTGGTTGAAAAGATATGGAAGCACATGAAGAGCTCTCCAGTTCAGCAGCTTGAGTTAACTCTTCCTTTGCTATCCTTTGTGAACTCCTTTAAAAAAACATGTACGCATGGGAAACCTTCCTGAGTCTTTTTTGCTAGCTGGCCTCAAAACAAAAAACTCCTATACCAAAGACTCCTTGGCAGGCTGAGGTTACTGAGGTGTTGCAGCTACACCAGGCTGCTCATCATAATCTAATGAACGCATTTCTAATTAGTGAAGGTGATTGGTTTTTTTTTTTACAATTGTAAAAATAGTTTTTTAATAACACTACTTTTATAATTTTTCTAAATTATTTTGTTGCAATAAAAAAGTTTAAAATTAATAGTAATTTCTTTGCTTAATAGTTATAGATTTCAACATTATTGTGGTATTGCAATTTTGACTAAAACTGTCAGTTTCATTTTCAGGGACTACAGATTTGTTCCTGCATGTAAATGCATCTACAAGATATTATGCACATGTTTTATGCTGCAGATACATGGTAATGGAGAAGCCAATTATTTGAATACTCTATTATGCTGACTTGTCATGCAAGAGCATGGTCTAAGCAGAGAGATCAGTCTTTGTCCACACTGTAGTATAGAGACCTCTGATACAAGATGTGCTATCAGAGATGTGATAGTGAAGAGGGCAGTTCTTCTGCACATGTTACTATATATATGCTTGTGACACTGGAGAGAGGTTTGTTTCAGTGGAGAAGTCTGTCCCTGTGCACACCCTACTACACCTGCATGTACCCATGGGGAGAGGTCTGAGGGAGAGGTGAGCTTGTCCTCACATTCAACTGTGCACACCAATTAAACCAACACACAGTTCCCATCAGAGAGCATTCTTTATTTCTATATCATACTATGCACATTTACCACCAAAAAGAGAGGTAGCAAAAGAGAGAGCCGCCTCTATTAACAATCTACTACACACATGTGTTACTCTGGGGAGAGGTCTGAGCTGGCAGAGCAGTCTCTCTTCATACCTTAGTCTCTATGCTTGTCATCTAAGAGAGACTTCTCAGCATGGAGATCAATTACTCCCCAGTCCCCACACCCTTGTTGTACACCTGTCACCCTGGGAAGAGGTGTGACTAGACACACCCTACTATGCAAACCCATAATCCAAGAGAGAGGTCTCAGCACAGGGGTCATTTCCACTACACAGCCTACTATGTGTACCTATCATCCAAGACAGGGGTGTCAGCAGAGAGGCCAGTACATCCCCACACCCTACTATGCATAGGTATAAGCACAGATGTCAGTGTAGAGGCCAGTCAGTCCCCACACTGTACTATAAACATCAGTTGTTCAAAAGGAGGGTTTCAGCGGAGAGGACAGTCTCTTCATAAACTGTACTGTTATCATCTGTCATCCGAGAGAGGGGTCTCAGAGGAGAGTCCAGTATCTCCACACACTCTACCATGCACACCCGTCATCCCAGAGACAGCTGTCACCAGAGAGGCCAGTCCCTGTACATACTCTACTATGCACACCCGTTAGCCCAGAGAGAGTTCTCAGCAGAGAGGCTAGTCTCTCTCCTCACCCTATTATGCACACCTATCAAAACAGAGGGAGATTTTAGCAGAGGACCCAGTCCCCTCACTCACCCTAGTAGGCACACTTGTCATCTGACAGAGAGCTCTCAAAGGAGTGGCTAGTCCATCTCCACATCATACCATGCGTATTTGTCATCTAACAGAGAGGTCTCAGTGGAGAGGCCAGTCCCTCCACACACCCTACTACGCACACCTATCACCCCAGAGAGAGGTCTCAGTGGAGAGGCTAGTCTCTCCCCTCACCCTATTGCGTACATCCTTCATCTGAGAGAGAGGTCTCAGTGTAGAGGCCAGTCCCTTCTTACACCTTCCTATGCAAACTTGTCATCTGACAGAGAGGTTTTTAAAGAGAGGCCAGTCCCTCTCCACATCCTACTATGCATATTTGTCCTGTGATAAACCGGTCTCAGCGGAGAAGTCAATCCCGTCCCACACCCTAATATACACACACGTCATCCAAGAGTGGGGTTTCAGCAGAGAGACCAGTCCTTTCACAAACCCTACTATGATCACCCATCATCTGAAGGAGAAGTCTCAGCCGAGAGCTCAGTCCCTCACACACACTACTATGCATACGGGTCACCATGTGGAGAGGTGTCAGCGGAGAGGCCAGTCTCTCCTTATACCCTACCATACACTTCTGTTATACTCTGGAATGGTCTGAGAGGAGCGGTCACATTCTAAAGAGAGGCCAGTCCCTCTCCACATCCTACCATGCATATCTGTCATGTGATAGACAGATCTCAGCAGAGAGATCAATCCCGTCCCACACCCTAATATACACACCTGTCATCCAAGAGAGGGGTTTCAGCAGAGGTCTGAGAGGAGAGGTCAATTTCTCCCCATACCCTGTTAGGGGGAAATATAAAGTATAAGTACTGTAATCAAAGAAAGTGTATAATGTATCTCCCAAAAAATGTATGATCTTGCAGGACTGTCGAGGAATAGTAAAAAAGAAGGTAGGGGTACAGAAAATGTATTTGAAGAGAGAGATCTCAGCAGAAAGGCTTATCTGCTTCCACACTCTACCATCCAGAACCAAGAATACAGCACTGTTTTCCATGAGATTTTTGCTAAGTGTTTGAACTGCTGGAGAAATAAATTCTCATGAAAGTCAGACAAATGCACAAGTGGAGGCATGCGTTTGGGTGCTACTGCTCTCACGAGAGCCTTGTGGGGGATCAGTATCCCAAAATCAATGAGTTATAATATGAAAGGATCACATAATGTAGGTATAGGCCAGCTCTGACAAGAGCCGTTGGGTTTATAGTTGGTAGTGTTCAGTTACACATAGAACTGGATGCATTTTGTAATGTTATCAAAGTTGATCCTGTGCCCTTCTGCAGTGAAATATACTCCATCTCACCTATAGACACCTCGCATGTCAAAATAGATATTGTTATGATATATAGAGCCAATGCCATGGGCTCAAAGAAATGCAGGAACTGTTTTATTGAGATACTTCCGGGATTTATCAATTCATGACAACATTGTTTCGACCATTGCCATTTTTGTCTTCAACATGAATTAGAATACTCAAAGGCAGTGTGAGGGATGAGAAACATGAATTGTGAAAAGTTCTCCTTCATTTCTATTTCAAGTGCAGTGCCTGTGATTGTGCCTTGGTCATTCCCACCACTGTGCACTCTCATCAGGTCTGAGTGTTCACAATCCAAAATGCTCTCAACCATTGGTAACAATTGATGCCACTTTATACCTCTATGGCCAATACATGTAATGCCCAAGTTTGGAAATCCAAGATTTTTGTCAATACCACAATTAATGGCATATTCTCTAACCCAGTGAATGAAGCTGTGGCCCAAAATCCAGAGGTGTAACATAATGCATAATGCTAAGAAATAAATATTCAAAATATTAGGGGCATACTGTTGTGCTGGTGTTAATTGGAGTTTTATCTTTGTTCTCTGTATTTATTTACCATGTTAGTTGCTTTGAAAATTTCAGCAGGTTAACAACATTAAGAGTCATAATGTTGAAGCAGGTTCTGACTATCAAAAAGGAGAACAGTGAGAGCAGTTTAAGTTTAATTAAGCAATAACAGGCGGGAATAGCAGCCACATCTCTTACAGTTGCATGCTGGAATTCAACTTGCATTAGGTACATGACATCAATCAATCAATCAAGATATTTGTATAGCGCGCTACTCACCCGGAGGGTCTCAAGACGCTTGGGGGGGGGTCCGCTACTGCTCGAACAGCCAGGTCTTGAGTTGCTTCCTGAAGGAGAGGTGGTCTTGGGTCAGACGGAGGTGGATGGGGAGGGAGTTCCAAGTCTTGGCTGCCAGGAAGGAGAAGGATCTTCCTCCCATGGTGGCTCTTCGAATGTGTGGAACGGTGGCGAGGGCGTGGTTGGTCGATCGTAGCTGGCGAGTGTAGAAGGTCAGGCGGTTGTTGAGGTACCTGGGGCCCTGGTCGTGGAGGGCCTTGTGTGCGTGGGTGAGGAGTCAGAACCTGATTCTCTTGCTGACGGGGAGCCAGTGCAGGTCTCTCAGGTGTCCGGAGATGTGGCTGTGTCGGGGAATATCCAGAATGAGTCGTGCGGAGGCGTTCTGAATGCGTTGGAGTCTTTTCTGTAGTTTGGCTGTGGTTCCGGTGTAGAGGGTGTTTCCGTAGTTCAGTCGGCTGGTGACGAGTGCCTGGGTGGCCGTCTTCCTGGTTTCGGTGGGGATCCATCGGAAGATCTTTCGGAGCATGCGTAGGATGTTGAGGCATGATGATGAGACGGCGTTGACTTGTCTGGTCATCGAGAGGGAGGAGTCCAGGATGAAGCCCAGGTTGCGTGCGTGGTCCGTTGGTTTGGGTGCGCTGCCCAGGGAAGGGGGCCACCAGGAGTCGTCCCAGGCAGAGGGTGTTGATCCAAGGATGAGGACTTCCGTTTTGTCCGAGTTCAGTTTCAGGCGGCTGTTCGTCATCCACTCGGCTACGTCTTCCATCCCTTCGTGTAGGTTGTTTCTGGCGGTGGCTGGGTCTTTGGTGAGGGAGAGGATCAGCTGGGTGTCGTCGGCAAAGGAGATGATGTTGAGGTTGTGTTGGCGTGCGATGGCTGCGAGGGGGCTCATGTATGCGTTGAAGAGGGTGGGGCTGAGTGATGATCCTTGTGGTATGCCGCAGATGACTTCGGTGGCCTCGGATCTGAACGGGGGAGGCAGACTCTCTGGGTTCTCCCGGCGAGGAATGAGATGATCCACTCTAGTGCCTTCTCTTGGATTCTGACGTTGCTGCGACGTTGCACTAGGGTACGGTGGCAGACAGAATCGAACGCTGCGGAGAGGTCCAAGAGGAGGAGGGCCGCTGTTTCTCCGTTGTCGAGCAGGGCTCGGATGTCATCAGTGGCTGCGATGAGGGTGGTTTCGGTGCTGTGGTTGGCTCTGAAGCCGGACTGCGAGTGGTCAAGGGATCCGTTCATCTCGAGGAAGGCGGCAAGCTGTCTGTTGACGGTCTTCTCGATGACTTTGGCAGGAAACAGGAGGAGCGAGATGGGGCGGTAGTTCTTGAGGTTGGAGGGGTCTGCTGATGGCTTCTTCAGGAGGGCGCTGAGTTCGGCATGCTTCCAGCTCTCCGGGAAGGTGGCGGTGTTGAAGGAGCAGTTGATAATGTCCCGGAGTTGGGGTGCGATGACTGAGTCGGCCTTGTTGAAGACGTGGTGGGGGCATGGGACGGTAGGCGATCCGGAGTGGATGGTGTTCATCGTGTGGATGGTGTCTTCGGTGCTGACCGGGGTCCAAGCGCGGAGGGTGGTGGTGGAGGGCGTCGGTTCGGTGGTTGGGTGCGTGGTCTGTGCGCCGGAGCTGTTGTGCATGTCGGCGATCTTGCTGTGGAAGAACGAGGCAAGTGAGTTGCAGAGGTCTTGTGAGGGAGTGATGTCGTTGTTTCTGGTGCTGGGGTTGGAGAGCTCTTTCACGATGCTGAAGAGTTCCTTGCAGTTGTGTGCATTGTTGTCTATTCGTTTCTTGAATGCTGTCTTCTTGGTGGTGTGGATCAGCTGGTGGTGTTTGCGGGTTGCGTGCTTGAGGGCGGTCATGTTGTCTGTAGTTGGGTCTTTTCGCCAGGCGTTCTCTGCAGTGCGGCAGTTCTTCTTGGAGTTCTTGAGGTCATTGTTGAACCAGGAGGCTTTCTTGCTGCCGGTCCTGCTGGGATGGTTTTTCAGAGGTGTGAGGTCGTCAGCGCAGTTGGTGATCCACCGCGTGAGGTTGTTGGCTGCTTCGTTGGGGTCCGTTGAGCTGGCGGGAGGGTTCTGGCTCAGTGATGTGGTGAGCTGGTCAGCGGTGATCTTGTTCCAGCTCCTGCGGGGCACCTGTTGTGGGTGGTGGTGAGTCGTGGTCCTTCTGAAGGTGAAGTGGACGCAGCTGTGGTCTGTCCAGTGGAGTCCGGTGGAGTGGCTGAAGGAGATGTACTTGCTGGAGGAGAAGACTGGGTCAAGCGTGTGTCCGGCGTAGTGGCGAGGGGGTGTTCACCAGTTGCTTGAGTCCGAGGTTGGCGAGGATGTCCAGCAGGGTGGTGGTGTTCTTGTCGTTGTTGTTCTCCAGGTGGAAGTTGAGGTCCCCTAGGAGGATGAAGTCAGTGGAGGGGAGGGCGTGTGGGCTGATGAAGTCTGCGATGTCTTTGCTGAATTGAGTGCGTGGTCCCGGAGGTCTATAGATGAGGGTGCCTCTGAGGGTCGTCTTGGGGTCGGTGTGTATCTGGAAGTGGTGGTGTTCAGCGGCGGTGAGGGTGTCGTCAGAGTTGGTCGTGATTCGGATGGTGTTCTTGTGTACGATGGCGATGCCTCCTCCTGGCTGGTTGACATGGTCCCTCCGGGTGATCTTGTATCCGTCCGGGATGGCAATGGCGATGTCGGGCGCTGAGGAGGCATTCATCCAGGTTTCCGTGAGGAAGGCGACGTCTGGAGATGTGGTGTCGAGCAGGTTCCAGAGTTCAACGGCGTGTCTGTGGACGGAGCGGGTGTTGAGCAGGATGCAATTCAGGTGGTTGCTGCTGGTGCTCGGCTTGGCGGGTGAGGTGCCGGTCCGGGTGCAGGAGAACTTGCAGGATTGGCAGGTGAAGGGTCCGTGGGTGCGTCTTGGGGTGGCTCGGTGGCAGCCGGGGATCCGGCCGGTGTTGAGTGCGATGAGGGTGGCGGCGTCGTAAGTCCGGCGGGTGGGCTGGCATCTGCAGGGGCCAGGGAGTCTGGCGCTGGGCGCGGTCCAGGCGCGGACGGGCGCAGACGGGCTTGTCTTTGGCGCGCCTTTGGCGCGCATAGGGCGTGCCCGCTGTGCGTGAACGCTGCGCGCACGCGCTGACTCTGCCATAAATGGAGAGTGGAGGGGGCAGAGCGAGGAAGGAGCAGCTGGGAGGCGGGAGCGGGGCGGCGAATGGGGATCGGGGACGAGGAAGGGGGCGGGGCCACAGGGGAGCAGCGGCGGGGGTCAGGAAGTGCAGAAACGGCGGGAAGAAGAGCGGAGGTGGCGGCGAGGGGGGAAGGCCTGAGGGCGGAGTCCCTGGAGCCAGCAGTGGCAATGAGCAGGAGCAGCAGTGGAGACCTAGGACACACGGGGGCCGTGCGGTAGGTGGAGCGACCTGGGGGGGTCACAGCTCACTGCCGTGCGGACCCAGCTATATGTGGCCAACTGGGAGGGAGGAGCAGCTGGGAGGCGGGAGCGGGGCGGCGAATGGGGATCGGGGACGAGGAAGGGGGCGGGGCCGCAGGGGAGCAGCAGCGGGGGTCGGGAAGTGCAGAAATGGCAGGAAGAAGAGCGGAGGTGGTGGCGAGGGGCAAAGGCCTGAGGGCGGAGTCCCTGGAGGCAGCGGCGGCAATGAGCAGGAGCAGCAGTGGAGACCTAGGACACACGGGGGCCGTGCGGTAGGTGGAGCGACCTGTTTTATACTGTACAGCGTGTACCATAAAGAGAAGCCCGTCCTCCTTTTGTGCAGGAAATACTGGTACAGTGGGCCGTAAATAGCATGTTTAGATGCATGATTAAACATTGATACATAAATGCCAACTGGAGGTCACATTCTGAGGTGATCCAGGTGGCCAGGTGCGACGTGTGGGTAATCTAGAGTTGTGCTTACTATTGTGAATTGTTTGTGCCTTATGTGATTAAGGCAACTGACCGGCTGTTCTGGAATTACGTCCTTAGGCCAAATGCAGTCCCTCTGCTGTGCATTTGTTTGTGTTTATGAGTTAGTGCATCTGACTCATTTCTTTAGGTATTACATCCTGGGGCCATATGTGATGTATTGCTGCAATCTTCTGGGTGTGTCTGAGGCTTGTTCCATATCTGGTATTTATATCATTCGAAGCGTTAGGGGTGGACATAGGACATCTGGGGTATGTTGATCTGATAAGAAGTCACTCTGAAACTGTAACAAGTGTGTTATTGTGAATTTGGGTAGCACAGGCATCAGTTGCTCTGCAGAGTGCTTAATTCATTAAAAGCAGGATCTTTTCTATAAATCTATATAATGCTAAGAATAGGTAAATTAAGAGTGCTTCCTATTGAACCTTAGCTGATTCTATCTGTGATATGTTGATGAGTTTATAGGTAGCTCTTGAGATATTTGAGGCACATGAGAGGCGTCAATTGTTATGGGGTTTTCTGGCTCTTGTAAGATTCTCACAAGAGCTTTTAAGAAGAAAAAAGGGAAACATACTACAAACAACATATATAATAAAATTATAGGGTAGCACTGAAAAGAAGCATTTCTGTTAACATTTTTCAACAACTGCAAATTTGTTTTGTCTTTTCTAACATTTAAAGAAAATCTATTTTTTGTTCATTATTTGTAAAATAGGTTACAATTAAAACATAAAATGAGGAGTAATAAATAATAAAAACACAAAATCTTCTTTATAACAAATTGGAGAAAAATGTGCAAAAAATATGTTAAAGAAAACATAAAATCTGCCTGGGGGGCAATTGTGATCTTGTACAAGCTTGTTTGTACAAACCTGCTCGTCTGTGATGAAAAAAGTATCTGCTTATATAAGCAGCAAGCGAGTGCTTTACTAAACTAAATGGGGGTTTTATCTTGTACAGCACTTACTACCTATGGAAGCACAGTAGCTCCAGTAGCTCCAGGTTCAAATTAGGTGGAAGCCAATGAAGAGTTGTCTAGCTCCACAACTCGAGCAAGCCATTGTGGGTGCATAGACCTGAGGTGCCTCCACATGTCTTTGATACTCATACTATAATGTTAATTTCTACTTCCCTGACTGAATTCCTTCTTGCAAAGTTTGCACATGACATACTTCACAGATGCTTTTTTCCAACCTGGTCTCATGTAAAAACAAATTGCCATATCAAAGTCTCAGTGGCAGGCTGAGGTGCCTGAGGTGCTGCAACAGCACCAAGTTGCTCATCAGAATCTGATAAATATTTTTTTTTATCCCAAAACAAAAAGGCAAAGAAAGCAAGGCAACAAGGTCTACCCACAGCAAACTCCAAATAAACCAAAAGGATGGAATCTACCTTTCGGAAATAATGATATGTACGTGAACCAATCACAACTCTTCCTTCAGAGTGTTTCCTCTCCTGGACCTCTCACAAGATTCCTGCAGGCATGTGGCATGATCGTAAAAATATTTTTGCTTTATATATTCAATGGAACAATTCAGTTAATCAACATGTCTAGTGTCTTAATTTGTTCAGATTTAACAGGAAGTACAACCCACTCAGAGTCCACGCAGGGAATTGTGTGTTCGACTACTACGCGCTTCTTAAGAGATCATAATAATATTATTGGTTCATGTACTCAATGGAACAAATCATAATCAATTTAACTGATCAAATCAGCATCTCTAATCTGTTACTTTGTTCAGATTTACAGGAAAACAGTGTTCTTATGTGAATCCCAAATATACTATCTCAAAAGAGGGTCGAGAGAGCTGACCAGGAAGTAGCATGCCCCTCAGATTCCATGCAGGGAAGTGTGCGTTTTACTCCCACGAGTGTCTCACAAGAGTCACCATCTTTAAAAAAAAAAAGATAGAAAATTACAACAATATTTTAATGACTCTCTTATTTCTAATTCATATTAGATAATAAATGAACATGTAAAAGATAACTCTAAACAGCAGATTAAAACAAAACATAAAATACTACGATATTGTCAGTGTCTCAGTAGAGTAATCACATACTTTAATAAGCAATTTATATAATGAAACTTAATTCTATAAAATATTCAAAAAACTGATAACTCTCTTTCTGAATTATAATTACGACTTTAATGTAAAAAACATACAAAGGCTATGAAAAGTATGCTATTACAATATAAACTTGCTGGGAAACTATCTCAATGTGAAAGAAACAAGAACTGAGGAGATAGACAAACTCAACACAAATATTGTCGAATTACTCTGTTTTATATTCAAATGTATTTTTTTAGAAACATTTTACAAAGTGTGCACCCTTTCTTGTTAAGTTACAATACGAAAGCAATTCCGTTTCAAAATAATATCTGCACACAAGATATATTATTCAGTGATTCCACAATACATACACTTAAAATAGCAATTATCTTAAAAAAAAAAAAAAAACTAGAAATTCAGTGAAAAGAACACAGGTTAAAATAACATTATAGTTATAGTTAGATGTGATAAAAATATCTGTTTTTGGTTTTAAAACAACCATAGAACTTCATTGAAAAAGCCAAAGGTTAAAGTAACGCTATAGCTAGGTGTGATAAAGGGATCTTTTTTTTTAATCTTAGGTACTCACTAAAAAACAAAGGTTAAAGCAACATTATAGCTATGTGAATTTCTCACAGAAAACATTAACTTTTTTAACTAAAACACCACAGAAATTCAGGAGTTTAACAGCTGTGGTACCTTAGTATATACGTTTAACACACAAAAACGTTCAGAAAATACTCACAATCACACTGTTTACTGCCTGATTTTTCAAAATATGTGTATGGACCGAAGTCGAATAACTGCTCTACTATTATAACTCATTGAGCGCATTTGAAATTATTAAAATAGGGAATTAATCTGTGGGCGACCACCTTTATCAAACAATGCACTTCACAGCCCAAAATGAAGCAGCAGTACTTTTATAGCCTCGTTTTCTATACTACTTATGTACACCTATGCCATAAAAACATACTATACTTTCGGATAAAAGTGAGTACTTAAAACCTAATATTCAATGTTTCCTCAATACAATACATTAAAATCCTATTTATGGAAATATTTATGTAAATTGGACAGTATCTTTGGACCTTTTACAAAGGTTTGTCTATAGTTCAGTTATATTTTGCCAGTGTGGTGTCCAATAGTCTCCTAACTCCTCTGCATATAAAACCTGCCCATTTAAAATGCTTTAACCCTGTTAAAACAAGTGCACTCAATCAATCAATCAATCAATCAATCAATCAATCAATCAATCAATCAATCAGGCGTTTGTTAAAGCAGAACTACTCACCGGTATGAGTCTCAAGGCGCTAGGGGTTGGGGGGTGCAGGTTCCATTCCATCAAGGAGGGTGTCCGTCGAAGAGCCAGGTTTTGAGGTTTCTTGCGAAGATGGTGAGCGATGTTGTCTGTCTGAGGTTGAGTGGAAGTGCGTTCCATGCTTTGCCCGCGAGGAAGGAGTAGGAGCGGCCTCCTGATCTGGTCTTTCTGGTGGGGGGACCACCGCCTAGGAGAGCTGGGCTGATCGTAGAGTTGTGCCGTGGAGGGCCTTGTGTGTGTGGGTGAGTATCTTGAAGGTGATTCTCGCCTCAACGGGGAGCCAGTGGAGTGTGCACAGGTGCTGGGAGATGTGGCAGTGTTTTGGCAGGTTGAGGACCAGTCTTGCGGCGGCGTTCTGGATGTTCTGTAGCTTGAGGGTGAGGTTTTTGTTTATTCCGGAGTAGAGTGCGTTGCCCTAGTCGAGTCTGCTGGTGACCAGGGCGTGAGTGATGGTCTTTCTGTGTTCAAGGGGGATCCATTTGAAGGTCTTACGAAGGAGGCAGAGGGTGTGAAAGCAGGAACTCGAGATGGAGTTGATCTGGCGGTTCATTTTGAGTTCGGAGTCCAGGATGATTCCCAGGTTGCGTGCGTGGTCCGTGGGGGTTGGCGGATTTCCGAGGGCGGGGGGCCACCAGGTGTCACTCCAGGTGTTGGGGTTTGGGCCCATGATGAGTACTTCTGTTTTGTTGGCGTTTAGTTGTAGGCAGCTGTTTTTCATCTATTTGGCGATGGCTTCCATGCCTTCTCGAAAGTTGGGTCTGGCGGTGTTGGGTTCATTGGATAGGGAGAGGATGAATTGGGTGTCGTCTACGTATGACACAATGTTAAGTCCGTAGGTTCTGATGATGGGGGCGAGTGGAGCCATGTAGACGTTGAAGAGCGTTGGGCTGAGGGAGGAGCCCTGGGGGACTCCACAGGTGGTAGGTGTAGGGTCCGAGAGGAAAGGTGGGAGTCTGACCTGCTGCGTTCTGCCAGAGAGGAAGGAGCGGATCCAGTCGAGGGCCTTGTCCTGGATTCCTACGTTGTCTGCGTATTAGAGTGCGGTGAGAGACTGTGTCGAACGACGCTGAGAAGTTGAGGAGGATGAAGGCTATTGTTTCTCCTTTGTCCAGTAGGGTGCGGATGTCGTCTGTTGCAGCGAGGAGGGCGGTTTCTGTACTGTGTTTTTTTCTGAAGCCAATTTGGGAGGAGTCGAGGATGTTGTGTTCTTCGATGAATGTGGCGAGTTGGCTGTTGATGGCTTTCTCGATGACTCACGCTAAGAACGGGAGCAGGGAGATGGGTCTGTAGTTGGTGAGGTCGGTGGGGTCCACTGAGGTTTTCTTTACAAGGGGGTTGACCTCAGCGTGTTTCCAGTCGTCGGGGAACGAGGCAGTCACCAGGTAGCGGTTGATGGTGTGGTGGAGCATAGGTGCGATGGTGTCAGTTGCTCTGTTGAAGATGTGGTGGGGGCAGGGGTCTTTAGGGGCCCCTGAGTAGATTGACTTCATTGTCTTCAGTGTGTCTTTAGGTGGTGAAGGCTGTCCAGTTGTCAATCGCCAGTTTCTGGGTGTCGGGGGTGGTTGGTGAGGGTTCAGTGTGTTGGTTGTCTTTGTCGAAGTTGTCGTAGATGCTCTTGATTTTGTGGAGGAAAAAGGTGCTGAGTTTGTTGCAGAGGTCTTGTGAGGGAGGGATATCAGTAAACTCGCTGGTGGGTTGGGCAAACTCCTTGATGATGCTTAAGAGTTCCTTGTGGTTGTGTGTGTGGGTGGTGATTCTGTCTTCAATCACTTTTTCCCTAGTTTCTCTGATGAGTTGGTGGTGGGCATTGGTGGCGACTCTTAAATTGTTGTGGGCTTCTGTGGATTTGGTGTTCCTCCACCACTCTGCAAACACGCCTCCTGGTGCACTGCTGCTCAGGGGATGAAGTCCACTTGTGTTCTGAAGTCCTCAAGACACAAGAGGACCTCATTGGCCCGCCAGCAGTGCACCAAGAGGCGCGTTTGCAGCATGGTGTAAAAAGGGGCATGGCCTCGGACCACCTCTCAGCAATCCCACTGTGTGGGGCTTAGTGGAGGTTCCTGGTGGCCTAGTTGGTCCCCAGGGACACCTATCTAGCAATGGGGACTTCATTCCCCAACCAACACAACCCAATCAAAATATTTTCTTCCGGATTCACGCACCCAGCCCGACTTGGGGTGGAAATGTAAAATAAATGCTTTTTTAGGGCCTGGGGGTCCCTGTGGGACCCCTTGAGTAGGCCTAGGGGGTCAGGGTGTTTCTACCCTGCCCCCTTTTCTTCATTTCTCACTTTTTTCCCCCTTATTCTTGTGACTTGGTTACCGAGTCACAAGATGGCTGCCAACACATTCTGCTTCGGAGTGTTGGCAGCCAATCAGACTGAAGCCCGTGCTCGGGAGGGTTCGCGGCTCCTCCTCTGTGCTCAGATATACAACACGCAAGAGTAGTAGTATTATTTGATAGGGACGGCGCTCCAGGAAATATTCACTAGGTTCTTAAGTAGTCCTAATATTAGTCTGGTGCTATAAAGGAGAAGAGAACCACCCTACTCTCCTAATAATTCTGCAGTGAAACTACAGTACATACATTAATACAAATCCCTTAGTACACAACAATTATAGCATCTCAGTATTAACAGTGTAATCCAATAGAACAAAATTTTCACATAGGTAATGATGCGAGGCTTAAGTCTTTAGTTTTTCTTTGGTCCATCATTTATTATCACAAACTGTGATTCAGTAGAAAGCCAATGTCAAATGCCAACACGTGTTTCGTCACCTTCAAGTATTATACATGCGACTTTTTCAAGGCTAAACATAGAACAAATCACAGTCACTAAATTTACAAATCGTCCAAAAAATGCAATTTGTGGACATCACACCAAAATACCTCCACCGTGATAGAAACAAAAGTGACTTAGGTGAAGAAAAAAACGAAAAGGGATACGTGAATTTATTCAAGCTACACAAATAAGGTCAGTATCATTTAATATCAAAGCTCTTATAAGAACAATCTATGTGTGCATAATGTATCTATTGAGACTAATCACCACTATTCCAAGATTAAGAGGACATCAAAATTACCAAAGCTAACAGACACAGGTGAATACCCTGCCAACCACGCGTGTAGACAATCATAAAGTTCAACCAACCTGAAACGGCTTCTATCATTGAATACTGTAAATAAAATCAAACAAAATAAGATACATGAATCTCTTCCTCTACAAATTGGTCCAAAGCAAAACGAACTAAAAGGAATTGACAATTCCCAATTAGAATTGACATACTTATCGTGCCGTGTTACTTCCGACCCACACGGTTCTCCGGCGCTGGTAAACTTTCTATAAAAGACGTTTTCAGTAGTGGATTTATCAGCACAAAATTGTAGTGAACTGTAAAAAAACGAGCTGAATCAGCCTCGTGTGAGAAATCGCACCAACTGGCTTACAGAATAAGACATACATAAAATGTATAGCTATCTATGATTCCCACTATGTACAGTCAATAATGTATTTTATTATTTATTTACCATATTACTATACTCCTTTAGCGCTTGACGCGCGTCAAACTGAATAATTCCCCCTGCACTGCATCAATACGACGTAGTAGTTCCCCATCGCTCCTGATTGTTAAGTTGTAACAAAGCCCTGTAATGGCCCTACGTGATATCATAAACCCCAAGAACCATCCAAAAGTAAAAGTTAGGGCGCTTATATAGTGGCGTTACGCCTCCATCTGCATATGAGAAATGTCAGCTCTCCATTATTTAGTGTTTAGGTAAATCACAAAGAAAAGAAGGCAGTGCTAGTATAGATACCGTTATGTCTATTCTCAATTGTAAATAATAACTGCCCGTTTACCACTACCACTTAAAGATACGAGTGCATCTGTCCTTTCAATACGTTCAAAAGCAATGTCATTAATCATTGCCAATACACTTGTACATCCCCTACGTTGGGATGTATATATATCCACCAAATTTGCTGTGCTTGGCAGTTCCCAGCCTGCGGTGTCGGTGCCAACGAGCGGCACACTAGGAGACTACACACATTTTTAATGTGCACCAAGATCAAGGATGACGCGTTTCGGCGTGTAGTCTTTTTCGAGTAATTTCCTGTACACCAAATTCCTATAAAAATAGGCATCATTGTTCATAGACATGAACAAAATACTTTGCGTTACCACCACAATCATGATACAAAAATAACATAATATAAGTGAGCATTTGCAATAATAATCATTTGATGCATCCAGAAATAGTCTAAAAAATTAATCACAATTTAAATTCATCATTGTGAGAAATTTATATGAAATCCGTTTTTTGTGTTTCGCGGACGGCGGTTAATAAAGTTTGAATTCAAACCAAGTGACGAACTGTGCATTTCAATCTCTTGACAAGTGCCAAAATAGTACATAGACATTTATGTGAGCATGATTCAACTGTTTGCATTTCGATCTTGTAATTAATTCAATATGATATACAGATATCAATGTAAACAGTATTCTAATGTCTCATATAAGCTCTTGGTCGGTCTGTCCAACAAAATGCCGCCCTACATGATTTAATAAAGTTTTGAATTTCATCATTTCATAGCAGATGCACTTTATAATTCAATCAATGATCCAACAGGTATTTCGCAGTTAATGATTAAAAGGTAAAAGACACAAAGCTCATAGTATACGGTAATGTACCTATATTAATTCAACAATTCATAGGTTTGTATCATAACCTATTGACATTACTAAATTCCAAGTTACGTACTCAAGAGTGTTCTATGAGACATCGACTTAATCAGTCTTACCCAAACTTTTAGGAATGAGCTGTACACCTGTACAAGGTGCCTAATGTGAATGTGATATTGTATACGTGAATGTCAACTAACACTAGTGAACAATTATTGAGGTACAGAAAAGACACCTACTGACCAACTTAGCCAACTATACAGACACGTTGTGGTAGGGCACAAAATATGTAGCTGTCTCTTCCACTATGATATCATAAATTATCGCTAGGTAGTCTATTCATGTATTCCCATTTTTTTAAATTGAGTGAAAGGTGACTGTAATATGAAATAGTTAAAACAACAGTGTGGACGGAAGGAGAAATAAGCGGCCAATGTGTGTTGCAAGCTCCTCACCACTATTTAATCCCTGGAGGGTCTTAGGGTTTAAATCAATTATGTATTTAGACTCCAGGACTCTGAGATTCCTCTCCCTGTGTCCACCCCGAATGTGTAAAGGGATTCTATCTATTCTGAAAAATTGGAGAAAAGAATTGTTACTGCTATGTTTCTCTGCAAAATGCCGAGCAACAGGATAATTAACATCACTGTTGGTCTCTGCACGAAGATGTTCTAAGATCCTTATTTTTAGTGGTAGTTTGGTACTGTACACGTACAGGAGGCCACAAGGGCACTCCAGCACGTAGACAGTAATATCACTTTTGCAATTGATCATTATCGTAATACTTCTTATGATCCCTGCCCCGTCATGTATGTTTTGCAATTGTTTCCATTTCTGCAGGCCTTGCAAGCACTGCAGGTTGTGAAACCATTAGATGCTCTCAGCCATTGCATTTGAGAAGTGTCCTGGGGATAGCTCTGTACTAGATGATCTCTTAGAGATTTTGGCCGTTTATACGTTATCTGAGGTGTCCTACCTATATGTTTGCCTATTATGGGCACTATCTTGCATGCCTCAAGTCACCATCCTCAACACCTCATTCGGAGCATCCCCTATGGGGAGATGCTCCGCAACAGGTGTATTTGCAGTTCTGATTCAGAATGTGACATTGCCCAGGAGGCAAGTAAACAGAGATTCCTTGCTAGGGGTTACTCTCTCAAGTCAGTTGACTATGCCATTCAAAGAACAAGACTTATGTCTAGATCTAAAGCACTGTCACCAAAGGTTAGATCAGACAAGGTATTGGAAAAGACCCCTAGTTTTCAATCGAGAGTAATCCTGACTTTTAGCAGGCAACATCAAGAACTAAGGAAGATTTTTAGCCTCAATTGGAATTTGATCCAGGGCGACCCGGTTATTGGGGGTACCATCAATTGTAAACCAGCCATAACATTCAGAAAAGCATTTTCAATGAGTGATGGTCTAGTAAAAAGTAGCCCTGAGTCTGTCCCCGTAGTTACTTGGATGTCCCAAATGAAAGGCTTCAGGAAATGCTCAAGCTGCAAAGCATGCAAATTTGGTTGCAGCAAAACTCATTTTTCAAGTCCATTTAAATCGACACCTATTGAGATTAATAAAAGACTTAGGTGCAAAACCGAATTTGCAATTTATGTGCTAGAATGTCCCTGCGGGCTCAAATATTTGGGCAGCACTAAGCTGCCGGCTCACAAGAGAATATTGCAGCACATCAGAGCCATCTCCAACAAGGATCAGGCCTACCCCGTAGCAAGGCATTTCGAACAAAAACACAATGGAAACCCCAGTTTCCTACAATATTATGTCATCGACTCAGTATTACCGATGAAACGGGCGGCAATCGGGAGGCTAAACTTCGGTTACTAGAAACCAGATATATTTTAGAACTAGACACGAAGAATCCGATAGGTCTGAACTCAAGTGAGGATTTTTATACTTGTTCATAGCTCTTTTTACCTTAAGCCATTCTTTGGAGGCGATACAATCTGGGCTCATGTTGTTATCCCGTAAAGAATTTGGAGACTTTTTGTTCCATATCATCACGAGTTATAGGAGTTCTTTCCATCTTTTCCTATAGTCAATAGAAGAAGCAAGCATGGATTCTTTCTGCAGCTTTCTTTTGGGTTACATATTGAGAAGAGATATAGTATGAATTTGAGTGGGCACAACAACGTATTTCATGGAAGCCATGAATCAATAACATATGAATAGAGGAATATCAATAAAGATATAAAGAAAAGTAAAACAAAAAATGGAAAATAACAATAAGAACTCCAATCTAGATTGTAACAACCTATGTATAGTTTTTAGAAGAAATTTTTAAGTTATATTCTTGGTGTGGGAATTGCAATGAGACAGGGTAGACATTCCTTGCCTTGTTTGTCATTGGGTGTTTTCTTAATACACACAATCAAAATCTGTTTTATTCACACCCAATGAGTTTTAGCGGGAAATTTTGGGATTACATTGTAATGTGATTTTATGACCATTTTTTGACATGTATTGGCCCACTTGGGCATTTATCATTGAACAGAAGGATAGCATGCATTTTAACTCCTGTTATCACATGGGGGTTAATTTGTTCTGAAATCATCACATTGCACAATGAATTATTAATCCATTCTTCATATATAGACATATTTGGTTCAATTTTTACAGCTGTGGTATTTTATGGATATTGCTGTATATATGTGGTGTTTTTACAAATTTCAAATATTTATTTTTGATACGAATATTTATTTATATATATATATTTATATTTATATATTTATTTGTCTATAGATATTTGTAAGAGCCATGCTATATCTATATTGTGCAAAGTACCTCATTTAATTGTATTGTAATGAGGAGGGAAAATTGTATGGATGATTTTAAGTAACTCTTCGCTGTCCATGACAACATCACACTTAGGTCATATCCGGATGTATTTCCCTTTAAATGCTGCTATTTCCCTTTCCAACGCGTCATGTGATCAAGGCCCGAGTGGGGGCTGAAACGCGTCATGTCGGACTGGCTTGAAGACATTCAAATAAACTAACTTGATTGGCACTGATCCTTGGGTCCGTTCTTCGTCTTTTCGACAAAGGCAGCAATTCAGACGATTTTACCTTCATCTAAATTACCGAGGAGCTTCAGCGGTACGAACGGAACCCCTCCCCTTTGTTTTGGGCACAGCGGCAGGAAGCAGTTGATTCCGGTTTCCGGAACCTTTTTGGATACTCTCGAGAGGAGGAAGCCGCCGTAGCCCCTGAGAACTGTATCAATTACCTACTTCTGCCACGAAAGCTGGGACGTTCATGGTCGGCCGACCGGAGAAGTGTTCCTGGCATTTAGCAAATGTAGGAGACTGCAGACATCCCAGTGGGGAGAGTGCACGGCGTGTGATTGGGACATTGCGCCGCGAATCCACAACCGCAATCATAAGTGTATTGTTAATTATTCTAATTTAGACAACATGTCCGCCGACGCGTTGCGACACCGAGAGGAGGCAGCAAGCTCTATGTTCCTTGACACCCCGGCTGGGGAGTCAATACGGAGTGAAAGCCTTATGAGCCAACCAGGATGTGCTACCATTAAAGAGCATTACAAAAAATTGGAGAAACTCATGCGAGCAGAGCAGTCCAAGTGGTGGAAACACAGGTCTTTATCCCGCCACTTGGATGTAGGAAGAGTTCCTAGAGGTCTGAGAATCACCCTGGCGCTGAGCTATGAGAATCCAGACCCGGCAATGCTTGCTGAATGGGCAGAAACGAACCTGGCATCTTCCAGCAAACTGATGACGATTTTAATCAAATATGCGGAAAGTGACAGAGCGAAGTTACAAATACAAATTGACGCTCTGGAAGTTGAGATTGACAAAATGGAAAAGAATGAACAAACAAAGAAATTGAGGGACGATATGCTGGCCCGCCTGAGCAAAGATGAAGACGTAATTAAACGGAGAAAGGAGTTTAAATTTGAAAGGGACCGCGCTGACTACCAGAACGGCCAAATATTCACATATGCACGCAAATATGATGCGGTTAAAGCAAGGCGTAAGAGGCCCACACAGAGAAATATAGGTGAAGTAACAGCACTATCTACTTCGGCCTCTGAACTCAGTTCGGCTGCGGAAAGTGATCTCGAAGGGGATGCCACTAGAGCACAACAATTGGGGTTTATCAAACTATCCCTCGCCCAGGAGGTCGACTGCCTATATCAAGACAGACGAGAGACCCTAAGACCTCGTGGACCTTTGGCAGCAAAGAACAAAGACACAATTACAAACGAAATCAGAGAAGAAAATGTGCCAAAAGAAAACAAAAACAAAAATGTGGGCAGAAAAGCGTCAAGGGGGAGATGGAATCGCTTTCAAAACAAAAATTGAACAGCAGTAATTACCCAAATGCAGTAATCAATCTAACTAATGTACAGTTATCTTCGGCTGAAGAGAAAATTTTGAGCTTGGGATTATCATTCTGTCCACCATGTGACTTCAACTATGTGGATACCAGAATGGATACCTATCGCTTTGTGAGAAAGCTTAAGTTACACAAATTCCATATACTCCAACCCAAAAAGGCCACAATCCCTTCTACCTCTAACCCGATCAGTCCTCCTTTACTCACAGCGGGGGATGCAGCTTTATTTCAAGATGCTTGGTCTCTGGTTACAGAGCAAGTGGAAGGAATCACAACAAGGGAACCAGCATTAATTGGCAATAGAGGAACTTGTGAAACCCCATTCAAACCTAAATCTACCTTTCAGCCCATTTTTTTGCACGATAATTTGGATGTATACCACGAGTTGGTGACCCAAGATCTGAAAAAGCTGTATACATCTTCTAATAGGATTTTTCGCAGTAGAAATTAACACAACCTTAACTACCAGAATCTCATTAAAAAACTGGGATCTGATACCAATGTAATTGTGAGACAGGCAGACAAGGGCGGAAATGTAGTCCTATGGCCACGCCAGTTATATATGGATAAAGCGAAATTACAACTTGATGATATAGCATGTTATCGGAAGAGCAATATTAATGTGGTCAAAGCGGCATGGCAAAAACATTACTTAAAACTCCTGGCTTGGAAGAGTGGAGGATTATTGACAGAGGCAGAATATCAGTTCTTAAAGAAGGAATACCCAGTTATCCCCACATTTTATCTGATTCCTAAAGTGCATAAGAGCACCACAATTCCACCAGGCAGACCGATAATCTCAGCCATCAACAGCATAATGGAAAATACCTCCAAGTACATAGACTTTTTCTTACAGGAATGGGTTTGTAAATTCGCCTCATATGTACAAGACACTTCGGACTTTCTCCGCAAAATTGATCATTTATCGTGGGGTGATGATATGTTCTTGATGACTTTGGATTTGACATCCTTATACACTTCGATAAGACACTGCGATGGTCTCAAAGCAATAGAACATTATTTAAATTTGAGACCTATGAACTGCGCAGCACATAACAAAATGCTTATGTCGATGGTATCTGCGTGTTTGGAGAAGAATTTTTTCCTGTTTGATAATCAGATTTATCATCAGATTAGAGGTGTTGCGATGGGGGCCTGCTTTTCCCCCAGCTACGCATGTTTACACATGGGGTTGTGGGAGGAGCAGGTCCTTAAGGGGGACCACTTGGCTATCATTAAGGAACATGCAGTGTTATATTTGAGGTACATTGATGATTTGTGTTTTGTTTGGACGGGCACAGAGCAGAGTGCAAAGGATTTTGTAAACTTACTCAATGTTAATTGTTTCAATCTCGAATTTACATCTTCAATCAGTAAACAAGCGATATGTTTCTTAGATGTTGAGATTTTTGTAGACAACAACATATTAGCCACTAGACTTTACAGGAAGTTGACTGCAGGCAACACTATCTTGCATGCCTCAAGTCACCATCCTCAACACCTCATTCGGAGCATCCCCTATGGGGAGATGCTCCGCATCAGGCGTATTTGCAGTTCTGATTCAGAATGTGACATTGCCCAGGAGGCAAGTAAACAGAGATTCCTTGCTAGGGGTTACTCTCTCAAGTCAGTTGACTATGCCATTCAAAAAACAAGACTTATGTCTAGATCTAAAGCACTGTCACCAAAGGTTAGATCAGACAAGGTATTGGAAAAGACCCCTAGTTTTCAATCGAGAGTAATCCTGACTTTTAGCAGGCAACATCAAGAACTAAGGAAGATTTTTAGCCGCAATTGGAATTTGATCCAGGGCGACCCGGTTATTGGGGGTACCATCAATTGTAAACCAGCCATAACATTAAGAAAAGCATTTTGAATGAGTGATGGTCTAGTAAAAAGTAGCCCTGAGTTTGTCCACTTAGTTACTTGGATGTCCCAAATGAAAGACTTCAGGAAATGCTCAAGCTGCAAAGCATGCAAATTTGGTTGCAGCAAAACTCATTTTTCAAGTCCATTTAAATCGACACCTATTGAGATTAATAAAAGACTTACGTGCAAAACCAAATTTGCAATTTATGTGCTAGAATGTCCCTGTGGGCTCAAATATGTGGGCAGCACTAAGCTGCCAGCTCACAAGAGAATATTGCAGCACATCAGAGCCATCTCCAACAAGGATCAGGCCTACCCCGTAGCAAGGCATTTCGAACAAAAACACAATGGCAACCCCAGTTTCCTACAATATTATGTCATCGACTCAGTATTACCGATGAAACGGGGCGGTAATCGGGAGGCTAAACTTCGGTTACTAGAAACCAGATATATTTTAGAACTAGACACGAAGAATCCGATAGGCCTGAACTCAAGTGAGGATTTTTATACTTGTTTATAGCTCTTTTTACCTTAAGCCATTCTTTGGAGGCGATACAATGTGGGCTCATGTTGTCATCCCGTAAAGAATTTGGAGACTTTTTGTTCCATATCATCACGAGTTATAGGAGTTCTTTCCATCTTTTTCTATAGTCAATAGAAGAAGCAAGCATGGATTTTTTCTGCAGCTTTCTTTTGGGTTAAATATTGAGAAGAGATATAGTATAAATTTGAGTGGGCACAACAACGTATTTCATGTAACCCATAAATCAATAGCATATGAATAGAGGAATATCAATAAAGATATAAAGAAAAGTAAAACAAAAAATGGAAAATAACAATAAGAACTCCAATCTAGATTGTAACAACCTATATATAGTTTTTAGAAGTAATGTTTAAGTTATATTCTTGGTGTGGGAATTGCAATGAGACAGGGTAGACATTCCTTGCCTTGTTTGTCATTGGGTGTTTTCTTAATACACACAATCAAAATCTGTTTTATTCACACCCAATGAGTTTTAGCGGGAAATGTTGGGATTACATTGTAAAGTGATTTTATGACCATTTTTTGACATGTATTGGCCCACTTGGGCATTTATCATTGAACAGAAGGATAGCATGCATTTTAACTCCTGTTATCACATGGGGGTTAATTTGTTCTAAAATCATCACATTGCACAATGAATTATTAATCCATTCTTCATATATAGACATATTTGGTTCAATTTTTACAGCTGTGGTATTTTATGGATATTGCTGTATATATGTGGTGTTTTTACAAATTTCAAATATTTATTTTTGATACGAATATTTATTTATATATATATTTATATTTATATATTTATTTGTCTATAGATATGTGTAAGAGCCATACTATATCTATATTGTGCAAAGTACCTCATTTAATTGTATTGTAATGAGGAGAGAAAATTGTATGGATGATTTTAAGTAACTCTTCGCTGTCCATGACAACATCACACTAAGGTCATATCCGGATGTATTTCCCTTTAAATGCTGCTATTTCCCTTTGCAACGCGTCATGTGATCAAGGCCCGAGTGGGGGCTGAAACGCGTCATGTCGGACTGGCTTGAAGACATTCAAATAAACTAACTTGATTGGCACTGATCCTTGGGTCCGTTCTTCGTCTTTTCGACAAAGGCAGCAATTCAGACGATTTTACCTTCATATATATATATATATATATATATATATATATATATATATATATATATATATATATATAAACTCCAACTCTCTTGTCGAAGAAGGGTCTGACACTGCCGGGTTGATATCTAGAGGATTTATTCAGGGTGACTTCACAGCCCAAATATGTAACAATTCGGCAGATGTGTTTCAGAGGCTCAGCTTTCCTCAGTGCCTGTTACGAGTGGCAGGTCCTCGGATCAGGTGGCCATTTAGGTGTTCCCTTGGCCACTCCCCCCTGGAATCTCCATCGAGGCTCCTCCTCTGCCACAACGATAGTTCACTTCGCACTGAACAGAGAGGCTGCTGCATGCTGGGAATCGGAGTCCGTGTGTGGGTCCCCCTTGAGTAAGTGGGGAAACCAAACACCAAGTGGTGTCCGATCACTGTGACCCGGACTACACTCTGCCACAGCTTCCTGTCCTGATAGGTATCCTTGCTGAGACCCCTCGATCTATCAATTAAAATCAATTTGTATTTCATTATCAAAAATATTAAAATAGATATAAAATACCAATGCTTTTGACAACTAAATTTTTGTCATCTAAATACAATAATCCGCTATGACCTGCATATTTAAAAAACTGTGTAGAAATATTTTTATACAAGTGTTAAAATATTGAAATGGTAAAAACATAGCTCAATGTCAGTGCATAATCTTGTTTACCTTAAATATCAATACCATACACTACTTCACTGTTTCCTGATGTTGTGCTCTTTAATCACACTAAGCTTGTACTTGTTGTTATGCCCTAAGTGGCCTAGAATTTCCTCCATGTCATACTTTGATACACCCTATTGAATCCACAAAGATTCTAAAAGTGTGAAGGGCTATTTTTATGAAGACAAAGAGCTATGTGACTGAAGGGCTGAGTAGTTTGAACAGGATGTTAAAACCAAAATGTGCAAATTAGCTGAAGGAGAATCTTAATCACAGGCAAGTGAAGAAATCTTCACTTGCATTGAGCCCAAATGGAGTTTTTGTGTCGAGCTCCAGAATGTACCTAGTTTCCAGCAGGCGTAGTAGGGCCTCACGGTTACCTCCCCTCCAAAGCGGTGGAATTGTGTCTATGACATAGGTGTTCCGGGCTACCGCCATGAGTTTCCCCAAAATGTCTTGCCACCTTGTATGCTGGATTGCTGTTGGAAATAGCCCTTATGTGCTGGAGTATCTTCTTATGTACTGGCAGTTTGGTACTGCCTATGTAGCGCAGGCCACAAGGATACTCCAGCACATAAACCGCAATTTCTGTCTTGCAGGTAAGCCTTTTCTTAATAGGTACAGGGTCTGGTTTAAATGGGCTGATATAGTATGTTTTGCTGTTGGCAAACCTACATGCTTTACATGTGGGACATTTAACAAACTCTTTACATGAGTTGAGCCAATTCTTAGTTATCCTCAATTCAGGGCTGCTCTTTACCAAGCTGCTGCTCGTGGATCTTGCCTTTCTGAATGTTAGGTCAGGAGTCTTGGGTAACCGATCTCCCAAAACTGGATCACTTAGCACAAGTCCCCAATTTACGCAAAGCTTGATGCAGTCATTTATAAGTAAGGATCATTCTAGTGGGTTGAGATGATTGATCAGAGATTGTTGGTTGCTGACCAGGTTTATAGGAAAGAGCCTCATCTCTGATAATAGCCTTGGTTTTTACTGATAGCTTTGTCAAGAATGTTAGCAGCATAGCTCCTATCCAGGAACCTATCTCTGCTCTCTTGCTGCACATTGTTGCATTCTTCCTCCGTGCAGCAAATGCTTTTAATATACAACATTTCCCCCGTACAGAATGTTTTGTATTAAATGTCTGGGATGATGACTCTTCCCGTGGAGCACTGTATTTCCTGCAGTAGGCTTCCTATACATCAACGTCAGGAAAACATACTGCTGCTCTGCTGATGTTTGCAGTAAAGTGGAGATTGAGATCATTGTTATTGATCTGTTCTATGAATTGAAGGGCCCGTTCCTCTGTGCCTCTCCAAATCAAGAACAGATCGTCAATGTGTTGAAAGCAGTATGGCACATGTTGTTTCATTGTATCTGCAAATTGGATCTTTAGGACCGGCTCTTCCCATAGACCCAAATGCAAACAAGCATAACTAGGGGAAAAGCAAGCCCCCATAGGGACACCCCTGGTTTGCTGGTATACTTGGTTATCAAAGAGAAAAATGCTTTGTTCCAGACATGTTGACACCATACTGACAAGCATCTTGATGTGCATGTATAAACACACTGGTCTTTTGTCTAAGTAGTGTTCAATAGCCTTGATACCATCATGATGGCAAATGCTGGTATAAAGTGACGTCACGTCCAAAGTTATTAATAATGAATCTGGGTCCCATGCGACCTCCCTGATCTTTCTCAGAAAGTCGCTGGTATCCTGCAGATACGAGGGCAAGTTTTTTACGTGTTCTTGAAGAAAATAATTCACGTATCATGCTGTTGCATATATATATATATATATATATATATATATATACATATATATATATATATATATATATATATATATATATATATATATATATATATTTATATATATACGATGACGCCTGCATCTCCTGACAAGACTCTTGGCGCTGAGGAAGGCAGCATTCATGCCGAAATGCATTCGCCAAATTTTGTACCATGCTGAATAAAGAAGTCTCCCTATTCACCCCAGCTGTGGCTTCTACTCTCTTCTTCGGAGGGGCTTTTTGGTGAAATATATATATATATATTCACTGAAAAAACCATAGGTTTCACACACGTTATAGTTACGAATTAGCATTTAAAAAACCTTGCAAATTCACTTAAAAAACCATAGGTTTCACACATGTTATAGTTAGCTGGACATTTCACTCGAAAAAAACCAATGAAATTCCCCCGTTATAGTTAGTGCAGGCAACTATAACTCACGCGACCGCAATCCTCTGCTGATGACGTCAGATATGACATCACTGTATTTAGACACTTATTTACCCATGTCTTCTTCCATTAATCTTTAGCTATACATATATTACAAATATTTATTTTTCATAAAGACACATATGTCATCAGTGATGTAATATCTGACGTCATCAGCAGAGGATTACGGTCGCGTGAGTTATAGTTGCCTGCACTAACTATAACGGGGGAATTTCATTGGTTTTTTACGAGTGAAATGTCCAGCTAACTATAACATGTGTGAAACCTATGGTTTTTTAAGTGAATTTGCAAGGTTTTTTAAATGCTAATTCGTAACTATAACGTGTGTGAAACCTATGGTTTTTTCAGTGAATTTGTACGGTTTTTTAAATGCTAAGTTATGTATTTATTTATTTATTTTTTTCAGGTTTTTCACCGTGCGCGCACTGTGCGCGCGCTGTGGACGCTCTGTGCGCTTCGCGTACCGAGCACCCACGGTTCGCAGTGCGCACAACGTGCGTGCACCTCGCGATTTAAAAAAAAAAGATTTTTTTTTTTTCGCCCTTGGGGGTCCTTCTGTGACCCCCTGACCAAGGCTAGGGGGTCAGGAACTGTCCACTCTGCCCCCTTTTCACGTTCTCCACCTTTTTTTTTCACCCCCTCAGACTGCGAGAGACAAAATGGCGGCCGACACTTCCTGGTTTCGACCGATTCGAATGTTTACTGACATCTAACAACCAATCAGAATTGCGCTCGCACACGGCAGGGTGCGCGCACGGTGCACGCGTATAGATCTTGATATGCTTTTAAATGCTATTTTCTCAGGAAATACCAAACAGATTTACACCAGACCTGCAAAAGGCACTTCCTTGACCTTATGGCTACCTCTCTGCCAAATTTCACGTAATTCTGTTCAGCCGTTCGGGCTGTAGCTGCGACTAAATGTCCTATGGAAAAATGCATGGGGAAAATGTGTTTTGGGACCCCCCCTTTTTCTCGACCCCCGCTTGACGAATCACCCCGAGACTTTCAGGGTAGGAGCTGAACGGAGCGCCCCATTAGTTTTGAAAATTTCACGAGGATTCGTCAACCGGCGCCAAAGTTATTCAAAATAGAATTTTGAGATTTCCTATGGAAACTAGGTTGTAACTATAACTATCCACTGGCGACCGCCAGCAGATAATATATATATATATATATTCACTTAAAAAACCATAGGTTTCAGGTACATTATAGTTAGGAATTAGCATTTAAAAAACCTTAGAAATTGACAGAAAAAAACATAGGTTTCAGGGGTGTTATAGTTAGCTGGACATTTCACTCGTACAAAACCATTGAAATTTCCCCGTTATAGTTAGTTCAGCTAACTATAACTCGCGCCCTCGCAATGCACTGCTGATGACGTCACATATTACATCACTCATGACATGGTCAGTGACATCACTGATGACATCACTGATGACATCTCAAATGACATCACTGATGACATCACTGATTACATCATCCAGTGTCTGTGTGTTTCTGTAAAGTTTAAATATGTTTATTATATCTAGGGAAAGGCATATTGAAGAATGAGTGGGTGTATACGTGTGTGAATGGATGATTTTGTAGGTGCGTGACTAACTCTATAAGTGAGTGATTAAACGTATCTTACTGAATACATGGGTTAGTGACTAAACTGTGTGAATGTCTGTATCCATCTGTCTATTGGTGTGTAAGCGGCTGCATGGGTTTGTAAATAGCTACATGAGTGTCTATATGGGTTATAGTGTGGTTGTCTGAGTATCTGTATGGGTGCCTGAGTGTTTGTGTGGGTGGGGTGTGTGTGACTCTGTGCATAGATGTGTGACTGGGTGATTCACTGGGTGCATGGTTTCAAGGGTGCATCTGTGATGGACTGTATGGGTGGGTGAGTGTGTGTATGGTTGTGTTAGTGAGTGAATGTATATTTCAGTGGTGCATGTGTGAGTAGCTACATATGTGAAAGGCAGTACATATGTGTGTTGGAGTACATAAATGGCTATAAGTGAGAGTGTGTGATTGTGAGAGTGGCTGTATGGATGAGAGTGTGCTTGTATTATTGATTGCATAAGAGCGTAAGAATGTGCTAGTATTTGTATGAGTAATTGAGCTGGTGTGTGTATAACTGTATAGGTGAGTGAATGGCAGTGTGATTAATTATTTGCATAACTGAGTAGGTGTGTGAGTACCTCTGTGGATGAGTGGCGGTGTGTGTGTTAATATAGGTGTATGAGTGCATATGATAGTCCTGTACTGAGTGACCATAAGTATGAGTGACTGTACGGGTGAGTGAGTGGATGGGTGTGTAGACCTAAGAATCAGTAAGTGGGTATGTAGTTATTGGTGTTGGAGTGTCTATGGTTTTGAGAATGGCAGTCTGTAATTTAGAGTGGGTGTATCAAAGGTTATATTAGGGTGTGGGAAGATGCATCAAATTATCACATGGATGGTGTCATCAGTGATGTCATCATTGATGTCATTTGAGATGTCATCAGGGATGTCATCAGTGATGTCACTGACAATGTCATGAGTGATGTAATATGTGACATCATCAGCACTGCATTGCGGAGTCGCGAGTTATAGTTAGCTGAACTAACTATAACGAGGAATTTCAATGGTTTTGTACGAGTGAAATGTTCAGCTAACTATAACCCCCGCTGAAACCTATGTTTTTTTCTGTGAATTTCTAAGGTTTTTTCAATTCTAATTCCTAACTATAACGTGCCTGAAACCTATGGTTTTTTAAGTGAATTTCAAAGGTTTTTTAAATGCTAATTTCTAACTATGCCTACAGAGATAGGACATGTGAAGAAAGAAGAAAAAACACACAGAAAGAAGAAAAAGAAATGCAGAAAGAAGCTACAGAAGTCCTCAAAGACAAAGCAAAGTGCCGGAAGAAGGAAGACGTGCAGAAAGAACAAACAGAGGAGGAGAAAGAGCCTGTGTTGCAAAATCATCCTGTACCCTCAACATTTTCAGATGGGTACTGGTGGTAACTGACTGACTAACCAGTCCTACAGCCAGTGCTATGCTAAAAGACACTTAGAATACAGTTAAAACACCTACATACACTAGGGAACACTATGCGTTGGGGTATCCCTGTTATTAGCATGACCTCCTCTGTAAGCCCCTAGTATATAATAGGGCAGGGGTATTAAAACTACCTCTTAAAACGCGCCACAGGGCGTGTTTGCACACTGGTGAAGGGAGGGGGGGCTGAGCTGACGTGTGCAAACACGCCCTATGGCCGTTTTAATTTGGGGGCTAAAGTCCCCTTGAATCCCAAGTGTCCCTTGGGTCAACTAGCCCATCAGGTATCTCTAGTTAGCACCACAGAGCTGCCTTGCAGAGAAAATGTTACAACAAACAAATGATGGACGGAATGCTGACAATGCAGACATTCTCCCCCAGTCAAGAGATCTGGGTTAAATCCATCGTTCTTTTGCCCACTACACCACCCCAGTTTAGACATGGCCATATGCAAATCAGTCTTGACCCTGTGCCTCATGGGAACAGTCCAGCCCGAACTGCCAAGCCATGTCTTCCCTGGACCGGAATCAAGCATCCTAGGACCGGTTTCTGGCTATCAGCCGTCATCAGCCAGGATAGCTTGACTCCAGTGGCGTAGTGAGCACGGGTCCCACGTCTGGGAATACCCATCCCACTTAGGGCGAAAAGCGTTACAACAAACAAATGATGGACGGAATGCTGACAATGCAGACATTCTCCCCCAGTCAAGAGATCTGGGTTAAATCCATCGTTTTTTTGCCCACTACACCACCCCAGTTTAGACATGGCCATATGCAAATCAGTCTTGACCCTGTGCCTCATGGGAACAGTCCAGCCCGAACTGCCAAGCCATGTCTTCCCTGGACCGGAATCAAGCATCCTAGGACCGGTTTCTGGCTATCAGCCGTCATCAGCCAGGATAGCTTGACTCCAGTGGCGTAGTGAGCACGGGTCCCACGTCTGGGAATACCCATCCCACTTAGGGCGAAAAGCGTTACAACAAACAAATGATGGACGGAATGCTGACAATGCAGACATTCTCCCCCAGTCAAGAGATCTGGGTTAAATCCATCGTTCTTTTGCCCACTACACCACCCCAGTTTAGACATGGCCATATGCAAATCAGTCTTGACCCTGTGCCTCATGGGAACAGTCCAGCCCGAACTGCCAAGCCATGTCTTCCCTGGACCGGAATCAAGCATCCTAGGACCGGTTTCTGGCTATCAGCCGTCATCAGCCAGGATAGCTTGACTCCAGTGGCGTAGTGAGCACGGGTCCCACGTCTGGGAATACCCATCCCACTTAGGGCGAAAAGCGTTACAACAAACAAATGATGGACGGAATGCTGACAATGCAGACATTCTCCCCCAGTCAAGAGATCTGGGTTAAATCCATCGTTCTTTTGCCCACTACACCACCCCAGTTTAGACATGGCCATATGCAAATCAGTCTTGACCCTGTGCCTCATGGGAACAGTCCAGCCCGAACTGCCAAGCCATGTCTTCCCTGGACCGGAATCAAGCATCCTAGGACCGGTTTCTGGCTATCAGCCGTCATCAGCCAGGATAGCTTGACTCCAGTGGCGTAGTGAGCACGGGTCCCACGTCTGGGAATACCCATCCCACTTAGGGCGAAAAGCGTTACAACAAACAAATGATGGACGGAATGCTGACAATGCAGACATTCTCCCCCAGTCAAGAGATCTGGGTTAAATCCATCGTTCTTTTGCCCACTACACCACCCCAGTTTAGACATGGCCATATGCAAATCAGTCTTGACCCTGTGCCTCATGGGAACAGTCCAGCCCGAACTGCCAAGCCATGTCTTCCCTGGACCGGAATCAAGCATCCTAGGACCGGTTTCTGGCTATCAGCCGTCATCAGCCAGGATAGCTTGACTCCAGTGGCGTAGTGAGCACGGGTCCCACGTCTGGGAATACCCATCCCACTTAGGGCGAAAAGCGTTACAACAAACAAATGATGGACGGAATGCTGACAATGCCGACATTCTCCCCCAGTCAAGAGATCTGGGTTAAATCCATCGTTCTTTTGCCCACTACACCACCCCAGTTTAGACATGGCCATATGCAAATCAGTCTTGACCCTGTGCCTCATGGGAACAGTCCAGCCCGAACTGCCAAGCCATGTCTTCCCTGGACCGGAATCAAGCATCCTAGGACCGGTTTCTGGCTATCAGCCGTCATCAGCCAGGATAGCTTGACTCCAGTGGCGTAGTGAGCACGGGTCCCACGTCTGGGAATACCCATCCCACTTAGGGCGAAAAGCGTTACAACAAACAAATGATGGACGGAATGCTGACAATGCAGACATTCTCCCCCAGTCAAGAGATCTGGGTTAAATCCATCGTTCTTTTAACCCAGATCTCTTGACTGGGGGAGAATGTCTGCATTGTCAGCATTCCGTCCATCATTTGTTTGTTGTAACGCTTTTCGCCCTAAGTGGGATGGGTATTCCCAGACGTGGGACCCGTGCTCACTACGCCACTGGAGTCAAGCTATCCTGGCTGATGACGGCTGATAGCCAGAAACCGGTCCTAGGATGCTTGATTCCAGTCCAGGGAAGACATGGCTTGGCAGTTCGGGCTGGACTGTTCCCATGAGGCACAGGGTCAAGACTGATTTGCATATGGCCATGTCTGAACTGGGGTGGTGTAGTGGGCAAAAGAACGATGGATTTAACCCAGATCTCTTGACTGGGGGAGAATGTCTGCATTGTCAGCATTCCTTCCATCATTTGTTTGTTGTAACGCTTTTCGCCCTAAGTGGGATGGGTATTCCCAGACGTGGGACCCGTGCTCACTACGCCACTGGAGTCAAGCTATCCTGGCTGATGACGGCTGATAGCCAGAAACCGGTCCTAGGATGCTTGATTCCGGTCCAGGGAAGACATGGCTTGGCAGTTCGGGCTGGACTGTTCCCATGAGGCACAGGGTCAAGACTGATTTGCATATGGCCATGTCTGAACTGGGGTGGTGTAGTGGGCAAAAGAACGATGGATTTAACCCAGATCTCTTGACTGGGGGAGAATGTCTGCATTGTCAGCATTCCGTCCATCATTTGTTTGTTGTAACGCTTTTCGCCCTAAGTGGGATGGGTATTCCCAGACGTGGGACCCGTGCTCACTACGCCACTGGAGTCAAGCTATCCTGGCTGATGACGGCTGATAGCCAGAAACCGGTCCTAGGATGCTTGATTCCGGTCCAGGGAAGACATGGCTTGGCAGTTCGGGCTGGACTGTTCCCATGAGGCACGGGTCAAGACTGATTTGCATATGGTCATGTCTGAACTGGGGTGGTGTAGTGGGCAAAAGAACGATGGATTTAACCCAGATCTCTTGACTGGGGGAGAATGTCTGCATTGTCAGCATTCCGTCCATCATTTGTTTGTTGTAACGCTTTTCGCCCTAAGTGGGATGGGTATTCCCAGACGTGGGACCCGTGCTCACTACGCCACTGGAGTCAAGCTATCCTGGCTGATAACGGCTGATAGACAGAAACCGGTCCTAGGATGCTTGATTCCGGTCCAGGGAAGACATGGCTTGGCAGTTCGGGCTGGACTGTTCCCATGAGGCACAGGGTCAAGACTGATTTGCATATGGCCATGTCTGAACTGGGGTGGTGTAGTGGGCAAAAGAACGATGGATTTAACCCAGATCTCTTGACTGGGGGAGAATGTCTGCATTGTCAGCATTCCGTCCATCATTTGTTTGCTGTAATGCTTGCAGAGAAAATGGGCACAGCCTGGACCACCTCTCTGCAACGCAGCACAGTGGTGCTTACTGGAAGCACCTGGTGGACTAGTTGGCCCCCATGGGCCCTCAAGATTGAAGGGGAATTATTTCCCCAACTTAAAACTCGCCATAGGGCGTGTTTGCACACGTCACCTCAAGCCTCGTCCCCTCCCTTTCCCAATGTGTAAACACGCCCTGTGGCCTTTTTAAGTCGGGAAATTAACTCCCCTTGAGTCCTGGAGTTCCCTATGGCAAATTAGCCCACTAGGTACCTCCAGGAAGCACCATTGCAGAGAGGTGTAATAAGGGGCACAGCCTGCACCACCTCTTTGCATTGCAGCGCAGTGGCACTTACTGGAAGCACCTGATGGGCTAGTTGGCCCTCAGGGTCACTTAGGATTGAAGGGGAATTATTTTCCCGACTTAAAATGTGCCACAGGGCGTGTTTGCACACGTCACCTCAGACCCCGTCCCCTCCCTTCACCCTGTGGCCGTTCTAAGTTCAGAGATTAAGTCCCCTTGAATCCTAAGGGTCCCTAGGGTCAAACTATCCCACAAGGTACCTCCAGTAAGAGTCACAGAGCTGCGTTCCAGAGAGGTGTAAAAAGGGGTGTTGTCTATGAACACCTGTCTGCAACGCAGCTCCCTGGTGCATACTGGAGATACCTGTTGGGCTAGTTGGCCCTCAGGAACCCTCAGTATTAAAAGAGAGTTAATCCCCCAACTTAAAATGCGCCACGGGGTGCGTTTGCACAGTGGTGAAGGAAGGAGGCATCGCCTGAAGTGACATGCCTGCAAACACACCCTGTGGCGCGGTTTAAGTTGGGGAATTAATTCCTCCTCAATCCTGAGAGTCCCTGGGGGCCAACTAGCTCGTACAAAAGGGGGTGGTGATGGACGGAGCATCAGAACCAATCAAACACTCACACCCAGTCAACAGATCTGGGTTTAATCCATCACCGTTCTTTAGCCCACTCTGCCACCCCAGTTCAGACATGGCCATATGCAAATCAGTCTGACCCTGTACCTCATGGGTACAGTCCAGCCCGAACTGCCAAGCCATGCCTTACCTGGACCGGAAACAAGCTTCCTAGGACCGGTTTCTGGCATTTCAGCCGTCTTCAGCCAGGCTTGCTTGAATCCAGTGGCAAAGTGAGCAAGGGACTCACGTCTGAGCATACCCTGCCAACTTGTGGCGAACAAAGCGGTACAAAAGGGGTTGGGGATGGACGGAGCATCAGAACCAATCAAACACTCACACCCAGTCAACAGATCTGGGTTTAATCCATCACCGTTCTTTAGCCCACTCTGCCACCCCAGTTCAGACATGGCCATATGCAAATCAGTCTGACCCTGTGCCTCATGGGTACAGTCCAGCCCGAACTGCCAAGCCATGCCTTACCTGGACCGGAAACAAGCTTCCTAGGACCGGTTTCTGGCATTTCAGTCGTCTTCAGCCAGGCTTGCTTGAATCCATTGCCAATATATATATATATATATATATATATATATATATATATATATATATATATATATATATATATATATCAATCAAACAAGGTGCCTGCTGAGGAAGAGCCCACGACCGGTGAGTATTCAGCTGCCAAAATCTTTATTGAAGGCACTGCAAACAGGGAAACCTGATGACATCAAAAGTAAAATCTTGCTCCCGACGCGTTTCGTGCTCGATAGCACTTAATCATGGGCTGCAATGTTCAGAGTTCAGGAAAGCGGCAGAACGCAATTTAAGGCATCTGTGATTCACGAGGATCCCGCCTCAGTGGGCGTGGCCACAACCAGTGGCATCCTGGATCATGTAGTCTCTTGTATCACCCCAGTGGGCTGCATGCCGCTTCCCAAACAAATAGTGAAAAATGTTCCCAAGTGGGTTGAGTCTGTCAGTGTTCCAATGCTGCGGCGGACTTCTCCTTCAATAACCAGCCACCGGTATCCTTTTGCCGGAGGGTCAGGTGACGCTCCAGCAGGTCTGTATACACAGCAAGGCTCTTCCGCGGTCCAGGCGGAACCGCTAAACATCAATCAAACAAGGTGCCTGCTGAGGAAGAGCCCACGACCGGTGAGTATTCAGCTGCCAAAATCTTTATTGAAGGCACTGCAAACAGGGAAACCTGATGACATCAAAAGTAAAATCTTGCTCCCGACGCGTTTCGTGCTCGATAGCACTTAATCATGGGCTGCAATGTTCAGAGTTCAGGAAAGCGGCAGAACGCAATTTAAGGCATCTGTGATTCACGAGGATCCCGCCTCAGTGGGCGTGGCCACAACCAGTGGCATCCTGGATCATGTAGTCTCTTGTATCACCCCAGTGGGCTGCATGCCGCTTCCCAAACAAATGGTGAAAAATGTTCCCAAGTGGGTTGAGTCTGTCAGTGTTCCAATGCTGCGGCGGACTTCTCCTTCAATAACCAGCCACCGGTATCCTTTTGCCGGAGGGTCAGGTGACGCTCCAGCAGGTCTGTATACACAGCAAGGCTCTTCCGCGGTCCAGGCGGAACCGCTAAACATCAATCAAACAAGGTGCCTGCTGAGGAAGAGCCCACGACCGGTGAGTATTCAGCTGCCAAAATCTTTATTGAAGGCACTGCAAACAGGGAAACCTGATGACATCAAAAGTAAAATCTTGCTCCCGACGCGTTTCGTGCTCGATAGCACTTAATCATGGGCTGCAATGTTCAGAGTTCAGGAAAGCGGCAGAACGCAATTTAAGGCATCTGTGATTCACGAGGATCCCGCCTCAGTGGGCGTGGCCACAACCAGTGGCATCCTGGATCATGTAGTCTCTTGTATCACCCCAGTGGGCTGCATGCCGCTTCCCAAACAAATAGTGAAAAATGTTCCCAAGTGGGTTGAGTCTGTCAGTGTTCCAATGCTGCGGCGGACTTCTCCTTCAATAACCAGCCACCGGTATCCTTTTGCCGGAGGGTCAGGTGACGCTCCAGCAGGTCTGTATACACAGCAAGGCTCTTCCGCGGTCCAGGCGGAACCGCTAAACATCAATCAAACAAGGTGCCTGCTGAGGAAGAGCCCACGACCGGTGAGTATTCAGCTGCCAAAATCTTTATTGAAGGCACTGCAAACAGGGAAACCTGATGACATCAAAAGTAAAATCTTGCTCCCGACGCGTTTCGTGCTCGATAGCACTTAATCATGGGCTGCAATGTTCAGAGTTCAGGAAAGCGGCAGAACGCAATTTAAGGCATCTGTGATTCACGAGGATCCCGCCTCAGTGGGCGTGGCCACAACCAGTGGCATCCTGGATCATGTAGTCTCTTGTATCACCCCAGTGGGCTGCATGCCGCTTCCCAAACAAATAGTGAAAAATGTTCCCAAGTGGGTTGAGTCTGTCAGTGTTCCAATGCTGCGGCGGACTTCTCCTTCAATAACCAGCCACCGGTATCCTTTTGCCGGAGGGTCAGGTGACGCTCCAGCAGGTCTGTATACACAGCAAGGCTCTTCCGCGGTCCAGGCGGAACCGCTAAACATCAATCAAACAAGGTGCCTGCTGAGGAAGAGCCCACGACCGGTGAGTATTCAGCTGCCAAAATCTTTATTGAAGGCACTGCAAACAGGGAAACCTGATGACATCAAAAGTAAAATCTTGCTCCCGACGCGTTTCGTGCTCGATAGCAAAAAAAAAAAAGGATACCGGTGGCTGGTTATTGAAGGAGAAGTCCGCCGCAGCATTGGAACACTGACAGACTCAACCCACTTGGGAACATTTTTCACTATTCGTTTGGGAAGCGGCATGCAGCCCACTGGGGTGATACAAGAGACTACATGATCCAGGATGCCACTGGTTGTGGCCACGCCCACTGAGGCGGGATCCTCGTGAATCACAGATGCCTTAAATTGCGTTCTGCCGCTTTCCTGAACTCTGAACATTGCAGCCCATGATTAAGTGCTATCGAGCACGAAACGCGTCGGGAGCAAGATTTTACCTTTGATGTCATCAGGTTTCCCTGTTTGCAGTGCCTTCAATAAAGATTTTGGCAGCTGAATACTCACCGGTCGTGGGCTCTTCCTCAGCAGGCACCTTGTTTGATTGATATATATATATATATATATTCACTGAAAAAACCATAGGTTTCACACATGTTATAGTTAGCTGGACATTTTACTGATAAAAAACCAATGAAATTCCCCCGTTATAGTTACTGTAGGCAACTATAACTCACGCGACCGTAATCCTCTGCTGATGCTAATACTGTATTTAGACACTTATTTGCCCATATCTTCTTCCATTAAATTTTAGCTATACATATATTACAAATATTTTTTTTTCATAAAGACACATATGTCATCAGCAGAGGATTACGGTCGCGTGAGTTATAGTTGCCTACAGTAACTATAACGGGGGAATTTCATTGGTTTTTTATCAGTAAAATGTCCAGCTAACTATAACATGTGTGAAACCTATGGTTTTTTCAGTGAATTAGCAAGGTTTTTTAAATGCTATTTCCTAACTATAACGTGTGTGAAACCTATGGTTTTTTCAGTGAATTTGTACGGTTTTTTAAATGCTAAGTTACTTTACGCCATTTGTGGCGTGCGCGCCCACTTAACGCAGTTCGTTCCGTGCACGGTTTTTATCAACTTTAATAAGCCCTGTACATTTGGTGGCCTTCGCCCACCAAAAGCACAGGGGGTGAGGTCAATGTGGATAGTGTTTTTTTTATTTCGATTTTATAATTTCATGTTGCCAAAATTACGTTTTTTTTCTCTATTAATAAGCCCTGCACATTTGGTGGCCTGCGGCCACCAAAAGCACAGGGGGTGGGGTAAGTGTGGATAGTGTTTTTTTTATTTTTATTTTTTTACCGTAAGCGTACGGTAAGCTTACGGTAAGCGTACGGTAAGCGTACGGTAAGCGTACCCCGCGAAATTGCCGAAAAAAAAATAAAACCGTTTTTGCTCTTTGGGGATGTTTGGGGACTCCCTCAACATGACTATGTGGGAGGGAGTTGTCAAAACAGCCCCGTAACATGTTTTTGGCCATCATGTTTGATAAACAACACTCAGTGCGAGAGACAAAATGGCGGACGCCGCTTCCTGGTTTCGGCCGATTCGAATGTTTACTAAGATCTAAGAGCCAATCAGAATCGCGCTCGCGCACGCCACCGTAAGCTTACGGTAAGCGTACCGTAAGCGTACCGTAAGCGTACCGTAAGCGGGCTCAGATATATATATTGATTTAAAGGCTATTTTCTCAGAATCTACTGAACAGATTTACACCAAACCTACAAAAGGCACTTCCTTGACCTAGGGACTACCTCTCTGCCAAATTTCTAGTAATTCTGTTCAGCCGTTCGGGCTGTAGCTCGTTCTAAAGGTCCTATGGAAAAATGCATGGGAAAAACGCGTTTTGGGACCCCCCTTTTATCTCAGCCCCCGCTTGACGAATCCCCCCGAGACTTTCAGGGTAGGAGCGGAGCGTAGCGCCCCACCTATTTTGAGAAATTCGCGAGGATTCGTCGACCGGCGCCAAAGTTATTCAAAATAGAATGTTGAGGTTTTCCTATGGAAACGTGGTCCTAACTATAACTACCTACTGGCGACCGCCAGTAGGTAATATATATATATATATATATATATCCTCGAAATCCAACTAATTCGGAAGAATCGTGCTGCTGGACCTTCCGAAAGCAGGAAACGGACACCAACTTGTGCTTAATTACTTTTATTACCCGCAGTAGATGCCGCCATGACGCGTTTCGGGCCCGTAAGCCCTTGATCACATGACATGCCTGTGGCTTTTTTTCTTTTTTTATACAGTGTTAGTGAACCATAGAGCATGAAGACAGACTATGCGATGATGTTGCCACCAAAATCATGACATAAGCATAATGCTTGCAAAACATGCGAACAAAAGGGCCAGTTATATGTTTAAATTCCAACACAATACTGCATGTCCGACATACTTGTTGAGTATAACATGATCCATTATTTGATGCTCAATACGTGCACATAATCAAACGTGACTTTACAAAGAATGCCTAATATGCATCTTGAATGTACCCAACTACCGACTTAAATGCCGTAGGACAGCCTGGGTCACTATTGTGTTACGTATATTAGTCAACTTAATGGTGATCAGTTCCTGTATCAATACAGTAAAAACACTTAAAAAGCAATGTGCCTATATGTCGGATAATTGGAATTTCCAATAGATAAGACCCTGTAGTCTAACATTTCCGCACGTACTAAAATTAGGAGAGAATACATCAAAACATTGTGTTAAAAAAGTTCCAAATATCCTTAATTAAAAAAACATTTAAAACAATATAAAAACACATTGTGAGATGTAACTTTGAACCCTTCCACAGATCCAGAGAGATTAAGTTATTTGGCTCAATGTTGGTGGTAAATTCATTGCTTAATTAGGTCCACAAGATAAAGTGCTCAGTATAAGTATAAAACCCCGAATAAAGTGCACATGTGCTTACAAGTGTTATGACAAACCATTAACATCAATAATGATGATTAGAATAATGGTAAAATCTTACAAAAAGAGGGGAAGAAAAAGAATAAAAAGTCTTAAATGTTTAAAAGAGTTCATTTGTCTTGAAGGGAGTTCAGCTGGTGGAATTGAGGCAAGAAACGGAGGTCTATATATTAAAATATTATAAAAACATAAATACGTTGATATAATAAAATAATATAATAATCCAATATGATAAAATCATGAAATTATGGAATGCCTATACCCAGCTTCAATGAATATGCTAGGAGCTGGATAAATGGATTAAAGCAGTGAGTTCAACTATTTTAATATATATGTTAGGACTCATGTTGCTAAAATCACAGCCAAGTATATAAATCTTCGGTCGTATTAAGACCGTTAGGAAACTTGCTGTCACATTCCAAAATGTATTTGGTTTCTAATTTTCTCAATTGTGCCTCTCTGTTGCCCCCTTTCCTAGGTACAGGTATTGCGTCCACAACGTAGTATTTAAGATCCTGTAATGAATTGTTGTGGACTTCTTTCATATGGCGAGCTACAGGGTATGTGGGATCTGCGTTAGTGACAGCTCTGGTATGTTGTAGGATGCGCTTGTGGACTTGTAGCTTTGTGCTACCAATGTATTTTAGGCCACAAGTGCATTCCAACACGTATATAGCATACTCCGATTTGCAGTTTAAGGTTTTTGATATAGTGGATGGCACCTGTCTAAAGGGGGTTGTAAGGGAAGTTTTGTTCAATCCTAGCTTACAGGCTTTGCATGAGGGGCATTTCTTAAACCCTCTCGCATTTAGTAGCCAATTTTTATTTGCTGAAATTTCTGGGCTACTTTTGACAAGGAAATCACTGAAAGATGGAGCTTTCCTGTAAGTAATAATTGGATTTGCTAAGAGATGTTCTCCAATTATGGGATCTGTCCTTACAATATGCCAGTTTTTCCTCAACACTCTGCCAATTACATCCCTTTGTTTGTTGAAGGTCATAATTAACCTAGGATTGGAGGGTTCCTTGATTGTATGAGAAACCGTCAAAACTGGGTCGGATCTGGGCAGGGGGAAGAGTAGCTCAAATCTGTTTCGTCGGTTAGTTTTGTTTATGGCCGATGAGATTGTGTGCAATGGGTACCCCCTTGCTAAAAAGCGATCTTTGCACTCTTCTTGGGCCTGTTTCAGATCCTGATCTCTGCTGCAAATCCTGCGTATTCTTAGCATCTCCCCAAAAGGTATGCTATGTAGTGTATGTTTAGGGTGAAAGCTAGAAGCGTGGAGAATGGTGTTTCCTGCCGTTGGTTTGCGGTGCAGCTTGGTTTCCAATTTATCATTATGGATAAACACCTCTACATCAAGGAAGCAAACCGAACTGTTGCTGATATTATGTGTGAGCTGTAGATTAATATCATTCTCATTGAGACTGCTGATGAATGTTTCTACGCTTTCCCTATTCCCACGCCAGACTAAAAAAATGTCATCAATATATCTGACCCATTTAATAACATGATTTTCAAAGATGTTCTTATATTTGCTGTACACTACTACCTCCTCCCACCAGCCCATATGGAGGCAAGCGTAACTCGGTGAGAAGCTTGCCCCCATAGCCACACCTTGAATTTGCTGGTAGAATTGGTTCTGGAAGAGGAAGTAGTTGTTATTTAAACAGAAATCAGTCAAAGTTATTAACATTTTGTTGTGGTTGCAAAATTGGATAGGTCGTCTATCCAAAAAATGTTTTAGAGCTCGTAAACCATCCTTGTGTTGTATGCTGGTGTATAAACTGGACACATCTATAGTTACTAATAAATAGTCTTTACACCATTGGAGATCATATATTTTTGTTAAAAAGTCTGTGGTGTCTTTTATGTAGGATGGTAGAGCTTTGACATGATCCTGTAAAAACGAGTCAATGTAGATAGAGACATTTTCCAAAAGACTTTGCTTGGCCGAAATGATAGGTCTTCCTGGTGGGCGCTCAATATCTTTATGGATCTTCGGGATAAAGTAAATGACAGGCGTGACTGGGTAATCCTTTTTCATAAACTTGTATTCGTCATCACTTATCAAACCTGCACTTTTCCATGCTAGTAGTCTTTTAAAGAGCTCATTTTGTGCTGCTACTGAGGTCAACTTGTTGCTGAGTTTGTAGCAGGCTCTGTCACTTAATTGGCGTAGAGCTTCTGCCAGATAGAGTTGCTTTGGCCAGAGGACTACATTACCTCCCTTATCAGAGTTTCTTATGACCAGGGAGTCATTTTTTTGCAGTTTGTTGATTAGTTGAAAATACTGATACTGACGTTTTTGTTGAAATTTTTGTTGTTTCTGGACTTTATGATTGAGCTGCTTGATTTCATTCTGTACTATTTCATGGAAGATGTCAATAGAGTCCCGTGGCATGATGGGGACAAAGGTCGACTTTGGTTTGAGACCCGAATTGATGGTAGCATTTATTGAAATTTCTTGCTCCTCCATTAAGCGGTTAGTATTTTGTGAGTCTAAAGTTGGAGAAATGTTAGACTCAAGGGCTTGCATATCACACAGTACATTGATGTCGGATACCACTAATCCTTGTGGTGACTCATTGGATGCTGTGGATGAAATTGGAAGACATATTTTGTTTTTTTGCTGTAATTTGTGAAACTTTATCAGTTTTAGTTTACGGATAAATTTGTAAACATCAACTCTAGTTTGTACATATTGAAAGTTTGACTCCGGACAGAATGATAATCCTAGAGTGAGCAGTTGTTGTTCAGCTTCATTGAGATTGATATTGGAGAGATTGATAACTGATCTTTCATTTTCAGTCGGTCGATTTATTTTTTCTTCCAATTCTTTCTGGCTGGTTTCTTGTTGTATGCCTGATGCGCTGGTTCGCTTGCGCCTTGCTCTGCGTCTTTCCTTACGTTTGGCGTTTCTCCTCTTCCTCCTCTCATGTTTGTATTCCTTGGGCGTAGGTTGAATCGCCGCTCCTCCTGTAAAAAACTAATTTCATCACTTAGTGAGTGTTTAGTAATGTTAATGGAGGGTCCCGCCCTGCTTTGTTCTACATCAGAGCCACTGTCCACGGCTGAGCTGATGTCTGAGATAGAGGATGCCGTAGCTAGTTCCAATCTTTGTTCTCTGCTATCCTGAGAGTTTGTTTGGAATTTAACTGATTTACGCGGCATTTTAACAGCATCGTACTTGCGGGCAAACGTGAAGTATATATATATATTTCAGTCATCCCCCAACAAACAGGTACGGACCACAGCGTGTTATAGTTGATTTTGTGCGGTTTATTGCATAGATTCCAGCACTATCATTGACAGGAAGTGCCCAGCCTTACGCATTTTGACAGCGGAATACTGTGTTGATCACATGACGTGCCAAGGGGCAGGTGTAATTTGCCCGCCTTTTCTAAAAGCCTAGAGCTAGAAGAAATACTTTCACAATACGAATTCATACAATATGAAAATCACAATAATTGTTATACCAGGCACTATTATATACAAATAAATAAAATAGAATTCAAGTGAACTATAAAGTGCTAGTTCTAAATTATAATAAAAATATGATCTAGACATGATAAGTCAACAGTTATTTAAAAACATAACTGTAAACATTCTCAAAGATAAGACCGTGAGATGCGTTAAAACCATATTCAATCTACCAGCTGTCATAAAGTGCAAGTGCAATATTCCTATCATAATCTATCTACATTAGTGCATTATGCAAGCAAGTCCATAGAAAATCGTCACAATTGTCGTAGTATTTCATTATCCGACATATTTGGCCAGTGCTAAACATAATATAAATTAATTCACATAGGACAATCACTTAAATAGGGAGACATGATTAAACCCAATATCTAAAAAATTATTGCAAAAACTACTATAAAATCGCCCATAATAAAAACCCCGGCATCAACCATGTAAATGACTAGTAAAAGCAGAGGTTAAAACCTGGAGTATCCAGATAAAACCCATAGTAAGACCACGTCTAAAACTAGGCTAAAACCACAGAATAAATATGGTACGATAAAATGAATATAATACAGGCACAGCTCAAGAGTCAGTGCAAATTTACAGTTTATAAATAATAATGTAGATCTTCTCCAGTATTGAGACCGTTAGGCATTTTGGTATTGAGTACTAATATGTAGTGAGACTCTAATTGTCTAAGCTTTTTCTCCCTGTTGCCTCCCTCACTGATCTAGGCACTGAATCAATTACAAAGTAACTTAGTTCTTTCAGGTCATTGTTATGTACATGTTTGAAGTGCCTAGCCACAAGGTAACTGGGATCAGAGTACACTATTGCTCTCAAATGTTGCAGTATGCGGTTAAACACTTGTAGTTTGGTACTCCCCACGTATTTGAGTTTGCATGAACACTCTAATACATAGACTGCAAACTCGGTGCGGCATGTTAACTGCTTTGTGATTTTCATAGGTTTAGGGTCAAATGCTGTTGTTACTTTATTGGTATTTTTCCCAAACTTACACGCTCTACACGAGCTACATTTAAAAAAAACCCGCTCTGTTTGAAAGCCAGTTAGATGAACCTCAGGACTGGTCTTTACTAGGCCTGGGCCAAAATTCCGTTCCGTTTGCGGAAATTGCGATAATTTGGCATTTTCGCGTTCCGCGGAAAGCGCAAAAATGTCAAAATTTCCGCATTCCGCAGCTTAGCGATAATTTGTTTCTTGCTTGCGCTGTAAAAAAATACATTCTTGCGTTCGCACGATCGCCTTACCTGAATCCCCGCGTTCGCTGACAAGTTTTCCCGACCCGGTCGCGTTCTCCACGAGATATTGGATTGTTGGTAGCCATTTTGCGCTGTCTCGCAACAGTTTGCGCTCTCATTGTCGCGCGATGACGTAATTTGTTGCGCGAACACGTCATTCTTCTCGCGATCGTGCACCGCGCGAGTATGAGAAGATTGAGATCTCGAACACGTCATTCTACATCGCGAGCGAGAGGGTGAGGGCGCGAGCACGTCTGATCGAACGTGAACAGGAGAAAGAGACCCCGAACACGTCATATCCAACGCGACAGGGACGAAGAGAACGCGATCATGTCATTTTCGACACGCCGGCGGAAGTAATGTGAAGCTCGAGAACTCGAACATGTAAAATTTTCAATTTGGAGAGGAATATCAGCTCTAGCAGCATGAAACCTTCTGCAAATGCTGATTTTGGATGAAAACAACTCCTTACATTGACATTTGGCTGTCCTTTTTTGTGCAAGGAGTCCTTTTTTAAAAAGGTGGAGAGAGGGAGGAAGTGACACAGAATCTCCAACTTCCTGTTCCTGTCCAGCAGGCTCCTCCCAGTGCTTTGTCCATCTCCTGCTCATTCTGCCTTTGGATTTGGAGCTGGAAAGATCACTCTTTTTGTCTGCTGCATCATTGCAATTGGATTTGAGGATTTTTGGAATAGGATATTTCACAAGTAAGTGGTTGTTGTGTCTGTTTGATTGTGGGCATTGCAGTTGTACTTGTAACTACAATTTATTTTTGATAATTATCTTCATTCCTTTAAAAAAAAAAAAAATTGTGGGTAGTAGTAGTAGGCCTGAGCTAGCCATGGGCATGGCCTCATGGGTGTGTGCATGATGAAGCAACTGTTCCTTTTGGTGTTTTTTGAATGTATTTCATTTTCAAGCACATTTAGGGCATGGATGGCATTGGATTGAGTTGGGGAAGTGTGCTTTTTGGGGGTGGCCTTTCTGATGTTGTTGTGCCTGGCCATGTGGCTGGTGGCCATTTTGAAGCCTAGGCCTGCAAGCTTGCCTGGCCTTGTCTGCCAACAGGCCTGCTTTCATCCACTAGGATCAGAGCAGGTAGCCACAGCTTTATTAATCTAGTGTTTTCTGTGTGGTGTGTTGAATTTAGACTTCATTTAGGGCATGGATGGCATTGGATTGAGATGGGGATGTGTGCTTTTTGGGGGTGGCCTTTCTGATGTTGTTGGGCCTGGCCATGTGGCTGGTGGCCATTTTGAAGCCTAGGCCTGCAAGCTTGCCTGGCCTTGTCTGCCAACAGGCCTGCTTTTTCATCCACTAGGATCAGAGCAGGTAGCCACAGCTTTATTAATCAACTGTTTTCTGTGTGGTCTGTTGAATTTAGACATCATTTAGGGCATGGATGGCATTGGATTGAGTTGGGGAAGTGTGTTTTTGGGGTGGCCTTTCTGATGTTGTTGGGCCTGGCCATGTGGCTGGTGGACATTTTGAAGCCTAGGCCTGCAAGCTTGCCTGGCCTTGTCTGCCAACAGGCCTTCTTTTTCATCCACTAGGATCAGAGCAGGTAGCCACAGCTTTATTAATCTAGTGTTTTCTGTGTGGTCTGTTAAATTTAGAATTCATTTAGGGCTTGGATGGCATTGGATTGAGTTGGGGAAGTGTGCTTTTTGGGGGTGGCCTTTCTGATGTTGTTGGGCCTGGCCATGTGGCTGGTGGCCATTTTGAAGCCTAGGCCTGCAAGCTTGCCTGGCCTTGTCCGCCAACAGGCCTGCTTTCATCCACTAGGATCAGAGCATGTAGCCACAGCTTTATTAATCTAGTGTTTTCTGTGTGGTCTGTTGAATTTAGACTTCATTTAGGGCATGGATGGCATTGGATTGACTTGGGGAAGTGTGCTTTTTGGGGATGGCCTTTCTGATGTTGTTGGGCCTGGCCATGTGGCTGGTGGCCATTTTGAAGCCTAGGCCTGCAAGCTTGCCTGGCCTTGTCTGCCAACAGGCCTGCTTTTTCATCCACTAGGATCAGAGCAGGTAGCCACAGCTTTATTAATCAAGTGTTTTCTGTGTGGTCTGTTGAATTTAGACATCATTTAGGGCATGGATGGCATTGGATTGAGTTGGGGAAGTGTGCTTTTTGGGGGTGGCCTTTCTGATGTTGTTGGGCCTGGCCATGTGGCTGGTGGCCATTTTGAAGCCTAGGCCTGCAAGCTTGCCTGGCCTTGTCTGCCAACAGGCCTGCTTTTTCATCCACTAGGATCAGAGCAGGTAGCCACAGCTTTATTAATCAAGTGTTTTCTGTGTGGTCTGTTGAATTTAGACATCATTTAGGGCATGGATGGCATTGGATTGAGTTGGGGAAGTGTGCTTTTTGGGGGTGGCCTTTCTGATGTTGTTGGGCCTGGCCATGTGGCTGGTGGCCATTTTGAAGCCTAGGCCTGCAAGCTTGCCTGGCCTTGTCTGCCAACAGGCCTGCTTTTTCATCCACTAGGATCAGAGCATGTAGCCACAGCTTTATTAATCTAGTGTTTTCTGTGTGGTCTGTTAAATTTAGAATTCATTTAGGGCTTGGATGGCATTGGATTGAGTTGGGGAAGTGTGCTTTTTGGGGGTGGCCTTTCTGATGTTGTTGGGCATGGCCATGTAGCTGGTGGCCATTTTAAAGCCTAGGCCTGCAAGCTTGCCTGGCCTTGTCTGCCAACAGGCCTGCTTTCATCCACTAGGATCAGAGCATGTAGCCACAGCTTTATTAATCTAGTGTTTTCTGTGTGGTCTGTTGAATTTAGACTTCATTTAGGGCATGGATGGCATTGGATTGACTTGGGGAAGTGTGCTTTTTGGGGGTGGCCTTTCTGATGTTGTTGGGCCTGGCCATGTGGCTGGTGGCCATTTTGAAGCCTAGGCCTGCAAGCTTGCCTGGCCTTGTCTGCCAACAGGCCTGCTTTTTCATCCACTAGGATCAGAGCAGATAGCCACAGCTTTATTAATCAAGTGTTTTCTGTGTGGTCTGTTGAATTTAGACATCATTTAGGGCATGGATGGCATTGGATTGAGTTGGGGAAGTGTGTTTTTTGGGGTGGCCTCTCTGATGTTGTTGGGCCTGGCCATGTGGCTGGTGGCCATTTTGAAGCCTAGGCCTGCAAGCTTGCCTGGCCTTGTCTGCCAACAGGCCTGCTTTTTCATCCACTAGGATCAGAGCAGGTAGCCACAGCTTTATTAATCTAGTGTTTTCTGTGTGGTCTGTTGAATTTAGACTTCATTTAGGGCATGGTTGGCATTGGATTGAGTTGGGGAAGTGTGCTTTTTGGGGGTGGCCTTTCTGATGTTGTTGGGCCTGGCCATGTGGCTGGTGGCATTTTGAAGCCTAGGCCTGCAAGCTTGCCTGGCCTTGCCTGCCAACAGGCCTGCTTTTTCATCCACTAGGATCAGAGCATGTAGCCACAGCTTTATTAATCTAGTGTTTTCTGTGTGGTCTGTTGAATTTAGACTTTATTTAGGGCATGGATGGCATTGGATTGACTTGGGGAAGTGTGCTTTTTGGGGGTGGCCTTTCTGATGTTGTTGGGCCTGGCCATATGGCTGGTGGCCATTTTGAAGCCTAGGCCTGCAAGCTTGCCTGGCCTTGTCTGCCAACAGGCCTGCTTTTTCATCCACTAGGATCAGAGCAGGTAGCCACAGCTTTATTAATCAAGTGTTTTCTGTGTGGTCTATTGAATTTAGACATCATTTAGGGCATGGATGGCATTGGATTGAGTCGGGGAAGTGTGCTTTTTGGGGGTGGCCTTTCTGATGTTGTTGGGCCTGGCCATGTGGCTGGTGGCCATTTTGAAGCCTAGGCCTGCAAGCTTGCCTGACCTTGTCTGCCAACAGGTCTGCTTTTTCATCCACTAGGATCAGAGCAGGTAGCCACAGCTTTATTAATCAAGTGTTTTCTGTGTGGTCTGTTGAATTTAGACATCATTTAGGGCATGGATGGCATTGGATTGAGTTGGGGAAGTGTGCTTTTTGGGGGTGGCCTTTCTGATGTTGTTGGGCCTGGCCATGTGGCTGGTGGCCATTTTGAAGCCTAGGCCTGCAAGCTTGCCTGGCCTTGTCTGCCAACAGGCCTGCTTTTTCATCCACTAGGATCAGAGCAGGTAGCCACAGCTTTATTAATCAAGTGTTTTCTGTGTGGTCTGTTGAATTTAGACATCATTTAGGGCATGGATGGCATTGGATTGAGTTGGGGAAGTGTGTTTTTTGGGGTGGCCTCTCTGATGTTGTTGGGCCTGGCCATGTGGCTGGTGGCCATTTTGAAGCCTAGGCCTGCAAGCTTGCCTGGCCTTGTCTGCCAACAGGCCTGCTTTTTCATCCACTAGGATCAGAGCAGGTAGCCACAGCTTTATTAATCTAGTGTTTTCTGTGTGGTCTGTTGAATTTAGACTTCATTTAGGGCATGGATGGCATTGGATTGAGTTGGGGAAGTGTGCTTTTTGGGGGTGGCCTTTCTGATGTTGTTGGGCCTGGCCATGTGGCTGTTGGCATTTTGAAGCCTAGGCCTGCAAGCTTGCCTGGCCTTGTCCGCCAACAGGCCTGCTTTCATCCACTAGGATCAGAGCATGTAGCCACAGCTTTATTAATCTAGTGTTTTCTGTGTGGTCTGTTAAATTTAGAATTCATTTAGGGCTTGGATGGCATTGGATTGAGTTCGGGAAGTGTGCTTTTTGGTGGTGGCCTTTCTGATGTTGTTGGGCATGGCCATGTGGCTGGTGGCCATTTTGAAGCCTAGGCCTGCAAGCTTGCCTGGCCTTGTCTGCCAACTGGCCTGCTTTCATCCACTAGGATCAGAGCATGTAGCCACAGCTTTATTAATCTAGTGTTTTCTGTGTGGTCTGTTGAATTTAGACTTCATTTAGGGCATGGATGGCATTGGATTGACTTGGGGAAGTGTGCTTTTTGGGGGTGGCCTTTCTGATGTTGTTGGGCCTGGCCATGTGGCTGGTGGCCATTTTGAAGCCTAGGCCTGCAAGCTTGCCTGGCCTTGTCTGCCAACAGGCCTGCTTTTTCATCCACTAGGATCAGAGCAGATAGCCACAGCTTTATTAATCAAGTGTTTTCTGTGTGGTCTGTTGAATTTAGACATCATTTAGGGCATGGATGGCATTGGATTGAGTTGGGGAAGTGTGTTTTTTGGGGTGGCCTCTCTGATGTTGTTGGGCCTGGCCATGTGGCTGGTGGCCATTTTGAAGCCTAGGCCTGCAAGCTTGCCTGGCCTTGTCTGCCAACAGGCCTGCTTTTTCATCCACTAGGATCAGAGCACGTAGCCACAGCTTTATTAATCTAGTGTTTTCTGTGTGGTCTGTTGAATTTAGACTTCATTTAGGGCATGGATGGCATTGGATTGAGTTGGGGAAGTGTGCTTTTTGGGGGTGGCCTTTCTGATGTTGTTGGGCCTGGCCATGTGGCTGGTGGCATTTTGAAGCCTAGGCCTGCAAGCTTGCCTGGCCTTGTCTGCCAACAGGCCTGCTTTCATCCACTAGGATCAGAGCATGTAGCCACAGCTTTATTAATCTAGTGTTTTCTGTGTGGTCTGTTGAATTTAGACTTCATTTAGGGCATGGATGGCATTGGATTGAGTTGGGGAAGTGTGCTTTTTGGGGGTGGCCTTTCTGATGTTGTTGGGCCTGGCCATGTGGCTGGTGGCCATTTTGAAGCCTAGGCCTGCAAGCTTGCCTGGCCTTGTCTGCCAACAGGCCTGCTATTTCATCCACTAAGATCAGACCAGGTAGCCACAGCTTTATTAATCAAGTGTTTTCTGTGTGGTCTGTTGAATTTAGACATCGTTTAGGGCATGGATGGAATTGGATTGAGTTGGGGAAGTGTGTTTTTTGGGGTGGCCTTTCTGATGTTGTTGGGCCTGGCCATGTGGCTGGTGGCCATTTTGAAGCCTAGGCCTGCAAGCTTGCCTGGCCTTGTCTGCCAACAGGCCTGCTTTTTCATCCACTAGGATCAGAGCATGTAGCCACAGCTTTATTAATCTAGTGTTTTCTGTGTGGTCTGTTGAATTTAGACTTTATTTAGGGCATGGATGGCATTGGATTGACTTGGGGAAGTGTGCTTTTTGGGGGTGGCCTTTCTGATGTTGTTGGGCCTGGCCATATGGCTGGTGGCCATTTTGAAGCCTAGGCCTGCAAGCTTGCCTGGCCTTGTCTGCCAACAGGCCTGCTTTTTCATCCACTAGGATCAGAGCAGGTAGCCACAGCTTTATTAATCAAGTGTTTTCTGTGTGGTCTATTGAATTTAGACATCATTTAGGGCATGGATGGCATTGGATTGAGTTGGGGAAGTGTGCTTTTTGGGGGTGGCCTTTCTGATGTTGTTGGGCCTGGCCATGTGGCTGGTGGCCATTTTGAAGCCTAGGCCTGCAAGCTTGCCTGACCTTGTCTGCCAACAGGTCTGCTTTTTCATCCACTAGGATCAGAGCAGGTAGCCACAGCTTTATTAATCAAGTGTTTTCTGTGTGGTCTGTTGAATTTAGACATCATTTAGGGCATGGATGGCATTGGATTGAGTTGGGGAAGTGTGCTTTTTGGGGGTGGCCTTTCTGATGTTGTTGGGCCTGGCCATGTGGCTGGTGGCCATTTTGAAGCCTAGGCCTGCAAGCTTGCCTGGCCTTGTCTGCCAACAGGCCTGCTTTTTCATCCACTAGGATCAGAGCAGGTAGCCACAGCTTTATTAATCAAGTGTTTTCTGTGTGGTCTGTTGAATTTAGACATCATTTAGGGCATGGATGGCATTGGATTGAGTTGGGGAAGTGTGTTTTTTGGGGTGGCCTCTCTGATGTTGTTGGGCCTGGCCATGTGGCTGGTGGCCATTTTGAAGCCTAGGCCTGCAAGCTTGCCTGGCCTTGTCTGCCAACAGGCCTGCTTTTTCATCCACTAGGATCAGAGCAGGTAGCCACAGCTTTATTAATCTAGTGTTTTCTGTGTGGTCTGTTGAATTTAGACTTCATTTAGGGCATGGATGGCATTGGATTGAGTTGGGGAAGTGTGCTTTTTGGGGGTGGCCTTTCTGATGTTGTTGGGCCTGGCCATGTGGCTGTTGGCATTTTGAAGCCTAGGCCTGCAAGCTTGCCTGGCCTTGTCCGCCAACAGGCCTGCTTTCATCCACTAGGATCAGAGCATGTAGCCACAGCTTTATTAATCTAGTGTTTTCTGTGTGGTCTGTTAAATTTAGAATTCATTTAGGGCTTGGATGGCATTGGATTGAGTTCGGGAAGTGTGCTTTTTGGTGGTGGCCTTTCTGATGTTGTTGGGCATGGCCATGTGGCTGGTGGCCATTTTGAAGCCTAGGCCTGCAAGCTTGCCTGGCCTTGTCTGCCAACAGGCCTGCTTTCATCCACTAGGATCAGAGCATGTAGCCACAGCTTTATTAATCTAGTGTTTTCTGTGTGGTCTGTTGAATTTAGACTTCATTTAGGGCATGGATGGCATTGGATTGACTTGGGGAAGTGTGCTTTTTGGGGGTGGCCTTTCTGATGTTGTTGGGCCTGGCCATGTGGCTGGTGGCCATTTTGAAGCCTAGGCCTGCAAGCTTGCCTGGCCTTGTCTGCCAACAGGCCTGCTTTTTCATCCACTAGGATCAGAGCAGATAGCCACAGCTTTATTAATCAAGTGTTTTCTGTGTGGTCTGTTGAATTTAGACATCATTTAGGGCATGGATGGCATTGGATTGAGTTGGGGAAGTGTGTTTTTTGGGGTGGCCTCTCTGATGTTGTTGGGCCTGGCCATGTGGCTGGTGGCCATTTTGAAGCCTAGGCCTGCAAGCTTGCCTGGCCTTGTCTGCCAACAGGCCTGCTTTTTCATCCACTAGGATCAGAGCACGTAGCCACAGCTTTATTAATCTAGTGTTTTCTGTGTGGTCTGTTGAATTTAGACTTCATTTAGGGCATGGATGGCATTGGATTGAGTTGGGGAAGTGTGCTTTTTGGGGGTGGCCTTTCTGATGTTGTTGGGCCTGGCCATGTGGCTGGTGGCATTTTGAAGCCTAGGCCTGCAAGCTTGCCTGGCCTTGTCTGCCAACAGGCCTGCTTTCATCCACTAGGATCAGAGCATGTAGCCACAGCTTTATTAATCTAGTGTTTTCTGTGTGGTCTGTTGAATTTAGACTTCATTTAGGGCATGGATGGCATTGGATTGAGTTGGGGAAGTGTGCTTTTTGGGGGTGGCCTTTCTGATGTTGTTGGGCCTGGCCATGTGGCTGGTGGCCATTTTGAAGCCTAGGCCTGCAAGCTTGCCTGGCCTTGTCTGCCAACAGGCCTGCTATTTCATCCACTAAGATCAGACCAGGTAGCCACAGCTTTATTAATCAAGTGTTTTCTGTGTGGTCTGTTGAATTTAGACATCGTTTAGGGCATGGATGGAATTGGATTGAGTTGGGGAAGTGTTTTTTTTGGGGTGGCCTTTCTGATGTTGTTGGGCCTGGCCATGTGGCTGGTGGCCATTTTGAAGCCTAGGCCTGCAAGCTTGCCTGGCCTTGTCTGCCAACAGGCCTGCTTTTTCATCCACTAGGATCAGATCATGTAGCCACAGCTTTATTAATCTAGTGTTTTCTGTGTGGTCTGTTGAATTTAGACTTCATTTAGGGCATGGATGGCATTGGATTGAGTTGGGGAAGTGTGCTTTTTGGGGGTGGCCTTTCTGATGTTGTTGGGCCTGGCCATGTGGCTGGTGGCCATTTTGAAGCCTAGGCCTGCAAGCTTGCCTGGCCTTGTACGCCAACAGGCCTGCTTTCATCCACTAGGATCAGAACATGTAGCCACAGCTTTATTAATCTAGTGTTTTCTGTGTGGTCTGTTGAATTTAGACTTTATTTAGGGCATGGATGGCATTGGATTGACTTGGGGAAGTGTGCTTTTTGGGGATGGCCTTTCTGATGTTGTTGGGCCTGGCCATATGGCTGGTGGCCATTTTGAAGCCTAGGCCTGCAAGCTTGCCTGGCCTTGTCTGCCAACAGGCCTGCTTTTTCATCCACTAGGATCAGAGCAGGTAGCCACAGCTTTATTAATCAAGTGTTTTCTGTGTGGTCTATTGAATTTAGACATCATTTAGGGCATGGATGGCATTGGATTGAGTTGGGGAAGTGTGCTTTTTGGGGGTGGCCTTTCTGATGTTGTTGGGCCTGGCCATGTGGCTGGTGGCCATTTTGAAGCCTAGGCCTGCAAGCTTGCCTGGCCTTGTCTGCCAACAGGTCTGCTTTTTCATCCACTAGGATCAGAGCAGGTAGCCACAGCTTTATTAATCAAGTGTTTTCTGTGTGGTCTGTTGAATTTAGACATCATTTAGGGCATGGATGGCATTGGATTGAGTTGGGGAAGTGTGTTTTTTGGGGTGGCCTCTCTGATGTTGTTGGGCCTGGCCATGTGGCTGGTGGCCATTTTGAAGCCTAGGCCTGCAAGCTTGCCTGGCCTTGTCTGCCAACAGGCCTGCTTTTTCATCCACTAGGATCAGAGTAGGTAGCCACAGCTTTATTAATCTAGTGTTTTCTGTGTGGTCTGTTGAATTTAGACTTCATTTAGGGCATGGATGGCATTGGATTGAGTTGGGGAAGTGTGCTTTTTGGGGGTGGCCTTTCTGATGTTGTTGGGCCTGGCCATGTGGCTGTTGGCATTTTGAAGCCTAGGCCTGCAAGCTTGCCTGGCCTTGTCCGCCAACAGGCCTGCTTTCATCCACTAGGATCAGAGCATGTAGCCACAGCTTTATTAATCTAGTGTTTTCTGTGTGGTCTGTTGAATTTAGACTTCATTTAGGGCATGGATGGCATTGGATTGAGTTGGGGAAGTGTGCTTTTTGGGGGTGGCCTTTCTGATGTTGTTGGGCCTGGCCATGTGGCTGGTGGCCATTTTGAAGCCTAGGCCTGCAAGCTTGCCTGGCCTTGTCTGCCAACAGACCTGCTTTTTCATCCACTAGGATCAGACCAGGTAGCCACAGCTTTATTAATCAAGTGTTTTCTGGGTGGTCTGTTGAATTTAGACATCATTTAGGGCAAGGATGGCATTGGATTGAGTTGGGGAAGTGTGTTTTTTGAGGTGGCCTTTCTGATGTTGTTGGGCCTGGCCATGTGACTGGTGGCCATTTTGAAGCCTGGGCCTGCAAGCTTGCCTAGCCTTGTCTGCCAACAGGCCTGCTTTTTCATCCACTAGGATCAGAGCATGTAGCCACAGCTTTATTAATCTAGTGTTTTCTGTGTGGTCTGTTGAATTTAGACTTCATTTAGGGCATGGATGGCATTGTATTGAGTTGGGGAAGTGTGCTTTTTGGGGGTGGCCTTTCTGATGTTGTTGGGCCTGGCCATGCGGCTGGTGGCCATTTTGAAGCCTAGGCCTGCAAGCTTGCCTGGCCTTGTCTGCCAACAGGCCTGCTTTTTCATCCACTAGGATCAGAGCAGGTAGCCACAGCTTTATTAATCAAGTGTTTTCTGTGTGGTCTGTTGAATTTAGACTTCATTTAGGGCATGGATGGCATTGGATTGAGTTGGGGAAGTGTGGTTTTTGGGGTGGCCTTTCTGATGTTGTTGGGCCTGGCCATGTGGCTGGTGGCCATTTTGAAGCCTAGGCCTGCAAGCTTGCCTGGCCTTGTCCGCCAACAGGCTTGCTTTCATCCACTAGGATCAGAGCAGGTAGCCACAGCTTTATTAATCTAGTGTTTTCTGTGTGGTCCGTTGAATTTAGACTTCATTTAGGGCATGGATGGCATTGGATTGAGTTGGGGAAGTGTGCTTTTTGGGGGTGGCCTTTCTGTTGTTGGTTGTCTTAAAGACATGCTTTTGTTGTATGTGTCTGGTCACTGGTGTGTTGTTGGTGTGCAACGCATGCACCCTGCAGACCTTTTTGGGGCCTGTGAATGTTCGTATTTACATTTTGTTGCATTAAAAAGGCAGAGCAGTGTGCTTTAGCATGCATCCTTTACCTGGCTTTTATAGGCCTTTTGTCAGCTCCTGGTGTTCTGTTCTCCAGGCCCCCGGCTTGTTTTTGATTTGTGAGTGTCCATGTGGGTGGTGGCCTTTTTTGGTGTTTGGACTGGGAGTTATTAGTGTCCTGCTTTTGCGATAGGCCTGCATGGTTTTCCTATTGGCTATTTGGCTTACTGCTTCCATCCATCCACCCCCTTTGCCAGCATCAGCTCCATGGATGCTGAGATGCTCACATAATTTAATGGCAAATAGGGTCCACCCCACTTCCATTACATTTGTATTTTGGTGGTTATTATTAGCTTTCCTATACTTACTGAGAGTGTAGTTTGTGGCTGTACACAGTAGTATAACATAGCCCTAGTTAAAAAAAAAAAGTAATAAATGGCTAGACTATCTTTTGTTTGCACTAGTACAGTACTAAGTAACTGAACCACAACAACAAATGCAACATTTCACTGATGTTCTTCTCCTGGCTTATTTGCTTTTAGGTGCACAAAAGACAGAGTAGGAGGTGTCATCAGCATCACCCGGCTACCCGTTGTACTGCCAGCCAGACAGAAGTCCTGCTGCGCATCACGTCCACGTGTGACCAGAACTTGTTGTGCATCTGCATCCTGCCTGACATCTGAAGAAGATGGCCCCAAAGAAAGGTACCAGGTCCAGTACCAAGAAAGTTGCGGGTGAGAAGAAGGAACAGAAAAAGGAAGTGCCATTAACCACGACTGGTGGTGTGCCGGCCAATGTTTTTTTTGGCACCCAAAAAGTTACGCCTGCAGCAGCGTTGTCCGGGAACCAAGCTGGGAGCAGCACAGCGGTCCAACCACACCAACCTAGGCACAAGGGCTTTAGTGTCGCAGAGGTAGCCAGTCTACTAACGAGCAGCGATGTTGAAGAAATGTCATTACCGCAAAGTAGTACACAATCCAGTTCAACGCAGGCGCAAACTCAGCAGATCAGTGTGCAGCCCCAACAAGAACAGCAGCAGCCGCCGCAACAAGAACAGCAGCAGCCGCCGCAACAAGAACAGCAGCAGCCGCCGCAAGAACAGCAGCAGTCACCGCAACAAGAACAGCAGCAGCCGCCGCAACAAGAACAGCAGTAGCCGCCGCAACAAGAACAGCAGCGGCCGCTGAAGCCCACCATAGTAGTTGTTGCTCCTGACGTAGGGGCATTTCAGGAAATCGAGCTTCCTGCAGACAAAGTGGAGCAAAGTGAAACCACTGTTTCAGAAGATCTATTGTCTTCCAGACCACCAGCAAGGAAAAGGAGGCTTAGTCCATCATCTTCTTCTTCAAGCCCCGCTTCTGATGATCGTGATGCCACTTGGCTCCCACCAGCTCAGTCTGAGAGTGATATACGCCACAAGACAATGCTTCTGAAAAGGAAGGTCCCAGAAAAACTTAGAGTTATGGAGGTAGATGTCGAAGAGGGGGGTGATGATGTTGATGAAGACGAGCCAGTCATCACGCACATTACTCCCGCCCCAAAGGGATTGGAGACCAACATTCTCACCCTATCCAGAAAGGTTGCTACTGAGCGGGATGTAGCACGGATATCACCAACACAGGTTACACCACCACTACCTCCAGCTGCCATATTTTCCAAGGCCCGGCAGGGACCTACATCCAGCTCAACCATCTCAGTAGGTAGTGGTAGTAAAAGTCACAGTCTAGGTGCACAGGGTCACATTTCAAGCACCCCCTCCAGTTCATCTGGTGTTGGAAGTGGCACATCCAGCAGTGCCAGAAAGTTCTCCTCCCCAGTTTGGGACTTCTTTTCTGTTAGCGCCAAGGAGGAGAACATTGCTATATGCTCAATTTGTCGGCAAGGTGTTCGGCGCGGTAAGCTTGGTACAAACTATGGTACCGGAGGACAAGCAAGTCATCTAAGAATACACCACACTATCATGTGGGATGATCACCTACTTAAGTTAAAAGAAAGTAGAAAAACTCAACCCATTGAAGTTGGTCAGGATGAATCAGAGAGCGATATTATTGCGGTGGCAGGTGAAGAAGAGGGAGGCATTTATAGCCCTGTCCCCAGTAGTGCAGTGGTAACGCCCACATCCTCCTCAGTAACATCAGAGTGGCACCGCAGTAAGAGCCATACTCAGAGTCTGGGTGAGACACCAAGGCGACCGGCGAGTACTTCAATGAGACAATCTGTGTCGTTGAGCCTTAGTGGGTTAATGAAAACAGCACCACTAAGGAAAGTAAGCCAGCCTACAAATGAGAGCATGTTTAGGTTGGAGGGGCAGTTCCAACGCAACCACCCAACGGCACGATTGTACAATGCGAAGCTGGCTAAAATGTTAGCGCTGGACCTTCTTCCTTTTTCATTTGTGGAAGGGGTGGGTTTCCTTGAAATTGTGTCTGCCATCTGCCTGAAATGGAAAGTTCCCAGCCGGTCCTATTTCGCAAGAATTGCTGTTCCGGCACCACATCATGATGTGCTGGAATTGGTTGGACAAGCTTTGCAGCAGAGTGCTCTGCACAATATCCACCTGACAACAGACATGTGGAGCAGTTGCCAAGCCACAGATTACATGTGCATCACTGCACACTGGATCTCTTTTGTGGGGGTTAGAGATAAACTATCTGCACGAGGTGTTGTTGACACAGCTGCGATTTTTGAAGGTACTCGGAAACATGCAACTGTAGCCATGTTCGCCATGGAGAAATCTCATACGGCTGAAAACATTTTACACGAGTTTCGCAGCAAGGTTTTGGAATGGCTGCAGCCCAGAGGGCTTGCTATTGGTTTTGTTGCCAAAGACAATGGTAGTAATGTACTTAAGGCCATGGAACTTGGTTCCTATTTCAGGGTTCCGTGTTTGGCGCACTGCATAAACATTATAGTTCAAGACTTTCTGAAAAAAGAACCCATAGTCAGCAGTTTACTGGCCATCTGCCGAAGAATATGCACTCATTTCAGCCATTCTTTTAAAGCTCGGAAGCAGCTGAGGATCATCCAACGTGAACATAGGATGCCAGTCAAGGCACTCATCCAGGAGGTGGCAACACGTTGGAACTCAACGTATTACATGCTTGATCATCTGTATGAGCAGTACAGGTCACTCCATGAATATGTCTGGAACAGAAGAGGGGATTCTACTGTTAAAGGCATGAACCTTGACATGGAGCAATGGAGCCTAATTAAATGCCTGACTGAGATGCTGTCTCCTTTTGAGGTCTTCACACGTGAAGTCAGCAAGGAGGACTGTACAATGGGCCAAGCTATCCCATTATTGCAAATGCTAGAGCATGAACTGAATAATGTGTCTGAATCATACAAAGGTGTAGAGGACAGAAGGCAAGCCCATGACTTGGTGGAGAGCTTATCCCGGCGCTTAGCTGTAAATGTAAGGATACAAAATAAAATGTTGTCACAAGAACATTACATTTGTACCACAATTCTGGATCCACGTGAAAAATTAGGACTACTGAAGACATTCCTTGCTTTTTCCGACATTGATGTTGCCCGCTACAAAAGTTGCATAGCTGAAGCAGCCAATAAGTTGGAAAACGAAGGGCTGCTAATTAAAAGCCCGCAAGATCAACCCACAACAAGTACTGAAGCAGGCCATGCAGAATCAAGTGCAACTTCGTCGGCTGAGGGCAGTGCATTTGGCTCACAATCACAACACTCACCAACACTATCGACTACAGAAACAATAACTGGATCATTAGGCCGAGTACAATCATTATCATCACAGGACTGGTATGTAAAGATGGGCCTTTGTAAGCACAGTGCTGATGCACAGAAAAAACAGCACAAAAGCTTACCAGCAGCAACCCTGAACATTGAGCGGATGGTCCAGGCCTATCTGGACGACCCAACAGAGGTGTACGTTGATCAAAACCCACTGCAGTATTGGTATAGGAAAAGGTCTGAATGGCCACAGCTCAGCAGGCTGGCGATAAGCTATCTGGCTTGCCCTGTCGCAAGTGTCTCTTCCGAATGTGTTTTCAGTGCTGCTGGTTCCATTGTAACATTGAGAAGGACCAGTCTATCTCCAAAAAACGTGGAGAGGTTAACAATGATCAAAATGAATCAGCACTTCATACCACCGAATTACACAATACATGAATCAACGGAGGAAGATGAGGACAGCGGCTCAGGTGACGGAAGTATTGTGTCAGATGATTACCTACTACTGGCTGAACCCCCAGAGTTTGAGGACGAGCTATACTTCCCTGACAATTAAGCTCGCACTTACTGTCTTCCTCCCTTTTTTCCCCTTTTGTTTATGTGTCTGTCGTTCCGGTTATAAACTTGTGAATCACAGCAAATCCATTACCACCGTCTTCGACTCTTCTAATTTAATATACAAGTTTCAGGTGTCTGCTATTTGACAGTACAGTCCTCCGAATCCAGCTCCTCTGCTCCATCATACTGAATCTCCTGCTCAATTCCATTTCCCTCATGAATGATGATTGGATGATGGTAACAACAAATTCAAACTTTCCTAGTCCTTCCAAAAGAAGTGGAGCATGAATCAGATGACTACTATAGCTATCCTCCTTTCAGAGCCGAGAGAGACTGGCCATTAACTGAAAATAAGATGGAACAGGTAATGATTGATGCCATGCATTGGACGCAGAGTCGCAGACTGAATGATTTAGATTTTGTTGTGTTTGTTGTGCATGAATTTATGTAATTGTGCACTGCCACTAATCAACTTTCTACAGAACACACTAAACTTAACTCAAGGTGAATTCAATTTTCCCCTTCTTGCAAATAAGAAATTTGTACGTCTCCTGCAGCTTGGTGATACATTGCTGTTAATTCAATACAGGAAGGGGACTCACTCAATCTGCGCAATGAGTATGATTGACACAACAGCACCGTCCATCGTGATGATGGCGAAATAGACAGCCCGTTAACTTAAGATGAGAAGGAACAGGTAATGATTGATGCCATGCATTGGATGCAGAGTCGCAGACTGAAGGATTTAGATTTTGTTGTGTTTGTTGTGCATGAATTTATGTAATTGTGCACTGCCACTAATCAACTTTCTACAGAACACACTAAACTTAACTCAAGGTGAATTCAATGTTCCCCTTCTTGCAAATAAAAATGTTGTACTTCTCCTGCAGCTTGGTGATACATTGCTTTTAATTCAATACAGGAAGGGGACTCACTCAATCTGCGCAATGAGTATGATTGACACAACAGCACCGTCCATCATGATGATGGCGAAATAGACGGCCCGTTAACTTAAGATGAGAAGGAACAGGTAATGATGACAATTAATGGCATGCATTGGACACCTGACTCTGAGCGATTGGTCTTTGTGTTTCCGTTGTTTGTTTGTTGTGCACAAAGTGATGTCAAAGTGTACTAGTAATCAATCTTTCTGTACACAATAAAGAATGACTCAAGTCAGTAATATTTATATTTCTACTCTTGTTGTGTTGTGTCATAAAAATTTTACTTATACTGCAGGCCGATCTTCACAGTCAGTCAGTAAAAGTATCAGAGATGATGATGAAGTCAGGAGGACGTTTCATGAGTGGCATAAAACGGAAAAGCCTAAAGGTAAACACGTCAACAACAATCACAGCAGACCCAAATGTCTGTGTAGAAGTTGAATAGAGTGTAGCGGTGGGATGACTGCAGTGCATTGATTTTACTAACTTAAACTGTAAAATGCTATGTTTGGAATGGATAATGTGCTTTGCGTTTGTCCAACTCTTTGAGAGAAAAAAAAGGACTCTAAAGTGTTAACGTAGGATGTGCTACTGCTAAGCACTGTGGGCCTGCTCTCTCCTGTTACTGTTGAAGGTCAATGCTGGAAACAGACTAGAGTAGAGATGATGCATACATGCCACCTCGGAAAGTGTTCTTGTTGCACTACGCCATAACTTGTGCATTTGTTTCAACTTTGTTTCTCAATATCCCCTTTGGTTCTCCATCTACAATTACAGGCCGGGCCTTGCCCTATACTTTGGAAAACATTACAATGCATTCTTACCTTACCAATAAATCAACATTTTTTTTCCAGCCGGGCAGTGGTGAGTGGCGAGGCGACACACCCAAGATTGATGGACGAGAGGAGCAAGAGGAATGCCGAGATGCAAATCCAGTCCACATTTTTTACCAGGATAACACAGTAACAGTATCCACTTTAATCTTCTTTTAAATAATTTGATTAATATTTTGTATACAATCTTTACAACAGTGTGTTCTTGGAATTGTTATTATCATCATTAGGTTTGCTCTGTGTTTACGATTCTTCCCTACCAATATTTAAAATTTCTATTTGCTATCTGTAAAAGTATTAAGGCCGGAACAACAGAACAAGAACTAGAAGTGTATGTAATCCAGGTCTCATCATCATGCATGCATTGCCTTTTTCTCCCTTAACATATGGATATGGTAGTCTTCAATGATTGTCGTTTGTTTGTCTATGTATGCATACTGTTTTTCTATGTCAAACCTTTCCCAAAAACCCCCTTCCCATCAACAAACCCTAACCCTCTTCCCCCGGGCTGTGTGACTTATTGTCGAGGTGTAACTAAATTAAATGTACACCAATACTTAATCACACACTTGCTGGGGCGGATGTGGTGAAAGCAACACTACTTCAATGTCAAGGCAGAGCGATGATCTTCTTCTGCTTGGCCACCCATGAGTAGGATATTTCAGAGGTTATTTTTTTTAACAAAGGAACATATACCTCAGCATGAATTGCCGGCATTAATTGGATTTGTTTGTTGTCATTCCTCATATACAGCACTAACTGTTAGGCTGTAGGCCTAGTCAAGTGACTCGACACAACTATAGTTTGTAACTCTGTCTAGTAGGCTATCCTAACCACCATTCTGTTTTTTTGTCAAATATTTGAGCATATTATTGTTGCTCGGTAACTTCTGTACTGTACTTCATTCAACTACTCCTCTAACAGTCTCTCAAAGGCGATTGACTGTCTCCTTTTCTTTTTTTGCAAATGCTGCCGCCCTGCCAGTGTCTACTACTACTACTATGCTACCACCACCACCACCCCAATCATGGCATGTATGAAAAAGGAAACCATCTTCACCATGCAGCCAGTGCTGTGCCACAGTTGGACATAAACATCAAGCACCGGTAAGAGAGAAGTTTGGGGGAGGCAGAATTAATAATGGACATGTTGTCAATGATTTCATTTTCACACACCAGTACAAAGAATGCATAGACTAGAGGACAGACTGAAAGTACTAGAAGGACCAGTCAATGAGTGAGGTGTGTCGCATTTATCTGTTTGTGTCTTATACAGTCAGCCAATTATTGAAATAAAACACAGGCTATGGGCGGCCATGCACCAGCAAGGAAACAGTGTGATGTAAAACAGTTACCCCACCTACAAAACATTAATAACATTGCATGTAACATAGAAAAATATATTTAATTTACCCTAACAAAAATAAACTAAACCCACAAAAGCTGACCCACCCCCCTCCCTAACCCCAACCAATGTCCATAGAAGTCCGTAACGCCCAAACAAGTTCCCACCCACCCACCCACCCAAACAAGAATTTAAAAAGGGGCAGAACAGGATGACAGGGACTAAGTGGTGGGGCGGGACTCAAGGAGGACACGCATCTGGCGCATCTCGCCCTCTAAACGGGCGACGCGGCGTCTATGGGTGCGGCAGTTGCAGCCACAGTGGGGGGGGCACCGGAGATGGCACGGTGGCGGCGAGCAGCCGCCAGACGGTGGTGCCATACCGCTGGAGGGCGGTGGCTGGGGCCCGGGCCACTGGAGGAGGCTTCAACAATTGCAGACGCAGTCTCCTCCTCGGCTAAGACCACCAGCCGCCGGTATTCTCGCTGGATTGCCTCCAGCTTCCGGCGCCGTGCCTTGGCGGCCAACTCCTTCCGATTTTGTTTTGGAGTAGCTGTGTATCAAAAAGGAAAAAACAAGAAAATTGTAAAATATACTCTTAGAAAAACAGTAGGACAAGGTAATTATTTATACACATAGTGGCATGGTAGAGTAGCACTATAAAATGAAGCACAGTAGTACATAACATTTTAAATGTCGCCCGTCCTTCTTCCTTCCACACGTCTTTCACTTTTTAGTTGAACAGTGCACCAGGTGCTCTTCTCCATAAAACTTTCAAAGCGGAGTTGAAATCAGATAGATTAGGCCATTGGTTACTCAATACTCCCGCTCCTATGCCAATTAAAGGGAATTCTAGTCTTCTAGTTCACTCGTCCCCAACAACTCATACTTACTTACGACATCGGATAGGGGCGGACTTTGTCCACCCGCCATCCTCATGCTAAAAAGGGTGGGGGTCCCGTGGGGACAATTAATTAGGATGATGCGCCCGGCACAGTGGCGGGCGCATCCTGGTTTTTTTTACATTCTGGTTGGCTTTGCTGAAAGCAATGCTAAAATGTTGTGCTGCTTTTCCAAGCACAACATGACGGGCCCCGCACGGAGCCTGTCATGTTTTGCTTTGAAAGGCGGGGGGGTACCATAGCATAGGTAGGTACCCTCCATGGGGGCACCCAAGCATACTCTGCAATGTCTGCATGCCTTTCGGTGGCGGACGGCAATGCCGCCACACAAAGGCATTGCAAACTGCAGATTATATGGCTGGCGGTGTGTTCAGAGAGACACCCGCAGCATATTGAACCCTTTTCCGCCTGGTCGACATGTGGGGGGTCTGAATATTTTCTACAGGGATGGCGGGAGGTTTGCCCCTGCGGTGTCGGCAGTGAATTCCAGCCGGCCCGACGGGGGCAATACGCCCACCATCCTAATGGGGCCCTAAGTCACAACTGTACAGTATACATATACATACAGTACACCCTTGCAGTGAGTGTACTGTCAAGTTCAACAATAGTTAAGGATTATGAATCTAACTTACCACCGCCTGCCACTGGTGCTGCCACTCCCCCTACCGCTCCATCGTCGGTATCAGCAGCAACTGCCGCATCCTGGCCCTCCGCGTCGCCTTGTTCGCTGGCCCCGGCAATGGTGGTCGGTAGTGCGCCTAGAAAACATTACACATTTATTAGGCGTCATATACACCTCCCCCCTATTGATCAGTAGCAAGGTTGAAAAATGAGTTAATACTAACATACATCACTAGTACAAATCAGGTAGTAGTAGAGTAGACACTAATAGTTATATATGATCATTGTAGCCTTTGCTTAATTAGCCCTAGCCATGCTACCATTTTACCTTTGTGTCTTTTATTTTTGCACATGTGACGTTACCTTGCAGCTTCTTAAGACACCTTTGAGCCCACATGACCTGCCTCACACTGCTACTGTCTAGTCTGCGCGCTGCGTACAAGCGGTCAACAAACATTAACAAGCCACTTTTTTAGGAAGTACTGGTGTACTACTGTTACTGTTAGTCCATATTGCTTATCCATAAATGCTAAACTTTTTGGCACGGCTGAGAAATGCTTGCAAGTTGCAATATACTAACGCACACCATTTCATTTTTCGCATTAGACGCAAGATTCCCTTCTACGAACCAGAGCTTCTGAATGATGCAACAACTACCAGTACTAGGTTCTTCTAAGGTGAGGGGTCCCTTCATTCACATCTTCATTTATAAATTTATATAAACTAAATTCCTAGGGGATGGTGGTGCTGCCTTCCACCACTGTTCAGTTATCATGAATTAATTCCCAACTGTATAAGTGTAACAATGTATATTGTTTTAATGTTATTGATTTTCCGGTTGGTGCTGCATTTATAAGAAAACAGTGTACAGACCTTCACAAATTGAAATAAACATTTTGAACTTACATAGACTTGGTGGTATTTGGTGTGGACTAACTTACACGAGTGAGCAAATTAAAGTAAGGGTGTGCATGTGAATTGCTTCCACGACTGAGAGGTTGGGTGTGTTATGTTCTGGGTTGTCTACTTGTTGGGTATCTTGGGGGGAGGGTTCCGAGACCTAATAGTTATGACAAGACAGTACTATAGTCAAGCAGTGGAATTGTGGTGGGTGCGGAATTTCTGATTGAGGTGTGCAAGGAAGGTCCAACCTACCATCACCAACATCCTATTTTCTGGTGCAAATGTCTGTGTATGTGCAAGATCCCTACAACAGTAGTATGTCCTATAGGGTATCATATCAAAATAGTAATAAATCTGGTAGGGCTGTTGTTGCTGTGAATTTTCAAAGCCTCAAGATCAATAAGAGTAAAAGTAGTAGAAGACGACGACCCAACGGATTGGACTCAATGGTTCGAGCTACTGGTGAATATGAGTTTTATATTACAACCTTTCACAAAGAGTGGCACTGACCAACTGGGCAAGACTAGCTACTACAGTACAGACAGGCTGATAGTATGTAGTAGTAGTAATTCTCAGAGTCATCATAGCGGAGGCAGGGATAAGATTTTTGAAACCGTACAGATCGAAGGATAATTGGTGGTAAAAAAATAGCATTTGGAAACAAACAATAGTTCGGGAAAAATATGGGGCAGTAAAAGTTATGCAATAAGAAATATTATTAAAAACAAAAAGACTTACTGGGGCCAGCAGAGGAGCCCTCAGCGGTGTCCTCCTGGTGGTGTTCTTCTGAGTGTCCCGCCGACTGCCCAGTCCCTGTCGGTCTGCCCCTGGGTGCTGATGAACAGGAAAGATATAAGAAAGAGACAAACATTGATGGATGGTGTCAAACAAATACAATATTTTTCAACAACGGTCAAAAAACACTTATGTAAACAACAATTGCAATAACTAAATTGACCGATCTCATCTGGTCAACAAGTAATATCGGGGGATTCGCAGTTCGACTACTTAAGTTACTATTTATCAACAGTAATCCAGTCTTCCATTCTGATTCCAGAATACTAAGTTACAACTAAGCCTAAGTACAACGTACCACCCAACCTAGCCCACCTATTCCAGGCATGCCAATTGTACATTAAGTGTGCATTTCCACTGTATTCCTCAACAATGCACATGGTCAAATCATGGAGGACACATGAACATGACTACATTTTTTGTATACACCAAATTTGGGTTTGATTGATTGATGCTGATCTGCTAGTGCTAAGTAACTGCTAAGCCTACCACCACTCATTGAACAAACTAGAAAAGGTTCTAATAAAGACTGCCGTACTAGCAGCACGTCACGTAACTGAGTGAGGGGGCATCACGCATACCACTAAAAAATTAGAAGCTCATACAAAGTACCTAAACCTAAGTATCAATCCGCCCCTATCTATTAGTGACAGGACAAAGTAAGGAGTGGACCAGAGTCACTGTAGCATTACGTAACTTAATTTCTCTAAAATAAACTCGTAAAGAATCACGCTAAGCAAGCGCAAACGCAAAGCTGCAAACAAGTAAGATTAGTAGTAGCGCAGAAGAGCACCTGTGTCAAAAAAAATCACAGACTTTTAAACGTAATTAACCTGGAATGTAAGCAGCAACATTCTAGCTGGTTGGAAGAAAAAAAAGATATTCGCAATATATAACACAGAGCAGAAGAACAGACACAAAGTAGTAATAATTAAATAGGTACTCACCAAGCCCCGGGACCTCCACTCCCAGCAGGTCCAGCAGGTCCTGCTCACGGTCCAATATGTCGGACCACCGGTGCGTCAGCTGCGCCTGGGTGCGCCGGACACCAGAGAAGCGTGACACTGCCCCCCACCGCTGCCGACGCTCCCGGAGGCCGTACCCGGACCCAGGCCTGCCACCTGCTGCCAGGGTTGAGGGAAGGTGGCGCTGCACAAAGAAAATTAGTGCAGCCAACTCCACCTCCCCAAATAAGGCCCGTGCCTGCACCCCTTGTGGGGCTCTGGCTGCGCCGGCGAACAGCCCTACCCTTGGACATGGTTCTGGGGACGAGTCGGGAAAGAAAAGGTAAAATAATTAAAGGAGTAAAGCAAATAAATAGCAGGCAATAGAATGAGAAAAAGTAGCTAAAAAACAAAAAAAAAGTAGACAAAAACAAAAAATATAGAAGCAGGAAAATAGTTAGAGAAATAATAAGTAATAAAGATCCAAAAAAAGTGTCTATAAACAAAGGATTGAAAAGATTTTGGGAGGATTCAAAATCAGGCCCCAGAACCATGCAATAGAGTGAAAAACAAGATGGCCGCGCCCACTGCGACCACGTGCGCAAGTTTGCGCGATATTTTCTCCCCGAGCAAGCAAAAAGCAACGCGATCAAGTAAAAGCGGTCGCGAATAGGAAATATCGACCGCGAAAGGGCGCGAACATGCATTGCGCGACCCGGAACAGGAAGTGAGCATCGCGAGAGGGCGGGACAAGTGAAAACAAGATGGCCGCGCCCGTGAGCAACCGCATGGGTAAGTTGGCGACCCGCGATCACGCAAAAAATACCGCAAACAGGCGGGAAAAAACTTCCGCGTCTTCGCGATATTTCCGGCATGTTTGCGGAGATTTTCAGCATTTTCGCGATAATTTGCGAAAGTTAATTTTGCAAATTCCACCCACCCCTAGTCTTTTCCAGCGCATCCCTCATGGAGGGAGCACGCCTAAAAGTAATCATAGGTAATTCTGGCACCAATTGTGACAAAGTCAGATCTGTTTTAACAATGGGCCAGTTTTTATATATGATCTTCCTCAGTTGTTTCTCTTGCTTACTGTAAGATGTAATTAGTCTCACTGTATCACCTTGTTTTGATTGGTCTTTGATGTTAATGCTAGAGGTGTCTGTACTTATAGGGTTAGCTATATTTGTTTCATTAGTCAGGTTATTTGCTTTAGTCATGGCCATCTTCAAATCACTCTCCTTGCACCCACGAATCTTAAATCTCTTGAACGCCTCTTTCTGACAATTCTTAAGGTCATCCTCTGAACTGCAAATGCGTTTTATCCTTAAGTATACTTTTTATCAGATGGTTGGGGTGGGAGCTACTGACATGTAGCACTGGATTGCCTGCAGTGCTTTTCCTATGGAGTTTAGTGTGAATAGCATTGTGTTGGATATAAATCTCAACATCTAGAAATTGTACTCTTTCTGTACTAGCTTCGGCTGTAAAACTTAAATTGAGATCATTTTTGTTGATTACTTTGAGAAATTCATAGGCAGATTCAATAGATCCCTCCCAAATGACACACACGTCATCGATAAAACGCCACCACTGCCTGACATGTGCTTCAAACAGTTCATTGTGGGTGGTTCTGAGGACGTGCTCCTCCCACTAGCTAACTTGAAGACACGCATAGCTGGGAGAAAAGCACGCCCCCATCGCCACACCACGCAGCTGCTGATGCACTTCTTTGTTGAAGATAAAGTAATTGTTATTCAGGCATAAGCTGATCATACTCAAAAGCATTTCATTATGCTGATAATATTTACTGTTACGCTTAGATAAAAAGTGTCTAATCGCTGCTATTCCATCAACATGTGTATGCTTGTATAGAGTGAACTTATGTTCATAACTTATTAGACATATTCTTTTTTCCACTCTATTGTCTGTATTTTGGATAAAAAATGTCCAGGGTCTCGTATTCAAGCCTTGATACCATCATGATGGCAAATGCTGGTATAAAGTGACGTCACGCCCAACGTTATTAATAATGAATCTGGGTCCCATGCAACCTCCCTGATCTCTCTCAGAAAGTCACTGGTATCCTGCAGATACGAGGGCAAGTTTTTTACGTGTTCTATATATATATATATACACACACACACGCACATCTGTGATCTGAGAGAGAGGACTCAAAGGAGAGGCCAGTCGCTCCCCATAAACCCCACTATGCACACCCGTTAACTGAGAGAGATGTCTCAAAAGGAGAGGTCAGTCCCTTCTCTCATCCTATTATGCACACCCATTACGCAAGAGAGGGATGTCATTGGGAAGGCTAGTCCTTTCAACATACTACTGTTTCCCTACAATGCTGTTGCAATAGCTTCAGGGAGTTTTTGGTTATTTTGCTTTTTTGTAGGAAGAAAATAGAAAACTCAAATTATGAAAAAGAAAACTACCATGCCAAAAAATGGAGGAGAACAAGAAAACGTGTTCACTTTTGAAGAAATGAAAGCATTGTGGAAAAACATGAAAACAACTAATAATTGGAGAAGTGATTACGTTCTTATTGCCTAGGGGGTCATTTGTGGTATTGCACAACCTTGTCCTGTGCAGGTCTACTTGTCTCTAATGAAAAAGGTATCTGCTTACATACGCAGTAAAAAAAGGGCCTTATTGGGTGAAGCATGATTAGTGTCTTGTTCAACAGTAAGTACTTGAGCAGGCACAATGTATCCTGGTTGAAAAGAGATGGAAGCATATGAAGAGCTCTCCAGTTCAGCAGCTTGAGCTAACTCTTCCTGAGATATCCTTTGTGAGACTTTTTTGCTAGCTGGCCTCAAAACAAAAAGCTGCTATACCAAAGACTCCTAGGCAGGCCGAGGTGACTGAGGTGGTGCAGCTACACCAGGCTGCTCATCATAATCTAATGAAGGCATTTTTAATTAGTGAAGGTGATTGTTTTGTTTGTTTTACAATTGTTAAAATTGTTTTTTAATAACACTATTTTTGTAACTTTGCTAAATTGTTTTGTTGCAATAAAAAAAGTTAAAAATTACTAGTAATTTCTTTGCTTAATAGTTAAAGATTTCAACATTATTACGGTATTGAAATTTTGACTAAAACTGTCAGTTCCATTTTCAGGGACTACAGATGTGTTCCTGCATGTACATGCATCTACAAGATATTATGCACATGTTTTATGCTGCAGATACTTGGTAATGGAGAAGCCAATTATTTGAATACTCTATTATGCTGACTTGTCATGCAAGAGCATGGTCTAAGCAGAGAGATCAGACTCTGTCCACAATGTATTATAGAGACCTCTCATACAAGAGAGAGGTATTGGCACCGAGGCCAGTGCATTCTCATACTCTGCTACGCACTGCTATTAGAGATGTGATAGTGAAGAGGGCAGTTCTTTTGCACATGTTACTATATATATGCTTGTGACCCTGGAGAGAGGTTTGTTTCAGTGGAGAAGTATGTCCCTGTGCACATCCTAATACACCTGCATGTCCCCATGCGGAGAGGTCTGAGGGAGAGGTGAGCTTGTCCTCACATTCAACTGTGCACACCAATTAAACCAACACACAGTTCCCATTAGAGAGCATACTTTATTTCTATATCATACTATGCACATTTACCACCAAAAAGATAGTTAGCAAAAGAGAGAGCCACCTCTATTAACAATCTACTACACACATGTGTTACTCCTTAGTCTATATGCTTGTCATCTAAGAGAGTCTTCTCAGCATGGAGATCAATTACTCCCCACACCCTTGTTGTACACCTGTCACTCTGGGAAGAGGTTTGACTAGACACACCCTACTATGCAAACCCATCTGAGAGAGGTCTCAGCACAGGGGTCATTTCCTCTACACAGCCTACTATGTGTACCTATCAACCAAGACAGGGGTGTCAGCAGTGAGGCCAGTACATCCCCACACCCTACTATGCCTATCTATCGCTATAGGAACAGGTATGAGCACAGATGTCAGTGTACAGGCCAATCAGTCCCTACACTGTACTATAAACATCAGTCGTTCAAAAGGAGGGTCTCAGCGGAGAGGACAGTCCCTTCATAAACTGTACTATTATCATCTGTCATCCGAGAGAGAGGTCTCAGAGGAGAGTCCAGTATCTCCACACACTCTACCATGCACACCCGTCATCCCAGAGACAGCTGTCACCAGAGAGGCCAGTCCCTTTACATACCCTGCTATGCACACCCGTTAGCCCAGAGAGAGTTCTCAGCAGAGAGGCTAGTCTCTCTCCTCACCCTATTATGCACACCTATCAAAACAGAGGGAGGTCTTAGCAGAGGACTCAGTCCCCTCACTCACCCTAGTAGGCACACTTGTCATCTGACAGAGAGCTCTCAAAGGAGTGGCTAGTCCGTCTCCACATCATACCATGCGTATTTGTCATCTAACAGAGAGGTCTCAGTGGAGAGGCCAGTCCCTCCACACACCCTACTCTGGACACCTATCAGCCCAGAGAGAGGTCTCAGTGGAGAGGCTAGTCTCTCCCCTCACCCTATTGCGTACATCCTTCCTCATCTGAGAGAGAGGTCTCAGTGTAGAGGCCAGTCCCTTCTTACAACTTTCTATGCAAACTTGTCATCTGACAGAGAGGTTTCTAAAGAGAGGGCAGTCCCTCTCCACCTCCTACTATGCATATTTGTCCTGTGATAAACAGGTCTCAGCGGAGAAGTCAATCCCATCCCACACCCTAAAATACACACACGTCATCCAAGAGAGGGATTTCAGCAGAGAGGCCAGTCCTTTCACCAACCCTACTTTGATCACCCATCATCTGAAGGAGAAGTATCAGCAGAGAGCTCAGTCCTTCACACACACTACTATGCATACTGGTCACCATGTGGAGAGGTGTCAGCGGAGAGGCCAGTCTCTCCTTATACCCTACCATACACTTCTGTTATACTCTGGAATGGTCTGAGAGGAGCGGTCACTTTCTAAAGAGAAGCCAGTCCCTCTCCACATCCTACCATGCATATCTGTCATGTGATAGACAGGCCTCAGCAGAGAGGTCAATCCCGTCCCACACCCTAATATACACACCCGTCATCCAAGAGAGGGGTTTCAGCAGAGGTCTGAGAGGAGAGGTCAATTTCTCCCCATACCCTGTTATGAAATATAAAGTATAAGTACTGTAATCAAAGAAAGTGTAAGATATATCCCCCCAAAAATGTATGATCTTGCAGGACTGTCGAGGAATTGTAAAAAAGAAGGTAGGGGTACAGAAAATGTATTTGAAGAGAGAGATCTCAGCAGAAAGGCTTATCTGCTTGCACACTCAACCATCCAGAACCAAGAATACAGCACTGTTATCCATGAGATTTGTGCTAAGTGTTTGAGCTGGAGAGATTCTCGTGAAAGTCAGACAAATACACAAGTTGAGGCATGCGTTTGGATGCTACTGCTCTCGCGAGAGCCTTGTGGGGGATCATTATTCCAAAATCAATGAGTTATAACATGAAAGGATCACATAATGTAGGTATAGGGCGGCTCTGACAAGAGCCTTTGGGTTTATAGTGTGCAGTGTTCAGTGACACATAGAACTGGATGCATTTTGTGATGTTATCAAAGATGATCCTGTGCCCTTCTGTAGTGAAATATACTCCATCTCACCTATAGACACCTGGCATATCTAAGGAGCAATTTTTATGATATATAGAGCCAATGCCATGGGCTCAAAGAAATGCAGAAACTGTTTTATTGAGATACTTCTGGGATTTATCAATTCATGACAACATTTTTTCGACCATTGCCATTTTTTTCTTCAACATATATTAGAATACACAAAGGCAGTGTGAGGGATGAGAAACATGAATTGTGAAAAGGTCTCCTTCATTTCTGTTTCAAGTGCAGTGCCTGTGATTGTGCCTTGGTCATTCCCACCACTGTGCACTCTCATCAGGTCTGAGTGTTCACAATCCAAAATGTTCTCAACCATTGGTAACAATTGATGCCACTTTATACCTCTATGGCCAATCCATGTAATGTCCAAGTTTGGAAATCCAAGATTTTTTTCAATACTACAATTAATGGCATATTCTCTAACCCAGTGGATGAAGCTGTGGCCCAAAATCCAGAGGTGTAACATAATGCATAATGCTAAGAAATAAATATTCAAAATATTAGAGGCATACTGTTGTGTTGGTGTTAATTGGAGATTTATCTTTGTTCTCTGTATTTATTTACCATGTTAGTTGCTTTGGAAATTTCAGCAGGTTAACAAAATTAAGAGTCATAATGTTGAAACAGGTTCTGACTATCAAAAAGGAGAACAGCGAGAGCAGTTTAAGTGTAACTAAGCAATAACAGGCGGGAATAGCAGCCATATCTCTTACAGTAAGTTGCATGCTAGAATTCAACTTGCATTAGGTACATAACATGCTTTATACTGTACAACGTGTACCATAAAGAGAAGCCCGTCCTCCTTTTGTGCAGGAAATACTGGTACAGTGGGCCGTAATTAGCATGTTTAGATGCATGCTTAAACACTGATAGATAAATGCCAACTGGAGGTCACATTCTGAGGTGATCCAGGTGGCCAGGTGCGACATGTGGGTAATCTAGAGTGGTGCTTACTATTGGGCATTGTTTGTGCCTTATCTGATTAATGCAACTGACCGGCTGTTCTGGAATTGTGTACTTAGGCCAAATGTAGTCCCTCTGCTGTGCATTTGTTTGTGTTTATTAGTTTGTGCATCTGACTCATTTCTTTAGATATTACATCCTGGGGCCATATGTGATGTATTGCTGCAATCTTCTGGGTGTGTCTGAGGCTTGTTCCATATCTGGTATTTACATCATGGGAAGCGGTAGGGGTGGAAACAGGACAGCTGGGGTATGTTGATCTGATAAAAAGTCACTCTGAAACTGTAACAAGTGTTTTATTGTGAATTTGGGTAGCACAGGCATCAGTTGCTCTGCAGAGTGCTTAACTCCTTTTTATAAATCAATCCAATGCTAGGAATATGTAAATTAAGAGTGCTTCCTATTGAACCTAAGCTGAATCTATCTGTGATATGATGATGAGTTTATAGGTAGCTCTTGAGATATTTGAGGCACATGAGAGTCGTCAATTGTAATAGGGTTTTCTGGCTCTTGTAAGATTCTCACAAGAGTTTTTAACACGAAAAAAAGGAAACATGCTAAAAACAACATATATAATAAAAGTATATGGTAGCTCTGAAAAGAGCCATTTCTGTTAACATTTTTCAACAACTGCAAATGTGTTATGTCTTTTCTAACATTTTTAAAGAAAAATCAGTTTTCTGTTTTTTATTTGTAAAATAGGTTACAATTAAAACATTAAATGAGGAGAAATAAATAATAAAAACACAAAATCTTCTTTAAAACAAATTGGAGAAAAATGTGCAAAACATATGTTAAAGAAAACAAAAAATCTGCCTTGGGGGCAATTGTGATCTTGGACAAGCTTGTTTGTGCAGACCTGCTCGTCTCTGATGAAAAAATGATATGCTTATTAAAGCAGCAAGCGAGTTCTTTACTAAAATAAGTGGGGTTTTTTATCTTGTACAGCACTCACTACCTGTGGAAGCACAGTAGCTCCAGGTTAAAATGAAATGAGGTGGAAGCCAATGAAGAGTTGTCTAGCTCCGCAGCTCGAGCAAGCCTTTGTGGGTGCAAAGACCTAAGGTGCCTCCACATATCTTTGGTACTCATACTATAATGTTAGTTTCTACCTCCCTGACTGAATTCCTTCTTGCAAAGTTTGCACATGACATACTTTGCAGATGCTTTTTTCCAACCTGGTCTCATGTAAAAACAAATTGCCACATCAAAGACTCAGTGGCAGGCTGAGGTGCCTGAGGTGCTGCAACAGCACCAGGTTGCTCATCAGAATCTGATAAAAATTTTTTTTTATCCCAATACAAAAAGGCAAAGAAAGCAAGGCAACAAGGTCTATCCACAGCTAACTCCAAATAAACCAAAAGGATGGAATCTACCTTTCGGAAATAATGATATGTAAGTGAACCAATCACAACTCTTCCTTCGGTGTGTTTCCTCTCCTGGACCTGTCACAAATCCTGCAGGCATGTGGCAAGATCGTAAACATATTTTTGCTTTATATATTCAATGGAACAATTCAGTTAATCAACATCTCTAATGTCTTAATTTGTTCAGATTTACAAGAAACACTGTTACTAACCTAATTCAAAATGCACAATCTCTCAAGTACATCGCGAGAATCGAACAGGAAGTACAACCCACTCAGAGTCTACACAAGAAATTGTGTGTTCGACTACTGCACGCTTCTTACAAGATCATAAAAATATTATTCCTGTATGTACTCAATGGAACAAATCATTATCAACTTAACTAATCAAATCAGCATCTCTAATCTGTTACTTTGTTCAGATTTACAGGAAAACATTGTTCTTATGTGAATCCCAAATATACTATCTCAAAAGAGGGTCGAGATAGCTGACCAGGAAGTAACATCCCCCTCGGATTCCATGCAGGGAAGTGTGTGTTTGACTCCCACAGGTGTCTCACCTTTATAAAAAAATAGATAGAAATTACAACAATATTTTAATGACTCTCTTATTACTAATTAATATTAAATAATAACATGTGAAGAGTAACTCTAAACAGTAGATTAAAACAAAATATAGAACGCTACGTCAGTGTCTCACTAGAGTAATCACATATTTTAAAAAAGCAATTTCTATAATGAAACTTAATTCTATAAAATATTCAAAAAACTAATAACTCTCTTTCTGAATTATAATTACTACTTTAATGTAAAAAACATACAAAGGCTATGAAACGTATGCTATTACAATATGAACTTGCTGGGAAACTAGCTCAATCTGAATTAAAGAAAAACTGAGGAGATAGACAATCTCAACACAAATATAGTTGAATTACTCTGTTTTATACTCAAACATATTTTTTTATAAACATTTCACAAAGTGTGCGCCCTTTCTTGTTAAGTTACAATAAAAAAGCAATTCCGTTTCAAAATATTATCTGAACACAAGATATATTATTCAGTGATTCCACAATACATACACTTAATACATAGCAATTAACTTTAAAAAAAAAAAAACTAGAAATTCAGTGAAAAGAACAAAGGTTAAAATAACATTATATTTATAGTTAGATGTGATTAAAAAAAATCTGTTTTTGGTTTTAAAACAACCTTAGAACTTCATTGAAAAAGCCAAAGGTTAAAGTAACACTATAGTTAGGTGTGATAAAAGGATCTTTTTTTTTTTTTAACTTAGATACTCACTAAAAAACAAAGGTTAAAGCAACATTATAGCTATGTGAATTTCTCACAGAAAACATTAACTTTTTGAACTAAAACACCACAGAAATTCAGGAGTTTAACATTTGTGGTACCTTAGTATTGACGTTTAACACACAAAAACATTGAGAAAATACTCACAATCACTGGATGATGTCATCAGTGATGTAATCAGTGATGCCATTTGATATGTCATCAGTGAGGTCACTGACCATGTCATGAGTGATGTAATATCTGAGGTTATATGCAATGCATTGTGGGGGCATAAGTTATAGTTAGCTCATGTAACTGGTTGTCAAAATGCTTTATTTTGGTCGAGTGACCATAAAAGTGAAAATGCAGTAAAAACATACAACACCTAAGAATAACCACCGATATAAGTGCACGTTCACATGTCCAAGGAATATCATTGAGTGCATATTGTAATGACCTCCAAATTAAACATGACCTCACAACAGCATAGACCCACAGTCCTAGAAGTTTGATCAAATGTAGTGCACCATGCTAAATGTCTATTCTGTGCCTATCTAGGAGAGCCTTGCTCATGGGACTGGTTATGTGGTATGCACACTGTTTACTGCCTGATATTTCAAAATTGTGTATGGACCGAAGTCGAATAACTGCCCTAATATTATAACTCATTGGGCGCATTTGAAATTATTAAAATAGGGAATTAATCTGTGGGCGACCCCCATTATCAAACAATGCACTTCACAGCCCAAAATCAAGCAGCAGTACTTTTATAGCCTCGTTTTCTATACTATTTATGTACACCTATGCCATAAAAACATACTATACCTTCGGATAAAAGAGAGTTCTTAAAACCAAATATTCAATGCTTCCTCAATAAAATATATTAAAATCCTATTTATGGAATTATTCAATTAAATTGGACAGTATCTTTGGACCTTTTACAAAGGTTCGTCTATAGTACAGGTATATTTTGCCAGTGGGTCCAATAGTCTCCTAATTCCTCTGCATATAAAACCTGCCCATTTAAAATGCCTTACCCCTATTAAAACAAGCACACTCAATCAATCAATCAATCAATCAGGAGTTTGTTAAAGCACAACTACTCACCGGTAAGAGTCTCAAGGATCTAGGGGTGGGGGGGTGCAGTTTCTGTTCCATCAAGGAGGGGGTCCTTCGAAGAGCCAGGTTTTGAGGTTTCTTGCGAAGATGGAGAGGAATGTTGTCTGTCTCAGGTTGAGTGGAAGTGCGTTCATGCTTTGGTCGCAAGGAAGGAGAAGGAACGGCCTCCCGATCTGGTCTTTCTGGTGGGGGGACCACCGCGTAGGAGAGCTGGGCTGATCGTAGGGTCCTTTGGGGTGCGTGGAATTTGAGTCGGCTGTTCAGGTATGCTGGTCCGGTGCTGTGGAGGGCCTTGTGTGCGTGGGTGAGTATCTTGAAGGTGATTCTCGCCTCGACGGGGAGCCAGTGGAGTGCGCGCAGGTGCTGGGAGATGTGGCAGTGTTTTGGCAGGTTGAGGACCAGTTTTGCGGCGGTGTTCTCGATGTTCTGTAGCTTGAGGGTGAGGTTTTTGTTTATTTCGGAGTAGAGTGCGTTGCCGTAGTCGAGTCTGCTGGTGACCAGGGCGTGAGTGATGGTCTTTCTGTGTTCAATGGGGATCCATTTGAAGGTTTTACAAAGGAGGCGAAGTGTGTGGAAGCAGGAAGATGAGACGGAGTTGATCTGGCGGTCTATTTTGAGTTCAGAGTCCAGGATGATTCCCGGGTTGCGTGCGTGGTCCATGGGGGTTGGCTGGTTGGTGGGGGGCCACCAGGTGTCGCTCCAGGCATCGGGGATTGGGCCCATGATGAGTACTTCTGTTTTGTTGGTGTTTGGCTGTAGGCAGCTGTTTTTCATCCATTTGGCGACGGCTTACATGCCTTCTTGAAAGTTGGGTCTGGCGGTGTTGGGTTCATTGGATAGGGAGAGGATGAGTTGGGTGTCGTCTACGTATGACACAATGTTGAGTGCATAGGTTCTCACAATGGGGGCAAGTGGACCCATGTAGACGTTGAAGAGCATTGGGCTGAGGGAGGAGCCCTATGGGACTCCACAGGTGGTAGGTGTAGGGTCCAAGAGGAAACGGGGGAGTTTGACCTGCTGCGTTCTGCCGGAGAGGAAGGAGCAGATCCAATCGAGGGCCTTGTCCTGGATTCCTACGTTGTAGAGTCTGCGTATTAGGGTGTGGTGAAAGACTGTGTTGAACGCTGCTGAGAGGTCGAGGAGGATGAGCGCTACTGTTTCTCCTTTGTTCAGTAGGGTGCGGATGTCGTCTGTTGTGGCGAGGAGGGCAGTTTCCGTACTGTGTTTTTTTCTGAAGCCGGATTGGGAGGAGTCGAGGATGTTGTCTTCTTCGATGAATGTGGCGAGTTGGCTGTTGATGGCTTTCTCGATGACTTACGCTGGGAACAGGAGCGGGGAGATGGGTCTGTAGTTTTTGAGTTTTGTGGGGTCCACTGAGGGTTTCTTTACAAGGTGGTTGACCTCGGCGTGTTTCCAGTCATCGGGGAACGAGGCGGTCACCAGGGAGCAGTTGATGGTGTGGCGGAGCATAAGTGCGATGGTGTCGGAGGCTCTGTTGAAGATGTGGTGGGGACAGGGGTCCGTGGGGGCCCCTGAGTGGATTGACTTCATTGTCTTCAGTGTGACTTTGGTGGTGAGGGCTGTCCAGTTGTCAATCGCTAGTTTCCGGGTGTTAGTGTGGTTGGTGAGGGTTCAGTGTGTTGGTTGTCTTCGTCGAAGTTTTCGTAGATGCTCTTGATTTTGTGGAGGAAAAAGGTGCTGAGTTTGTTGCAGAGGTCTTGTGAGGGAGGGATGTCAGTAAACTCGCTGGTGGGTTGGGCGAACTCCTTGATGATGCTGAAGAGTTCCTTGCTGTTGTGCGCGTGGGTGGAGATTCTGACTTCAATTACTTTTTCCCTCGTTTCTCTGATGAGTTGGTGGTGGGCGCTGGTGGCGGCTCTTAACTTGTTGTGGGCTTCTGTAGATTTGGTGTTCCTCCAGGCGGCAAGTGCGTCTAGACTCTCGAAGTTCGGTGGTAAACCATCTGGCTTTCTTGGCGCAGGTATTGTTGTTTTTCTTGAGGGGGGCTATGGGGTTGGCGCTGACGGAGATCCATCTATGCAGGGTTCGGGCTGCGGTGTTGGGGTCGTTTTCCGCGATGGTTAGGATGAAATTGTTGAGTGAGGAGGTGAGCTCCCATAATGCATTCCCATAATGCATTCTGACCTAGACACTCTCGGAAAGGGACAGCCATTTAGCTTAGATAGAGGTGCTAGGATCTCAGAGAATACTTGCGCACACCTAAGATCCAGTGGGATATGATACTTGGGAAGAGGGGTAGGAATTTCCAGCATTGACTAGACGGTTGTTAACTAATTTCAAAACGTTCCAATTATTCACCTCTTTTCTCTGGCTAAAATCCTCTCCTAGTACCCTAAGCATACCCCACAAAGTTTAGTGGCTTGTCTTAGGTCTGGATAGGATGGCCCAGGAGTGACTTGTGCACACACCACATGGAAAACAGGAATCTCGAGCCTGCAAATACAATCCGTTGTTGGGTATTGTATTTCAGGAGCCTAAATGCTTATGCACAATGGACGGTCCCCACATTTCTACACAGTTGTATCAGCCATCTTAATCTAGCTTTTTTATATCCAGAGCAAAAGAAGAATACATGAAGTTTGGTTTCTTCAGCATTTCCGCATGACGGACACCCTAGGAAGGTAGAGCCTGCCCATTTGTTGGAGAATGAGCGAAGGGGGAGTGACCCATGCCTATATTGGACATACAGTTTCCTTGCTAGGGCTGGCTGTATTTCATCTAGGAAAGGCTCCACATTGTAAAGGTCTGTGATTCTAATAAAGTTACTTTTAAATAACTTAGTGCTAAGCTCCCATGAAGGAGAGGAAGTTTTTCTCCCCTGTAGCTCCTTACAAGTTCCTTCCTTGACGTTGCAGGACATGACTCTTCTGGGTAACTCCACAGGCTCGTTCTTCCTTTGCTAAGTAGTGTGTCCCTGATGTATGTAAGCCAAGATAATTTCCCTGCCCTGAGGAGGCCCATTACCTTTTTTAACTCAGACCTGTATGTAACCATTTTCAGAGTGGCTAATAGATGTTACCAGAGGGTCTGAGTTCTATTACTTCTGCAATCGATCTAACACCTAGATTCAATAATAGAGGAATGAGTGGGGTGCTGGGGGGAGTCCAAGTAGCTACCTAATAAAATTATTTTCAATCTTGGCTATGTTTTTTGTTGGGCAGTGCCCCAAACGTTCAGCCTCATACATGGTGGCACCCCTGGCTTGCACTTTGTAGATCTCGGTAATGGGACTGATGGGTTTACAAAAGGAGTTCCTGTAAGCTTTGGCCAGTCCCCTGTTGTCTGTGCTAACTCGAGGTTCGATTTGTCTATTTGTGTTGTCCATTCCATTTTTTCCATAGGGTAACCCCTAGATATTTAAACACGGATACCTTCTCAAGTGGGCTACTGTTCAGGCAAGGATTAGGGTGTTTAGTATTTACAGGGTTGAAGATCATATATTTGGTCTTCTGGATGTTAATCTCCAGCCCTCGATTACTGCAGAAACCGCTGAAGCTAACAAGAATCTTTTGGATGCCCAGTGGTGACTTGGAGAGCAGTAGAGTGTCGTCAGGAAGCATCATTGCCGGTACTTTGTTTTATGCAATCTTTGGGGCATCAATGTACTTCTCCTTAATGAATGAGTCTTCCAGTGCATTAATATATAAACAAAACAGAGTGGGAGCTAAAACGCATCCTTGTCTAACTCCTCTGTTGACAACAAGAGGCGTGGTAAGTTCACCTTGTTTCCAATATCTAATTTGGGCAAAGTTTCCTTTGTGCAGTCTCCTAATCATATGGCAGAGATATGTGGGGACTCCAAAATCATTTAGTACAGGCCACAACTTGTCCCTGGGTACCAGGCTTAATGCAATTTTTAAGTCGACAAATATTAAATAGAGACTACCTCCCTCCAAGATCACTGTTTTCCAGTGTAGGAGCAGGAGCCTGAAGATTTGGTCTACAGTAGAGGTGTTTTTCCTAAATCCTGCTTTGAAAGGACTCAGGATTTTGGGATCCTCTATCCAGTCCTGAAGGGGTGATATAGTACCGGGGCAAATACTTTCTGCGTTACATCAATTAAACTGATGGGTCTGTAGTTATCTGGTTGAATTGGGGAACCCTTCTTGTAGACTGGGAGAATTTGAGCACCATCCCATGGTTTGGGGATCGGCATTCCCTGCAGTACTGTGTTGAATAGTGCCCACAAGTATGGCCCCCAGATTGTTGGTGCAAAGTGGAAAAGAACCCCCGGGATTTTGTCTAATCCCGGTGCTTTTTGCAGGGCTATTTTATTTATGGCACTTAATATCTCAGCCAGGGTTATCTCTGGAGACTCTCGGAGTGTGCTCTGTTGTAAGTTGTTTATTGGATGTGCAGAGTTTTCCTCATCCTCGGGTGTGGTATACAGGTCCTGGTAATGATCTTTCCAGGTTTCCGCAGCAATGTTAGGCTAATGAACAAAGTTCCAAAAGGCCTTCAAATCATTATCTGTCAGAGTCCTTCTCAGAGAGTCCCATTTATCCTGGATTTAATTCATGGCCTATCTTTGGATTTGATAGTGTCTAGCAATGACAATTTTGCCTCCTCGCACCTACGATCAAACCAGGAGTGAGGGGGTTTCCTTTTGCATTTGTGATTCCCTGGTGGAAAAAATATACCTGCTTGTTTGGTAGTCAGTGCATTGTGGATCTTTGCAATGCCCTACTAATTAGGTAATTGTGCCTTCTTTTGTTATGATCTTGTTCACCAACTGAAGAGAAAAACTTACAGCCTCATATAGGACAGACATCATGCCAGGGGATTGTTGCATTACCGACCAACGCATTCTTCTCCTATTAGTCTATCATCTGGAGGTGTATTTCCTGGAGATCCAGTTCAGGTGACCGGTAACTCCACCTCCAAAGTCAATGCGTTGTGGTCACTGTCATGCTGAGGCAGGACAGCAAAGTCAACAACCCTGTGCCACATTCTGGTTTCTACCAAGATGTAGTCTATTGTAGAAGAATGATGCACCCTATTTAAACTATTCTTGCCCGGGGAGTTAGAGTTTGTGCGCCCATTACAAGCCCTGACTGTGTTGAACGGTAAAAAATGTATCCTGTTAAGTTAGCCTCTACTCCTCTTCCATTTTGTCTACCAGCCCCCATTTTTGTGTTTCTGCGGGGACTTTCATAAAGTCAGAAGTTACATGATCACTGGAAAGCTGGTTATACTGATAATGCTCACGTGTCACAGTAAGCAGCCCTGCCCTGCCGAGGGGCCTACGTGCACAGATGTCTAATCTGTTTGCCCACCAATGCCTGTAACCTCCCTTGCCTATCTACAAAGATGACATGGGTAGGGGTTTATCAGGATTGCACAGTTCAGCATGTAAGCATTGTATAAGGGGTTGTGTAAGGGGTATGTAAAAATGCCAAAAGAGGGTTATGTAAAGTGTGATGTAACCATGACAAAGGGGTTTTTGGTGAATTCCTATGGTACCCAAAATTTATAAAAGGTAGGTTTGAAACTGTTCTAGTTCGTTCCCTCTCAGGCACTTGTAGTGTCTCTATGACGGAGCCAATCTCATGAGATATAATAAACTTGTGTTTTGTTCCACTCCAGTGTCGATCCTCATTTTGTGTACCCCTAGACTAAGGGTGTCCTTGCACCAGTGAAACAGATAAGATATCTCACTTCTTCAACTGAGTAATTCAAAGTTAGGGATTTGATCTGAGGGCCTACAGGGTCCAGGCCCTAATAGGTGGGATGCTCAGCTCGGGAATGTCCGATAGCCTGTCTTCTTCGCAGTCAGCTCCGCCGATGGGTTCATCTGGAGGGGCTCAAATTGGCAATTTAAATCACCTCCTATAACCAAAAAGGCGCTATTTGTGATAACAGACATGAGAGAGGCCAGTTGGTCCATAGTCAAAGATTCTTGTCCTGACCTTACGGGTCTAGAGTAGACACTGACCAGGACTGTTTTAAACATAGGGGTGAAAGGGAGCAGAACACACTGGATATCATTGGAGAAAGACTCCATCCTCTTGGCTGTGCATCCCAAGAGTGTACCTACCCATATACAGAGACCACCGGACAGTCTACCCTTCCCCCTAGTAATAGCAGCCGTTGTGAAATTCTCAAATCCCATCCTCAACACATTCTCCCTAGACCATGCTTCCAGGAACAGGCATATGCCATGTTGGTCTACAAAGGACCCCCAATCGGAGGAGTCCAGTTTATTTTTTAGACCAGCAACGTTCCAGGATGGTACCCTCAATGCTATTGGTGCTTCATGTAAATCCAGGTTTTCTGGATGGGTGGCAACATTAAAGGACAATGTCTCCCTCTGAAACTCACTAGGGTCCCTCCCCCCTAGCCCTGGCTGGACACTACTATTGAATAAGGTGTTAATTTGAGGACTTAGGCCTTCTAGCATTACTGAGCTGATGCCCTGTTCTGACATTGTTGAGGTGTAGGTAGGTGGGCTAGGTTGGCAGTTGTTACGAGACAGACTCTTGTCCGTTGAGCCATCACAACCCCTCCCTTTTCCCTAACTACTTCTATAGGTTGTCTGCAACTTTAATGTTCCAACCCATGTCCCATGGATACTATTTGGGCTACACAACCATGTGTTGTAGCTTACCCTCTCCATTGAACTCCCTTCAAGATTTTTTAATTGGTCTGGCTCGTGTTGTTCTATTAGTCAATCTACCTCCTCCAAGACACCAAACCTATTTGTTGTAGGTAGGTTAAATAACAGGGGTCTGGATATCTGGTGCAGAGGTCCAGCGTGCTGGTGATTTTGGTTCCACGTGCCCAGTGCAGGGCTGTTATGTCCCCTGATCAATGGTAATTGGGGTGGTTTGTTGAAGTATCTAAGTGGGAGAGACCTTATCTCTGGACCCAGGTCCTGATTGAGATGATTCGCTTGCAGGAGACTATGAACAGTCATTGGATTTCTAAAATTGATCAGAACACAGTCCCCTTGCCTATTGTTTTGCCTGTTCAACTAACCCTACAGGTCATAAGAATCTCCCCTGCTTTATCATATGTGAATTGCCTATGTCTGGCTAACCAAAACAAACATTTGTTCGTCAATTCATGCTGGCTTTCCCTCTGACTTGTTTTAATCTGGGGTACCCCTGCTAGTACAATAACATATTGAGATGAGGCAGGGGGTAGGTTAATGGTGGAAAGACATGCCCTATCGACCCTATCAGCTCTGCCAGACTCATTCTCTTCCCCCTCCTTTCTGCTCTTAGAATCGCAGAATAGGATGTGGCTTCTCAGTGGAGCTTCGTTGGAGTAGACCGGGCTACCTGTCATATCCCCACTGTTATTGATATTGATGGCAGTGGTGCCATCTTAGACACTTGATATATCTTTCCATGGTACTATAATTGTGCTAGGGTTAAATCTCTGGCAGATGACATCAATTCCCCTTGCTGCGACCCCAGGAGGCCATTCGCTACACCTTTTGACCAATTATTCGCAGAGTTCTGACAACTTGTCTAGGCGTGCTACCAAGGGGGTAAGTTCTTCCTTCACGATGGATTTAATCTGTTCCCGTATATCCACCTGCATTTTGGCCGCTCATGAGTGGTGTTCAATATCCACTTGCGTACTGTCAATGTGGCTGGGGTCTAGGTCGTCAGGGCAAGAAGTGTTATCAAGAGTTCCATCATTCTGCCTCTTTCGTTTGGCCGCCGCTCATGTCCTTTTTAGGGGTTTATCATTCTTAAAAAGGCCTGTAATATCACCCTCCCCTTCTGTGAATACACTATGGGTACGACCCTGGACTTTGTTTGGTCGTTGTGTGGGTTCATAAAGGTATTGAGCTGGGTACAGGAAGTAGTTAGAGGGGGGACCAAACCTGTTGAAGAGCGTCGGGGGTCTGGGGTTATGGACAGCTGTCTTTCTCTAAGTTCAATTTCGGTTGCCACTACTCCTATGGCCCTCTGTAACATTCTATTGATTGACATTGGTGGCAGAGATGCGGTTAGTGACTGAACCTGCGCCTTTTCTTGGCAGACCTGCTCCCCATAATTGCTTAGTGATATCAAGATACCCAATGGGACCCCCTCAAAGGTTGTGCAGCAGAGAAGCAGGTCGAGTTAAAAGGTAAAATGTGAAATAAAAAGGGCAAGACAAAAACAAGACAAACAAGGTTGCTCCACTGACCAGAGTCTTCACCCGCCACTGCTGGGGCAGCTGTGCAAGGTCTCTGGCAAGCCTCGATGCGTGTTTGCAAATAAAAGGGTTGTGGCCCAGCCCAGCCTTGTCCAACCACGGACGGGCGCAGACGGGTCCGCCCTTGGCCTGGGCTTTAGTGCGGACTGAATAAGCCCGATCAGAGCATCCCACTCTGCGGGAGTCTTGCTGCTGCTTTATGGCATTGGGGAGGAGTTAGCTCCACCTCCCAGAACTACGTGCTGCTGGGGGATCGAGTCCTCCCACTGAAACGAGGCAACTACTGTTGTGGGCTGAATCTGCCTGATCAGAGTGTGCCATGCTGCGGGAGTCTCTCTGGCACTTTATGGCATTGGGGAGGGTTTAGCTCCACCTCCCAGGACTGCATGCTGCTGGGGGACCGAGTCCCACCCCAGAAACGAGGCAACTACCGTTGCATGCTGAATCAGCCCGCTCAGAGCTCATGTAACTATAACTACTGAATTTCACTGGTTTTGCATGAGCGAAATCTGAGCCTAACTATAACGTTCCTGTAACCTTTGGTTTTTTAAATAAATTTCTAAGGCTTTTTTATTTCTATTTCCTAACTGTAACATCCCTGTAACCTTTTGTTTTTTCAGTGAATTTCTATGTTTTTTTAAATTCTATTTCCTAACTCTAACATCTCTGCAACCTTTGTTTTTTTAAGTGAATTTGTAAGGTTTTTTAAATTGTATTTCCTTTCTGTATCCACTAACCTTTGACACTGAATGTGTGAGTGAGTGCATGAGTGTCTCAGTGGGTGTATGAGTAGGTTTGTAAGTGGGTGTGAGAAAGTATGAGTGGGGCTGTAAGTGGGCATGTGAGTGTCTAAGTGGGTCCGAGAGTGGAGGTGTGAGTCTCTGAGAGGGTTTGTGAATTGATGCTTGAGTCTCTGAGTAGATCTGTGAGTGGATGAGAGAGAGAGTATGAGTGATTCTGTAAGTGGGTATATGAGTGTCTGACTGTGTATGTGAGTGGGTGCACAGGTATGAGTTCATCTGTGAGTGGCTGTAAGAGTGTCTGAGTTGTTCTGTGAGTGGGTGCATGAGTGCCTGAGTGGGTTCTGCTAATTTTCTTCTTGTTTTCTGTAGACCTGGGTGAAGCTGGTGGAGTTTCACTCTGCGGAATTCTGCAGAGTTATCGGAAAACGCTGCCAAATTCCGCAGAGATCTGTGAGAACGTAGAGCATTGCTCGGCCGCCCCTAATAAAGTCCCTTTGGCTCCTGAGGATTGTTGGGGGCCAAGAACCTCTATTGTTGCCACTATTAAGTCCCCCACAGCGAGATTGCTGAGACCTCGTCAGGACCCCACTCCTTTTCTCAACCACTCTGCAAAGGGTCTTCCTGATGCACTACTGGTTGGGGATCTAGTCCCCTTTGCTGCTGAGGATCGTTGGGAGTCAAGAATCTCCATTGTTGCCACAAGTAAGTCCCCCACAGCAGGATTGCTGAGACCTTGTTGGAGGTCCCGCCTCCTTTCTGAACCACTCTGCAAAAACACCTCCTGGTGCACTACTGACTGGTGAATGAAGTCTAGGGATGAGCACGCCGGTAAACTCGGCTCCGCTGGTGGTTGCTGGAGTTTTTGGCAAACTCTGCATTCCAAGCAGGGAACAGGGTGGCAAAACTCTGCAAACTACTCCGGCAGAATGGAGTTTACCGCCCACCCCTAGTTTTCTGCCTTTTTTGTGCTAATTTCTAAACTTTATTTTGCCTCTTTCTCCGCATTGCTGACCTGTATTTTGCCTCTTTCTGCTCGTTTCTGACATTTGTTTAGCCTCTTTCTGCTCGTTGCTGACCTTTATTCTGTCTCTTTCTGCTCGTTTCTCACCTTTATTTTGCCTCTTTCTGCTCGTTTCTCAGCCTTATCCTGCATCTTTCTGCTTGTTACTCACCTTTATTTTTCCTCTTCCTGCTCATTGCTGACCTTTATTCTGCCTCCTTCTGCTTGTTTCTGACCTATGTTCTGCCTCTTTCTGCTCGTTTCTCATCTCTTTTCTGCCTCTTCCTGCTTGTTTCTCACCTTTGTTTTGCCTCTTTCTGCTCATTGCGGACCTTTATTCTGCCTCTTTCTGTTCATTTCTTACTTTATTCTGCCTCTTTCTGCTAATTTCTGACCTTTACTTTGCCTCTTTCTCGTCTTTTCCCTTCGGGACAGTGGGCAGAGCCTCAAGGTCCCTGCGGTCTCAGCTGGCTCCCTGCCTCCTCCAGGAGCCGGCTTTGCTCTTACAGACTAGGATCTGCTAAACATGCAGCTCTCTGTCTGTCAGAGCAAGCAATCCTTTTGCCTGTTTCCTGGCCCGCTTGAAACAGGCAAATACTCAGCTTTCAGCAAGCCGGAGCAGTTTTGCAGCTTTCGCTTGCTGGGAGCGTAGTTAGTGTTTGCTCTGACTTGGCAGGGTGGCGGTCCCCAGGGCCAGTTTTGGCTCCAGGACGGTGGGTGTGGCACCTTCCTTTGATCTGAACAGGTCAGACATGGGGTGGTTGTCGTCCCCGGGTCTGTATTTGGCCCAGGAGGAGAGCCACATGGCCCCTCTCCCATTTAAAAAATATATATATTTGGCCCGGGGGGGTTGTGGTCCCTGAGGCTCTGGGGGTCTGTGGCACCCCCAATAGGTGTTATTTAGCCCTGGAGTGGTGGTTGTCCCCAGAGCTCAGGGGTCCACGTGGCCCCCCCATCAATATTTCTTTAGCCCTGGGGAGGTGATGGTCCGCGGGGCTTATGAAGCCTAACCTAACTTTTTTAAATATATGCTCCCGGGACCTAGCCCACCCAGGGGCGGTATTCAAAACAAGCACGGGAGCCCGCAATTGTTTTTTAAAAATATTTTTGCAGCAGATTCACTGCTCGCATTTTTGTGGCAAATTGAGTTTTAAAAATGTGATTTTTGGCCCTTTCGGGGTTACAGGTGGACCCCACCACCACACCTAGGGGGTCAGGGTATGTCTACTCTACCCCCCCTTTGTAAATGTGTTTTGTGGCACTCAGCTGAAGCAGAGTTCTAATATGGCTGCCAACACTTCCTGGTTGAAGTACTGGCAGCCAATCAGATCTCACCATGAGATCTGTGCTTAAGGCCCACCCCGATATCCTTATTTGCTTTCCCTTAAATGTTTCAACAACTACTGAATGGATTGACACCGATTAACTGAAAGTGTGATCTGCAAACCAAAATCTACCATCCTGCCAAATTTGGTTTAATTCGGTCCAGCTGTTCGGGTGTTTAAATCTACTATGGGAATTAACATGGGAAAACGTATTTTTTATCCCTCTTTTTCTCGGTGCTCGCTTGACGGATCACCCCGAAACTTTACATGCACAACAAGACTTGACATGACACTTTGTTTTGGAAAATTTCATGAAGATTCATGTTACGGCGTCAAAGATATAGGCAAGTCAAAAAATGCTTTTTCTATTGAAACATGGTCCTAACTATAACTACCAACTACCTATACATTTTATTGATTTTTTCCACTGAAAAAAACAAAGGTTAAAGTAAAGTTATAGTTAGGTGAAATGTTCAGTAGCAACGTAATGTTTTAAACTCTAAAAATCACATAAATGCACCAGTTATAGTTATCTCAAGTAACTATATCTTGTGCTCTAAAGTAGCTATAACTCACGCCCCCGCAATGCACAGTTTTCTCATCAGTAATTTTACTGTAAATTTTGCAGTGATATTATCAATGATGTCATAGAAGATGTCATCAGTGATGTAAAATGTGGGGTAACTAGCAGTGAGTGGCAAGGGCGGGAGTTGTACTTACCTTAGGGCACAAGTTATAGTTACCAGAGCTTGCTGTAACTGGTGACTTTCAGTGATTTTGTATGTTTAAAACATTACAATGTCTCATAATCACCTAACTATAATGTTACTTTGACCTTTGTTTTTTTTTTCAATAAATTGCTAGTTTTTTTTAATATAAAGTACATTTTGTTACCATTCCTAAAGCCAACTCCTAGCAGCAGGCAGCCAACCCCACGCTGCACACTGCCTTTGGCCGCGCACACTGGGGTGTTGGCTGCAGGGCTTAGCCTTCTCCCATGACCCTGTGGCCAACCCCCCTCGCCCCGCAGGAAGCCAACGACACGCCGTGTGCTGCAACCTTCGGCCAAGCGTGGCAGGGAGTTATCCACAGGCAGCCAACCACATGCTGTGCACAATCTTTGGCTGTGTGCGGCATGGCGTGCCGTTGGCCGCAGGGCCTGGCCTGCTTTCATTCTTGTAATTTATCTCGCACATGTTGTTTACTGTGCATGTGTTTTTTTGTGTTATGTAAGTGGGTGAATGTAAGAATAAGTTAGAGGGTGAATGATGGGATTCATGAGCGCAAAGATCAGTGACAGTGAGCAAGTATGATTACTTGTGACTTGTGAATACCTAACTGAGGAGGCACCTTCATTTATAAGCCTGACTTTTTGGTATTGCCAGTGCTTGTTTTTGTGTTTCCAGCGAGTCTAGTGAAGTATTGTCTCTTTTAAATCATTTCAATGCTTGCCATTACAGAAATTGTCATTTCTCAGATTTTCCGTTCGGAAATTTTCGTCTTCACAATTCCTGACTCTCATCCTTAGAGAGTCTGTGGCCCCTCCGGGCAGACTCGGGCTACAAACATTTAGATAGCATTTTGGATAACATTTCTCAATTCTGATTATATTGGACAAATGTATTCATTAATCTACCTCATATGCTGAAACACAGGCCTTGAGTGAAACTCCTTTACAATGCCTACCACATTGGTATTGGTATTTCTCTGCACCAGGTCTTTATTAGTAGTATTTTTGTGTGTATTGCGTTTTGCCAAGTGCTTGTGTGATTGTTGGATAAAAAATGTACTTATTTGCAGGTAGGTTTCTGCACCTCGAATACAGTTTACTGTGTTTGTGCACTATATACATGTTCTATAAAACAATACTTATAGGTTTCCGCCTATATTTCTGGGAGCGATTGTTACAATTAAAAATACACTTGATTTGAGCTTTAACAAGTGTATTTGTTGAGCAGAGGTTTCTGCTTACTTTCCTGCGAAATACAAGACATTTACCGAACGGTTGCCTCGTAAACGCCATTATCAATATTGTTATTAGTATTACTAATAATATTATTAGCATTTAATTTAGCATTCTTATTTTTCACATGTTTAACACGCATTTATCAGAAAAACCATGCAGAAGGTATGTTAAAATAATCTTTAAAACTTTTGCTAAGTATTTTCAACTGAAAAGCATACCCCAGCCTACACAAATTAATTGCAGCAAATGATTCTGAAATATCTATGAAGTTTCAAGCCATGCTCTAAAGTTTCTGCAGAAAAAGAAAGTTTATAAATTATTCCTAAACTCCTTAAAGTGGGTACAAGTGTGCACTGCAGGGTCTTTAAGAGTCAAAATCGAGAAATAGTGGGTTACGGTCTTTGATTTTATAAAGCAAGGAATGTCCAGGAGGAGTGTAGTCTTGCCATGTGGACTCATCCAGGCTACGATAAATCATGTCAGGAGGTGATGGTAAACCAATCGTGCACCAGCTTGTTGGCAAGACAGGCTGTTTTACAATAGAGTACATTCTAGTGGGAGTAATGACGTTTTATTAGCATGGGGAGGTTGCAATCTGACTTTCTCACTCCTAATGCTAACCTGGCTGCAGCACGGTGATCGTCTTTCAGTGACACCATGTAAATGCTACTGTTAGAAATAGAGAGCAGGAGTTTGGGAGAGTCTTCCTGTGACTCTCTTGGAGATTATCCTTTTTAAGTACCATTCTTTATTAGTTCTCCTTCGCATGAATTTAAACTGATCCTGAGTTCTCTATAAGGACAATTCCTATTAACACATTTGCTTTTAGGGTACACTAAAAACATTAATGTAGCATTCAGCTCTTGGGGAATGCAGGATAATTGAGGGTTGCTTTTGGTTAAAAAACTTTTTGTATGAAGAGTCCACAGTAAGCTACAGGATTTTCCCTCTTTGTTTGCAAGAGTTGAAATTGAATTCAAAAGACTGTTTGGAAAGCTCTGTGACTCTACCAGTATGGTAACTGTAGAGAAGCGTGTAGAGTAACATGGAATGGTCCTCATTGGACAAGATTTGCAACACTACTGATGAAGGACGTAACACACCATTTCTGCAAGCCAGCACTGCACCATCCATAAGGGGCACAACTTGTGGGATGCAGACCCAAGGCCTCCAGATAGCCCTGAATAAATGACCCTCTAGAATCTAGATGGTGAAATAGCGGTCAAGAAGGCAGATGCCGTTGTCATTGTAGGGCACTGAATGTTACTAAGTCAGTGACTTTGCAATCACTTTACATGGATTGTATATATGCCAAGGTATTTTACTGCAGAGATGTAAAAGAAAATTAAACCTGAGGCCAAAGAGAATTAAGACTTTGATGTTTTTTGCCAATGTTGCTCAAAAGTACCTACCTACTGAAGGTTCATTTTTTTCTGTCCCTTTTATGGACCTGAATCCTGATTGGTTGCTGTGCAGGAGGTCGCTAACTTCCATGTATTCCTGTAATCATGGGCACTAATTTAGGATATTTTTGTGTAGCGTACACTTTAAATTGGAAGGTACATTGATCAGGGCATAAATCTGCAGGGATGTTGGATGCTTTAATATAGCCTTTTGAGCCCGACGTAGCATGCTCTACAGGCCATTAAAGGCCCGCTCCAGCGTTTGGCTCGGGCCTTTAACAAGGGGGCGGGCCTTTACTGGCCGGTAGAGCCTGCTACGGAGTGCTCTAAGGCTCTTAGAACATTCAGCCCCTAGAGGGCAGAATATTCTTATTGGTATAACAAAGGCCTCACCGAGCCCGATGTGGTTGAAATCTCCCCAGACTCTGTGAGGCCTTTGCTCACAGCACCACCTGTGAACAAACATTGGAATGTTGATGCTCCGGGCTTCTACCAGCCATTAGAAGCCCAAAGCACTCCATTGTCTTCAATGGAGCGCTCAACATTCCAATGTTCTAATTTTCCTTATAGGTTAACTACTTCCAATTCTTCCATCTGCTTGAAGGGGCAGAATGAATATATTTGGTGGGTAGGGCGAATCCGCAATAATGTTTAAAATGTCCTCTTGAATTCGAGGTTTTTATGAGTCAGTATCTGTAATTGTAGTGCCACGGTGAATCTCTAACCTAGGAAGGATTGGTCATCATAATGTGCATGATAGATAGCTGCTACAACAAAGAGGTTGTTTTATTGTCTGTTGTCTGTTTATAGTCATATACCACCGCCACCAGCCACACCTCATTCATAGTTGTCTGTTTTCTGGGTTGGTTTCATAGCCCTACGAGAATGATCCAATCATAATGGTGACTGATTTGCATGTGAATCATGTGAATCAAAATCTAACTATCTTATAGTTTTCCAAAGATATAGGTGTCATCTATACACATTCACATTCCCATTCAGGGAGGGTTCCTGTCGTTGCAGCATTACATCTTATTGACATTTCCATGTCGTACAGTGGAAAATGTCTGAATTCCTTCAAATAAGGAACTGAATACGGCACATGTCTGTCCAACACAAACTAGACCAGGAAGGTAATGAGTATTCAACAGCATTCAGCACTTTGCATTTTCGCACTGCCTGTAGTGGTTTAATTCACCTACATTCACAGTACACAGTACCCCACACATCTATACCCTATTCAGTTCCAATTTGCACCTCATTTTCTGTTCTGAATGTCTACATTTAATATTTCCTAACATTGTTTGCCCAGAGTGCCACACTGAACATGGAGAGAGATGATGCAAGAGGCAGATAAACATTCATGAGGATAGTGTAGTCAAGAGGAGCTTGGGGTGGGACCTCTGAACCTTTCTTGAAGGTCTTCTCCCCATTCTGTGCCTTCTGATCCATTGCCAGCATCTAGCCAAACCAGTGATGGGCCAGCTTAAATCACCAAATTCCCGCAATGTGCAATGGATAGGCCATTAGGAGAGGAGGAGCCTCCCCTTGTGCCTGATCAAACTCCTGCACACACTCACCAACTTACACACTTACTTCCACATGTGCACACAAGCCCACTCTACATATGCTGACACATTCACTCACCCACACAGATGCATGACTCTAGACCCTTTCCCACTTTTTCCTCCCCCATCACTTACTTCCTCGCTCTTTGGCTTCAGAGTCTCTAGGCTCATGGTTTCCTTGCTACCTGCAGGCATTGTAAGCATGTTAGTGGGAAAATGGCACTGAGAGCCCAGGGCCGCCATACCCATGTGGTACTAGGCCTTTCTGTAGCTTAGGAGAGCAGGCAGATTTATGGACATTAGAGAGTCAGAGTCTAGCAGACACCAGACACCTATGATTGGACATTTTCCCATTTTGTCACAGTCTGGGTGTCATGATCTGCCGACCATGCTCACCTGTGGATGCCGGCCAGGCATGGAGACATACTCCTTAGAACTTCAATGGTGCGCGAATCTTTCACTGCAGAGGAGGACAGATGCGCATGTAGAATGTAGGTGCCTCTTGGTGTGAGGCCTCGCTGCTGAGATTCTTACACTATGTCAAATATGAAAGCGGAATCAAAACAAGCTACATTTGCTAGAGTGCCACAGGACTCTCGCGAGACTTGAACTGGTGAGGACAATCTTAGTTCCGTTGAGCATAAATCCCCTGCATTTCAGACTGTTCTTTGCCAGGCAATCCGGAGACTGGAACTTTGTTGCCAGGAGATTGGAATTAATCACACTTTCATCAAGCGTTATCAAGGACCTGGTTCTCAGTGAAGTATTGTGGATAAACATTGAACGTTAAGGAGTTCGACTTTGATGTGCACTTAGTTTTGGAGTCATCCTTCCAGGGATTAGGACCTTTATTCACCAGAATCATCCTTTCTATGATTATGAACTCTCTTCCATGTATTCAAGGTAGGAGCTAATGAATCTTGTATTTGTACAGACTTTGTTCATGTCACTTGAATCACATATGATATGAAGGTAATGCTGATGGTGGGGAAGTGAATGCACATTGCCAGGAGTGAAAACACAATACTAATGAGTATTCATTTCATTACAGCTAATGGACTAAGTGTGCTGAGAGCCATTCATATCATAGACTTGATTCTGAACTCGCTGAAGGCACTTACTAATGTAGGAAGGTGCTTTATAGTTCAGGATTTTAAGGGTATTTATTAGAAAGGTTGATTACATCTTTCAGCTTTAGGAAGTCATAGAGTTGTCAGCAATCACTGAGAGTGGTTTATGCAGAGAGTGTAAAGAGCTATATTAGATATCATATTAGAAATAGCGTTCTCTAATGTCAGTGACCAGATACTAAAATAATTATTGCTTGTTGTAAATATCCATGCTTCACAGCGCATGTTGAGTCCTGCAGTAAGAACAATCAAGGTGAAGATATCCAGGTTCTCTCTTCTCCCATTCTCCTTCCACTTGTCTTCTGCTCCCCAGCATAGATATTACTTGCGCGGTCAGTGGGTTCAGGGAAGTGTGGAAGTGTGGAAGCATTGTTCCTGTTGGAACTGGATTGCCAGGTTCCTGATATGGTGACCATGAGGTGAAATCAATGAACTTGCTGATGCCACCCAAGTAGTGATAAGTGGAAGAGGTGACCTTGGCCTCTGCTTCAGGCTTGGCTGTCTGTGCAGCACTACACCTGAAGCAGGACTCAAGGGGGCATGAAGTTTGAAGAACTGCTGCCTTTGATACAGCAGCACTGCTAGAAAACCGGCCCCCAGTAACAAAACTGGCCCCCACCAGTGCATAACAGGCTCCCACCCTTCCAGCCTCCTGGGGAAATGCCCGATGCCCACCACAGCCAGTCCAGCCCTGGGTGCAGGCACACTGCAGGGCCAGCGCGAGCACAGGAAGGTGAAGTGGCGTAACAAAACTTGAGGGGGCCCCCCTTGCAAAGTGCACATAGGGGGGGGCGTGGCTTGGCGCCCGAAGGAGATGGCGGCGTTCGGCTAGGAGCTCCGTTCACACCAGGGTTTACTGGCGGTTCGCGCCTCAGTTTCCACCAACGAAGGGCACCCTCTCCTGTCGGAACATGCCAAGATCATTTTTAATCCTTTTCTGGCGCTGAGGCACAGTTATTTTGGGTTTTACAACCCATTTTATTTTCGGTCGCGGCTCGTCAGCGGCCGCGGCCGCCATCTTGTTTATTTTCGCCCGTGATTGCCTCAGCAGTGCGCTTTGCCGCGCATGGATCCCCTGGACGCCTCATGCTTAACTACTGACCCCAGCACCTCCTGAAGCACAGTTGTGGACATTCTGCACTCTAAGGTGACTTTCTTTTTTCTCCTCAACATGATTATTTCCGCTGCCTTTTTCTGCTGACTGGAATTTTCAACTTTCCTCATATACGGCGGCCATCTTATGCTTCCAGTCTCCAACACCTTTGACTCCAACTTTGTGGCCTGGCATTTTCCTTCCCTTATTAATTTGCTCCCTGCTCCTTTTTCAGTTGGGCAATAAGATATTCTTTCTTCTTTTTTGACTGCGCGCTCCATTGGCGTGCCGATGGCGCATTGTTCTAGTCAGACTCAAAAACGTAGTTACATTAAGAACTCCAAACTATTCACGGCACTGGCCCACTTGGAAGCCTCTCAGTCTCTACCTTCAACTGAAATGACATCGACTGCGGACATCACCTCACAGCCTTCGGCAAAAGTGAACTCTAAGAGGTTAAAGAAAGACCCGCCTTCGCCTCCTAAGTCCTCCTCGCCCATCTCAATGGAGCTAATCCTCGAAGAGATACGGGCCCTACGCCCTTACATGGAGGAGACGAATGCTAAGCTGCAGATTCTCACTGATAACTGGGCCTCGATGGACGAAAGAGTATCGCTGGTGGAGCGTGACGTCTCCTCTCTTCAGGAATCCGCGTCCAAGGTTTCCCACATGCACACGCAGATTTCATTTCTTCAGAAGCAGGTGGAGGACCTCGAAAATCGTAACAGGCGCAACAATCTTCGCCTTTACGGCCTGGTGGAGGGCTGTGAGGGGAATGATCCCATCAGCTTTTTCAAATCCTTTCTCCCGAAGCTTCTCCACCTACCTGATGACACCTCACTGAATATCCAGCGTGCCCACAGACTTGGTCGAGCTTCCTCCTCTCCTTCCGCATCAACGAAGCCTAGAGGTGTAATAATGTACTTTCTAGAGTACACAGACTTGTTGAAAGTCCTCTTAGCCGCCAAAGCCTCTCCTCGCCTCACTTGGTCAGGCTCCACCTTGTTCTTTGCACAAGATTATGCCAGGACCACTGCAAACCGTCGCAAGGCCTTCCTGGACATGAGACCTGACCTACGCTCCATTGGTGCCAGATATGGGCTTTTTCATCCTTGCCTTTTTAAGGTCACTTATAATAACAAGACTACGACATATGAGGATCCTGCCCGTCTTCGAAGCTTCCTGAACTCCTGCGGTCAGCCCGACATGGAGATAGCCGGTCCCTCTTCCCACCCACCATGACTTATTTTTGCAGCTGCAGCTTGATTCTCTAATTTGTCCTGCTTTAATGCTTTCATTTTCTTTCGCAGGTTCTTCAGACTGTATGACCTTTCGTCAATATTATGCCTTTCATTTTATCGTCTGATAGTGTTAATCGGGCTCTTCAGTTGGTCATATGTTTGTTCTTTATCAACGTGTATTCGAGTTTCTAACTATGTTCTCTTTCTCCCTTCACAGATCACTGTTTTGCGTTCCGTTCTGTTATCCCTGGTTGGACGTCTCTCTCACCCCGAATGCCCTGCCTCTCCCAGTTGGCCCTACCTCCCTCCCCTCATCTCCATGTGTGTTTCCGCTTATTCCCAGTTCCTGATTGTATTTTTCCCGTGCTACCCCTCGTAAGTACTCTTCATTCCTCATTTATCATGTTTTTCTTTGTTTTATATTTTCTTATTGTACCTTTTCCCTCGTTGTTTTCAGATTTACTGGTGTCATTGCATTTTTCATGCTTCTCCCTTATCTTTCTTTCTTCATTTTTTCTTCTCCCCATTGTGTATTGGCTCTCTTGCTTGTATTCATCTCCCTTTACCTATTCTATTTCCCCTTGGCCCTTACCTACCATTATCTTTGAGTATTGTTGTATCTTCTCCACTTTCTTTCTGCTTTCTTGGCTCTCTCCTATTTTTATGGCTTCACTGGTTCCTTTCTCACTTTTTCTTCTACCCTTGTCTTTTCGCGTCAGCTCTCATCTCACTCTTTTTTCCTCTTATGCTCTTGTCCGCTGTGAGGCATTTCCTTGCTGTCCTACTCTCCAATTGGTCCATTTTTTGATTAGTCTTTAATGTCAGTTCGAATTGTTTCCTGGAATGTTAGAGGTCTGCATTCTCCTATCAAGAGACAAAAAATCCTCTCTCATTTAGCCAAATTAAATGCAGACATTGCCTTTTTACAAGAAACCCATCTACCTGATGCTGAAGCTGCTAAACTTAAGAGAGGTTGGGTGGGGGCTGTATTTTCATCTCCGGGTGATGGTAAGAGAAACGGTGTGGTTGTACTAGTCCGCAAGTCTCTTACCCATTTGCTCTTGGCTTCTGAATCAGATCCTGATGGTAGATGGTTGTATGTCAAACTCTCCTCAAAAGGCGTCCCTCTCTCCCTCCTTAACATTTATGCTCCTACTGGAGGTGATCAGGTCTTCTGGCACGCATTGGCCTCCCGCATCACTGAATATATTGATGATAATTTTATTTTAGCAGGTGATTGTAACCTACCCTTTGATCCTTTTTTAGACAGGAACTCCAAGGCACCTTTTATCCCCAACAAGTCCCACAAGCTTTTTACTCAAGCGATATCCCAGCATAAACTCATTGACTCCTGGCGTCTCTGCAACCCCACCTCTAAAGAATTCACCTTCTACTCCCCGACTCATCATTCCCAGTCCCGTATTGACTATATTTTCCTCTCCCATCATATGTCCCAATCCCTCACCCATGCTGACATAGGCCCCATCTTATTCTCTGACCACGCCCCTGTTTTGATAAACATTGACATTTTACCCAAGTCCACTGGACCAAAGAGATGGCGCTTTAACAACACTTTACTCCTTGACCCCAAATTCTCCGCCTCCTTTGTAGACTTTACCACAGAATTTTTCAACATTAACGACACTCCCACTATGCCTAACCACGTTGTCTGGGATGCCTATAAAGCAGCAGCCAGAGGTTTTATTATCAGCTTTGTGGCTACTAAACGCAAGAACGCTCGTAAACGTACCAGTGACCTCCTTTGTACGATTAAAAAATTAGAACATTCCTTCTATACATCCCATTCGCAAGATTGTTTGACTGCTCTCATTGCTGCTAAGATGCAATTTAACAAACAATCCACTGAGGATGCTTCATTGTATTTGTTAAAATCCAGTTCAAAATTCTATGGGGGTAAAAACAAGGCGGGGAAGGTCTTAGCCAATTATTTAAAAGTCAAGCAAAACAAACTGAATATTGAATCTATCTACGATGTTAATTCTGTTTTAAAGCATACGGATGTTGATATTTTAGAGCAATTCTCCCAGTTTTATTCCAAACTCTACTCTTCTGAGACTCACCCCACTCCTCGTTCTCTTGCTACTTTCTTCGCCACCATCCAACCACCCTCCAATTTCCCTGTTGATCTATCCGCCCTTGAATCACCAATCTCTAGTGATGAATTACTTTCAGCACTTCAATCACTCAAGAAAGATAAGGCCCCCGGCCCAGACGGATTCACAGTTGAGTTTTATTTGCATTTTTCCAAATTGTTGTTACCCAGACTACATTCCCTTATTGATTCCTTCATATTGAATGGCTCTTCCTCAGGTACATTTTCTGATGCCCACATCTGCGTCATACCCAAAGAAGGCAAAGATACCCAATATTGTAAGAATTACAGACCAATTTCTTTGGTTAACATTGATTATAAACTTTATGCCAAATCTCTCGCCATTAGATTAGACCCTTACCTTCCCGAATTGCTAGGCCCTGAACAATCTGGCTTCGTTAAGGGCCGCTTCATCACTGATAACACCAGACTTTTGTTTAATGTCCTTTCCAAATCTCCACAGTTCCAAGACTCACTTGCAGCCATTGCCCTAGATGCAGAAAAAGCGTTCGATAGGGTGGAGTGGACTTTCCTTTTCTCCGCCCTCAAATGGTTTGGATTTGGCCCACACTTCATCTCCTTTATCTCCTTTCTGTATTCCAGCCCTAGAGCGGCGGTTTGCGCCAACGGTCTAGTCTCCTCTTTTTTCAATCTGGGTAGGGGTGTTCGTCAGGGTTGCCCTCTTTCCCCTTTTCTTTTTAATTTGGCCCTGGAACCTTTTCTTTCAAAGCTTCGTCAAAACCCCAACTTACATGGTTTCCAAATTTCCCAAACTAATATTAAACTTGCTGCCTACGCAGACGATATTCTACTATTCATGTCTAACCCTACATCTTCCATTCCCGCATTCCTAGCTGAAGTCCATGACTACTCTCAGATTTCAGGTTATAAGCTAAACAATGACAAGTGTGAGATTCTACCCCTTACCAAGTTCACCTTTAAACCGGACTTTATGGCGTCCAATTTTACCTGGAGCTCCTCACACATCAAATATCTAGGTTTACACATTACTTCCTCCCTCCCTGACACTGTTTCATTATGTCTCAATAAATGCATCCAAAAACTGTCCGACCTCACCTCTAGATGGCACCCATTATACCTCTCCTGGTGGGGCCGTCTTGATACAATTAAAATGATGCTCTCCCCGTTAGTCCTTTATACCATTTCTAACATCCCAATTCCTATTCCTGCTAAGTTCTTTAAGAAAATCAACACTATTCTCTCTTCCTTTCTTTGGTCCGGCAAAAAAGCACGTATGTCCCTGTCCAGATTGCAACTCCCCAAGTCTGAAGGTGGAGTTAACTTTCCAAATTTTCCCGCTTACCACAAGGCATTCCTCTTGCGGCAAGCTTCCCAATGGCTGCAAGACCCTGCTGAGCCGTCCCCCTTATGGGTTGTCATTGAGCGACTTTCCTTATCCCCTTTCACTTTTGCTGAATACCTCTCATTCTCCCGCAAGCCTCACTTCTCCTCCATTCCTATTCACAAGTTCACAGCCAAGCTGCTTCTCTCCACCTCCCCAAACCCCCCTTCCTCTGTAGCAGAGTTTCTCAATTCCACCATCTGGCACAACAATAGTATAACCATCAATCGCAAACCCTTTTATTGGAAAACCTGGAGACAGAGGGGTTTAATCTGGGTATCTCAACTCTTCTCTAATTCTGATTTCTTATCCTTCTCCGTTCTCAGTCAACACTTCCATCTCCCCCGTTCTTCTGCCTGCAAGTATCTTGCGCTTAAAAATGCAGTCATGTCCACTTATGCTCTTCTCTCTAACCACCCCACGCATCCTCGCCCTCCCAACCCTACCTCACACCTTCATTCCTTCCTGCGCACTCACCCTACAGCCTCCTCATTATACCACTCATTCCATACGATTCTCACACCCAGACCAAAATCCAAAGTTGAGGAACAGTGGGAATCTGACTTTGCCATCTCTTGGCCCACCTCCCTGTGGGATAAACTATGGACCAAACTTCGCAAGACATCTAGGGCTGCCTCCCTCACACAAACGCTTTTCTTCATTTACAACAGACTCCTCTTCTCTCCCCAGATGTTGAATAAAAGATTTTCTTCCACACCTGATCTCTGTTGGTCCTGTTCTGCTCCTAACGCCACTCTTTTTCACATGCTTTTTTCTTGCACTTTTACGAAAAATTTCTGGACACTAGTTTGGGCCCAAATCAATGCCATATTCCACACTACATTCTCCTTTTCTTTTGTCAATATTTTTTTAGGAAGCCTTTCTCCCTGCTGGGATGACATTCATCTTAATACGCAAATTGTTGATTTGTTGTTAGCTGTTGCGTTCCAACAAATCACCGTCAACTGGAAAAACTTTACGAATATCTCTTTTAAAGCATGGTGGTACAATGTGTGTTATAATCACAGGCTAGACACTGTCTTTGTGCACCCCCTTAGTTTAGTTGCTAAACGACATGATTTATGGCTTCCTGTAACCTTGTATCTAGATATCTGTGCTAAACGCTCTTCCCATGTATCACCTATTCAGCAAGAGGTCTCTAAGCCTCCCTGAGTGATATTGTTTTTCATTTGTATTATTCTTTTTATATACTTTAATTTTCATTATTACCAGTGCTGTTTTTTGATATTTACTCTCAAACCCTTGTTATCCTCTGATTAATTGTATATTTTCACTACCATGTATTACCTTTCTTCTCCAATTGAAGACATGTTTGTATTTTTTCTCATGTATTGACACCTTTACTTATCCAATAAAAATCTTTTGAACTTAAAAAAAAGTGCACATAGGGGCTCCTCCTGCCTGGCTGGCCACCTAGTACGTTCGCTGTGGGGGCCCCCTGGAGTTCGCCCCCCCACCCCACCGCGGGGGCTGCCGGGGGCTTATGTTACACCACTGGGAAGGTGCACAGGCTGGGTGCGGCTGGTGTATTTTATGTAAAATGCAAATAGCACACTTTCCAAACGGATAGAAAAAGGGTTCCATGTTTTTCACACGCGGTACAGTGCTCTTTGCACCCTTTCACAATAGGGCCTCCTATACTACCTGCATTTCTGCTGAAAGCTTTGATTTAAACCTCTAGTAAAGTGATCCTCGCGCTACAGGTGATGTTTTAAGAACATGTTCAAGCTGCTGCGCCAGTGGGCAGCTCCTTGAATAACAGTGCTGGGATGAATTTCACGCTCACTGTGGTTCACTCGTGAATGATTTACGGAACAATTCTTTTACTCAGTGCTTTCCTGAGCAATCTGCAGGGTGGAAGACAAGTTATAAATATCTTGGGTGGTCTAACGAGTCACTACGCATACATTTATGGCAAACCAATGACAAACGGCAGTTTTTCGTCAATAATTCTTTTCTAATAGAGCGTAGTGAAACCATGAGCACTTTTAAAAGGCGCCTCGAATTATATAAGCACTGTGTGTGACAGGTGCATGTGTCAATGTGAGATAAAAAAAATAAATAAATAATAAATAATCAGTGTGCATGTGCATGTGAATTGTTCTGGTATGACTGAAGCTGTAGGGCAAACATATATTTATTCTGTTAACATTTCGAACAAGACCTGCAGGCACAAAAGGGAGTTGAGTGTGTTGCATTACGTTTTCTAGTAAATAATCACTATAAAATATTGAACGAGAATGGTTATTTTGATATAGATTTATGGCATGCGCAAAGATATGCCACCCGTCTTTCAATCGTACAATCCAGGAACTTAATTGTTCAGCTACAGTAAAGATGAAGAGCAATATAAGAGATTTTTTAAAGAATTATTATAAAAAATCAGTGAGTCTAAAATCAATTCCAGTGTTTATTAAAATTGGATGCACTATGCGTTCCTGTCTGCAATAATAATTGCTGCTCATATATCACACACCTCTTGGGTTCAGTACTTGAATTTTATGAACTTCCAAACAATGACAAGTTATATCTGTGCCATTACATTTTAAGAGTTTTGGCCTCAGGCTTTTATATTACAACCCGTTCAGAGAAAGTAGACCAGGAAAACTGTTGCTCACGATTAAAAGAACACATTTAAAAACAACGTTTCCACAGAGGTTAGTTAAATGACAAAAAGGTGCATTTGATAACTGAGGGCAGGTGCACAGATCCATTTCCACATAGGTCCTGCTATTATACAAGAGTGGATGTAAAAAAAAAATATTTTAAAGGATATATCCAGGATGTAGAGATGATAGAGATAAGCAAAAGCAAGCTCACGTTACCCCCTGCAGGGTCTGCACAGCCGCGTGTATCCCTGCAACCAATCCCAAAATGTGGGCCAGAGGAAATGACAGGAACTTTGCCTGGAAATGATGCCTAGGTGGCAAGGAATTCGTGGAGGCCCGATGGGTGGAGCTTCTCCTGGGGGGGGGGCTGTCGTTAGGGTCAATATTTTGAATGAGTGCCAGAACACCCGAAGACAGGGCTAAGGGAATGACTGAAATTTGCCCAGGACTAACAGGGACTAGGAGGTGCATTGGGGCACTTTGAAGAGAACAGCTTCAGAGAGGCCTGGTGTTCTGGGGCCGAGAGGGAAAGAACTAAAGACCAGCTATCCATCCAGCCAGGCCTCTCTCCACCTGCAGAAGGAGAGGACAACTGCTTATTCTGGACAAGATCTGCGCTATCACAACAGACTTCATTAAAGAAAGGGCCTGAGGCCAGTGGCGGCTGGTGACATTTGAAAGTGGTAGGGCATAAAAGTTCTGGCTGAGTGCCTGGTGGCGAGCGAGCGTAGCGAACAAGCCCGAGAGTCACAAAGGGGGTTTGGCGGGGTTCTCCTCCCCCAAGATTTTTTTTTTACAGTGGGCCATTGGTGCATTTTCATACATATTTAAGAAGGCAAGAAGGTTTATAAAGAAAATGTGAAAGTCTAGTTACGACACCAATAAAGAGATTTCATATGATAGTGACGTAGGTAGCTGCTAATTCAGTATAAGCACAGAACTTCATAACAGACTTTGAGATAACAATGCTGAGTACCTCACAGATTGTCCTCTACAGCATCAAAAACAGTTGCATACTTTATGAACATTGCAAATGATGCAGCTGTTGTTCATGAAGTAGTTCAGCAAAGCCACCATGACTTGCTCCAGCACAACTTTTATCTTGACAGGCAGAGCACAGTTATCTAAAAATAAAGGCTGTTTTGGATCAGATGTGGAAGGGGTAGTAGTGGTGTTCAGAGTGTCTCAATACTGCAGTCATGCTCATTCTACTTTAGATTAGTGCACCCTTTTCTCTCTCTACATCTTGCCCATATGTATATCTTATCTTCAGAAGGCTCCTTTCACTGACTCCGTAATGCACTTCCTTGCATCTCCTTCACTTCACAAACATACCACACACCGACACACCTGTAAGCACTGCATTTACATTTACTTTTGCATTCTCAATATTTTGCCAACTTCCTTCACACCAAGTTGCACGGAATCAGAATTGCAACTGGAATAAGTGACCATTGCTCTGCTTGCTAAGCAGGGAGGCCAAGGACTGGATGACTAAGCAAGTATTCTGAAATACCTTTTTGTCCCACTGACAGGCACTATGAAATATTTGCACTGCCTTCAGCCTCTGCTTCAGAGCTCTCAATGGTGGCACTTCAAGTGATCTATGCATCTTATAAAAACATGTCGGAATTGTTTTTGCTAAAAAGTGTTTTTTTTTTAAATCAGAAGGTAAAACAAAATTAAGCTGAACATTTGTTTGTTCACTACTTTAACAAATGGCAGCGGAAGGTTCGTGCTCCACCCCACAGCAGCTCCCATGTGCAAACACCTCACAAATCAGGCCTGAGTCATTGATTTCTCCTATGCCTCTGATCAGCATGTTTATCAGTGCAGAAGAGCGTCGGAATGAATCATTCATTCTCCTTTGAGGGGCACTCATCGCCTTGATCTCGGGGTGCTTCAAAGGCAGGCTGTCCTACCCAGTCACACCTCCTGCAGGGCAGTGCATGCTAGAAAATAATTCACACGCACTGCCTAATGGTCGGCAGTAAAATCCAGACAGGCAAATGCGTGACCAAAGGTTGGCTGCAAAAAAACTCTTTTGTAGCAAAACAGTACCAACGAACGAACACACAGTGGCTCTCATCAGGATATGAACAGTTATGGAAACAGAAGTCTGCGATATATACAGTGTATATATAATATACAATTCTTTCACACAGCACTGCATTGGCACAGACAGAACACCAAAATAGAGAGCTCTCAGCTGACACGGGGCCACTGATTGCAACAAGCTTCCTTGCATGCCGTGTCATGACCCATAGATTCCCCTTCAGTACTAACCTTGGCCAGAGCCTACCCTCGTACAGAACCTAGATGCTCTACAGCTCTGTGGATTTCCTTTACTATCTGGCCAATATTTGCCATCATCATATTGCACCAAGGCTGAGGCATATACCGTTTCTCCAATGCCTGTTACTATTGATATTCTTGCTGTCCCGTACCAGCTACCCTACTAAAGCTTAAGATCTATTGTGGTATAGTGCTAACTAATTTCCCACGCACACCCACAAACACTCCGCCAGGCTCCTTGGGGGAGTAACTATTCAGCAAAAGTGCTGTCTCCACTCGGCTGCAACACTGGACTTGCACGGAGCAGCACATGCATCATGCGCCAATGAAATGTAGTTTCACGCAGCATACTATGATTTAGATTTAGCACCATCTGCTCAAACAACACATTGTGTATTTTTTATTCAGAGGAATCAGCTTAGCTCAATGTGCCACAATCATCTGATCCTTGTTAGCACCACAAGTTAATATTCAAATACACTGTTCTTGTGCTGTGAATACCAGAAGCACAGTTCGAAGCACTACATAATTTTTATGAAAGTTACATTTAAAAATATTTACTTAGCAAATAAATGTACAGAGGACGCTAATCACCATAATTACCAGCACAGTGATGAGTGGCAGAGAAGAGAGGTGAGTCTGAGCTGTTGAGGACTGACAGCTCTGATTATTTAATTGCAAAGCCTGGAAGCGACTGCGAAAGGAGGATGGAGTAGAGTGAGGCAGAGACCCCCAGTACCACCGGAGAGTTCGAAAGCAAAAACTTCCGAGTACAACAGGCAAGTCTATCCTCCCCTTGCCCTTGTGCAGGAGGAACATGGAGGAGATCGGCGATTTTACATCTCGGGAAAGCGATATCTGTATCATAACATATCCTAAATCAGGTAATGGTGTGCGTGTCTCCAATTGCTCAAATCAAAGCTAAGTGAATTGCTATATCGAAAGGCTTTCTTTCCTGGTTGGTGCAGGCCTTGTGCCTTAACCTACAAGTTACAGTAAGTCACTTTGCTTTTAGTTTTATTACTTTAAACAGCAGTGACCAGTCCTACCAAGTAAAACGCATCTCGGCCCTATTAAACACTTGTTTGTATTCGCACTCTCTGGCTGTTAGAGGAAAGAAAGGTTAAGTGCGGCCGGCATGACGGATGGGTGGGGGGATCGAGTGGGGCGGGGTTGCTCGTGATGGGGGTAGGGAGGGAGGCGGCGGGAGGGGTTTAACAAAATAAAATAAAACGTACCTTCCCCCGGGTCCCGCGTTTTCGTTTTCCTGCTGCCACAGCTCTCGAGGCTCTCTTCAAGACAGGCAGGCGCCTGCGTCTCGGTCTCAGCCAATCTAGACGCTGCTCCAGCAGTGCCAGGATTGGCTTGAGCAGTAGTAGTGCGCATGTTCTGTTTAGGGCTTAAAACAATTTGCAACCAGCCCGAACATGCGCACTTGGCTGCTCATTAGAAGAGCAGCATGGAACGACCCTCGCTCTTCTAATGAGCAGCCTAGTACGCATGGTCGGGCTGGTGCAAACTTCTTTAAGCCCTAAACAGAACATGCGCACTCTTGCTGTGTGCGCTCCACTGACCGGCACCAATATCGATGTCATGATTGATGACTGGACTCCTGCTGCCTGCCCCGCCCCCTTCTGAGCTGACTGCCTCCGGCGGCCTGCCTGGGATTTAAATAAATGTGAGTCAGCGAGAGACTGACGGCAACGGCAACCCTTGTTAGTTGGCAGGTACTCATTGGTGGGGCAATGCCCAAGCGCCCTAATGGACGCACCGCGCCTGCCTGAGGCCCACGTCGAAACAGGTTAGATTGCCTCGATGCTGTAGCAACTACCACACATTGGAGAAAGAATAAAATAGCCCTTCACCATTGCAAATCCACCATGACCAAGAGAAGGGAGAGGCAAAGTATCCCTGAACTCACAGTGATGAGGAGGTCTCCTGTGTTACAACAAACAAATGATGGACGGAATGCTGACAATGCAGACATTCTCCCCCAGTCAAGAGATCTGGGTTAAATCCATTTGCATATGGCCATGTCTAAACTGGGGTGGCGTAGTGGGCAAAAGAACGATGGATTTAAACCAGATCTCTTGGCTGGGGGAGAATGTCTGCATTGTCAGCATTCCGTCCATCATTTGTTTGTTGTAACGCTTTTCGCCCTAAGTGGGATGGGTATTCCCAGACGTGGGACCCGTGCTCACTACGCCACTGGAGTCAAGCTATCCTGGCTGATGACGGCTGATAGCCAGAAACCGGTCCTAGGATGCTTGATTCCGGTCCAGGGAAGACATGGCTTGGCAGTTCGGGCTGGACTGTTCCCATGAGGCACAGGGTCAAGACTGATTTGCATATGGCCATGTCTAAACTGGGGTGGTGTAGTGGGCAAAAGAACGATGGATTTAACCCAGATCTCTTGACTGGGGGAGAATGTCTGCATTGTCAGCATTCCGTCCATCATTTGTTTGTTGTAACACTTTTGGCCCTAAGTGGGATGGGTATTCCCAGACGTGGGACCCGTGCTCACTACGCCACTGGAGTCAAGCTATCCTGGCTGATGACGGCTGATAGCCAGAAACCGGTCCTAGGATGCTTGATTCCGGTCCAGGGAAGACATGGCTTGGCAGTTCGGGCTGGACTGTTCCCATGAGGCACAGGGTCAAGACTGATTTGCATATGGCCATGTCTAAACTGGGGTGGTGTAGTGGGCAAAAGAACAATGGATTTAACCCAGATCTCTTGACTGGGGGAGAATGTCTGCATTGTCAGCATTCCGTCCATCATTTGTTTGTTGTAACGCTTTTGGCCCTAAGTGGGATGGGTATTCCCAGACGTGGGACCCGTGCTCACTACGCCACTGGAGTCAAGCTATCCTGGCTGATGACGGCTGATAGCCAGAAACCGGTCCTAGGATGCTTGATTCCGGTCCAGGGAAGACATGGCTTGGCAGTTCGGGCTGGACTGTTCCCATGAGGCACAGGGTCAAGACTGATTTGCATGTGGCCATGTCTAAACTGGGGTGGTGTAGTGGGCAAAAGAACGATGGATTTAACCCAGATCTCTTGACTGGGGGAGAATGTCTGCATTGTCAGCATTCCGTCCATCATTTGTTTGTTGTAACGCTTTTGGCCCTAAGTGGGATGGGTATTCCCAGACGTGGGACCCGTGCTCACTACGCCACTGGAGTCAAGCTATCCTGGCTGATGACGGCTGATAGCCAGAAACCGGTCCTAGGATGCTTGATTCCGGTCCAGGGAAGACATGGCTTGGCAGTTCGGGCTGGACTGTTCCCATGAGGCACAGGGTCAAGACTGATTTGCATATGGCCATGTCTAAACTGGGGTGGTGTAGTGGGCAAAAGAACGATGGATTTAACCCAGATCTCTTGACTGGGGGAGAATGTCTGCATTGTCAGCATTCCGTCCATCATTTGTTTGTTGTAACGCTTTTGGCCCTAAGTGGGATGGGTATTCCCAGACGTGGGACCCGTGCTCACTAAGCCACTGGAGTCAAGCTATCCTGGCTGATGACGGCTGATAGCCAGAAACTGGTCCTAGGATGCTTGATTCCGGTCCAGGGAAGACATGGCTTGGCAGTTCGGGCTGGACTGTTCCCATGAGGCACAGGGTCAAGACTGATTTGCATATGGCCATGTCTAAACTGGGGTGGTGTAGTGGGCAAAAGAACAATGGATTTAACCCAGATCTCTTGACTGGGGGAGAATGTCTGCATTGTCAGCATTCCGTCCATCATTTGTTTGTTGTAACGCTTTTGGCCCTAAGTGGGATGGGTATTCCCAGACGTGGGACCCGTGCTCACTACGCCACTGGAGTCAAGCTATCCTGGCTGATGACGGCTGATAGCCAGAAACCGGTCCTAGGATGCTTGATTCCGGTCCAGGGAAGACATGGCTTGGCAGTTCGGGCTGGACTGTTCCCATGAGGCACAGGGTCAAGACTGATTTGCATATGGCCATGTCTAAACTGGGGTGGGGTAGTGGGCAAAAGAACGATGGATTTAACCCAGATCTCTTGACTGGGGGAGAATGTCTGCATTGTCAGCATTCCGTCCATCATTTGTTTGTTGTAATGCTTTTGGCCCTAAGTGGGATGGGTATTCCCAGACGTGGGACCCGTGCTCACTACGCCACTGGAGTCAAGCTATCCTGGCTGATGACGGCTGATAGCCAGAAACCGGTCCTAGGATGCTTGATTCCGGTCCAGGGAAGACATGGCTTGGCAGTTCGGGCTGGACTGTTCCCATGAGGCACAGGGTCAAGACTGATTTGCATATGGCCATGTCTAAACTGGGGTGGTGTAGTGGGCAAAAGAACGATGGATTTAACCCATATCTCTTGACTGGGGGAGAATGTCTGCATTGTCAGCATTCCGTCCATCATTTGTTTGTTGTAACGCTTTTGGCCCTAAGTGGGATGGGTATTCCCAGACGTGGGACCCGTGCTCACTACGCCACTGGAGTCAAGCTATTCTGGCTGATGACGGCTGATAGCCAGAAACCGGTCCTAGGATGCTTGATTCCGGTCCAGGGAAGACATGGCTTGGCAGTTCGGGCTGGACTGTTCCCATGAGGCACAGGGTCAAGACTGATTTGCATATGGCCATGTCTAAACTGGGGTGGTGTAGTGGGCAAAAGAACGATGGATTTAACCCAGATCTCTTGACTGGGGGAGAATGTCTGCATTGTCAGCATTCCGTCCATCATTTGTTTGTTGTAACGCGAGGAGGTCTCCTGTGGCACCGCATGCGGGCTAGGACAGGTAGACCTGTGGACTTGTAGTTTAAACCTTACATTAAGAGTCCATTCTTTGAGCTCCAACTCGAATGCAAGTGGATGAGCAATGACTAAAACAGCAGGATTCTCAATATTCGTGAATATACAGTCGACAGCACAGTAAAATGCAAAATTATATAATTGTAGCCAGCATCTCACCACTGCATTGGCTGTCATTCTTGGTGGGGAGGCACTCAAACAGCTCACAGAAGCACACAGTATGTAGGTATGTATGTATGTATGTATGTATGTGATATTTATATAGCATGAACCTAGCCGAGAGGCAGCAGAGCAGCGTCATACGTAAAGACAAAGGGGTATATTCACAAGAACGTCTGATAACTACCGCAAGAGTAGCTTAACGCAACTCTCAACATCGCAGTCTATCGCAGGAAAATGACGCTGTGCCAACCAAGTATACACAATGCGGCGGTAGCATGCGATAGTCACCAGATAACATGTCAAATGGCCACGCAAAATTCAACACCACGCCGCAAAAATGCAAAACGTAGTGAAAACCAGCCAAGGGCTTGCAAATCCCACGTGTCTGGTGGGAAAATGCCCCATAAAAACCACAGAAACAACACACCAGAAACAAGCCAAAGCACGTAGCAACATGGATGCACCCTGACCGAACACAGAGACCAGCGACCACCAGCAAGGATCAACGGGGACGGGGACGGCTGAGGAGAAGAGGGAGAGGAAGACGGGGAGCAGTGTGCAGCAAAACCAGATCAGCGTCATGGAGGTGACAGAACACTACCAGCAGCTGACCCACAAGTAGATCACCTGTAATGGAGTCGGAGTGCTGAGGAGGCCAAGAGGCGCTGGCATGATGTGACAACCTAAACCAGGCATGATCCCGCTGTCAACAGGAAGGCTGCAATGGCTACAGGAGGTGGCAGTCCTGCGCCACAGGAGGAGCTGGAGGAAACCGAGGCCACAGTCATCAGTGTGGAGATGGTGCAAGGAGTAGGGAGTACGGAAACAGCTCGAGAGGACCTGACACAACATCAACAGGAAGTGTAATGAACGGGGACTGGGGGGACGGGGGGAGATGGGCACAATGGCACACATGCACAACGAGGTGTAGCACACTGCACATCCACAATTACAAAGGATCATGTCCCTGATCCCCTTGGCACACTGCAGTACACACACATAGCAAGAACAGCACACCTACATTGACGACAACGTGGTACAATGTGCAAAGCCGACACTGCAGAACAGAGGACACAACTGGCTCCGCACATGCACAGAAACATGCCTCCTACATCTGACAGAGCAGGAAACTGTGAAATGGAAATGTACGCGTACGACCTCACATCCGTCATGTAGTCCAAATGTACACTGTCCCGCAGCAGTATTCAGCACCTCCCAAACAGTCACAATGTACATTTTCATACAGTCTGCATGTCAACCAGAACAATGCGCCAACATACATTTCAACACAATGTCAACATGCATCTCTCCTTCACATTGCAGAGGGGCACACAACACCTCCAGCAGAGCACAGAAGACAACACATCTGTGATGCCGGAGAGGACCACCACACCTTCGACACTGACGCCCTAAAACAGCCCATGGACATCCCGCACAACCCACCACCAGGACCAGGGCAGCCAAGCTACTTAGAGGAGAACACAGAGCTTGCAACAGACCACACAGCAGTAAGCACCCACAGGCACAGCTGGCTCACGACACTTCACCCACCCACACATGGCACCCCAAGGCCATGTGTCAGCACGCCAAAAAGAGGTGGCCAAACAGGTGTGGGTGGGGTCCGAACCCATGGAAGGCAAACTAGATCACATATGTTGGTGTCAATTACCCTTCAGGGCCCACCTACACCCCACAAAGGAGACTTACACTGCCATAGAGACACATGCAGAAGCACATCCACAGTACAGAACCACGCCCAGGGGCATGCAAATAGAAGTCACACACCCACGTTGGCTCTGCATACGACGGCCTGGTCACTCCCCTTACGAATTGAGTGGGTGACAACAAAGCTACATGTCCAAGCTCTAACCTGCTGCCTGCGGTGACATGTCTGCATCCGCTGTACACAGCACAATGTAATGTCCTAGGGCCCTCATGCATACAACATGACCACAGGGACACACGCAGATATTATGTTGAACTGGCTACGGGCATGTGTGCCCGGCCCCTTTATTGGCAGGGCCCCATGTACAGTGACACCTGTGCTGGATGAGTGTGGGGTTAGTGTAAGCCAGCCTGCACAGAGTGCTTGGTGCTGGCAACCACTTGAACAGTGGACACCAGTGCAACAGAAACTGAAAACACCTGCATAACAGAGTAAACTGCTGAGCAACATGGAGGGAGCCGGGGAAAGTCCAGAGGACACACAACATGCAAACAGAAGTGCCCGTGAGTTGCAGTGCACTGAGGTTGGGGCACTAAAGCTGAGCGCGCCCATGTGAAGAAAAAGTCTCGGATTGTGTCCCCTCAAAATAGTCAGGATGCAGATGTAGTGGGGTGTCTTAGACCTGCATCATCTTCCTTATCAACCTCCCAGGTCTCTCACACTGCTTGAGGTGACATTGCTGCGCAACCTCTCCACAACACAAAACTCAATCAGTAACAGGCAATGGCTTGCGGTGCACTGAGTCAGTGGCACCTGGAGTGCCGAGCAGGGCATCAGTCTGATGATGGCATCCACGACAGGTGTGAGCAACTCGGTGAGTCTGTCAGGACCACTGTTTCGACTCTGGCAGATAGCGGTTGGAGGTGGTCCTGGCGGTGGTGTCGTGTGCCTCCTGCGGTGATGCGACATCCGGGCCGGTCCGGACTCGATTTAATGTGTGAGCCCTGGTGGACCGTAGTTGAGGCTGGAGGCAGCGGACAGTGCAGGGCCACAGACACATGGCGTTGATGACCCTAAGGCCATTGCCTCCGAGGGCATCCAATATCTCAGAAGAAGGGGTCCTGGACATGACCAGCACAGAGTTAGTGGCCCCGGATGCACTGCGGCCGGCTCAAGCACCCAGCCACGGGAGGGTGACTTACGGTGCAGTCAAATGGGCCATGTGGTGTATGTTGTGGAGGGTGCGGGGGACAGTGGAAGGTGTCCTCCAGGGCATGATGCAGAGGGTAGAAGCTGTCTGGAAGCAGCAAATGGAGGGGTGGAATGCCACAGCCTCGTTTTCGCCACAAAGTCAGTATCACCGCCATGATGGCGACGACAACCCCAAGTCCATGGACTGAGTCGCCACCAAAGTCCAACCAGAAAGTGTGGGGAATAGACATAGTGGCACCGGGGCTGAAAGGGGATGCAGTCTGCGATGAGGCCTGTACAACGACATCAAGTCTGCCATAAATAAACCAAGGCTGAATTCGAAGGTGTGTGTGACCTATTCGACCTCAGTGAAGGCCGGGGGCAGTGGTCAGCAAGGGCCCACAGCCACGTGTCATTGGGATGCTATGCACATGGTTGCTGCCACCTGACCAAAGGGAGTACAGTGAAGTAGAATCTTCTTTTTTGTGCGTAAACGGACAATGTATGATCAAGACTCAGTTCCAAAAGTGTGACCTACTTGTCCGTAGTGTGGGCCATAGGCAGTAGTCAGCAGGGACCACACTCACCTGTCATTGGCTCGCGATGCACATAGTTAGTGACACTGGGCAGTTGTCGGTAGTGTTCGATCACCTCCGTAACGAATATCCTATTCCCGGGGGCGCTAGAGGGCGCCAGTCCGTAATGGCCGCACCTGTGTGAGGCTCTCACCAGCCGGGCGATTTTAAGCTCCAACAGTCCATCCTCCATCGAGGGATCGCCATTCTACCCAGCTCGATCCGTGGGGCTCAGGCCAGTAAACACCCCCACCGACTTGTGGCCCGATTGATTCGGCGGTTCGGCTGCGGCAGCGGCCAGAACTTTCCGCGGCCGGGGCTGCTGTGCGGCTGGAGCGCAGGGGCCGGCTACATCAAATACGCCACGGTGGGGACCCGGCGTGCGGACCAGGCCGCGCGGCGAGACCGCTGCGAGGAGGGGAGATCGGCGCCGGGCGATCAGGCTGAGCCCATCCGGAGCCGGTGAACGCGTGTGGACCGGAGTTCTTCAGGGAGCTGCTGGACACGGAGCTGCCGCCTACTACCTGCCTTCTGCTGAGGGAGCCATTGTGGAGAGATCCTTTGCGGCGTGGTCCGACTTCGAGGGCGGTGAGTGACGCGGGCTCCTGCTGCCCCCCCCACCCCCCGCATTGGCTGGCGGGACTTACCTGCTGCTTGACTCAGATCTGGTCCCCGGGACGGGGGTGGCTGAGCGGGATGCCCTAACGGGGGTGCTGTGGTCGCTTGCTACCAGTGGCGCCTCGCGAAGGAGCATTGCAGCGAGGCCTGCTCTTGGCTCTCCCCCTGGCCTGGTGCCCCTGACGGAGGATACACTGCAAGGCTGACCGAGAGGTCGAATCTTTGCCTGCCCCGACCGGAACAGTTGGCTGGATAGCTTTATGGACGCTACATAGCTAGGGCGGCCCCCGGACAGCGCGTCTTGAGGCTGTAGGGTGCCCCCCGCTTTCGAAGCATTGAATTTGTGGGCTCTCCCTGGCTCCATAACTCGCTGGACACATCGCTTTGCGGCCCTTGACTGCGCACCTGGGCGGGAGGAGTTTGAAGGACTGCTCTAGGTCCATAGTGTTCGATACGCCTAGGGGGTGCCTGTCCAAAGGAGACTGATTGTACTCGGGCTGGGCCCTTGGCGGCCATCATGGGGAAGGCGGACGCCAGGCAATCCCGGCTCCCGTTCGAATCCCACGAAAAAAAGAAAAATCACCTCGGGCCCCGCTGCCGGGAGATGGCGACGCTGATGGCGGCAACAGCGAAGAGGTAGATTGGAAGGCACTCCTTCTGAATATGCAGACCAGCCTCACCTCCATTGATTCCAAGATCGACGGCATGTCCCGTCGCCTCGATTCCGTAGTACACAGACTTGATCAACAGGAAGAGCGGTCTAAGGAGGCTGAACAGCGGATCTCGGATCTAGAAGATGGGGCATCGACCACCCAGACCAAGGTCTCGTAAATGGAAAGGCTACTAAAAGTCATCGCCGAAAAGAACGAGGATTTGGAGGCGAGATCACGCCGCAATAACGTATGCCTTCTTGGTCTGGCGGAGACTACCTCGGTGGGGCGAATGGAACTTTTCATTGAAAAACTCCTGTCAGACCTCTTTGGCGCGGGTGCCTTCTCTACGCAGCTAGTGGTGGAGCGGGCTCATCGCACCTTGGGCCCCCGTCCGGTGCCCGGAGCACCCCCGCGGCCTGTGATCATCCGCTTCTTAAACTACAGAGATCGGGACACCCTGCTACGCCTCGCCAGGGAGAAGCAACCTGTCCTCTTTGAAAATACCACGCTCTCCTTTTTCCCGGATTTTACACAAGCAGTGCAGGACGCCCGTCGCAAATTTGGACCGGTCAAGAAACGTCTGCTTCAAACCGGACTTCAATACTCCATGCTATGCCCGGCCCGGCTTCGGGTGGTCCATCATGGTAAGCCCCATATATTTCAGGACCCTGCTCAGGCTGAACTATTTTTGAAGGACTGCAAAAAGTCTCCTGAATCCACCCGATCCCACTCGGAGAGGGCGGGGTCCCGATCACCCACTTCTGCCCCTGACTGATGTGGGATGTCTGGCTGTTACCATGTTCCCATATTGCTATTGTTGTGGGTTGGCTTGCTACGCCTATGTCCTTCGTTCAAGTGGAACTGCTGGTTACATAACTATCTTTGAACATTGCTCCTGTATGGTTGAGCTACTACCTGTTAGGTTCTGATGGTTTCAATGGTCTCTCGATGTGTTCAATTTTTGCCTGTGCCCTGGCTTTGACCCCCCCCCCTCCCGCACTTTCCGCTGGGCCCTCAACCCAGAGGATAGCGGGTGAGATATCAGGGGAGTGGGATGGCCGGACTGGACCCCTAGTGTCCCCCTCTTGGGTGTTCCCCAATAAGTACATGACAGGACATTGTGGGGTTGAATGGGGTGGGGGAGATGCCCGACATGATTGGGATGTCGGAGTGGGTGGGTGGGTGGGATTTCTAGGGAATGTTTTGAAGTTGTTATTGTTTTTCAGCATGAGCACTGCGTATATACTTGTCAGGGTAGCACAGCATGCCTCCTTCACTAGACGACTACCTCCATGGCCTTGCTGCCAGATAGGCCTTTCAACCCATACTCTATCCATTAGCGAACATGACCCGCACCGCGTGCACTGAGCTGGGGGGGGAGGGCAGCTCACTGCTATCACCTGGAATGTGAGGGGGCTGGGAAATCCGAGGAAGCGCCGGCAGATCTTGGGTGCATTAGACAGATTGCATGCTCAGGTGGTCTTTCTTCAAGAGACCCACATGGATCCCCTCCGCACGGCTACCTTTGCTACCAGATGGGCAGCCCACTCGCTTCATGCACCTTACTCATCTTATGCGAGAGGCACTACCATCCTAATCAAAAGAGGTATTCCCTATGTTCCTCTGGGCACCACCGCAGATCGCGAGGGTCGATATTGTATAGCGTGGGGAAGGATAGGTATCGAGACTATCACCCTAGCCTGCTCTTATGGCCCCAACTGCGATAACCCGAGCAGTTTCATGGCTCTCTGGAACAAGATCAGAGACGTGGGTTCCACACACCTCATCTGGGGGGGAGACTTCAACGCTGTACTGGACCCCGTTTTGGATAGGTCAAACCCTTCTATACACCATTACACTAATACACATAGATACCTGAGGGACATTTGTGACACTCAGGATGTCGTCGATGCCTGGCGCCACTTAAACCCGACTTCTCTGGAAGGCACACACTGGAATACTGCACATGCAACATGGGCCAGAATAGACTACATCATGGTGAATAGGGCCTTAGCTCCCTCCCTGGTAGAGGTGCGTCATGTAGGCCGTACATACTCCGACCATTCCCCGGTGCTAGCCAAGTTTCATCTACCGGATATAATGGGTAGACCCCCGATGTGGCGACTCCAACCCAACATCTTACTTGATGATCTGTTTCGAACCGAATTGGGTCAAGAACTAGAAGATTTCATATCTCGTAACAAGGGATCGGTGGAACAGGCGGCCACTTTTTGGGAAGCACTGAAGGTCACAATACGGGGGTTCTGCATCTCTAAGAGCTCCGGGGTGCTGAGGGTCCTGCGAGATGCATTGCGTAGACTGGAGTCCACACTCCACACCCTGGAAACCAGCCCTGACTACGCTGACAACACAGATGCACAGGCAAAGTACCGCGAAACACTATCAGACTACACTTCCACCGCTGAAAGAGAGGTGAATTTCCGGGGCAAGTACTTTAGGGCTCGTGTGTACGGAGAGGGGGAGCGACCCGGTAAATCGCTGGCAGGAGCGATCCGCCCGCCGCGGGGCTCCAATTTTGTGGACCCCTATCCGTGATACACACTCGCTTTTAGCGGCCTTCACTACACACTACTCTACGCTCTATTCTACTACTAGGGTGGGCGCACTGGACATTGGCGACTACCTTAGGGAGCTCACGCTGGGCTGGCTCTCTGACCGTCAACGGGAGTTTCTTGCGGCGCCAATAGGCCTGGACGAGGTTAGGGATGCGATCAATCAGATGGCACCGGGGAAGGCTCCGGGGCTGGACGGGCTGCCCATGGATTTCTACAAGGCGTTTATTGATATCCTAGCTCCGGTACTCCGAGAGGTATTCATGGAAGCACATGAGTCCGGCACGCTTCCTTCGTCTATGCAAGAGGCTCTGATTACCTCCTTATTAAAGCCTGGAAAACCACCCCAATACTGCGACTCTTATCGTCCTCTCTCGTTAATTAACTGTGACGCCAAAATCCTGACTAAAATACTAGCTAATCGTTTGCAGTTATTACTGGGGGGCCTGGTGCTGTCTGATCAAGCGGGGTTTGTTCCTGGTAGGGCCACCTCCAACAATCTTCGGACGCTATTTTCCGTTATGCATAATGTAGACCCGGATTTGCCATTGGTGGCGGTTTTTTTAGACGCCACCAAGGCCTTTGACTCTCTGGAATGGGACTATCTTCACTGTATTTTACGCAATATGGGAATGCCTCTGGGTTTTACGCGCTGGATTGATATCCTATATGACCGGCCGTTTGCTAGGGTGGGGTTGAATGGGCGGATATCGGACCCCTTTGTAGTGTCGCGGGGAACTCGCCAGGGATGCCCCCTATCTCCACTTCTGTTTGCGGTGGCGATGGAGCCCCTGGCGGCCCGGCTCCGTCAGCATCACCGAGACAAGGCTCTGCGCTGTCTTCAGCGTGAGGTCCTCATATCCTTATACGCGGATGACATCACGCTATACATCCGTGATCCCGCTACCAACCTCAACCCTGTCCTCCGGGAGTTTATTCGCTTTGCGGGTATGTCGGGTATCCATATCAACTGGGGAAAATCCACTATATTTCCGCTGACTGCAGCCGCTCAGCCGTTTCCTTTGGACTACCCCCTAAGATGGGACATGGATGAGGTTCGCTATCTAGGCATACTTCTCTCCCATGACCGTGAAGAGCTAATGCGGATGAACTATGGCCGTACGTTTGAACATATCCAGGCTTGCGTGTCCAGATGGATCACGCTGCCCCTCTCTTTTGCAGGCCGCGCATCCCTGATCAAGATGGTGGTTCTTCCGAAACTCCTGTACCTCTTCATGAATATTCCCTATTATCCAGGCAAATCCTTCTTTCAACTTCTGAGGTCTGAGCTTATTCGTCTGGTGTGGGGTGGAAAGAGACCGCGTCTGCGTTGGGAGGTGTTGACTCGTCCTTTCGCGCAGGGAGGGTTCGACCTGCCGAACTTTGAGATGTACTTTCATAGTGCACAGGCCCACTACGTTCATCACTGGATTCGCCCCACTCCTTTCATGCCACAGACGGCTGTGGAACACTGGCTTGTTGCACCTATTCCACTGGAGGGAGCGATACTCAGTACACCAGAGACACGCGCGGCGTACCGCACCACTATTTCGAGCTCCATTCTGGCGTGGCGATATATTGCGAGGATAACCCACACATCGCTACTTTATTCTCCCTTGCTTCCCCTGGCATACCATCCCCGTTTGCCCCTTTTACAGGAACAACTGTTCAAAAACTTTATGGCCAAATTCCACATTACGACATGGGGGGACCTTTATCATGACGGCCAATTCCGCTCCCAATCGCACATGTTCGCTGGCCTTGCACCCACTTTCATGGACACATTCCTCTATATTAGGCTTCGTAGTGGTATTCGTGCATTGACGGGGGAGTTTCCCAGTGAACCACCCACATTAGAGCCCTTGAACCGGATACTTAAAGCTCCCACTCCGGCACACGCAGTCTCCACCCTATACCACTCTATACGCTCTACACCAGACCCCTTACCTTGCAAGGCGCGTACCAAATGGGAGGAAGAACTGGAACTGCCCATAGCTGACGAACTCTGGAGCTATTGTTGCTTACAAACGGAACAAATCTCCTCCAGCAGCAGGTTCAGGGTGATTCACTACAGATTCCTACATAGGCTTTATTGTACTCCAAGATCCATGTCTAGGGTGGGCCTTCTTTGCTGGCGGTGCCGCGCTCCGGCGGCGGACTTTCTCCACATGGCGTGGGAATGCCGGGAAATAGCTAACTACTGGCAACAAGTATACTCCGGCATTTCAGAAATGCTGGATGTCCCGTTGGCACCCTCTCCGGTGCAGGCGCTTCTGGGCTACACCCAAACCATAAAAAAACCGTCACGCTGATTTGCCACTATTGTCCTCCTTATAGCAAAACGACTGATAGCCTGTAGATGGGGACGGGGCAGAGCTCCCAAATTTAAGGAATGGGTCAGAGACATGGTACACTGTCAAGACACTTTACTTCGATATGCAGAATTACTACCTTCCGCATCTAGGCCAACTGATGTCTGGGATCCCCTACGAACGTACCTGCTGTCGCACCCACAGACGTGACGGGCTTTCCTGCCCGCTCGGCCCCTACCCTTCCACGTCACTACTTTTACGTCCAGGGACCCAACTGACTATACGGAGACGGGGACTGCTTGTCATGGGCCGGGATGGATGTCATACCTTACTGTAGCTGAGGCTGCGCGGTGGGTGGATCCCCCTCTGTCCCTCGATTAGACAACGCACCGGGATGTGGGGTGGAACGGGCGGTGCGCGCAACTGTGGGGTTCCTCGCTACAACTGGTGCATACTACTGTGGAAAACTCGTTTCATGCAAAATGTTCAGTGATTGATGGGTTGTGTTCGTACATGTTGACTCTCTGATCATCCCTCTCCCTTACGCCGCAGCCGGCCCCTGGTGGGTTGTAGGCAGGCAGCTGTGTTCAACATTCACTCTCATTTTCATATTAAGCCGCCGGCCACAAGATGGTTGTAGGCATGAGGCTGTGTATTCTGTGATCATGCTGAATAAAGGTTTTTTTGAAAACAAAAAAACAAAAAAAACAAGCATTTGCAATGCAATAGGTCTCGCATTAATTAAGTTTGAGCTATTGGCATTGCTAAATATTGCAACACCAATTGCAACAAAGGTCTATAAATTGTAGGCCAAAAAAATGTGTATTTATTTTTGTAGCAATGGTGGCATGCTGCGCTTTAGATGAATATGTTTAAAAGTAAAGTGCGCCTTACTGCGATTGCTACAATAGTTAATTGTGGATGCGTTAACAATTGATGTGTGCACTGATGGCTGGTGGTGTGTGTGCCGGTAGAAATTGTGCACTGATGGCTGGTGGTGTGTGTGCCTGGTGGAAGTGTGCACTGCCGGCAGGTGGTGTGTGTGCCTGGTGGAAGTGTGCACTGCCGGCTGGTGGTGTGTGTGCCTGGTGGAAGCGTGCACTGACGGCTGGTGGTGTGTGTGCCTGGTGGAAGCGTGCACTGATGGCTGGTGGTGTGTGTGCCTGGTGAAAACGTGCACTGACGGCTGGTGGTGGGTGCCTGGTGAAAGCGTGCACTGACTGACGGCTGTTGGTGTGTGTGTGCCTGGTGAAAGCGTGCACTGACGGCTGGTGGTGTGTGTGTGCCTGGTGAAAGCGTGCACTGACGTCCGGTGGTGTGTGCCTGGTGGAAGCGTGCACTGATGGCTGGTGGTGTTTGTGCCTGTAGAAATTGTGCACTGGTGGTGTGTGTGTGCCTGGTGAAAGCGTGCACTGACATCTGGTGGTGTGTGCCTGGTGGAAGCGTGCAGTGACGGCTAGTGGTGTCTGTGCCTGGTGAAAGTGTGCACTGATGGTGTGGTTGTGTCTGTGGTTGTGTGTGTGGTTGTGTATGTGTAGTTGTGTGTGTGGTTTTGTATGTGTGGTTGTGGTGTGTGTGGTTGTGGCTGTGTGCTTGTGTGTGTGCTTGTGGTTGTTTTTGTGTGGTTGTGTGTGGTTGTGGTTGTGTGTGTGGTGTGTCACGGGGCAGCGAAGGGGACAGAAGGAGAAAAAGGCACCGAATCACGGGGGCAGCGAAGGGGACAGGAGATAAAAATGCACAGAATCACGGTGGCAGTGAAGGGGAGAGAAGGAGAAAAAAGGCACAGAATTACGGGGGCAGCGAGGGGGACAGAAGTAGTGCCATTAAGAGAGATGAAATGATGAGGTGAAAGGAGGAGTCAGGTATGAAGTAGCGACTCTGGTAAAGGGAGGGGCAGGATGAAAAGGTGGAGCCTGTGAAGTGCTGGTGGAGATGAGAGACTGAAAGATAGTGATGAAATAAGTGACTGGGTGAGAAAAGGAGAGCCACTGGTAGAAGGAGGGACAGAATGACAAGGGGAGAGATAGCCCGTGAAGTACCGGAGGGGAGTGCTATTAGAAGACAGTGAAAGGCTGAGGTGAAAGGAGAAGTCTACTAAGAAGCCGAGAGACTGGTGAAATGAGGGACAGTGTGACAAGGAGAGCAGAGAGACATCAATAAAGTAGTGGTAATGTTTTTATGCATGTTATTTTATTTGCAGTGGAGGTTTTTTTTTTTTAGTAAATTAGAGTTACAGCTATTGAGGCTGTAAATCAAGCGATCGGCGCTCAGGAGACAGCGGGAAGGGAAGTAGCTCAGGGTGGAGGAGGGGTGTGGAGATGAGATGCTGGGGCAGAAGAGCAAGTTGGGTTAACAGTGAACAGCGGGAGGGGGTGATCTGGGTACGGGAGTACAAACAGCTGTTGGCCCATCACCTTCGGAAAAGCCAATCAATTTGTTTGCATGTATGAAATAAAGAAATGCAAATACATAGTGAAAGCGACTCCGTTCTTCAACAATGACAGGCGTGTTTAAAGTCGAAGCATCGCCATTTAGAAACAATAGGTCTCGCATTGATGCGAGTTTGAGCTACTGACATTGTAAATAACAATGCCTTTTATTTAGGTTTTTAAAAAGAAAACAAAAATAAAAGGCATTATTATTTGCAAATGTCAATAGTTCAAACTCGCGTCAATGCGAGAACTATGGCATTGCAATTGCTTGTTAACTTCTAGTCTTCAAGCCGGAAGTTAGGTGCCCTTGCCCGGGACGTGGGTGGGGCCTGCTCCGGCAAAAACAGAAACTGGCGTGCTGTGCTAACGCGGGCTCCCATGTTGAAGGGAGAGCCCTGCAGTGGCGGCCGGACTTAAGAGAAGCCCCGGGTCCCAGGAGTGGGCCCGGGTGAAGAATGCGGCGGCAGAGGATGACCACAGCAGCGCGGGGCTCCCAGGAGTGCAGAGAAGCCCCGCAACAGAAGTGCTGCAGCCGCGAGTTGGAGACCCCCCCAGAAGAGCAGCCCGGTGAGTAAAGAAGGGCTGGGGGGGCTCCGTGTGGTCTATTGTTGCTCAGAATTGCAAAAGTACACTTTGCACCAACAATAGCCCACACGGAGCCTCCAATGGGGCTGGCATGTTACCGGAAGCGGGACAGGAGATGTGCACATCGCGTTTGTGCACGTGCGTGTCAAGTGCGCGTACACCGGCTCAAATCCGCCAAAAGCCTTGCGCGTGCCCATCTCCTGTCCCACTTCCGAGGCAAGTCAGCAACAATAGATCTCGCTGGCGGACAGCAGCGCTTCGCGCTGCGTTCGCAGGAGAGACCTAAAAACGTGAGTGTTGGCATTGTGTAGAAAGTTACTGCAGCCACCATGGGTACATTATCAATTGTCTCTGCCCAAGAGCATAAGTGCTTTCTACCTCGAGGCAGCCCCAGTCATGGTGCATGAAATCGCATCAAGATGATGGCAGCACCTGCGATTGAGGTCATCTCTCACAGCCCACATTCATGTGGACTTTTAGGGGTAATCAATTTGATGAAGACATTTATCATTAATTAGTTTGCGCCAGGTATTCATTGATACCTTTTCAGTTTGAGTGAGATATTTCTTTTCTGCTTCTCAAGTATTGTAGAAACTCCTCTTAATGAACATAAAAGTGATGAGGTTGCATTTTTTAGCGCTCTCCAGTGTCTGCATGTCCAGCATGAGTAGCTTACCGAGCACTGTCTCACAGACAATAGTAGTGTATTCTAGCAGTGTGTTGCAGCCTAACACTTCAACTGAAAAGTGCAACAGTTTGCTGCATGGCTAAATATTTAGGCCCCAAAGGCGAGACCGATTGCATTGCAAATGCTTGTTTTGCTTTGCATTCCCTATTTTAAAATGAGAAAAATGGGACAACCCGTCGCAAAATGCACAACAAAAACAGGGGTCTGGCTGAGGGAAACCTGGGAGCTCTGAAAATGTGGGCAAGTGACACAAATTAGGATAGTCATCTCGGTTTGGAAGGCTCACTAAGTTGGAAATACATACAAAATACGAAAGTGAAAGGTAGGCAGCGAAGGATACTAAAAAGAGGAAGCAGCAGAGATGGGACAAGCTGAACAATGATTACTTGGTCTTGGAAGCGAACTTCATCAGCAGGGTCGTCTTCTTGGAATTCAGGACTGGGAAAAGATGCAGGCATCTGCGAATACATAAATTGGCGCCCCCCACTCGCAGTGCTGCATGAGACCAGCACATCGCCATTCTACCCTTACTAAGCCAGGGTGCTGTGGACAAGGATTGACACTAAAGAAGGACTGAAGAAAAGTTCACAGTCACTGAGCCAATCACTAGAACCACGATGATAAAAACAAAGGAAGGACGCGCTGAAAGAGTAGCTACAGCATCAAACAGTTCTGCTTTCAGGGCAACGAGAATGCTTTAAGAAATGCGAGTTGATTAAGGATTTGAAAAAATGTAGACAGAATTTGAAGTTGGTAATATTTTATAAACTTTCTTCACAACAAGTGACGTGGAATGGTATTTTCTAATAGAAATTATAGATAACAACTATCTTTTTATATACAAATATTTACGCAAACACACTTAATATTATAGTTAGGAAATTAATATTGTAGGCCCATGGTGAATAAAATACCTGATATAATTTTGCTTAGAATAATTAAAAAAGACTCAGTCTAACATGGCCACCACTGTAACATGCGATCCGCCCATTAATTTTCACTGGCAGATTCCCGTTTTCGGTTCTCTGCTGACTAATGACTATGTAAATCATTCAAAGCAAAAGATAAGCTACGGCTCACTAACGAAAGGGTGACTGATTAAATGCATGTCACGATTTGCGACACGTTTAGGTAGGCCTGCGTTTAGTTAGGATGACTTTCCATGCGCGAGGGTTTTTTAATTCCCGAAGTCTAATGAGAACAAGCGCTAGTAATGTTGCCAGTTGTGGGTGTGCTGGCAGAGGAGGCTGGGTCTGCGCAGCAAAGCGGCCGTGCGGCCGCGAAATTGAAAGTGATCGTGATCAAAGCGGCGAAAGCGAAAGTGAAAGTGAAAGTAAGCGCGGCGCGCGCGCCCGCGCACATGCACTGTAGCTTTAGGCCACGGCAGCACTTTGTAAAGCCCAGATATAAAATGTCTCTTCGAGCCTTTGGCTCGCGAGACCTAAAAAACGAATATCCTATTCCCTCTGGACTGCAACGCGTCATCCGCTAATGCCTCTCCTTGCGTGCGATGATATGTATTCTGCCTTTGAATAATCGATGTTCAGTTCCAATTCTGTGACCTACTCGTGTGCAGCGTAGGCCGAGGGCAGTAGTCCGCGTAGGCCCACAGACACGTGTGGTCGTAATGCTAAAGGTAAAGGGGGTGGCATAGTTCATAAGAAATAACAAGGGCCCCCTGTCCAATAAATGTACAATTCCTAGGTCAGGGTACTATGCAAGTAGAGTATATATCCCTAGGCAATATGGTCAAGAAGTATATAATCTATCGATATATATGCGCCACTCTGGTACAATTTTATTTCCAAGAAACAGAGTGCAACAATGTAAAACCCAAACAACACTTACTAAACTTAAAAACATTCATTTAATGACATATTAAAAAACATTTTATAATACACTTTAAAATTAAAATATATGAATATTAAAATATATTATTACTCTTTTTCATCAGTAAACACAATTACATAAGTGACCATTTCTTGGTGGCAGACAAGTTGAATCTTTTTCGACGCGCGTTTCGACGCAAACTGCGTCTTCATCAGGAAAAAGCCACACGTAAACCTACAACATAATATATGTTATGGTATGTTATGTTAATTACATTTGTAATGCGCGCAGATATTCCAAGGAGTGTCCCGGCGCAGTCAGAGAGGCGACAGATTACAACCAGACTTTAAGAGGAGAGATGCGTTTTTAAAAAAATTTTAAAGACCCCAAAGTCTTCAACAGTGCGTAGTGAGAGGGGGAGCGCATCCAAGCGCGGCCCGCAGACACGACCAGAGAAGCGCCACCTAACCGGTAACGCTGAAAGCCAGGAATCTTCAACAACCTAAGGGAAGAAGACCTCAAGGATCTGCCCGGCACGTAAAATGAAAAGCGCTTCTGAAGGTATCCGGGGCCTTGCCCATGCAGAGCACGATGGGCTATAGTGAGGGATTTGAAGGCCACCCGAGCCTTGACCGGGAGCCAATGAAGGGAACGACGGTAGCTATGAATGCTCTGCCTGGGGCCCAGCCCACCCAACATGCGGGCAGCCGCATTCTGGGTCACTTGGAGCTTGTTGAGAGCATAAGCTGGGAGCCCAACATAGAGAGCGTTGGCGTAGTCCAAACGGGACAGAATAAGTGCTCGAACCAACGATTTCCTGGCCTCTTGAGGGAGAAGCGGAAGAAATCTTCTCAGAACTCTGAGAAGACCAAAACAGCAGCCTGACAAACGCTTAACTTGACTGGAAAAAGAGAGATTACAATCGAAATAAACTCCCAAGTTCTTCACGGTCTGGCTATTAGAGGCAGGCGGTGGGAACTCAGGAGGCCAGATTGACTCTCTAAACCCTAAGGGAAAGTTGCCGAACATCAGAACCTCGGATTTGTCCTCGTTGCATTTTAAATGAGCCGAGGCCAACCACTCAAAGACCGAGGAGAGGCACCTCTGCACACGGGCCACTGAGGTCCTCTGCTTATCCCAAGTGAACAAAAGTTGTGTGTCGTCGGCATAAGCAATGACCTTAGCCCCCAACCCTTCCGCTAGGAAAACCAGAGGAGTAAGATAGATATTGAACAGGAGGGGGCTAAGGGAGGAACCCTGAGGAACCCCCGTGCCTACTTGAAGAGGTGACGAGGCCACCGGGGGAATCCAGACTTGCTGGAGCCGGCCATCCAAAAAGGATTTAATCCAGCCCCAGGCCAAGCCTGACACCCCAATCTCCGACAGTCTATCAAGCAACAGTAAATGGGGGACAGTGTCAAAGGCCGCCGACAGGTCCAGCAGCACAAGTGCTGCCTTCCCGCCGGCGTCAAGACACTCTCGGATAGATTCCGAGACCTCCAAAAGAGCACCTTCCGTGCTAAAGGAGGGGCGGAAGCCAGATTGGGCAGGATGAAGAAGACCCGCACTCTCAACAAACTCTGACAGCTGTCTATTCACTATTTTCTCACAGACCTTAGACAAGCTAGGGAGGAGAGAAATAGGTCTGTAGTTGCCTGGAGCTGAAGGGTCAAGGGTGGGTTTCTTCAGTAAAGGGAGGATTTTGGCCTGCTTCCAACAGCTAGGAACCCTGGCTTCCTGCAAGGACAAGTTAATGATGTGGTTGACTTCCACATTCACAGTCTCAGCCACAGAGGCCAGAAGTCTTGCCGAGCATGGGTCGTCCGGAGAACCGGACTTCAGACCTTGAAGGATTCTCAGAGTGCAGGACAAATCAGCCGGGAGGAAATTAGACAAGGAATGATTGGAGGGCAAAGCTACAGGAGCGATAGCCGATGGGACCAGAGGAACAATGGGCCCATCAGCTACAGCCGAGCGGCAGAAGCTGCTTTGTATCTTAAGAATCTTATCCCGAAAGAATGTGAAAAGCGTCTCGCACCAGTCCACTGTCACCGGCAGGATACTGCTCTGTGCTACCGGGAACATAAAACTTTGGACAATTGAGAAAATCTCCTTGAAGTTGTTCTGGGACTGATCGATCCGGGTGGCAAAGAACGCCCTTTTGGCAGAGGAGATCGCTTTGTAGTAAGATTTCTGAGCCTGCCTGAGCTGAGCCTTAGGTGCCGGGCAGTAGTTGCTGAGACGCCAAGAGCGTTCCAATTTCTTGCAGCCCTACTTGCAATGGCGCAGATCCTCCATGAACCACGGTTTAGAAGGTGAGTCCCTTGTCTGTCTGGCCGAGGTCGGAATGGCAATGGCCGCCAAAGAGCCCAGGAGCCAGTTAGAGAAGGCAACAAGACACCCGTCTAGGTCTTGTGGCATGCCTGGCCTGTTGACCTCCAACGCCCTGGCATAGAGGATAGGATCCGCCTTCTTGAACACTGGTTAAGTACCGACACTAGGTCTAAAACTGGGCGAGGATACTACCCAAGAGAAGCCAATTAAATAATGATCGGACCAGGAGACCAGAAGCGGAGCTTTGATAGAGATAGGAAAGTTAGAAAGAATGGGATCGAGAATATGGCCCCCGAGATGGGTAGCCTGATTGACCCATTGTGAGAGCTGTGCAGATTGGCAGATATCAAGAAACTCACGAGTATCCCTTGAGTCCTTGAGATCAAAATGGATGTTAAGGTCGCCCAAAATCACATAGTGGGAGAAATGCAGGGCTCTCATGGAGACCGCCTCCACACAGGCCTGAAGAAAGGCAAGAGCCACACCCGGCGGGCGATAAATCAAAGAGCCTCCCAGAGAAAAATGGGCAGAGCAGCGGACACTAAAGTACAAGACTTCGCAGCCATCCCACGGGCTGAGAGAGCACTTAACCAGCTCCCATATCTCTTTAAAGATGACAGCCAGCCCCCCGCCTCTCCCTGTAGTCCGGTCTAGCCTGCGGATTTTATACCCCGGCGGGATAGCCAAAGAGACGATTGGATCAGAGGTGTTATCAAGCCAAGTTTTTGTAACAAAGAGAAAGTCAAAAGAGTTGTCCTCAAGAAGTTCGAACACCTCTAAGTGATGCTTTTTCAGGGAGCGTACATTAAGCAGCGCCGCCAAAAGGACAGAGGTAATAGGGGTTTTAACAAGAGCAGGCGAATCCAACGCAAGTCGAAAGCCACAGGTCCCACACACAAAATTACGAACCCCGTAGAGGTTGGGGAATGAACGAGAGTTACAGCACGGCCCCCGCAGCTGTTTAAGATACTCACTAGGGTAAGACCGGATGCGGGGATCAGCAACCCTGATTTGGGCAGCATGGCTGGCCCCGGCTCCCAACGAGCTGCTGACGGGCGCAGACGGGCTTGCCTTAGGCGCGCCTTCGGCGCGCCAGCGGTGCGCCCGCTGCGCGAATGCGCAGTGTGCATTTTAAATACAGCCGGTGGGCCAGAGACTAGAGCGCCTACAAAACAAAATGGCGCCTAGCTCTGTGCCGCCGGAAGTGAGAAAATATCTGTCCTTCCAGGAAGCAAAAAGATTCAATTGCCCCAGAATCAAAAGTTCACAAAGGATGTGCAAATAAGCGGCTTAAAAGATGTTAAAAAATGGAGCATTCACAGAGTAACGATATTTAGCAGCAGAGCAACGATCACAAAGGATGTGCAAATAAGCAGTTTAAAATTAAATTACAATTGAGCAAACACAGAAGTACGATAATTAGCAGCGGAGCAATGATAAAACAGTGTCAAAGTAATAAGGTTACAATGTGTGTCAGCCCTTGAGCACGTGCGAACGCGCAGCGTGCATTTTAAATACAGCCGGTGGGCCAGAGACTAGGGCGCCTACAAAACAAAATGGCGCCTAGCTCTGTGCCGCCGGAAGTGAGGAAATATCTCTCCTTCCAGGAAGCAAAAAGGTTCAATTGCCCCAGAATCAAAAGTTCACAAAGGATGTGCAAATAAGCGGTTTAAAAGATGTTAAAAAGATGTTAAAAAATGGAGCATTCACAGAGTAACGATATTTAGCAGTGGAGCAACGATCACAAAGGATGTGCAAAAAGCAGTTTAAAATTAAATTACAATTGAGCAAGCACAGAAGTACGATAATTAGCAGCGGAGCAACGATAAAACAGTGTAAAAGTAACAAGGTTACAATGTGTGTCAGCCCTCGAGCACGCGCGAACGCGCAGCGTGCATTAAATACAGCCGGTGGCCCAGAGACTACAGCGCCTACAAAACAAAATGGCGCCTAGCTCTGTGCCGCCGGAAGTGAGAAAATATCTCTCCTTCCAGGAAGCAAAAAGGTTCAATTGCCCCAGAATCAAAAGTTCACAAAGGATGTGCAAATAAGCTGTTTAAAAGAATTAAAAAAAATGGAGCATTCACAGAGTAACACTATTTAGCAGCGGAGCAACGATCACAAAGGATGTGCAAATAAGCAGTTTAAAATTAAATTACAATTGAGCAAACACAGAAGTACGATAATTAGCAGCGGAGCAACGATAAAACAGTGTCAAAGTAACAAGGTTACAATGTGTGTCAGCCCTCGAGCACGCGCGAACGCGCAGCGTGCATTTTAAATACAGCCGGTGGACCAGAGACTAGAGCGCCTACAAAACAAAATGGCGCCTAGCTCTGTGCCGCCGGAAGTGAGGAAATATCTCTCCTTCCAGGAAGCAAAAAGGTTCAATTGCCCCAGAATCAAAAGTTCACAAAGGATGTGCAAATAAGCGGTTTAAAAGATGTTAAAAAGATGTTAAAAAATGGAGCATTCACAGAGTAACGATATTTAGCAGCGGAGCAACGATCACAAAGGATGTGCAAAATGCAGTTTAAAATTAAATTACAGTTGAGCAAACACAGAAGTACGATAATTAGCAGCGGAGCAACGATAAAACAGTGTCAAAGTAACAAGGTTACAATGTGTGTCAGCCCTCGAGCATATATATCAGTTACACTCCAGTTTATGATATTATCTGAAAAAGTTTGACCTTCACCATCACCTCAGTGAATTCATTCTTTGATTAAGGTGATTTTGACATTTCTATTTGGATAAAAATTTAAATAAAAGAGTTTATACTAAATGATGTCATTGTTTCATTATTCATTTTATTATATTTATCAAAATGGTTTATCACGGAAAATCTCCTAGATCCTTTATGATTAGTTTTATTCATCATTAACTCAATTTTATTTGCTTACTTCATTTCTATCTCCTCTATATTTCCAGCAATAAAAGACTGTGTTTCCTTCAATGTGTATATCAATATAATTTGGCTGAACACTCGTGCTGAAAAACAATGGTGTCTTTTTAGTCAAATTCAGTTGGTTACCCCTTAATGTATTACGGGGGGTATCTTAAGTTTAGTTCATTACTTACAATGTTTTTATTCGCGAGGATTATAGATCTATTCCTTTATATTTTATGTCCAAACGGGGGTTTGTTACACAGGATGCGATTCAATGGATAAAAGTTACTGGAAAGGAAAGAAAAAACAAACATAATAATGTTTAGTTTTATTTCAGATCAACCCTAATCCTTATTTTGACTTGTTTATAAAATTTACCTGTTTGTATATACTCCGTCTTTCAGTGATAGATAATTTTGTGATGCAACTCCTGAAGAACGATGTTTTAAACGGAATGCAGTCTTTTGAATATGGCTGAAATGAACAACAAAATTCAATAAGGGTGGTTTCTATCTGGCATCCCAGTGTCCTCCTAGTTCATAGGCAATTTAGTGTTAAGCATTAAAGATTTTTAATATCAATGCCTGATCGTGGCTCGTTCTGTGTAGCTATTAAAGTGTATTTTGCTGAAGCTCTCTGTATTAAATACCAACTACAACACCAGAACTATCGTGAGGCTTATTAAGACTCTGGTGTGAAACTGCCTAGGTCCCCTTATTTATATCGGATGTAGAGATATTTGTCCTTCCTTAAATAGCATTCTATCTATTCTTAAATGAATTTATTAAGTTAAAGTTTACCTTCTAATAGTCCCATGAATATAAATACCGGCGGCGTCTCTGCGTCCTGCTCAGTCGTTTCGGGACGTTTTACACTCGCTGTTGGTTCGTGCTATTTAAACACACCTGTGTGGTATTAGTCCTGCTTCGATATTGGTTGAAATGGGTCATGTGATGCGGATGTTTTCATCGAGTTCCTCCTATTCGGCCTAAATTATCTCACGAGACCTCTGATTGAACTTCCAAGTTCACGTGATGAGGGTTTTGCCAGCTATTTCTTTTTTATTAGCTACATCGGGTCATGTGATAGGGGTGTTTATGTATACTCTCTTCTGTTCTGCCTAAATTCTCTCACGGGAGTTGTGATAAGGTTTCCTGGGTCGTGTGACAAGGGTTTAAACATCCATGTCTTTTTTATTTTTTATTGACAAAACGAGTCTAACAATGTGAATAACTGAATGCTTGAAGGTAAATACTATCTCGTTTATTTATATTGAATCACATTACATGAAAGTCCCTACTATAATAGGCAATTATCTATTATTAACGGTCATATATAGGATTAATACTTTTTCTTTCATCTCTATTTCTTATGTTATATGTAATAATATATACTAATCATGTCGCTCAATGAGGCACATTTTATTTTAAAATATTCCAGAAAAGGCCTTTTTTCCTGGTTAGTGTATCAGGTCACTATATAATAAGTTTAATATCTAGAAGTCTCAGCTTTTGACTATTTAAAGTACTATGTAAGTCAAATATGTCTCTTATTAATCTATATGTAACCATCTAGATATATATGTATTTAACTATAAGTAGTGCTCAAGATCACTATGTAGTTATATCTGTCCTTTATGTAGGCAGGTTTAAATCGCATTTTCCCGGGGTAGCTCATTGTTCAGCCCATTAACTACTGTATTGAGAGAGAATATCCAGTAGACTTCTCTCAATCTACGAATTCTATTGCTTTCGTTATCTCCTACATTTTTTATTTTTTCTAATATTCTCCATTGCATCTCCTCTGGTTTATGTTCTGATTCAAGGGAGTGTTTCACTAATGGAGCAGTGATTTTAGCTGTCCGGATTGCTGATCGATGTTCTGTTAATCTCGTGTTAATAGCTCTAGAAGTCTCTCCTACGTACCCTAATTTATAGGGACATATGATTAAATAAACAACATTCTGTGTCTTACAGTTCCACGTCTGTTGAGCAATGGATAGTGTGACCATTAAAAATTAAAGCATCTCCTTCCATGACTGAATCACAGGATTTGCATGATAGGCATTTGAAAGTTCCTTTTAAAGGTTGGCTCCCATCGATGGTTTTCTGTACCAAGGTGTTAGCCTTGGTAAAACGCAAATGTACAACTATATCTTTGATATAGGGACACAATGATGTGGTTGACTTCCACATTCACAGTCTCAGCCACAGAGGCCAGAAGTCTTGCCGAGCATGGGTCGTCCGGAGAACCGGACTTCAGACCTTGAAGGATTCTCAGAGTGCAGGACAAATCAGCCGGGAGGAAACTAGACAAGGAATGATTGGAGGGCAAAGCTACAGTTGCGATAGCCGATAGGACCAGAGGAACAATGGGCCCATCAGCTACAGCCGAGCGGCAGAAGCTGCTTTGTATCTTAAGAATCTTATCCCGAAAGAATGTGGAAAGCGTCTCGCACCAGTCCACTGTCACCGGCAGGATACTGCTCTGTGCTACCGGGAACATAAAACTTTGGACAATTGAGAAAATCTCCTTGAAGTTGTTCTGGGACTGATCGATCCGGGTGGTAAAGAACGCCCTTTTGGCAGAGGAGATCGCTTTGTAGTAAGATTTCTGAGCCTGCCTGAGCTGAGCCTTAGCTGCCGGGCAGTAGTTCCTGAGACGCCAAGAGCGTTCAAATTTCTTGCAGCCCTACTTGCAATGGCGCAGATCCTCCATGAACCACGGTTTAGAAGGTGAGTCCCTTGTCTGTCTGGCCGAGGTCGGTATGGCAATGGCCGCCAAAGAGCCCAGGAGCCAGTTAGAGAAGGCAACAAGACACCCGTCTAGGTCTTTTGGCATGCCTGGCCTGTTGACCTCCAACGCCCTGGCATAGAGGATAGGATCCGCCTTCTTGAACACTGGTTTAGTACCGACACTAGGTCTGAAACTGGGCGAGGATACTACCCAAGAGAAGCCAATTAAATAATGATCGGACCAGGAGACCGGAAGCGGAGCTTTGATAGAGATAGGAAAGTTAGAAAGAATGGGATCGAGAATATGGCCCCCGAGATGGGTAGCCTGATTGACCCATTGTGAGAACTGTGCAGATTGGCAGATATCAAGAAACTCACGAGTATCCCTTGAGTCCTTGAGATCAAAATGGATGTTAAGGTCGCCCAAAATCACATAGTGGGAGAAATGCAGGGCTCTCATGGAGACCGCCTCCACACAGGCCTGAAGAAAGGCAAGAGCCACACCCGGCGGGCGATAAATCAAAGAGCCTCCCAGAGAAAAATGGGCAGAGCAGCGGACACTAAAGTCCAAGACTTTGCAGCCATCCCACGTGCTGAGAGAGCACTTAACCAGCTCCCATATCTCTTTAAAGATGACAGCCAGCCCCCCGCCTCTCCCTGTAGTCCGGTCTAGCCTGCGGATTTTATACCCCGGCGGGATAGCCAAAGAGACGATTGGATCAGAGGTGTTATCAAGCCAAGTTTCTGTAACAAAGAGAAAGTCAAGAGAGTTGTCCTCAAGAAGTTCGAACACCTCTAAGTGATGCTTTTTCAGGGAGCGTACATTAAGCAGCGCCGCCAAAAGGACAGAGGCAATAGGGGTTTTAACAAGAGCAGGCGAACCCAACGCAAGTCGAAAGCCACACGTCCCACACACAAAATTACGAACCCCGTAGAGGTTGGGGAATGAACGAGAGTTACAGCACGGCCCCCGCAGCTGTTTAAGATACTCACTAGGGTAAGACCGGATGCGGGGATCAGCAACCCTGATTTGGGCAGCATGGCTGGCCCCGGCTCCCGACGAGCTGCTGATGGGCGCAGACGGGCTTGCCTTAGGCGCGCCTTCGGCGCGCCAGCGGTGCGCCCGCTGCGCAAATGCGCAGCGTGCATTTTAAATACAGCCGGTGGGCCAGAGACTAGAGCGCCTACAAAACAAAATGGCGCCTAGCTCTGTGCCGCCGGAAGTGAGAAAATATCTGTCCTTTCAGGAAGCAAAAAGGTTCAATTGCCCCAGAATCAAAAGTTCACAAAGGATGTGCAAATAAGCGGTTTAAAAGATGTTAAAAAGATGTTAAAAAATGGAGCATTCACAGAGTAACGATATTTAGCAGCGGAGCAACGATCACAAAGGATGTGCAATAAGCAGTTTATAATTAAATTACAATTGAGCAAGCACAGAAGTACGATAATTAGCAGCGGAGCAACGATAAAACAGTGTCAAAGTAACAAGGTTACAATGTGTGTCAGCCCTCGAGCACGCGCGAACGCGCAGCGTGCATTAAATACAGCCGGTGGTCCAGAGACTAGAGCGCCTACAAAACAAAATGGCGCCTAGCTCTGTGCCGCCGGAAGTGAGAAAATATCTCTCCTTCCAGGAAGCAAAAAGGTTCAATTGCCCCAGAATCAAAAGTTCACAAAGGATGTGCAAATAAGCTGTTTAAAAGATGTTAAAAAAATGGAGCATTCACAGAGTAACAATATTTAGCAGCGGAGCAACGATCACAAAGGATGTGCAAATAAGCAGTTTAAAATTAAATTACAATTGAGCAAACACAGAAGTAAGATAATTAGCAGCGGAGCAACGATAAAACAGTGTCAAAGTAACAAGGTTACAATGTGTGTCAGCCCTCGAGCATGCGCGAACGCGCAGCGTGCATTTTAAATACAGCCGGTGGGCCAGAGACTAGAGCGCCTACACAACAAAATGGCGCCTAGCTCTGTGCCGCCGGAAGTGAGGAAATATCTCTCCTTCCAGGAAGCAAAAAGGTTCAATTGCCCCAGAATCAAAAGTTCACAAAGGATGTGCAAATAAGCGGTTTAAAAGATGTTAAAAAGATGTTAAAAAATGGAGCATTCACAGAGTAACGATATTTAGCAGCGGAGCAACGATCACAAAGGATGTGCAAAATGCAGTTTAAAATTAAATTACAGTTGAGCAAACACAGAAGTACGATAATTAGCAGCGGAGCAACGATAAAACAGTGTCAAAGTAACAAGGTTACAATGTGTGTCAGCCCTCGAGCATATAACAGTTACACTCCAGTTTATGATATTATCTGAAAAAGTTTGACCTTCACCATCACCTCAGTGAATTCATTCTTTGATTAAGGTGATTTTGACATTTCTATTTGGATAAAAATTTAAATAAAAGAGTTTATACTAAATGATGTCATTGTTTCATTATTCATTTTATTATATTTATCAAAATGGTTTATCACGGAAAATCTCCTAGATCCTTTATGATTAGTTTTATTCATCATTAACTCAATTTTATTTGCTTACTTCATTTCTATCTCCTCTATATTTCCAGCAATAAAAGACTGTGTTTCCTTCAATGTGTATATCAATATAATTTGGCTGAACACTCGTGCTGAAAAACAATGGTGTCTTTTTAGTCAAATTCAGTTGGTTACCCCTTAATGTATTACGGGGGGTATCTTAAGTTTAGTTCATTACTTACAATGTTTTTATTCGCGAGGATTATAGATCTATTCCTTTATATTTTATGTCCAAACGGGGGTTTGTTACACAGTATGCGATTCAATGGATAAAAGTTACTGGAAAGGAAAGAAAAAACAAACATAATAATGTTTAGTTTTATTTCAGATCAACCCTAATCCTTATTTTGACTTGTTTATAAAATTTACCTGTTTGTATATACTCCGTCTTTCAGTGATAGATAATTTTGTGATGCAACTCCTGAAGAACGATGTTTTAAACGGAATGCAGTCTTTTGAATATGGCTGAAATGAACAACAAAATTCAATAAGGGTGGTTTCTATCTGGCATCCCAGTGTCCTCCTAGTTCATAGGCAATTTAGTGTTAAGCATTAGAGATTTTTAATATCAATGCCTGATCGTGGCTCGTTCTGTGTAGCTATTAAAGTGTATTTTGCTGAAGCTCTCTGTATTAAATACCAACTACAACACCAGAACTATCGTGAGGCTTATTAAGACTCTGGTGTGAAACTGCCTAGGTCCCCTTATTTATATCGGATGTAGAGATATTTGTCCTTCCTTAAATAGCATTCTATCTATTCTTAAATGAATTTATTAAGTTAAAGTTTACCTTCTAATAGTCCCATGAATATAAATACCGGCGGCGTCTCTGCGTCCTGCTCAGTCGTTTCGGGACGTTTTACACTCGCTGTTGGTTCGTGCTATTTAAACACACCTGTGTGGTATTAGTCCTGCTTCGATATTGGTTGAAATGGGTCATGTGATGCGGATGTTTTCATCGAGTTCCTCCTATTCGGCCTAAATTATCTCACGAGACCTCTGATTGAACTTCCAAGTTCACGTGATGAGGGTTTTGCCAGCTATTTCTTTTTTATTAGCTACATCGGGTCATGTGATAGGGGTGTTCATGTATACTCTCTTCTGTTCTGCCTAAATTCTCTCACGGGAGTTGTGATAAGGTTTCCTGGGTCGTGTGACAAGGGTTTAAACATCCATGTCTTTTTTATTTTTTATTGACAAAACGAGTCTAACAATGTGAATAACTGAATGCTTGAAGGTAAATACTATCTCGTTTATTTATATTGAATCACATTACATGAAAGTCCCTACTATAATAGGCAATTATCTATTATTAACGGTCATATATAGGATTAATACTTTTTCTTTCATCTCTATTTCTTATGTTATATGTAATAATATATACTAATCATGTCGCTCAATGAGGCACATTTTATTTTAAAATATTCCAGAAAAGGCCTTTTTTCCTGGTTAGTGTATCAGGTCACTATATAATAAGTTTAATATCTAGAAGTCTCAGCTTTTGACTATTTAAAGTACTATGTAAGTCAAATATGTCTCTTATTAATCTATATGTAACCATCTAGATATATATGTATTTAACTATAAGTAGTGCTCAAGATCACTATGTAGTTATATCTGTCCTTTATGTAGGCAGGTTTAAATCGCATTTTCCCGGGGTAGCTCATTGTTCAGCCCATTAACTACTGTATTGAGAGAGAATATCCAGTAGACTTCTCTCAATCTACGAATTCTATTGCTTTCGTTATCTCCTACATTTTTTATTTTTTCTAATATTCTCCATTGCATCTCCTCTGGTTTATGTTCTGATTCAAGGGAGTGTTTCACTAATGGAGCAGTGATTTTAGCTGTCCGGATTGCTGATCGATGTTCTGTTAATCTCGTGTTAATAGCTCTAGAAGTCTCTCCTACGTACCCTAATTTATAGGGACATATGATTAAATAAACAACATTCTGTGTCTTACAGTTCCACGTCTGTTGAGCAATGGATAGTGTGACCATTAAAAATTAAAGTATCTCCTTCCATGACTGAATCACAGGATTTGCATGATAGGCATTTGAAAGTTCCTTTTAAAGGTTGGCTCCCATCAATGGTTTTCTGTACCAAGGTGTTAGCCTTGGTAAAACGCAAATGTACAACTATATCTTTGATATAGGGACACAATGATGTGGTTGACTTCCACATTCACAGTCTCAGCCACAGAGGCAAGAAGTCTTGCCGAGCATGGGTCGTCCGGAGAACCGGACTTCAGACCTTGAAGGATTCTCAGAGTGCAGGACAAATCAGCCGGGAGGAAATTAGACAAGGAATGATTGGAGGGCAAAGCTACAGTTGCGATAGCCGATGGGACCAGAGGAACAATGGGCCCATCAGCTACAGCCGAGCGGCAGAAGCTGCTTTGTATCTTAAGAATCTTATCCCGAAAGAATGTGGAAAGCGTCTCGCACCAGTCCACTGTCACCGGCAGGATACTGCTCTGTGCTACCGGGAACATAAAACTTTGGACAATTGAGAAAATCTCCTTGAAGTTGTTCTGGGACTGATCGATCCGGGTGGCAAAGAATGCCCTTTTGGCAGAGGAGATCGCTTTGTAGTAAGATTTCTGAGCCTGCCTGAGCTGAGCCTTAGCTGCCGGGCAGTAGTTCCTGAGACGCCAAGAGCGTTCCAATTTCTTGCAGCCCTACTTGCAATGGCGCAGATCCTCCATGAACCACGGTTTAGAAGGTGAGTCCCTTGTCTGTCTGGCCGAGGTCGGTATGGCAATGGCCGCCAAAGAGCCCAGGAGCCAGTTAGAGAAGGCAACAAGACACCCGTCTAGGTCTTGTGGCATGCCTGGCCTGTTGACCTCCAACGCCCTGGCATAGAGGATAGGATCCGCCTTCTTGAACACTGGTTTAGTACCGACACTAGGTCTAAAACTGGGCGAGGATACTACACAAGAGAAGCCAATTAAATAATGATCGGACCAGGAGACCGGAAGCGGAGCTTTGATAGAGATAGGAAAGTTAGAAAGAATGGGATCGAGAATATGGCCCCCGAGATGGGTAGCCTGATTGACCCATTGTGAGAACTGTGCAGATTGGCAGATATCAAGAAACTCACGAGTATCCCTTGAGTCCTTGAGATCAAAATGGATGTTAAGGTCGCCCAAAATCACATAGTGGGAGAAATGCAGGGCTCTCATGGAGACCGCCTCCACACAGGCCTGAAGAAAGGCAAGAGCCACACCCGGCGGGCGATAAATCAAAGAGCCTCCCAGAGAAAAATGGGCAGAGCAGCGGACACTAAAGTCCAAGACTTTGCAGCCATCCCACGTGCTGAGAGAGCACTTAACCAGCTCCCATATCTCTTTAAAGATGACAGCCAGCCCCCCGCCTCTCCCTGTAGTCCGGTCTAGCCTGCGGATTTTATACCCCGGCGGGATAGCCAAAGAGACGATTGGATCAGAGGTGTTATCAAGCCAAGTTTCTGTAACAAAGAGAAAGTCAAGAGAGTTGTCCTCAAGAAGTTCGAACACCTCTAAGTGATGCTTTTTCAGGGAGCGTACATTAAGCAGCGCCGCCAAAAGGACAGAGGCAATAGGGGTTTTAACAAGAGCAGGCGAACCCAACGCAAGTCGAAAGCCACACGTCCCACACACAAAATTACGAACCCCGTAGAGGTTGGGGACTGAACGAGAGTTACAGCACGGCCCCCGCAGCTGTTTAAGATACTCACTAGGGTAAGACCGGATGCGGGGATCAGCAACCCTGATTTGGGCAGCATGGCTGGTCCCGGCTCCCGACGAGCTGCTGACGGGCGCAGACGGGCTTGCCTTAGGCGCGCCTTTGGCGCGCCAGCGGTGCGCCCGCTGCGCAAATGCGCAGCGTGCATTTTAAATACAGCCGGTGGGCCAGAGACTAGAGCGCCTACAAAACAAAATGGCGCCTAGCTCTGTGCCGCCGGAAGTGAGAAAATATCTGTCCTTTCAGGAAGCAAAAAGGTTCAATTGCCCCAGAATCAAAAGTTCACAAAGGATGTGCAAATAAGCGGTTTAAAAGATGTTAAAAAGATGTAAAAAAATGGAGCATTCACAGAGTAACGATATTTAGCAGCGGAGCAACGATCACAAAGGATGTGCAATAAGCAGTTTAAAATTAAATTACAATTGAGCAAGCACAGAAGTACGATAATTAGCAGCGGAGCAACGATAAAACAGTGTAAAAGTAACAAGGTTACAATGTGTGTCAGCCCTCGAGCACGCGTGAACGCGCAGCGTGCATTAAATACAGCCGGTGGGCCAGAGACTAGAGCGCCTACAAAACAAAATGGCGCCTAGCTCTGTGCCGCCGGAAGTGAGAAAATATCTCTCCTTCCAGGAAGCAAAAAGGTTCAATTGCCCCAGAATCAAAAGTTCACAAAGGATGTGCAAATAAGCTGTTTAAAAGATGTTAAAAAAATGGAGCATTCACAGAGTAACAATATTTAGCAGCGGAGCAACGATCACAAAGGATGTGCAGATAAGCAGTTTAAAATTAAATTACAATTGAGCAAACACAGAAGTACGATAATTAGCAGCGGAGCAATGATAACAGTGTCAAAGTAATAAGGTTACAATGTGTGTCAGCCCTTGAGCACGTGCGAACGCGCAGCGTGCATTTTAAATACAGCCGGTGGGCCAGAGACTAGAGCGCCTACAAAACAAAATGGCGCCTAGCTCTGTGCCGCCGGAAGTGAGGAAATATCTCTCCTTCCAGGAAGCAAAAAGGTTCAATTGCCCCAGAATCAAAAGTTCACAAAGGATGTGCAAATAAGCGGTTTAAAAGATGTTAAAAAGATGTTAAAAAATGGAGCATTCACAGAGTAACGATATTTAGCAGCGGAGCAACGATCACAAAGGATGTGCAAAATGCAGTTTAAAATTAAATTACAGTTGAGCAAACACAGAAGTACGATAATTAGCAGCGGAGCAACGATAAAACAGTGTCAAAGTAACAAGGTTACAATGTGTGTCAGCCCTCGAGCATATAACAGTTACACTCCAGTTTATGATATTATCTGAAAAAGTTTGACCTTCACCATCACCTCAGTGAATTCATTCTTTGATTAAGGTGATTTTGACATTTCTATTTGGATAAAAATTTAAATAAAAGAGTTTATACTAAATGATGTCATTGTTTCATTATTCATTTTATTATATTTATCAAAATGGTTTATCACGGAAAATCTCCTAGATCCTTTATTATTAGTTTTATTCATCATTAACTCAATTTTATTTGCTTACTTTATTTCTATCTCCTCTATATTTCCAGCAATAAAATACTGTGTTTCCTTCAATGTGTATATCAATATAATTTGGCTGAACACTTGTGCTGAAAAACAATGGTGTCTTTTTAGTCAAATTCAGTTGGTTACCCCTTAATGTATTACGGGGGGTATCTTAAGTTTAGTTCATTACTTACAATGTTTTTATTCGCGAGGATTATAGATCTATTCCTTTATATTTTATGTCCAAACGGGGGTTTGTTACACAGTATGCGATTCAATGGATAAAAGTTAGTGGAAAGGAAAGAAAAAACAAACATAATAATGTTTAGTTTTATTTCAGATCAACCCTAATCCTTATTTTGACTTGTTTATAAAATTTACCTGTTTGTATATACTCCGTCTTTCAGTGATAGATAATTTTGTGATGCAACCCCTGAAGAACGATGTTTTAAACGGAATGCAGTCTTTTGAATATGGCTGAAATGAACAACAAAATTCAATAAGGGTGGTTTCTATCTGGCATCCCAGTGTCCTCCTAGTTCATAGGCAATTTAGTGTTAAGCATTAGAGATTTTTAATATCAATGCCTGATCGTGGCTCGTTCTGTGTAGCTATTAAAGTGTATTTTGCTGAAGCTCTCTGTATTAAATACCAACTACAACACCAGAACTATCGTGAGGCTTATTAAGACTCTGGTGTGAAACTGCCTAGGTCCCCTTATTTATATCGGATGTAGAGATATTTGTCCTTCCTTAAATAGCATTCTATCTATTCTTAAATGAATTTATTAAGTTAAAGTTTACCTTCTAATAGTCCCATGAATATAAATACCGGCGGCGTCTCTGCGTCCTGCTCAGTCGTTTCGGGACGTTTTACACTCGCTGTTGGTTCGTGCTATTTAAACACACCTGTGTGGTATTAGTCCTGCTTCGATATTGGTTGAAATGGGTCATGTGATGCGGATGTTTTCATCGAGTTCCTCCTATTCGGCCTAAATTATCTCACGAGACCTCTGATTGAACTTCCAAGTTCACGTGATGAGGGTTTTGCCAGCTATTTCTTTTTTATTAGCTACATCGGGTCATGTGATAGGGGTGTTCATGTATACTCTCTTCTGTTCTGCCTAAATTCTCTCACAGGAGTTGTGATAAGGTTTCCTGGGTCGTGTGACAAGGGTTTAAACATCCATGTCTTTTTTATTTTTTATTGACAAAACGAGTCTAACAATGTGAATAACTGAATGCTTGAAGGTAAATACTATCTCGTTTATTTATATTGAATCACATTACATGAAAGTCCCTACTATAATAGGCAATTATCTATTATTGACGGTCATATATAGGATTAATACTTTTTCTTTCATCTCTATTTCTTATGTTATATGTAATAATATATACTAATCATGTCGCTCAATGAGGCACATTTTATTTTAAAATATTCCAGAAAAGGCCTTTTTTCCTGGTTAGTGTATCAGGTCACTATATAATAAGTTTAATATCGAGAAGTCTCAGCTTTTGACTATTTAAAGTACTATGTAAGTCAAATATGTCTCTTATTAATCTATATGTAACCATCTAGATATATATGTATTTAACTATAAGTAGTGCTTAAGATCACTATGTAGTTATATCTGTCCTTTATGTAGGCAGGTTTAAATCGCATTTTCCCGGGGTAGCTCATTGTTCAGCCCATTAACTACTGTATTGAGAGAGAATATCCAGTAGACTTCTCTCAATCTACAAATTCTATTGCTTTCGTTATCTCCTACATTTTTTTTTCTAATATTCTCCATTGCATCTCCTCTGGTTTATGTTCTGATTCAAGGGAGTGTTTCACTAATGGAGCAGTGATTTTAGCTGTCCGGATTGCTGATCGATGTTCTGTTAATCTTGTGTTAATAGCTCTAGAAGTCTCTCCTACGTACCCTAATTTACAGGGACATATGATTAAATAAACAACATTCTGTGTCTTACAGTTCCACGTCTGTTGAGCAATGGATAGTGTGACCATTAAAAATTAAAGTATCTCCTTCCATGACTGAATCACAGGATTTGCATGATAGGCATTTGAAAGTTCCTTTTAAAGGTTGGTTCCCATCTATGGTTTTCTGTACCAAGGTGTTAGCCTTGGTAAAACGCAAATGTACAACTATATCTTTGATGTTCTTATTGCGTTTATATGCATATAGAGGTTTTGGTATAGTGTACTCTTGTGTTGGGTCGCTATTTAAGATGTGCCAATTAGAGTTTATTATCTGTTTAACTTTAGAGTTAAGTGTAGAATGTTTTGTTACACAAACAAGTTGTTCAGATTTCTTCCTGGTAATGCCTGTAAGGAGATGGTCTCTGTCGTAGTGTCTAGCTCTTTTATACGATTCTCTCACCAGCCGGTGAGGGTATCCTCTAGATATAAACTTTTGTTTCATGGAGATGGCCTGAATATCAAAATCTGCCAACCTCGTGCAATTACGTCTTAAAATTGAGAAAACGGTATGCTTTGTTTTTGTGTTCGAGGATGATAACTATTAAAATGAAGAAGTGTATTTCTAGCAGTGGGTTTTACAAATAAGTCTACCTTTAGTATTCCAGATTTATGTTTTATTAAACTATCTAAGAATTCTACTTTTTTTGTACTAGAATGTGCAGTGAATTTAAGGTTAGAATCTATTAAATTTAACCAAGTTAAAAATTCTTCGAGTTCATGTTCCTCATCTGTCCAGACAAAAAATATGTCGTCTATGAATCTAGACCAGTGAGAAATGGACTCAAAGAATGAGGCAATCTCATTAAAAATGTTCTTCGTTTCAAAAAGAGCCATGTATATATTTGCTACAGACGGCGCATCAGAAGCTCCCATACTAAAGCCTTTCGTCTGTTTGTATAGAGTATTTCCGAATTCGAAATTATTCTCATTCAGGACAATATCTAGACAGTCAAGTATAAACATTTTTGGGCCTGGAACCTCATATGTATTTATGAACCATTTTACAGCTTCCAAAGCTTCCTTTTGTGGGATATTACTATACAATGATTCTATGTCAAGAGTTACTAGTTTATTCCTTTCCGGGTTGAATTCAAGACCCTCAACTTTATTTATCATGTCTCTTGTGTCTTGTATGTAAGACCGTATCTTAGGGACATAAGGTCTAATTTTGTGATCGACATATTTGGATAGAGGCTCAGTAACCGAGCCAAGTGTCGACACAATTGGACTATAAGGAGGATCTAGTTCGTTCTTATGTACCTTTGGGATACCATAAATACATGGCATCTTCTCTAGGGAGCTATTCTGATATTCATATTCTTTTTCACTAATATCTCCTAGATCACGGGCCCTATCTGTCAGAGACTTGGTTTTGTGACTTATCTGTTTAGTGGGGTTGGATCTAATTTTAGAGTAGAATCTCTGATCTTGAAGCATGTTAATCATTTTCTGTTCATCTGTAATAGTGTCGATAACTGCAATACCGCCTCCTTTATCGCAATTCTTGACAGTCAACATGGGGTTCTCACTTAAAGCTTTCAGGGTCAGGAATTCTTCTCTATCTAAGTTATATATTGGTTTAGGAATAAATCTGCATGCCTGGTTGAGACGTTTTAACACAGTGTGTTCAAAAACACCTACTTCTGGGACGATTTGATCAACTGAAGGCGTAAAGTTAGATTTAATATGTAGCTCATTTAATTCTGGTGACTCTGTAAGATTATTAGTGTCACCCCAAATTTTTTTTTATCTAATCTTACGGAAAAATGAGATAATATCTCTATGAAGCTCAAATTTATTAGTCGAAGTATGGGGAACATAAGATAAGCCTTTAGCGAGAAGTGAGAGGCTAGTGGTACTGAGAGATTCGGAGGAGAGATTGAAAATAGGGATTTCCTCCCTCATCTCCAATATTGTCTCTTGCGTGTTTCTAAGACATGTGGTATCTCCGGTTGGTATTGATGGTTCTGATATTCTTCTCTCGATGGTGATTGGAAGCTCACTCTTTGTCTGCCTCGTCGTCCCCCACGTTGGGCTAAAAAAGGACGCCGTGTCTGTTGATTTGATTGATATGATCTTTGCTGAATCTGGGGTTCATAGTAATTTGAACAGCCTTCTCCTTCTGAGTCTGAGGTATCTGAGAAGGTTGTAACTTTTTGATTTCTGGGGATGTTCTCATTTATGTATTGGTTTTGTTTGTAAAAATTCTCTCCTAGATACGGGTAGGTTTTCTCTATGGAGTAATAGCGTTTGTCTTTAGTTAGCTTTTCTGTTTTACGTTTAGTCAAGTATTCAGAAAATGATGCAAGTTCTCTTTCTGAATTTTCTAATTTCTTTTTTGCTTCTTCAAAATCATTAGATTTCTTAATTTTATCTTCTAGTTCTAATATTTCCAGTTTGAGATTATTGACTAATTCTTTTGCAGTTTCTATTATTAAAATCATGAAATCTCTGGAGCACCTGTTCGCGATCATGCTCCATTTTTCTAGGAATTGTCTATACTCTATAAAGAGACCAGGGATATTTCGAATACGTAGTCCTTGTGGTATTATCCCAACTTTTAGGTATTCAAGCATGAAAGCCCCATGGGCTTCCATGCATTTCACCTTCTTTTTTAGATCTATAAGTTGATTAATGTCTTCATTATTGCGAATATTCGTGTTGGAAATACTACCAAAAGTATTACTTGTTCCTACTATAGTGGCGAACTCCTCGTCGGAGAAACCAAATGTTTTCAATTTTTCCAAAATAAAAAAGGAAGAAGGGATGGAAAAAAGAATAAATGTAGACTATGATGATGATTAATTATTTCTTATAGAGTTATTTTTGAAAAAAGGCCGTGTAAGATAAATGGACCTACTCTTGTGAAAATCAATGATCCAATCCATATAGAGTACAGACAAAACCTAAGGTACTCCAGTTACAATCTAATGCAGCAATGATATAGGTAAAACCTACGGTATTCAAATTTCTATCTAGTGACACAATAATGATACCAATTTCCCAACTGAGTAGATGAGAATGATCATATATTGTAAACAATATTATGTATCTCACATGAAATGTATATCGCTAAACATTGTTGTTATGTATAGCTAGGAAGGTCAATTATGTTAAACAAATGTTGATAGAAGGTTAGCCCCATACAGACAGGCTGTGGGTAAAGTTCATAAGAAATAACAAGGGCCCCCTGTCCAATAAATGTACAATACCTAGGGCAGGGCACTATGCAAGTAGAGTATATATCCCTAGGTAATATGGTCAAGAAGTACGTAATATATCGATATGTATGCGCCCCTCTGGGGCGGCATAGCAATTATTTACCGTGACCACCTAAAAGTACGAGTGGAGGCTATCTCTGATTTGCCTGCAGAAGCATTGCACTTCTGTATAAAGTTAAATAATCTCTCGACATTCCAGGGGATTTTATTCTATCGTCCACCTGGCACCAAAGCGGCTTTCTCTCAGGCCCTTTTTACGCTTCTGGAGACATATTCCGATCCTAATTTCCTCACAATCCTTGGGGACTTTAACTATCATCTAGAATCTAAAAACAACACAGACAATATTAGACTGTTGGACAAACTTGAGGCGTTTAGCCTAAACCAACTTATAACCGAACTCACCCACCAGGCAGGACATACACTAGACGGTATTTTTACAAGCAACCCCGACATTATTCTGACTAATATATTAGCCCTGCTGTGGACAGATCACAAGGCTATTTATTTTAACCTCAAAGTTACGCAGCCTCATCATTGCACACAGGCCAAGCCATTTAAAGTGCAAATCAGGCGCTGGAACAAAGTCAAGGGCAGCGACTTTGAGTCTCCTCTTGACCACTTTCCTGCAATATCAGGAAAGGACAACAATGCAGCAGCTTTGCAGTTTAATGGCTGGCTACTCTCAGCTGCTGATCAGGTTGCACCTAAAAAACTAGTGATGTTGAAGAGAGCCAAGATATCGTCTCCTTGGTACACTCCAGAGCTCAAATTTTTAAAAATTAACTGCAGAAGAGCTGAGCGCCTCTGGAGGCAAAACTATAACAATGAAATGAAACTAACATACAACTTAGCTATCCTACAATATAAGGAGGCAATTATTGCTGCAAAAAAATCATTTTTTACAACTAAAATAAAGGAGGCCAGCAACTCTACCAAAGAACTGTTCAAATCTGTCAACATGCTAGCTAAACCGCAACAGGAAAGCGTCTTCAAGCCTGATCAGCTTTGTGCAATAAACTTGCCGTGTTTTTTCAAGACAAGGTGCAAGGAATCTATAGTGATTTCCTAATGTCCCCAGGGTCTCAGAAAATTAAAGAACAACCAATGGAACCAACCCATTGCAGACTGCCTTGTTTCCAGTCTATTACAAGCGAGGAAGTACAAAAACTTATGCTTTCTATAAAATCCGGCTCACCCACAAACCCCTGTCCCCCTACTATTATGCATCAGGCGGCCCAGAAGATTTGTGATAATCTCACCCCCTTATAAACCAAGTTCTAGAATCAGGTTGTTATCCAGAAATCTGGAAAAAAGCCTCCATTACACCTCTCTTAAAAACAATCTGGATCCTACTGAACCAAAAAACTATTGTCCCATTTCCGGTCTACCAATGGTGGCTAAGATCTTGGAAAAATCACTAAACTACTTGGATGTTAATAATCTATTGGACACCTCCCAGCATGGCTTCCGTTCACGCCACTCCACCGAATCTGCCTTGATCCTTGCCACCGAAGAGATCTGCAGGGTGGTGGACGAGGGAGGAAGGGCAATCCTCGTGCTCCTGGATCTATCGGCAGTGTTTGACACCGTAAACCATACGGTTCTGGTGCAGCGGCTGAGGGATGTAGGGGTGTAGGGGACCGCCCTGGCCCTCCTGTCCTCCTTCTTGGAGGCAAGAGAGCAGAGGCTGTTCTGGGATGGCCTGAAATCGGATAGCTTCCATCTCCCATGCGGTGTTCCACAGGGGTCCGCCCTTTCTCCGACAATGTTCAACATCTACGTCACCCCCGTTGGACCCCTTCTCCTTTGTGAGTGTGTGCGAAAATATTTTTTAAGACCAGGCAGTGGTCCTGGGGACCACTGCCTTCCCTTAAAAAATGAAACTGAAAAGTTTCATTTTTCTTTTTTAACTTCATCCTGTTTTGCTTTAAGGAAAACAGGCTACATTAAAAAAAAAAACTGCTTTATTGAAAAAGCAGTCACAGACATGGTGGTCTGCTGACCCTGGCAGGCCACCATCCCTGTGAATGCTAGCCATTCCCAATGGGGTCGCAAATTGCGCTTGCCTCATGAATATTGATGAGGCATGCATTTTGCGACCCCATTGGGAATTGCAAACAGTGTTTGAGACACTGTTGTACATTCACTTTAGTGAGTCGCAAACGGCAAGTGCCAATTAGGCGCAATTTGTGACTCGCTAAAGTGAATAGTGGTACATATGGCCCTTTATCTATTTCTAAATGTCTTGCATTACATTTTTATTTCTTTACTCCCAGTTTTTAGATGTTCACACTCTTTTATCCTTTTTCAGTTTATATATGTATGTATGTGTTCGGAATTTATAATGCACAAAACTAGCCAGAGACAAAGGATTGCTGAACAAGGTCAAAGGCAAAAAGAATGACAACAGAAATACTAAGGTCCTAATTACGATGTTGAGCAGAGGAAACTCCGCATTACATCATCTCGGTCAAGGGACCGACTGACAGCCAGTCGGTGGTCCCGACTAATTAGAATGAGACCGAACACTGTCGCACTCCTATACTTTAAATGGGAGCATGCATTCCTGCACCCCGTCGCAGGCACCACAAGGTGAATGTATACCCAAAAACCCTTTTGTTCAAAAGGGGGAGGGAACGTGAGGCTGCGGGGTAGGCAGGGTAAGCTGGCCTCCAACCAACGTATATCACACAGCAAGAAGCTACCCTGACTCAGTGTCTGATTCTTACCAAAAGTTGAGGCACATTATGCCGATGAGTAGGTGGTGCTGGACATCTCAAAAAAATGTATGGACTGGCCTCAACACCACCAGGTGTCATGCTTCATCATCGGCTGTCCTCGCTCTTTAAAAACCACATTTGATAAAGGGCGGGTCTACACCTGGAGACAGGGAAGCACTTCTATAAGTGGGGACCCGTGCTGAAAAAAGTGAGTGAGTGATGTTAAAAATCGATGCACGATCCAGCGTGAAGGCTTTAATAGTGCAGAGTGTGCTCCATATTTAAAATAATGGTGGAGATTAGGGGGTCTAGAACCCCAGCTCTATCTGTGTTGCCAACATGTTTCTGCCACTACCGCCAGGAGGGTCCATGACATTCATCAGGGTGTAAGTGAGAGAAGGACTCCTATCTTGTCTCGAAGTGACAAAGATGAATCCACTCACATAGGTTGGCTCTAGTCCAACTCTACCATAGCATTTTCGGAACACCCTTTTAGAGGTATGGGGATGTCCCATTGAAAGGGACGAGTAGAGGGACCCCTATAGTCAAACTTACATCAAGGTGCATCCCTCGTGATGCTCCTAGGTCCTTCCTCGCTGCTTCCCCGCTGAAATATCCAGCACCACCTACTCATCGGCTTGATGTGCCTCAACTTTTGGTAAGAATCAGACACTGAGTCAGGGTAGCTACTTGTTGTGTGATATAGGCACCTCAAGGTGTCTTCCACAAGGTGCAGGGATCAACATGGAGGCACCCTCGGGCTCCAACCGGAGGTCGTGCACCAAAGAAGGCCCTGTTGGAGGCCCCCAAAGTTGAGTTCCGACAGCCTTTCTGTGTACAAAAGGCCGGCACAGAAAGGCTGTCTCCACCCGACATCGTAATCCCTCGGGCGGAAAGAGCTGCCCTCGGGATTACTGAAAGCATTCTGGCTGACGGACGGGCTCTTTGAGTACATCAGAAGCCAGTGGGAATCACCGTTTGCATTCCTTTCCGACTGGCTCCATCATAATGGGTCAGTCGGAAAGGAATCTGACTGGCTGATTACAATGAAGTGGGAAAGGCTCCGACCAATGGTCGGAGACGTTTTGGACCACATCGTAATCAGGCCTTTAGTTGTAGGGGGCTGTTCAGTTCTGGGAAGTAAAAGGGCTGTAAATGCCATGGAGATGTCGTGCTTTTTGATGAGGTGTGTCTTCTGTTATTTAGTTCACAGCTTAAGTGTCAGATTGCCACAATCTGCTGAAGTACTTTACATGGTCTGTGAGCTGTTCACCGGTATACTAACTGATATCTACTCTAAAAGAGAGAGAGGACTTCCATCTACAAAGGCTTGTTACATTGAGCTTTGAAAGCCAGATTTTCTAAAAAGACAGACATCTTTATTTATGTGAAATGGCTGAAGTCAATTCAATTTAAAGTTTGGTCTAAGTGAGATTTGGTGGGCTCACTAAAAATGGGACCTTCAAAAATGGGTAGTTTTAAAAAAATTAAAGTGTTGACGGCTTTAGGTCCTACTTTGTCCTAGGCTGCTTCCTCTGTTATACCAAAGAATTTCAAATATTATTACATTTGACAGTTTGCCATTGTTCTCTAAGTTCTCTGATTTATTTATCACTGGTTCATTTTTTTCTGACATGATCATTCCTGCCTCTTTTCAGATACTGATTGGTCTGATTTTAGAAATTGCTCATTGGTGTGGCACTCCAGATAGTGTACATGAATTAAGGGTTTAATTATGACCTGATAAATGATGACACCACAGGGTAAGTTATTTATTAGGTGAAATAAATGACACCTATTATGAGTTTGTGGGGAATAACCTGAAGATTTTGGTGTTTAACGCACCATGATCCTCATGATACAGTAAATACTGTATGCTTTTCCCCCGTTAATTTTTGCAGGTTCGACCTGCTGAAATGTAACAAAAGTTGAGTTATTTAACGCATCCGATAATTATTGGATACATTAAATACCTTCAAACCTGTAATTCCAACCCATCAGTAAACAGGGGTTTACGCATTGGTCGGAATTAACCGCCCCACTCAGATTCAGGCCCTAAGTGTCTCATGATTCAGTGGCTTATGACTGCACTAAATTTGCTCTTCACGCAAGTTGGATGAGTTACTTCCTCTGATTTTTCCTTCTCTGTTGTGCAGTTTCCCAGTCACTTGGAACCACTGTATTTAGTCGTGTTTGCCTCTGCTAAAACAAGACCGAAGCTGAGAACTTCTAGAGCGATTTCTACTAAAAGATGCACGTGGGATTCTGTCTTACTCTCTTTGTTGAACCTTTAAACCCTGCAGAGCATGCTAAATATGTATATTTTTTTCGTTACATGTTTTGCTTAGTGACTAAATTTCTGACAATCTACCTTGTGGCAAACTCCCTAATGTCTGCCTCCATATGAGTCTGACATGGGGCAATTTTGTCCACTTTCTGCACTAGAACTGAGCATTGACAGTTGTCCAAACACTTATTTTCCCTGTCTCCTCTTTATATATCCTCAAAGGTTTCTGGGAGGTCTGCGGACAATCTTTGTAGATTTAAAAACACTATGCTGTGAGGGGGAAGCTTTGTGACTTGGTAAGAACCCATTTTATTTTCTAACTTATTGGGAATCTGTACACTCATAACGTGTGTCATCCTCTCAACACTTCAAACCGAAGAGCTTCAATTTTGCTGGAGTGTTACAAACAGGAAACGAGGATAAGAGTAAAGGAAATCCTTTGAAGACCTTTTTGTTACACCAATACTTAATCTTCCCACTCATAAGCTTCAGTTTCCATTCTTGCAACTTGCATATAGTAAGACAATAGCAAATGTAGTTCCCTTGCAGGAGCAGCTGTGTGTAGACCGGTTGCCTCCCCCCCCAGTAGGGGAAAGAAGCACAAAAGGAAAGTAGCAACAGGGAGAGTGGGGAGAGAAGAACACAAGTGAGAGTGCAACACGGAGCGCAGGGAAGAAGCACAAGGGTGAGGAAAAGCAAGTTGGAGAGAGTAACACACAAGGATGACAGCAGGAAAACACATGCACTCTCATCGAGTGCCTAATCATAAAGAAAAAAGTAGTTCCTCAAAAGTGAGCTGTGGTAGGACACAAATCAGCCAATCAAGAGGATGGTAAATAAGCTATGCTTCAGGGTACGGGAAAACACAAGATGATCAAGGAACTAAGGAAAGTCAACTAATAAGAAGCAAGGAAATGAAAGAGACAATAATGCACAAGAATTGTGATAAAGTTATAGGCTTCAAGCCCACTGGAAGTTCATTTGATAAGAAACAATAGGTCTTTTTCAACCAGACAACTTACACTAGCTCGTAGGTGAAATCTGAAGAAGAGGAGAACCTCAAAACCATTGACAAGCAGGGAGGGGTGTCAATACTGTTAGCATGGTATTCAAAAAACCTTGCCCACCAATCACTAATAATCCGTACTAAGTCAGTACAAGATGAAATTCCAGCTTTAGAACAAGAAGCTTCTTTATGTAAAACTCTTTGTTTATTTTCAGTATACAATCATATAAAACATCAACACAATTAAATAAGAACCTCCTGACAATATGCTATCCCATGAAATACATAGAATCTTCTTCAGTAGACAGTCCACAGTTTGAAGACTGAAATGTACTCTGGGCTCCAAAAGGTAATCAAGTTACACGTTGACACATGTTTCGATGGGTTTGAATAACTGTGTACCATCTACTTCAAGACAGAAATAGAATACAAAGCAATCCGCTACATGGGAACACACATTTGTCAGAGGGTTTGTATCATGTTTGCTATTTAATCTCAATACAGTATAGATTACATAGTATCTCCATGAGAATTAGCAGTGTTACACCTAATTATCACGTTGCATTTTTTTCTCTTTTTAAAGGAGGCACACTTAACTCTTCTTAGTTAAATTTCAAAGTGTCCAAAAATATCAATAAGATAAGACATTTGTAAGATGACTTCCACGTTTCATTCATCAGGCGCTGACATGTAATGAAAAAGTGTTTTCAAAGAAACGTACAGAAAATGGTATCCCAATAGGGCAAAAGGGACGGTGTTCTGTACGTGTAAAATAAAGAGACCAACTTACATGACGCTGCACAGGTACATACTGACGTTCCTGATTTATTGTTTTGATGTAATATATGTGTGTATACTGACAATAAAAAAAGAGTTTGACTTCAAAAGGTTTATTGTTATAAAGTGGGGTGCAAATCGTCGACTGACATAAATAGAGAGTAGATAACATTTATGGGACGCTATATAGTAGCTGTAACAGTGCTGGCAGCCACTTTGCTTTTTATTTTCTGGGCTCCGAAGCAACAGGTCCACCCTAGCACCACCTGGGAGGTCACTTGAGGGTCATATGGTGAACTGGAGCTCCAAGTAGAAGCAGGGTCATGTGTCTTACAGCCCCAGCCACGTGCCCTCTGTTGCAGTTTGACAAGAGTCCCTGTTTCCCCTCAGCCTCTGTATATGCTCCAGGTAAGACTTGGCAAACTGGTTGCCATAGTTCAGTTCTGCGTATGAATGCAAGAGGAGGTTTAGACTGCAGAGACCTTGGTATGTCCTGACTTTAGGGGAGGAGGTTCATTTCTTTCAGAAGGTGTAAATCACTTTTCAAAGCCTTTCCTTTAAATCTAAGCACTGAGGGCCAATGTGCCATATCCTGGGGTTTGAAAGGATTGCATGCCAGGTTTTCAAGTAACTGACTTCTCTGGTTTATTTAAAGGTTTACAAATAAACACCATACTCCTCCATCCTCAGACATTTTCTGCAATAAAAGTCAGAAGTCAAAAGAAATCAATTTTAAAGAATCAGAAATAATGGAGGATTAGCCTCCTCATTTAGAAACGAATATTTTTGCGCCACTGCTAATATTGAGAGGATTGAGGAGCACACATCTCCACTGGCTGACTTGCTGGCCACTTAGGTCTCGTGGTCAAACACATCATGTCACATATGTGGGAATCAAGAAAAATAATTATTTTCATGATAGAAATAGACAAAGTAACTATAATTCACAGGATGTCCTAGGAGACAATTCAGAGCATTACAAACCTGCCAAATGGCAATCGTCCAAATTATACATATGTAGGTTCCAGTCCTCATTCTTTGTGATATCAAACACACAACTGGAATCAAACATCAGAAGAATAAGACCAAAAGAAAACACACTCTCAACCTCTGATACTATCTGACAACATCTGGACAGTATGCAGAGTTAGTGGACAGGTTGCTCACAAAGTATCAAACTTATCAAGGTGTCTGAGGCAGACTACATTCTGTGTGAAATTTACTAGTGTTAGAAGTAACCGAAGGCAGAAACAGAAACTATTAATATTGACCTCCGTACTTAATAAAATAAAGACTCTCTATTTCTGGAAAAGCTAGCAATTTTAACCTAGGCACACCCGCCCCTACCCTGTCTCCTTTATTAGTGTGTACTCTGCTGAGGATTCAGTCCCTGTGTAGGAACATGGCGATGCCAAGGCTTGACCCTAATATGTCCCCCTCTGTGTCTCCTGAGCCTTCTCTTAGCCTATGAAAAAATGAAAATGGCATCTGGCTCCTTGCTGGGCACAGAACTGCGTGTTTGTACAAGGAGCCAGGCACAGTTTTGTAGTTTTGTTTTTTCTTTTAGGGCAAGAAAAAATCGACCTCACATATTACATCACTCATGACATATTCTATGACATCATTGATAGCATCACTGCAACATTTGAAATTACATAATTGGTGACAAAACTGTGCATGGCGGGGGGCAAGTTCTGGTTACTTTAGGCCACAAGTTATAGTTGCTTGAGATACTGGTGAGTGTGTGAGTGGCTGTGTGGGTGTAAGAATGGGTGTATGTGTTTTTTTAATTGTGGTCTGGATCGGCAGATCTGCCACAAATTCACAGGGGCTGTTTGTGCAAAAAAACCTTCCCTCATCAGTCCCAAGGGATCAAGATACCTTCATCCTGACCCCTTATATCCTATTTCTACTTTATTACCCCCCCGGAACCGTGTCTTAATTTATGGATGATTTCGGCCCCGGGGACCTCATTCCTCACACCCTGGTGTAAGTTTTAGGGGGAGGGGGCATGTGCCCCCCCAGGCTGATTTGTGCCCCAGGCACCTAAATCCCCATGGCTGGCATGAGATTTTTAGGGGGAGGGGAGCACGCGGCCACAGGGACACCATGTAGAAGACTACAATTAACATTAAAGAGGGGTCCGCACGGACTCCACAGCCCTGGGGACCACCAACTCCCAGCGGGCAAATTAAAAAATACAAGAAAGGAGGGGGGCCCCGGGGCTGCACTCCTGGAGTCATTAATGGCCCTGGGGACTGCACCCCCCAGGGTCGGTTCCTGCTGTGTCCCAGGATGCCCACCACCCAGGACATAGCTGTTTGCTTTCGCATGGCGGGAGCTAGCAGCTCCCGTGAAGCAAAAACAAATACTGCGATTCTAGCGGGCTGAAGCTGTCAAAGTGCTCCCGCCTGCTGGAAGCAGAGGGTCATCTCTTTCCCTGACCACAGACATGTGGGCAGTGAAAGAGATGAGAGTATTGCTCCTACCCGTAGGGAGCTGCATTTCCAGCAGCTCCCTGTGTGCAGCAGGAATGCTGGCTCCTGCAGGAGGCAGGAAGCCAACTGGGACTGCTGGGGCATTGAGGCTCGCCCGCAGTCCCAAGGGAACGGACAGCTGGGAGCAGAAAGAGACAGAATTAAGGTCTGAAGTAAGAAGAAAGCGGCAAGATAAAGGTGAGAAAAGAGCAGAAAGAGGCAAAATATAGATCAGAAATGAGCAGAGAGAGGCAGAAAAAGGAACAGAAGAGAGCACAAATAGGCAGAATAAAGGTCAGAAATGAGACGAAAGAGACAAAATAAAAGTGAGAAACAAGCAGAAAGTGGAGAATAAAGGTCAGAGGGGAGATGAAAGAGGCAGAATACAGGTCAGAAACAAGTAGAAAAAAACTGAATACCGGTCAGAAACTAACAGAAGGAGGCAGAGTAAAGGTTAGCAATCAGCAGAAAGAGGCAAAATAAAGGTCATCAGCGAGCAGAAAGAGACATAATAGAGGTCAGAAATGAGCGGCAAGAGGCAGAATAAAGGGCAGCAATAAACAGAAAGGAAAAAAATTGTGAGAAACAGGCAGAAAGATGCTGAATAAAGGTAAAAATCTAGCAGAACGCCGCAAAATAGAGGTGAGAAATGAGCAGCAACAGGCAGTATAAACATCAGAAGTGAGCAGAAAGAGGCACAATAAAGGTCAGAAGAGAGCGGAACGAGGCAGAATAAAGGTCAGAAATCAGCAGAAAGAGGCACAAAAAACGTCAAAAATGAGCAGAAAGAGGCAGAATAAAGGTCAGCAATGAGGAGAAAGAGAGAAAATAAAGGTCAGCAGCGAGCAGAAAGAGGCATAATAGAAGTCAGAAATGAGCGGAAAGAGGCAGAAGAAAGGCAAGGAGCAAGCAGAAAGAGGCAGAAAACAGGTGAGAAATAAGCAGAAGGAGGCAAAATAATGATGAGATATGAGCAGAAAGAGGCAAAATAAAAGTGAGAGACTAGCAGAAAGAGGCAAAATACATGTCAGAAACGAGGAGAAAGAGGCAAAATGAAGGTCAGAAGGGAGCAGAAAGAGACAGATTAAAGGTCAGAAACAAGCAGAAAGAGGCAAAATAAAGGTCGGCATTGAGCAAAAAGAGGCACAATAAACATGAGAAATGAGTAGAAAGAGGCAGAATAAAGGTCAGAAGAGAGCTGAAAGAGACAGAATAAAGGTCAGAAACTAGCAGCAAGAGGCAAAATAGAGGTCAGAAATTAGCAGCAAAAGACAGAATAAAAGTGAGAAATGAGCAGAAAGAGGCAGAATAAAGGTGAGAAATGAGCAGAAAGAGGCCCAATAAAGGTCAGCAACTAACAGAAAGGCAAAAAATTGCGAGAAATGAGCAGAAAGAGGATGAATAAAGTTCAGAAACAAGCATAAAGAGGCAAAATAAAGGTCAGAAGGGAGCAGAAAAGGCAGAATAAAGGTCAGAAACGAGTAGAAAGAGGCAAAATAAAGGTCAGCAGAAAGCAGAAAGAGGCAAAGTAAATGTGAGAAATGAGCAGAAAGAGGCAGAAGAAAAGTCAAAAGTTCAGAAACAAGCAGAAAGAGGCAGAATAGAGGTCAGAAACTAGCAGAAAGGGGCAAAATAGAAGTCAGAAATGAGCGACAAATGGCAAAACAAAGGCGGGGAAATTAGCAGAAAGAGGCAGAATAAAGGTCAGCAATGAGCAGAAAGATGCAAAATAAAGGTGAGAATTGAGCAGCAAGAGGCAGAATAAAGGTCAGAAATGAGCAGAAAGAGGTAGGATAAAGGTCAGAAACAAGCAGAAAGAGGCAAAATAAAGGTGAGAAACGATGAGAAAGAGGCAGAATAAAGGTCAGAAATGACCAGAAGGAGGCAGAATAAAGGTCAGCAACGAGCAGAAAGAGGCAAAATAAAGGTGAGAAACAAATAGAAAGGGGCAGAATAGAGGTCAGAAACAAACAGGAAGAGACAAAACAGAGGTCAGAAACGAGCAGCAAGAGCAGAACAGACGTCAGAAACAAGCAGAAAGAGGCAGAATAAAGGTCAGAAGAGAGCAGGAAAAGGCAGAATAAAGGTGAGAAACTAGTATAAAAGAAGCAAAATAAAGGTGAGAAACAAAGAGAATTAGGCAGAATAAAGGTCAGAAATGAGCAGAAATTGGGAGAATATAGGTCAGAAACTAGCAGAAAGAGGCAGAATAAATACCAGAAACAAGCAGAAAGTGGCACAATAAAGGTCAGGAGAGAGCAGAAAGAGGTAAAATACCAGACAGAATGAGCAGAAAGAGGTAAAATACCAGACAGAATGAGCAGAAAGAGGCAAAATAGAGGTGAGAAACGAGCAGCTAGAGGCAAAACACAGGTTAGAAAGAGCAGTAAGAAACAAAATACTGGGCTGAACTAGCAGAACGAGGCAACATCATGGGCAGGAGCAAGCAGAGAAGAGGCAGAAAAATTAACAGAAAATGAGCAGAGGAGACACAAAACCAAAGGCAGCAGAAGGTTGCGGACTGCAGGCAATCTGGATAAGATGACCATCACAGAGGGAGCTGGCATGAGGGCCTGCTCTCACATGCCCCCCTGCTTTTTTTACCATGCACCCACTGGCAGACCCACTTATACACTCACACACCCACTCACAGACCCACTATCACACTCTCGGACTCACTGACAAACCTACTCAGAGACTCACACATCCATTGACAGACACACTCAGACACTCCTGCACCCACTCACATATCCATTTAGGCACTCATCCACTAAGAGACTCACACACACACTCACAGACCCCCTCAGAGACTCACACACCCACTCACACACTCATTCACTCACTCACAGACCCACTCACACTCACACACCCACTCACAGACCCACTCAGATACTCATGCAATGACTCACAGACCCTGGGAGGTTGCTAACTCCGCCCACTGACCACAATTCTGCACGGAGGGACGAGCTGCGAGTCGCCGGACCGTTACCCAGCCACTTCATCCCCGAGTTGGGCGGGCCCGGGCCCGTAATCAGAGCCCCTGGAATTACTGGAACTCGAATACAGATCAGTACCTGTCCCCCGATGACACCATAGCAGGCCGGGACGGAGGAACCATCACCGTCGGTAACGGGTGAGAGTGCAGCGATTATTGGTTGGACCCTGCCCTCAGGATTCCACGGGGAGGAAGAAAGCGACCTTACACCCTAATTGCCATGTGACTCATGGTGAAGGAGGCAGCTTGAGTAGGGGAGCTGCAGCTAACCCCCCCTGCCCAGGCCTTCATTGAGGCGAGGGTCTCGGACAGTGCCGAGAGGTAAGACCTCTCATCGTGGAGGCGTGAAGCAGCCATTAGCGGAGGGGCTACGATTTTGGACTGCTGTGCCGCCTGTGGGGGGTGTGTGGTCCTACATTTGTGGACATTCTCCCTCCCAGTTGCTGCCTCGAGGCGCACTTTACACCGGTGGTTGTTGCAGCAGCTGCGGGCCTGCGGCTGGCTCGGTGTGCAGGCCACAAGGTCGTGTTGAACGGGGGGGACGTGGCTCACAGGTCGGACTTTGAGACCCAGGACCCAGTCATAATATTTGACTCAGCAGGGCCCTGCGGAGAGGCCTGTGAAGAGTGGAGGTCATCGCCCCTGTGCCGTGGGGTAGCAGAGAGGGCGGAGATCTCCAGGGCCCCGTGGACTGGCTGATCGACTACTTACCGGGCTTGGCTCTGTGGTTCTTTTTGTGGCCGGGCTTTGCTCCGCTTCCATTTCCTGAGCCCTTGTGACCTATCCGGGACATTGGCCGGATGGGTTTGGCTCCGCCGGTCACGCCGCTCACAACTACAGGCCCCAGGACTCCCTTGGGCAGGCCACCTTGATTCTAATGCGCCAGGACGCGCCGGGAGAAGCCCGGGATAGGGGCGGGACCGTCTGTGGCCGTCAGGGGCCGGTAGAGGCTGGGCTGGGCCATGTCTCTTGGTTTCAGCGACTCTTGAAGTAATGACTCAAGTGACTTTTTAAGTGCTATATGTAAATCACGCTACTAGTTTTTACTTGGTCAGTAATGTATTCATATTGTTATTAATTTGGACACTGATCCCTTGTTGTGGTAAATAATGGGGAAGAGTACTTTCCCCCAATTCTGTCCTGCTACTAAGCAGAAAGTAGTTCCTAATACTCCCCTCCCTAGTTTGACAGCGATTGATCGAATGCTGCAGCAAACTATTGGGGTAGTCGCTTCTGCTATTGAGAGCACAGAAAGGCGACTTTCTCTTCCAGTTGGCACACTTCCTCCCTTGTCTGCTACAAATGTTTCGTTGCTTACTATAAACTCCCAGGACTCAATATTAGTGCCTTCTTTTGCTGGCCTCCCTGGTGTTCAATCGACACATTCTGCCCAGGACTTTGTTTCTATCTTGCCTAACTTGTCATCTCCCTCTATGCCTATTATTACCAGGTTATCTTTAACACCAACAATTCCTCCAGCAAATATATCCTCTGAGATCACACCCTTGCCTAAGGATTCAATAGAGAAAGGAGGGTCTGATTCGTGTTTAACTTCGCCCTTGGTTTCGGCATCAATTGTTAGTTTAGATAGTCACAGTCCTCGAGTAACAACTAGAGGGTAGAAGGCAAAGCGTAAACAAAATCATATTAATAAGGAAGGACCAAATGTATTGACTGCCAAAGGGAAGATTACCCATAACCATCGTAAATCTACTGCAATAATAAATTAAACGAAAGGTAATAAGGGTAGTAGGCAGACAGAGATTGTCTCTCCCTCGATTAGTACAGGTGAACCAGTAGTTGGGGAATGTTTTTGGGGGGAAATGGAGATATTGATATCAACTCTCCTAGAACCTATTCGTATTAAAGTATCGAATATAGAATCCAGGGTAATTAATATGGAGAAACAGCTTACCGGAAATCTGCAGTTTACGCAGGTTAAATTACCCCCTATCTTACCCCAAGTGACTCCGCCTGAAGCAAATAGTAATCCCCAAAAAATAACGGGGGCCTTGGAAAAACATGTTCAATTTAAAACCAATGTGGAATTGGGACGTTTGGAGTTTAATGAACCCAGGGGTTTAGAACCTAGCGTAGCAGGTATATCCGGTCCCCCTCAAGTGCTAACTAACAACTGTAAGACTGTTATGAGAAGAGTTGAAGATATTAGGGAGGCTGATTCGATATCAATTTTACCAACTCTTAATTTGCCCCCTGAGGCTTTTACAGATACAGTGGGGTTAGCAAATGTTCCTCCTCTCTCTCCCAATGTTTACGAACACTGGTCGACTCTCAGGAATAAAGCACTTCATTTCCTTTCTCAACCAGAATGACTCTTGGGGTACGGCAGTGGCAGCGAAAAAACTTGCATTGGTTCGCTCGACTGCCGCCCTTAAATCCTTCTCCATGAAACTAGGTACCAGACCGCCGGCAGAATTAAATAAGATTTACAAAGCTAAATGCGTGTCTGGTGCAATGTACGGTAGTGGGGTTTGGGGCTTTGCTGACTCTGCTCCCATTCAGGCAGTTGAAAACTCCTTCTTGAAATGTATCCTCGCAGTACCCAAGAGTTCCTCTAACTATAATTGTCATGCAGAATTGGGTCTTCCTTTTATATCTGATCTTATTAAACTTGAACCAGTGCTACTATGGCACAGGATGTGGACTAAAGATGAAACCAAGTTTAATAGAGATATTCTGATAGACATCTTGGAATTGGAAGGAGTGATGAGGATACCATGGCTGAGATATGTACGTAAATTTTTAGCTGACATGGGAAAGCTGGATTATTTTTTAAATCCTCTTACTATCTCAGCCATATCGCGTAAGGAGTTGAAGAAGGAGGGCCTTGCTTTTTTGGATTCCGTGAGAATTTCTGTGGAAATCCTAAAACCTACTGTCCTGCAACATCAATTAATTTTAACAACTTTTAATATTCAACCCTATTTGCTGTACGTCCCTGGTAACTATGATAGATTCCTATTATCACGTTTCAGATTTGGAATCTTCCACAGATTGGTTAGCTTTCCTATAACAAATGATTGGATGCACAAATTATTGCCCTGTCCTTTTGATGATGTTTCCCCTCAAAGTACTGTCCATGTTGTTTTATTTTGTAAATTTTACAGTTATATTAGGCACACAGTTTTACTGCCATTTTTGAGAGAGGTGGGTCATCGGAAATGTCGTTTGGCTATGTTAGATATCCTACATTTGGATAATCATTTTTGTGTTGCCACAATTACATTGTTTTAAAAAAAAGTGATTTGCACTAGGAAAAGTATAATATAATGCACTTTATTAAGTCCTTGAATGATTTGTATTAATAATTTTGGTGTTTAAGCCATTGAGTTATCGCTAAATGAACAGTTGTGACTTTTTTAAACGCAATGATTTTTTTTATGTATGCTTTTATGGTTGTTTTTAACAATCAAATAAAGTTATATTTGATTTGATTTGATTTGACTGACAGACCCACTTAGAGACTCTGGCACACTCTCACAAAACCACTCAGACACTCATTCACCCACTCAAAAACCCACACAGACACTCAAATTCCCATTCAAAGACCCACACAGGAACTCATGCACCAACTTACAGATCCATTAAGAGACTCATGCTCATATTGACATCCCCACTCAAACATTCACACACCCACTCACACTCACTCAGAGTCTCATGCACCTAGTCACTGATCCACTTAGAGCCTCATTCACCCACTCGTAGAACCACTCAGCCACTCATGCACCCACTCATAGTGCCACTAAGAGACTCATGCATTCACTCACAGACCACTCAGAGATTCATGTACCCACTAACACACCCACTCAGATTCACACACACACACACTTACAGACCCATTCAGACACTCACACAGCTACTCACAGACCCCACACAAACACTCATACACCCAGTCATCAAGCCAGTCACAGAGCCACACAGGCACTCACACACCCACTAACAGACTCCCAGCACCACTTGCACACCCACTCACAGACACAGACAGGCATTCACACACCCACTCACAGATCACAGACTCACAGGGGTGCAGTAGGTAGGCGAAGCCCTTAGAGGTGGTGTCGGCCAAAAAGTAAGGGGCATCCACTATGTTACGGTGCATTAATATTGTAAGGAATTGTGTTTTTAAATACGTTTTTAATTACTTTTAGCTTGAAGCTTGCCACACGTATTTTATTATTTTAATCAGTCCCTCCTCACTTAGGGGTCTATTAGGATGGCGGGAGGATCGCCATCCACCCGCCATTTCCGTCCACCCGCCTAACATTTCCCCCGCCATATTACGATGGCGGATGACGGTGGGGACCCAGGCAGTTGGAAAGACCGTCTGCCAGTTTTCCGCCGGTAGGCAATCCGCCCGATTGCCTACCGGGTGGAAAAGACCTGCTATATGGTGGCGGTCTCATGCCTTTCTATGGGGGAAACTACGCCATGGAAAGGCATGCGGAGAATGCCTTTGTGGGCCCGTTGCGGGCCCCCAGGGGATTGGAGGGGCAGGTGGCTGCACTTGGGAGTTCCCCATGGTACCCCCCGACATTTGCATGCACAAGGTGGCAGGCACCACGTGGTGCGCGTCACGTTGTGCATGCAAATGCACAACATGCCTTTTTAACATTGTGGCGAGTGCTGAATACAGCACCGCCCGCCACAATGTTAAATTTACAGGATGCAACCGCCATGGTGGCGGTCGCATCCTAATTGGCACAGCAGGACCGCTGCACCACTGGTGGCCGGTCCCAGCACCACTTGGGTGGCGGGCGGACTCCAGGCCATCCTTATAGACCCCTTAGTGCTGTCCTTAACTTACCTAGGGACAAGTCTGCTCCCCCGGTCTGCCTTGGCTCAGCCATTTGTGCAAAGGGTAACAGCCCCTCCCCTCTTTAATCACTCCCGTTGGGGGTTTGCAGTACGCACTTGGCCAGCAATAAAAACCTATGTTGGGCCGGACGTGCAGCGGGTGGTGTCGGACGAAAAGTAAGCGGTATCCACTGTGTTACGGTGCATTCATATTGTAAGGAATTGTGTTTTTAAATAAAAAATTTAAATATGTTTTAATTACTTTTAGCTTGAAGCTTGCCACACGTATTTTATTATTTTAATCAGTCCCTCCACACTTAGTGCTGCCCTTAACTTACCTACGCACAGGTCTGCTGCCCCGGTCCACGCGGCTCAGCCGTTTGTGCGGAGGTTAGCAGCCCCTCCCCTCTCTAATCACTTCTGGTGGGGGCTTGCAGTTCGCGCTCGGCCAGCAATAAAAACACATGCTGGGCTGGACGCGCTCGTCTGCGCCAAGATCGCGCCGAGGGCTTTAGACACTGCCATTTTTACACCAGAAAAGTAAATCAGGATTTCATGGTCAGGCAAAGCTCTTCATTTATTTAATCCACCAGATCACTCCTGTCTATGGTTAGATTCTAGTCAGGATCCCCCCAGTTTTATATGCAACAACTGTGGATTTCAGGTATCCGCTCCTGAGTGTCTGGTTAATGTGAAATATTCCTTCCCCAAAAACACACAGCCTTGGTCCTCTTTTGATTTTCGCTTCGCACTGATTAATGCACGGTGGCTTGTTAAACACGACCATGAGCCTGCGGAGTTTATCGAGAGTCAACAACTAGATGTCCTCTTTGTTACAGAAACTTGGGCAACTAACCACTCCAACCCTGATTTACTAATTGTAACCCCTCCAGGGTATGCAATGACAAGAGTTGGTAGATTGATAAAAAAAAAGGTGGAGGCTTAGGATTAGTTTATAGAAGTAATTTTAAATGTAAAATTGAGTCCTCACCTTGTTCAGACTGCGAATTTCTCCATTTCAGTCTTGAATTAACAGGCCCCTACGCCTTCAAAGGCTTGCTTATCTATCATCCACCAGGCACAAAAAGCAATTTTCTACACTCTATCTCTACTTTGGTTGAGGGAGGGGCTTGCAACAGCAACTTTACAGTACTCGGGGATTTTAACTTTCATTTAGACTCCATTGGGGACAAAGACACTGAGGTTTTTATGAACATAATGAAGGCCTTTAATCTTTCCCAACTTCTACATCAAACCACACATAGCGCTGGTCACACATTAGATGCCATTTTTTTCCAATAATGATTTCATTTCAGTGAAGGAATTTCTTCCTCTTACATGGTCTGACCATAAAGCCATTACTTTCAACTTAACTGCCCCCCCTGCTTAAAGTAGAAAAAAGATCACACCCCTACATTACACTGTCTTTGGTCCAAACCAATTTTGATATTCTGCAACAACACCTTCCTCAGGAGTATCACACCCAGAGCACAATCCTACATTACACTGTCTTTGGTCCAAAACCAATTTTGATATTCTGTAACAACACCTTCCTCAGGAGTATCACACCCAACCAACCGACCCTACCCGGGCCACAGAGAATTACACACTCAGATTAAACGCCACTATTTCCAAAGCTATGCTCAAAAGTTGTAGGGGCCCTCAAAAAATTAAAACAATCTGCTCCCTGGTTCACTGAAATTCTCCGTCTGGAAAAACAAAAGTGTAGAAGACAGGAAAGAAAATGGAGAGTGAATTATGAACCCTCCGATAAAGTAATTTTCAAACATACTCAGGCTAACTATAAGGCAATTATTATTAGGGAAGAATCGGTGTATTTTACACAACAATAGTGACAACCAAGAATTCCACCAAAGAACTCTTCCAAGTTATGAATAAACTCTCCAGTTCTCCTGAAAACAGAAGCAACAATAATAGTCCATCCTTTTGTGAGAAAATAGCTTCCTATTTGTTTGACAAAGTGGAACAAATGTACAATCAGTTTACCTGCTCCATAAGCTTGGATCCCAGCAATAGCTCCAGTATAGCACATGCTTCCACTCCTGATTGAAATTCTCCTCTCAAAAATCCTCATTACAGTACATACTGACGTTCCTGATTTATTGTGTTGATGTAATATATGTGTGTATACTGACAATAAAAAAAGAGTTTGACTTCAAAAGGTTTATTGTTATAAAGTGGGGTGCAAATCGTCGACTGACATAAATAGAGAGTAGATAACATTTATGGGACGCTATATAGTAGCTGTAACAGTGCTGGCAGCCACTTTGCTTTTTATTTTCTGGGCTCCCAAGCAACAGGTCCACCCTAGCACCACCTGGGAGGTCACTTGAGGGTCATATGGTGAACTGGAGCTCCAAGTAGAAGCAGGTTCATGTGTCTTACAGCCCCAGCCACGTGCTCTCTGTTGCAGTTTGACAAGAGTCCCTGTTTCCCCTCAGCCTCTGTATATGCTCCAGGTAAGACTTGGCAAACTGGTTGCCATAGTTCAGTTCTGCGTATGAATGCAAGAGGAGGTTTAGACTGCAGAGACCTTGGTATGTCCTGACTTTAGGGGAGGAGGTTCATTTCTTTCAGAAGGTGTAAATCACTTTTCAAAGCCTTTCCTTTAAATCTAAGCACTGAGGGCCAATGTGCCATATCCTGGGGTTTGAAAGGATTGCATGCCAGGTTTTCAAGTAACTGACTTCTCTGGTTTATTTAAAGGTTCTGTGGATGAAAAACAAATAAACACCATACTCCTCCATCCTCAGACATTTTCTGCAATAAAAGTCAGAAGTCAAAAGAAATCAATTTTAAAGAATCAGAAATAATGGAGGATTAGCCTCCTCATTTAGAAACGAATATTTTTGCGCCACTGCAAATATTGAGAGGATTGAGGAGCACACATCTCCACTGGCTGACTTGCTGGCCACTTAGGTCTTGTGGTCAAACACATCATGTCACATATGTGGGAATCAAGAAAAAAAATTATTTTCATGATAGAAATAGACAAAGTAACTATAATTCACAGGATGTCCTAGGAGACAATTCAGAGCATTACAAACCTGCCAAATGGCAATCATCCAAATTATACATATGTAGGTTCCAGTCCTCATTCTTTGTGATATCAAACACACAACTGGAATCAAACATCAGAAGAATAAGACCAAAAGAAAACACACTCTCAACCTCTGATACTATCTGACAACATCTGGACAGTATGCAGAGTTAGTGGACAGGTTGCTCACAAAGTATCAAACTTATCAAGGTGTCTGAGGCAGACTATATTCTGTGTGAAATTTACTAGTGTTAGAAGTAACCGAAGGCAGAAACAGAAACTATTAATATTGACCTCCGTACTTAATAAAATAAAGACTCTCTATTTCTGGAAAAGCTAGCAATTTTAACCTAGGCACACCCGCCCCTACCCTGTCTCCTTTATTAGTGTGTACTCTGCTGAGGATTCAGTCCCTGTGTAGGAACATGGCGATGCCAAGGCTTGACCCTAATATGTCCCCCTCTGTGTCTCCTGAGCCTTCTCTTAGCCTATGAAAAAATGAAAATGGCATCTGGCTCCTTGCTGGGCACAGAACTGTGTGTTTGTACAAGGAGCCAGGCACAGTTTTGTAGTTTTGTTTTTTCTTTTAGGGCAAGAAAAAATCGACCTCACATATTACATCACTCATGACATATTCTATGACATCATTGATAGCATCACTGCAACATTTGAAATTACATAATTGGTGACAAAACTGTGCATGGCGGGGGGCAAGTTGTGGTTACTTTAGGCCACAAGTTATAGTTGCTTGAGATACTGGTGAGTGTGTGAGTGGCTGTGTGGGTGTAAGAATGGGTGTATGTGTTTTTTTAATTGTGGTCTGGATCGGCAGATCTGCCACAAATTCACAGGGGCTGTTTGTGCAAAAAAACCTTCCCTCATCAGTCCCAAGGGATCAAGATACCTTTATCCTGACCCCTTATATCCTATTTCTACTTTATTACCCCCCCGGAACCGTGTCTTAATTTATGGATGATTTCGGCCCCGGGGACCTCATTCCTCACACCCTGGTGTAAGTTTTAGGGGGAGGGGGCATGTGCCCCCCCAGGCTGATTTGTGCCCCAGGCACCTAAATCCCCATGGCTGGCGTGAGGGGAGCACGCGGCCACAGGGACACCATGTAGAAGACTACAATTAACATTAAAGAGGGGTCCGCACGGACTCCACAGCCCTGGGGACCACCAACTCCCAGCGGGCAAATAAAAAAATACAAGAAAGGAGGGGGGCCCCGAGGCTGCACTCCTGGAGCCATTAATGGCCCTGGGGACTGCACCCCCCAGGGTCGGTTCCTGCTGTGTCCCAGGATGCCCACCACCCAGGACATAGCTGTTTGCTTTCGCATGGCGGGAGCTAGCAGCTCCCGTGAAGCAAAAACAAATACTGCGATTTTAGCGGGCTGAAGCTGTCAAAGTGCTCCCGCCTGCTGGAAGCAGAGGGTCATCTCTTTCCCTGACCACAGACATGTGGGCAGTGAAAGAGATGAGAGTATTGCTCCTACCTGTAGGGAGCTGCATTTCCAGCAGCTCCCTGTGTGCAGCAGGAATGCTGGCTCCTGCAGGAGGCAGGAAGTCAACTGGGACTGCTGGGGCATTGAGGCTCGCCCGCAGTCCCAAGGGAACGGACAGCTGGGAGCAGAAAGAGACAGAATTAAGGTCTGAAGTAAGAAGAAAGCGGCGAGATAAAGGTGAGAAAAGAGCAGAAAGAGGCAAAATATAGATCAGAAATGAGCAGAGAGAGGCAGAAAAAGGAACAGAAGAGAGCACAAATAGGCAGAATAAAGGTCAGAAATGAGCAGAAAGAGACAAAATAAAAGTGAGAAACAAGCAGAAAGTGGAGAATAAAGGTCAGAGGGGAGATGAAAGAGGCAGAATACAGGTCAGAAACAAGTAGAAAAAAACTGAATACCGGTCAGAAACTAGCAGAAGGAGGCAGAGTAAAGGTTAGCAATCAGCAGAAAGAGGCAAAATAAAGGTCATCAGCGAGCAGAAAGAGACATAATAGAGGTCAGAAATGAGCGGCAAGAGGCAGAATAAAGGGCAGCAATAAACAGAAAGGAAAAAAATTGTGAGAAACAGGCAGAAAGATGCTGAATAAAGGTAAAAATCTAGCAGAACGCCGCAAAATAGAGGTGAGAAATGAGCAGCAACAGGCAGTATAAACATCAGAAGTGAGCAGAAAGAGGCACAATAAAGGTCAGAAGAGAGCGGAAAGAGGCAGAATAAAGGTCAGAAATCAGCAGAAAGAGGCACAAAAAACGTCAAAAATGAGCAGAAAGAGGCAGAATAAAGGTCAGCAATGAGGAGAAAGAGAGAAAATAAAGGTCAGCAGCGAGCAGAAAGAGGCATAATAGAAGTCAGAAATGAGCGGAAAGAGGCAGAAGAAAGGCAAGGAGCAAGCAGAAAGAGGCAGAAAGCAGGTGAAAAATAAGCAGAAGGAGGCAAAATAACGGTGAGATATGAGCAGAAAGAGGCAAAATAAAAGTGAGAGACTAGCAGAAAGAGGCAAAATACATGTCAGAAACGAGGAGAAAGAGGCAAAATGAAGGTCAGAAGGGAGCAGAAAGAGACAGATTAAAGGTCAGAAACAAGCAGAAAGAGGCAAAATAAAGGTCGGCATTGAGCAAAAAGAGGCACAATAAACATGAGAAATGAGTAGAAAGAGGCAGAATAAAGGTCAGAAGAGAGCTGAAAGAGACAGAATAAAGGTCAGAAACTAGCAGCAAGAGGCAAAATAGAGGTCAGAAATTAGCAGCAAAAGACAGAATAAAAGTGAGAAATGAGCAGAAAGAGGCAGAATAAAGGTGAGAAACGAGCAGAAAGAGGCCCAATAAAGGTCAGCAACTAACAGAAAGGCAAAAAATTGCGAGAAATGAGCAGAAAGAGGATGAATAAAGTTCAGAAACAAGCATAAAGAGGCAAAATAAAGGTCAGAAGGGAGCAGAAAAGGCAGAATAAAGGTCAGAAACGAGTAGAAAGAGGCAAAATAAAGGTCAGTATAAAGCAGAAAGAGGCAAAGTAAATGTGAGAAATGAGCAGAAAGAGGCAGAAGAAAGGTCAAAAGTTCAGAAACAAGCAGAAAGAGGCAGAATAGAGGTCAGAAACTAGCAGAAAGGGGCAAAATAGAAGTCAGAAATGAGCGACAAATGGCAAAACAAAGGCGGGGAAATTAGCAGAAAGAGGCAGAATAAAGGTCAGCAATGAGCAGAAAGAGGCAAAATAAAGGTGAGAATTGAGCAGCAAGAGGCAGAATAAAGGTCAGAAATGAGCAGAAAGAGGTAGGATGAAGGTCAGAAACAAGCAGAAAGAGGCAAAATAAAGGTGAGAAACGATGAGAAAGAGGCAGAATAAAGGTCAGAAATGACCAGAAGGAGGCAGAATAAAGGTCAGCAACGAGCAGAAAGAGGCAAAATAAAGGTGAGAAACAAATAGAAAGGGGCAGAATAGAGGTCAGAAACAAACAGGAAGAGACAAAACAGAGGTCAGAAACGAGCAGCAAGAGCAGAACAGACGTCAGAAACAAGCAGAAAGAGGCAGAATAAAGGTCAGAAGAGAGCAGGAAAAGGCAGAATAAAGGTGAGAAACTAGTATAAAAGAAGCAAAATAAAGGTGAGAAACCAAGAGAATTAGGCAGAATAAAGGTCAGAAATGAGCAGAAATTGGGAGAATATAGGTCAGAAACTAGCAGAAAGAGGCAGAATAAATACCAGAAACAAGCAGAAAGTGGCACAATAAAGGTCAGGAGAGAGCAGAAAGAGGTAAAATACCAGACAGAATGAGCAGAAAGAGGTAAAATACCAGACAGAATGAGCAGAAAGACGCAAAATAGAGGTGAGAAACGAGCAGCTAGAGGCAAAACACAGGTTAGAAAGAGCAGTAAGAAACAAAATACTGGGCTGAACTAGCAGAACGAGGCAACATCATGGGCAGGAGCAAGCAGAGAAGAGGCAGAAAAATTAACAGAAAATGAGCAGAGGAGACACAAAACCAAAGGCAGCAGAAGGTTGCGGACTGCAGGCAATCTGGATAAGATGACCATCACAGAGGGAGCTGGCATGAGGGCCTGCTCTCACATGCCCCCCTGCTTTTTTTACCATGCACCCACTGGCAGACCCACTTATACACTCACACACCCACTCACAGACCCACTATCACACTCTCGGACTCACTGACAAACCTACTCAGAGACTCACACACCCATTGACAGACACACTCAGACACTCCTGCACCCACTCACATATCCATTTAGGCACTCATCCACTAAGAGACTCACACACACACTCACAGACCCCCTCAGAGACTCACACACCCACTCACACACTCATTCACTCACTCACAGACCCACTCACACTCACACACCCACTCACAGACCCACTCAGATACTCATGCAATGACTCACAGACCCTTGGAGGTTGCTAACTCCGCCCACTGACCACAATTCTGCACGGAGGGACGAGCTGCGAGTCGCCGGACCGTTACCCAGCCACTTCATCCCCGAGTTGGGCGGGCCCGGGCCCGTAATCAGAGCCCCTGGAATTACTGGAACTCGAATACAGATCAGTACCTGTCCCCCGATGACACCATAGCAGGCCGGGACGGAGGAACCATCACCGTCGGTAACGGGTGAGAGTGCAGCGATTATTGGTTGGACCCTGCCCTCAGGATTCCACGGGGAGGAAGAAAGCGACCTTACACCCTAATTGCCATGTGACTCATGGTGAAGGAGGCAGCTTGAGTAGGGGAGCTGCAGCCAACCCCCCCTGCCCAGGCCTTCATTGAGGCGAGGGTCTCGGACAGTGCCGAGAGGTAAGACCTCTCATCGTGGAGGCGTGAAGCAGCCATTAGCGGAGGGGCTACGATTTTGGACTGCTGTGCCGCCTGTGGGGGGTGTGTGGTCCTACATTTGTGGACATTCTCCCTCCCAGTTGCTGCCTCGAGGCGCACTTTACACCGGTGGTTGTTGCAGCAGCTGCGGGACTGCGGCTGGCTCGGTGTGCAGGCCACAAGGTCGTGTTGAACGGGGGGGACGTGGCTCACAGGTCGGACTTTGAGACCCAGGACCCAGTCATAATATTTGACTCAGCAGGGCCCTGCGGAGAGGCCTGTGAAGAGTGGAGGTCATCGCCCCTGTGCCGTGGGGTAGCAGAGAGGGCGGAGATCTCGAGGGCCCCGTGGACTGGCTGATCGACTACTTACCGGGCTTGGCTCTGTGGTTCTTTTTGTGGCCGGGCTTTGCTCCGCTTCCATTTCCTGAGCCCTTGTGACCTATCCGGGACATTGGCCGGATGGGTTTGGCTCCGCCGGTCACGCCGCTCACAACTACAGGCCCCAGGACTCCCTTGGGCAGGCCACCTTGATTCTAACGCGCCAGGACGCGCCGGGAGAAGCCCGGGATAGGGGCGGGACCGTCTGTGGCCGTCAGGGGCCAGTAGAGGCTGGGCTGGGCCATGTCTCTTGGTTTCAGCGACTCTTGAAGTAATGACTCAAGTGACTTTTTAAGTGCTATATGTAAATCACGCTACTAGTTTTTACTTGGTCAGTAACGTATTCATATTGTTATTAATTTGGACACTGATCCCTTGTTGTGGTAAATAATGGGGAAGAGTACTTTCCCCCAATTCTGTCCTGCTACTAAGCAGAAAGTAGTTCCTAATACTCCCCTCCCTAGTTTGACAGCGATTGATCGAATGCTGCAGCAAACTATTGGGGTGGTCGCTTCTGCTATTGAAAGCACAGAAAGGCGACTTTCTCTTCCAGTTGGCACACTTCCTCCCTTGTCTGCTACAAATGTTTCGTTGCTTACTATAAACTCCCAGGACTCAATATTAGTGCCTTCTTTTGCTGACCTCCCTGGTGTTCAATCGACACATTCTGCCCAGGACTTTGTTTCTATCTTGCCTAACTTGTCATCTCCCTGTATGCCTATTATTACCAGGTTATCTTTAACACCAACAATTCCTCCAGCAAATATATCCTCTGAGATCACACCCTTGCCTAAGGATTCAATAGAGAAAGGAGGGTCTGATTCGTGTTTACCTTCGCCCTTGGTTTCGGCATCAATTGTTAGTTTAGATAGTCACATTCCTCGAGTAACAACTAGAGGGTAGAAGGCAAAGCGTAAACAAAATCATATTAATAAGGAAGGACCAAATGTATTGACTGCCAAAGGGAAGATTACCCATAAGCATCGTAAATCTACTGCAATAATAAATTAAACAAAAGGTAATAAGGGTAGTAGGCAGACAGAGATTGTCTCTCCCTCGATTAGTACAGGTGAACCAGTAGTTGGGGAATGTTTTTGGGGGGAAATGGAGATATTGATATCAACTCTCCTAGAACCTATTCGTATTAAAGTATCGAATATAGAATCCAGGGTAATTAATATGGAGAAACAGCTTACCGGAAATCTGCAGTTTACGCAGGTTAAATTACCCCCTATCTTACCCCAAGTGACTCCGCCTGAAGCAAATAGTAATCCCCAAAAAATAACGGGGGCCTTGGAAAAACATGTTCAATTTAAAACCAATGTGGAATTGGGACGTTTGGAGTTTAATGAACCCAGGGGTTTAGAACCTAGCGTAGCAGGTATATCCGGTCCCCCTCAAGTGCTAACTAACAACTGTAAGACTGTTATGAGAAGAGTTGAAGATATTAGGGAGGCTGATTCGATATCAATTTTACCAACTCTTAATTTGCCCCCTGAGGCTTTTACAGATACAGTGGGGTTAGCAAATGTTCCTCCTCTCTCTCCCAATGTTTACGAACACTGGTCGACTCTCAGGAATAAAGCACTTCATTTCCTTTCTCAACCAGAATGACTCTTGGGGTACGGCAGTGGCAGCGAAAAAACTTGCATTGGTTCGCTCGACTGCCGCCCTTAAATCCTTCTCCATGAAACTAGGTACCAGACCGCCGGCAGAATTAATTAAGATTTACAAAGCTAAATGTGTGTCTGGTGCAATGTACGGTAGTGGGGTTTGGGGCTTTGCTGACTCTGCTCCCATTCAGGCAGTTGAAAACTCCTTCTTGAAATGTATCCTCGCAGTACCCAAGAGTTCCTCTAACTATAATTGTCATGCAGAATTGGGTCTTCCTTTTATATCTAATCTTATTAAACTTGAACCAGTGCTACTATGGCACAGGATGTGGACTAAAGATGAAACCAAGTTTAATAGAGATATTCTGATAGACATCTTGGAATTGGAAGGAGTGATGAGGATACCATGGCTGAGATATGTACGTAAATTTTTAGCTGACATGGGAAAGCTGGATTATTTTTTAAATCCTCTTACTATCTCAGCCATATCGCGTAAGGAGTTGAAGAAGGAGGGCCTTGCTTTTTTGGATTCCGTGAGAATTTCTGTGGAAATCCTAAAACCTACTGTCCTGCAACATCAATTAATTTTAACAACTTTTAATATTCAACCCTATTTGCTGTACGTCCCTGGTAACTATGATAGATTCCTATTATCACGTTTCAGATTTGGAATCTTCCACAGATTGGTTAGCTTTCCTATAACAAATGATTGGATGCACAAATTATTGCCCTGTCCTTTTGATGATGTTTCCCCTCAAAGTACTATCCATGTTGTTTTATTTTGTAAATTTTACAGTTATATTAGGCACACAGTTTTACTGCCATTTTTGAGAGAGGTGGGTCATCGGCAATGTCGTTTGGCTATGTTAGATATCCTACATTTGGTTAATCATTTTTGTGTTGCCACAATTACATTGTTTTAAAAAAAAGTGATTTGCACTAGGAAAAGTATAATATAACACACTTTATTAAGTCCTTGAATGATTTGTATTAATAATTTTGGTGTTTAAGCCATTGAGTTATCGCTAAATGAACAGTTGTGACTTTTTTAAACGCAATGATTTTTTTTATGTATGCTTTTATGGTTGTTTTTAACAATCGAATAAAGGTATATTTGATTTGATTTGATTTGACTCACAGACCCACTTAGAGACTCTGGCACACTCTCACAAAACCACTCAGACACTCATTCACCCACTCAAAAACCCACACAGACACTCAAATTCCCATTCAAAGACCCACACAGGAACTCATGCACCAACTTACAGATCCATTAAGAGACTCATGCTCATATTGACATCCCCACTCAAACATTCACACACCCACTCACACTCACTCAGAGTCTCATGCACCTAGTCACTGATCCACTTAGAGCCTCATTCACCCACTCATAGAACCACTCAGCCACTCATGCACCCACTCATAGTGCCACTAAGAGACTCATGCATTCACTCACAGACCACTCAGAGATTCATGTACCCACTAACACACCCACTCAGATTCACACACACACACACTTACAGACCCATTCAGACACTCACACAGCTACTCACAGACCCCACACAAACACTCATACACCCAGTCATCAAGCCAGTCACAGAGCCACACAGGCACTCACACACCCACTAACAGACTCCCAGCACCACTTGCACACCCACTCACAGACACAGACAGGCATTCACACACCCACTCACAGATCACAGACTCACCGGGGTGCAGTCGGTAGGCGAAGCCCTTAGAGGTGGTGTCGGCCAAAAAGTAAGGGGCATCCACTATGTTACGGTGCATTAATATTGTAAGGAATTGTGTTTTTAAATACGTTTTTAATTACTTTTAGCTTGAAGCTTGCCACACGTATTTTATTATTTTAATCAGACCCTCCTCACTTAGGGGTCTATTAGGATGGCGGGAGGATCGCCATCCACCCGCCATTTCCGTCCACCCGCCTAACATTTCCCCCGCCATATTACGATGGCGGATGACGGTGGGGACCCAGGCAGTTGGAAAGACCGTCTGCCAGTTTTCCGCCGGTAGGCAATCCGCCCGATTGCCTACCGGGTGGAAAAGACCTGCTATATGGTGGCGGTCTCATGCCTTTCCATGGGGGAAACTACGCCATGGAAAGGCTTGCGGAGAATGCCTTTGTGGGCCCGTTGCGGGCCCCCAGGGGATTGGAGGGGCAGGTGGCTGCACTTGGGAGTTCCCCATGGTACCCCCCGACATTTGCATGCACAAGGTGGCAGGCACCACGTGGTGCGCGTCACGTTGTGCATGCAAATGCACAACATGCCCTTTTAACATTGTGGCGAGTGCTGAATACAGCACCGCCCGCCACAATGTTAAATTTACAGGATGCAACCGCCATGGTGGCGGTCGCATCCTAATTGGCACAGCAGGACCGCTGCACCACTGGTGGCCGGTCCCAGCACCACTTGGGTGGCGGGCGGACTCCAGGCCATCCTTATAGACCCCTTAGTGCTGTCCTTAACTTACCTAGGGACAAGTCTGCTCCCCCGGTCTGCCTTGGCTCAGCCATTTGTGCAAAGGGTAACAGCCCCTCCCCTCTTTAATCACTCCCGTTGGGGGTTTGCAGTACGCACTTGGCCAGCAATAAAAACCTATGTTGGGCCGGACGTGCAGCGGGTGGTGTCGGACGAAAAGTAAGCGGTATCCACTGTGTTACGGTGCATTCATATTGTAAGGAATTGTGTTTTTAAATAAAAAATTTAAATATGTTTTAATTACTTTTAGCTTGAAGCTTGCCACACGTATTTTATTATTTTAATCAGTCCCTCCACACTTAGTGCTGCCCTTAACTTACCTACGCACAGGTCTGCTGCCCCGGTCCACGCGGCTCAGCCGTTTGTGCGGAGGTTAGCAGCCCCTCCCCTCTCTAATCACTTCTGGTGGGGGCTTGCGGTTCGCGCTCGGCCAGCAATAAAAACACATGCTGGGCTGGACGCGCTCGTCTGCGCCAAGATCGCGCCGAGGGCTTTAGACACTGCCATTTTTACACCAGAAAAGTAAATCAGGATTTCATGGTCAGGCAAAGCTCTTCATTTATTTAATCCACCAGATCACTCCTGTCTATGGTTAGATTCTAGTCAGGATCCCCCCAGTTTTATATGCAACAACTGTGGATTTCAGGTATCCGCTCCTGAGTGTCTGGTTAATGTGAAATATTCCTTCCCCAAAAACACACAGCCTTGGTCCTCTTTTGATTTTCGCATCGCACTGATTAATGCACGGTGGCTTGTTAAACACGACCATGAGCCTGCGGAGTTTATCGAGAGTCAACAACTAGATGTCCTCTTTGTTACAGAAACTTGGGCAACTAACCACTCCAACCCTGATTTACTAATTGTAACCCCTCCAGGGTATGCAATGACAAGAGTTGGTAGATTGATAAAAAAAAAGGTGGAGGCTTAGGATTAGTTTATAGAAGTAATTTTAAATGTAACCTAGTTCAGACTGCGAATTTCTCCATTTCAGTCTTGAATTAACAGGCACCTACGCCTTCAAAGGCTTGCTTATCTATCATCCACAAGGCACAAAAAGCAATTTTCTACACTCTATCTCTACTTTGGTTGAGGGAGGGGCTTGCAACAGCAACTTTACAGTACTCGGGGATTTTAACTTTCATTTAGACTCCATTGGGAACAAAGACACTGAGGTTTTTATGAACATAATGAAGGCCTTCAATCTTTCCCAACTTCTACATCAAACCACACATAGCGCTGGTCACACATTAGATGCCATTTTTTCCAATAATGATTTCATTTCAGTGAAGGAATTTCTTCCTCTTACATGGTCTGACCATAAAGCCATTACTTTCAACTTAACTGCCCCCCCTGCTTAAAGTAGAAAAAAGATCACACCCCTACATTACACTGTCTTTGGTCCAAACCAATTTGGATATTCTGCAACAACACCTTCCTCAGGAGTATCACACCCAGAGCACAATCCTACATTACACTGTCTTTGGTCCAAAACCAATTTTGATATTCTGTAACAACACCTTCCTCAGGAGTATCACACCCAACCAACCGACCCTACCCGGGCCACAGAGAATTACACACTCAGATTAAACGCCACCATTTCCAAAGCTATGCTCAAAAGTTGTAGGGGCCCTCAAAAAATTAAAACAATCTGCTCCCTGGTTCACTGAAATTCTCCGTCTGGAAAAACAAAAGTGTAGAAGACAGGAAAGAAAATGGAGAGTGAATTATGAACCGTCCGATAAAGTAATTTTCAAACATACTCAGGCTAACTATAAGGCAATTATTATTAGGGAAGAATCGGTGTCTTTTACACAACAATAGTGACAACCAAGAATTCCACCAAAGAACTCTTCCAAGTTATGAATAAACTCTCCAGTTCTCCTGAAAACAGAAGCAACAATAATAGTCCATCCTTTTGTGAGAAAATAGCTTCCTATTTGTTTGACAAAGTGGAACAAATGTACAATCAGTTTACCTGCTCCATAAGCTTGGATCCCAGCAATAGCTCCAGTATAGCACATGCTTCCACTCCTGATTGAAATTCTCCTCTCAAAAATCCTCAATCTAAACTCAGCCAATTTACTTATGTCACTGATACAGAAGTCCTTAACCTACTCAAGTCCATTAAATCAGGGTCACCACTTGATCCCTGTGGCCCTCAATACTCAAAAAGATTCCTATCCCAATTGCCTCGTATCTCACCAACATCTTCAATGGGATGTTCAGTTTTGGGACCTTTCCCATATTATGGAAAAGGGCGTCCATCCTGCCACTCCTCAAGAAACTTAATCTAGACCCCGATAAACCAGCTAACTATCGCCCTAGCTCTAGGCTGTCTTTTCCATCAAAGATAGTGGAACGACTCATCAACCTACAACTGACTCAGTTCATTCAAGACAATTAGTTATTGGACCCCACCCAATTAGGTTTTAGGCCCAAACGTAGCACAGAAACGGTCTGAATGAAAACTACAGATGAACTTAAAATCATTCTCAATAAAGGAGGTTCTGCAGCTCTTGTCCTCCTTGACTTGTCGGCGGTGTTCGACGCAGTCGATCATGCTACTCTCGTTGATCGCCTAAAAGAACTGGTCATCACCGGCAAAGCACTCCACCTACTTCAATCTTTCTTAACTGACAGGGAGCAGTTGGTTATGATGGAGAATTTCACACCCACATTTTTCGGTTCCTTAAGGATCTTCCCTGATTCCCCTACCTTTTAATATCTATGTGGATGAACTCTCTGCCCTGATCAGATCCTTTGGGTTCTCTCCCACTTCATATGTGGACGACACACAGATTGTCGTGTCAGCCTCAAATAATGTGGAAGATACCATCTCTCAATTTCACGACTGTATAAGAGCAGTCAGAAACTGGATGGGTAAACATTGCCTTAAACTTAACTCGGAAAAAGCCGAGGCCATTTCTTTGGGCAACAAACCACATTTTTGGAACCCAGGTTGCTGGCCTAAAGTGTTAGGAACTCTCCCCATCCAGGTTCAAAAAGTAAAAAATCTGGGCATAATCATTGATGACAAGCTGAACTTTAACAAGCATATCTGTTCCGTTGTCTCTTCCAGTTTCAACATGTTGAGAATCATTAAGAAGATTCTCCCTTTCATCCCTTTGACTTCCAGAAAAACAGTAATTTCTTTACTAGTTCTTTTGAAACTGGACTACTGTAAGGGACTGTATGTCAAGCTCCAGAAGCAGTACAAAAGGAAACTACAGAGCGTTCAAAACGTGGCGGCAAGACTTACTGTTGATCTGCCCAAGTTTCATCCCTGCTCTCTGCACCCATCAAGAAGTTCCATTGGCTCTCAGTAGATAACCACATCAAATTCAAGGCACTGTGCCTTGCCTACAACGCCTTACACAACTCAGGACCCAGCTACCTTAGACATTCCTTCTCCTGGTACATTCTAAATTGAGATCTACGATCAAAAAATACATTGATGATCTCTCGCCTCAAATTCAAGAGAGTAAAATGGGGGGGCGGGGCAGCTGTTTCTCTTCTGAAACCCCGGCACTTTGGAACACTCTGCCTATACATATCAAAGTGGCTCCCACTCTATGGACTTTTAGGAAACTGTTAAAAACCTGGCTTTTCAATGTCTAGCCTGTTTTCTTCTCCTGTTACTGCCTCACTGCAATACCCAACATAGCACCAAGACACCTACGGGTATTCATGCACTTTACAAGTTCAATAACATAACATAACATCCATACAGTCGCTTACACACCCACTCGCAGACCCATAGTACAACTCACAGACCCAGTCACATGCCCACACAGGCACTCACACACCCAGTCTATTCACAGACCAACACAAGCACTCTCGGTGGCAGTTAGGAAATAAAAATTTTAAAAACATAGAAATTCACTGAAAAATACAAAGGTTACAAGGATGTTATAGTTAGGAAATAGAATTAAAAAACCTATAGAAATTCATTAAAAAAACAAAAGTTACAGGGACGTTACAATTAGGCTCAAATTTTACTCATACATAACTAGTGAAATTCAGCAGTTATAGTTACCTGGGCTAACTTACACCTCCTCAGTGCATTGCTTATGACTTCACATATGACATCATAAAAGGGATTAAGCTGGCAAGCTGCTTCCGTTGTCGTCACTTCACGCTTTGCCCATGATGAAGGGCGTCCACCTCCCGAAACGCGTTGGCTTTTAAATTGAGGATGTGTCTGCTTACCTACCTGTGCAGCGGAGAGGGATCCTGGGTGTGCCTACCATTTAGGGGTAACTCGGCTTGAACACAATACTGACCAGCCCTTGGCCACGGTACGGCACCACCGCCTGCACTTCGGGGGTCCGTGTGGTCTTGGATGGATCTGACACACGGAGTTGGTGATTTCAACGTGGCGAGGGCTGAGAGGAGTCCCACTGCCAAAGCCAGGCAGGTCCACTTGCTGTTTGTATTTCACAGTTTGAGCGGAGCAGGAGATACCAACTTAATCACACAGTGAGGTTTGGCAGACGCTTAATTCCCTATCTGATTGTTTTTAAACGTGACTTTGACGGCACCCATTGGGGTTGGACAATTTTGCACTACCAGTCCCAGAATGCTCTTTGATGTATTTTACATTCAGATTGGCTCAATAAAAGGGATAACGCTGGCAAGCTGCTTCCATTGTCGTCACTTCACGCTTTGCCCATGATGAAGGGCGTCCATCGTCCGAAATGCGTTGGCTTATAAATTGAGGATGTGTCTGCTTACCTATCTGTGCAGCGGAGAGTGATCCTTGGTGTGCCTACCATTTTGGGGTAACTCGGCTTTGAGATGACGTCATCAGTGATGTCATCAGTGATGTCATTTGAGATGTCATCAGTGATGTGATCAGTGATGTCACTGACCATGTCATTAGTGATGTAATATGTGACGTCATCAGCAGTGCATTGCGGGGGCGCGAGTTATAGTTAGCTGAACTAACTATAACAGGGGAATTTCTAGGGTTTTGTACGAGGGAAATGTCCAGCTAACTATAACGCCCCTGAAACCTATGTTTTTTTCAGTGAATTTCTAAGGTTTTTTAAATGCCAATTCCTAACTATAACGCCCCTGAAACCTTTGGTTTTTTCAGTGAATTTCAAAGTTTTTTTAAATGCCAATTCCTAACTATAACGTGCATGAAACCTATGGTTTTTTCAGTTAATTTATATATATATATATACATATATATATTCACTAAACAAAACATAGGTTTCAGGCCTGATATAGTTAGGAATTAGCATTTAAAAAAACCTTTAGAAATTCACTGAAAAAGCAATAGGTTTTAGGGGTGTTATAGTTAGCTGGACATTTCACTCGAACAAAACCATTGAAATTCCTCCGATATAGTTAGCTGTACTAACTACATCTCGCGCGCCCGCAATCCACTGCTGATGGTGTCACATATTACATCATTCATGTCATGGTCAGTGACATCACTGTTGACATCTCAAATGACATCACTAATGACATCATCCAGTGAATGTGGTTTGGTTTGTTATTTAAATATGTATTATATATATAGCAATTTGCATTGAAGAATGAGTGGATATATAAATATAAATATCTGGATGGAGGATTTAGTAGCAGTGTGATTGACTGTTTACTTGACTAATTTATAGTGTCTCACTAAATATTTGAATAGTGACTAAACTGTGTGAATATCTGTATGACTTTGTCAGTTGTTGTGTAAACTGCTGCACTAGTTGGTTACTAGCTACGTGAAAGTCTATATTATTTATTGATTAGTTAACTGAGTATTTGTATGGGAGAGTGAATGTGTGTGTGGTTCGGTGGGGGGGGGTTGTGACTGCCCAAAGATGTGTGAATAGTTGATTCAGTAGGTATATGAAGCTAAAACTACATGTTATAACAGTTGTTTGGGTGAGTGAATATCTTTATGGGTGTGGCGATGAGCAAATATATGTCTCAATGGTACATGTCCAACAAACTATAAAAATAAAAGCCAGTGTATGTGTCAGTTGTTGTATATAAATAAGTATACATAACACTCAGTGTTTGTATGAGTGACTGTATGGATAACTGTATAGTTGTAATAGTGATTTTATAACACACTAAGTATGAGCTATTATCTATATGAATAGATGAAGTGGTGTTTTTATAAGTGTATAGGTAAGTAAAAGTAAGTATGATCCATTGTTTGCATAAGTGAGTAGGATGACTTCATAAGTGATTAGGATGTGTGCTGGTGTGTAATGTCAATATAGATGTATAAGTATATTTGATAGTGTTCTATTGATCATTGACAGCATGTATGAGGGAATCTATAGGTAAGTGATTAGATGTGTGTATAGATCTAGGAATCACTGAGTGGGTGTTTAGAAACTTGTATTGGTGTGTCAATGGTTTTAAATCCGGCACTCTGTATTTTACAGTGAGTGATGAAAGGTTATATTAGTGTACGATGAGGTGTATCTGATTGTCATGTGGATGATGTCATCAGTGATGTCATCAGTGATGTCATTTGAGATGTCATCAGTGATGTCACTGACCATGTCATGAATGATGTAATATGTGACATCATCAGCAGTGGACTGCGGGCGCACGAGATGTAGTTAGTACAGCTAACTATATCGGAGGAATTTAAATGGTTTTGTTTGAGTGAAATGTCCAGCTAACTATAACACCCCTAAAACCTATTGTTTTTTCAGTGAATTTCAAAGGTTTTTTAAATGTTAATTCCTAACTATATCAGGCCTGAAACCTATGGTTTTTTCAGTGAATTTCAAAGGTTTTTTAAATGCTAATTCCTAACTATATCAGGCCTGAAACCTATGGTTTTTTCTGTGAATTTTAAAGGTTTTGTAAATGACAATTTTTTATGTATTAATTGTTATACTGATTTTTTTTATACTGATTTACTACATTTTTTAAACTATTTTTTTTTAGATATTTTATTTTTTTAATTACATTATAATTACATTATACATTACAATACAAAATATGCTTTCTCATAATGAATTACTTTAGTTTAAATACTTTGCAAATAGGCAATAGAACACAATGCAGCATTGAGCTCAATGGGAATTTCTAGTTAAATGCAATTAGTTACTTTATGGATTACTTTTCTAACCACAGGACTGGATCCTAGATTCAGTCCTTGGACATCTCCTGTAAACAGTTGAGTAAAAGCGTTTTGGTTACAGTAGTGATTTTTAAGGAATATTATGGTATTTTAAAAGTTGACACTTAGAAACTTTTCTGCTGAAAACCACACAATGGATTCCTATGGAAGGAAATACAAGTTACTGGTAAGTACCCTTAGAATTACTTTCCAGGGTCAGTGCTGGGCTAAAAGATGCAGCACTGGGTTCTCTCCTGATAACAGGTGAGTAAATCGGAATTCGTAGTTCGGCTGATTTTAGAGGAATATTTGTACGTTTCAAAAATGGACACTTCGAAACTTTTCTGGTGAAAACCACACACTGCATTCCTATGGAAGGAAATACAAGTTACTGGTAAGTACGCTTAGAATTACTTTTCAGGTTCAGTGCTGGGCTAAAAGATACAACCCTGGGTTCTCTCCTGATAACAGGTGAGTAAATCGGAATTCGTAGTTCGGCTGATTTTAGAGGAATATTTGTACGTTTCAAAAATGGACACTTACAAACTTTTCTGGTGAAAACCACACAATGGATTCCTATGGAAGGAAATACAAGTTACTGGTAAGTACACTTAGAATTACTTTTCAGGGTCAGTGCTGGGCTAAAAGATGCAGCCCTGGGTTCTCTCCTGATAACAGGTGAGTAAATCGGAATTCGTAGTTCGTCTGATTTTAGAGGAATATTTGTACGTTTCAAAAATGGACACTTAGAAACTTTTCTGGTGAAAACCACACAATGGATTCCTATGGAAGGAAATACAAGTTACTGGTAAGAACGCTTAGAATTACTTTCCAGGGTCAGTGCTGGGCTAAAAGATGCGGCACTGGGTTCTCTCCTGATAACATGTGAGTAAATCGGAATTCGTAGTTTGGCTGATTTTAGAGGAATATTTGTACAATGGTGAAGGAAGGGGGCGGGCCTGAGATGACGTGTGCAAACACGCCCTGTGGCATGTTTTAAGTTGGGGAATTAATTCCTCTTCAATACTGCGGTCCCCTGGGGGCCAACCAGCCCACCAGATACCTCCAGTATGCGCCAGGGAGCTGCGTTGCAGAAAGGTGTTCAGAGGCCACGCCCCTTTTTACACCTCTCTGCAATGCAGCTCCGTGGTGCTTACTGGAGGCACCTGGTGGGCTAGTTGGCCCCTAGGGGACCTCTGGGTTGAAGAGGAACGAATTCCCCATCTTAAAACGCACCACAGGGCGTGTTTGCACACATATCACCTCAGGCCCGCCCCCTACATTCACCACTGTGCAAACGCGCCCCGTGGTGCATTTTAAGTTGGGACATTAAGTCCCCCTTGAATCCTGAGGTCCCCTGGCGGCCAACTAGCCCACCAGGTACCGCATACTGGAGGTTCCTGGTGGGCTAGTTGGCCCCCAGGAACCCCCAGTATTCAAGGGGAATTAGATCCCCCTCTGCAATCGCGCCTAGGGGCGCGTTTGCAGAGTGGTGCAAGGAGGGGGCATGGCCTCTGGCCCAATCCCAACTTTTTTTTGTTTTTCATTTTTTAGAAGGGGAGCTGTGTAGCCCCCCTTCTTTTTCTAATTAATTGGCCCTGGGGACCCCATCCCCCAGGGCCTGCCCCCAATTTATTTATTTTTATTAAAAAATTTAAAAAATTGGGAAGGGGCCGCGTGGCCCCGCTCCCGAGGCCATAATTTTCCCTGGGGACCCATCCCCGGGGCATGGCCCTTTTTTAAAAAATGTTTGTATTTCGGAGGGGGGCTGCCCTGCCCCCCTCCTGTGGCCCCTTTTGGCCCCGGGGACCCCATTTTTTTCTTTTTTTGTTTAATTTTTAGGAGGGGGGCCGCGTGGCCTCCCCCTCCCGGGCCACTACTGGCCCCGGGGACCCCATCAGGGCCTGGCCACCTCGTTGAGGACCATGGGGGGGTCCCCAATCCCCCCACGGTGACAGCTGGCTCCCCGCCTCCTGCGGGAGCCGGCATTGCTTTTCCACATGGGAGCAGCTAACATGCTGCTCCCCATGTGGAAAAGCAATCTGCTTTGCTTCATTGAAGCGAGAGCAGGTTTCCCTGCTCTCGCTTCAATGAAGGAAAGCAGTTTGCAATGGCAGGGTGGGAGCCGCTCCCGCCCTGTCATTGCAAACTACAGTGTCCCGGGGGTGGGCACCCCGGAACACTGCAGGAGCCGGCCCTGGGGGATGGCAGTCCCCAGGACCATCATTGGCTCCAGGGGGTGTCCGCGCGGCCCCCCTCCCAATTAATCCAAAGCCCTGGGGGGTGGTGGTCCCTGGGTCTTGGGGGTCCGTAACGGACCCCCTATGTTAAATAATTAGTGCCCCTGGGAGGTGGCGATTCCCCAGGGTTTTTAAAAAATATATATTTTTATTAACATTTTCAATTCCAACAATATCTGCAATACCATATGGTGTCGTTGTTACATATATCACATCTTCCAACTGTAGCCATACCTTTAACCGCAAGGACTTGTTCGACAATATGTCAGATTCTTGCTCAGCTGTCTCTTTGCCCACACTAATACCCGATATATTAATGTCTCCTATAGATACCTCAACTAGTCAGAGTCGTCTGAGAGTGTTTCTTCCCCGATATTCATTCCATTTCCCCCAGACCCGTGTCCATTTTTTGGGACATCTTCTATGGACATATACTGATTTTTCAGTTACCATTAATTCGTCCATACCACGACACCATCCACTTAGTGTGGGAGTCTGCCTGGCTCCCCATAGTTGTGCTATATTTCTTTTTGTTAAAGCCATACCAAGCGCTACCCAGGTTTGTGCTGCATGATTAAGATCTGTAGGTTCCCAGATGTTGAGTAGGCATCTCTTCAGCTTAGGCGCCACCGTTATACCTGTGACCTGCGAGATTGTGCGCATGATTGCTTTCCAGTATGTGTCAATTTTTGCGCATTGCCAGAGTATGTGCCAGAATGTGCCTTGTTCCCCACATTGTCGGATGCAAAGTGGTGTATCTGTTCTGTACAATTTGTACAGTAGTGTCCTGGTGTAATATGTACGGCACACAGGGTTTTTTGTTTTAAAAAAAAAAGCCGCGGGGGTGGTGGTGCCCGGGGTTGCGGGGGGGGCCGTGAGCCTCCCTGCATACATTGACATAAAGCCCCGGGGGTGGCGGTCCCCGGGGCTTGGGGGGACTTTGAGCCCCCCACCCATGTATGATAAAGCCCCAGGGGTGGCGGTCCCCAGTGCTGGGGGGGCTGAGATCCCCCCGATAATTCAGATAAGCCCCGGGGGTGGCGGTCCCCGGGGCTGGGGGGCCCCCATTATGATATACATATTGCCCCGGGACTTGGCCCCCCCGGGAGCTAAATAAAAACAAAGCTTTTTTGGCAGTGGGATGCGCGGATCCTAAGCGCATCCCGCGATTTAAAAAAATAAATAAATTGTTAACCTTTTTAAAGTCCTTCATTTAGCATACAGTAGGCGTGGCTCGCATGGCCTCATGGTACTAGTAGTTGGCTTACTGTTGCTCTGTGAGCATGTCTCTTCCATACTGCTTAATTTCAATAAAATAACCTCAGTAGATCGATGTTCAGTCCCATATTCAACTGACTGCCCTACTTATGCCATGAATATGGACTACCTCCCAATATTGGCGGCAATTACTTCTCTGCCCCCACGGGTACGCTGTTGTGCGGCGTGGCTCCTCCGCAGCTGGGTTCGCCGCAACAAATAAACACGAAAGGTTACCCTGAAGGAAGAGCCATCTTAGGTAGGTTACTTTTCCATCAATTTATTCATGGCATATATATATATCCAGTTTCTCCGCTCCTCGTTCCCCACTTTCTGGAACACAGCAGGTATGGACCACAACTTGGTGCAATTATGCTTTATTCGTAACAGTCCGCTATTACACGTTTCGGCCTGAAAAGGCCTTGATCACATCACACATATATATATATCTTATAAGGGCAGTGAAGGGTTTAATGAAGGTTTGAAGTGAAGGGTGTAATGCAATCTGCAAACATCAAAAGAGGATATTTTCTTGTTTTCTTCTTTGTTCACCACATTGCCACGTTTGCCTCTCTTGCTCTCTGTATACTTCTGTCTTTCTCTATTGTTCATTTCTTGGCACAATTCATGGGCTCATGTGCACTGCTACAAAAAAGTCTGTGCCTACTTAATATAAAAATATTATTGTCATTTCATTTGAACAATTAGCTTCTGCTGGTTAACTACAATAATATTCTTGCAAGAATATAAGAACCAATCATCTGTTAAATGACTAAAAAAGATTATTACAAGAGCTTAAGAAACAAATAGCTTCTGCCTGAAAGTTCTAAAGAGAGGACATCTGCATTTTAAGGTCATTCTCTTCACAGACAATGTGAACCTAATGAATTGTGCCTTGCTAGAGGCCATTTACTTGGCAAGCGATTTGAACTAATCAACTGTTTCATGAATGTACTGCATACAATCGAAATACAGTAAAGCACGTGAATGTGTTTAATATGTACATGATAATGTGCTCCATTTTTTGCACGTACCTTAACCTACTTTTAAAACAAATAGAAAGTATCCCTTTACCTCATAAATGACGCAGGACTTGAGGTCAATGGTCAGAGGCCAAACCAATAGGTCCGGGTACAAAAGATTCTGCAGAAAAGTACTGAAACATTTAAACTCTCGAAATACACACATTTTGAGAGGACAGCCATTTAAGATTAATGAGCACTATATAATGTGCGTAGGTACAATGTATAAGTAACTCTTGTTTGGATGTTTTAACGTTTTGAAGGTCCCATCAAACATTTCAAGTTTAAAGGTTGCCTTAAAAGTATGCAAACTTGCAATGCTGAAGTTTTTGAGGGGATTTTCCGTGTTAGGACTGCATCTTTATTGGAGACTGCACGGTTCACAGCAGCCTTCTTGAAGCGAAAAGGTCCTGGTTGTTTTGAACTACAATATTCCAGCACAAAGAATTCTAAAGAACCTGGGGTATCTGAAAGCAGTACAGGGAGGACATCTCTCTAAAGTACTTGAAAGTGAATTCTTCAAATGTTATCAGTAACTGAGGCATTACACAGTGCGTGTTGATAGTCTTGGTTACTAACAGTGTATGCAGAGCAGAAGGGGACATTATAGTGTGGAGAAAGTATTTTAATATAGTCTTTTTATGACTGCGTACTGCAGACAGTATGGTTAAGTTAGAAGACAACAGTTATTGATCACAGAAAGGTTACTGCAAAATGAAAGTATCAACCACGAAAATGTGTGTGTTGGAAATCATAGTAACACTGAAAAACAATTATACAACAAATTGGCAACTGCCTGAAACAGAATTTTTTTTAAATCTTAGCAGTCAATTACAAAATGGAACTGGTGAATTATGAGTTGTCTGCATATTAAGGCCCTCATTTATGGTGATTTATCGTAGGGAAATGCAGCAAGTCATCTTGCTGCGCTGGCCTACGCCAAAGTGAAAGGGCAGGAATATATCATATTTATGGAAGACAGTGAATTCCTGTCCTTTCCCTCTGCGCTGTCCCTTTTTAGCAGCCTAGCACAAACGCAGGGACCATTGCACCATGGTGCAGGGATACCTGTGTTTTCAGCAGGATCCTTTTTGTGCAGGAATGGGACCCTTCTTGCACAGAAACAATCCTAAGACGCGTTTTTCCCCTTCCTATTTGTGCTGCAGAATGATTTAAAGATATTTCTCCTTGTTACTCCTCACCTCGGGAGGCGTAAGGATTTGGCACTTCCCCAGGTTTACATGATCTTGTGAACCTGGGGCAGAGTCAAAATCCATGGATGTTGCAGGGGAAAATCCACTGCAATGCCCATGCAACATCTCCTGAGCGCAGAGTAAGACAACACAGCGATTTGCGCTGCCTTGCCTTGATCCATATCTATGAGACTATCCAAAGCCATGCATAGCTGCTTTGCGTGGCCTCATAGATATCAATTTGTAATTGGTGCCGCCAGAGCATCAGTAAAAGTGACGTTCTGGCGGCACAAGGGGCTCGTAAATATGCACGTAATTGTCATTAGGGAATATGTGAACAAAGAAGGATTGGTAGGAGAATTGGTGATCTCTGAGAGTAAGATGCAAAACAATAATATTATCAAGCAATTCCAATATGAAGAATGAAGGCACATAAAAAAAGCTTACCATCAAATCTCATGAAAGCAAGGGTCAAACTTAATCTAATGAAATATGTTTGCTTATCACCAAATCTTTAAATTGTTCTAAAAATATTGAGAATTAAAATTGACAATTGTCATTTCAATCTGCCATTTACGTGTTTATCCAAACACACTTTCCCTCAAACAATAGCTTTTGGAATCTGCTGATTAGTAATCAGACATAATTAACTTTTTCTGGGTGCAAATTGGACTGCATGCATTCTTCATGTAACACCAGACTTGACAATCTGTGAGAGCGCCCAGGGATCCATGCTTCTGGCACCCTCACTTTACTAGTGTGCCATCACCTGGGGAAAATCTTCACTTACTTTGGTTTTTGAATGAGCTCTTCTTAGAGCCATTACCCACATATTTGTCTGTGTTATATCACACACAGATTCTCTCTGGACTTGGATTCCAGACTTGCCCAACCTCCTTCACTAACCTTCTTGGGTCTACATCTGTAAGATCTGCCTTTGCCTCACTTTCACACAACCAGAAATCTCTACAGCCATCTAGTGTACAATAAACTTGACTATAACAAAAGTGTCCTCTATTGATGCACCTTGTTATCCTTCAAGTCTTTAATGCTTCATCTTGCTGTCTGTTCAGCCTCCCACATTCCACTGCCATCTCTGTTTCTGGAGGACTCCCAGAGCACCCTTCTTGTAGTACACACCCTTAGGATATGGCTGTGCACACTGCATAATCTTACTGCGGAATCTATGGACACGGATCAATGACATAATATTGATAATAACAGTATCAATGCCCAAAAAACCCAGAAAATAAATATTGCTCTCAAAAATATTGCCTTCCTATAGTTAACTAATGAAAACAGAAATAGTGATAACCAAAATATCGCTGTTAAAAATATCTATTTTTACTTATATCAATAACACAAATATAGGAAACTAAAATATTGTCACATTTAAATACACATAGAAATTGTCAAAAATATTGCAACATACTATATCGACCACAATAATATCGCAAAAATAAAGGCATTTGATTACAAAACAATATAAGAGTATTTTATGTTAACCAAAAAATAAAAATAAACTGTAAAAGATATATAATAATCTAACAACATTATAACAATATTATATAACTAAAATAAACATTAAAAAAACAAAACAATTATACACTTCTATACATCAATTTATGATTAAACCATTTTTTTACAACTATTAATAAAATATAAACATTAAACCAAATTACATTCATATTTTTACATAAATAATGCACACAAAATAATTTAAAAAATATATATGTATCATTATACAATAAACACTAATTAGCGTCCACCATAAAAGGCAATAACTGAAAAATAAAAATCTAACTGAACACTAACCAATAAAGACAATCAGAAATCAAACAACCCAATAAAAATATATAATCAATTAAATTAAAAAGAACACAAAGGTGCCGATTACGATGCTGTAGAAATGGTCGGAGCCGTTCCTACGGCATAGTAATCAGCAGTTTGGATTAATTTCAGACCGACCCATTTGGATGGAGTCGGTCGGAAATAAATCCAAACTGGATTTTCAAATGGCTTCCGATGCGCTTGGAGAGACCATCTGCCATTTGGAAAGCCTCCTGTAATCCCAACTGCGGCTCTTTCCGCCTGAGGTATTACATTGGCGGATTACGACAGCCTTTCTCTGCTGGCCTTTCTGACACAAAAGGGTTGTTAAATGTCGACTTTGGGGGACGCCAGCAGGGCCCCCATGGGTGCAAGGCCTCCGGATTGAGGCCGATGGTGCCCCGCTGTTGATCCATGCACCCAGTGGCAGGCACCTTAAAGTGCCTGCCACAGGGTGCAGGGATGAACTGCACCTCTTCTCTTTACAGTGAGAGCATGCATTCTGGTCAGAATGCATGCTCCCATTGTAAAGAATAGGAGTCACATCCTAATTGCTGGGTTGGGACCGCCGAAAGGAAGTTGGTCATTCCCCATACCGAATCGATGTCGGACGAACTCAGGTCTGTCCGACATCAACACAGGCCTAAAATGTGATCACTTACTACACCAAAAACTACAAAAGCTGCAGGACGACAATACTCTGCTGAATTTGCTACAGAAAATCAGAAAACAGGTGTGGAAAAATAATACAACTATCTTCTAAAGTAAGTAAAACATTTAATTAATCAAACTTGAAAATAATTGAATTAAAAACATTATATTATAAATAAATAACCAAATAGTCTATTTTTATGTCATAAAATTATTAAAATTTAACAAATTATATTATTAAACAATTTTCAGACATAATGACAGAAAGAGAAAACTAAATCACATTACAGAAAGGGGAATAATTACTCTCCCACATCGGCTACATACCTAGCCAAGTAGGTACAAGCACCGAAAATACTAATTGGAAATGTACAAAATATTACTCTAATGCTTGTTATGGGATGGTTACTACAAAAGATTAAGTTGTTACTATTGTCAGAGAACTTACTCAACCCAAATGCCACCGAAATTGACGTAAGGCATGTATTACAGGATTTAAGAGAGGCAAGCACTAGTCACCAAGAGCCCACTACTAAAATGCTAAACAATATACTTCCTAAAGTACCTGAAAACATCATAGGCCAACTACCAGCCATATCCATCTTGAAACACTTAGGTGCCGATTCCGATCCGGAAAAAACATTTTGCGTACGACTCGTATCCGTATTTTTTCATGTACGAATCGTACAAGTACCGTACAAACTGCGAAGTACGATTCGTACGTGAAAAATACATACGAATTGTGTCGGGAAAATGGTCCGAGAGGGAGCCGGAAATTTTTACGTCCGAATAGCGTCGGGAAAAGTCTACGAGAGGGAGCCGGACATTTTTATGTGCAAATCATAAAACAGAAGTCCGAGCGCGTACCGCCCGTCCGAATACACAACCGCATGGAAAAAGGCCCCGTACGGAGCGAACGCTGTAGCACACATGTACACGGGTAAACTTGTGCCCGGATACGAGTCGTACAGTCCCCCCCTCCCCGCCCGCATATGTCAGCACCGTACCCCCGTATGTCAGCACCCTACCCCCCCCCCCGCACCGTACCCCAGGACTGTACACCAGCCCCGCACCTGTATGCGCCACACCCCAGGCCCGTCTCCCAGCCCCGCACCTGTACGCACCATACCCCAGGACCGTACCCCAGCCGCGCACCTGCATGCACCGTACCCCAACACCGTACCCCAGCCCCGTACCTGTACGCACCGTACCCCAACACCGTACTCCAGTCCCCCACATGTATGCACCGCACCCCAGGCCCATACCCCAGCCCCATACCTGTATGCACCGTACGCCAACACCGTTGCACAGCCCCGCACCTGTACGCGCCGCACCCCAGGCCCATACCCCAGCCCCGTACCTGTACGCACCGGACCCCAACACCATAGCACAGCCCTGCACCTGTACGCACCGCACCCCAGGCTCATACCCCAGCACCGCACCTGTACGCACCGTACCCCATCACCGTACCCCAGCCCCGTACCTCTACGCACCGTACCCCAACACCGTACTCCAGCCCCCCACATGTACACGCCGCACCCCAGGCCCATACCCCAGCCCCGTACCTGTACGCACCATACCCCAACACCGTACCCCAGCACCCTCACCCATCATCGCGTATGCACAGACCTTACCTACGCGAAAAAGACACGTACAGAACCAGGACACTGTAAAACAGCACAAGGAGGGTCAATTCGACTCGCACAACACCACAAAACACGTCCACCTGACAAAATACATCTCAATGACTGACCTGGCACATTCAAACAGGCAAACAGAGGCCCTACATCACAACCACCTCTTATAACACACCCACCACAAATTCAAACGCAGCCACACCCACAAATGGACCAATAAAAAGGGCCCACACACACAACCCATGAGCCTTTGCAACAGACCCACTGCTGCCAGACCCCATAGACAAACAACTGCACCTTACTTACACCTTAACTACACCTTAACTTACACACCTTCACACAATCAATCAATCAATCAATCAATCACAGCATTTAGCACCGAGACTGCCCTGATACAGCACCGAGACCGCCCTGATCGCAGCTACCGATGACATCCGAGCCCTGCTCGACAATGGAGAAACAGCGGCCCTCATCCTCCTAGACCTCTCCGTGGCCTTCGACACTGTTTGCCACCGTACCCTAGTGCAGCGCCTCAGCAACGTTGGAATCCAGGAGAAGGCACTGGAATGGATCATCTCGTTCCTCGCCGGAAGGACACAGAGAGTCCGCCTCCCCCCGTTCAGATCAGAAGCCACCGAAGTCATCTGCGGCGTTCCTCAAGGCTCCTCGCTCAGCCCAACCCTCTTCAACGTCTACATGAGCCCCCTCGCAGCCATCGCACGCTAACACAACCTCAACATCATCTCCTACGCCGACGACACCCAGCTGATCCTCTCCCTCACCAACGACCCCGCCACCGCCAGAGCCAACCTACACGAAGGGATGACAGACGTAGCCAAGTGGATGATGAACAGCCGCCTGAAACTGAACTCGGACAAGACGGAAGTCCTCATCCTGGGTTCTTCACCCTCCACCTGGGACGACTCCTGGTGGCCCCCCACCCTGGGCAGCGCACCCAAACCAACAGACCATGCACGCAACCTGGGCTTCATCCTGGACTCCTCCCTCTCCATGACCAGACAAGTCAACGCCGTCTCCTCGTCATGCTTCAACATCCTGCGCATGCTACGTAAGATCTTCCAGTGGATCCCCACCGAGACCAGGAAGACGGTCACCCAGGCCCTCGTCACCAGCCGTCTGGACTACGGCAACTCCCTCTACGCCGGAACCACCGCCAAACTCCAGAAGAGACTCCAGCGAATCCAGAACGCCTCAGCACGACTCATCCTGGACATCCCCCGTCGCAGCCACATCTCCGGACACCTGAGAGATCTGCACTGGCTCCCGGTCAACAAGAGAATCACCTTCCGTCTCCTCACCCATGCACACAAGGCCCTACACAACCAAGGCCCAGGATACCTCAACAGCCGCCTCAACTTCTATGCTCCCACACGCCAACTTCGATCGACCGGCCACGCCCTCGCCGCCGTCCCCCGGATCCGAAGAGCCACCACAGGAGGAAGATCCTTCTCCTACCTGGCCGCCAAGACTTGGAACTCCCTCCCGACCCACCTCCGCCTGACCCAGGACCACCTCGCCTTCAGGAAGCAGCTCAAGACCTGGCTGTTCGAGCAGTAGCGGACCCCCCCTCCCCTAGCGCCTTGAGACCCTCCGGGTGAGTAGTGCGCTATATAAATGCTGTGATTGATTGATTGACAACCTCCTTCACAAATACCCCCTCTTCACATTCACACACACACCGTCACATTCACACCCACACACCCACAACCATCCACACCCACACCCCACACCATGCCCACAGACAAGAATCCAAAGTTCACAAGGGCGGAGCTGGACCTCCTTGTCAATGAAGTCAGCATAGTCGAGCCACAGCTGTTTGGAACATTGGTCAGGCAGACCAGCATAGCCCTGTGGCAGAGGATCGTCGATAAGGTGAATGCTGTTGCGCCCATCCGTAGGACCAGGCATGAATGCCAAGCCAGGTGGTACGATCTGCGCAGGGCAGTCAAGAGGAAAATGAACGAGGAATACGCCCAGAGTAACATCACTGGAGGTGGGCTGCCCCGCAGACCCGTACATTACCATCCCTGGGAGGAGAAGGTGATGGCCATGCTTCCGCCGGTGTGAGTACAAAGAGTCGAAGGAGTCGCAGAGCCTGGTGAGTACACAAACAACTCACGTAACATGGGGGGAATGCCATCCACACCACAAACACACCAAATGCACGCAACTTCCCCCAAGCCCTCACCGCACACAACCACACTCAAAAACCACGCTCATGCCACTAACGTCTCCATGCCCCATTCACAAATAAAGGCAATGCCATGTCCCAGGCCACACCAGCCACAAACCCAAGACTGGATGTCCGGGATGCTGGTAGGGTGGGGCTCACACAACACATTGTGCAACTCATAAGCAGACACCAATGCCCTCAGCCCATATGGCCTAGGTACATACCCATGCACCATGCCCAATGCACAGGGACTGGCAAAGTACTGACAAGGTAGCTGACACTTGGCCCTGCTTTATGCAGCACAAGGCCCTCCTGTGACCACTGTACACTCAAACACCAACTCCACAAGCGCAGATATCTAGCCCAGGAACTCACACTCACTGTCATGCCAGCATGCATCATGAGGGGACAGACACATCACCTGGGAGACCCAATGACAAATCACACTATACCCAACAGCAGGCCCGGTCACACACCCCCCCTCACACAAGCACACACCCCCGGGGCAGGCAACGTATTTACCCACTCCCACAATGGACATGTGACACTACAAGACCAATCCATAGCCAAATAAGCATCCTAGCCAAAATTCTACTGGTCAAACACTCAGGAGAACATATCAATCTGTCCCCCGCAACATACCCATCCCCAAGTGTACATTGAGACGAATGCTAGGCACATCCAACTACCTGGGGGAACTGTGACAACTTGAATATGTATGCAACATGGATGTGGCATGAAACAGCATTAACATTGTCTCTCTCACACACACAGAGCAACGTCATCGACCTCCCCCCAACAATGGGGGGAACAATAACAGTCCCAGGCTCAGCGTGAAGATGATCCCACCGGCAGCGACGACTCTCACCACTCCGTGGATGACCCCGACCAACCTGGCCCCTCTGGTGCCCAAGCCCCTGCAGCACCTGCGTCAGGTACACCTGTGCCAACCCCCACCCCCATTCCTGCCACATACCAGGAGACACCCAGGAGCCCTGCTCGCACTGAACAACAGAGCCAGTCTGACCAGGAGGGACAAGGTTCTCCAGGCACCCAGGAGGAGGCAGACAGCCCCGCTAATGCCATCCCTCAGGGGTCCCGTAGACCTGATGTTCCCACAACGGCAGGCCAGTCTCGTGTGGGCAGGGGTGGTGGGAGTGGAGGCAGGCGGAGGCGAGAACCTGACCAGGCAGCTGAGGGAACTGGTATGTCACACATACGCCACATCCTGGATACATACCGGCGTGACACCAGGGGCATCAGCCAGGCAGTGTCGAGCCTCACAGAGATGAAGGGGACCCTCGACGAGATGAAGAACCTGCAGGCCGAGCAACAAGTCAGTCAACAACAACACCAAGGACGGATGGAGGCAAGACTGGCTGAGCTCCTGGCGGTACAAATGGACATGAGCCGTTCACTCCGTTGGATCGCCGACAACGTGGGCAAACCTCCCTGTGACACCAGGCGAAGACCACCACCAGCCACAGGGACGGAGGAGGAGGAGGATTCGTCCGACGGAGCATCACAGACATCGTCAAGGCCTGCATCTGAGGGTCCCCCCAGGAAGGTGGGTCGTCCACGGAAAAGACCGTGAGAGTCAGCGGACCATCCCCATCTCCCAGGTCACCTGGCCTGGCACCTGGCCCTCTGGCGCAACAGCACCACCTCACCCAATGACATTCTCTGCCACATGGACTTGCTGGTCACAGTCTGACCAATGATGACCAACACTGTGGTCTGGACTCTGATGACTCCAACTGACAAGGATGCCATCTCCCCCTGTGAACTTTGGATTCTATGCACCCGGTAGAGCACCTTACTTCATCTACCAAAAGACTTACCCCACCAAAAATAAAAACTTCATTTTGTCATGAGATGTTGCTGTCATTTGGCATTATTCCACAACATATGTGTGTGTAAATGTCAAACTATGCCTGAGTGTTGAACTAACTCCACCCATCCATACCCTGGGATCTGAGTCTGGTACAGGACGCACCTGGGCCACAATGTATCATTCAATGCAGACATGGAGCACAATACTCACCTTTGATGGCCTCAAGCTGCTGAGGGGGTGCATGCAATACTGTGCCGACAGACCTATTTGGAAGAGTATCATTAAGGCGTAGAGGTCATGCCTCATTCGGAGGTTCCCGGGGAGGGAGTCCCAGGTATGTGTTGCCAGGTGGGAAAACTATGTCCTGCATGCTGGAGTACGGTGGATCTGAAGAATGGTGGCCAGGTCAAGGTTGGATGCACGGAGATGGCACTACGGGGTCTCGGATGACAGTGGTACAAGGTTGTTTTTGGGTCGGGGTTGTGGCCTGCCTCCTGAGTGTGGGTGGGGAGTCTGAAGGTCATCCTGCACCACACAGTGATCCATTGCAGCTATCTCTGCTGGACGGTGATGAGGCTGGGGCACGGGATGTTGCAGCTGAGGTGTGCAGATGCAGCCTGGATGTGGACAAGTTTCCCAGGTGTTTGGATGTGGCTGCTCCGTAGAGAGCAGGGCAGTATTGTGCTTGTGAACTTTAAATATGGGTTTGAAGAAAGACATATTCTAGGAGGTAACAACCCCTTTAACGAACACATTCTACTATGGCGTCGCTATATTGACGATGTGGTCTTGTTTTGGCAAGGGAATGAAGAACAATGTATCTCATTCTGCAATTGGGTCAACACTCTAAACCCATATTTAAAGTTCACAAGATCTCGACATGAAATCCCCATTTTGGACCTTCTCATCTCTTTGGAGAATGGTTGTCTACATACCACAAATTACAAAACCAACAGACAGGAACAATCTCCTGATCTACGACAGCCACCACCCCAGGGCACTCAGAAACAATGTCCCGGTTGGCCAATTCTTACGCCTCCGGAGAAATTGCGACACTGTCAAGGAGTTTGAGATACAATCTGATCTGCTCAAGCACAATCTGGAGAAACGACATTACCCCAGTAACATTATTCGTCAAGCTCACAAAAGAGCCAGAAACAGCCCCAGGGCTGCTCTCCTTGAAATAAAAGAGAAATCTGAATTAGACACTATTACATGTGTCAGCACATTCACTCCTAGCTCCAACAGTATACAGAAGGTGATCAAGAAACATTGGACAATATTGAATTCAGGTTCCTTCGAACCCGGCCCACCACCACTTTTTGCATTCAAACGTACGCAGAATTTAAGAGACCACCTTGTACATACAAGACCAAAACCACAACCCATATGTCAACCAACACTATGGTCTTTACCACCAGTAGTAGGCCATTGCCCTTGCGGCTCATGCTCAACTTGTGCAGAAACCACGATTTCCAAAGAAATCTACTTGGGCTTGACAACACCTTGACGCCAAACCAGACACACGAACTGTAACACGACCAACTGTGTCTACACAATAGTCTGCCCATGTAATAAGAGGTATGTGGGCATGACCACAAGAGCAGTCAAAATACGCATGGGGGAGCATAAAAGCACTATAAGACGAAGAAAAACTAATACCAAACTATTGACACACTTTGCTGAACAAGGACACTCAGCGGATAGTCTAAGATGGACCATCATTGTTTCCAATCCCTATTGGACCAAACGCACTTTGTTCAAACAAGAACAACGATGGGTCCAAAGGTTGAGATGCGACACCACGGGTCTGAATGACGAAATTCCGTGGGTCGAGCTAACTTGACATCTTATTTAACATCTAAAGTGAGCTTTAAGATGACAAGCAGATGGGAGCTCTGCAAGCATGATACAACATTCCCACTTGCTACTTCCCCTAGATCCCGTTTATTTCTCCTCCTCTGTTTTTTGCCAGAAGCACGATATGCACTCCAACCATGAATTCAAAATTAACTAGCAAGATCAAACAAGACTTGCTTTAATACAACCACAATGTCCCAAGAAAATTTAAAGAAAGATCTAGTACATGACATTCTCCCGTATGTGAATTATATTTACCACGCTGCACGCCACTTCACTAGTGTGCGCTTTTGAGTAGACACCATCTTTAGACACTTAGATCCTGGTGTGAAACTACCCTGTTAATATGGCCACCGCTCCCACCACTTCCTTTCTAAATATTAGTAATCTAGATACATACATAAGCGTCACCTCGCCAACCTCTGGCGCGTAATAACCACCACTAACATCACTTTAGCGCAAATTAGGAAGGACACTTACGAGACACTCTGTCTCCCGTTTTTTTCCCTACCATGTTATTTTTCCTGTTAACTTTATTGAAGGTCCTCTTGTCAACATGACACAAAATATCTACAAGAGCTCTGACTTTAACGCGTCATAGACTCCCGTGAGCGCCATGGCAACACTACATATAACGTCTCCACGTCATCTTTCGGCGTCAATGAACTTTTGTGATTGCCATGACTACCACACACGTAACGTCACCACATCAATCTCCGGCGTCTCAGAACCGCCCCGATCTCGAATTCAGCGTCTTTGAGGAACATATTTAAAAGGCACTTCCTCTCACCCCCTTTATCAATCCCGGCGCTGTACGGAGGAGGGGTAGGTTGCCACACCCTGGGCGAACGAGCACTCGTGAGTATTTACTCACTATGAAGAGGTGAGCGTTCTCTCTTTTTAACTGACCGATACCAGGTAGACTTATTTTACATCTCCTTTTGTTAGTTTCTCTTTCTGCCACCTCCGAGACGCTGACGGAGCCCATTCCCTACACTCTAAGGGTATGCTATATTTGTTCTCATGAATTTCATTGTGCTCATGATATGCTCTATTAGAGAATGGTATTTTCCTTCCTTCAATTTCTCTGATAGCATTTGAAATATGCACACGGTGTTGTCATAGAGTTGTTTTTACACAGGCTGCTGGCCGCTTTTGGGGATTTTTTTGTATGGCACATGATCTTTGTAGATGGGCTAAACAAAACATCACATGCACCCCACCGTAGCGGTCTCCTGCACCTTGTTTCAGATTTTTTTCGGCATGAGGTCATTCTACCTGCATGTGAACTATTGAAGCATGCGTGTTGTGAATGAACACCTGTTGTGCTATTTTGCAGTGTAATCACAACATGTAACGAATAATGACTACAATAAATGCCGTGTTTTTCTTTCCTTCCCCCCTCCCTTCTGTCCATGTGTGTGTTTGTCCTTGTTTTTACCTTACCAGGTTGGGTTTAGGTTTCCTAAAAAAAGGAGCACCTACCAGCGCGATGACGCTGTATCCCCTTACTATTAAGGTACCATAGGTTCACAGCACTGCACTTCACTGGAACCTGTCTCAAGAATTCACATTTGTTTCATTCATTTATATTTGGTCCTGACGAAGCGCTATTGGATCCCTTATGGACCTACCCTGAAGCGCGAAACATGTTGACCCCATATTAGTAGGACTTCCACTCATCATCCTGAGAGCAGCAGTTAATTTTATACCTGCCCTCAATATCTTTTTTCAAAGAGGAGCTCCAGGATCATTTTTAACCTTTACTAGTCAGAGCCGTGAATAAAGGTCTTGGACTCTATCTAGTAGTTTTAACGCACCACTCACTTTCCTCAAAGATAGGCCCACACACCCCCATGCACAACTGCGGCATCTCCAACAAAAGATCTCCGACAAAGAGCCCTCTTGCGGGGCCCGTGGGGGACTGCAGCGCCACACCCACGAGGAGCAACGCCCCATGAAGAAGCAGGACACTCGAAAGGGTGTGTGAGGGCACTATATTTCAAAGGAGAAATTCCTCACACTCATTTCAGCCCGACCAGAACTAGAGCACACACAGCTATTTCTTTCTAATCCTTAGGAACAGTTACCCTCTCAATATATATCCATCAATGGATCTCATGCAATCTTGAATATTGGAACTGGCAATGTCTGCGTCCTTGGTGAGGGTGAGGAGCACCTGGCTGTCAATGGCATACGAGTTGATGATGAGGTTGTGTGCGCATGTGATGGTAGAGAGGGGGGTCCTGGACACACTGTAGATTGACACGCTGAGAGATGATACCTGTGCCATGTGCCTGACAACGACACCATACTACATGCAGAAGCCTTGAGTCCCACTCCCATGGCCTTGCCGGGGTACAGAGCCGGTGGGGAGTAGAAGGGACATGACCTGGTGGGTGTGACAGGGCCTGGAAGGCGTGGCAGCGCTGTGTAGGCAGTCGGAGTTTCACAGTCATCATGCAAAGGTGTTGTGTGTGCGCTTAGTGTATGCCTGAGAGCAGGCGGGAGATGTGTGGATGGACATTGCTTGGAGGGTGTCTACAACATTAGACTGTAGTGTGATGTGGGTCATGCAAGGACCTGAGGGTCGTGCAATGTGCACGTTGCATGTGCAGACGGTCCAGCCTTTGGCACCGCGTGGCCGCAACTGTGATACAGACAAGCTGATGACAACCAAATGAATGGGTTGAGGGAGTAAGGGAGGAGCATCTTTGATGTGTGTGTGTTGCCAAATCAGGAAACTTCATGTGCCCATGCTGCAGTGGTTGCAACAGCAGGCGGCATGTCCTGGGAACTATGCCACAATTTCCACACAAAGACTAGGATGTCAGAAAGGACTATTGCAACAGGTGTATGTAAAGGAAGGAGTGACCGGTCTTCAATGGCACACCCAGAGACAAAGGATGCACAATCACCAAAGATGACTGACACCGGATCATGAAACTGAAGGCCGAGCTGCGCGCAGGAAACAAACCCCAGAAGGTGTTGACGGCCCGTTGTGGGGACCAACATGCCAAAACACATGCACAGCCAAGGACTTCATGCACAATAGAGAGTCAAATACATGAACAACAGCATGCAGGTTGCTAATCTACACATAGACTCATATGCAAAATCCTTGACAACCATGACAGAGATGCCGCATGCACAGTGGCAAGAGACCTGCATTGACAGAGATTAGGCACCTTGGAGGGTGAGAAACACCTTTATTACTCAGGCTCACACCCATGGAAATGCATCAATATGAACAGAATCACAGGTCTTTTGGCTGAACATGTGGGACCTACACTGGACACCCCCTTTGCACCACAGATGCTGTAATTCCAGTGGACTGGCACACAAATGAAGGGGGTGAGCCAAACATCCCCTGCTGCACACGGAGAGGCTGCAATTCCCCATTGAGCCTCTTATGGGGAAGTCCCACACCATGTCCACCCGTAGCCTCCCGTATGTTTCCGAGGGAAGTTGTACACACATTGATGCCTTCATCACAATCCACAATCCCATAACAGATGACTGTCACGAAGTGTGACTATCAATTCATGTGAGTAATGCTACATGTCATGTGCCCCATGGTGAATCGACATGTATGCATAGTACCAAAACCTGCACAGGAGCAGTGGCCACACATTCCAAACAACTACCACACCCAAAATGCCTTGCTGCAATCCTTACACAAAGGAGACTTTTCACCATGTCCGTGCATGTAACGCTGATTCAGCACACGTTGCAATACTCATGAGGAATAGCAGGAGCACAACGATGCCACGAGCAGACAGCATGCGCAACTACCTGGGGATGACAGACACACAAGAAGTCAGGAAAATGATAGTCATCCGCATGCATGGTCATATACTCTACATGACTAAGGTTGACACCATGCTAGTTGTCAATTGAGTGTGTCAGCTACAATGTGTGGAATGACATCAGCACTCGAATGACACATCAGAACACAACTCTAAGTCACTTAGCATACAGTCAGCTGGACACACACATTGCAACACATGCTACACAAGGCTCCAAGCGTGTACACTCAGACCCAGGGACTCACCATTATGAGAGGAAATTGCATATGAGCTGACTCCGGATGTCCTCCTCCTCCTCCTCCTCCTCCTCACTTGCCTCGTGACCAAGGCCGTCATCCTCCACGGGTGGATGTTCCTGCTCATCGGGATCCAGGATGAGTGGCACAGCTTTCTCCACTGCCATGTTGTGCAGCATGCAGCACACGAGGAAGATTTTGCAGACCTTCACCGGTGCATATGGGAGGGACCCGCCTGTCTTGTGGAGGTAACGGAATCGGCTCTTCAGGAGGCCAAACGTCCTCTCAATCACTCGCCTGGTCTGCCCATGGGTGTTGTTGTAACGGTGATCTGCAGCAGTTCTGGGGTTGCAGAGAGGCGTCACCAGCCACGGCATGTTGGGATAGCCAGAGTCCCCTACATGGAAACATCATGTAAAGAAGTGGGTCAGGAGATTTGGTAACATGCAAAGATACCGCTAGATACTGGTCAAACAGAGTCTACGCACCAACAAGACATGCTCGTTCGATGTGGAGCCGCAGCATCATTTCTGGCACCCTGCTACGCCTCATGATGTAGGCATCGTGTGCTGACCCTGGAAAACGTGCACATACATGGGAAATCAGCATGTTAGCAAGACACACCACAAGGGCATTAATGGAGTGATAATGTTTACGGTTGCGATAGGCTACCTCCTGTGCCTATGGTGGTACCAAAGCCACATGTGTCCCATGAATGGACCCAATTACATGGGGCATCCCTCCCAGGGCATAGAACTCACCCTTGATACCTGTCAACTGCTCACGAGTTGGAAAATGGATGAATTCATCCAGGTGCTCCAACATGGCTTCTAATACATCATGCAAGACACAGCTGAACATGGTCTGGGACATGCCACCCACATCAGCTATGGTGAATTGAAACATACCGGTGGCAAAGAAATGTAGGGCTGACATCACCTTCATCTTGGGGGTCAGCACAGTCGGATAACTGTGTCGCGGTTGGGGGTGTGGTGCCAGCCTGTTTGTCAGGTCCTCAATTAACTGTTGGGGGAATCTGTAATGGCGTATGCAGTCACGTTCCCTCATGGCACCCATGTCTGGCATTGGTTGGGGGAGAGGCGGTGCCCTGCAGAAATTTGGAAGGAACAACAGACATTGGGTACATTACTACACCAATGTCAATGAAACCATGCTGGTTCATGAGGGCCATGCTGGGTTTATTCCCACCAGGAGCACATCTATAAACATTCGCCGCCTGGTTCGCATAATAGACAGCGCTTGGAACCTTGATCAGAAACCAGCAGTATTATCAGTGGATATCGAAAAGGCTTTCGACAGCCTGGAATGGGGGTACCTTGATGAGGTGCTAGAGAAGTTCGGTCTGGGAGATGGCTTTGGACGTTGGACGAGGGTCCTCTACTCCTTTGCCACTGCCAGGGTACGATTGGGATCTGTTATATCCTCAGATTATCCGGTGTGCAGGGGGACGAGGCAAGGTTGCTCGCTATCTCCCCTGTTGTTTGCCTTGGCGATGGAACCTTTGGCGGCACAGGCGAGGACAGGGACGATGTACAATGGGATTGGCTGTGGTGAGGAGACTCACCATATATCATTGTACGCTGATGATCTCCTGCTGTACCTAGAAAATACCGAAGAAGCTCTGGTAGGGGCTGTGGGGATGCTGTCGGGCTTTGGCAGGCTATCGGGCCTCAAGGTAAACTGGAATAAAACTTGTGTTTTCCCGCTGCGGGTGGATACGCCGTATCCCCCTCCCACAGTGGCTGTGGTCTGGGAGGATACATGCTTCACCTATCTGGGGGTCCGAATCTACCACGACATCGCGAACCTGTTAAAAGGTAATATAGGGCATTGTATAAGGGCCCTGAAAGGGTGCATGACCTTCTGGGCCTCCCTCCCGTTGTCGGTGCAGGGCCGAGTTGCATTGTTAAAGATGGTGGCTCTGCCTCGGCTGCTCTATTACTTCCATACCCTGCCAATCTGGATCCCACAGCGGATCTTCAAAGACCTGAGGACGTTGATTATTGGCTTCCTTTGGGGGAGCGGACGGCGTAGGGTGGCCTTGACTACTCTGATGCGGCCCAAAATCGAGGGAGGGCTGGCGGTCCCTGATTTTGAATTATATTACCTGGCGGCACAGCTACAAGTTTTAACGCAGAACGTTGCTACAGTGTTTAGAGGCCCGAAACAAGAGAGGGGGACCGGTATCCAGAGACACATTTTATCTTACATAGTCATGCAACAGACACTGGATCTGAGAGGCTTATCCATAGAGGAGAGAACTCTTCGGCTGTGCTGGCACAGGAGCATGAAGAGAGCAAAAGCAGCACAACCGTATGCACCGGAGATCCCTCTGGGGATGCTGATGGCGTTGCCGCATGGCGGCGACTGGTCCCCGTTGGCGGAGTGGGAGGAGTTGGGGCTGCAGATGGTAGGGGACCTCTATGTCGGCGGGGTGCTTGCTCCCTTCGGGGTGTTGCAGGATCAGTTTGGCCTCCCGGATGGGAGTTACCTCCTGCATGCGGCGATGATTGCAGCGATACAAAAGCACTGGAGGGAAGGGCTGGTGGAACGTACCACAACCATGGCCTGCCAGTACGTGGTGATGGCAGCGGGAACGATTAAAGCAGTGACCTGCCTCCACTCTAGAATGCTACATGAGGGAATGGAGCCGCTCACAGCATTGAAGGAGAAATGGGAGGAAAGCATAGGCAAACCCATTCCGGACACGGTCTGGAGCCATATTCTGCGAAGGACGTGGAAGGGTAGCAGGAATGGCCGTTTTCAGCAGGTACATTTCTTCATCCTACATAGGGCCTATTTGACCCCGGGAAAGATTGGACGATACTTTAAGGTGCAGGATGCGGCATGCCCGAGATGCTTAGCGCTTGGGGCCGAGCTAGACCATCTACTGTGGGGGTGCCCGAAGCTAGGGACGTATTGGGCTGAGGTAGGAGAGCTTCTGTACGCAGTCACTGACCGGGAGGTGGAGTTCGACATGGCGACATGTCTACTGCTCTGTTTCCCTCATACGGCAAGGACGAAAGTAACGAGCAAGTTCATTGACCTAGGTCTCATGTTGGCCCAGAGAGAGATTACATGGCACTGGAAATCCAGGGAGGGCCCATCAGTTAGGAGATGGATGAATGAGCTGTTGAAATGGTCTAGATGTGAAAGTGTGCTCAGAAGGCGACAGGCTGCCAAGGCGGGTAACGAGAAGGGCTTGGAGTTGGCGAGGGCTTGGGAGATGATGGTACAGGCTCTGCAAGACTACCTGCTGGAGTGCGAAGACCACGAACATTCGGAGGGCGGGGTTCCATGAGGCTTGGGAGACCAAATGCAAAACCCGATTAATGGCAAACTTTAGCGTCAGAACCCACAATTATAACCCACATCAGCAGCAGTTGGGGGGTGGGAAGGGTGGAGGGGAGTTAATGGGGTATTGCGGTAGTGATCAGAAGAGCGCCTGCAGAAAGGATCTATGACTGATGACTACAGGGGAACGGGGTTCTAGAGTAGCGCTCCTTGGGTACATATAATGTGATTACCGATAGGCCTTAGGAACTGCTACCACGGGAACTAGTGTGGACCTGATGTTGTAGACACGAACAATTCTGGTGCCAACCACTCTGCGTGGCTGACTTTACTTGGCGGCGTTTTTGGGGAGGGAGTTTGATGGGTACAAAAGCCGATACTATAATATGCTGTTGACCTGACATCTCTATGAGATGTTCGCCATGATACTCTGAGTCACTGTACTGGTACGCCGCCCGGCCCCCGGGATGTGGGCTGAATGGCTGTGTGCATTTTTATAATGACGGATGTGCTTTGAGATGACATGCGTGTACAGGTTGACTTACTGGATGCCTTGTTTATAACTCTGCAATAAAAACATGTTTAAAAAAAAAAAAAAAAAACAATGTCAATGAACTGAGCACATGTTCAACAGCTAATCCACATATGCCACATACAAAGTCTGTTCTGTGCAATACATCCTGGACACGTATGCCAGCCAGGTGATACTCCTACCAAGAGCCAGCTACAAACGTGGATTGTCAAGGTCTACATGACATGTCATGAAAGTAGCTGTGGGCCAGTGTGAGTGAACAGCCAGACACATTACAGGAGTGACATACATCCACATATGTGCATTTGAAGGATGTTATCTCATACAGACAGCTGGCGGTAAGCCAGACGCATAGGTCACATGTCATTGAAAAAGGACAGACCACACACCTTGCCATGAAGGGGTACATGTCAATACTTATCACACAGACATTGAGACTACGCAGATATGTCCTCAGCTCGCAAGTCCCTGTTCAATGCATACAGACACACGTTACGTGTGATTCCACATGTGGCCTGGTGTGCGTCATTGTGTGCCATGGCCATCTGCACACAGACACATGTTGGATGCAGCTACAGCAGATGCAGTTGACGGAACACCAACAGCAAGCTCATGGGAACACATGACACACACATGACATATTCACATCGTGGCATGCTGGTAGATAGATGTCAGGTGTCATCATCCATGTACCTGGCATCAGGGGACAGTGGCGGGTGTTGGTGACTGTGCCATGCCAGTGATGCAGTGCGTGACAAGTTAGTACTACATGCACACATGTAAAAGGTGTGAAGGGGAAGTGTGCCACATAGTGCCCCATCACACATGACATGTGTACACAGGTCATCACACAACTATTGGGTTAAAACATGAGGAGACATGTGCCACATCACTGCCTGACACACCTAGGCCCTACACATGAAGGACTGCACTGACAATGACTTGATGTCCATCCTTGTGCGAGTCTGACACCTCCATTCCTTTCCTGTGCGCCTCCTATCACCAGTGTAAGCTGTGAAACGCACCGTATACACACTCTGAGGGCGTGTGTACGGTCGCATCACTATATAGGGGTTGGGTAGGAGTACGCGTGTGTGTGTACGGACCGTACACACATACGTGTACACACATGTCCTATTCCTATGGGAGTGTTGCCGTAGGCGTACGCCATAGTGATACGGCCCGTACAGGCGTGTGTAGGGGTCCTATCCCTATGGTAGTGTTGCCGTAGGCGTACGCCATAGTGATACGGCCCGTACACGTGTGTGTAGGGGTCCTATCCCTATGGTAGTGTTGCCGTAGGCGTACGCCATAGTGATACGGCCCGTACACGCGTGCGCAGGGGTTCTATCTCTATGGTAGAGTTGCCATAGGCGTACGCCATAGTGCCCCTAGTCAACCGCTGCTGTTCTTCCTCCCTTCCCCTCCTTGACATGTGTTCCCTGGTCTGTGTGTAATCACTATTGCACATGGTCATCTAGGCTGCAAGGTCATCATGGTGCACAATGCTTTCTGCATCATGTGTGGGGGCGGTCTGTGACATGTGTTGGTACCTTGCCTGTGCCCTGTCCTGTCCACTCATTTGGGGGTCCATAATTGTTGGCACTGTCCTGAGGCTCCACATAGGAGTGTGAGTTTTTGAATACACACCCTTGCAGCATGCATGACCAATGTAGTGGCCTCAGACATGATGTGCATGAGTGGGAGATATGCCTAGGGCCGGGACGGATGCTCCAGTTACAGTCAGATCAGTCCAGGACCATGGAGCAGTGTGCCCACTACTGTCCCATGAGACAACTTATCCTAAGATTCATGTGTGGCATCACACACTGTGGGCAGTATCTGTGTGTTCAGCATAGTTTGGTCTCTGTGGCATTGTTCCCTGCCCTAATTTGTATTAACGTAAAGTGTGCTACATGTGTCCACTGAACAGGGTGACCCCATTAGGCTTGTGCATACTTACACTGGGCAATGCCTGTGTGTCTATGTACAACTTTCAGTTGATGGTTGTTTGTCACAGATATATGTGTGGTCAGCCTCACGAGGTGATGTTGAGTACATTTAGGAGTTCTTGACGCACATTTTAGTAAACACAGATTGAGAGGTGTAACGACTTGCTCTGTCTCAATCACATTGTCTCCTGTATGGGGGGTTTGTGCAGGAAAGGCATACATGTCAAAACCTTATGTCCCCTTGCCAGGTCTGACCTGTGTGTGCTAATTGTCTGGACTGACACTCAACGTGCAGTGACCCAGACATGTTGTGCAGGGTGTCATGTTTGTGCTTTGCAGCATGTGTCAATCGTTACAATACAGGTTTCCAGCTCATCCATTATTGGCACCGGTGTGTGCTCCCGATGCTATGTGGTTTGGTCTGTGTGTGCTGACATCTGTGTCGACATTCTTCGTTCCTATCAGGGTGTCTCCTCAGTGCAGGTGCTTCTTACTCCAACACTATTTCAGGGACATTAGCTAATGCATTGTCCTGTGTCTGGACATGTGTGCCATTCCACATGACAGGTGGTGTATCAGATGTGTAGCCAACTGTGTCATCATGGTACAGATGGCAATGTGACAGGTGGCATGTTTTAAGTTGTCAATCAAGAAGTCTTGTACCTTGGCACTCACTACATTTGTCAACATGTCCCAATAGTTCCGATGCTTCACTTTGATTATTGTGAAGGGCAATAATGTGCCTGCATGACAGATATCTCCCAAGGAAGTGCACAAGAAACCACACTTTGGGGGAACCCGCTGGCACATTTCAAACAAAGGCACAGTTCTGTCCAAAATGTGTTCTAGAATTATACATATCCATGTTCCCACAGTGTGTTTGCATTTGGGTTAGTCCTTGGTTGTTGCTGATGCCAACTTACCGGTGTCCAGTCATCTGGACCACCGTGGTGCCATGTATATGTACTTACTGATATCACATTTCTTCTTAACAATGGCTTCTTGGCATTAGGCTGGCAGCTCATTCTATGACTGTGTAAATGTAGTTTTGTGTGCACTTCCTTGTGTGACTTCTGATATTCATGCACATGTGTGTTCTGTTCCACAAGTGCAACATTCACACATTCCTAACTTGTCAATTGTGTAAAGTCTTGTGATTCCCAATGGATCAGAAAGTATTTATTTGGAATTTCTAAAGTACTCACAGGTCTATGAGTGTGGGCCACCTTCAGCATTGGCGTCTGTTTTTTGGCATTGGGTGCACCAATACTGTTTCGTTCACAGTGAGCAAGGGGTGGCATGCCTTCATAGTCTGGCTGTGCTCCAATGTTCACAGACACTAGCTTCTCAGTATAATTGGATATCCTGTTGTTTGCTGTTGTGTCCTGATTTTCATTATTTTAGGTGGCATGGTGGGTGAACCAACTGGGGAGTGCAGGGCTTACATATGTGCGGAGTAATCTAGATGTTACTCATGATGCATTTCATGATATGCACTGTGACCTATTTTGTTTGGACTCATGTGTCAGATGTACACAGGTGACTGATTATTTCCTGTCTCTTCACCTTGCCCACAGCATTATCGGGGGACACCGAGGGAGACACCTGCATGGACGTACAGGAGGGATCCAGCACCAGTGCCACCACTCCTGCCGAGTCGGAAGCATCAAGTGGCACGGAGGGCGAGGGGAGTGCGGCGGAGGACCTGGGTAGTACCAACACAGACTATGACGCTGACGGGTCCGAGGCTGAACTCCCTGAGGGGGCGGAGGCTGCTCCAACAGCTGGCAGCAGCACTACAACTGTCACCGCCCCCTCCATTCCCATCACCGCCCTCCCAGTTGCTCCGGTCCCTTCTGTCTGTGTAGGGCAACAACGTGTCTCCTTCGTGCCAGGCACCGCACCCCCTGCCCCTGTCTCCCCTGCTGCCCTCACTGCCGAGTCTGCGGACATTCAGCGGCAGTTGCAGGTTGGGCAGACATCGATCCTGACTGTCCTCCATGGCCACACCACACTGCTGACACAGATGGTGTCGTACATGGAGGGCATGTCATCAGCGATGTCTGACCAACGGATGTTGCTGAGGTCCATGGACTTTTCACTGACCGCAGCAGTGGATCTCCTGCAGCGCTTGGTCCCCCAACCTACCCCTGCACCATCCACGCTTCCCGCTCCCATGCCTGTCCCAAGCACACACACACATTCCCAGGCAGGCACCACACCAGACACAGCCAGCACACCAACAGGGAAGGGCAAGCGCACACCTCCAGTCACGCACACTCAGGGGGTAGAAGGCACACCCACTGGGTCTAGGGCACACAGGTAGACACGCAGCCACAGTCGGAGTCCGCATGCCTCACTCCCCAGTCCCTCCAATGTCACTCCCCTCGGCTCCCCTGCCCCACAGTCTGAGAAGGAGGCCTACTTGGCTGTGCTGGGCCTCAGCCCCACAGCTTCACCATCGCGCAAACGGGCAAGGCACTCCACGGGTAGGGGAGTTGAGTCTTCCCCCTGTCCACCACCTCCCCCAGTAGCGCTGCAACCCATCCCTCTGCCCCCCCCCTCCTTGGGGCCTGTGGTTCATTTGGGTGCAGGGGAGACGCTGGCAGAGCTTGCGGACGTGTGCAGCGCCATACTAACCTCCACCTTTGCCGCTGCCCCACCCCCTGTGGTGGAGTCGTCCGTCCCTGCACCCACAACACCTACCCTTCCCCCTCCTGTCCCTGCGGTGCCTGGTCCTTCCCCACATGATGCCCCCACCCCAGTCGATGAACCAGAGGTTTCAAATGTGCAGGCAAGCTAGGGGAGATGCATGGACATGTGTCCCCCCCCCCGGACATCGCATCTGGACTGGCCTATGGCCTTTGTACATAGTGTCCTTTCATACATTTTATTTTACTGCTGAATAAAGCATTTTGTTTTCCCTTTGAACACGATTGCTTTTCAGGTATTGATGTTGGTGCTGATGCTCCATGAGTTGAGGTGGTGATCATGTGTTATGTGTCTGGGAAATGTAGTATGGTGCTCATGGGGTGGACCCTGGTATCTGCGTGCCATCACAAGGTCTCTGCAAAGATTCTTTGCTCGTGTATGCTCTTTGTGATTGGAGACATTGTCCCAAGGAGTGTTCCATCCTCTGTGGCACCTGACATCTTCTCTGCAGGGAGTTGCACAATTGTTGTGCTGACCTGTGTCTACATTTCCTTGGTGGCAGACGGATCACTTCAACTAGGCCCATGCCTGCTCAGCAATCTCTCCGGCTGCATCGTCTGTGCCATCCTTGGTAGTCACTGTACTTGTGTATAGAGTATGTTGCCATGCCTCCATGTGGAAATTGTCACTTTTCCGCACTATGCATGTGTGTACTCCCAGCCTAGCACACAATTGGTACTTGTTCTGCAGGGTATTTGGTCACATGACTGACAATTGTGGTCATTGTATCTGTGGGAAGTCCACCCTATTCCTTCCATGGGAGACAACTACTTGGTGGCTGTGCCAGCACCTGTACATTCCTATCAGTCCTGGAATGTGCGTGACAGTGTGTATTCCCTTTGGCTCTCTTAGTTTAGTAGGCTTTCACATAACTATGCAGTCTTGTGACATGTTCCCACTGCTGGGAGTGATAGGCACCCACCCCTCACATGTCTCTGTCCACTACTGGGTGTTCCTCTGCACCCACCCCTCATATGTCTGGGCACTGCTGGGAGTGATAGGCACCCACCCCTCACATGTCTCTGTCCACTGCTGGGAGTCCTCTGCAGCCACCCACCCACCCACCCGCCCCCTTGGTGCAGTACACTGCTGTCCTGTGCATACACACACACCAATATACTGCTTATATGCTGCACCAGGCCCTAAGCCAACATTCGTGCCGTGTGTACGCCTTGTATCCATTCTGTACTAGTGCCGTAGTGGTATGGGTGGGACGGACCGTACCCCCACATTCATGGTGTGTACGAGCCGTACCCACGCTCTGGGGGCGTGTGTATGGTCCATACCACACGTACCCCTACATCCCCACTCCAATGGTGGTACGGGCCGTACCCACGCTACTGGTAAAAAAACTGCTAATATTAATATTGTATGTGAAAAATGTGTTAGCAAAAAACTTCAGTGAAGGTATTGGACACTAAAGGGATAACATTTACTAGTCCTACTGTAACTAAAACCATTTAGGAGATGTTGGATACTCAGGGGGTAACATTTACCATTTCTACTCTAATCTAAAACACAAAGGGCAATCTAAACCACTTAGCAGAAAATGTTGAACACTAAAGAGGTAAATTTACTATTTTGACTCCAATCTAAACCATTTAGGGAAAGGTGTTAGACAATAAAGTGATGACATTGACCATTCCCACTCGAATCTAAACCACTTAAGGGAAGGTGGTGAACGCTAAAGGGATAGCACTTACTATTTCCTCTTCAATCGAAAACATTTTGGGGAAAACCTTAGACATTAAAGGGATGACATTGACTATTCCCACTTCAATCTAAACCATTTAGGGGAAGGTGGTGAACACCCAGCAGCAGATCTACAAGGAAGTGCTGCAGTGCGGCAACGCAAGCCTGTTGGCTGTGCCACGCTACGGCACTTCCGAAACACAGGAGTGAGACATATTTACAATAATATGTCCCATTCCTGTGGTCTCCCCTGCGCTGGCGCACAAACTGCAGCCATGCGCCAGCGCAGTCACCCTTGCGCCATGGTGCAAGGATGCCTGCATCATGGGGAGATTGTTTTTGTGCAGGAAGGGGCACCTTCCTGTACAAAAACAAACATTACAGGCATTTTCTCGTTCAGTGCATTCTGTAGAATGCAGAATTCTTTGAAAGAGAAAAAAACAAGGAGAAATGAAAACATTTCTCCTCGTTGCGCCTCGCTATGCCTCCCTTGGGGAGGCATAGCATTGACATGTTTTTCCAGATTTACGATTCCTCGTAAATCTGAAAATGTGTCTCGTTCCATGAGTGTTGTGTGGGAACACCCACAACAACACCCATGGAACGCCCCTTCCATGCAAAGTGCTGCGTGTAAAGGGGCCATATTTGCAAGGAGAAGAAAAGTCACGCAGGGTGGCTTTTCCTCTCCTTGTAAATATGGAGAAGTGAAATGCGCCTCTAGTACGTCACATAAAGTGACGTACTGGTGGCGAAGGGGGCTTGTAGATCTTCCCCCCAACGTATAACACTTACTATTCCCACTTCAATCTAAGCCACTTAGGGGAAGGGAAAGATGAAAGGGGTGAAATAATCTCTACCCACTCCTACTTAATGAATCTGTCAATATATTCAACAGAAAAAATATAAAAATATATAAATTAAGAAAAAATGGATATGTTAAAAAATGTAAAGTATGGTTAATATTTATAATAAATTAATAAAAATAATATATGTACTATATAACATAACACATTAACATTAACTAATAAAATGACGAAACAACATACATTAATCATAAATAATATATTTAAGACAACAATAATATTAATAATATATATATAATATAAAAAAAATCTGAATTACACACTTAAATTCTTTTATTTAATAAAATAAGTACTTAAAAAAGCAAAATTACATATTATTTGTAAAATAATTTCACAAAAATATTTTAATAAAAAAAGAAAATGAAATATTATACCAAAAACTATAATACTATACATTATTCAGATGACTTAAACATATATTTCATTTTATAAAACATAATTACATACAAAATCAATAAAGTAATCATATAATAAATTTAAATTCAAAATAAATGATATCAAATATATATTTATAAATTAAAAATCATGTCAATAATTTTAAATAATAACGATTAAAGCATTAAGGTCCTCATTCTGATGTCGGGCGGACCACCACCGACAGGAAGTCGGTGGCGGTCTGCCTGGCATCTGAGGCTGTGGTCTGACCGCCGGATAAGATACTGGCTTTCGGAGAACATCGGGCGGGGGGAAAGACCGCCACCTCTGACAAGCTCAAGGAGCCCATCAGCGCGTAGGTCAGAATCCTATTCCTTACAATGGGGACAGTGCCTGTGGAGGTACCACCTTAGAGATTAGGATGTTCCTTTTTCCTATGCCCTTACATGGCGGTCCTACATGGAGGTCCCCCAAACATCCATGCACCATGTTGCATGGATGTTTAAAATCATGCCTTTTTCATTCGTGGCTGGAGCTGCGGCACTTTTCCGGGCTGCAAGCACAAGTCACAATTGAAAAAGGCATGTTTTTGACCACCTTCACAGCGGCAGATCGTAATAAGGCGGGTGAAGCTGCCGACTATATGTTGGGCGGCCTTCATCCCGATACGATGGCAGTCGGCGTTTGCCCGACCGCCAATGTAATTAGAGCCTAAATTATTATTTATTACTACATCTAAAGCTTTAATGTAACTATATTGTTTTATTCCACAATGGAAATACTGAATACATTTTAAAAATGCAAATACAAATTATCAAATGAATACATCATATTAAAATTTTATTTGTAAACCATAAAGACAAAAAAAAATATAAAAGATTTCAACAATGTTACGTAAAAAATTTTTTAACAATTTACCAGCCAATTACATTTATTACACATAGAATTAATAAAAAATTGTTACAAATAAATAAATATTTCAATTTTAGTACACATTAATATAACAAAACATTATAATAAATATATACAGAATCTTTACAATCAATTTTCAATTTTTTAAAAAAAGAAACATTTAAATTTAAATACATGGTAACATATTAAAAACATAAATTTACAAGCAAAGTATTATTCACATATTTTAATAATCTATAAATCAACATCCTGGTCCTGTATCAAATAACAACCACGCACACATATATATATATATATATATATATATATATATATATATATATATATATATATATATATATATATATATATATATTATCTACTGGCGGTCGCCAGTAGATAGTTATAGTTAGGACCCTGTTTCCATAGGAAATCCGCAACATTCTATTTGGAATAACTTTGGCGCCGGTCGACGAATCCTCGCGAAATTTTCAAAACTAATGGGGCGCTACGCTACGCTCCTACCCTGAAAGTCTCGGGGGGATTCGTAAAGCGGGGGCTGAGAAAAAAGGGGGGTCCCAAAACACGTTTTCCCCATGCATTTTTCCATAGGACCTTTAGACACAGCTACAGCCCGAACGGCTGAACAGAGTTACTTGAAATTTGGCAGAGAGGTAGTCTACAGGTCAAGGAAGTGCCTTTTGTAGGTCTGGTGTAAATCTGTTCAGTAGTTCCTGAGAAAATAGCATTTAAATCAATATATATATCTGTGGCAGCTTACCGTGCGCTTACCGTGCGCTTACGGTAAGCTTACCGTACGCGTACGGTGCCGTGCGCGAGCGCGATTCTGATTGGCTGTTAGATCTTAGTAAACATTCGAATCGGTCGAAACCAGGAAGTGTCGGCCGCCATTTTCTCTCTCGCACTCTGAGGGGGGGAGGAAAAATATAGTTGGATAACATGAAAAGGGGCAGGCTAGACAACTCCTAACCACCTAGCCTTGTTTGGGGTGTCCCAAAAGAACCCCCAAGGTCAAAAAATCAAAAAAAAAAAATTCGAAAAAACGCCGAATGTGCTTACCGTACGCGTACAGTCAAAAATAAATATAAACATCCTCTGCTGATGACATATGTGTCTTTATGAAAAAAAAAATATTTGTAATATATGTATAGCTAAAATTTAATGGAAGAAGACATGGGCAAATAAGTGTCTACATACAGTATTAGCATCAGCAGAGGATTGCGGTCGCGTGAGTTATAGTTGCCTGCACTAACTATAACGGGGGAATTTCAATGGTTTTTTACGAGTGAAATGTCCAGCTAACTATAACATGTGTGAAACCTATGGTTTTTTCAGTGAATTTGCAAGGTTTTTTAAATGCTAATTCCTAACTATAACGTGTGCGAAACCTATGGTTTTTTCAGTGAATATATAAATATATTTATATATACGGATGGATCTCTCTGTTCTAAGAACTCTGAGACAATTAGAAATAAAGAATGAAGATCCTGATGCTGAATTGACGACTCAGGACATCACCCGAAAACAGGCTATAGAAATTGGAGAAGCAGCATCCACACCATTCAGGCCACGATCAAGAGTGACACCAACCACTGCAAAAGATAACATCGATACGTTTCATGAATTAATCACTGACGATCTAAAAAGGATCAATGGGGAGGGTCAATGAAGGAAGTAGAAAAAGTACAGCCAGTGAATGGAAATATCATGATTTGGTGGCAAAATTAAGGAAAAACAAGCATGTGGTAATAAGTAACTCCGATAAAGGGGGAAATATTGTCCTGTGGCCGATGAGTATGTAATTACAGGAAGCTCACACACATCTAAATCAGAGGGACTGTTATAAAAAGTGAAAACAAGAAAAAATGATCAAAGTTCACGCTGAATACATCCTAGAACTAGATCAAAGGATGAAGGAGGGCTTACTCTCGCACGATGAATTTAGGTATCTTAAGAATTACACTCCTAGGACCCCGGTGCTCTACTTGATTCCAAATGTACACAAGAATGCCAGTTGGCCCCCCAGGACGACCAGTTATATCAGACAATGGAAGCATGATGGGAAACACATCAAGGTACATTGACTTCTTTTTAAAATCATATGTAGCAAATTTACCATTGTACTTAATGGACAGCAGTGACTTTTTGAAAATGATTTACGACATACCCATGAACAAGACTATGGGGTCTATTACGATGGCGGGTGGACTTGCACCATCGTTTCGGCAAATGGGACCGCCCGCTATGTGTGCGGCGGTCCCGCAAATCCAATTAGGATGCGCCCGCCGCACTGGCAGGCACATCCCGTATTTTTAACATTGCGGCGGGCGGTGCTTTTAGCAGCACCCGCCACAATCTTAAAAAGGTATTTGCGCATTTGCATGCACAACGTGGCAGGCTCCGCGCGGTGCCTGCCACGTTGTGCATGCAAATGCAGGGGGGTACCATAGATACCCCCATTTGCACCCCCCACCCCCGAAACCCTGGGGACCCACAACGGGCCCCCACATGCAGACTCTGCATGCCTTTCCATGGTGGCAATGCCGCCATGGAAAGGCACTTCCCTGCCTGCATCTTGATATGGATGGCGGTGTCTTGCAGGCACCGCCACCATATAATTCCCCTTTTCTGCCCGGTCTCCTGTTAGACCGGCGGAAAACCGGCGGATGGTTGAAATGAGAGGCGGGCTGTGAATAATGGTGGGTGGATCGCCACCACCATACGGGTAGTGGCGATCCGCCCGCCATTATAATAGACCCTTAAGTTTTAATAGCACTGGACATAACAACCCTCTACATTAGCATTGCCCACAATGACTGTTTGAGAGCCATGCAATATTTCCTGAGTGATAGACCAGCAAGCCTATGGAAACACACCCAAATGTTGATGTCCATGGCAAAGATGTGCCTGGAAGATAACTTCTTTCTGTTTGAGGGTGACCTATATCAGCAAAAGCGGGGGACTGCGATGGGCACCTGTTTTGCCCTCAGTTATGCATGCTTGCATGTAGGCTGGTGGGAGAAACAGGTGATCCGCAGAGAACACGCACAAGCTTGGGGAAACCCCATAGTAATGTAGGCAAGATTTATAGATGATTTATTCATGGTATGGAGGGATACCACCAACTTCGCACAACAGTTTGTTAATCGTCTAAAAAAATAATGGTTTCATTTGAAATTTACACATAGGATCAGTAAAAACAATGTAACATTTCTAGATGTAGAGGTGTATGTTGAGTCAGGAAAGCTAGAGACGAAACTTCACAGGAAGGAGACAGCAGGGAATACAACCCTATATGCATCTAGCTTTCACCTGGACCATAGGAAACACAGCATTCCATATGGTGAAATGCTGCGAGCGAACAGAAATTGCAGCACACCAACTGAACTAGTCCAGTGTCAGAATGAGATGAGCCAGAGATTTTTTTCAGAGGGGTTATAGCGGAACAGTGGTTGAGGAAGCACGTCAGGCAGCAAATGGGAGAAAACATGAGGTGATCCTATTCTCCAAGAAGGATTCTAGGGAGGAAAAGATTGAACCGCAGATGCGATTTCTTACCATATACAATACCCAAAATAAAGAATTAGGGAATCTGGTCAATAAAAACTGACATATACTTAAAACCGATCCGTTGATTGGGAAAATACTGCCTGGACACCCCCCTCTAACGTACCGTAGAGCCCCATCATTAAGAGATGCAATATTTAAAACAAGCCCGGAAATGGAACGAGATCTGGGGTGATTAAGATCTTCACCTGGCTTTAAGAAATGTAGCTGGTGCAGAGCGTGCAGTGTAGGTCAGAATACCACAGTTTCCTCTACTCCCTTTGGCGGTAAAGATTAGGGAGGCCTAGAACTTCAAGACTGAATTTGGGGTCTATGTGCTAACCTGCACGTGTAGCTTACAGTATGTGGGGAGTACAACACTGGAGGTTTATAAAAGAATCCTGCAGCACATGAGGTCAATCACCAATGGTGACCAGTCACACCCCGTAGCTCGACACTGTGAGATCATTCATCAAAAAGATCCTACACAAGTTAAATATTTTATAATAGATGCAGTCCCGATGAGTAGGAGGGGCAGTGATCGCATAAGAATATTATGCGAGCTCAAAACTAGATATATTCTCACACTTGATAGCAAAACATGGAATGGGCTGAATTATGATGAAGAATTTCATTCATGTCTATGACATCCATGTTGAGACAACTGTGGTTATTTCAGAGTATTTCTGAGTGTTGATGAAAACAAGCTGTAGTCTAACTGACTCCATGCAAAGGTGGCCTGCTTCTGTTAGTTTAGGACAGTAAAATAGTATTAAAAGGCACTAGCCAGATTCAGTAATGTTCATTGAGAGGCATGATTCTTGACAAAATGTGTGGGAAATAGTTGACAAGTGCAATAGATAAAGGAGCAAATGAATTATTTTCCTGTAATAAGTGCATTAATTGGGCACTTGCCTGTGATTATGACAATATTAATATGGATATGACAGAATATGCACTTTAATTTGAATAAGACACTTGTCTTTTACTTTACACTCCAGCGAAGATTCACGAGCCGCACCAATCGTGAGTTTGGAAAATTGTTTAATGTTACAGGCAGCGCGGATTTTGCAACGCTTGTTTAAACGTGTCCCCTGACAGATTAAGCCGGATTTAAAACACTAGGCGAACCAGGAAACCATCCTTCAGCCGAAATAGGACGATCCATATATAATAGATACGGACGCCTTTCACAAACGAAATTGTACTGGCACACAAAGGATCGGGCCATACCTTAACCATAAGGCATCACTCTTGGAGATTCTTCTCCTGTACAAATAGACAACTGGAGCTGCCTATGTAACCAATTTGCACTTCCTTATAAAGTGAGGCTATACCTTGTTGATTCAAGTTTGAGTAACACGTCTTGTGCAGACTGCCCTATTTCCAAAAGCCTTCTGTCAGCGATGTTCATTGCGACATATATGAATTATTGATAGTTTTTTCATGGAGGAATACATTTGTCAGTCCTGAAGAAGGTGGTCTTCATCATTGTGCACCACCGAAACGCGTCGACGCATATGGTGTGGAGTGGAATTTGTGTGGTACAGAACCACCCAAAAAATTAGGGTGTATGATTACCAGTTTTTTTCTGTTAACCATAATTACAAATCCACACCTTCAAGATACAATTTTGATGTCTGTCTTTTTTTCCTCCCAATATATGAATTGTTTATATGTGTTGTTTTAATTTTTTATTCACATTGAGTATTATGTTTTTCTTAATTTTGTACCTTTAGATAGCATTTACTTTGCATTGTAGTTTTGTGAAATAATCTTGAGTCATACATTTGTGACTTTTTTATCTGACATAATGTGTTTTTTTAATATGTTAATAAATGTCAACGGATGTTTTTTACAAAAAAAAGGTGTCTTATATTGACAATTTTCCAACATTTCTGGTGGGGTGTTCACAATTGAGCTTTATGGAGTGTGTTAGTGAGTGAATGAATCTAGGGTACTTGATGCGATACAATTCCTTTATTTCAGCCCAAAGAGAAAAATGTTCTTAACCAAATAATGTTACAGGCAGACAAACAGATGCGTTTCGACCACAGCCATGGTCTTGGTCATATATGCACACATGTGGGGTCGCATGCCGTCTCCGCGGGGCATATTTGAGACCCACCAGCAAACTTTAACCTATTAAATTTTTAATCACAGTCAGAACGCATTGCAAAGCATAAGGTGGTTAATTCTAGATAATGGTAACAGGTAAATCAGAACAAACTGAATCATATTTTCTATTGTACGCTGCAAGTAGCCTGAGCCTGTGTGGCTGTGAAGTGCATTTCAACATCATGTTTCCTCCTTGCCTTAAGTATTTGTATGGTTGATTGCAGCTGTGCATTCTAGCCCTGGGTTAGAGAATGAAGGATTGGTGAAAAGGGGAATTGATTCTCTTTTATGTATCTGTCCCCGTTTTTCACCAGATTTGCTGATTTTTTAAAATGTTTGCTTATCAAAATGGACTTTAGATCTTTGCATAGTTCAACAAATCTGTCAACAGTTTAAACAGTAGCCAGATTTTTTATGCAGAATATTCTAGAGCAGGGTTGTCCAATATTTAGGGTTTGGGGGCAGGATACATGCCAGATTTTAGGATATCTACATTGCTTCCATCGTTCTAATTTAAATGTGTTGTAGATTTTAAAAATTTGATCCCCTGTTTTTTTTTTGTATGCCTTTTATTTTGGGGGGTTGTATTATTTTTCCTTTTCTTTGATTTGTGATGATTTGTGACCTGGCATATATCTCAATGACAAATAAAATAAAATGTTTCAATTAATCTCCAGGCTCCATTTAAGTCTGTTGTGAGACATGCTATATGCAAATGAGTTTTGGTGCTGCATTAATAAGAACACCCCAGGCCAACCAACTAGGCCAGGGTTTCTGTAGGCAGAAACACAAACAACCCCAGACCATTTTCATCCTTGTTGATCCTCGTCAGTATCGCGCATCTTGATGCCTGTGACAAGGTAAGCACAGCATTCACATCTAACAAACCCGTCACACTCAGAGCATCTGATTTAGGGCCTAATTATGAGTTTGGTGGTCCAAACTCGTGGTGGAGATGCGGTGGCGGTCGGGGACCATTGCACCAGTGGTCCAACTGCTGTATCACAACTAGGGCAGTCAGACCGTCATAGGACCGCCGCAACCGCCTGGGCTCCATGATCACTGGTGGTGACGCGGTTGTCTGAGGGCCTCAATATGCTGGCAGTGACGCTGAGGCACCACCAAACATATTACGAGTTTCCTCACTGCCACAGATTTCATGCTGGTGAGCCCGCCATGAAACATGATGCCTGAGGATGCATGCAGGGGGGGCACATGGTGTGCTCCCCTGTATGCATTCATCTCCTTTCCAGTCCATGCCATGCAGGAATGGGCTTTCGCATTCCCATTGCAGTGCCTTTTTAATAGGCACTGCCGTTGGAATGCCAAAGGACAGCCCGCCATGCCATGAGAAAATTCTTAATCTGGTGGGCAGGCGGCAGGGAGGTTTGTCGGTGTAGGAGCGGGGAGATGGCTTGCCATCCCGCTCACCACACCGCCAGAATCATAATCCTTAGATAAAAAATCTTAGAAGAAATAAAAGAGTGATAAGGAGAATACTTGAATTAATCTCACCCACTGGTAATTACTAGGGACGCATTCCAGTTCATTATTTTTCGCTCACTATGTCCTTCCAGATGGAGACTAGCCAAACATAAGAGTCTTTGTCCAGCTCCAACAGGCCAGCCCAAACTGCCTGGTCAGGTCCCTTCTAGAATGGAACACAAGTAACCCCAGACCACTTTCAGCATTGTTGGACCTCATTAGTGAGCTGCAGCTGAAGTATTGAGGCACAGTCACCACGGGACCTCAACAGAGCATCAATATTTGGAACTGGACTACACTAAGGAAGCAGTTTGACTTTTCTCAATTTTGGCATTAATAACAGTTTTAAGGATTGCCATGGGTAAAGTTTGCCACCCACCCATACTCCCATGTAGCTCCTTCATTCATTCTTCAACATTTGCTGCCTCTTAATGAGCCTCTTGAAAAACCTTGCAAGATGAACATGTCTTTATCACACTATTCTCCTCCTAATCTAGTGGCCAGGTAGTAAACATGCTCTCACAGTTGCACTAACCTGGTATTTCAGATTTAACAGGAGTACTGCCAGTTTTCACACTTTCTCTGACCCACTAGTGACCATGCAATGGACTAGTATGAGAGGTAGCAATAGATGAGGGTAAGGAAAATAGGACAAGAAAGAAAGAGGGACACCGGATATCTTCATCTTGTCTTATCTTTAGGACGGTCTCAACCAGAGATGGAGGTGTGGGTAGCTAGAACAAGAGAAAACTCCTTTAGATCATAGTCAGCAAGATTACAATTCCCTGATTTTACTCTATCGCATTATATGCCTCATAATAATCTCAACATTACACACTCAATGAGGTTTCTGACAACTTTATGATGTCTGAGAAAGGAGTAATCTTTATAAACAATACAGAGAATAATTTAGACTATAATATATGTTCTAATCTCCATAACTACCCGCAGCAGATTGGAAGTTAAACCTGTAATTTGAATAAAACTAAATTCACAAAGTCCAATATCTTCAACATAATAATTATACATTAGTATTATTATGACTTCTGATTAATACAATAACTTCCCCACCACCCTTAGTAATACTTCACAACCGTATAAAAGTCAAGCAAAGTAACAGTCTGTACAGTAGAGTTCACAGGCCTACAAATGGTTGGTTGCAGTACTGAGTTTCTAGAATTTGAAAAGAAGATTCCAGTATGACTTTCATAATACAAAACCAGATGACTTCAATATAAAGTTCATAGCACAAACTCAGAAGATTCTAGTGTAGAGTTAATATCTACAATATGATCCAGTATACTTCTCTATGTACAAGATCCTGCATTTTTCTGAAGTGACAACTCACAGGAATTCTAATACTGGCAGCATAGGATTAAAACGGCTGCAAGTCTTGAAAGATTCCCATAGCACCTTGGGAATTATTGTTTACCTGAGGTCCATTGTGTTCTTCACGTAATGTTGATGTTGGAACCTCGAAGACTCTATCCAATCAGTAGCTACACTATGCACACACCTATGGTCTTCTCTGAAAAGATGCGATGTGTGCCTATGAAACTCAGGGATTATGTTTCCATGCTTGCCCGACATTCCCAGGGGTGCGCAGACCATGGATCTTGACACATCCCCATGCATGATATCGGGCGCCAAAGTCAGGAATAGGTGTGTCTGAGAGTGCAGATAACTTCAGCGTGGTGGGACTGCATCGGTCTTCTTTCAGTCACATGTGGACTGATAAATGAGCAATAGAAATTATTTATGCCCAATTTAATAACACATTGTGGGGCCGATTCCGATCCGGGTCGGAACACACTCTGACCGAGTCGGATCCGGAGTGTTTTCCGACCGAGTGAGTACAATGAGCACGTATGCTGTCGGACTCGGTTCGGTCGGACTCCCATAGAAGTCAATGGGAGCCGGTCGTACGATGTGTACATGGGCTCCCATTGACTGAATGGGTACGTCTCGAACAAGTGCACCCCCTACAGTGGGTACGTGTCAGTGCCACCCGCACCGTACATGCCTGTGTTGGGGGGTCCCATAGGTCCCCCCCTGTGTCCGAGTCGTAGGGCTGCGGGTATCAGGGGGTCCGACGCGGACCCCCAAAGTCTGACTCCGGGAGCTTTTGCGAGCCAGACACTCCGGCTTGCACAGGCTGTCCGACGCGTGCATCGTACTGGCTCGGTTGTAAATCGTATCCATTGCATGCCACGGTTAGCTTCCGACCGGGACGTACGGAGCGGTTCGGACCCGGAAACGACTCGGTCGGTGAATTTCATGTAGCTCGCATCGTACTTGCTCGCTCGTACAGCTGTACGAGTCGGCTGGAAAACACGCGTACGGCTCGTTGTTTTTCCGGCCGAACCCGATTCGATGCCCTTCCAACCGAGATTGGAATTGGCCCCTGTATGTATTGTTTGTTTTCTGCTTCACTGTTTTTACTGCGCTGGTTCCTCAAAAGCGTCTTATGCTTTTTAAAATGCACCATAAAAAATTGAATCAATGACTTACATTTACCAGATTTCCCCGTTGGAAAGTCACCTGAAAAGTAACTCTCCGGCATCTGCTTTGCTACAAACCCTTTAACCAGCCTTCCATATACAACCTTTCTTTGCAGTAGAAATTAAGGTCTGATTGATTGAATCGAATCTGTGCTGGATATCCCAGCATGAGTGATCAGCCTTGCCTACTGACCACATCTTCTGTTCAGAAACAGGATCAAGTGTCCCAACATGAATATGACATTGATGGACTACACAGTGAACTTAGGGCCATATGTACGAAGCAGTTTTGCCATCTCAAACGGCCCGATTTGACAGAAAAAATGCTTTTCCAAATGTAAAAAACATCCAAAGTGCGACTCTCCAGAATCACAGTTTGAGTGTGGAAATCGCTATTTGGAAGGGGCGTGTTTAGGGCGTCCCTTCCAAAATTGCAAATTCCAGTGTTGTGTAGCAAGGTTTTGCAACCGAAATGTGGTCGCAAAACCTTGCTATTTTACCTCCAACTTAAAGTTGGTAGTAAGGTATTCGAAAAATAGAAGAGGTCCCATGGGACCCCTTTCCCTTTGTGAATGTTGGAAAACATTTTTTAAGAGCAGGCAGCGGTCCCATGGACAGCTGTTTGCTCTTAAAAAAATAAAACAAAACGTTTCATTTTTTATTGTTAAAACACATCCTTTAACATAGCCTCTATTTGTAAAGCACATGTTCTCTTAAGGGTATCTTGGCGCTAAATTACTCAATTCAATGGTACTCATTTTATTGACCTCAGAAGGATGAAAGGCTGGGTGGACATGCCAGGATTTGAACCTGTGACCATGAGGTCAAACAGAGGGCCCTACAATGGACACCTTAGTCCACTAAACCACCAATACTTTAAGGAAAATGAGCTGCATTTCAACAACAAAAAAAACCTTCATTCAAAGGCAATCACAGACATGGTGGTCAGCTGACCTCAGCTCGTGCCATCCCTGTGATGGCAGGCTTTCCTAATGGGCCACAACCTGTGACCTACCTCACTTATATTCTTCAGGTAGGTAGATTTGCGACCCACTAGGAATAGCAAGTATGAAACAAAAAGTTTCATACAAAAGGAAAAGCGATTTCCAAATGGCGATTCGGATAAAATCAGTATTTTGAAATCGCTATTCCTACTCTGTACATCTGGCCCTTAGAAATCAAATAAAAAAAAGAATCGAAGAAAAACAGTAGCAGACAATAACGATGACAGCACGCAGGTTTGCATGATTTATGATCCATCTGGCACGGCTCCCTGTGGTGTGCTGGTCAATATTTTCTTAAGATGTCATGCTCTGTTGTGGTCAGTGACTGTGAACTATGCCGGCTGCTGTCTGAGAAAAATGATATACAAGTCACTTATGGATTCTTGACTATTAAGTGGCATTCCCAGGGAACCTCTTGGACTATAGGTGAAATAACTCACTAGAAATGAAAAATATGACTAGGTACATGAAATGTATATTCTTAGTTCAGTTACAAGGTGGAAGAAAAGTACTGAAAATACTATAACACGCATGTTTGTGAAATTATCGGACATCCACACGACAAACAACATACTATATGCTTCGTTTTGGTATTTGTCTAATAAATGATATTGTGTTAAGGATGGTTTAAACTGAGTAAAACTATAAATGCTAATTTCCCTCACACACCATTCATTAAAATTCGCTCACTTCCAATAGTTCCCATTGATGGTCGATATAAATAAACCTGTGAGGCCAAGGATGGGCATTTCACCCAGTTCATTTAAGTAACACGGTTCTTAAAGCCTCTTTCCACACTACCATAAAAAACACAGATGTCCAGCGAGAAACAAAACAAATACAACAGCAGGTGCAAGTGAGAGATTGTCAAACTAAAGGGTTACAAAAACTGGGTAATGGTGGAAGCGACTTGACAAAGTGGCCAAAGGCTAATGAAAGAGAAAGAATTCCAGAATGTTGGTGTCAGTAGAGTGAAGACCCAAGGGTAGGAGGGGGCACAAGAGGTCCACGAGATGAGTGGCATGTATGGGTGCTAAAGAGCAATGTATAAGGAAAGGTAAAAAGCTGAAAGCTAGTGAAGAGACACTTACAAAGATGAGGCAATATCCTTAGCGAGAGATATGCATATGGAACAAATATGCAGAATGCAGCACGCATCGAAAGAGGAAAAACAAAGAGAAATAAAAGTATTACTCCTTGTTGTGCCTCCTTACAACTCCCCTGGGGAGGCGTAGGATTCGGACATATTCCCAGGTTTCTGAAACGTTGTAAATCTGGGATTGTGGCAAAATCTGGGTGTTGCATGGGAACATCCACAGCAACACCCATTGAACACCCCTGACAAGCAAAGTGCAGTGTGAAAAGGGACCGTATTTACAAGGACACAAAAGGCCACACAGGGTGCGCAAAAAAAAAGTGCTGTGCCAGTGGTGCTAGGGGCTTGTAAATATGCCCCAAGGTTTCTATTAGTTTCCTTTATGTTTTACACATGTGTGCCTCTAAGTCCCCCACTCTAAATTGCTTTCTGTTCGGTCTTGCTCTAATCTCTCTGAGCCTCTGAGTTCCCCTTCTCATAGAACCATTTCTCTGGTATCAGTGACTCGTTTCCTTAATTTCTATTCTCCCTCTGCCCATTGTGCCCACCTACCTTAGCTGCATCCCTTCTTATCACTTAATGTGTTCCCATCCTTCGCTCCACATCTGTCCATTTATTTTTTGCAACTATCCATTTTCCCTCTGCTGATCAGTCACAAAGATGAGGATGGGGTGGATTGTGGAAGGCTGGGAGTTTTGATATCTCGGTTTCATTATTTCAACTTTCAGCATCATCACCAGCACTGGATTCACAACTTTTGATTGTAGAAATCAGGGGAGATCATGGGGGGCGCTAAACAACCTATTCCATCCGTCCTCTCACGTTACACACAATTGAGAATCCGTAGGTGGAACCAGAAGCAAAATCCCTCCTTCCAGGCCTTCCCCTTTCAATCACCACCTGCTTTACACCTATTATGCAATTGAGGTACAACAAGTTGTTTGAAGGTGGCTTAGGGTGTCAAGGTGGGGTCAACAAGAATATGATTGTAGAAATAGAACCTTGATTTTCATTCTCAGAGGTGCCCTTCACACTGCCACCTCCCAATCCTATGTTTTTTCTTTTTGAATTTAATCCTGTGATCTTGAACTCAATGGAGTGATTTCAAGATTAGGTTTGTGTACTTGTGCTCAATGCTTGTCTGGCTGTGAGGTGTCTTGCTTGTTTCCTCCTACCTATGACTTCATTGGAAAACTATGGCAAATTGCATTGTAATGGTTTACCATGCCATTACCAGGAATGAGCTGAACTCCCAAGTTTGTATGAAGCGTAATATATAATGGTGAAAAGATAGCTAGAAGGATAGAAAGTTACATTGTCAACTCTGTTCATTTGAAATTCGAAGAGCAGGCATTAGTAAAAGAATATGACCAGGTAGTTTATCCTTTTCCTTTCTGCTCATTAGTTTTGACCTTAATGGCCTGCAGAGCCTTTGATGATAATCGTTATGCAAGTGTTTTCACTTAAACAACTTCTTGCAAACCAAACAGGTGATTCAAGCTGTTGTAAAGAAAAATGAAGCACCATTGTTGTATTTGCCGAAAAATATCCTTCCACTGAGATAACATGTAAACAAAATAACCTCCCATTGGTATTTGCTGTGCCAGTAGTTAATGGCAAGCATCTCTGCAGACATGTTTCTTTTTTGATCCTCTCTAGAGGATCACACATCAGCTCATTCGTGTGTGAGCCGCGCTGGCTCTTCTTCCCGACTCTGGCGGTCAGCAGCCTGGCAGCGGCATCAGCGGAATGATGGCTCGGTGCTCCATTATTACAGACTGTCTCAGTTGTGACAATGGTCTCGGAATCCCCTGGTTAGTACGAGTGGGGGCACGTCTTCCTAAGATTGGCTATCAGCATGTATTTTTGGACTCTGCGCACTCTATTGGTGTTAGCAAAAAACATCTTCAGCAAGCTTTGTATGATTTCGCTCACACTGAACGAATGATTACAGAGACGAGGAAGTCGACTGTGGTAGCCTACCCGAAGATGACAAGAGAGAGCCCAGTTAACAATCAAATACCTACTGTGCTTCCCTCAGGGTTTTCAAAGAAACCGTGATCTAATATCTTGCCCCTTTGAAGGGAGATCAGGGCCAAACCACCCTGCATTTCCTATTTTTTGTGGCTTGTATTCAATATACACTAAGCAGTTCTTACTATCCCTTATAAAGAGACATAATATTAATGATTTTAAGGTAGCTTTAATTTGTTATATCAACGTTCTGTTGAAGCGGTAGCTGTTCACGTAGGCACTTTTTAGGTCTCGCGCCTAGCGATGCTGTGCGTAGCACTGCTCGCACAGCGAGAGTCTTTTTGTCCGGGGTTCCAAAACAGAGCCAGGAATCGCACACGCTTGTGCGTGTGCTTTTCCTTTTGTGCCCCGCTATTGGCCTTTGCGTGCGTGTTTTTTCCCAAGAGAGCACGCAATAGGCCAAAGGCAGGCGCGTTGCTCCGAACCTGGCCTATTGGTGTCTATTACGCGCACCAAAGGTTATGTGGTTTCAACTATCGTGCCCAGACACGGGCGCGATAATTGAAAACATATGGCTTGCTGTGGCGCGCTCGCACGCACCACTCATTTCAATTTGCCTCTGTTATGGTCTTTTTTTTCTTCCTTTCATTTCCCCTGTTTCAGCCGATAGATTTTATTGCCTATTTTGCATTTTTCTCCCTTCCTTATGTCCCCATTTCTTATTCTCTTCTCTTTCCATTTCTTTTCTATTTTTTCTATTTCCTGAACTGTAAATGTTCGAATCCTGGTCTAAGTCGCCGCAATTCTAACCGTTTACGTTTTGCGCATTTCGCTAAACAGTATCAAACATCAGTTCATGTTTAATGATGCATCCGTTGACTCAATGACCTTGTGCATCTCTTCCTGTGGCCGACCCCATGGTCTCCGTTTCAAAGTTAGCGGGCTTACTCAGCATTTCATCCTTCCGAGAGTGAGAAAATGAGTACCATTGAGTTGATAAAAGAACCACCTGTTATTGAGCCACAAGATAAGACCTGCAGGGTTAGCGTGCACTTCACAAACATTGAAATGACATTAATATAGCGCTTACTACCCTGACGAGGCGTTGAAATACATGTTATAGTTTTAAAGGTAACTGGAATACAACCTGTCGAGCGGGAACGTGACTGGACGGACGGCTGACTTCCTCAGCGTGTGGAGACGTCTTTGTCTTTCTCAGGTGACACGTCCGTGGTTATATTAAGTTATCGCCCACCGACCGCTTCCCGGAAGTTAGACTGGTAGTTTGGGATGGTGGGAATCAACTTAGCCCATGCTCCCTTAGTACGTCCCTTGTGTGTTGTTCTTTGTTCTTATCGTGCACTTTGAATTATGCCCCAATCATAAACTCATAAACACTTTAATCGCAGCATCATAATGTGGCTGTCAGCCCTTTTGTGTGGGCTCCATTTCTGTATCAGAAGCTAATGTATGTGGAGTTTCAATGTATTGGGCGGAAAGGTGAACTCTAGCTCAATGTCACTTTACTGCATGTTTCATTTTAATCCGCGGCTGTTTAGTTGTGGAATTACGTTTTCTTAGGTGGTAAATCAACAGAATTTTAACAACAACTGCCACAATGCAAAGACAGACAAAACAAGCATTTGCAATGCAATAGGTCTTGCATTACTGAAAGTTTGAGCTATTGGTGTTGCATTATTGTTTGCATCAGCAATAGCTGAAACTTTCAGTAATGCGAGACCTATTGCATTGCAAATGCTTGTTTGAGATTGGCAGTGCGAGCCCATTGCTCTATGAATACTGATTAATATGAACTAATTGATTATGCTGCTAAGAGTTGTGACTGCACTGAAGACAAGTATCCTTTTTAAAAGATTGTTTTTATACAATGCATATTACTATGTATTTATATGTTTTTATGTATATGTCTGTGCTTTTATGGATACTTTGTGTACCCAAATAAAGATTTTGAACTGAACTGTGCTCCAGGGGTGAGGGAAGAGTCCTGCTAAGTATGGGGTTAGAGAGGTGTTGCTCCAAAGGAGGAGATGAATGAAACTCCTTGTTCTAGGGATGCAAGGAGGGACTACTTCCTGAGGAGAAACTTTTAAAGAGTGGTCTGCTCAGATCTTTTGTGAGTGGTACATTTCAAGCTCATGCCCCTCATCATACGTGGTGTTGTGTTTAGAATGAGAGCATCAAAACTGCAAGAACTAGAATGTAAAGAAAATGAGAGACTGGGAAGGCTAGTGCACTGATATAGTGCAACCTGAGCTCTCTGGTCAGATCTTTGTGTTTCTTAACCATATTGTTTAAGCTAAAAACAGAGTAGGTCGCACACTGCTCGTCATACTAGCAAATAGCCCCATAGAACTCTGGATACTGTAGTGGCAGCGGAGAGTACGCCTATGCCACGAGTGTAAAAAATAATGCCATCCCTGGACACGTGTTTCGAGGTAATTGCCTCTCGTCAGCAGGGAGCAGGTAGGTGTGAGGGGTGCCAAGTAGACTGCCAAAATATTAAAGGTAAAATACCTCTCACGGCGCGCAGGTGCGGTACCAAGGCTCGTCAGCCCAAAGCGCTCAAGGGAGCTTAAATACAAAAACAGAGTAGGTCGCACACTGCTCGTCATACTAGCAAATAGCCCCATAGAACTCTGGATACTGTAGTGGCAGCGGAGAGTACGCCTATGCCACGAGTGTAAAAAATAATGCCATCCCTGGACACGTGTTTCGAGGTAATTGCCTCTCGTCAGCAGGGAGCAGGTAGGTGTGAGGGGTGCCAAGTAGACTGCCAAAATATTAAAGGTAAAATACCTCTCACGGCGCGCAGGTGCGGTACCAAGGCTCGTCAGCCCAAAGCGCTCAAGGGAGCTTAAATACAAAAACAGAGTAGGTCGCACACTGCTCGTCATACTAGCAAATAGCCCCATAGAACTCTGGATACTGTAGTGGCAGCGGAGAGTACGCCTATGCCACGAGTGTAAAAAATAATGCCATCCCTGGACACGTGTTTCGAGGTAATTGCCTCTCGTCAGCAGGGAGCAGGTAGGTGTGAGGGGTGCCAAGTAGACTGCCAAAATATTAAAGGTAAAATACCTCTCACGGCGCGCAGGTGCGGTACCAAGGCTCGTCAGCCCAAAGCGCTCAAGGGAGCTTAAATACAAAAACAGAGTAGGTCGCACACTGCTCGTCATACTAGCAAATAGCCCCATAGAACTCTGGATACTGTAGTGGCAGCGGAGAGTACGCCTATGCCACGAGTGTAAAAAATAATGCCATCCCTGGACACGTGTTTCGAGGTAATTGCCTCTCGTCAGCAGGGAGCAGGTAGGTGTGAGGGGTGCCAAGTAGACTGCCAAAATATTAAAGGTAAAATACCTCTCACGGCGCGCAGGTGCGGTACCAAGGCTCGTCAGCCCAAAGCGCTCAAGGGAGCTTAAATACAAAAACAGAGTAGGTCGCACACTGCTCGTCATACTAGCAAATAGCCCCATAGAACTCTGGATACTGTAGTGGCAGCGGAGAGTACGCCTATGCCACGAGTGTAAAAAATAATGCCATCCCTGGACACGTGTTTCGAGGTAATTGCCTCTCGTCAGCAGGGAGCAGGTAGGTGTGAGGGGTGCCAAGTAGACTGCCAAAATATTAAAGGTAAAATACCTCTCACGGCGCGCAGGTGCGGTACCAAGGCTCGTCAGCCCAAAGCGCTCAAGGGAGCTTAAATACAAAAACAGAGTAGGTCGCACACTGCTCGTCATACTAGCAAATAGCCCCATAGAACTCTGGATACTGTAGTGGCAGCGGAGAGTACGCCTATGCCACGAGTGTAAAAAATAATGCCATCCCTGGACACGTGTTTCGAGGTAATTGCCTCTCGTCAGCAGGGAGCAGGTAGGTGTGAGGGGTGCCAAGTAGACTGCCAAAATATTAAAGGTAAAATACCTCTCACGGCGCGCAGGTGCGGTACCAAGGCTCGTCAGCCCAAAGCGCTCAAGGGAGCTTAAATACAAAAACAGAGTAGGTCGCACACTGCTCGTCATACTAGCAAATAGCCCCATAGAACTCTGGATACTGTAGTGGCAGCGGAGAGTACGCCTATGCCACGAGTGTAAAAAATAATGCCATCCCTGGACACGTGTTTCGAGGTAATTGCCTCTCGTCAGCAGGGAGCAGGTAGGTGTGAGGGGTGCCAAGTAGACTGCCAAAATATTAAAGGTAAAATACCTCTCACGGCGCGCAGGTGCGGTACCAAGGCTCGTCAGCCCAAAGCGCTCAAGGGAGCTTAAATACAAAAACAGAGTAGGTCGCACACTGCTCGTCATACTAGCAAATAGCCCCATAGAACTCTGGATACTGTAGTGGCAGCGGAGAGTACGCCTATGCCACGAGTGTAAAAAATAATGCCATCCCTGGACACGTGTTTCGAGGTAATTGCCTCTCGTCAGCAGGGAGCAGGTAGGTGTGAGGGGTGCCAAGTAGACTGCCAAAATATTAAAGGTAAAATACCTCTCACGGCGCGCAGGTGCGGTACCAAGGCTCGTCAGCCCAAAGCGCTCAAGGGAGCTTAAATACAAAAACAGAGTAGGTCGCACACTGCTCGTCATACTAGCAAATAGCCCCATAGAACTCTGGATACTGTAGTGGCAGCGGAGAGTACGCCTATGCCACGAGTGTAAAAAATAATGCCATCCCTGGACACGTGTTTCGAGGTAATTGCCTCTCGTCAGCAGGGAGCAGGTAGGTGTGAGGGGTGCCAAGTAGACTGCCAAAATATTAAAGGTAAAATACCTCTCACGGCGCGCAGGTGCGGTACCAAGGCTCGTCAGCCCAAAGCGCTCAAGGGAGCTTAAATACAAAAACAGAGTAGGTCGCACACTGCTCGTCATACTAGCAAATAGCCCCATAGAACTCTGGATACTGTAGTGGCAGCGGAGAGTACGCCTATGCCACGAGTGTAAAAAATAATGCCATCCCTGGACACGTGTTTCGAGGTAATTGCCTCTCGTCAGCAGGGAGCAGGTAGGTGTGAGGGGTGCCAAGTAGACTGCCAAAATATTAAAGGTAAAATACCTCTCACGGCGCACAGGTGCGGTACCAAGGCTCGTCAGCCCAAAGCGCTCAAGGGAGCTTAAATACAAAAACAGAGTAGGTCGCACACTGCTCGTCATACTAGCAAATAGCCCCATAGAACTCTGGATACTGTAGTGGCAGCGGAGAGTACGCCTATGCCACGAGTGTAAAAAATAATGCCATCCCTGGACACGTGTTTCGAGGTAATTGCCTCTCGTCAGCAGGGAGCAGGTAGGTGTGAGGGGTGCCAAGTAGACTGCCAAAATATTAAAGGTAAAATACCTCTCACGGCGCGCAGGTGCGGTACCAAGGCTCGTCAGCCCAAAGCGCTCAAGGGAGCTTAAATACAAAAACAGAGTAGGTCGCACACTGCTCGTCATACTAGCAAATAGCCCCATAGAACTCTGGATACTGTAGTGGCAGCGGAGAGTACGCCTATGCCACGAGTGTAAAAAATAATGCCATCCCTGGACACGTGTTTCGAGGTAATTGCCTCTCGTCAGCAGGGAGCAGGTAGGTGTGAGGGGTGCCAAGTAGACTGCCAAAATATTAAAGGTAAAATACCTCTCACGGCGCGCAGGTGCGGTACCAAGGCTCGTCAGCCCAAAGCGCTCAAGGGAGCTTAAATACAAAAACAGAGTAGGTCGCACACTGCTCGTCATACTAGCAAATAGCCCCATAGAACTCTGGATACTGTAGTGGCAGCGGAGAGTACGCCTATGCCACGAGTGTAAAAAATAATGCCATCCCTGGACACGTGTTTCGAGGTAATTGCCTCTCGTCAGCAGGGAGCAGGTAGGTGTGAGGGGTGCCAAGTAGACTGCCAAAATATTAAAGGTAAAATACCTCTCACGGCGCGCAGGTGCGGTACCAAGGCTCGTCAGCCCAAAGCGCTCAAGGGAGCTTAAATACAAAAACAGAGTAGGTCGCACACTGCTCGTCATACTAGCAAATAGCCCCATAGAACTCTGGATACTGTAGTGGCAGCGGAGAGTACGCCTATGCCACGAGTGTAAAAAATAATGCCATCCCTGGACACGTGTTTCGAGGTAATTGCCTCTCGTCAGCAGGGAGCAGGTAGGTGTGAGGGGTGCCAAGTAGACTGCCAAAATATTAAAGGTAAAATACCTCTCACGGCGCGCAGGTGCGGTACCAAGGCTCGTCAGCCCAAAGCGCTCAAGGGAGCTTAAATACAAAAACAGAGTAGGTCGCACACTGCTCGTCATACTAGCAAATAGCCCCATAGAACTCTGGATACTGTAGTGGCAGCGGAGAGTACGCCTATGCCACGAGTGTAAAAAATAATGCCATCCCTGGACACGTGTTTCGAGGTAATTGCCTCTCGTCAGCAGGGAGCAGGTAGGTGTGAGGGGTGCCAAGTAGACTGCCAAAATATTAAAGGTAAAATACCTCTCACGGCGCGCAGGTGCGGTACCAAGGCTCGTCAGCCCAAAGCGCTGAAGGGAGCTTAAATACAAAAACAGAGTAGGTCGCACACTGCTCGTCATACTAGCAAATAGCCCCATAGAACTCTGGATACTGTAGTGGCAGCGGAGAGTACGCCTATGCCACGAGTGTAAAAAATAATGCCATCCCTGGACACGTGTTTCGAGGTAATTGCCTCTCGTCAGCAGGGAGCAGGTAGGTGTGAGGGGTGCCAAGTAGACTGCCAAAATATTAAAGGTAAAATACCTCTCACGGCGCGCAGGTGCGGTACCAAGGCTCGTCAGCCCAAAGCGCTCAAGGGAGCTTAAATACAAAAACAGAGTAGGTCGCACACTGCTCGTCATACTAGCAAATAGCCCCATAGAACTCTGGATACTGTAGTGGCAGCGGAGAGTACGCCTATGCCACGAGTGTAAAAAATAATGCCATCCCTGGACACGTGTTTCGAGGTAATTGCCTCTCGTCAGCAGGGAGCAGGTAGGTGTGAGGGGTGCCAAGTAGACTGCCAAAATATTAAAGGTAAAATACCTCTCACGGCGCGCAGGTGCGGTACCAAGGCTCGTCAGCCCAAAGCGCTCAAGGGAGCTTAAATACAAAAACAGAGTAGGTCGCACACTGCTCGTCATACTAGCAAATAGCCCCATAGAACTCTGGATACTGTAGTGGCAGCGGAGAGTACGCCTATGCCACGAGTGTAAAAAATAATGCCATCCCTGGACACGTGTTTCGAGGTAATTGCCTCTCGTCAGCAGGGAGCAGGTAGGTGTGAGGGGTGCCAAGTAGACTGCCAAAATATTAAAGGTAAAATACCTCTCACGGCGCGCAGGTGCGGTACCAAGGCTCGTCAGCCCAAAGCGCTCAAGGGAGCTTAAATACAAAAACAGAGTAGGTCGCACACTGCTCGTCATACTAGCAAATAGCCCCATAGAACTCTGGATACTGTAGTGGCAGCGGAGAGTACGCCTATGCCACGAGTGTAAAAAATAATGCCATCCCTGGACACGTGTTTCGAGGTAATTGCCTCTCGTCAGCAGGGAGCAGGTAGGTGTGAGGGGTGCCAAGTAGACTGCCAAAATATTAAAGGTAAAATACCTCTCACGGCGCGCAGGTGCGGTACCAAGGCTCGTCAGCCCAAAGCGCTCAAGGGAGCTTAAATACAAAAACAGAGTAGGTCGCACACTGCTCGTCATACTAGCAAATAGCCCCATATAACTCTGGATACTGTAGTGGCAGCGGAGAGTACGCCTATGCCACGAGTGTAAAAAATAATGCCATCCCTGGACACGAGTTTCGAGGTAATTGCCTCTCGTCAGCAGGGAGCAGGTAGGTGTGAGGGGTGCCAAGTAGACTGCCAAAATATTAAAGGTAAAATACCTCTCACGGCGCGCAGGTGCGGTACCAAGGCTCGTCAGCCCAAAGCGCTCAAGGGAGCTTAAATACAAAAACAGAGTAGGTCGCACACTGCTCGTCATACTAGCAAATAGCCCCATAGAACTCTGGATACTGTAGTGGCAGCGGAGAGTACGCCTATGCCACGAGTGTAAAAAATAATGCCATCCCTGGACACGTGTTTCGAGGTAATTGCCTCTCGTCAGCAGGGAGCAGGTAGGTGTGAGGGGTGCCAAGTAGACTGCCAAAATATTAAAGGTAAAATACCTCTCACGGCGCGCAGGTGCGGTACCAAGGCTCGTCAGCCCAAAGCGCTCAAGGGAGCTTAAATACAAAAACAGAGTAGGTCGCACACTGCTCGTCATACTAGCAAATAGCCCCATAGAACTCTGGATACTGTAGTGGCAGCGGAGAGTACGCCTATGCCACGAGTGTAAAAAATAATGCCATCCCTGGACACGTGTTTCGAGGTAATTGCCTCTCGTCAGCAGGGAGCAGGTAGGTGTGAGGGGTGCCAAGTAGACTGCCAAAATATTAAAGGTAAAATACCTCTCACGGCGCGCAGGTGCGGTACCAAGGCTCGTCAGCCCAAAGCGCTCAAGGGAGCTTAAATACAAAAACAGAGTAGGTCGCACACTGCTCGTCATACTAGCAAATAGCCCCATAGAACTCTGGATACTGTAGTGGCAGCGGAGAGTACGCCTATGCCACGAGTGTAAAAAATAATGCCATCCCTGGACACGTGTTTCGAGGTAATTGCCTCTCGTCAGCAGGGAGCAGGTAGGTGTGAGGGGTGCCAAGTAGACTGCCAAAATATTAAAGGTAAAATACCTCTCACGGCGCGCAGGTGCGGTACCAAGGCTCGTCAGCCCAAAGCGCTCAAGGGAGCTTAAATACAAAAACAGAGTAGGTCGCACACTGCTCGTCATACTAGCAAATAGCCCCATAGAACTCTGGATACTGTAGTGGCAGCGGAGAGTACGCCTATGCCACGAGTGTAAAAAATAATGCCATCCCTGGACACGTGTTTCGAGGTAATTGCCTCTCGTCAGCAGGGAGCAGGTAGGTGTGAGGGGTGCCAAGTAGACTGCCAAAATATTAAAGGTAAAATACCTCTCAGGGCGCGCAGGTGCGGTACCAAGGCTCGTCAGCCCAAAGCGCTCAAGGGAGCTTAAATACAAAAACAGAGTAGGTCGCACACTGCTCGTCATACTAGCAAATAGCCCCATAGAACTCTGGATACTGTAGTGGCAGCGGAGAGTACGCCTATGCCACGAGTGTAAAAAATAATGCCATCCCTGGACACGTGTTTCGAGGTAATTGCCTCTCGTCAGCAGGGAGCAGGTAGGTGTGAGGGGTGCCAAGTAGACTGCCAAAATATTAAAGGTAAAATACCTCTCACGGCGCGCAGGTGCGGTACCAAGGCTCGTCAGCCCAAAGCGCTCAAGGGAGCTTAAATACAAAAACAGAGTAGGTCGCACACTGCTCGTCATACTAGCAAATAGCCCCATAGAACTCTGGATACTGTAGTGGCAGCGGAGAGTACGCCTATGCCACGAGTGTAAAAAATAATGCCATCCCTGGACACGTGTTTCGAGGTAATTGCCTCTCGTCAGCAGGGAGCAGGTAGGTGTGAGGGGTGCCAAGTAGACTGCCAAAATATTAAAGGTAAAATACCTCTCACGGCGCGCAGGTGCGGTACCAAGGCTCGTCAGCCCAAAGCGCTCAAGGGAGCTTAAAAACAAAAACAGAGTAGGTCGCACACTGCTCGTCATACTAGCAAATAGCCCCATAGAACTCTGGATACTGTAGTGGCAGCGGAGAGTACGCCTATGCCACGAGTGTAAAAAATAATGCCATCCCTGGACACGTGTTTCGAGGTAATTGCCTCTCGTCAGCAGGGAGCAGGTAGGTGTGAGGGGTGCCAAGTAGACTGCCAAAATATTAAAGGTAAAATACCTCTCACGGCGCGCAGGTGCGGTACCAAGGCTCGTCAGCCCAAAGCGCTCAAGGGAGCTTAAATACAAAAACAGAGTAGGTCGCACACTGCTCGTCATACTAGCAAATAGCCCCATAGAACTCTGGATACTGTAGTGGCAGCGGAGAGTACGCCTATGCCACGAGTGTAAAAAATAATGCCATCCCTGGACACGTGTTTCGAGGTAATTGCCTCTCGTCAGCAGGGAGCAGGTAGGTGTGAGGGGTGCCAAGTAGACTGCCAAAATATTTAAGGTAAAATACCTCTCACGGCGCGCAGGTGCGGTACCAAGGCTCGTCAGCCCAACGCGCTCAAGGGAGCTTAAATACAAAAACAGAGTAGGTCGCACACTGCTCGTCATACTAGCAAATAGCCCCATAGAACTCTGGATACTGTAGTGGCAGCGGAGAGTACGCCTATGCCACGAGTGTAAAAAATAATGCCATCCCTGGACACGTGTTTCGAGGTAATTGCCTCTCGTCAGCAGGGAGCAGGTAGGTGTGAGGGGTGCCAAGTAGACTGCCAAAATATTAAAGGTAAAATACCTCTCACGGCGCGCAGGTGCGGTACCAAGGCTCGTCAGCCCAACGCGCTCAAGGGAGCTTAAATACAAAAACAGAGTAGGTCGCACACTGCTCGTCATACTAGCAAATAGCCCCATAGAACTCTGGATACTGTAGTGGCAGCGGAGAGTACGCCTATGCCACGAGTGTAAAAAATAATGCCATCCCTGGACACGTGTTTCGAGGTAATTGCCTCTCGTCAGCAGGGAGCAGGTAGGTGTGAGGGGTGCCAAGTAGACTGCCAAAATATTAAAGGTAAAATACCTCTCACGGCGCGCAGGTGCGGTACCAAGGCTCGTCAGCCCAACGCGCTCAAGGGAGCTTAAATACAAAAACAGAGTAGGTCGCACACTGCTCGTCATACTAGCAAATAGCCCCATAGAACTCTGGATACTGTAGTGGCAGCGGAGAGTACGCCTATGCCACGAGTGTAAAAAATAATGCCATCCCTGGACACGTGTTTCGAGGTAATTGCCTCTCGTCAGCAGGGAGCAGGTAGGTGTGAGGGGTGCCAAGTAGACTGCCAAAATATTAAAGGTAAAATACCTCTCACGGCGCGCAGGTGCGGTACCAAGGCTCGTCAGCCCAACGCGCTCAAGGGAGCTTAAATACAAAAACAGAGTAGGTCGCACACTGCTCGTCATACTAGCAAATAGCCCCATAGAACTCTGGATACTGTAGTGGCAGCGGAGAGTACGCCTATGCCACGAGTGTAAAAAATAATGCCATCCCTGGACACGTGTTTCGAGGTAATTGCCTCTCGTCAGCAGGGAGCAGGTAGGTGTGAGGGGTGCCAAGTAGACTGCCAAAATATTAAAGGTAAAATACCTCTCACGGCGCGCAGGTGCCACTACAGTATCCAGAGTTCTATGGGGCTATTTGCTAGTATGACGAGCAGTGTGCGACCTACTCTGTTTTTGTATTTAAGCTCCCTTGAGCGCTTTGGGCTGACGAGCCTTGGTACCGCACCTGCGCGCCGTGAGAGGTATTTTACCTTTAATATTTTGGCAGTCTACTTGGCACCCCTCACACCTACCTGCTCCCTGCTGACGAGAGGCAATTACCTCGAAACACGTGTCCAGGGATGGCATTATTTTTTACACTCGTGGCA